>NC_137553.1:15278138-16478138 GCF_963082525.1 Nesoenas mayeri
GCTGTTAGCTATTCCAGATCATAAAGTCTCATAATCTTTTTTACATTCAGTGAGTCAATTCTGAACAGTCAAAATAATTTATTTTTTTTTAACAACTGTTTGCAGAGTTCAATGCTGACAGTTGCATCTACTGGAATCCTATGGCATTGCCAGCTGCCAAAAACAGCACTTACAAAACTGTGCATCCTTTGGTAAGCTGCTTTTACCCATGCTGGATAACATGGGGGTCATCTTCCCTGCCAGAGGAGAGCTTTTTCCCCACAAACTTCAACCCCAAGAAATCCCATCCCCAAGAAATCCCATCCCCAAATAGTGTCTCTTGGCTCAGTGCTATTTCTAGGGAAGCAACTCCAAGGACAAGGTCTTCACCTCTAGGCCACCCACACCCCTCTGCCCACAAAACTGTCTCTCAGGCATCCCCTAGACCATGCAGGCATTGCACCGTACCACGTGCTGAGGAGAGCAAGTCCTGACTACACTTGCAGATGGCATACCTGCAGTTGGGACCAGCTGGTCCCAAAGGTGGCCTTGGGTCTTCCCTTAATCACATGGGGAATACACACAAGAATGAGATAAAACGTTCAAGGTAAAGACAAATCTCAAGTCCCTCTTAAAGTTAATAGGATTTTAGGTTTTTTTTCAGATGGAAATAAATTTGTTAAATCACTTGGATGCTTTTATAAATATGATATTAGCCACTGCTGGAATAATCAAAAAATGAGAAAAAGAGAAAAAGAGAAAAAGAAAAAAAGAAAAAAAGAAAAAAAGAAAAAAGAAAAAAGAAAAAAGAAAAAAGAAAAAAGAAAAAAGAAAAAAGAAAAAAGAAAAAAGAAAAAAGAAAAAAGAAAAAAGAAAAAAGAAAAAAGAAAAAGAAAAAAAGGAAAAAGAAAAAAAAAGAAAGCCACTGCCACTCACTCAGAGGGCTACACTGCAAACTGCTAATCTCTGAAACCTATTTAATAAAGCTGCTCCAGAACAGGAGGTGAAGAACTGCCACAATTTGCCAGTGTGCAACAGACTGACATGCAGTAGGGTCCTGTCTGGCAGCATATATTTTATTTCTGATTACAAAAAACAAAGCCCAGAGGCACAGCAGCTGGATTAGGAGCTGTCAGTTCAGACTGCATCCCCCACTGACACAAACCACTCTCAGTACTCAGGATGGGTGTCTGAAGCCAGTATCCAGCCCTGGTCTCAGAAACATCACCACATGGAGAACAACGAGGACACTGCACTAAATCTACGGAGGTTTAAAGCACAAGATCTCACTTTACATAAACCTGTCCATTCTAAGATAGTTACTTATATCATTAAAATTAGGAGGGGGGAAAATATTTCCCTGACACACAGTATGAACACAAACACATTTGTCATGGTTTAGCCCCAGCCGGCAACTAGGACCATACAGCCGCTCACTCATTCCTCACCACCTCTGGAGGGATGGAGAAGAGAATCAGAAAACAAAAGGTAAAACTTATGGGTTGGGATAAAAACAGTTTAACAGAATGGCAAAGGAAGAGATAAACAACAATAATAACAATAAAAGAATATACAAAGCGAGGGATACACAATGCAATCACTCACCAAATTGACTTCATTTAGGTCACGAGAGTCTGCTATTAGTCTTTGCTCTTCATTGGACTTCTGCATCGGCCATATAGGACTGTTAAAGGGTGAGTGAGTCTTGCTAATCACTCCTTGGCTCTCCAATTGACAAATCAGCTTATGGATGGGAATCAGATTGTCTCAGTTGGTGTGATATTGCTGCTAGTGCACTGTCATGGCAGCAATCAGCAACTGCTGTTATTCAACCCTCAGCAATCCTACAACAGGAGGGTCCTCTGAGAGAGCAGGCAAGGTACACAGCTGTTTAATGTCCTCTGTCTCCACAGCTGCTATGCCAAAAGCCCACCTGTACCCTTTTGGGTCCTCAAAATACTCTCTCCTGAGGTAGTCTATGCCAAGGATGCACAGAGCATCTGGGCCAGTCAAAATAGGGTGCCTTTCCCACTCATTTTCAGTTAGGCTCACTTCAGGCTCTAATACAGTCAGTTCCTTGGATCCATCAGTCACTCCAACAATACTGATGGATTCTGAACCTTTATGATTTGATGGCATCATTGTATACTGTGCACCAGTGTCTATCAGGGCTTTATACTCAAGTGGTTCTGGCATACCAGGCCATTGAATCCACACAGTCCAATAAACCTGATTGTCTCTCTCCTCCACCTGGCTGAAGGCAGGGTCTCTCTAGTCCTGGTCATAGTATTCATTACTCGCTTTTTGCAAAAATGAATCAGAAGTCTCTTCAAGACGATCAGAAGTAAGATCAGCCCTTCTACTCTGGGGAACTGCCAGCTGGAAACTGGAGTGACATTTTTCCTGGCAGAATTCCCTCTTCTGGTTGTTTTTCATTGTAACTCATGTACCTGTGCCTCTAGGACTGAGGTAGACTTTCCATCCTACCTCCTCATGTCTTCTCCATGGTAACGCAGTGTAAGGAACGTTTAACAAAGAACTGTTGTTTTTATATAACTGAAGACCTGGCGTCTGACTCCAGCAGGGGGGAAGGACTGAGAGACATCGGACTATGAATTCTTAATGTAATGCACAGTCTCTTCCTGCAATATATACTGACACCTGTATATACCTGTATTTACAAGTTAATTTAGGGGGAAGTGTAGCCAAAGTACCAGGAATCCATATTGATAAGGGGAAGGGTATTGTATGCATCAGGGTAGTCTGTAAACCCTGAAGTACCCAACCAATAGGGAACAGGGGAGGGAAATTGCAGCCAGGATTTTGGGGGGATATAAGCAGGGGCTTTTTGCCCTATCGTGTGTGCCTACCTTTAGGTAGAACACCTGGTCTTGCAAAATCGTTATTAAAATATGCTTTGCTGAGAGATCCTGCCTGGGCCTATTATATTTGCAAAATAATTGTTTCCTACAGATCTGGGGGCTCGTCCGGGAGAAACATCATCATCTCGGGGGTCCCTATCGCCAAAGGACAGGAAGGCATGCCCTGTTGATTTCAACGGTCCTGTGGATCGTCAGTGGGGACTCCAGGAGAGACAGACAGAAATCCTGAGGCTGTATTGAAAAAGGCGGATCCCTGCAAACCATAGGGGAAAGGGTAAAAGAAAAAGTGGTAGTCACAATACAAGCGACCAGGCAACTCTGTGCACAGGCCAAGGTAAGAAAATAGACTGTTAAGTATTACCTTGGTGGTCGGGGGCATTCTGAAAGGAGAGATGAGGTGGAAGGAGAAGCTTTGGGAGTCAGAATGGGAAATCTAAAGGAAAAATGATAACATTCCTCCATACAGTCCTTTAGGGAGGATGTTAAGGTATTGGGGAAACTTGTGATGTACAAAAAGGAAGGATAAATAGAAAATGATAAAGTATTGTGTTTTGTCTGGACAAAAGAGCCCATAACAGAGCGGAAGGTATTCTGGCCAAAATACAGATCTGATGACGACTGGCTATGCCAAAATCTAAATTGGTACATAAAAAAAACTGTAGGGGGTTTAAATCTTCCTCCATACCAGGGTGGGTTCAAGTCCCTCCCTTGCGGCAGCATGTTTATGAGTGCAAAGTGTGTGGCCTGATCAGTGTAAAGTGCACATAAAAGGGGGTTCAAGACTCTCTTGAGAATGGGAAAATATCCTTTAGACATAAACCGTTGACCAAGTCTGAGACTAGGATTGGATCCAGCTGCCCCTAAACTCCTCTCTGAAGGAGTTTAGAAAGCAAGGGGGTCCTTTCTGAACCTCATGACTCAACGGGAGGGTCTCCCTGAATTTTTTAGTGATGGGAAATAAAACTCGGCATAGAAAAGGGGACACCCTTGGCCGAGGTATTGCAAAATTGGGAAAATATTTATGGCAAAGTAAGTTTGTCAAAAAAAAGCATGCAATGACCTTATATTGAGAAGATTGGCAAATTGTAACTAAAAATCTCCTAGAAAACAGATGTCCTGGACAAATGAATTACTGGTATGTATAGGATGATTTGCCATCTGACCACCATAAAGAGGATGGTCAAAAACGAGTATAAAAACCTAGAGAATGAATTTTATCTACAGTTGGGAGTAATTTAACTAAGGTGCTTGCAGAGCTGGTCTCTGCAACACCCTATGCTCTGTATCACCTCTTGATTCCCTCCCCAACTGTCTTTGTTGTCCTTACTGATTTGCTGGGCTTTACCCTAGGATTGCTAAAGTTATTTTGCAGTGCAGCCAGAAGCAGATGTGTGTGTGTATGTGTGTGTAGGGGAAGAAGTGTGAGGGGGGGATGTGTGTATGAATGCTCTCTAGTGTTACATGTAAGCACCCATCACCCCTGGGACCCTGGGGATTTGGTTATGTGAGGAAATAAAACTCTTAAGTTAAGGGATGGGGATTGACGTGCACCATTATTTTCTAATATTTTTTTTGGGGATATAATCCATCCTGAGCAGGTGTTAACCTGTTATTGAGAGTTGGTCTGTCCAGAAAGATGATTTAAAAGAATGTGGAATTAACCCTACAGACAAGGGGAAACTGCCTGGCCCCAAGGTGATTCTAATTGAGATTATAATAATAAAACAAATGGAGATAATTGACAAACAATGGTTAAAAATCTTCTAAAAGCTTTCGAGCTTTTGAGGAGATAAGAGTAAGTTGAATTGAAGTGCAGAAAGGTAGACAGAAGCCAGCACTGACTGGGGAAGATTTTGATAGGCTTTGTAATGAACTGGTAGCAAGTGTGTTTGTGGATCTACAGAAGTATTTCAAAGAGCATGTGCCAGGTTGGCAGGAAGAATTTGCAGAAATTCTGAGTGTGGTCATGTTTGTGTATGATGGTTGGGAAGAGAAGCAAAAAGTTGAAGGAGATTGATTTGTTAGCAGCAGCTTTAGCTAGGAATTTGCAAGTGAAAGATAAAGATCGGAAAGGGAAAAAAATGGAGGATTTAGACCGAAGTCAGTGATAAAAGTGAGAGAATGAGAGAAAATGGAATGCTATTATTGTGGAAATCTGGGATATTTACCCCTAGGGCAGCAATTGTTAGAAATGACTAAAGGAAGAAAACTCAATACACTTTGGAAAATCAGAGGGGCTGAAAATGTTTGTGGCGGTAGTGGTTTGTGTTTGGTTTTTTTGGGTTTTTTTTTGTTGGTTTTTTTTTTTTGGGGGGGGGGAACTTGTTTAAATCGCAAAAGGGCATATCAATGGTAAAGTTGGAGGTCATGACGTCGAGTTTTTACTAGAAAGGGAAGCTACCCTATCCCTTTTAAATTTCACCCTAAAAAGGTCTTAGACCAAAGATACAGTTGTAATAAATGGGGTAGCAAAGGAAAGGAGAGAAAATTATTAATAAACTCTTGTGGCTATAGGAATTAAAAGCATATGGAGAAGGTTTATATTAGTGGAAGATTCCCCCGCTTATTTATTAGAGAGAAATCTTTTACAGGCTCTGGGTGTGGAAACACAGTTACTGCCTGGGAGGTGACAAGGAGAAAATTTGAAAGCTATTATATTACCTGGACGTTTGTGTTGGTTTTGGCTGGGGTGGAGTTAATTTTCTTTATGGTAGCTAGTATGGGACTATGTTTTGGATTTATGCTAAAAACAGTGTTAATAATACAGAGATGTTTTTGTTATTGTTGAGCAATGCTTGCACAGAGTGGAGGCCTGTTCTGCCTCTCACACTACCCACCGGCAAGTGAGCTGGGGGGGAAGCAATAACCAGTGGCACACTTATCTAAGCTCTTAGACCCAGTTTCTCGAGGTTGGCCAGAGTGTGTGCAAGCTGCAGCAGCAACTGCTCTTCTGGTGGAAGAAAGCAGGAAATTAAATCTTGCTGCTTTCCTATGGAGAGGTGACAATGGGCTGTACCTCTTCATACATGGGTCTTCAAGGGTAATTCAGAGGAAAAGACACAACGGGTGTGCCATCATTGAATGTGTGAGTGGTGAAATAAGGGAAATTGGAAGGTTTAATAACGGGTCAGCTTAGACATGCAAGCTATATGCTCTCAATCAGGCACTGTGAATGTTAAAAGGAAAAGAAGGTACCATCTGTAATGATTCTAGATAAGCATTTGGACTAGTGCACACCTTTGGGAAAATCTGGGAAGAATGGGGTCTAATTAATAGCAAAGAGAAAGAATTGGTTCATGAAGAACTAGTTGGACAAGTATTATGTAATCTGACGTCACCAATAGAAGTGGCTGTAGTACATGTTAATGGACATCAGAGGGGAAACTCCTTTTGTGTCAGGGGAAATTGGTTAGCAGATGAAATGGCCTGAGAAACAGCCTTAAAACCTGAAGTAATAACTATAAATTATCTCACGCCCGAGGTCCTGGCCCCACAAGAAATTCCAGTTTTCAATGAAAAAGAAGTACTCCAAGAATTAGGAGCCAGGGATCAGAATGGGAAATGGGTACTCCCAGATGGTAGAGAAATGTTAAATAAGCAAACCATAAGGGAGGTATTAGCAGTTTTACATCAGGAGAGTTATTGGGGAACACAAGCTATGTGTAACATAGTACTGGAATTTATACTATAGCCAAGCAAATTTGTGAGAGATGGGTGGTTTGTAAAAGAATAAATACAAAGGCACTTAAAAAGCAGCCTGCAGGAGGGCGGAGTCTAAGTTTACAACTCTTTCAAAATATTCAAGTTGATTTACCTGTAGCTGGTCAAATTAAATACATACTAGTGTTGGTTGATCACCTTACCTGGTGGGGAGAAGCTTTCCCCTTGAGCACTGCCGCGATGGCAGTGGTGGCAAAAGTGAAATGGCGGATGGACCTCCGCAGTTTGAAACTAAGGATTTGTTTCTCAAAAACTGTGTACTCGGGTTGTCTTTTCTATCATCTTCTCTCAGGCACCAAGGGCACAAACTCTGCCTTTAGAGTTTGCAGCTCACAAGTTTCAGCCTGGAAACTGGGTCCTTGTCAAAACTTGGAAGGAAACCAAACTCCAGCCAGACTGGGAAGGACCATTTCAAGTCCTCTTGACCACCGAGACAGCAGTACAAACAGCTGAGAAAGGGTGGACTCATTATACACGGATCAAGGGACCAGTTGAACCTCCAAAGGAAAACAGCGAGTGGCAAGTACAAACAACTGACGAACCTCTTTGACTAAAGATACAGAGACAAAAATGAAGTGGAACATTTGAGGATTATTAATCCTATATTATGTAGAAATTACAAATGGGTTACCCACTATTAACATTACTGAAACTAAAAGTTCTGTAACAATTCGAGTAGATGCTTGTCAGATTCTTAATTGTGGGAATGTACAAAGCCAAAGAAAACTGAGCTATGAAAACAAATATTTGTGTCCAAGGGAACCAAGCTGCTCTACAGATGATTTAAATAAGTGTATAATTTTTATTGCTGCCCCTCCTTGCCCCTCCTGGTACAGTGTTTTCTGGACCACAGAGTTTAGAGGATGGACAGCAAGCAATGAACACTTATCTCCTCAAAATATAGAGTTGAAAAGAAAAATTACTCTATCCAAAGGACAATCTTCCCCAGGATGTGAGTCCCTGCAATGCAACCCTTTACTAATTATAATACAGGGAGAAGATGACTCAGTAAGTGGGGTTTATGGATTAGGAGTAGACATTAGTGGAAAAGATCCCCTAGGAAGGTTCAAAATACAAGTGTTAAAGAACAATAGTAATGAAAAATTAATAAAAACACCTACTCAAAATCCTCCAATAGAACCTTGGGTCCCGCCAAATGACCCTAAGGTGGTCACTGTTGTGGAAATATCAAATTTAAGAGAAACCTTTGAAATAGAAACAGGATATGGAGATACAAATGCCTGGGTAGAATGGATCAAATATACAGTGCAAAGCCTAAACAAGAGCAATTGTTATGCATGTGCATCAGGAAGGTCTGTGGCCCAGGTGGTACCCTTCCCTCTGGAATGGAGTAAAGATCAACAGGGGATGGAATGCATCTTAGCCTTATACCAAGACTCTACGGCATGGGGAAATAAGTTGTGTCATACTCTCTCACTACTATTTCCAGCCTTAACGGGGAAAAATGTCAAAATTCCTCCGGCATTTTCAGGAATAATTGGAAATCATACTGCTTGTCTCTCATGACGGGGCAGGAAGAATACCAGGTTCCTAGTAAACATGAGTAGATGTGTAGAGACACGTGAAGTAAATCCTCATGAAAGCAATTATACTTCTTTAAATGTTCCCCGAGGCAGATCTTTGGTGGTACTGTGGGAAGAAGATGCTTCATTCCACTTTACCCCCAGACTGGAAGGGTACCTGTGCTATTGTCCAATTGGCAATTCCTTTTAGTCTGGCATTTGAACACCACAAGTCATCAGGGTGACAGAAGAGAGGTTTAAGGTTTTCCTTTGATGACAGAGTTTATCTCGATTTGATTGGAGTCCCCAGAGGTGTCCCCAATGAACACAAAGCAAGAAATCAAGTAGCTGCAGGTTTTGAGTCCTTTTTGTTTTGGTGGGTAACTATAAACAAGAATGTTGACTGGATAAATTATATTTATTATAACCAACAACAATTCATAAATTATACTAGGCAAGCGGTTAAAGGAATCGCTGAACAATTAGATGCCACTAGTAGAATGGCATGGGAAAATAGGATGGTCCTAGATATGATGCTGGCAGAAAAAGGTGGTGCTTGTGTAATGTTAGGAAATAGGTGTTGTACCTTTATCCCAAACAATACTGCCCCCAATGGCACTATAACCAGAGCATTGCAAGGACTTAGAACTTTGGCAGAAGAATTGGCTGAGAATTCAGGAATAGATAGTTCACTCACGGGATGGTTAGAATCTTGTTTTGGAAAATGGAAAGAAATGATAGTATCTATCTTTACTTCTTTAATTGTAGTAGCAGGGGTGTTAACTGCAGTAGGATGTTGCATTATTCCATGTATACGAGGACTTGTTCAGCATCTTGTCGAGACAGCCTTATCAAAGCAAATGCCTTTAGGGTCACCACCGTACTCTGATAAAATGATGCTGCTAAAAGGACAAGAAGAAAGTAATGCTGAATGCATAACTCCTGAAGAAATATGTGAAATTATGTTGTCCCAACTTGAAGCCACCTACTAGATAATGCAAAAACAACAAAAGTAAAAAGAAGAGGAGGAAAATTGTAAGAAATGTTTAACGAAGAACTGTTGTTTTTACATAGCTAAGGATCTGGCGTCTGACCCAGCAGGGGGGAAGGACCGAGAGACATCGGACTATGAATTCTTAATGTAATACACAGTTTCTTCCCGGAATATGGACTGACACCTATACACATACTGATACCTGTATTTACAAACTCATTTAGAGGGGAAGGACTGAGAGACATTGGACTATGAATTCTTAATGTAATACACAGTTTCTTCCCGGAATATGTACTGACACCTGTATACATACCAATACCTATATTGACAAGTTAATTTAGGGGGAAGTGTAGCCCAAATACCAGAAATCCATAACTTAAATAGATTGATAAGGGGAAGGGGATTGTATGCATCGGGATAGACTGTAAACCCTGAAGTACCCAACCAATGGGGAACAGGGGAGGGAAATTGCGGCTGGGATTTTGGGGAGATATAAGCAGGGGCTTTTTGCCCTATTCGGTGTGCCTACCTTTAGGTAGAACACCCGGTCTTGCAAAATCATTATTAAAATATGCTTTGCCAAGAGATCCTGCCTGGGCCTATTACATTTGTAGAATAATTGTTTCTTACAACCCCCTGCCCAGTTTCTTTGTCTTTCTGACCAGCTATCAATGCTGCTCCCAAAACAGCACAGATCATGGCTTTACATTTTCCAAGCTTAAACCTGTTTTTTTTTTTTTTTTGACAAAAGTCCCTTATTTGCTGAGTTACAATATCTGGAGACGACCAACATCCAGAGGCCCAGTTAAGACCCTCAGGGGTCAGGCAAGCCTTATAATCTTTTAGTAAATTCAACAACAGGGAGCAGTCCAGGTCTGGCTTAACCTGGGATGCCATGACCCACTGCTGGAGAACGCAGCACAGACTAATCAGTCCTCCTTTGAAACCTCTGGCTCCAAACCCCCCCCTAAACCGCTTCTCACAGAATATCCCACTTCTGACACCAAATAAAACTGTCCTGACCCAACAGATGGGATGAGGGATGAGTTAACTCTGAACGCGACACACGCTCTGACTCAACAGATGAGACCAGGTGTGAGTTAATTCTGGGTTAATTCTGTGCAGTTACGTGAAGTGAATGACAGACAATCACTCCAGGGGTCCTATTTAATTATGAGTTTTACTAGAAGCACGTGTTGGAATATTAATAACAGCGAATAGTGGCTTGGCAAAAGTATTTTGTGATATCACAGAACTTATCAATACATTAACAGCAAGAGTCCTTCTACTAGCAATGTATTGGCAACCATTAGTAGCTATAACACAAAATTTAACAAGAATCCAACAGCAGAGCTTAAGATGATGCTACTCTTATATGTTGAAAAGGAAAAGAGAGAAAGAGAGTGGTAGAGAGGGAAGGAAAACTAAGGTATAAGAGAGAGAAAGAGAGTAATATATCACCAGTCACGGAAGGAGAGACACAGAAATAGGGATATAGAAAAAGGGAGAGAAGGAAAGAGCAGAGAGAAAGGAAGAAAGAAAAGGGTGAGGGATCCAGCCTCTCTTACGGCTCCGCAGCATGGATGACGGGACTTGTATGATGTTGTATGGCCTCCGGTGTCCCGCGGCGAGGATGCTGGGGTTTGTAGTTCAGGAGCGCAGCATCCTCTGGTGTCTGGTCTGGTTCCCGCGGCGAGGCTGGTGCGCGGAGGGTCCTGAGGGTGAGTTCCCTGTTAGTGCTATTTTAGGTGAGCTTTTTTATAGCTCTCAGAGTAGAGGAAAGTCTGGGGGAAAGGGGTGATTGTGAAAGATTGTCAAGTCTCGACAAGTCCTGGGCCATGTTGAAGGGTCTCGGCTTTTCCTCTTTCTTTGCCAAGCTGGGCTTATCAGAAGATGGAGCTATGTGCCCTACAGCTCATCCTCCACCTCTGGTATCAGCCAGCCAATGTGGTCTGGGGCTCGTTAGCTTGTCGTTGATATGTAAATTGCAGTTCACCTTGTACTGAATGTGTCATCTCCTGTGGCTGGATGAACTAGTTTTGCCACGATGTTTTCAGCCATTATCCTTATCAATACACAACAGAAGTTATCCTCCCCCTCTACTCTGCCCTGGTGAGGCCGCATCTGGAGTACTCTGTCCACTTCTGGGCTCCCCAGGTTAAGAAGGAAATGGAAATACTGGAGGAAGTCGAGCAGAGAGCTACAGAGACGATTAGGGGTCTGGAGTATCTTTGTTATGAGGAAAGACTGAGAAAGCTTGTTCTTTTCAGCCTGGAGAAGAGAAGGCTGAGAGGGGACCTTATTTATACTTATAAAGATCTCAAGGGTGGGTGCCAAGAGGATGGGACCAGACTCTTTTCAGTGGTGCCCAACGACAGGATGAGGGGCAATGGGCACAGGCTGAAACATAGGAGGTTCCATCTGAATACGAGGAGAAGCTCATATACTTTGAGGGTGTCAGAGCACTGGAACAGTCTGCTCAGAGAGGTTGTGGAGTCTCCTTCTCTGGAGACATTCAAAACCTGCCTGGACACATTCCTGTGCAATCTGGTCTAGGTGAACCTTCTTTAGCAGTGTCGCAGAGGAGTAATTTAGGGTTCTGCTTACTGCAGAACGATGTTTAGATCTCTCAAATAGAAGTGCAACTTTAAAGAGTTAATTGGCAGGTTCACTCTATTATTTGCTGCATGGGGGAAATATACCAACCTGAATGCTGCTTACCTTCTCTCCAGGTACCTGTTCATGAAGCAAACTTTCAGGTGTCTTCCCTCCCAGAGAGCTGTTCGCTCTGGAGTCTATATTTTAGAACTCCAGAGGCAAACTTACAGGCGAGGCCTGATAACCGTATGCAGAGCAGACTTTCAGGAAACAAATTCTCAGAAAAAAAAAACAAAAACGGAGTAGAATAGCAGGAGGGCTGGCTCAAGCTGGGTACCTGTACAGAGGTTCCGACCTGAGCATAGAAAACCATAGACTTTTATATCTTTACAAACCATTCATACCATGATTCAGTCCAATAGCAATATTTCACTTTGAGGTCTTCTTGCATCTCACTGGATCTTTTTTGCTAATCTCATATAAGCTTTTATTTTGTTTTGTGTCGCGGTTGAGACGGACAAACGACATGGACCAAATTATTTCAAGATGAAAGTAATAGGTGCCATTTATTGCTACAAGTGCATTTTATACAATTCTGCCATTCATGTGTCTTTTCACTATTGGTTACAAGTTACAGCACTAACATCTCACTGGTTAATTTTTCTATCATCCATGTTATTCTTCTATCCCCTTCTCTCTCACAGGTACATCTCTCCTCTCTCCGGATACTCCTTTACTCCCATCCTTCTCAAGGGTAAATCTTAATATCTCAAGGCTGATCTCTACTCTCATATTTTCTGTCAAGGATTCCACAGACCCGCTGCAGTTTCCCACAATTCCCCCTTTTTTAATTTGTGCTAAAAATGCTGCCCTCATTGTCCGCTGCAGGGCCCTTTGCAGCAGAGAAATCATGCATGGCAACATTAGTAACACAACCACAACAATCATCAAAATGATCAGTCCTATTTTAACTACTGATAAGAACCATCCTAAAAACCCTCAACCACTAAACAATTTATTTGGCAAATCCCATCAAAATCTTCACATCCATGTCCTTGAGCTAATAACAAAAAATCTATCACGGCCCTACTCTGCCATGTGGCATGTCTTACAGAATCTACATCTAAAAAAAAGTCCACTTAAAGCCTTTTAAGTTCTGTTAGTTTGCTTAACTAGCCAGCATCCTAATTTTCTAAAATATTTAAAGCTTTTAGCTGTGCCAACACCAGATCCAAGAGATCCTAAAACCCTTAACCTTGATCCCCAAAAATCTACATTATCATCACATTTTGACTCATATACACGCAAAAAGTGTTTTTCTCGTCTTGCTCTTCTGTGATCTATTATCATAGATACATTGGGCGTTAAGAGAGTTAATAGTCCCAAAATACACAGTCCTCCAACAGCATTAGAAGGAATTCCTGGTCAGGCTCTATCTCCACAGATCAAGAATACACCATACAGGAGGTTTTGGGGTCGCTGTCCCACATTATCAATGACATCCCTTGGATTCTTCTGTGAGGCACTGCACCAACGAGTTTCATTTCTATAGTCACCAAGGGTAGCATTAACATTCTGCAGTTTTATCCATTCATGCTTTAGCATATTGTCCTGACACTTTTCACAAACCAGCTGGATACAAGCGTCCATGGGCACAGATCCCAGCAATTCCAGTTCCTGTGGTTCAATGTCTATTTCCAGGAGGCAATTAATCCAAAGTGCCATGCTAGTATTATTACAGTTTGTTGCAATGCCTCTGCATCGACCACTATTTTGAAACAATTGTGTGGTGCTGCTGTAGTCATCAAGGGGGATGCCAACCAAGCATGTGTGGAACGGGTTTTCTGGAGATGCCATAGCTAGGCATATGGAGTCCTGGTCAGTCATGTTGGCTAAAGTACTCCACATGTTAGTCTTTGTCTGTGCCGGCTTCCAAAACACAGCAGCTGCAACAATCATTGTCAGGAAGATAACACAGGTTTCACGTTTCGTGCCAGCAACCATTGCGGCCCTTGATCTGTAAAGACACAAGCATAACCTCTCCCCCAGGGTATCAATTGATGTGGCCTTTTCCATTGACCATTAACTAGTGATTTGGCCATAACTAATGTAGGTTCTTTCTGATTTAGCATGGTTTTGGGTCACACTTGGAAAGTATTTCATCACATACAATGATTTTGACAATTGGTTTTGTGGTGTTTTCCCTACTTCTCCCTCCTTTTTGTTTTAAAAAAAACCAAAACCAAAACAAAAAACCACAGTTCAGAAGCAGATACGTGCATTGGACCTTGACTACGTACTCAGAATCACAAATCAAATTTAGAGGTTCCTCCTTAAAAAGCTCTAAGTAATGTAAATCTGTGCCAAGTTCTGCTAATTGGGTTGAACCTTCAATAATTTTTACAGAATGATGCCAATTGTTATCTTTATGCCAAACTACTACAGCTTTATGAGACTTCCCAGAACCCTCAACAAAAACTTTGCAAGTATGTAGGATCAGACCAAATACAAGTATGGCCTATGACCTGATGTTAAAGACTTGCAGGTTCTGCAGCAATTTACATTTTACATTTATGCATGCCAAAAGCTGTGCTGTTAAGAAAACCAGCTAGTGCAACTTACAAAGACATAGATTACAAATAGAATAAAAAAATCTGAATTAAATTTCACAGATGGTACATATATGACAAAAGGATCATGGCCTATTGAAACTTAAATTCATTCCCTGCTTTTCTTGATCAGAGTAACAAGCAGTATATCAGTCTGCTAGCAATCTCATCATACTGTCCCACAATAGCCACAGGTTGTTTCTATGTTGCAGCTATAAATAGACAAATCTGCAAGTCCAATCGAACGCAGCCAGCC
Organism: Nesoenas mayeri; assembly: GCF_963082525.1. NCBI lineage: Eukaryota > Metazoa > Chordata > Aves > Columbiformes > Columbidae > Nesoenas > Nesoenas mayeri. The sequence continues at coordinate 15,292,700 of NC_137553.1, forward strand.
TGTAAGGTTGTCACAAATTTATTCCTCAAAGTTTCCAACTCCATTTTGGCTGTCATATTTATAGGGTATTGTTTTCCTTTACCAGATCGAAGTCCTGTTTCAGATCTATTAGTGTAGTATTTGCTTTATCGAAACATTGGCTATTAAGAGTAGTGGAAATACAGCATTTGAAATTTCCTTGGAGATTTCTCACTTGCAGCAGGCAGATCTGCACCATCCCAGCAGCTTCTTGTAGGCCATGCAACTAAACAGAATTATCAGAAAATGTTATTTGAGCTTACAATTTACTTAACAAATCTTAACCTAAGAGAGGTGTAGGAGTTTCTAACAACTATAAGAATTCATGTATTATAACTTTGTTCCAAATTTGGCATTCCATTGGTCTCAAAAAACGGCCTTTCTTTTGTTCTCTCTCATGACCTCAAAAACTAGCATGGTGAATTTACTAAGAAGTCACTTACAACTAATTACCACAGAATAAGTCTATTAACAAAGTTTTGGTTTAATTTTCCAGTTTCATTAGAACTATGGATCCACTGGTGATGCCTTTAAAGTTCACCCTCAGACTCCTTCACGCAGTATTACAGCTCTCTAGCAGTAACATTGCTTGGGGGAGGAGCGCGAGGGGGAATAAAACTTCCCTCTCGCCCCCATCTGAGATGGCAAGACGTACAGCCCAGCATGAAAACACATCCGTTTGAACTCCACATCAAATCGATGTGGCTCCACTCCACACTCAAATCAGTACCAGTCTGACCCAGAGAAGCACTGAACACTGTGACCCCCCCAAAGCTGACCGGTGTGAAAAGACTGACTTCAGCAAGGAGGTAAAAGTATGAGCTCTTTTCCCCAGATGTGCCAAAACCTAGGAAACAAGACAGAAGCAAAAATAAACAACACCAACAACCCCTGATTCAAAGCCGAAAAACAAGAGAGTGCCACAACAAAAATGGATGACAATACTTCAGGGAAAAAAAAAAAGGACAGATTGGGGGCAGTAAAGCCCCCCTTTCTCTGCTTAGCAGCGGGAAAACAGGTTTTTTCCATTTTTGTTTTTTTTTTTTCTTTTTCTTTTTCTTTCTCTTCTCACCGCAGTTCAGATATAGCCAAGGCCATGCAGCTGGTATAATCACTGGTACGAAGTGGGAGGCTCTGGCAAACTCCTCAGTTACAATGAGCTGCACATAGGCCTGGGATATTTTGCTGTTTTGTTTTCCCATTTCATTCCAGCTAGACTTTATATGCAATTTCAAGTAGCTCAGAAATAGTTACATTCCTTAGCTCCATTTACCTTTTACAATTTAGAGATGTCAAAAACCAGTATAAACCAGTATAATAAACATAAATCCATTAGTCTATTTTCCTAGATCCAAATCAGTTAATATTCTAGCAATTTTTAAATATAACCTCTTCCAAATTCACAGCTATCATAGCATTTTAACAATTTAAATGCTTTTCTAACAATATAAGCAATCATTCTAATGTGTAAGGATGCATCCTAAGGGGAGGCAAGGTGGAATTTTAGCAGTGGAACCGGTTCCCATTTTGTAATTATCTCCCCAAACAAGATTCTTTTGGTACCAAATATGAATATGCAAACTAAAATACTGAGCTCAGATATGAAACCCATATACCCAGTTCAAATATGCAGATGGATCACAGTTACATCAATTTAAGACAATATCTCAATTTTTGCATTGCACCTTTGGGCCGCCTACTGCTCAGCCAGGTGGAGGTACCTCTGGGTCTCCCTGACAAAATAGGTCAGTGCGCGCTGGAGCCCAAGCGGCACCCGCCCCCCCGCCGCAGCGAGCCAGACTGGGCAAGGCCTTTTTTTTGTTTTGTTTTGATTTGGTTTTTTTAGTGTCTCATCTGGTGCGCCACAGCTGTTATTCCAAAACCAGGATTCTTTACATGATGTGCATACGGAAAAACCAAATCCAGCACACCGAGATGAGACACAGCCTGTCACAGAGTTGCGCAAGTCTGAATGCCAGAATAAAGGTAGCACGCTAGAGAAAAAAAAACCAAAAAAAAAAACCAAAAAAAAAACCAGCTGCTACACACAAAATTTACTATCACATTCACGCAGTAATGAACTAAATTACTTATGATCTTCTGTATTATCACAAAACGTACATTTTGAGTCAATGAATTCTCATGATTTAACAGACTGTGAACTTATCATACCATATAACAAAGACCTACCAAAATTGCAACATACTTAAACAGATACCCACAAAGAGAACAGGTTAATAAGGAAAGCATCTTGCAGACTTTAACAAGTTTTCTGTGACCTGTGTGTTATCAGTTAATTCTCTCTCAGCTTGTTGACGTTCAAATCGTTCCAGCTGTAAAACTGTCTGTAATGATCTAATGATCTCTTGTAGAGATTTATTTTGTCCTGCTCTTCTCACCTTAAAAACAACATTAATTGCAATAAAATTCTATTCTCCAGACAGTTTTCCCAATCATTTAACTTATACCGCAGCCACCATTAATTACAATATTTAACAAGATCTTCCTTCCTTATAATTCCGAGTGCTTTCCTAAGTTTTAAAACACCTCCCAATACTTATTTTTCAGGAACACAACTGAAAACAATTACTCCTGACCCCATCTTGCAAGTAAAAACCTTGAGAAGGGGGAGGGAGGGAGGGGTGCTACTTGCAGTACGACTGGGAAAAACGGGGAGAGAGTTTTACGGTGCACTTATACCACAAAGAAACAATTCTAACAACAACCAGTAAAACAATTAACTCACATTCCTGACAAGCTGCTTGATTTTCAGAGAGGCAATACACAGAAACACATAATATGTACTGTAAAACTTGCAGATAGCAAACATTAGCATTCTCTACTGCTAATTTCAACACCAATGCTTCCTTAGCTTCTAAGTTTTCAACCTGCTTATTGATGGCCTCTTGAAGATGGTCAATAAATTGCATGTAATTCTCGCTGGGACCCTGATTAATAGTTGCAAATGATTTGGCTGCTTTCTTGGTTTCAGGCACCTTTATCATAGCTTGATATGCGAGGTCTGTTGACTGCCTCAGGATTTCAGAAAGTTATCGTGCCTGTAGTTGTGGTGTGTCAATTAGTGTCTCTTCCAGAAACGCACAGGGTCCCGTGGTTTAACTGTAATCGAAACTGGGGGTAAATCCCAGCTTTTTGGTAAGTTCGGTTTATGCTCTGAAACTCTACCCCCACCCTCAGGAATTTGCTTTGCAGCAGCATGGGAGGGAGGTGGGGGCAGGTTGGGGGGACCCAAATCTATAGGAATTATGTTATTTGGCTCGGTCTGGCTCACCATGGGGGGCTCCTCCCCACCCAAATCTCCAGGCAAGGGGGGATAGGAAAAAAAAATGTCCATTTTTTTCTTCCGCAACTGATAGCGGCGGGGCAGAGGGTTGAACTGTGATTAATGGCGGTGACGCAGACGGCATAACCGCGGTTGATGATGGTAGAGGAGAGGTTTGAGCCGTGATTGATGATGGCGGAGCAATCGGCCAAACGCACTGCTCTGATCGGTGCTCCGACCGGTGCTTCGAGGGCTCCTCCCGAGACCATGCACAACCCAACGCTGTTTTTTCATGTGAGTCTTTCATAGCTTTTATCTAATCTCAGGGCCACACATATGTATACGACTCTTTCATAATTTTTTTCTGATCTCGGGGCCACACATACGTGCGCTCCTCCTTTATTCCTTTTAACTTTCCAAGAAAGTGCCGCGGATCCTTATCCATGTTAGATAATATGGACTTGGGCGGTTTTGACGAATCCTTAGTAACAGGGGGGGTCGGAGTAGTACTTAATCTTGCTTTTTTCTCCGAATCTGGCCCAGGAGAGCCAGGAAGACCATCCCCCTCCGCTACCTCTGCCTGTTGCTGTTTTAACTCTTTCAGAGTATCTAATAACAAGCGCCATGTCATTAACAGTTCAGTTGCTTCCTTGGACCCTTGGGTAGCACTATCAAACAATTTATCTCCCAAGTCCATCCATTGTGACACACTAAATGCTGTCACAGGATTAACCTCTAAACCTTGTGCTTTGCCCCATAGTAACATTTTTCTTAAAGTCAGTTCCGGAAGGCTAACACTCTGCTTCTTCAGAAGCAGCTTCCATGTAGATAATATAGTACCCTCTTCTTTAGATAAGTTTCACCCCCCCTGTTCCCGGTAGCTCACCCACTCCTTAGCGAGATGTCTTTTCAATCGATCCGGATCATCGGCAGCTCCTTTGACTGCTCTCATCAGCTGTACCGGGCTCCATCTCCACAGTTCTTCTTCGGCTGTTCATAGCTTCCACGCTGTCACCTTGTTAGGCGAGATCCTCTTCAGGCAGGATCACGTTGGGGTCACCATATGTCGCGGTTGAGACGGACAAACGACATGGACCAAATTCTTTCAGGGTGAAAGTAATAGGTGCCATTTATTGCTACAAGTGCATTTTATACAATTCTACCAGTTAATGTGTCTCTTCACTATTGGTTACAAGTTACAGCACTAACATCTCATTGGTTAATTTTGCTATCATCCATGTTATTCTTCTATCCCCTTCTCTCTCACGGGTAAATCTCTCCTCTCTCCGGATACTCCTTTACTCCCATCCTTCTCAAGGGTAAATCTTAATATCTCAAGGCTGATCTCTACTCTCATATTTTCTGTCAAGGATTCCACAGACCCGCTGCAGTTTCCCACAGTTTTGCCATAGACATTGTTTATGGTCCATAGACATTGTTTATGGTCCATAGCCTTGCAGGTACTGTTTTGTCTGAATAAATACTTTCTTTTCAGTGAAGTGCAAAATAGGCCCCATTTTGCAGATGTCTGTAATGTCTCTGCATTAACCTTGGAATCATTATTTTTCTGCAGTCAGTTCTGTTCTTCCCAGCAAATTGCAAACTAGGCCTTATCTTGCAAGTGCTCAGTGTAGTTTATAGTTGGTTTTGGTAAATAGGAGCAGAACTTTCCAGCTTATGATTTTAGCAAATCCAGCTTACCGAGTAACATGAAGCAAAGAGTATATTAAAAACATAAAACTTTATACCGCTAAATGATTCATTATATTTAGTGTGCATTTACTTAAACTAATTGATTGATATTAAATTGGGCTCATCCACTGACCTGTGAGTAATAATACCATTGCCATACAGCTCACTTATTTAGCAGGGAGAGCTCAAAGTAGGCTCATCTAGGCTGCCATATTTATAGAATGAATTGGTTGACTTGTAGCCAAATTGCATACAGTAGGAAAAGTATGCACGAGACTCCCTGTGTCCACAACTCATCAGTGTTCAGTGTGCTGTTCTGCTTCCTTGTGGGTTTCCTAGAAGGAGTTCTTGGCCTGGCTATGGCTCAGGCCCGTCCCTCCTCTGGATCCTGGACCAAACTGCTGCTGGTTTGGCTGGGAGGGGGTTGAGTGCATCCGCCACAGTAGGTGCGTTGGACTAGATGGTCTCCAGAGGTCCCTTACAACCCTAACCATTCTGTGATTCTGTGATTCTCTGGGTGAAAGGACCCCCCTCTTGGACAACTCACCCTGCGTCTTCATCGTGGATAACCCCTCCTGTGAGAAAAATTGGTGTACCAGGTCCCCACATCCCTTGGTCCCCAGCACCCTTCCCTGTGGGTGTATGGCCACCCGGTTCCCACAGGCAGCTGGACCATGCTGACATCCCTTCCTCCCTGCAGCCCCTCTCCATGCTGGCCATCCAGGGTTTGGGCACTGGCCTCACCTTCATCATGTTCAGCATTTCCAGCTTCCTCATCTTCAGGTCAGTTGGGGCTGGGGGGTGCCTCTGCCTGGGCACTGGGCACCCCTCAACCTGGTGGGGGAGTGGACAGGACAGGGGCCTGCAGGGACCTGACCCCCATGTGCCTCCCAGGAAGCTTATGTTGGAGAAGGAGCTTGCCAGAATGCTCAGGAGGATCTGCTGGGATGAGCTGCCATTTGAGAGCCCCGAGCAGTACCACAAGGCAGCAGGCAGCTGTCTCACCCTGTCCCTGGTTGAGCTGCCAGTCCTGGGGTACCACCTTCCTCCTGACCCTGTGCCACCCTCCCTTCCTGCACAACACTCCTCCCTTACAAGGCTGCATCATGTTGATCCCCTACACAACCCTTCCTCCCTCCATAGCTCTACATCCCCTATAAAGCTACATTTCATCCATCTCCTATGTGACACTCCATCCCCTACACAGCTCTGAATCCTCTACAGAGCACCAGACCTCATCTGTCCCCTATGCAGTCCTCTGTCCTCTGTGCAGCCACACCTTATCCATCCCCTGCAGTGCACCATAACTCATCCTATAGACTTCACCCTCTCTACAGAGCATGCAGAGCTTGTGCTGACCCATCAGAGCTTGTCCTGCACTATCCCCTGTACACCCCTGGGTGTCCCTGCCTGCCTCCATTGGTGCTTGTCACCTCTCACCCCAGGGTCCCCACCCCTAACTCTCTCCTTCCCCGCAGCACAGCTCCAGCTACGGCTCCCTGATGACCACGCATGGCAAGTATCAGATCTTTGCCAACACCTACCACTTCAAGGTCAGTGTGGCAGGTGGGGAGTTTAGCCCTCTCCCCAAACCCCCCTAGTCCTGCTGGAGTGCTCCCTCTTGGCTGCATGTGGGGGACTATGGTGGGTCTGTGGATTCCCTGGCGGACGGTATGGGAACAGAGATTGACCTTGAAGATATTAAGGTATAGTCTGCAGTTGATTTTGGTAAATACAAGCAGGACCTTACAGCTTAAAATTTTAGCAAATCTAATCTACCAACTAACATGAGTCAAAGAATACACTAAAAATCATACAACCTTATATCACAGTATCACAGTATGTTTGGGATTGGAAGGGACCTCAGAAGATCATCTAGTCCAATCTCCCTTCCAGAGCAGGAATGCCTAGATGAGGTCACACAGGAACATGTCCAGGTGGGTTTTGAACGTCTCCAGGGAAGGAGACTCCACAACCCCCCTGGGCAGCCTGTTCCAGTGCTCCGTCACCCTCACTGAGAAGAAGTTTCTTCTCAAATTTAAGTGGAACCTCTTGTGTTCCAGCTTGATCCCATTACCCCTTGTCCTATCATTGTTTGCCACCGAGGAGCCTGGCTCCATCCCCATGGCACTCACCTTTTATATACTTATAGACATTAATAAGGTCCCCCTCAGTCTCCTCTTCTCCAAACTAACGAGACCCAGCTCCCTCAGCCTTTCTTCATAAGGGAGATGCTCCACTCCCTTAATCATCTTGGTTGCCCTACGCTGGACTCTCTCAAGCAGTTCCCTGTCCTTCTTGAACTGAGGGGCCCAGAACTGGACACAATCTCTAAATAATCCATTACATTTGGTGTGCATCTACTTAAGCTAAATGATTAATATTGAACTCACTTATTTAGCAGGGAGAGCTCAAAGTGGGCTCATCCAGGCTGTCGTATTTATAGAATGAAGTGCTTGACTAGTAGTCAAATTGCATGCAGTAGGAAAAGTATGCACGAGACTCCCTGTGCTCACAAGTTACTGGCATTCAGTGTGCCATCCTGCTTCCTTGTGGGTCTCTTGGAAGGAGTTCTTGGCCTGGCTGCAGCTCAGGCCCTTATCTCCTCTCGAGCCTTGACCAAACTGCTGCTGTTTTGGCTGGGGGGGGTGGTCGAATGCATCCGCCACACTCGCATTTAAATGGACTGGGTTATAAAACTTGCTCACTTGGGACACTTTTTAGTCTGTGTTGTTTGTGTGGTTTTTGTCTTTGTGTGTGTGTGTGCTGCATGGCATTAATGAAGTTTTGTACCCACCACAAGCTAGAACAACAGAGTGGTGAGATCTTATCTTTCTTCTGATATCTTAAACTATCTCTCTCCTTTTCCTCTCTCTCTCTCTATTTCTAATTTTATTCTGGGCATATAAGAGTAATATTGTTTTTGTTGTTAAAGTATTGCTAAGTTTTATGATATAGTTACTAACTTTTGCCAAGCCACTATTCCCTGTAATTCTGAGTGATGTTTTTAGTAAATTCATGATTTAATTGAACCTCTTGAGTAATTGTTGTCACTTTGTATTACCACACAGAATATTCCAAAAGTTAACCTTTGCCCTCATCCCAGCTGAGTTGGGATGGGGCAGGAGCCCAGGATTTACTCACTCCCCCTGACCCAGCAGGTGGAGACCATTGGGGATGCCTACATAGTGGTGTTGGGGCTGCTGGTGCACAAGAAGCAGCTGCATGCCTGAGAGATTGTTCGCATGGCTCTGGCCTTGCTTGAGGCTGTCAAAACCTTCAAGATCCATCACTGGCCCAATGACCAGCTCTGCTTGCGTATTGGCTTACACACCGGTGAGCTCTTACACCAGCTAACACTGTGGCTGGGGGATGCTCACCTGCCCTGCAGCAGTCTCAGGCATCTCTGTGCCTGTAGGTTCTGTGTGTGCCAGAGTTGTAGGTCTGAAGATGCTGCGGTACTGCCTGTTTGGGGACATGGTGAACACTGCATTCTGCATGGAGTCCAACAGCCAGGGTAAGCCGCAGGACTGGCAGCTGGGGTCCGGTGCCACAGGTCATGCCTTGCTCCCAGACACAGTCATGTCCCTTTTGCCCCTCTGTGCTATCCATCTCTGAAGATCCGCATCTCCTCCACCCCTAAGGAAGTCCTGGATGAGTTTGGCTGTTTTGAGCTGGAGCTGCACGGGGATGTGGAGAGAAAGGTTAGGGTGCAGGGTCTCGGGCTGTCTTCCTGCCACAGGGTCATGTGCTGGGTGGACAGGTGGGGGCTGGGACCTTCTGTCCCACTCGATGCTGGGCATAGCACCCGAGAGGCAGCACCGGGAGCTGGGGAGGGTCTCACCGCCCACCTCTGGCCCCTAGAGCAAGGGGAAGATGTGGATGTACTGGCTGCTGGGTGAGAGGAAAGACCCCAAAGTCATTTGATCCTGGTGGTGGAGCCCCCAACCCCAATGGGCCGCTATGCTTCCCAGCACCTGGCCCCTGGGATGGACCAGGGCCCCCCGCCACTGCAGCTTCCCCCTACCACTGCAGCCCCTCTGCTTCAGCAGGGCTTGAGTGGGCCAGTGGCCATGGCACCATCTGCCCCTCTCCATCAGCACCAGCAAAGTCCACCTGCCTCTGCAACCTTCACTGGAGGGGGAACCAGCCCCAATCCAGCCTGGAGGACCCCATATTCCCTCACCCTCTGGGATCTTTGGCCCCCCTGCCTTCTCCCCAGCGGCTCAGCTGTCTCTGAGCTGCTCTCAGGACCTAGCTGCCCCGTAGGGCACTTTGTGGTCTCTTATTGGTACCTAGCTCCTGGCAGAAGTTGTGACACGTCACCCCCTCCTGGGGCAGGGGAGAAACAGAGGCTCCTGCTAGGACTGGCCCCTCAGCCACAGCAGGGCAGACTTCAATGCCGTGGCTCCCCCCTGCCCAATCTCCCCCATCCCTGTATATAGCCCCATGGGGTCATGTAAATACATAATCCCAAATGTAAATATAAGAGTCACTGCAAACTATTTTGTTGAAATACAAACTTCCCCAAACCCCTTCATCCCCTGACCTCTCCTTCACTCTGGCCTGGAGCGCCACACAGGTTGCGGGGAGCCAGGGAAGACCCCAGCATCAAGCTCAGCCTAGGCTGGGAACGGCTGCCCAGAGCATACTGGAACATTGTACCCCGGGGTTCTGGACATGGCATGGGGCATGGGTCTGAGTGGGTGTGAGGAGACAGAATAGGGCAGCTGTGGCACAGTGGCAGCTGGCGAGGGCCTGGGATGGTGTTGGGAAGGTAGAGCCATAGCAGCAGGGTTTGCTTTGGCAGGAAGGCTGCGGTGCATTCCTCTGAGCTCACGCTCTAGCCACACTACTGCCACCTTTTGCTGGAACCCACCTGTGTCTGGGGACAGGGATGGGGGCTGCATGTCAGTTGCTGCAGGCACCAGGAGAGGCTGGGCCATGCCAGGGCTCTCCCTCCATGGAGGAGGGTTGGGACCATGCTATGCCCTGGGGGACAGATGGGGCAGCAGAGGGGCTGTTCCCACATTTTGGAGCAGTAGTGAGCAGATGGGCTGAAGGGTATTCCCACTCCCTCACTGCACACTCCTATGGGGCTTGGGGTGCCCGGGACATGGGGCTCCCCCTCCAAATGCCCAGCCTGAGGACGCCCTGTAGTGGTGGGGATGCTGGGACTGCCTGTGCCCCCCTGCTCCTTATAATTTGTGTGGTCTGAGCCAGCAGTTCTGGGGGGCACAGGACAGGAGCTGCTCCAGATACTCAGTGATAGGGGTGTCAAGGTATGTGGAGGGGTTTTGATAGTGATGTGATTGAGCAGCTCTGGGACTTTGAGGACAGCCTTGCTGTTTCTCTGCAGGCTTGTGTCTCTGCTGTGGAGAAACTATGTGAAAAATCTGATGAGTGGTTCAAAAAGCTGTTGCAAGAAATCAAAGAACTCAGAGAAGACAGGTACCATTCATGACCTGTACGAACCAATGTTTCAGCTATTAGGAGAAGGCGTTTCGAATCTCGAGAGAGAGGACAGAGGCAGCCCACAAAAAGAGGTTCACTGTGGTTCTTCCTACATGAGCAGGGAGAAAACATGAATAAGTGGCATGGAAGACCTACCTGAGAACTTCAGGAATGGGTACGTGAGATAAAAGGAAAAACTCCTAGGAAGGTGGCTGCTCCAGTTTACAAAAGGAGCAGAAGAGATTCTGATGCTCTTGAAGGAACCTCTAATTCACACCCAGAGACTGTGCAAAACAGAAATTAGAGGTGCCCTGCCTCCAACCAGGTGGAGGAAAGAGATAACAGAGTTTATTGGACTGTACAAATACGGTGGCCTGGTACAACACACTCCCCAGGAGTACAAAGCTTTAGTGGACTCTGGTACTCAGTGCACAATAATTCCTTCTAATTATAAAGGAACGCAATCCATCGATATTGTTGGAGTGACTCGGGTATCCCAGCAGAGACTGTTGTAGAGGCTGAAATGAGCCTAACTGGAAAAAACTGGCAAAAGCATCCCATTGTGACTGGTCCAGATGCTCCGTGCATCCTTGGCATAGACTACCTCAGGAGAGGATATTTTAAGGACCCAAAAGGGTGGCATTTGGTATAGCAGCTGTGGACACTGAGAAAATTGAATAGCTGTCTGATTTGCCTAGTCTTTCACATAATCCTTCTGTTGTAGGACTGCTGATGGTTGACGATCAGCAGGTGCCAATTGCTACCACGACAGTGCATCGCCGGCAATATTGCACCAATTGAGACTCTTTGATTCCTATCCAGAAGTTGATCCGTCAATTGGAAAGCCAGGGTGTGATCAGTAAGACTTGCTCACCTTTTAACAGCCCAATCTGGCCAGTGCGTAAGTCTAGTGACGAGTGGAGACTAACTGTAGACTATCGTGGCCTGAATGAAGTTACGCTCAAGTGGAAGAGAAGAGTTTATAGATCATGGAAGGAGGGGCTGGCCACTTGGGGAGAATATAAGGCTGTTGTCAGAGGGTGTAGGGAGGCAACTAGGAAAGCTAAGGCCTCCTTAGAATTCCACCTGGCCAGAGGGGTCAAGGTCAACAGGAAGAGCAACTGTAGACTATTGTGGCCTGAATGAAGTTACGCCACCAGTGAGTGCTGCTGTGCCTGACATGCTAGAACTGCAATTTGAACTGGAGTCAAAGGCAGCTAAGTGGTATGCTACAACTGATATTGCTAATGCATTTTTCTCTATTCCTGTAGCAGCAGAGTGCAGGCCGCAGTTTGCTTTCACCTGGAGGGGCATCCAGTACACGTGGAATCGCTTGCCCCAGGGGTGAAAACACAGTCCTACCATCTGCCATGGACTGATCCAGACCACGCTGGAGCAAGGTAAAGCTCCCGAACACTTGCAATATATTGATGACATCATCATATGGGGCAACACAGCAAAAGAAGTCTTCAAGAAAGGTGAGAGAATAATTCAGATTCTTTTGGATGCTGGTTTTGCCATAAAACAAAGCAAGGTCAAGGGACCTGCACGAGAGATCCAGTTTTTAGGAATAAAATGGCGAGATGTCCGTCGTCAGATCCCAATGGATGTGATCAACAAAATTGCAGCAATGTCTCCACCTACTAATAAAAAGGAGACACAGACTTTCTTGGGCGTTGTAGGTTTTTGGAGAATGTATATTCCTGAGTACAGCCAGATTGTGAGCCCTCTTTATCGAGTGACTCATAAAAAGAACCAGTTTCAGTGGGGCCCAGAACAACAACAAGCCTTTGAACAAATTAAGCGTGAGGTAACTCATGCGGTGGCCCTCGGAGCGATTTGGACTGGACTAGATGTTAAAAATGTGCTCTACACCGCAGCCAGAGATAATGGACTTACCTGGAGCCCCTGGCAGAAAGCACCAGGAGAAACCCAAGGTCCACCCTTAGGTTTTTGGAGTTGAGGATACAAAGGATCTGAGGCCCACTATACTCCAACTGAAAAAGAGATACTGGCAGCATATGAAGGAGTTTGAGCTACTTCAGAAGTGATCGGTACTGAAGCACAGCTCCTCCTAGCACCTTGACTGCTGGTGCTTAGCTGGATATTCAAAGGGACGGTTCCCTCTACACATCATCCAACCGATGTTACATGGAGTAAATAGATTGCATTGATCACGCAACGAGCTCAAATTGGAAATCCCAATCGTCCAAGGATCTTAGAAGTGATTACAGACTGGCCAGAAAGCAAAGACTTTGGGATGTCTCCAGATGAGGAGGAAGTAACACGTGCTGAAGAAGCACCACCGTATAATACTCTTTCAGAGACTGATAAGCAGTATGCACTGTTCACAGACAGATCCTGTCGTCTTGTAGGAAAACATCGAAGGTGGAAAGCTGCTGTGTGGAGTCCCACACAACAAGTTACAGAAGCCACTGAAGGACAAGGTGAATCTAGTCAATTTGCAGAAATGAAAGCCATCCAGATGGCTTTGGACATTCCTGAACGGCAGAAGTGGCCAGTACTTTATCTCTATACTAAGTCATGGAGGGTAGCAAATGCCTTGTGGGGGTGTGTGGAGGGGTTTTGATAGATAAAGACTTTGTTGCTGAATTAGTCTGGCTCAAAGGAATCTCAAGGCCACTTCGAGAAGCTGGGAACAGAATCTGCTGTGAGAAAGAGGGGCGTTTCTCAATCAGCGGGGTCCTGGCGTGGCGTGAATCATCGGACGTATCATCAGTGAGACTCCAGTGCATGGACAGCCCATGATACTCATTTAGTAAATCCATGCTTGGAGCGTGGACGCGTGATTAGAATATAGTTGCATATATAAGGAGGCTTGTTTCTGTAATAAATGGCTTTAGCGTGATTCACATTGAATTGAATTGTTTGCTGAGTCCTTTATCGCTCCAACAAATGGTGAGCCCAACATGATACTCTGAACGGCGTGCCACTGAGGTCGGGGAAAAGCCTGGAGCGGCCCAGCCGGAGGCGGATCAGCTGGACTGAGAACTGGGCAGAGGCGTACGGACATTCCGCATTAATTTTGTTGAAGAAAGCACCGGAAAAGGTGAGCGGCTGGGAGCAGGAGGAGGGAAAAGTTAAGTTACGGGGCAAAATATATCCTCTGAGGCTATAGTTAAACTCCTCCTGCATATTCTCTCTATGAGAGGACTTAAATATGAAGAAAGTAACATCCGTAGACTGTTGGTTTGGTGTAGAACTAACGGCTACCCGACAGAAGCTGAAAAAGCTTTAAAAATTGAACTTTGAGACGATATAGGGCAGAAATTATGGGATAAGATTACCGATGGAGATAAAGAAGCTAAATCACTAGCGACTACATGGAAGCTTATAATTACCACCTTAAAAGAACTTAAGGCTGAACTAGCTGCGGTTACTGGAATTTTTACAGTGTTGCAGCCTGATAAGAACTCTAAAAATAACTGTGAAGCTTACCCAGTTTGTGTCTTTGATTCTTTTCCTGCCCCAAGCCCTATTGTGCCATCGGCACCCCCGATGATACAGCAGTCTGGGGCGGGGGGAGGAAAATCACTCAGTACATGGCCTCCTATACCATCACATGACCCTAAAGAGACCAAGCAGTCCAAGGAACTGGAGTCAGACAATTTGTCAAAAGAACTGTTGAAAGCTGAAAATGCTAAAGTCATAAATAAGTGTAATATCAGTCCTTTTACTGATTCGTGTCCGCCTTTACCACCTTCTACCACTCTAACTTCTACGCCAGAGCAAAAGGAGTCGCCGGAAAAGAACTGGACAAAAGAACCGTGTGAAAAAATAGATCAGCTACTACTGAAAGAATCCAGCACTCAGAAAGGCAATTATCTTGATGGTGACCAGAAGGGGGGTGCGGCAGGGGGTGCGTCGGGGGGTTCAGGTTCTACAGATGATTATGACATTAAAAAACATTGGCGAGGAATTATCAGAAATGCGATGATAGAAGGTGAAATAACAAGTGCATACCCAGTCATTTACCAGCGAGACGAACAGGGTAATCAGAATCCTGGGTGGGCTGGGTTGCGTTCGGAGGAGATAAAAGAGGCTAGAAAAGCGATGCAACAGTATGGATTGCATGGAAAGTATACACAAGGCTTTATTAGTACTCTTTTTGATGGGCAAATACTAACGCCTTACGATTGTCGTCAGCTGGCTGCGTTGCTACTAACACCAATGCAAGAAGTTCTCTGGAGAAGTAGGTGGATTGATGCTTGTGAGGAAGCAGCTATTCTTAGATCGCAATGACGGAGACCCGTTGCGCCTTGCTTCGAAAGACAAGCTGATAGGGGCGGGGGAATTTGCTAACCCTCAGGTGCAGGCACAGTTAGATACTGCCATCTTGCGGCAGAGTTCCTCTCTTGCAAGAGATATTCTCCGAACTCTACCGGAAGAAGGTAAAGCAGTCCCTCCGTACTCTCAGGTAAAGCAAAAGGACAATGAATCGTACATGGCTTTTCTTAACGGTCTAAGGGAAGCTTTGGATAGGGCACCGATTGATAGTAATGTAAAAGAACCTTTGCTTATGACACTCGCAGTTGACAATGCTAACCCAGTCTATAAGAAAATTTTGCTTGCTTTACGAAAGCATAGCTCAATAGCTGAGATGATGGATGCTTGTGCCAGGGTGGGCTCAGAGGAAGAGAAATTTGGTCTTATGGCTTCTGCATTTGCGGCTGCTATGAAGCCCCTGTTAGCTCACAATCCAAATAGATCAGGCCGAGTTTGTTTCAAATGTGGAAAAACAGGGCATTACAGATCCCAATGTCATGTCAATCAGACTTATCGAAGATCAAATAAGAGTGGTACAGGTCCAATAGACAATAATGTATGTTACCGCTGTGGAAAATTTGGACACAAAGGTAAAGACTGTAGGTCTATTCTTCATAAAAATGAGCAGGCACTGGGAAACGGGGAAACGAGCACACCGAGACCCGGCGCGATGACACAAGTGAGGTCTCAGGCTGCTTGGACACAGTCACCGCTGCCACCTCAGGGAGTGACGGAGTGGATGTAGAAACTATGAAAGATGTAACATTAATTGACACTCAGGTACAATGCATACCAACAAATGTGACTGGACCACTAGGGCATGGTTTAAGTGCTTTGCTTCTAGGGAGACCATCTGCCACTAGAAAAGGCATGTTTATACTTCCAGATATAATTGATGCAGATTTTGCCGGCATCATTTCGATTATGGTATGGACTCTTGGTCCACCAGTCCACATTCCCAAAGGATCAAAGATAGGTCAATTGGTTCCATTTAAAGCAAATGTTCCAAAAGTTTCAATTAAAGAGTGTGCAGAAGGAAGCTTTGATTCTACTGACAATGCAGAGTTGTATTTAGCTCTAGACATTAGTAAGGCTAAGCCAATGGAAAAGGTGACTCTTTTAGACAAAACTGGCTGTTCACAGACTTTTGAAATTCTGGTAGACACAGGTGCTGACGTGACTATTATCAGCAAAAAAGATTGGCCAGTTTGGTGGTCTCTCGAGTCTCCGCAAATACCAGTCATGGGTGTTGGGGGTATGCAGAATACCCAGGTGAGCAAACATCACTTACAAATGCAGTTATCTGATGGTTCATTATGTTCTGTACGACCTTATGTGATGTCTATCCCTGTTTCTCTATTAGGACGAGATGTGTTAGGACAACTAGGAGCAACTCTGGTGACAAAACAACAGCATTTCTAGAAGCGGCCATTGATGATGGGCGACCAGTACTGAAATTACAGTGGAAAAATGATGATCCGGTCTGGGTAAATCAATGGCCGCTCAGTAAAGAAAAACTCGCCCATGTCGAAGGTCTAGTACAGGAACAGCTTGAAAAAGGGCATTTAGAGCCGTCTACAAGTCTCTGGAATACTAGTGGGTGATCTGAATTGGGTCCGGACCGTTTGTGGGATCACTAATGAGGATTTAGCTCCAATTGTAAAACTGCTAAAAGGGGATAGTGACATTAGGTCTCCCAATTCAGATCACCCACTAGTTTCTGCACATCATTTAAGGATCGAATGACAGGCCGACATACTATTTTCTGAGGTTTCACTGTGGACTGAGAAATTTCCCAACCAAGATATTTCCATGCTGGTTGAATTTGTACCTTTTCTGGAGTAATTTGTAATCCCCTATGCTGCAATGTATCAGATACTTCATTTATCAACAAATCAGTCGAAAAAGTTTCCCCAGCTATTAATATGTCATCCATGTAGAACCCGAACCCCCCGACGCACCCCCTGCCGCACCCCCCTTCTGGTCACCATCAAGATAATTGCCTTTCTGAGTGCTGGATTCTTTCAGTAGTAGCTGATCTATTTTTTCACACGGTTCTTTTGTCCAGTTCTTTTCCGGCGACTCCTTCTGCCCTGGCGTAGGAGTTAGAGTGGTAGAAGGTGGTAAAGGCAGACACGAATCAGTAAAAGGATTGATATTACACTTATTTACGACTTCAGCATTCTCAGCTTTCAACAGTTCTTTTGACAAATTGTCTGACTCCAGTTCTTTGGACTTCTTGGTCAGTTTTGGGTCGTGTGATGGTATAGGAGGCCATCTACTCGGTAATTTTCCTCCCCCTGCCCCAGACTACTGTATCATCGGGGGTGCCGACGGCACAACAGGGGTTGGGGCAGGAAGGGAATCAAAGACAAGAACTGGGTAAGCTTCACAGTTATCTTTAGAGTTCTTATCAGGCTGCAACACTGTAAAAATTCCAGTAACCGCAGCCCGTTCAGCCTTAAATTCTTTTAAGGTGGTAATTATAAGCTTCCATGTAGTCGCTAATGCTTTAGCTTCTTTATCTCCGTTGCTAATCATATCCCATAATTTCTGCCCTATATCGTCCCAAAGTTCAAGTTTAAAAGCTTTTTCAGCTTCTGTCGCGTAGCCGTTAGTTCTACACCAAACCAACAGTCTACGGATGTTACTTTCTTCATATTCAAGTCCTCTCATAGAGAGAATATGCAGGAGGAGTTTAACTATAGCTGCTTCCTCTGAGGATATATTTTGCCACTAACTTCACTCTTCTCTCCTCCTGCTCCCAGACGCTCACCTTTTCCGGGGCCTTCTTCAAAAAAATTTATCTGCGGAACATCTGTATGCCTCTGCCCGGTTCTCAGTCCAGCTGATCCGCCTTCGGCTGGACCGCTCCAGGCTTTTCCCCTGTCTTAGTGGTATGCCATTCAGAGTATCATGTCGAGGTCACCATTTGTTGGAGCGATAAAGGACTCAGCAAACATTCCAATTCAATGTGAATCACGCTAAAGCCATTTATTACAGAAACAAGCCTCCTTATATATGCAACTATATTCTAATCACGCGTCCACGCTCCAAGCATGGATTTGCTAAATGAGTATCATGGACTGTCCATGCACTGGAGTCTCACTGATGATACGTCTGATGATTCATGCCACACCAGGGCCCCGCTGATTGAGGAACGCCCCTCTTTCTCACAGCAGATTCTGTTCTCAGCTTCTCGAAGCGGCCTTGAGATTCCTTTGAGCCTGACTAATTCAACAACATATCTCCTTCTAGTGAAACCCCTCCACAGCCCATCACAGAGTTGTGCAAGTCTGGATATTGGAATAAAGCTAGCATGCTGGAAAGAAAAGTAACAGCTACTACACACAAAATTTTGCCATCACATTCACGCACTAAAGAACTAAATTACTCATGATCTTCTGTATTATCACAAAATGCACTTTTTGAGTCCATGGATTCTCATTATTTAACAGTCTATGAACTTACTGTACCATATAACAAAGACCTATTAAACTGTAATATGCTTAAACAGATACCTACAAAGAAAACAAGTTAATAAGGAAAGCATCTTGCAGACTTTTGCAAGTTTTCTATGACCTGTGTGTTATCAGTTAATTCTCAGCTCGTTCAAGTTCTAACCGTTCCGCCTGTAAAACTGTCTGAAATGATTTAATGATCTCTTGTAGAGATTTATTTTGTCCTGCTCTTCTTGCCTTAAAAACAACATTAATTGCAACAAAGTGTTATACTTCAAGATTCTATTCTCTGGACACTTTTCCCAATCATTTAACTTATAGAGCAGCCACCATTAATTACAATATTACACAAGATCTTCCTTCCTCATATTTCCAAGTGCTTTCCTATGTTTTAAAACACCTCCCAATACCGATTTCTTGGGAACACGACTGAAAACAGTCATTCCTGACCCCATCTTGTAAGCAAAAACCATGAGAAGGGGGGGGGTGTGGGGGGGGGAAGCACAAGGCTGCTTGCAGCGCAAGTGGGAAAAGTGTGGAGAAGGTTTTACGGTGTACTTATACCACAAAGAAACAATTCAAACAACAACCACTAAAACAATTAACTCACATTTCTGACAAGCTGCTTGATTTTCAGAGAGGCAATACACAGGAGCACATAATATGTACTGTAAAACTCACAAATAACACGTTGATAGCAAACATTAGCATTCTCTACTGCTAATTGCAACACCAGCGCTTCCTTAACTTCTAAGTTTTCAACTTGCTTATTGATGGCCTCTTGAAGCTGGTCAATAAATTGCATGTAATTTTCATTGGGATCCTGATTAAGAGTTGTAAATGATTTGGCTGCTTTTTTGGTTTCAGGTACCTCTATCATAGCTGACAGAGCCTGACAGAGTCTGACAAAGCACGCCAGAGCTTGACAAAGACTGACAGAGCACGACAGAACCCGTGAAAGCCCAACAGAGCCTGAGAAGGCTTGACAGAGTCCAATAGAGACTGACAGAGCCCGACAAAGCCCAGAGGAGCCTGAGAGAGCCCGAGAAAGCCAGACAGAGCTTGACAGACCTCGAGAGGGACAGACAGAGCCCGACAAAGCCCAACAGAGCCTGATAGAGCATGACAAAGCCTGACAAAGCATGACAGGGCCCAACAAAGCCTGAGAGAGACTGACAGAGCCCAACAGATCCCGACAAAGCTTGACAAAGCACCACAGAGCCTGACAGAGCCCAACAAAGCCTGACAGAGCCCGTCAAAGCCTGACAGAGCGCGACAGAGCCTGACCAGCTTCGATAGACACCAAGAGGGACAGACGGAGCTTGACAAAGCCCAACAGAGCCTGATACAGCCTGACAGAGACCGATAAAGCTCGACACAGCCTGAGAGAGCCCAACAGGGCCCTAAAGAGCCCGACAAATCCCGAGAGAGACCGAAAAAAAAGACAGAGTTTGATAAAGCCCAATAGAGCTTGATAGAGCATGACAGTGTACAACAAAGCCCGATAGAGCCTGATAGAGCACAAAGGAGCTCGAAAAAGCTGTACAGAGCCCAACAGAGCCCAGCAAAGGCCGCAAGAGCCTACCAGAGGCCTACAGAGCTTGACTAAGCACGACAAAGCCTGACAAGGCCCAACAAAGCCCAACATAGCCCGAAAGAGTCCGACAACACCCGACAAAGCTCAAAAAAGTCCAACAAAGCTTGACAGGGCATGACAGAGATCAAAAAAGCTTAAGTAAGTGTGAACACATCTCGACAGAACCCGATAGGGCCCAACAGACCTCAACAGAGACCGATAGAGCACGACAGAACCCAAGAGAGGCCTACAGAGCCCGACTAAGCCCGACAGAACCTGAGAGAGGTCTACAGAGCCCGGCTAAGCCCGACAGGGCCCGACAGAGCCTGACAAAGACTAACAAAGCTAGACAGAGCCCAACAGAGCCCGACATAGCCTGACAGAGCCCAACAGTGTTTGACAAAGCCTATTAGAGCCCTACAAGCACAGACAGATCTCAACAGAGACCGACAAAGCTGGACAGAGCCCGCCCATTCCTGACAGAGCCCAAAGAGCCCAAAAGAGTTCAACAAAGCCCGAGAGTGTCCAACAAAGCCTGACAGAACCCAAGAGACCTGGACAGAGCCCGACACAGACCGACAGAGCCCAACAGAGCCTTACAAAGCTTGACAAAGACTGACAGAGCTAAACGGAGCTCGAAGGAACCTGACAAAGCATGACAAAGCCCAACAGAGCCTTACAAAGCTTGACAAAGACTGACAGAGCTAAACGGAGCTCGAAGGAACCTGACAAAGCATGACAAAGCCCAACAGAGCCTGACAGAGCCCTACAGAGCTCGACAGAGCCCGACAGTGCCCTTCTCAGCCCAACAGAGCCCGACAAATCTCGACAGAGCTTAACAAAGCTTCACAGAGCAAACAGAGCCCTACAGAGCTCGACAGAGCCCGACAGTGCCCTTCTCAGCCCAACAGAGCCCGACAAATCTCGACAGAGCTTAACAAAGCTTCACAGAGCCAAACAGAGCCCGACAGAGCAGGAGAGAGCCTATCAGAGCCCGACAGGGCCAGACAGAGCCTGACAAAGCCCAACAGAGCCTCACAGAGCTTGACAGGGCCCAACAAAGACTGAAGGAGACCAATAGATCCCAACAAAGCCCAACACAGCCTGATAGAGCACGACAGAGCCTGACAAAACCCAACAAAGCTTGTCAGAGCCTTAGAGAGCCCAAAAGTGCCCGAAAAAGACCAACAGAGCCTGACAAAGTGCAACAGACCTCAACAGTGCCCAACAAACCCTGACAGAGCCTGAGTGAGACAGAGAGAGCCCGACAATTCCTGACAAAGTCAAACAGAGCCTGACATAGCCCGACAGGGCTTGACAGGGCCTGCCAGAGACTGACAGAGACCGTCAAAGCCTGACAGCGCCAGCCAGAGCCCGACAAAGCCCAACAGGACCTTACAAAGCCCAACAGAGCCCAACAGAGCCCGAAAACGCCTGACAGAGCTGGACTGAATCTGACAGAACCCAATAGAGACTGAAAGAGACCGACAGAGCCAGACAGGGCCCGACAGAGCCCGGCAAAGCCTGACAAAGGCAAAAAGAGCCCGAAAGAGCCCGGCAAAGCCTGACAAAGCGCAACAGAGCCCGACAGAGCCTGACAGGGTCCGACAGAGCCTGGCAGAGCCTGACAAAGAATGACAATTCCTGACAGAGCCCAAAAGAGCCCAACAGAGTTCGACAAACCCGAGAGTGTCTGACAAAGCCTGACAGAGCCCAAAAGAGCCCAACAGAGTTCGACAAAACCCGAGAGTGTCTGACAAAGCCTGACAGAGCCCAAGAGATCCTGACAAAGCTGGACAGAGCCCGACACAGACTGTCAAGGCCAATAGAGCCCAAGAAAGCCTGATAGAGCCTGACAGAGCCCGAGAGGGACTGACAGAGCCTGAGAGGGACCGACAGAGCCCGACAGGGCATGACAAAGCCTTACAGGACCTGACAGGGCCCGACAGAGCCCGACAACAGCTGACAGACCCGGACAGGGCTCAAAAATCTTGATAGGGCCTGACAGGGTCCGAAAGGCCCTGACAAAGCCCGAAACAGCGTGACAGAGACTGACAGAGCCTACAAGGCTTGACAGAGCCTGACAGAGCCCGACAGAGCCTGACAGGGCCCACCATAGCCCAACATGCCCAACAGGGACCGAGAACGCCCAACAGGGCTTGATAGAGCCCAACAAAGCCTGACAGGGTCCAATAGAACCCGACAAGGCCTTACAGGGCTCAACAGAGACTGGCAGGGCCCGACAGATCCTGATAAGGCCCGACATGAACCCAAAGAGCATGACAAAGCTCCAAAGTGCTTGATAGAAATTGACAGGGACTGACTGGGCTTGACAGAGCCCAACAAATCCTGACAGAGCCCGACAGAGTCTGACAAAGTCCAACAGAGCCTGACAAAGCCCTAGAGAGCTCGACAGAGACAGATAGAACCCGACAGGGACCAACAAAGCCTGAAAGCGCTTGACAGAGACTAACAGAGCCTGACAGAGCCTGACAGGGCACACCATAGGCCAACAAAGCCTGAAAGGGCCTGAGAAAGACCGACAGGACCCGACAGAGCCTGAGAAAGCCTGACAGGGCCTGACAGAGACTGACAGAGCATGAGAGATTATTAAGGGAGTGGAACATCTCCCTTATGAGGAAACGCTGAGGGAGCTGGGTCTCTTTAGTTTGGAGAAGGGGAGACTGAGGTGTGACCTTATTAATGTTTAAAAATATATAAAGGGTGAGTGTCACGAGGATGGAGCCAGGCTCTTCTCAGTGACAACCAATGATAAGACAAGGGGCAATGGGTTCAAACTCCACTTAAATTTGAGAAGAAACGTCTTCTCAGTGAGGGTAACAGAACACTGGAACAAGCTACCCAGGGGGGTTGTGGAGTCTCCTACTCTGGAGACATTCAAAACCCGCCTGGACACCTTCCTGTGTAACCTCATCTAGGTGTTCCTGCTCAGGCAGGGGGATTGGACTAGATGATCTTTTGAGGTTCCTTCCAATCCCTGACATTCTGTGATTCTGTGAAAGAACCTGATAGGGCTCAACAGAGCCTGACAAAGCCCAAAAAAGCCTGATAGAGCCTGACAAGGCCTGACAGGGCTTGACAGAACCAACAAAGCCCAACAGGACCCAACAGAGACCGATAAGGCTTGACAAGAACTGAAAGGGTCTGAAAAAGCCCAAAAGGGCTTGACAGAGATTGACAGGGCCTGACAGGGCATGTATCGAGGTTTGATTGTCAGGTAACCTGTGACAGAGGGCCACATTTTATTTCAAAAGTTGTACAGCAAATCAGTCAGCACTTGGGAATAGACTGACAGCTACATACTCCTTATCGTCCTCAATCCACTGGCCAGGTAGAAAAAAAATGAATCATCTAATAAAACAACAAATTGTAAAATTGGGGCAGGAGGTGAACTTGGTTTGGCCTCAATCTTTGCCTTTGGCCCTCTTGCATATCATAACAAGTCCAAGGGCAAAGGAAGGGTTGAGTCCTTTTGAAATCCTGTATGGGAGACCCTATAGTTTACAGAAGGGGATGTCTGCACAAGTAGGGGATGAAATTATGACTTCATATATGGTAGCATTGGGTAAACAATTTAACAAAATTGGAAAATGTGTTTGGAACTTGAAGTAGAGGTTTGGATGGGCCAGTACATAACATCCAGCTGGGAGATTATCTGTATGTGAAGTCTCTTTCAGAAAAGACTTTGAAACCACAATGAGAAGGTCCATTTCAAGTCTTCTGATATCTTTCACTGCTATCAAGATTAAAGAACAGAATGCCCAGATCCATCATTCCAGAGTGAAGAAAGCCTGCAAAGCACCATGAAGGATAACCCAGGTGCAACCTTGTTGGAGTGATAAAGGACTCAGCAAACAATTTGATTCAATGTGAATCACGCTAAAGCCATTTATTACAGAAACAAGCCTCCTTATATATGCAACTATATTCTAATCACGTGTCCAGGCTCCAAGCATGGATTCGCTAAATGAATATCATGGGCTGTCCACGCACTGGAGTCTCACTGATGATACGTCCGATGATTCACGCCACGCCAGGACCCCGCTGATTGAGGAACGCCCCTCTTTCTCACAGCAGATTCTGTTCTCAGCTTCAGAAGTGGCCTTGAGATTCCTTTGAGCCTGACTAATTCAGCAACAAATCTTTATCTATCAAGACCCCTGACTTCTGCATTAACATTAAAAATCTGTTTAAGGATAGAGATGGGTTTTCTCAGGTAGAAGTAGCCTTCTTACCTGTGGCCAGAGAAAACATAGATAAAGAATCATCACATTAGTAAAAGAATTTCCTAACCTCTTAGAAAAGGGGGGAATGATACAGCGAATTAACAATTAACTAATTAACACTTAAAGAACTAACACTTAAAGAGTT
Source organism: Nesoenas mayeri (assembly GCF_963082525.1). NCBI lineage: Eukaryota > Metazoa > Chordata > Aves > Columbiformes > Columbidae > Nesoenas > Nesoenas mayeri. The sequence continues at coordinate 15,316,863 of NC_137553.1, forward strand.
AAAGCTAACAGAGAGCTAACCCTTTAACCCACATCACTATTGTCTAGCCTTGCTTCGCTTTGTGTAACTTATTGTATGAGAAACAGGAGTTTGCTGACACCTTGTAAAGGTAATAATCCTTAGGTGTATCCTTGGTGCATCCTTGGGTGAACTAGATAACAGAAACTTGGGCACAGGACAGGAGATACGCCAGTTTAAACCAACTCAGCAGTCTGAGTCCTAACCAACTCATCACACTAGACCAAAGGTGACCATGTACAGAGAAGAGGACCCGGGTTCACGATCACTGCGCAGCTGCAACCAGGAGGAACTGGAGGTGGAGACTATGGAAATGGTCTCCCGGAACTCATTGTAATAAGAACCGCCTTCTCAGGGACAGGTTATGAATATGTATAGGCGTTCCTAAAACTTTCATGAATATGTAACACTTGACTGCATTTAACCAAGCTTACAGCTACTGGAAATTTACACATGTATTAGGTGAAATTATTCCCCGTGTGTCTGGTGCTGTGTAAATAAACCCCCGCTGAGGCGGGTCGCGTCTCGATCCTGCTCCGGCTAGCACCGAGGTATTCTTGGGGAGTGCATCGGACGCGGCCGACCCTCTGCTGCTCATGACGGACCTCTGACTGGTAAGAAGGTGCTTTATCTGGATTATTTGGTACCCACCTGGTCTGGTTTTGGTCTGGTAGCCTGCTGGTCAGGCATCTGGTAGCCTGCCGGTCAGACGCGGCGAAAGCCATGCTCGGTTGGGCAGGGAGCTCCCGGGGTATTGCCTAGGCAGCCGTCCGTCAGACAGAGGGAAACCTCTGCAGGCTCGGCATCTGGTTATTTGTGCCGCAGGCTCGGCACCTGGTCTGGTTATTTGTGCGCACCTGGTCTGGTTATTTGTGCTGCTCAGCACCTGGTCTGTAGTTCTGGTGATTTAATCTGTATTTACTGTTGAAACCGGTGATTTGATCCGTGTTTACTGTTGTTCTGGTAAAGTTACCTGTGTTATCTTTCTGTGTTAGTTATCTGTATCCTTCTGTGTTGATATGTGCGATACAAAGATGTCACCATTAGATTGCCTGTTGAAACATTGGAAGGAGGGTGGATTCGGACAATCAATGAGTAAAAAGAAATTAACTGAATATTGTACTCGCCGGTGGCCTGAATATGACCTGCCTAATGAAGTACAGTGGCCACCGGAGGGTTAATGTTAGTCCGGAGGAGTGGTACTAATGATAAATGTATGGAATGTACAGCAGAAAAGAAATGCACGACGTGTATGGCTATAGAAAACAGTAGCAGTAGCGCTTTAGAATTGGATCTGCCGTGTCTTGATGTTGCACCTTCGGAAACAGAACCCTCTGCACCTAAACCCCTTAAACCCTCGGCACCCGTGCGTTTTACTGAAAGTGATACCGATTCCAGTGGTGATGAGGGGGCAGCAAGCGGTGTAAAAGGAGTAACAACACCACCAATATCCCACAGGACTAGGAACAGACAAAAGGAAGCCCAAAAGGGGGGTGGACGATCAAAGGTAATAGCACCCCTAAGACAGGCGGTAGGATGGGGGGGAGAACCAATTTATGTAAAAGTTCCGTTCTCAGGAGATTTAATGATCTGGAAACAATCAGCTGGTCCTTACCGAGAAAACCCGGACAAGGTTGCAAAGGTAATTAAAATGATAATTAAAACGCAGAATCCTGATTGGGATGATTTGCAAGTGATTCTTGACGCATTAATGGACTCTACAGAAAAAGATATGGTTATACGGGTAGCAAGAGATAAAGTAAGGGAGGATATTCGGAATGGGACAGTGGGCGGTAATGTTGATGAAAATTTTCCAAAGGAGGATCCCAATGGGATTATAATACTGGAGGCGGTTTATGTTGCCTCCAGAGCTATCAGGACTGGTTATTAATCGGCGTTCAGACTGCTATACCTAAACAAATGAATTGGTCAAAACTGTATAGTGTTAAGCAGGAAAAGAACGAATCCCCTTCAGCCTTTTTAGAAAGATTAAAGGAAACTGCAAAGAGATATACAGATTTAGATACTGAAACAGAACAAGCAAGTGCTCAGTTAGCTTTAATCTTCTTAGGACAGTCTCAAGATGATATTCGAAAGAAATTACAGAAGCTGGAGGGGGCGCAATTACAAGATCTGGATGTTATGTTAGAAACAGCCTGGAAAGTTTATAATAATAGAGAAAAGGAACAGTCAAGGCGTTATCAGCAAGACCTGTTGGCCCTGGTCCAAGGACAAGGTGGGGGAGTAGGAACAGGAGTCCGTGGTAGAGGAATTAGAAACGGTCAAGGGCGTGGGTTTCGGAATGTTCAGGGAATTCCTTTGGGACCTGTTGTAAAGCTTAGTTCAAATCAATGTGCTTATTGTAAGCAGCAAGGACACTGGAAAAATGAATGCCCAAACCGTCCTGGTTCCATGAGTCGGGTATCAAATGCAGTAGGAAATGCAGTACAAACTATGGTGCTGGGGGAGGATAGTAATGACAGCTGACTATATGAAAGCATGAAAATGGATACCCAGAATAAGGAGCCTTTGGTGACAGTACAAGTGGGGGACCGGGATGTGAGATTTTTAGTGGACACGGGGGCTACCTATTCTGTGCTAAATTCCTTACAGGGAACAGTAGGTCATAAAACAACAACGACTGTTGGTGCCACAGGGAAGGAAGAAGTACGGCCATTCCTACAACCCTTAGATTTGTGTTTTGGAGGAAAGAAATTAACCCACGAGTTCTTATATGTTCCAGACTGTCCAGTTTCCCTTTTAGGACAGGATTTATTGACCAAATTGGATGCTGTAATAACATTTGAGGATGGAAACCTGGTAATGAAAATTCCAGAATCTAAGGTAGGACAAATTCTGTTATTAAAAGAAAACCAGGTAGTGAAAATACCGCAAGCAGTGGAGGAGGCTGTGATTCCTATGGTATGGGAGACTGACATACCTGGGAAATCAAAAACAGCCCAGCCCGTAAAAGTGGAACTGAAGGAAGATGCCAAGGCAGTACAGTTGAGGCAGTACCCACTGAAACTAGAAGCTAGGTTAGGAATAGTACCTCTAACTGGAAAATTCTTGAAATATGGTATTCTAGAGGAATGTGAATCAGAATATAATACTCCAATTTTTCCAGTAAAGAAACCTGATGGTAGTTATCGATTAGTCCAAGATTTGCAGGCTGTAAACCAGATCACTAAGGACATTTATCCGGTAGTTGCAAATCCATATACCTTGTTAACATCTGTGAAAGAGAAATATAAATGGTTTGCTGTACTTTATTTAAAAGATGCCTTCTTCTGCATACCCCTTGACCATGAAAGCAAAAAGCCTTTGAATGGGAAAATCCACACAATGGGAGGAAAACTCAATTAACCTGGACACACCTTCCACAAGGGTTCAAGAATAGCCCAACCATCTTTGGAAATCAACTAGCCAAGGAACTCGAGGAATGGACTACAAAAGGTCATATCATGATCCCTCGACAATGGTATTTGTTGCTACAATATGTAGATGATATTCTGATTGAGACTGAGACACGAGAACTCTGCATCCAGGTAACAATTGAAATATTGAACCAGTTGGGAATGAACGGGTACAAAGTATTGAAAAATAAAGCTCAGATTGCATCCGAGACTGTGATCTACTTAGCATGTGAGCTCTCTCAAGGACAGCGAAGGCTAAGCCTGAACAGGATACATGATATTTGTGCTATTCCAGAACCACAAAACTTACATGAGTTGAGATCTTTTTTAGGAATGACAGGGTGGTGCAGACTCTGGATTATGGACTATGGGTTGATCGCCAAACCTTTGTATGAAGCACAAGGGAATAAAACGTTCAAGTGGGGAAAGCCACAACGTGAGGCCTTCCAAAAGCTAAAACAGGCTTTGATGCAGGCACCTGCTTTGGGCCTGCTGGACTTGAGCAAAGACTTCCAGTTGTTTGTACACGAGCGACAAAGACTTGCCTTGGGAGTATTAACCCAACGACTAGGATCCTGGAAAAGACCTGTTGGCTATTTTTCCAAACAGCTAGATCCGGTAAGTGCTGGGTGGCTGGCACGCTTACGGGCGGTAGCTGCTACAGTAATGCTGATCCAGGAGGTCCGAAAATTAACTATGGGAAAAAGGATAGAAGTGTTTGTATCCCATATGGTGACAACAGTATTGGAACAAAAGGGGGGCCATTGGCTTTCCCCAAGCAGAATGATGAAATACCAGGTAATTCTGACAGAACAAGATGATGTTGTTCTGAAAACTACTAACCTAATGAATCCTGCTGAGTTTTTGGGTGCAGGTACTGAAGAAGGAGATCTGGAACATGACTGTGTGGAAGTCATCGAATACACCCATGCAAGTCGTCCTGATCTGAGAGACACCCCGCTGGCAGAAACTGACTGGGAACTCTTTACTGATGGTAGTACCTTTGTGGAAAGTGGAGTACGGTATGCAGGATATGCGATCACTACTGTCAAGACAGTAATTGAGGCCAAACCCTTACCACCAAACACCTCAGCACAAAAAGCGGAATTAATCGCCTTAACCAGGGCATTTGAACTCAGCGAGAACAAGAAAGTTAACATATGGACTGACTCAAAATATGCTTTCGGAGTTGTTCATGTGCATGGAGCCCTTTGGAAAGAGCGGGGACTGCTCTCTTCACAAGGAACAAACATTAAATACCAGAAGGAAATACTGAACTTGATTAATGCCATTCAGAAACCATCGCAAGTTGCTATAATGCACTGTAAAGCTCATCAAAGTGGAACATCGAAAATTATTGGGGGAAATCGGCTTGCTGATCAAACAGCTCGGTCAGTGGCACGGCAAGTGAGAACAATGGTGGGTCTTGTCTCCCAGAAGGTAAGAGTAATTGATTTATTACCTTCAGAGCCACCTAAATATTCCATAGAAGATGAAAAACTGGCAAGTCTAGTAAGAGCCAGCAAGAATAATTCTGGGTGGTATGTAACCACCAATGGACAAGTTGTGGTGCCAACCACTATTATGAGAGGAATACTTCAGACGGAACACCAGAAGTGTCACTGGGGTGCAGAAGCATTGGTAACTTATCTAAGAAAACAAATTATCTTGGTCCAGATGTTAACAATGGCAAAGTCTATTACAGCTAAGTGTGAAATTTGCTTGAAAAATAATACTCTAGTAAAAAGAAAAATAGAAATGGGGAAAATTAAGACAAGCATGCAACCCGGGGATTATTGGCAAAGAGATTACGCGGAACTCCCCAGAACTCGTGGATATAGGTATCTACTCGTTGTGGTGGATACCTTTTCTGGATGGCTAGAAGCCTTCCCTTGTCGCACCAACCAAGCAAAAGAAACTGTGAAATGGTTATTAAAAGAAATAATCCCTAGATTTGGGGTACCAATAGGAATATCATCCGATAGGGGGCCCCATTTTGTGGCACAACTGGTAAAGGAGATTAGCAGATGTTTAGGGATTCAGTGGGATCTGCATACTCCCTGGAGGCCCCAGTCCAGTGGACAGGTAGAGAAAATGAACCAAACTTTAAAAAGACAACTTAGTAAGGTCTGTCAGAAGGCAAAGATTCAATGGCTGCAGGCCTTACCAATAGCATTGTTGAGTATCAGGATAAAACCTAAGAGCGGAATGTCAGTAAGTCTGTACGAAATTCTGTATGGCAAACCCTATGAAGCACCAAACCCAAATCCAGAGGTCCACATAAAGGGTAATCAGGACTTGTACAATTATGTGTTGTCTCTTGGCAGGACACTGAATCAACTCCCATCTGCATTAGTGTGGATTCGACCACTGGCACTTGAAAATCCAGTACATAATATAGAACCTGGGGACACTGTATATGTGAAAAACTGGAACGAAGAGCCTTTGAGAGAACGTTGGGATGGACCCTACCAAGTACTCTTGACCATGTTTACCGCAGTTAAAGTTGCCGGAGTAGACTCCTGGATACATTACACCCGTGTGAAGAAGGTTCCAAGAGCGTGGTCATCACATATCCTAGGTCTAACCACACTCAAGATTACATCGCAATAATGCCTGGTTTGCATTACCAAGCTTTGGTTTTGGTTATACCCCGAGTTTTTGTGCTTTTGAAAATTGGAGAGGGAAGTGCCACTCTATTCCACAAGGCCCCTGATAGACAGTGGGAAAGCTCGCCCGATGCATGGAAAATTTATAAATGCAAAAATGAGACTATTTGAATGGAATTGCAAATTAGGCCACGAAGAGCAGTAGATAGTAATGAAAGTACCCAGATACCACAGGTAGTACAAAGTGTACAAAATCAGGCAGAGAACCTAATGATAGGATTAATCCGAGACTTTGCACGAACACAAAATATCAGTAGCATCGCTGCCTGCCTTCCCATACCAAAATCAGCTGAGGACCCAGTACAGTGGGGAATAATCGCTACTACCTTACCAGAAATAAACAGAACGGGTAAGATAGCATGTGAATCCCACACTAGAATAGAAGAAGTCCCAACTGAACAAAGGATAAGAGAACGACAAAAATGGAAAATGCCAGGACACAGGGCAGATTGTTTAAAATTACCTAAAGCGAGGTATATTACAATAGGACGATTCCACGATGTAGGATGATGCTTCTATGACAAGTGGACCACTAAAACAGTGAATCAAAAGGTTGAACAGACCTACTGGGAATGCAAAGATCAGGATAACAAAAACATAACTGAATTATGGAACAATATGTGGACATTAAGTATTGTACAACAATACCAATACAGTGAAGCAATTCCATGGTGCATACGGTGGTCCGATGTAACAGAAGGAATGGCAGTACCATGGTGGAATTGCTCACGGGTGATAAATTGTCAAACAGACATTAAAGAGATACCTTTGTCCATTGTCAAAGTAGCAGTGATTACAGGCTGCATTTGTTGGAAACAATTAGACTCACAGGCAGCCTTTAAAATTGGCATTGATAAAGACAAAATTGACTGTAAAGGAGTTATAGGCAGTATGGGACATTTAGTTTGGGCCTTAAGTGATGGGACCTGGACTACACATTTGCCAATGGGAGGACCAATTAGAGAAATTACTTTGGGGTTGCCAATACTATGTCCCATTTGGAAAAGGTCACCTTTGAAAAATAGGCAAGAACTTTTACAGGTCAGACATAAACGAGAAATAAACGAGGATGATGTGTGGCATGAACCATCCAGCAGTGTTAAATTTGGCTGGGCACTAGAATCTTTCTTTGCACCAATTGCAGCCTATAGGAATAGAGAAATGATTGATAAATTGATCGGGCAAATGGATCGATTGGCCAGAATAACTAAAAAAGGTTTTCGAGATCTTAATATACAATTACAAGCTACGACTAAAATGACCTTGCAGAATAGAATTGCACTCGACATAATGTTATTGAAAGAAAATGGCGTCTGTGGATATTTGAAAGACAGAATCAATCACTGCTGCATCCATATTCTAGACATAACTTCAGAGGTTGAGAAAGACATTTCCGAGCTGACCCAAACAGAAGTGGAGCTGCAAAAAGAAAGACAAGATGCAGAACAGAGCTGGATAGGAGCTCTGTTGAATAAATTCGATTTAAATTTGGGAGGATGGGTGCATTCACTACTAGAAAGTGTAGTTGTACTTGCAATTGTGATTGTTCTTCTTTGTTGTATGTGGGTATTAAGCGCATAATTAGTCAAACAAATGCTAGGAATAATCACATTTTCAGTATCCTGAGTAGGAATTATGCTAATTCTATATTTGATAACCCTCCAGCTTATGAAGAGGCACGACTGGAACTATCACACCTGAAGGGGATTACCAATCAATAATAGCAAATGAATCAATAATTGAAGAAATTGATTGAGGTGAAAATGCATTGTCTAAGAACAGAAAAGCATTTTCGAAGGGGGGAAATGTTAGCAACAGAACCAGTTTTACAAAATGTTCCTGAAAGGATGAATCAGTTTTGTAAACTGTCCCTGAAAGGATGTTCAAGCATATCATGTTCGAGTATACTCTTATCTTAACAACCTAGCTTTATCTTAGCCTAAATACGCATAGAGTGAGGAGAAGTACATGCAGTATCTCCGGAGGTTGAGCAAGTCAGCAGTTATCTAGCTATAGAAGTAATACGCCTGTGCAGTACCCAAAGGTGAAAGGGACAGAAGTGATGAAGACTACTTACTTCATCCTGAAGACCCCCTGAAAGACCACCAGAGGACACTGCACATGATCAAAATAGTTCCAAGATGTTGCAATCGATGTTGCAATCAATGTTGAGTAACCGTTACGTATCTTAATGAATATATGAATATGTATGTGAATGGACTGTATAAATACTGTGTAACTTAAAGTGACCAGCGAAGCCAGCTTTGGGTGTGAACCCCTGGTTTCCCAGCGCTGAAATAAAGCACCGCATATAACTGCACCCGTGGTTATGTGTCCTGATTGCTAACATACCTCTTTACAATCTTAGGGGTTGTAAAGTAATTTCTGTGCCTCATTACTTCCTCCTCATCTGGAGATATCCCAAAGTCTTTATTTTCTGGCCAGTCTGTAATCTCTTCTAAGATCCCTGTGTGATTGGGACTTCCAATTTGTTGTGTGATCGATGCAATTCATTTACTCCACATAACATCGTTTGCATGATGTGTAGAGGGAACCGTCCCTTTGAACATCCAGCTCAGCACTGGCAGTCGAGGTGCCAGGAGGAGCTGTGCTTCAATACCAAGCACTTCTGAAAGCAGCTCGGACTCATTCATATGCTGGTAGTATCTCCTTTTCAGTTGGAGTATAGGTGGCCTCAGATCCTTTGTATCCTCAACTCCAAAAACCTAAGGCTCGACCTTGGGTTTCTCCTGATGCTTTCTGCCAGAGGCTCCAGGTAGGACCATTATCTCCATCTGCAGTGTAGAGCACATTTTCAACATCTAGTCCAGCCTGACATAGCCCTAGAGAGCTCGACAGAGCCAGATAGAACCGGACAGAGACCAACAAAGCCTGAAAGCGCTTGACAGAGACTAATAGAGCCTGACAGAGCCTGACAGGGCACGCCATAGTCCAACAAAGCCTGAAAGGGCCTGAGAAAGCCCAACAGGACCCAACAAAGCCTGAGAAAGCCTGACAAGGCCTGACAGAGACTGACAGAGCATGAAAGAACCCGATAGGGTCCAACAGGGCCCGACAGAGCCTGACAGAGCCCGACAAAGCCTGAAAAGGCCTGACAGGGACTGACAGAGCCTGACAACACCTGATAGGGCCCGATTGAGCCCCACATGGTCTGACAGAGCCCAACAAAGGTCGATAGGGCCCAACAGGGACCGAAATGGCCCAACAAAGCCTGAAAGGGCTCAACAGAGACTGACAGAGCCTGACAGGGCTTGACAAAGCCTGACAGAGCCTCTTAGGCCCGACAGAGCCTGACAGGGCTTGATAGAGCCTGACAAGACCTGACAGGGCCTGACAGAACTCAATAAGGCTGGACAGGGACAGAAAGGGCCCAACAAAGCCCGCAAAGGCTCGACAGAGATTGACAGGGTCTGACAGGGCCCGACAAAGACTGACAGGTCCCAAGAAAGCCTGACAGAGCCTGACAGAGTACAACAGGGCCCGACATAGCACGACAAAGTCTGACAGGGCCCGACAGTAACTGACAGAGCCCGACAGAACCCAACAGGACTTGACAGAGCCTGAAATGGCCCAGTAGAGCTCAACAGAGCCCGACCGGTCTCGACAAAGCCTGACAGGGTTCAACAGAGCCCGACAAAGCCCAAGAGGGCCCAATAGAACCCGAAAAGGGCTTACATGGCTCAACGGAGCCCAACAGGGCCCGACAGATCCTGATAAAGTCCAACATTAATTGAAAGGGCCTTGCAAAGCCCCAAAGTGCTAGACAGAGATTGACAGGGACTGACAGGGCTTGACAGAGCCCAACAAATCCTGACAGAGCCCAACAGAGTCTGACAAACTTTGACAGAGCCTGACAAAGTCCGACAGAGCCTGACAAAGCCCTATAGAGCTCGACAGAGCCAGACAGAGCCTGACAGGGACCAACAAAGCCCTAAAGCACTTGAGAGAGACTGACAGAGCCTGACAGGGCACGCGATAGCCCAACAGAGCCTGAAAGGACCTGAGAAAGCCCGACAGGACCCAACAGAGCCTGAGAAAGCCCGACAGGGCCTGACAGAGACTGACGGAGCATGACAGAACTCGATAGGGCCCGACAGGGCTCGACAGAGCCTGGCAAAGCCCAAGAGGGCCTGATAGAGCCTGACAGGACTCAACAGAACCCAGCAAAGCCTGACAGGACCCAACAGAGCCAGATAAGGACCGACAGGAACTGAAAGGGCCTGACAGAGCCCGAAAGGGCTTGACAGAGATTGACAGGGCCTGACAGTGCCCAAGAGAGACCGACAGGTCCCGAGAAAGCCCAACAGATCCCAACAGAGACTGACAGAGTCTAACAAAGTCGGAAAAGGCCTAATAGGGCCTGACAGAGCCCGACAGGATGCAGCAGAGCCTGTCAAAACCCAACAGGGCCGGACAGAGCCTGATACAGTCCGATAAAGCCCGAGAAGTCCCGACAGGGCCTGACAGAGACTGACAGAGCACAGCAGAGCTCGATAGGGCCTGACAGGGCATGACAGAGCCTGACAAAGCCCAAGAGGGCCTGATAGAACCTGACAGGACTCAACAGAACCCAGCAAAGCCTGACAGGACCCAACAGAGCCAGATAAGGACCGACAGGAACTGAAAGGGCCCGACTGTGGATGGGTTTTGATAGATTAAGACCTGTTGCTGAATTAGTCAGGCTCAAAGGTATCTCAAGGCCACTTCGAGAACAGAGTCTGCTGTGAGAAAGAGGGGCGTTCCTCAATCACCGGGGTCCTGGCGTGGCATGAATCATCGGACGTATCATCAGTGAGACTCCAGCGCACGGACAGCCCACGATACTCATTTAACGAATCCATGCTTGGAGCGTGGACGCGTGATTGGAATATAGTTACGTATATAAGGAGACTTGTTTCTGTAATAAATGGCTTAGCGTGATTCACATTGAATCGACTTGTTTTGCTTGGTCCTTATCTCGCTCTACACCCAACAAAGCCTGAAAGGGCTTGACAGAGATTGACAGGGCCTGACTGTGCCCGAGAGAGACCGACAGGTCCCGAGAAAGCCTGACAGATCTTGACAGAGACTGATAGGGTCTAACAAAGTCCGAAAAGGCCTAAGAGGGCCTGACAGAGCCCGTCAAAACCCGACAGGGCCCGAAAGAGCCTGATATGGTCCGATAATGCTCGAGAAGTCCTGGCAAGGAACCGACAGGGCCCAACAAAGGCCAACAGGACCCTCCATAGCCCAACAAATCTCAACAGGGCCTGACAGACACTGACAGAACCCAACAGGGCCTTACAGGGCCCGACAGAGCTCAACAGAGCTTGATAGGGCCAGAAAAAGCATGACAGGGCCCAACAGAGCCTGAGAAAGCCCAACAGGGACTGACATAGCCCGACAACACCCGACAGGGCCCGATAGATCCTGACAGGTCCTGACAGGGCCTGACAGGACACAACAGGTTGTGAAAGGGCCCAGCAGACCCTGACAAACCTGACAGGGTGTGATAGAGCCCGACAGGGCCAGACAGAGCCCAACAGGGCTGGACAAGGCCTGACAGGGTCTGACAAAGGCCAAAAGGGCTTGAAAGAGACTGAGAGAGCCTGACAGGGCTTGACAGAGTCTGGCAGAGTCTGGCAGGTCCCAACAAAAACCGACAGGGACTGACAAAGCCCTAATGAATCTGACAGAGCCTGCAATAGCCCAACAAAGCCCCCTACAGGGTCTCACAGACACTGACAGAGCCAGACAGAGCTTGACAGGGCCCAAAGAAGCCTGACAGGGCCTGACAGACACTTACAGAGCCCGACAGGGACTGAAAGGGCCCGACAAAGCTTGAAAGGGCTCGAAAGAGTCTGACAGAGCACGACAGAGCCCAACGGGGCCTGATAGGGCCCGTCAGAACCTGACAGGGCCAATATGGGGCTCAATAAAGCCCGACAGAGCCAGACAGACACCGATGGAGTCCGACAGACACTGACAGATCCCAAAAGGGCCGAACAGATCCTTACAAAGCCTGACAAAGCATGACAAAGCCCCACAGGGCCTGACAAAGCCCAACAAAGACTGACATAGCCCGATAGAGTCCGACAAAGCCTGACATGGCCCGATAGAGTCCGACAGTGTCCAACAGAGTCCAACAGGGCCCGACAGAGCCCAATAAGACCTGACAGGGCTAAACAGAACCCGATAAGGCTGGACAAGGATAGAAAGGGCCCGACAAAGCCCGCAAGTGCTCGACAGAGATTGACAGGGTCTGACAGGGCCCGACAAAGACTGACAAGTCCCAAGAAGGCCTGACAGAGTACAACAGGGCCCGACAAGGCTGAACATAGCTTGACAAAGTCTGACAGGGCCCGACAGTAACTGACAGAGTCTGATAGAACCCAACAGGGCCTGACAGAGCCTGAAATGGCCCAGAAGAGCTCAACAGAGCCCGACCGGTCTCGACAAAGCCTGACAGAGTCCAACAGAGCCCAACAGAGCCTGACAATGCCCGACAGGGCCCAACAGGGCCTGACAGAGCCTTAGAGGGCCTGAGAAATCCTGACAGGGCCTGACAAAGCCCGACAAGGCCTGACAGAGACTGTCAGAGCCTGACAGGGACCATCAGGGCCTGACAGAACCCCACAGGGCTTGACAGGGCCTGACAGAGCCTGACAGAGCCACACAGAGCCTGACAGATCCTAACAGAGCTTGACAGAGTCCAACAAAACCCAACAGAGCCCTACAGAGTCCGACAGGGCCCAACAAAGCCCGACAGAGTTTGATAGAGCCCGACAGAGCCCTACAGGGATCAACAGAGAACGACAGGGCCCGACAGAGCCTGTCAGGGCCTGACAGGGCCTGACAAAGCCCGACAGGACACGACAGACAGTGACAGAGCCTGACACAGACCAACAGGGCCCAAAAAAGCCTGACAGGGACGGACAGAGCCTGACAGAGCCTGACTGGGACTGAAAGGGCCCGAAAAAGCTTGAAGGGGATCAACAGAGTTTGACAGAGCACAACAGAGACCAACAGGGCTTGATAGGGCCCGAAAGAACCCCACAGAGCTTGACAGGGCTTGACAGAGACTGAGAGAGCCCGACAGGTCCCAACAAAGCCCAACAAGACCTAACAGAGCTTGAAAGAGCCTAAAAAGGCCCGACATAGACCGAAAGGGTCGACAGAGCCTGACTGAACCCAACAGAACCTGACAGAGACGGACAAAGACCAACAGGGCCCAACAGAGCCCAACAGGGACCGATAGAGCTCGACAGAGCCTGACAGAGACCGACAAAGCCTGACAGGGACCGATACAACCTGACAGAGCCTGATAGGGCCTGACAAAGCCTGACAGAGCCTGACAGAGCTTGACAGGGCCTGACAGAGCATGACAGGGTCTGACAGAGCCTGACAGAGCCCGACAGGGCCAAATGAAGCCTGAAAGGTTTTGACAGAGACTGACAGCACTCAACAGAGACCTACAAGTTCCGACAGAAAACGACAGGGCCCTATAGGTCTTGACAGAACCCGACAGAACCCCAATGAGCCCAAGAGGGCCCGATCGAGCCCAACAGGGCCTGACAGGGCCCGATAGAGACTGACAGAGCCCGACAGATGTCGACATGGCCCAACAGAGTCCGAAAGAGCCCAACAGAGCTAGAAAGGGCTTGACAGAGACCGACAGGGCCCAACAAAACCTACACAGGGCCCGAGAGTGGCTGACAGAGAATGACAGAGTCCTCCAGAGCCCGAAAGGGCCTGATAGGGCCCAACAGAGCCGGACAGAGCCCAACAGACACTTATAGAGCCCAAAAGGGCCTGACAGGGCCCGACAGGGCCTGACGAATCCCAACAGGGCCTGACAAAGCCTGAGAGGAACCGACATAGACTGAAAGAGCCCGACAGAAACTGACAGGGCCCAAGAAAGCCCGACAGGGCTGGATAGAGACTGACAGAGCATGTCAGAACCCAACAGGGACTGACAGAACCTTACAGGGCCAGATAGATCTCGACAAAGCCTGATAGGGCCTGACAGAGCGCGACTGGGCCCGACCAATCTTGATAGGGCTCAACGGGGCACAACAAAGCCTGAAAGAGTCCGACAGTGCCAGATAAGGCCTGACAAAGCCCGAAAAAGCTCAAAATGGCCCGAAAGATCCTGACAGAGCCTGACAGGGCATGTCAGGGCCCAACAGAGCCCGAAAGAGTTTGACAGGGCCTGACAGGAACCAGCAGAGCCCAACAGAACCTGAAAGGGACCGACAAAACCCAACAGGGCCCAACAGGGACCGACAAAGCCTGATAGAGCCCGATATTGCCTTACAGGGCCCAAAGGGCCCGAAAAAGTCCAATAGGGTTCGACAAACCTGACCGGACCCAACAGAGATGGACGGGGCTCGACAGAGACCGACAGGAACCAAAAGAGTTCCTGAAAGATCCCAATAGAGAAGCCTGACAAGACTCAACAGAGACTGACAGAGCCTGACAGGGATCAACAGAGCCCGACAGAGACTGACAGAGCCTGACAGAGCCCAACAGAGCCTGACAAAGCCTGAGAGGGCCTGACAGGGCCTGACAAAGCCCGACAGGACACGACAGACAGTGACAGAGCCTGACACAGACCAACAGGGCCCAAAAAAGCCTGACAGGGCCGGACAGAGCCTGACAGAGCCTGACAGGGGCTGAAAGGGCCTGAAAAAGCTTGAAGGGGCTCAACAGAGTTGGACAGAGCACGACAGAGACCAACAGGGCTTGACAGGGCCCGAAAGAACCCAACAGGGCCCAATAAAGCCCGACAGGGTCTAACAGAGCTCGAAAGAGCCTGAAAGGGCCCAACACAGATGGACAGGGCATGACAGAGTGCGAAAGGGGCTGACAAGGCCCAACATAGCCTGACAAAGCCCGACAGAGGGCGACAGAGTCCGACAAAGCCCGACAAGGCCTGACAGGGTCCAACAGAACCCAGCAGGGCCCTACAGGTCTCGACAGAGCCTGACAGAGCCCATCAAAGCCAGAGAGGGCCCGATCTAGCCTGACTGGGCTTGACAGAAACTAACAGAGCCCTAGGGGGCCCAACAGAACCCGACAGAGCCCTATAGCTCTCGAGAGAGCCTGATAGTGCCATTCAAAGTCTGAGAGGATCCGATCGAGCCCAACAAGGCCTGACAGAGTCCAAGAGGGACTGATCGAGACCGACAAGGCCTGACAGGGCCTGACAAAGCTTGACAGAATCCTACAGTGCCCAACAGGTCTTGACAGAGACTTGCAGAGTACGACAAAGCCTGACAGGGACTGACAGAGCTTGACAGGGTCCAACAGAGCCCGACAGGTCCTGACAGAGACTTACAAGGCCCGGCAAAGTCTGACAGGCCTGACAGGGCCCCATCAGGCACTGACAGAACCCAACACGGTTTGACAGGGCTCGACAGAGCACAGCAGATGCCGACAGGGCCTGACAAACACTGACAGGGCCCGACAGGTCCAACAAAGCCCGACAGGGCCTGACAGAGACTCACATAGCTCGACAGGGCCTGACAGAGCCAGACAGGGTCCAACAGAGCATGACAGGGCTAGAGAGGGCTTGACAGATCTTGTCAGAGCCCGACAAAGCCTGACAAAGCACTACAGGGCCTTACAGAGAGTGACAGAGCACGACAGAGCCCAACAGAGCCTCAAAGGGCCCACCTTAGGCTGACAAAGCCTGACAGGGCCCAACAGAGACTCACAGAGCACGACAGAGCCTGACAGGTCCCAACAGAGACTGACAGAGCATGACAGAGCCTGACAAGGCCTGACAGAAACCAACAGGGCTCAACAGAGACTGACAGAGCCCGACAAAGCCTGATAGGGGCAGACAGGGTCAAACGAAGCCTGAAAGGATTTGGCAGAGACTGACAGAACTCGACAGAGATGTACAAGTTCCGTCAGAAAACAAAAGGGCCCTATAGGTCTCGACAGAACCCCAATGAGCCCAAGAGGGCCCGATCGAGCCCAACAGGGCCTGACAGAGCCCGACAGAGACTGACAGAGCCTGACAGAGTCCGAAGGAGCCCAACAGAGCTAGAAAGGGCTTGACAGAACCTGACAGGGCCCAACAAAGCCTGACAGGGCCCGAGAGCAGCTGACAGAGAATGACAGAACCTGCCAGAGCCTGGAAGGGCCTGATAGAGCCCAACAGAATCTGACAGAGCCTGTCAGGGCCCGACAGGGCCTGATGAAGCCAGACAGGAACCAACATAGACTGAATGAGCCTGACAGAAACTGACAGGGCCCAAGAAAGCCCTACAGGGCTGGACAGAGACTGACAGAGCACAAAAGAACCCGACAGGGACCGACAGAATCTGACAGGGCCAGATAGGTCTCGACAAAGCCTGATAGGGCCCGACAGAGCCTGACTGGGCCTGACCAATCCCGACAGGGCCCGACAGGGCACGACAAAGCCTGAAAGAGTCCGACAGTGCACAATAAGGCCTGACAAAGCCTGAAAAAGCCCCAAATAGCCTGAAAGATCCCAACAGAGTCCGTCAAAGGCAGAGAAGGCCCAATCAAGCCTGACTGGGCTTGACAGAAACTGACAGAGCCTTGGAGGGCCCGACAGAACCCGACAGGGCCCTACAGCTCTCGAGAGAGCCTGACAGTGCCAAACAAAATCTGAGAGGGCCCGATTGAGCCCAACAACAACTGACAGAGTCCAAGAGGGCCTGATCGAGCCCGACAAGGCCTGACAGGGCCTGACAAAGCTTGACAGAGCCCGACAGAGCCTTACAGGGCCCAACAAAGCCAAACAGAGTCTGACAGGGCCCAACAGGTCTCAACAGAGACTTGCAGAGTACGACAAAGCCTGACGGGCTGACAGAGCTTGACAGGGTCCGACAGGGCCTGACAGTTCCCAACAGATATTGACAGAGCCTGAAAGAGCCTTACAGGGCCCGACAAAGCTTGAAAGGGCTTGATAGAGTATGACAGAGCCCAACAGGGTCTGACAGGGCCAGTCAGGGCCCCACAGAACCCTACAGGGCTCGACAGAGCCTGATAGAGCCCAACAGGTCCTGATAAGGCTGTAAAGAGCCTAACAGGGCCTGACAGAGCCTGACAGGGCCCCACAGAGTCCGACAGGGCTCGACAGAGACCAACAGGAATCGAAAGGGCCTGACGAAGCTTGACAGGGTCCGAGAGATACCGAGAGAGCCTGACAGAGTCCGACAGGAGCCGACAGATTCCAACAGAACTCGAAAGGGCCCTGTAGGTCTTGACAGAGCCCGACAGAGCCTGAATGAGCCCAAGAGGGCCTGTTCGATCCTGACAGGGGCTGACAGGGCCTGACAGGGCATGATAGAGCCTGATAGGGCCAGGCGAAGCCCGACAAGGCTTGACAGGGACTGACAGGAACTGAAAAGGCTCAAAAAAGCCCAACCCTGCCCAACAGAGCCCGAAAAAGGCCCGACAAAGCCTAAAAGATCCCAACAGAGCTTGACAAGAACTGACAGAGACCGATAGGTTTAAACAAGGCCCGACAGGGCCCGATGGAGCCCGAGAGGGACTGATAGAGCCTGACAGAGACAGACAAAGCTTGGCAGGGATTGATAGAACCCGACAGAGCCTGATAGTGCCTAACAAAGCCTGACAGAGCTTGACAGTGCCTGACAGAGACCCATAGGGCTAGACAAAGCCTGACAGAGCCCGACGGAGCCTGAAAGAACCTGACCGGGCACGACAAAACCCAACATTGCTTGACAGAGACTGACAGTGCATGACAGAGACCGACAGGGCCAGACAGAACACACCAGGGCCGGACAGGACCCAACAGAGACCGACAGGAACCGAAAGAGTTCCTGAAAGATCCTGACAGAGCTCAACAGGACCTGACAGAGGCCGATAGGGCTGAATAAAGCCCAACAGGACCCGACAGAGCCCGACAGGTATCGACAGAGCCCGACAGGTATCAACAGAGCCCGACAGAACCTGATAGGGCCCGACAAAGCCTAACAGAGCCTGACAGAGCTCAACAGGGCCTGACAGAGCCCGACAGAGCAAAACAGGGCCTTACAGAGCCTGACAGAGACGACAGAGCTCAACAGGGCCTGACAAACACTGACAGGGCCCGACGGCCCAACAAAGTCCGACAGGGCCTGACAGAGCCTGACAGGGCTAGAGAGGGCTTGACAGAGCTTGTCAGAGCCTGACAAAGCACGACAGGGCCCAACAGAGACTGACAGAGCACGACAGAGCCCAATAGAGCCTCAAAGAGCCCATCTTAGGCTGACAAAGCCTGACATGGCCCGACACACACTGAAAGAGCCTGATAGATTGCGACAAGGCCCGACAAAGCCTGATAGGGCCTGACAGAGACTGACAGAGCCTGACAGGGTCAACAGGGCCTGACAGGGATAGAGAGGGCTTGACAGAGCTTGTCAGAGCCTGATAAAGCCTAACAAAGCCAGACGGGGCCCAAGAGAGACTGACAGAGCTTGACAGAGCCTGAAAGAGCCTGACAAGGCCCGACAAAGATTGAAAAGGCTTGAGAGAGTACGACAGAGCCGAACAAGGCCCGACAAGGCAAGTCAGGGCCCGACAGAACCCTACAGGAGCCGACAGAATCCGACAGAGCCTGACAGGGCCCAACTAATCCTGATTGGGCTTGAAAGAAACTGACAGAGCCCGAGAGCGCCCTAGGGGGCCCAACAGAACCCAGCAGGGCCCTATGGCTCTTGACAGAGCTTGAGAGAGCTTGACAGGACCTGACAGGATCGGACAGGTGCTGATGTAGCCCAACATGGCCTGACAGAGACCGACAGGGCCTGACAGGGCCCGCCTGACAAAGCCCGACAGGGCTTGACAAAGGCTGAAAGATGCTAAAAGCACCCGACGAAGCCTGACAGGGCCTGACAGGGGTCGACAGAGTCAGACAGAGCCCGACAGGGCCCAGCTAATCCTGACTGGGCTTGACAGAGCCCGACAGAACCCTAGGGGTCCTGACAGAACCTGCCAGGGCCCTATAGCTCTTGAGAGAGCCCAATAGAGCTCTACAAAGTCCGAGAGGGCCCGATCGAGCCTGACAAAGCTAGACAGATTCTAATAGGGCACAACAGACTCCGACAAAGACTGACAGGCCCTGACAAAGCTTGACAGAGCCTGACAGAGCTTGACAGGGCCTGATAGAGCCCAATAGGGCTAGACAAACCCTGACAGGGACTGATGAAGCCTGACATGGCCTGACAGAATCCGACAGAGCCTTACAGGGCCCAACAAAGCCCAACAGAGTCCGACAGAGCCCGACAGGTCTCAACAAAGCCCAGCAGGGCCGGACAGAGCGTGACACGCCTGACAAAGCCTGACAGGGTCCAACACAGAGTGACAGAGCCCGACAGAGCCCAACAGGGCCTGACAGTTCCCGACAGATACTGACAGAGCACGAAAGAGCCTGACAGGGCCCAACAAAGCTTGAAAGGGCTCTACAGAGTATAACAGAGCCCAACAGAGCCTGACAGAGCCTGACAGGACCTGACAGAGACCGACAGAGCTCGATAGAGACCAACAGAAATCGAAAGGGCCCGACAAAGCCCGAACGGGCCCAACCGACCTGAAGGGGACTGAGAAGGCCTGACAATGCCCGATGAAGCCTGACAGGGTCCGAGAGATACTGACAGAGCCCGACAGGGCTCTATAGGTCTCTACAGAGAGCCTGACAGGGCCAGAAAGGGCCCATCAGGGTACGACAGAACTCCACAGGGCCCGACAGGGCCTGACAGGGAACCTGACAGAGCACGACAGAGCCTGACGTTGTGTGACAATGCCTGACTGAGCCCAACATATCCTGACAGGGCCTGACAGAGTCCAAGAGAGTAGACCAACAAGACAGGGACCGACATTGCCTGACTGTGGCAGAATGCAACCACCCCTCTCTCCCCCTCCCTCCTTCAGTATGGAGGAGTGGGCACATCTCCCTCTCTCCCGGCTACTTGAGGCTAACAGCTTCTTTTGTTTGGCCCCAGAGCACCCTGGCCAGGGCCATTAGAGCCGCTGGGCGCCCACGCCCAGGGTGGGGGATGTTTTTGGGAGGCTTCGGGGGCACCCACAGCCAGTGTGGGGGGTGCAGAGGAGCTTAAACAATGCCTACAGTCAGGTCTGATCAGATAACAAAAACAAGATTCTCGTCGAAACTCAGCCCATTGTCGCGGGTCTCTCGGAGCACGAGCTTAGCCACTGCCGCCAGGAGTCACGGCCCCCCTCCGCTCCCCGGGACGGAGTCTCCTCTTGCCTCGCCACCACGGCTGTGAGTAAAACTTCTCACAGGATTGCGAGTATATTTATACTTTCCATGCACATATGCACGTGTAACTTTCCGTGCACATTTGCACGCGTACTTTAAATTATTTCCTCGCACAATCGCGAGTGTACTTTCCTCCCGTGCTTCCACGTAAGCACGTGTAATATTCCATGCACATTTGCACGTGTAAGTAAATTAACTCTCGCAGGATTGCGAGTGTATTATAAATTTACCCTCGTGGAGTGTACACTTTCTGTACTCACTACGAGTACGTGTATCTCTTTAAAATAATCCCGCATCGTGTTTAGGCAAGTGTGTACTTCTCCGGGACTCAGGGGCGACTCCGGCTTTGTTTTGAGTGAAGCCATGTGCATGCACTCTGTGGACTGCCTGTTGTATTGGTTGCTGCCCCTAAATAATTTTCCTCAACTGATATCCGAACCTGTATTTAAGTCACTTTTGGAGTGCTAAAACCTTGTTTCTCACCGGTTTAATAAAAGTTGTTTTGGACCCTGTTGTCCCTTAAATTAACCTCGGGGTGCCTCCGTGACACTGACAAAGCCTGAAAGAGCCTGACAGGCCCTGACAGGGCTCGACAGAGTCCAACAGTATGACAGAGCCAGACAGGGCCCGACAGGGACTGTCAGGGCCTCACAGAAACCCACAGGGCTCGACAGGGCCCGACAGAGCCTGACAGAGCCAGGTGAAGCCCGACAGGTCTTGACAGGGCCCAATAGGGTCCAACAGGGCCCGAAAGAGCCCTGCAGAGTCTGACAGGGCCCGACAGTTTGATAGAGCCTGAAAGATCCCTACAGGGATCTACAGATACTGACAGGGTCCGGCAAAGCCCAACAGAACCCAACAGGGCCCTACGAAGCCTAACAGGGCTTGACAGAGACTGACAGGGAACGACAGAGCCCGACAGGGAATGACAGAGCCTGACAGGGCCCAAGAAAGCCCAACAGGGCTGGACAGAGACTGACAGAGCCCAACAGGGGCTGAAAGAGCCTGACAAAGTTTGAAAGGGCTCGAAAGACTCTGACAGAGCACGACAGAGCCAATAGGACCTGAAAAGGCCCATAAGGGATCGACAGAACCCTACAGGGCTCGACAGCGCTTGACAGTTCCTGACAGAGCCCGACAGGGACCGACAGGAACAGAAAGAGCCCGACAAGGCCTGACAGGGCCTGACAGAATGCAAAAGCGGCTGACAGGACCCGACATAGTCCAATGAAGCTCAACAGGCGCCGACAGAGTCCGACACAGTCATACAGGGCCCAACAGGGTCCGACAGAACACGACAGGGCCCTACAGGGCTTGACAGAGCTCGACAAAGCCCAAGAGGGCCCAATTGAGCCCGAGAGGGCTTGACAGAGCCAGATAGAGGTGAACAGGTCCAGACAGGGAACAACAGAGCCCCACAGAGCTTGACAGGGACTGACAGGGCCCAACAGAGCCCGACAGAGCCTGACAACGACCTACTGTGGGGGACTACAGTGGGTCCATGGATTCCCTGACGGAGGGCATGGGAACAGAAATTAGACTTGAAGATATGAAGGCCTACCCATGAGAAAGATGGGAGCAAAGGAGTATCCGGAGATGTTAAGGATATACCCCTGAGAGAGAAGGGAGTAAAACAGTAACATTGATGATAGCAAAATTAGCCAATGAGATGTTACTGCTGTAACTTGTAACCAATAGTGAAGAGACACATGAATTGGTAGAACTGTATAAAAATGCACTTGTGGCAATTGCGAGCAGCGGAGGAACAAGCTGAGACAACTCAATATGAGTGATAAAGCATAGTTCGATTTATTAACGATAACAGCACATATTTATACAGGTTACACTAATTATGCCTACTAGTCACTTACTAATTGGCTTAAGCTCTAATGATTACATTTGCATGGTCCTCCTACTTGCGGTTAGCTAGCTATGCAAGTTCCTTGTTCTTTCAGCTCTCACTTCTTCAAAGTTGTTTAGGGAACTTGTCAAGGTCACAGTGTCCTTGCCGTTTCTCTTAAGATCAGCAATTTCTGCTGGGGCATAGTTATGCTAAGCTCCTGAGTCATGTCAAGCTACCAACTTATCTCTATCAGAACAAGCTCTGATCGTACAATTTTTCCATGGATTCGTGTCCATTATCTTTGAGCCATTTCCCGACAATTCCCTCTTTTTCTTTTTGTATGAGCAGAGCTTGTCTCAACGTGCGCTCAAATATTCTCTTAATACAAGATAAAGCACAGCTTAAACACAAAGCCCAATAACTGCAATAATCACAATAGCTAACAGACTTTGCAAAAGGTCTTTGACCACTCCCCCCAGTCCCAGCCACTTCGTCAAACTTTCTAGGCCGAAAAAAACCATATCCTTTTGAATCTTTTGGGAGTGGTCCATAAGTTGTTGAATTTCCTTATGGATTGAAATCTATTTATCTTTTAGGTCCATACAGCAGAGACCATCAAATTCTTCACACCCATGTCCTTGAGCTAATAACAAAAGTCTCCTGTGACTGTATTCTGCAGTGTAGCATGTTTTACAGAATCTACATCTAACAAAAGTCCACTTAAAGCCTTAGAAGTTCTGCTAGTTTGCTTAACTAGCCAGCATCCTAATTTTCCTAAAGTATTTAAAGCTTTAGCTGTGCCAACACCAGATACAAGAGATCAAGAAAATGCAGGGAATGAATTTAAGTCTTAATAGGCCATGATCCTTTTGTCATATATGTACCATTTGTGAAATTCAATTCTGATTTTTTTTTTTTTATTTGTAATCTATCTTTATAAATTGCACTAGCTGGTTTTCTTAACAGCACAGCTTTTGGCATGCCTAAATGTAAATTGCTACAGAACCTGCAAGTCTTTAACATCAGGTCATAGGCCATACTTGTATTTGGTCTGATCCTACATACTTGCAAAGTTTTTGTTGATGGTTCTGGGAAGTCTCATAAAGCTGTAGTGGTTTGGTGTGAAGATAACAATTGGCATCATTCTGTAAAAATTATTGAAGGTTCAACCCAATTAGTAGAACTTGGCACAGCTTTAAATTACTTAGAGATTTTTAAGGAGGAACCTCTAAATTTGATTTGTGATTCTGAGTACGTAGTCAAGGTCCAATGCACGTATCTGCTTCTGAACTGTGTTTTTTGTTTTGGTTTTGTTCTTTTTTAAAACAAAAAGGGGGGAGAAGTAGGGAAAACACCACAAAACCAATTGTCAAAATCATTGTATGTGATGAAATACTTTCCAAGTGTGACCCAAAACCATGCTAAATCAGAAAGAACCTACATTACTTATGGTCAAATCACTAGTCAATTAAAAAGGCCACATCAATTGATAACCTGGGGAAAAGGTTATGTTTGTGTCATTACAGGCCGAGGACTGAAGTGGATTCAACAAAGATTCAATGGATGCAGATGGACAGGAGGGAGATAAGTTGTGAGGACTGTTTCAGTTGTAAACCATGGATCCTAATTCAGTTTTATAGATGCTCACAGACCTGGTGGTCTAGAAGCATATTAGCCAGCAGGTGGTGTACCTTCTGTGGAGAATGGCAATTTGAACAATCAGCAGGAGATCCAAAAGGGTGATGTTATCATTAGATAGTCAATGCATAGATAAGGTAAAATTATGAGATATCTCTACCATAGTAATCTAAGTTTAGCAACTTATAAAGTTTTAGAAGGGATATTAAGGTTAAGCTATTGATCTTTTAAATAGGTTAAGATAACTTTTAAGATATTAATTCAATTATTAGTATATACTGATGGTATTAAGTATGTTACCCTATAAACTGCGCAGTTATAGATTTTTTAGGAATTTAAGAGAATATATTGTATTAACTTGTCTGGTTATTTTGAATCTATTAAAATAGTGTGTTAATAAGGTTGTCATAATAGAATTAAGGTTTTAAGAATAGGCAGGTAGTTGTTTGATCTTATTAAGTGAGGTTTAACTGCATTATATGCAATTGTAATTATGTTGTTAATCACGTGTTCTATGTTGCAGTATATTTCAAAAATGATGCACCGTGCGGTTAAAGGTGCCTGACGAATTCAAGAACAGAAAGGGGGAAGTGTGGAGGGGTTTTGATAGATAAAGGTTTGTTGCTGAATTAGTCAGGCTCAAAGGTATCTCAAGGCTGCTCCGAGGAGCTGAGAACAGAATCTGCTGTGAGAAAGAGAGGCGTTCCTCAGTCAGCGGGGTCCTGGCGTGACGTGAATCATCGGACGTATCATCAGTGAGACTCCAGTGCTTGGATAGCCCATGATACTCATTTAGCGAATCCATGCTTGGAGCGTGGATGCGTGATTAGAATATAGTTGCATATATAAGGAGGCTTGTTTCTGTAATAAATGGCTTTAGTGTGATTCACATTGAATCCAATTGTTTGCTGAGTCCTTTATTGCTCCAACACAGAGCCGCACAGGACCCAAACTAGTCCAACAGGGCCCGACAAACCTGAGAAGGCCCGACAGGGACCGACTGACACTGACAGAGCTTGACAAGGCCTGACAAGACCTGACAGAGCTCGATAGATCCTGATAAAGCTCAATAGAGCCCAACAAGGCCTGACAGAGTCCAAAAGAGACCCACAGGGCCCAACAGAGCCTGATAAATCTTTACAAGGCATGACAGAGACAGACAGAGCCTGACAGGGCCTGCCAAGGCTCGACAAACCCGACAGGGCCTGACAGGGCCTGACTGAGCCCAAAAGGGCCTTACAGAGCCCGACAGGGCTCAAAAGAGCCTGACAGAACCCAACAGGGCCTGCCAGAGCTTGACAGAGCCCAATAGAGCCTAAGAGACCAACAGATCTCGACAGGGTCCAAAAAAGTCTGACAGAGCCCGACAAGGCCCGACAGAGCCAGACAATGCCTGACGTGGCCTGACAAAGCCTGACAGAGCTCGACAGAGCCCAACAGAGCCAGACAGGGCCTGACAAAGCTCAACAGTGCCTGACAAGTCTGACAGAGCCTGATTGGGCTTGACTGAGACTGACAGAACTCGACAAGGCCCAGCAGGGCTTGACAGGGCTCAACAGAGCCCGACAAGGCCTGACAGGAACCGACAGAGCCTGATATAACCTTACAAAGGCTGACAGGGCCTTACGGGACCTGACTGAGCCTGGCAGAGCTTGACAGGGCCCGACAGAGCTTGAAAGCTTAACAGGTCCTGAGTGCCCCAACAGAAACTGACATGGCCTGAGAGGGCCTGACAGGGCCTGACAGAGCACGACAGTGCCTGACAGAGCTCAAAAGGGCCCAACAGGGCCCAGCAGAGATTGACAGATCCTGACAGGCCCTACAGGGCCTGACAGGGCAAGACAGAAATCAGAGCCTACACAGGGCCTGATAAGGCTAGACGGAGCCTGACAGAGCCTGAGAGAGCCCTACAGAGCTCAATAGGGCCCGACAGACCTGGACAGAACCCAAAAGAGCCCGACAGAGGCCAACAGGGTCCAACATGGCTAGACAGAGCCCAACAGAGACCGACAGGACCCGACATTGCCCGACAAAGCCTGACAGGGCCTGACAAAGCCCGACAGAGCCTGACAAGGCTTAACAGAGGTCGACAGAGCCTAGCAGAGACTGACAAAGCCTGACAGACCCCGACAGAAACCAAGAAAGCCTGAGAGAGTCCAACAGAGCTCGAGAAAGCCCAACAAAGCCTGACAGAGCCAGACAGAGCCTGACAGAGCTTGACAGGGCCCGACAGAGCGTGACAGAGCCCAAAAAAGCCCGACAGGACCCAATAGGGATTGACAGAGCCCGATAGGGTGTGACAGGGCCCGACAGAGCCCAACAGGGCCAGACAAAGCTCAACAGAGCCTCACAGAATGTGACAGAGCCCGACAGAGCTGGACAGGTCCAGACAAATCCTGACAGTGCCCGAAAGTGAGCGACAAAACCCAATAGAGACTGACGGAGCCCGAATGGCCTGACAAAGCCTGACAGGTCCTCCAGGGCTCAACAGGGTCCAACAGAGGCCGATAGAGATGGACATAGCTTAAAGAGAGTCTGACAGAGCCCAAAAGAGCCTGACAGGGCCTGACAGGGTCCGACAGAGCCAGACATGGCTTGACAGGGCCCGACAGAGCTTTACAAGGCCCAATAGAGCCTGACAGAACCTGAAGGATTTTGATAGGGCTCGACAGAATCTGATAGGGCCTGACAAAGCGCGACAAAGCCTGACAGCCCAACAAAGCCTGTCAAGGTCTGACAGAGTCTGACAAATCCCAACAGAGCCTGATCAGGACAAACAGATCCTGAAAGCGCCTGAAAGAGCCTGACAGCCTGACAGAGCCTGACAGAGCCCGAGAGAGACTGACACTGCCTGACAGAGATCAACAGAGCCTGACAGAGCTTGACAGGTCCTGACAGAGCCTGACATAGCCTGAAGGAGCCCAACAAAGCCCAAAAGATCCACACAGAGCCTGAAGAAGCCTGACAGGGTCAGACAGGTCCTGACAGAGCCTGACAGAGCTTGACAAATCCTGTCAGGGCCTGTGTATGGGAATATAGTGCAAGATTGGTGAGGAGATTAGTTAAATGTAAATACGCTCAAGTAACTTGCACCTGTCTGTAGAAAAAGCACATACATCACACTAATTGTTTTACTGACCTTGTGTGCTTGATGAGTAGAACCTCTGTGTTAGATAACATAGGCCTGTGAGAAACTCTAGGCTCCTTATCACTATGTCTGAGATTCTTGCTTTGTTGTGAGAAAGAGTGGGATGCTGCGTCTGCCTGAAGCCTTGAAATACAGGTGAGCTCAGCAGGCCCAGTGATCTTCCAGCAGGGCTGAACTTACCAGGGCCTGCATCCCCGCTTGTGTCACCTCTGCCTGGGAGCTTAGGCGCAACTTCAGAGATCCCCCAATAGAGAGGTAACTAAAATAAAACTTGCTCTTTGCAATGCATTGCTGGCCTCTGGCTCTTCTTGCGTCGTGCCTGTGTATGTGTACACATTTGGCGTTAGTCAGCAGTCCCTAGAACCAGCCATGCTGTGGTTTGCCAAAACACGAGGGACAGGGGAGGCCTCGAGGGTGACTCCCCAAATTCCAGGATGGCCCAGTACAGAGCTCTGGGCTCCCTTGGCTGCTCTCCTGTCTGAATTCACTCTGCCGGAGGCATGGCCTCTGATGATGGGGCAGTGATTGCCCCCAGGTAATTCAAGCAGCTATGCTAAGGTTTCCATGGAGAGCAGCACTGACTTCTTCTCACAAATTAGTGAGGAGATTGGGATGTTTATTCGTTACCGGTCTTAGAGCTCTTGCATTGCAGAGTAAAATAAGAGAATTGGAAAAGGAGGTTGAAATTTTACAGGATGCAAAGGTGATTGCACAAGAAGTAATTACTGTTCAAGCAGAGCAGTGCTATGAGCTGCAAGATAATGTAGACCAGTTGCTAGTATGTATTGCTAAGGAACAAAAGGAAAAATACGCAAAAAGTGAGTTTTTGTATTCTCAGGTTTGTGCTCTTACCACAAAACACTCTTGGAATCCCAAGGAATGGGATGGAAATGTTTGGAGTGAATCCTTGGACTCCAATATTGAATTTGAATTTGATCCTGACTTGAATGGCAGGGAAGTGGTGGGAGCACAACCCCCCATACAAATGATGCAGCAGCACAAACAAGCAGATGAGGGGAGGCAGATCACATGTACTCACTCTCCGAAGGAGTTAACGGCATTTTCAGAGATCTCTCAGCAGACGAGTGGGGAAGGAACACCGGCACAGACTTTTGCCAGCTTGAGATAGTGGAGCTGTGTCTATCCATTTATTAGCAGATGAAAAAGATTTATTAAGCCCTATAGACAATGACGATCAGATACAACAACAATATGCTCAGCTGCAAACTGTCAGAGGTCTGGACAGGCAAGATATTATTGCACCTACACTATATCAGTGTTTGTGTGCAGCAGTTTTAACAGCATATGCTGAACCTGTTGAATCTCTGTTGTCCCATGGAAATTGGTGCACAGTGAAGGAAAGTATTGATTTAGTGCAGCAGATGGGGGTGGCGTACGCATTGATTATGGGATCCGATTCAGACAGGGTAGCAGTGACAAGAAGTATTAAAATGCAACTTTTGGGAGGAGCGCCTGCCTCACTAATACTCGTGATTCTGCCAGCAGTGACAAATGCTACAGGTAATGCAGGCACTCTAGCAAATGCCTTGAGGGGAATTGGGGCTGTAATTTCAGGACCCTCTGTTTGGATGGTGGATAATGGAAATCCGGCAAAACTGAAAGGAGTTGCAGCACAGTTGATGAGAACATAAATGTGGAATGATTTAGTACAAGCTGGTATCCCATGATCAGAAATAAGCGGGATCATACCATTACAAATTTTTTGCCACTTGCAAAAGTTAATGCTTATGCAAAAAAGCCGAACAGCCCTAGCCCCCCTGGCAACACTGCACCCACCCTCCACCCCACCTGCCACCTCAGTGCAAGACCAGTTTGCCTTTACCTGGCAACAAAAGCAATATACTTGCCGAGTATTGTCTCAGAGATACAAACACAGTCCCTCCATTTGCCGCCAAATGATAGTAGCTGATATAGCACTATGGTCAGGTACCATTACTGATTGCCATTATATTGATGATCTGTTGATTATAGCAGTGTCACAACAAGAAACTGAAACAGCTGCTGAATTTTTGAAGGTGTATTTGCAGGATCAAGGCTGGGCAATTAATCTGACTAAAACACAGGGCCCTAGTGCTACTGTACTATTTTTAGAAATAGTTTTGCATAGGCAGCTTAGAGAAATACCAGATAAGGTACAGCAAACAGTCCAGCAGTTTTCTGTACCAGCTGCAATAAAACAATTACATGCCTTTTTAGGATTTTTAGGGCATTGGAGAATTTTCATCCCTACATCTACTGTGGATTAACCCTTGTGAAGGGTTAAGAGCAGAGCACAATAAAGTTGATTCATTTGAGTCTCAAAACAGTAAGGAAGCAGATAATATGACCTCTGCCAAGCTGCATGCTCAAGCTCTAAATGTGCATATAGCTTGTGGACATGGATCAGCTTATGTTGCATACGCATGGGACATTGCTCACAATCAAACCCCTTTGCTGTTATATACTTGTAAAGCATGCTCACATCGTTGTGTTACTTGTACACAGCTACATTTAAGAGCATGGGGAAAGGTAAAATGAGGTCAGTGGGCCTTGAATACCTGTCAGGTTGATTATATCAGCCCCCTACCCCCGTCTAGGGGGTGGCAATATGTATACACTTCTGTGGATACAGTATCAGGACTAACTACAGGGGAAATGAAATCATTCACACCAATGGATTGTGAAGGGCCTGCAAGGGTCCGACAGAATCTGACAGAGGCTGACAGAGTCTGACAGAGCCAGACAGAGCCTGAGAAAGCCCGACAGGGCAGGACAGGGCCCGACACGGTCCGACAGAGACCAACAGAGGCTGACTGGGCCCAACAGAGACCGACATGGACTGACAGGGACCAAAAGAGCACAACAGAGCCTGATAGGGCCCAATAAAACCTGACAGGGCCTGACAGGGCTTGACTGAGACCTGACAGAGCCCAACAGGGACCTACACAGACCGACAGATGCCAATAGGGCCTGACAAAGCCTGACAGTGCCTGACTGAGTCCGACAGAGACTGACAAGGACTGAAAGGGCCCGACAGAGATCAACAGAATCCAACATAGCCTGACAGAGCCCGATAAAGCCCGACAGAGCCTGAAAGAGACCAACAGAGCCCAACAGGGACCAACAAAACCCGACAGTGCCCGAAAGAGCATGACAGAGCCCGACAGTGCCCAACAGAGATTGAGAGAGCCCAACGGAGCTCCACAGGGCCCAACGGGGCCTCACAGAGACCAACAGAGCCCGACAGAGCTCGACAGCGCCCGACAGGGCCTGACAGGGCTCGACAGGGCCTGACAGAGCCCGATAGGGTCCGACAAAGCCTGACAGAGCCTGACAGACCCCCAAAAAGCCTGATAGGGCCCGACAGAGCCCAACAGAGATTGAAAGGGCCCGACAGAGCACGACAGAGCACAATAAAGCCTGACAGGGCTTGATAGAGTCAGACAGACAATGACAGGGCCTCACAGGGTGCGACAGAGACTGACACAACCTGACAGAGCCTGACAGGGCCCTACAAAGCCTGACAGTGTCCAACAGAGACTGACAGGGCCTGACAGAGCTTGACAGGGCCTGACAGGGCCTTACAGAGCATGACAAAGCTCGACAGAGCCTGGCAGGGCCTGACAGGGCTCGACAGAGCCTGGCAGAGTCCGAGAGAGACTGATGAGGCACAGAAATTACTTTACAACCTTTGAAGTTATAAAGAAGTTATGTTTATTCAGTGCTAGACACACAGGGGACTCCCAACTCTGCCCAAGACTTGTTTAAATTTCCAGCAGCTGTGAGCTTGGTTAAATGCTGTAAAGTATTACATATTCATGAAAGTTCAAGGGAACACCTATACATATTCATAACCTGTCCCCGAGAAGGCGGTTCTTATTACAGTGTGTTTCAGGAAGTAATTTCCATAGTCTTCACCTCCTGGTTACGCCTGCGTGATGCCACCTGGTGGTCGTGGGCTGGGACTCAAACTGATGAGTTGGTTACAATTGGCTTATCTCCTGTCCTGTGCCCAAGATTCTGTTATCTAGTTCACCCAAGGATGCAGCTAGGGACCTGACAGAGCCAGACAGAGCCCAACAGAGCTCGACAGGTCTGGAGCGAGCCCGACAGGGCCCGATAGAGCCCGACAGAGCCCGAATGGGACTGACAGGGCCCTACGGGGACTGACAGAGCCCGACAGCACCTGACAAGGCCTGACAAAGTCCAAGAGGGCCTGACAGAGCCTGAGAGAGCCAGACTAAAATTGACAGGGCCTGACAAAGCCTGACACAGCCCAACTGAGCCCGACAGCTTGATGGGGCCTGACAAAGCCTGACAGTGCCCGACTGAAACCGACAGAACTTGACAGAGCTCAAAAGGGCCCAAGAGGGTCCCACAGAGTCTGACAGAGCCTGACAAAGCCCAACAGGGTCCGACAGAGACCGACAGAAACTGACTTGGCCCAACAGAGACTGACATGGCCTGACAGGGACCAACAGAGCCCAACAGAGCCTGATAGGGCCTGACAAAGCCTGACAGGGCTTGACTGAGCCTGACAGAGCCCGACAGGGACCGACAGAGCCAGACAGAGCTCGACGGGTCACCACAGGCCCAGACAGGGCCTGACAGGGCCTTAAAGGGCCCAACAAAGACCAACACAGACTGACAGAGCCCGACAGAGCCCGACAAAGACCGACGGAGACTGAAAGAACCTGATGGAGCTCGACAGGGCCCAACAGGGCCAGGCAGAGACCAATAGGGCCTGACAGAGACCGACAGAGCCCGATGGAGTTAGACAGGGCCCAACAGGGCCTCACAGGGCTTTGCAAAGCCTGACAGAGACTGACATAGCACGAAAAAATCCGACAGGGCCAGATAGGCCCAAACAAATTCCTGCACAGCCCAACAGAGACTGATAGGGATGAACAGATCCTGAAAGGGACTGAAAGAGCCTGACAGAGCCCAATGTAGACCAAGAGAGACTGATAGTGCCCAACAGAGCCCGACAGAGACCAACAGAGCCAGACATGGCCTGACAGGGACCGAAAGAGCCTGACAGGGCTCGACAGGCCCTGACAGTTCCCGACAGGGAGTGACAAAGCCCGACATGACCGGACAGAGAATGAGAGAATCCGACGTAGCTCAACACAGCCCAACAGAGCCCGAGAGAGACCGACAGGGCCCAACAGAACCCAAAAAACCCCCAAAAGGCCCAACAGGGAGCGACAGAGCCCGACAGGACCCAACAGAGACCGAGAGAATCCGACAGAGCTTGACAGGGCCCGACAGGGACTGACAGAGCCCGACAGAGCTCGATAGAGCCAGACTGGCCCGGTGTCGAGGGTTTAGATTGCGGGGTGACAATAAAACCCTGGCAGATGTATTGTTAACCTCCTCTCCCCCCAACTTCCCCCTTCAGCCCCTCCCTCTCCCCACTTCCCACTAAGGACAGGCGATCGGGAGAGAAAAAGAAGGACAGAGAGAAGAGAGTTGGAAAAAATTAACGATGTTTTACTAATGCTACTAATAAGAATAGAGAAAATAATACAAAATATACAAAACCAATCTTGAAAGTCTCAGCAACTGCAGAGCCAGCAACCAAAGTCCTGGATTAGACTCTGCAGCCAACCGAAGCTGGATTCAGGCTGTCACTAGGCCTCAGTTCACAGGGACGACTAGCAAGGTCCTCTCCTAATGTCAGCCATAAGCAGAAGGAAAAAGGGAAAGGGAAAGGAATGAGATCCTCGTGATCTCCCACTTTTATATGAAGTATTCACGTGAATGGAATGTTATACACAGTTGGTCAGCTTCTTGGTCACTTGTTTCTCGTCACCCCTCTCGCGAGATGTCCATCCGTGCTTATCAATAAGTTTGCATTCCATTGCTAGGTTTACCAAAACATGTGTCTGGTTCTCCAGGAAAATGCAGCTAATATGAAGGCTTTAGCTGACAGGCAAAATCACTAAAAGAGAAACTTGTTTTTAACAAAACTGGGACACCCAGATAGAGCCCGACAGTGTCTGACAGGGCCCGACAGAGGCCAACAGGGCCTAACAGGGCCTGAATGAGCCTGACAGAGCTTGACAAGACCTGACAGGGCAAGACAGAGCCTGACATGGCACAACAGAGCCTGACATAGCTCGAAGGAGCCTGACAGGGCCCGACAGGTCCAGATATGGCCAGACAAAGCCTGACAGGGCCTGACAGAGCCTGACAGGGCAGGACAGGGCCCAACAGAGGCTGACAGTGCCCGAGAGAGATCGCCAATGTCTGACAGGGACTGACAGAGCCTAACAGAGCCCGACAGGGTCTGACAAACCTGACAGAAACCGGAAGAGCCAGAAAGAGGCCAACAGGGCCTGACAGAACCTAACAAAGCCCAAAAGGGCCCAACAGGGAGTGACAGAGCCTGACAGTTCCCGACAGTGCCCAACAAAGCTGAACATGGCCTGACAGAGCCCAACAGGGCCCGATAAGGCAAGGCAGAGACCGACAGAGCCCGACAGGGCTTGACAGAACCTAAGAGAGACTGACAGGGCCCGACAAAGCCTGACATAGCCCGAAAGAGCCCAACAGAGCCTGACAAGGCCAGATAGGGCCAGACAAAGCCTGACACAGCCCGACAAGGCCGACAGAGCCTGACAGGGACTGACGGAGCTCGACAAGGCCGACAGAGATTGGCAGGCTTTGACAGGACCCGACAGGGCCCAACAAAGCCTGAAAGGGCCCAACGGGGCCTTACAAACCTGACAGAAACTGACAGAGCCAGAAAGAGGCCAACAGGGCCCGACAGGACCTGACAGAGACCGAGAGAATCTGAGGGAGCTTGACAGGGCCCGACAGAGATTGACAGGTCCTGACAGACCCCAACAGGGCCCAACAAAGCCCGACATGGCCAGACAGAACCCAAAAGAGCCTAACAGGGCTCAATAGGGCAAACCAGAGCCCGACAGAGCCAGACAGGGCTTGACGGAGATTGAGAGAGGCTGACAGGTCCCGACAGAGACTGACAAAACCTAATAAAGCCCGACAGAGCCAGACAGAGCCTGAAGGAGCCTGATGGGGCCCGACAGTTCCTGAAAGGGCCCGACAGAGCCTGACATTGCACGACAAAGCCTGACAGGGCCTGACAGACCTCAAGAGAGCCTGAAAGGGCTCGACAAAGCCCATCAGCACCCGACAGGCCCCGACAAAGCCTGACAGGGCATGCAGAGCCCAACAGAACATGACAAAGCCTGACATGGCGCGACAGAGCTTGAGAGAGACCGACAGATCCTGATAGAGCCCAACAAAGCCCAACAGGGCCTAACAGAGCCCAACAAAGCCCGACTGGCCTGGGCAGAGCCTGAAAAGGCATGACAGAGTCTGATAGAGCCTGACAGGGCTCACGGGGTCCGACAGGGACCAACAGGGTATGACAGTGTCTGACGAAGATTGACAGGGCCCGACAGAGATTGACAGGTCTTGACAGGCCCCGAGAGTTCCTGAAAGAGTCCAACAGAGCCCGACATTGCACGACAAAGCCTGACAGGACCTGACAGATCTCAAGATATCCTGACAAAGCTTGACAAAGCCTGTCAAGGAATGACAGAACCTGACAGAGTCTAACAGGGCCCGAATAAGCCTGACAGACCTCGACAAAACCTGACAGGTCAAGACGGAGACTGACATGGTCCGACAGGGTGCGACAGAGCCAGACATGGCTTGACAGGGCTCAACAGAGCTAGACAGAGCTGGACAAAGATTGACAGGGCAGGACAAGGCCCAATAGAGACTGACAGAGGCTGACAGTGCCCAACAGACACTGACAATGTCTGATAGGGCCTGACAGGGCCTGACAGGGCCTGACAGAGCCTGACAGGGCCTGACAGAGCCTGAAAGAGACTGACCAGTCACAGAATCACAGAATCACAGAATGTTAGGGATTGGAAGGGACCTTGAAAGATCATCTAGTCCAATCCCCTTGCCGGAGCAGGAACACCTAGATGAGGTTACACAGGAAGGCATTCAGGCAGGTCTCCAGAGTAGGAGACTCCACAACCCCCCTGGGCAGCCTGTTCCAGTGTTCTGTCACTCTCACTGAGAAGACGTTTCTTCTCAAATTTAAGTGGAACCTCTTGTGTTCCAGTTTGAACCCATTACTCCTTGTCCTATCATTGGTTGTCACTGAGAAGAGCCTGGCTCCATCCTCATGACACTCACCCTTTATATATTTGTAAACATTAATGAGGTCACCCCTCAGTCTCCTCTTCTCCAAGCTAAAGAGACCCAGCTCCCTCAGCCTTTCCTCATAAGGGAGATGCTTCACTCCCTTAATCGTCTTCATTGCCCTGTGCTGGACTCTCTCCAGCAGTTCCCTGTCCTTCTTGAACTGAGAGGCCCAGAAGTGGACTCAATATTCCAGATGTGGTCTCACCAGGGCAGAGTAGAGGGGAAGGAGAACCTCTCTGGACCTACTAACCACGCCCCTTCTAATACACCCCAGGATGCCATTGGCCTTCCTGGCCACAAGGGCACAGTACTGGCTCATGGTCATCCTGCTGTCCACCAGGACCCCCAGGTCCCTTTCCCCTACACTGCTCTCTAATAGGTCATTCCCCAACTTATACTGGAACCTGGGGTTGTTCCTGCCCAGATGCAGGACTCTACACTTTCCCTTGTTAAATTTCACTAGGTTATTCCCCGCCCAACTCTCCAGTTTGTCCAGGTCTCGCTGGATGGCAGCACAGCCTTCTAGCGTGTCAGCCACTCCTCCCAGCTTAGTGTCATCAGCAAACTTGCTGATAGTACACTCTATTCCCTCATCCAAATCACTGATGAATATATTGAATAATACCAGCCCCAGTACTGACCCTTGAGGCACTCCACTAGACACAGGCCTCCAACCAGACTCTGCCCCATTGACCACAACTCTCCGGCTTCTTCACTTCAGCCAGTTCACAGTCCAACTCACTACCCGATCATCCAGACCGCACTCCCTCAGTTTAGCTGTGAGGATGCTGTGGGAGACTGTGTCAAATGCCTTACTCAAGTCAAGGTAGACCACATCCACTGCTCTGCCATCATCCATCCATCTTGTTATGTCCTCATAAATGTCAATGAGGTTGGTCAAGCTCGACTTCCCTTTGGTGAAGTCATGTTGACTGCCCCTAATGACCCTCTTATCCCTGATATGCCTTGAAATGGCACCAAGGATAAGTCGTTCCATCTATTTCCCAGGGATGGAGGTGAGGCTGAGCAGTCTGTAGTTACCTGGGTCCTCCCTCTTGCCATTTTTGAAGACTGGAGTAACATTTGCTTTCCTCCAGTCCTCAGGCACCTCTCTCGTTTCCCAAGACTTGGCAAAGATGATGGAGAGTGGTCCAGCAATGACCTCAGCCAGCTCCCTCAGCACCCGCGGGTGCATCCCATCTGGACCCATGTATTTATGGATGTCCAGATTGCCTAACTGCTCCCTAACCCAGTCCTCATCAACCGAGGCAAACTCCTCCATTGTCCTGCCTTCCTCTGGGGCCTCAGTGGTATGGGTCACCAGGGCACCCACCTCGTTCATCAGTGGGCCTACATTGCCTCTGGTGTTAGTTTTATCTGCCACGTATTTGAAAAAGCTCTTCCTGTTGTCCTTGATCCCTCTCGCCAGCCTTAGCTTTCCTAGTTGCCTCCCTACACCCTCTGACAACAGCCTTTTATTCTCCCCAAGTGGCCAGCCCCTCCTTCCATGATCTATAAACTCTTCTCTTCCACTTGAGCTTACCCAGCAGCTCCCTGTTTAACCATGCAGGTCTCCTGGCTCCCTTCCTTGACTTCCTACGTGTCAGTATGCTCTGATCTTGTGCCCGGTAGAAACAGTCTCTGAACACTAACCAACTATCTTGGGCCCCTTTACCTTCAAGCAGCCTTGCCCGTGGGATTTCCCCTAGCAATTGCCTGAAAAGGCCAAATTTTGTCTTGCTGAAATCCAGGGTTGCAATTCTGCTTGCTGTTCTGCTCCTACCACATGAGATCCTGAACTCCACCATCTCATGGTCGCTGCAACCAAGGCAGCCCTCAATCTTTATCACTTCAACCAGACCCTCCTTGTTAGTGAGGATGATGTCCAGCATTGCACCTCTCCTAGTCGGCTCCTCCACCCTTTGCATCAGGAAGTTATCAAGGCACTGGAGGAACCTCCTAGCCTGTGGCTGGCTGGCCGAGTAGTCCTTCCAACAAACATCAGGGAAGTTAAAATCCCCTACCACAACCAGGGCCTGTGATTGCGAGGCTGCTCTCATCTGTCTGTCCCGACAGAGCCTGACAAAACTTGACAGGTCCGGACTGTCGTGGTTGAGACAAACGACATAGACCAAGTTCTTCCAGGATGAAAGTAGTAGATGCCATTTATTGCCACAAGTGCATTTTTATACAGTTTTACCAATTCATGTGTCTCTTCACTATTGGTTACAAGTTACAGCAGTAACATCTCATTGGCTAATTTTGCTATCATCCCTTCTCTCTCAGGGGTACATCCTTAACATCTCCAGATACTCCTTTGCTCCCATCTTTCTCACGGGTAGGCCTTCATATCTTCAAGGCTAATTTCTGTTCCCATGCCCTCCGTCAGGGAATCCATGGACCCACCATAGTCCCCCACACTGGACAGAGCCAGACAGAGGCCAACAGGGCCCGACAGGGCCTGACAAAGCCCAACAGAGCCTGACAGGGCCTGACGGGGCCTGGCAGAGCCCAACAGAGCCTGACAAAGTCTGACAGGCCCTAAAAAGGCCTGAATGAGCCCGACAGAGCTCAACAAGACCTGACAGGGAGAGACAGAGCCCGACAGAGCCTGACAGGATCTGACAGGTTACAACAGAGCCAGACATGGCCCGTCACAGCACGACGGAACCCAACAGGGCCCGACAGAGCCTGACATAGCCCAAAAGAGCCTGACAGGGCCTGACTGTACTGGAAAGTCTGACAGAGCCCAACTGGGATGAAGGGAGCCTGACAGGGCTCAACAGAGCCCGACAGAGCCTGATCAGGGACTGACAGGGCCCTACAGTGCCTGACGAAGCTCAACAGGGCCGACAGAGATTGACAGGTCCCGAAAGTTGCCAACAGGGCCTGAAAGTGCCTGACAGAGCCTGACAGAGCCCAACAGAGCCAGACAGAGCCTGACTCAGCCTGACAAAGCCCAACAGAGCCTGACGGAGACCGACAGAGCCTGACAGAGCCCGAAGGAGTGGAACAGGGCCCAACAAGGCCAGATAGTGCCAGACAAAGACCGTCACAGCCCGACAGAGCCCGGCAGGGACCAAAAGGGTCTGACGGAGCTCAACAGGGCTGACAGACATTGACAGGTCTTGACAGGATCTGACAGGGCCTGACAAGGCCTGACAGAGCTTGACAGGGCCCAACAAGGCCCGACACAGACAGACAGAGCCCAACAGAGCCTGATCATGGACCGACAGGGCCCTACAAGCGTCTGAAGAAGCTTGACAGGGCTGACAGAGATTGACAGGTCCCGACAGGCCCCAACAGGGGGCCTGACATGGCCAGACAGATTTCAAGAGAGCCTGGCATGGCTCAACAAAGCCCATCAGCTCCCGACAGGCCCCGACAGATCCTGACAAAGCCCGACTGGCCGGGAGAGAGCCTGAAAGGGCCCAACAGAGTCTGACAGAGCCTAACAGGGACCACAGGGCCTGACAGAGACCAACAGGGCACGACAGTACCTGACGAAGATTGACAGGGCCTGACAGAGATTGACAGGTCCTGACCGTCCCTGACGGTGCCTGACAGTGCCCGACAGTGCCCGACAGAGGCTGATAGGGCATGACAAAGCCTGACAGGGCCTGACAGAGCCTGACAGAGCTCGACAAGACCTGACAGGGCAAGACAGAGCCTGACAGGGTCCGACAGTGCACGACAGAGCCAGACATGACCCGACAGGGACTGACAGAGCCCAAAGGAGCCCGACAAGGCCCGAAAGGCCATAGTCTCCACCTCCGGCTCCTCCTGGTTGCAGCTGCGCAGTGATCGTGAACCCGGGTCCTCTTCTCTGTACACGGTCACCTTTGGTCCAGTGTGCTGAGTTGGTTGGGACTCAAATTGATGAGTTGGTTAGAACTGGTGTATCTCCTGTCCTGTGCCCAAGTTTATGATATCTCGTTCACCCAAGGATGCACCCAAGGATTATTATCTTTGCAAGGCATCAGCGAACTCCTGTTTCTTGTACAATAAGTTACACAAAGCTAAGCAAGGCTAGGCCCAACAGATCCTGAGAGAGCTTGGCAGAGATCGACAGAGCCCAACAAAGCCTGACTGAGCACAACAGATCCTTACAAAGCCTAACAGGGCCGGACAGAGCTTGACAGAGCCCAAAAGAGCTCGACAAAACCCAGCAGTTCCTGACAGAGCTTGACAAAGCCTGACAGAGCCAGAAACAGCCTGACAGAGTCCACCAGAGCCCGATAGGGCCCGACAAAGCCTGTCTATGTCAAACAGGGACCAAAAGAGCCTGACAGAGACCGACAGAGCCTGACAGGGCCCAACAGGGACCGAAAGAGCCCGTCAGTTCCAGAAAAGGAATGACAGAGACTGACAGGGCCTGAAAGAGACTGAGAGAATCTGACAGAGTTCGACATGGCCCGACAGAGCCCGACAGGGCCCAAAAGAGCCCTACAGACCCCGACAGAGCCAGACAGGGCCCTGCAGTACCTGGCAGATGCTGAAAGAGCGTGACAGAGCCCAACAGGGCTGGAGAGAGCCCGAAAGAGCCCAATAAGGGACCAACAGGGCCCTACAGTGCCTGACGGAGCTCGACAGGGCCGACAGAGATTGATAGGTCCCGAGAGGCCCCGACAGGGTCTGACAGGGGCCAAGAGTGCCCAACAGGGTGAAACAGAGCCTGAGAGAGACTGACAGGTCCCGACAGAGCCCGACAAAGCCCAACAGGGCCTGACAGAGCCAGACAGAGCCCAACAGGACACGACAGAGACCAAGAGAATCTGATGAAGCTCAACAGGGCCCGACAGGGCCCAACAGGGCTAGACAGAGCCTCACAGGGCCCAAAAAAGCCTGACAGGACACAACAGGACTGGACAGAGCCTGACAGAGCCTGATAGAGCCCAACAGGACCGGAGAGAGCTTGACAGGGCCGGACAGAGCCCAAAAGAGCCTAACAGGGCCCAACAAAACCTGAGAGCTCAACAGAGATCCATAGGGCCCAATAGAGCTGACAGATGGCAACAGTGCCTGACAGGGCCTGACAGGTTTGGACAGAGCCTGAGAAAAATCAGCAGAGCCTGACAGAGCCTGGCAAAGCCCGACAGGACTGGGCAGTGCCTGACAGAGCCCGAAAGAGCCCAACAGAGATCAACAGGACCCAACAGAGCCCAACAGAGCTTGAAATGGCTCAACAAAACCCAACACTGCTTGACAGAGCTTGACAAAGCCTTACAAAGCCTGGCAGGACCCGACAGAGCCTGACAAAGCAAGACATGGTCTGACGGAGCCCAAAAGAGCCTGACAGGGCCTGATAGAGCTTGACATAGCCTGACAGGGCCCGACAAAGCCTGGAAGGGCCAGACAGAGCCCAAAAGAGCCCAACAGAGATCGACACAGCCCAGCAAAGCCCGACAGGGCCGGGCAGGGCCTGACAGAGCCTGAAAGAGCCTAACAGAGATCGACAGAGCCCAACTAATTCTGACAGAGCCCAACAGATCCTGACAAAGCCTGAAGGGCCCAACAGAGCCCAAAAGAGCTTGAAGAGGCTCGACAAAAACTGACCCTGCCTGACAGAGCTTGGCAAAGCCTACACAGAGCCTGGCAGAACCCAACAGAGCCTGACAGAGCAAGACATAACATGACAGAGCCCGAAAGAGCCTGATAGGGCCTGATAGAGCCTGACAGAGACCGACAGGGCCCAAAAGAACCCTGCAGACCCTGACAGGGCCAGACAGGGCCCGACAGTGCCGGACAGAGACGGAAAGAACCCAACAGAGCCAGAGAGGGCCCGACACTGCTGGACAGAGACGGAAAGAACCCAACAGAGCCAGAGAGACCCCGACAGAACCTGATAAGTGTGGGAGATTTGAGGGATTTTCTTGAAGTTAATGTGTGGATG
The DNA here is from genome assembly GCF_963082525.1 of Nesoenas mayeri. Taxonomy (NCBI): domain Eukaryota; kingdom Metazoa; phylum Chordata; class Aves; order Columbiformes; family Columbidae; genus Nesoenas; species Nesoenas mayeri. Next base: position 15,357,944 of record NC_137553.1, read on the forward strand.
GGTTTCTATTAGATGGAGATTTGTTATTAAACTAGCCAAGCCCAAAAGAATTTCAAGGCCACCTTGGAAAGCTGAAAACACGACGTAAATCAACAGACCTATTAGCAGTGAGACTCGGGTGCGTGGACAGCTCGTGAACATAGACAATATGCAATCAGCTAATGCATGCTTGGAGTGTGTACGCGTGATCAGGAAATAACTGCATATATAAGGAGGCTTGTTTCTGTAATAAAGGGCTTCGCTTGAATTCATATTGGATTGTGTGGAGTGCATGAGTTTTCGCCCTCGCAAGTGGTGACCCTGACGTGATCCACAAGGAGAATTTACGGCGAGGGGACGACTGCAATGAGGAACGAGTCCCAGCTGGAGACGACTCAGCTGGACCGTGACCGGGACGTAGTCTGCGGGCTGCGTGACTCCTGATTGATCACTACAGAAGCGAGAGAGGAGGGATAAAGGATCCGATATCGTTGCAACGGACAACTCAAGAGGTGAGCAGCTGGGGGTAAGAGGAGATGGGGCAGAATATATCTAAAGAAGAAGAAATTCTGCGGCTCCTCTTGCATATCCTCTCTATGAGAGGGATGAAGTATGAGGAGAGTAACCTCAAAAGACTATTAATTTGGTGCAGAGGCAATGGGTTTCCTGCTGATCTATCAGGAACTTTTCAAATAGAGACTTGGGGAAAAAGTGGGAACTGTGTTGTGGAAGGCGATCAGTCGCAGTGAAAAAGATATTCTCAGCCTTCTAACTGCCTGGCAACTGATAATTACTACACTGAAGAAATTAAAAGCTGAAAAGACTGTTATGAGCATTAGTGACTCAAAACTTAAACTTGAACTTTGGGAAAATATAGGGCAGAAATTATGGGATAAAGTCAGCAACGGAGATAAAGAAGCTAAATCATTAGTAACTACATGGAAGCTTATAATTACTACCTTAAAAGATCTTAAGGCTGAACTGTCTGCTGCTGCCATAATTTTTGCAGCGTTGCAGCCTGATAAGAAACCTGAAAATCGCTATGAAGCTTACCCGGTTCATGTCTTCGATGCCCTCCCTACTCCATCCTCTGTTGTGCCTTCGGCACCCCCAATGGTTCAGCAGTCTGGGTCGGGGGGAGGAAAAATGCCAAGCGAGTGGCCTCCTGTACCATTGCCCAACCATGGTGAGAACAACAAGTCCAAAGTATTGGAATCAGACAACTTGCCCAAAGAACCTGTGAAACCTGAGAATGCTAAAGTCATAAACAAATGTACTATCAGTCCTTTTACCAATTTGCATCCGCCTTTACCGCCTTTTAACCCTCCAACTTCCACGAGAGAGCAGAAGGAGTTACTGGATAAGAACTGGACAAAAGAACTGTGTGAAAGATTAGATCAGCTAATAGAGAGTGAATCCAGTAGTCGGCAATGTGGTCATGCTGATCGTGACGGGAAAGGGGATGCTCCTGGGGACTCAGGTTATATGAATAATTATGATGCTAGAAAGTATTGGCGAGAATGTGCACTGTTCTAAACCCCCTTGTTACTAATGATTCTCCAGCACCGTTCAAGTCCATGTTATCTGATGACTTGAATGAGGATGAGGTTTTGCAGCATTTTCTTGAAAAGTTAAAAGGAAAACGAGTATGTGTACGAGTTGCCCCGAGATCAGATAAAAACCGTGAAAGACTCAAGCAAAATTAGACCTATGCAATGTAACAGCTATAGATCATTTAGCCCTGCACCCCCAAATCCTGCACAACTAAACCCTACATCCTAAGATCCTTCACTCCCAAACTCTGCCCCCCCCAGATCCTGTAGACCCCAGATCGTGCACCCCAAAACCGTGCACCCCAAGCTGTGAATCCCAAAACAATGCACCCTAAAATCCTGCCCCACAAGCCCTGCACCCCCAAATCCTGCCCTACCCAACCCTTCACCCCCAATCCCTTCATCCCAAGATCCTGCTAATCTAAAACTTGAAACTCCAAATCCTGCATCCCAGGATCCTACCCCCAAACCTGCATCCCCAAATCCTTTGCCCTAAATCCTGCATCCCCAAATCCACCAACTCCCATCCTGAACCCTCAAACCTTGCACCCCAAAATCTTTCACTTGCAAATCCTGCAGCTCCAAAACCTGCAGCTTCAAAAGCTACACCCCCAGATCCTGCCTCCAACAATCATGCACCCCCAAATACTGTACCCCAAAACACTGCACCCCAAATCTTGCCCACAAAGCCCTGCACCCTCAAATCCTGCATCCCCAAACCTACCCTCCCAAACCCTCTACGCCCAATCCTGCACCCTAAGTTCTTGAAATCACAAAACCTGCACCCCTAAATGCTCATGCCAAAGCCCTGCACCCCCAAATCTTGCCCTACCAAACCCTTCACCCCAAACTCCTTCACCCCAACATCCTCCTACCCTAAATGATCAACACCCTGCACTGATAAATACTGTACGCCCAAAAAATGGTGCCCCCAGTTTCTCAACCCCCAAACCCTGCACCCCTAAAGACTGCACCCCAAACCCTGAAACACAAGATCCTGCATCCCCAAACCCTTGACCTCAAATACCTGTATTCCCAAATCCCTGCACCCCAAATCCTGCACCTCAAAACCCAGCATTCTCATACCCTGCCCCCTAAAATGCTGCACCTGCAAATCTTGCCCTCAAACCTGCCCCTCCAATCCCTGCACCCCCAAATTATCCCATCCCCAAACCCTGTACCCTTAAAAAATGCACCACTAGATCCTGCCCCCCCATAACTTGCACCCCCAAACCCTGCTCCCCGAACTGTACACCCCCAAAACCTGACCCTCAAATCTTGCACCACAAACTCCTGCACCCCAAGATCCTGCACCCCTAAACCCTGAACTCCCAAACTCTGCACCCCTAAATTCTGCACCTCAGTTCCTTCCCCAACACCCTGCACCCTCAAATCTTGCACAAACCCAACAGCCCATATCCTGCCCCCTCAAACCCTGCACCCCAAAATCCTGCCCCCCACAAACTTGAACCCCCAAACCCTGCACCCCCAAATAATGCATCCTCAGATCCTGTACCACAAATCCCTGCACCCTGAAATCCTGCACTCCCAAAACTCTGCAACCCCATAGCCTTGAACCCCCAAACCCTGCACCCTCAAATCTTGCACCCCAAACCATTCAACCCCAAACCCTGTACCCCCAGGGACAAGCTTGTGAGCTTGTGAAGAAATGCTCTGCTTTTCTTTCTTGTTATTACATATTCTGTTTCATTTCTCTTGTAGATCGATTGCTAAGGGTCTTTCTTCAGGCAACTGTGAAGGGTTTGCCATGGTAAAGAAGTATCATGGCACAGTTTCATTTCTGCCTTCGTCTGTCTTTGTTCCTTTACTAGCAGAGTTGCCGTGCATCTGTCCACATAAGAAATGCAGGACTGTGCAACCAGATATACAAGGAACCTTTCCAACAAACAGCACGGCTATGCACTCACACAAGCTTACGTATGAATGGAGCCCACATCAAGGCACATGCATGTGGACAGACAAGCATTTATAAGCACACCTGCTTTCACGCACAGGGTCATCCAAGCACAGGCACATATTTGCAGGTACCCTCCAAATGTGTATTCTCGTGCAGCCACGTATACGTGTGTGCAGTATCCCAAACATAAACAGACGTGTTTACCCTCAAGCATGAAAGTGCGTTTCACGTACATCTTTCTGTAAATAGATGTGAGGGGGGCGTGCTTGCAGAATTGCGCATGTATCTGACAACACTTTTGCTTATATATCAGTGTGTGAACAGGTATGTGCTTTTCTGTAGCTGCGTATGCATGCAGGTGGTGGGTGCACATATCTGGATGCTTGTGGAAAGGCTTCTGCGTGTGTTTTGGTGAGGAATCTTATGTGTGCTCGTGGACAAATAGAAGGGATAGCAACTAGGTTCCAACACTGAAGAAGGCAGACGGCAAGATTTCCTACGCTATCTCTTTCTCTCGGTATACCTAGTCGTACAAAGAAAACCGCTAAGAATTTGATCTTGCAAGAGAAATACAACAAAACGTGTCCTACTGAGAAAGAACAGTAGAGCATCCATTCACAACCTTGTCTGTGGTTTAGGGTTGAACGCAAACACGTTCCTACTTCTCTGAGAGCGAACAGTTCCATTTCAGTCTGATTGCGTACACTGGTGCAAGTAGTTGTACATACATACAGTCCTTGGGTGCAGGGCTTTCAGAAGTGTGTCTGTAGGCACATGTGATTATATGCCATTGTCTGAACAAGAATACTCGATAATTTACCAACATATATGCAGAAGCGTTTTCACACATAGTTTGGCACACACAGAGATATCTCTGTAGATAAGCAACCACTTAAAGCCATATGCATGCACAGAAAAAAAGGACCACTTTGCCTCCGTATGAACATACAAACATCTATGCAGATGTTTGTACACTCACAGACACGCAAACTGGTATACCTGCAGCCATATTACACAGGCTCTGCTGTTCTTTGGTTAAATCTCCTGTTTGTATTCTCATGCAGCCACGTATACGTGTGTGCAGTATCCCAAACATAATCAGATGTGTTTACACTGAAGCATGAAAGTATGTTTTATGTGCCTCTTTCTTGCATGTGGACACACAAGGTATATGAAGAGAAGGCACTAATTTAATGTATACTCTGATTAAGACACAAAAGACATACCCATCTTTAACCAATTGACATGATAAGTGCTTTCTAACAACCTGCAAAATGAGGGGATACTGTTTGAGTTTTAGATCCTTGTGCATTACATGAAAGAGACAGAAGAAGAAGTAATACATTGTTTAGGACCAGAGTGCCTAGCTTACATTTTACTGGGAATTCATAGATGTATTCTAATAAGGAAACTAATAATTTACTTCTGTGTGTACTAGTTGTGTTTCCACCAAGAGCTGACAATGTGGAGAGGTTGGTCAGCGACACATAATAAAGACCTTCAGAAGTGCCCAAGAAAGAGACTGGAGAACATCTAAGAGGATGCTAGATAGCAGCAAAGAATGTGAAATAACTAACGCCATCCCAACCTTAGGGTTAAGTCACTATTTCTTAGTATAGATGTATTGTATGTGAAAAACTTCCAAAAACAGCAGAGTCTGTGATAAAAAGCTGATGGGTATGTGGCTACATGTATGCAAGTTCGCGTGTCTGTGTGTGTCCAAACATCTGGGTATAAATTTACATGTTCACACAGAGGCAAAGTGTTTCAGTTCGGGTGTTGAGCTCTGACGAGCCCTGTCAGGCCTTGCTTGGATTTATTGATATCTATCATGCCCTGTCGGGCCCTGTCTGGTTCTGTCGGGCTCTGTCCAGCTCTGTTGGGCTCTGACAGGTCCTGTTGGGGTTTGTTGGGCGCTGTTGAGCTCTTTCGGGCTCTGTCAAGTCCTGTCGGGTTCTGTCAGGCTTTGTCAGGCCCTGTCAAGCTCTGTTGGGTTCTTTCAGGCCCTGTCAGGCATTGTCGGGCATTGTTGGGCTTTGTCGGGTTTTGTCGGGCTCTGTCCAGCTCTGTTGGGCTCTGACAGGCCCTGTCAAGCTCTGTTGGGTTCTTTCAGGCCCTGTCAGGCATTGTCGGGCATTGTTGGGCTTTGTTGGGCTCTGTCAGGCTCTGTCAGGCCTTGTTGGGCCCTGTCGGGCCTCTTTGTGCCCTTTCAAGACTTTCTGGGCTTTATCAAGCTCTGTCAGTCTCTGTCGGGCCCTGATAGGCCCTGATTGGCTCTGTCGAGCCCTCTCAGGCCTTGTCAGGATTTGTCGGGCTCCATTGGGCCCTTTTGGACCCTGACGGGCCTTGTCAGGCTTTGATGAGCTCTGTTGGTATCTGTCGGGCTCTATCATGCTTTGTTGGGCTCTGTCACATTTTGTTGGGCCCTGTCGGGCTTTGTCGAGTTCTGTCGGGCTCTGCCTGGGTTTGTTTGGCACTGTTGAGCTTCGTTGGGCTCTATCAGGCTTTTTCGGGTTTTGTCAAGCTCTGTTGGGCCCTGTCAGGCTCTGTTGGGCCATGTCAAGCCTTGTTGGGCTTGATCGAGCTCTGTCGGGCTTTGTCGGGCTCTGTCAATCTCTCTCAGGCTTTATCTGGTTCTCTCGGCCTTTGTCAGGCTGTGTCGGGCTTTGCCAAGCTCTGTTGGGCTTTGTTGGGCTCTGTCAGTTCTGTCTGGCCCTGTCAGGCCCTGTCAAGCTCTGTCAGGCTATGTCGAGCTCTGTCAGGCTTTGCCAAGCTCTGTTGGGCTTTGTTGGGCTCTGTCGGGCTTTGTTGGGCTCTGTCAATTCTGTCTGGCCCTGTCAGGCCCTGTCAAGCTCTGTCAGGCTATGTCGAGCTCTGTTGGGATTTGTCAGGCTCTGTTGGGCTTGGTCAGGCTTTGTCGGGCCTGGTCGGGCTTTGTCAGGCTCCATGGGGCTCATATGGGAGCAAAGGAGCCCTGTTTGAAAGGACAGATCCGCAAACTCTTCTCTGTCCTGGCCCAGCGGTGGAGATGTGATGGAAAGAGCAGGACATGGCCCCTCACCAAGAGAAGCAAAGGACTCTGAGAGGAGAGTGCGGACCCCTAGGAAAGGCTCAGCATTCCTGGGGATCCTACAGCAGAGCTGGGCCTTTCTGGGGGCAGCTCGTGAGCCCAGCAGGACAGGCAGAGCAGAGTCAGGGCTCCTGAAGATGGGATGCCCTAAAGGGAGAGTCAGATCATTGCCCAGTAGACAGCACCCAGCAGACTTGTCCAGAGAAGGACCAAAAGAGCTCCTGAGCACCCCCTGCTCTGCTGCCTGGAGCTGTCCCTGCCTGCAGCTGTGTCCCCAGGTCTCCTCCCTGTCAGTGTCACCGACCCCATCCCACCCGCTGTGTGCTCAGCTCTGCCCTGCAGACCCCTCCCAACAGCCGGGCACTGCCCAGGGGCAGCTCTGTGTGGGCCAGCTCTGATGGCAACATCAGACCAGCCCTGATGAGGCTGGAAAAGTGATCCTGGTGCTGTCTATAAGCCACGGTGTGTTGATTTCTGATACTCCCAGGTTTATTCACCTCTAAGAGAAGGGTATTTGGAATTTCAGTGCCTACTCCTAAAGCGAGAGATGATTTTCTATGTCCCAGTGCCACCCCCGAGAACCAAGAGTAAGAGACTGAAATAACAGGATTTTGCCATTTCAGGTAGCCACTACCTTGCTGTACTATTTTAAAAGTCCCCTGGGAATATTCTGCAGTGATCTGGAGCTGTGTGTAGCTCTGACCCATGCATCACCCTCTACAGCCGAAGGACTCTGCATTGCCGGGGTTGTTAATTTCATGCAGTGCGGCGATTAGGAACAACACATACCAGGATGCAGACAGAAATTCATGCAGAGGCAGGGATCTTGTTCAGGAAGGAGCGCAGACTCTGGCCAAGCAGAGAGCTGACCTAGGCCTAGGCTGCCTTCTTTATTCGCCATTGACAATTTATAGGATTTACAGGTACAGGCCTGGACTAAGATGTTTACAAAAAGGTGCTTTTCCACTAATTGTTATTAAGAACACACTAAACTCATGTGATGTTCGTCTCACTTGTTTTTCCACTCATTCACAGACCAGGTACAAGGACATTCACACATCCCATGCACTTGGGGGCGGTTATCCGGCCCGAGATACCATTCTCACGAGTCTGGGCTATAACTTTTTACAATTATGAGAAACGTACTTCAAAGTAATCTGTCCAAGGCCCTTTATATATTATCATGTTAGTATTATGTCTTTGACCATCCAGATGGTCATGTTAGTATTGATCTTCCTTTATCATCCAGGTGGCTGGAACCGCACATCTTGCTTTCCCACATTTTACTTTCCAACATTTCCCCCTTTTTTGTTTTAAACATCAGGTTCTCAATGAGCACAGTAAGGACCCTGGCTTTGTTCTTCTTTGCATTCTGTATCATTCTCCAGATGATTTGAAGGACTACAAGAAAAAACATCACACAAGCATATCCAATTCCCACAAAAACCCATATATGCAGATTGAGAGATGAAAATGAAGTTTTAGGGTCTAATCACTTTATGCTATTAGATAATGTTAGCCATTTTGTCTTACAGTCCTAATTCTTACAAACTATGTAATTATTTTGTAGGGTAGTGGCTAAATCCTAAATCAGGCCTTGCACATTAGCTAAGACTGTTATTTTACTTCATATCACTCATAAACACTATAATTCAATTTCAACGGTATTACACATATTTAGCACTCTGATAACAGAAAATACAGGTTCAGATATCAGCTAAGGAGATTATTTAAATACAATATCATAAGGATAATGAGGACCCACAACATGCATGTAGTCATTCACAAGAAACAAAACTAGAGGCCTTTTACTTCAGGGTACTCACAAGAAATAGTCACTCACTCAAAAAAATAAGTGAGGTGTCATTAATCCCAGGAAGTTTCCTTAGATGCTGTTCCTGTCTAAGGAAAGGACTCCAGTTTACAGACCCGCAGCTCCGAGAAAACCACTCAAAGGGTGTCTTCGGTGGGAACCCCGTTTCATTGTTTGGCCAGATGTGGCTGTGGGCATTACAACATAGTCCAGAAGTTTCTAAGCCAGTCTGGGCACCTCCTTTGTTAAGGACCCTGTCAAGTGACCAAGGGTCCCACCCCTCCTGACCCATCAGTTGGTAGAGGTGAAGCTAATTGACAACACCTTGGTACCATTCTAGGTGTATATATGCGGGGACAGGCACGGTGGGGCACAGAAGGTGCTAAAGAGCCATCAATTTCCTCATTGAAGGCTCCAGATTTCAGGGGAATGTGCACTGCCTCACAGTCCAGCCTGTGACCACAGTCAACTGAGAAACTACTTTAGAGTGGTGCTGCAGTCATCTCTTGCCTCCAAAGTCAAAAGGGGGCATTCTGTTGGTGAGTTTGAATGCCCACTGTGGATCATCATACCTTATGTGTCATTTTCTTGTTGCAAATCAACCTGCAATAGAACAGAATAATACAAATTACAACAATTACAGCTATTAACAAATATTGGAGAAAGCTGGTTAGCCATACTAATAAGGAAAACAAATGCATTGAAAGTTTTTTGGCCAGTTAGTCCCCAGTCCAAATAATGTAAATCTGTATCATTCTGATATGCTAGTGCCTCTTCCTTTGGTCTCTTCTGTTTCTTTGTTGCCCTCTGCTGCAGGGACAGATGCTGTATCTCTGGCATTAGGTCCTGCATCATGTTTGTCCAACTCATAGAAAGGTTTAACATATTTTGCAGGAAGCCACTTTGGTCCTGTTGGAAGAAGAACACAAGCATACCCCCTTCCCCAGGTGATAAGTTCTACAGGCCCTTGCCACTGACTGTTGTGCAAGGGATCCCGGTATAAAACCTTTGGTCTCTGAGACAGTGAATCTGGAACACGAAAGTGGTTTTCCACTGCTGCGATAGAGGAGGGAGGCATAGTACAATTCAAAAAATTTAAAGTATATGTTGCATTGTCTAATTGTTCCTGAGGTGTCATATTCCCCCTTTTTTGTTTTAATAACATCTATTTCAATGTGGAATGTGTTTGTTCAATGATAGCCTGTCCAGTGGGAGAATGTGGAATACCTGTAACATGCGAAACACCCCATTGCTGTAAAAAAAATTGCGTGGATCTAGCAGTGTATCCAGGACCGTTGTCAGTTTTAATCTGTTATGGTACTCCCAGCATAGCAAAACAGCGGATCCAGTGATGGTGAACATCTCTGCTTTTCTCACTTATATGCGCAGATGCACAAAGCATACCTGAAAAAGTATCTATAGAAACATGTACATATTTCAAACGGCCAAAAAATGAAACGTGTAACATCAGACTGCTAAATGTCATTAGCTGAGAGTCTGCGAGAGTTAACTCCAATGGAGGGCGAGCTTGTAATCAGACCTTGATATTCCGGGCAAGAGCGCACTATGTCTCTCGCTTGCTCGAGAGTGAGACCAAACATCTTTTTTAAGGCAGCAGCATTCTGATGGAAGAAAGCATGTGAAGCCCTGGCAGACTGGAAGCGGACTCTAGCTACAGTATAAGAATCCGCAACTGCATTACCTTCAGTTGTGGGACCTGGTATAGTTGTATGAGAGCGTATATGAGTAACAGTGGGTGTTTGCGAAGCTGTAATGCAGTTTGCAATGATACAAACATATCAAAGAGTTGCTGTTGTAAGATTTCTTTAAGAAAAGTGGAGGGGATGTGCTGTAGGACCTTGACTACGTACTCAGAATCACAAACCAATCACACACCCCCTCCCTCTTGCTTCGAAAAAGCCTCTGGGAGGGCAGCGACGCGTTGCTGCCCATCAGGCGCTGGGAGGTGAACGTGCTTGTGAGGCAGGTGAGCACTACCCACACTGTGCTGCAGCAGCGACTGGGGCTGCTCGTGCAGTAGGGTTCAGAGGTTCTGTCACTCCTTGCTGTTAGACCTCTCACTTGTTGCTGGTGACACAGACTGGGGTGTGGCAGGGCAAGTAGACTGGACACAACTAGCTCTTGTAGGTGAGTTTGTCCGGGGTTTCATTTTGTTATCTTGTCCCCAATTTAACTAAGGGTAGTAATGGTTTCTAGAAAAAGGAAAGCTGTTGCTGCCATTAATACAAAGAGTGTGTCTACACAGACACTACCTGCCAAGAAGGATGCAGCCACCCAGGCTTCTGGCTGTGCAGAGTGTCTGTGCCTGGCATTAGTACCAGAGAATGGTATGGGAGGCACCTGTGTACGATGTGACCAGGTCAATGACTTACTGTGCCTAGTGGCAGAGCTTAAGGAAGAGGTGGAGAGACTAAGGAGCATTAGGGAGAGTGAAGAAGAAATTGACTGGTGGGGTCAAACTCTTTTGACTCCTAAGGGTGTGCAACAGGAGATGGCAAAGCCTTGTCCCTCCTGCCATAAGGCAGATAGAGCAGATCTAATTGATGGGGGGGAATGGAAACAGGTCCCTGATCCGAGAGGTAAAAGAACCCTCTCTCGATCCCCATCACCACCCTTAGTGCCCTTAACAAATAGATATGAGGCCCTGGACCCTGAAAATCAGGCAGAGGACAGCCAAGAAGATCCACCTGGAGAGCCCCCTGGATGGACCTCATCCAGAAGAAGGATTACAACTGCAGCTGTAAGAAGAAAAAAAAAAAGAAGAGTGGTAGTAGTCGGCGACTCCCTTCTGAGAGGAACAGAGGGCCCTATATGTCGCCCAGACCCAACCCACAGGGAGGTCTGCTGCCTTCCTGGGGCCAGGGTGAGGGACATTAATAGAAGACTTCCGAAGCTAATTCAGCCCTCAGACTACTATCCCCTGTTAGTAGTCCAAGCTGGCAGCGAGGACATCAACAGAAGAAGTACTAAGATAATTAAAAAAGACTTTAAAGCACTGGGTCGGTCAGTTCATGGGACGGGAGCACAAGTGATATTTGCCTCAGTTCCTGTGCTATCTGGGATGGATGAGGAGCTAAATAAAGAGAGGAGTGGAAAAGCCCATCTCATCAACAGGTGGCTTAAGGATTGGAGTCACCGTCAAAATTTTGGGTTTTTTGACCATGGGGCAAACTCCATGGTACCTAGTCTCCTCAGATCAGATGGGCTTCATCCTTCTAGGGAGAGCAAGAGGACATAAGTTGGCAGGGCTGATCAGGAGGGCTTTAAACTAGGTTTGAAGGGGGAAGGGACTGAAACCGGGCTCTCCAAAGATCAGCCTAAGGATGGAAAGCCTGAATTAAGAGTGAAATCAGCAGCCCACTTGAAGTGCATGTACACTAATGCACGCAGTATGGGCAACAAACAAGAGGAGCTGGAAGCCATTGTGCAGCAGGAAAGCTATGACATAGTTGCCATCACAGAAACATCCAACCAGGATGACTCATATGACTGGAGTGCTGCTATGTGTGGCTACAAGCTCTTCAGAAAAGATAGGCAGGGTAGGAGAGGTGGAGGGGTGGCTTTATATGTTAGAGAGTCACTCAACTCTGTTAAACTTGAGGTCAGCAGTGACAAGGTTGAGTGCCTGTGGACCAGAATCAGAGGGAAGTTCAACAAGGCTGACATCCTCGTGGGTGTCTGTTATAGACCGCCCAACCAGGACGATGAAGGAGATGAATTATTCTACAAGCAGCTGGCAGATGTCTCAAAATCGATGGCCCTTGTTCTTGTGGGTGACTTTAATCTGCCGGATATCTGCTGGGAGCTCAATACAGCACAGAAGAGGCAGTCTAGGAAGTTCCTAGAGTGTATAGAGGACAATTTCCTTCATCAGCTGGTAAATGAGCCTACCAGGGGCAAGACCCCCCTAGACCTACTGTTTACAAACAGAGAAGGGCTGGTGGGAGATGTAGTGGTTGGAGGCCGCCTGGGGCATAGCGACCATGAAATAATAGAATTTTCAATACTCAGAGATGCAGGGAGAACCATTAACAAAACCTCTACGCTGGACTTCCGGAGGGCAGATTTTTGCCTATTCAGAAGCCTAGTTCAGAGCATACCCTGGGAAACAATGCTTAAAAACAAGGGGGGCCAGGAGGGTTGGACATGCTTCAAGCAGGAGGTTTTGAGTGCACAGGAACAGGCTATACCAGTGTGCCGAAAGGCTAGATGGCGGGGAAGACAACTGGCTTGGCTAAACAGGGAGATTCTGAATGAAATCAGAAATAAAAAGAGACTTTACCGACTGTGGAAAAAAGGGCTGGCTACTTATGAAGAATTTATGGAAATAGCTAGATCATGCAGAAAAAAATCAGGGAAACAAAAGTGAAATTTGAGGTTAATTTGGCCAATTCTGTCAGGGATAATAAAAAGTCCTTCTTTAAATATGTTAATAACAAAAGAAGGGGCAAGGAAAACCTCCATTCTCTGATGGACTTTGAGGGAAATATAGTTAACAAAGATGAGGAGAAATCTTCCAACAGTCCTGGCTCACTGGGGAGGTCCCATATGATTGGAAATTGGCCAATGCTACCCCAGTCCACAAAAAGGGCTGCAAAGCTGACCCTGGCAACTACAGGCCTGTCAGCCTGACCTCGGTGCCTGGCAGGGTTATGGAGCAGATCATCCTGAATGGAATCACACAGCACCTTCAGGATGGACAAGGGATCAGACCCAGCCAGCATGGGTTTAGGAGGGGCAGGTCCTGTCTGACCAACCTGATCTCCTTTTATGATCAGGTGACTCACCTGGTGGATGAGGGGAAAGCCGTGGATGTGGTCTATCTGGACTTCAGCAAGGCCTTTGACACTATCTCCCATAATATACTCCTTCAAAAGCTGGTAGCCCGTGGCTTGGACAAGTGTACTCTACGCTGGGTTAAGAACTGGCTGGAGGGCCGGGCCCAGAGAGTGCTGGTGAATGGGGCTGCATCTAGCTGGCGGCCAGTCACTAGTGGTGTTCCCCAGGGGTCAGTGTTGGGTCCAGTCTTGTTTAACATCTTTATTGATGATTTAGATGAAGGGATTGAGACCATCATCAGCAAATTTGTTGATGACACCAAGTTGGGAGGGAGTGTCAACCTGCTGGGAGGCAGGAGGGCTCTGCAGAGGGATCTGGATAGACTGGAAAAATGGGCTGATTCAAATGGGATGAAGTTCAATAAGGCCAAGTGCCGGGTGCTGCACTTCGGTCACAACAACCCCCTGCAGCGCTACAGGCTGGGTGCAGAGTGGCTGGAGAGCAGTCAGTCAGAAAGGGACCTGGGGGTACTAATTGACAGGAAGCTCAACATGAGCAATCAGTGTGCCCAGGTGGCCAATGGTATCCTGTCCTGTATCAAAAATAGCGTGGTCAGCAGGACAAGGGAAGTGATCCTTCCCCTGTACTCTGCATTGGGGAGGCCACACCTGGAGTACTGTGTTCAGTTCTGGGCCCCTCAGTTCAGGAAAGACATTGAAGTGCTGGAGCGGGTCCAGAGAAGAGCAACACGACTGGTGAAGGGACTTGCACATAAGTCCTATGGGGAGAGGCTGAGGGAGCTGGGGTTGTTTAGTCTGGAGAAGAGGAGGCTCAGAGGTGACCTCATCACTCTCTATAACTACCTGAAGGGAAGTTATAGCCAGGTGGGGATTGGTCTCTTCTCCCAGGCAGTCAGCAATAGGACAAGGGGGCATGGGCTTAAACTCTGCCAGGGGAAATTTAGGCTGAATATTAGAAAGAAATTCTTTACAGAGAGAGTGGTCAGGCATTGGAATGGCCTGCCCAGGGAGGTGGTGGACTCGCCGTCCCTGGAGGTTTTTAAACTGAGATTGGACATGGCACTTAGTGCCATGATCTAGTAAACAGACTAGAGTTGGACCAAGGGTTGGACTCGATGATCTCTGAGGTCTTTTCCAACCCAGTCGATTCTGTGATTCTGTGAAACCAAATTTAGAGGTTCCTCCCTAAAAAGCTCTAAGGCATGCAAAACTGCGCCAAGTTCCACTAATTGGGTTGAGCCTTCAACAATTTAACAGAATGATGCCAATCGTTATCTTCACGCCAGACCACTACAGCTTCATGACACTTCCCTGAACCATCAACAAAAACTGTGCAAGCATTTGGGATAGGACCTAATACAAGTACAGTCTGTGGTCTGATATCAAAGACATGTAGATTTTGAAGCAATTTACATTTAGGCATGCCAAAAGCTATGCTGTTAAGAAAATCAGCTAGTGCAATTTGCAAGGACATAGATAGCAAATCTATGCAAATAAAAAATCAAAATTAAATTTCACAAATGGTACATATATGACAGATGGATCACGGCCTGCTAAAGCCTGAATCCGTTCTCTGCCTTTTTTGATCAGAGTAACAATGAATTCCAGGGGCTCAGTAATAGCTTTACGAAAAGAATTGGGCAAAAAAATCCATTCCAAGTATATCAGTCTGTTTGTATTCTCATCATACTGTCCTGCAATAGCCACAGGTTGTTTCTATGCTGTAGCTATAAATAGACAACTCTGCAAGTCCAATCGAATACAGTCAGTTTGTAAGGTTGTCATAAATTTATTCATCAAAGTTTTTAACTCCATTTTAGATGTTATATTTATTGGATATTGTTTTCCCTTACCGGATAGAAGTCCTATTTCAGTTCTATCAATGTAGTGTTTGCTTTACCGACACTTTGGTTGCCCATGCTAGTGGAAATACAGCATCCAAAATTTCCTTGGAGATTTCTCACTTGAAGCAAGCAGATCTGCATCATTCAAGCAGCTTCTTGTAGGCCATGCAACTAAACAGAATTCTCAGAAAACATTATTTGAGACTGCAATTTACTTAACAAATCTTGACTCAAGAGAGGTATAGGGCTTTCTGGCAAATACAAGAATTCAACTGTTAAAACTTTGTTCCAAATTTAGCATTCCATTGGTTTCAAAAAATGTTCTTTCTTTCTTTCCCACAATCTCAAAAACCGGCATGGTGAATTTACTAAGAAGTCTTTTACAACTAGTTACCACAAGATAAATCTATTAAAAGATTTTTGGTTTAATTTCTCAGTTTCATTAGAACTACGGAACTGCTAGGGATGCCTTTAAATTTCATCCTCAGACTGCTCCATTCAGTATTACAACATTTCTGCAGTGAGGGGGAGGGAAAACCCCCCTTTCACCGCCTTGAAAACGGATAGCCAGGTTTTTCTTTTTTTTTTTTTTCCTTCTTGCTGCAGTTTAGATACAGGCGAGGCCACACAGGTGGCGTTAATTGCTGGTGCTAAGTGGGAGGTGCCAGGGAGTTAAGTTTATCTTGCAGCTTGATACAGGCCTGAAATGTTAAAACAGCACAGCACAGGCCTGGGATATTTTGCTTTTTTTATTTTCCCATTTCATTCCAGCCATAATACATTATATATGCAATTCTAATTAGCTGAGCAATAGTTACATTCCTCAGCCCCATGTACCTTTTGCAATGTCTTACGGATGTCAATAAACAGCATATTAAACATCAATCCATTATTTTCATTGTCCTAGATCCAAATCAGGTCATATTCTAGCAACTTTTAAATACAACCTCCTCCGAGTTCACATTCATCATAGCATTTAGTTTTCTTTCCCATACCTCCAACAAACACATAAATTCAATGCAAATCAGAGTTTAACTACTTAAATTCTTTTCTGGTTTCAAAATTATTAGATAACAATAAGAGCAATTACTCTAATGTATAAGGATGCATCCTAAGGGGGAAGCAAGGTGGTATTTTAGTAGCGGAACCGGTTCCCATTTTGTAATTATCTCCCCAAACAAAATTCTTTTGGTACCAGATATAAATATGCAAAATAAAAATGCTGAGCTCAGATATGAAAACCAAATACCAAGTTCAAATATGCAGATAGATCACAGTTACGCTTATTCAAGACAATATCTCAATTTTTGCATTGCACCATTGGGCCGCTTACTGCTCAGCCAGGTAGCAATGCCGCTGGGTCTCCCTGACAAAACAGGTCAGTGCGCGCTGGAGCCCAATCGGCACCTGCCCCCACGCCACCACAGCAAGCTGGATCGGGCAAGGTTTTTATTAGTGTCTCATCTGGGGTGCTACAACTGTTATCCCAAAACCAGGATTCTTTACTTGATGTGCATACAAGCAGAATGGTTTTAACTTCAACAGGCAAAGAGAGAATTAGCTGATAACAAATGAATCACAGAAAACTTGCAGAACTGTCTGCAAGATGCTTTTTAGTACCTTTTTTTTTCTTTGTAGGTATCTGTTTAAATGTATTACAGTTTCATAAGTCTTTTGCCTATTATATGGTACAGTAAGATCACAGATTGACCCAAAATGTACATTTTGTGACGATGAGCAATTTAGCTCTTCACTGTGTGAATGTGGTGATAAGGTTTTGTGTGTGACAGCCATTACTTTTCTTTCTAGCATGCTAGCTTTATTCCAGCATCCAGACTTGCGCAACTCTGTGATAGGCTGTGTCTCATCTTCGTGTACTAAATTTGGCTTTTCTTTTGTATGCACACCAGGTAAAGAATCCTGTTTTGGGATAACAGTTGTAGCACCCCAGATGAGACACTAATAAAAGCCTTGCCCAGTCCCGCTTGCCGGAGCAGCAGGGGGGCAGATGCCGATTGGGCTCCAGTGCGCACTGACCTGTTTTGTCAGGGAGACTCGGCGGTCCATTTCCAGTCTGCCAGGGCTTCACATGCTTTCTTCCATCGGAATTCTGCTACCTTAAAAAAGATGTTTGATTGGACACTCGAACATACAAAAGACATAGTTTGCTCTTGCCCGGAATGTCAAGGCCTTATTACAAATTTACACTCCCTTTACACATTACAACATTGCCAACTCCTTGGAGTTAACCCTTGCGAGCTCACAGCTAATGCCATTTAGCAGACAGATGTTACGCATGTCTCATCTTTTGTTCGTTTGAAATATGTACACATTTCTATAGATACTTAAACATATCAATTGAGAACTGTTAATAAAGGAGAGCTCAACTCTGCCTGGCTCTGCTCTCGCTGCTAACAAGAACTCTGTGCCTGTGCATCTCTGTCTGTGTCTGTCAGCGTTGTTCCTCATCGCCACAGTACCTCCCTGCCATCCCCTGCAGTGTTGATGTCTACCCCTTAGCAATGCTGCCAGTGTCCTCTCCCACCCAGCACAGCTTCTGTCCTCAAGTCTGTGGTGTCTTGAGCTGAGTCACTTCCTTGGCAGCCCAGCTTCAAAGGAGAAGCTCCTGAAGTCCTGTCTGTTTCTCCCTGTTCTTTCTCAGCAGGAGCACTGGGCCATGTTTCCTTGTCCCCCTCCCTGCCCCGCCTCCGCTGTACTTGTTCTTCCCTCAAACTCTCTGCAGTTGAGGTTTCAGCTGAAGAGCAGACACCAATGCTGTGAGTCCTGCCAGGCAGATGTCTCTGTGGCAGCAGATTCCATAAGCCCATTAAACCCTGTGGGGCTCTGGGTTGTGCAATGTGTGGGGCTGGGGAATGATACCATTCTGTCCCAGTCAGAACAGTTTTAGGACATCCCAGTGCTTCCCTGGTGTGATATTGTTGGAGGATGTTGAACACATCTTCCATATCACAAGTGGATTATGATTAGATATAAAGTAAAAATGAGAACTTTTCCTCCCTTTCCCAGGTCCCGGTGCTGTAAGGCAGGGCTGACTCCTGGGAGCCCACAGGAAGAGGCCCTGATCCTCACAGCACATTCAGAAAGCACAAACCACAGCTCCAGCCAGGGAGATGACCACAGGTCCTGCCAAAAAGGAGAGAAAAAATTTGCAGTTCTCTGTGGGGTGGGACAGGCAGGAGTTGCAGAGGGGTGGTGGCTGAGGATTGAGGATGGGAAGAGATTTTCTGGGAGAATTCTGTCCCTATTTCTCAATGTGCTCTCTTTCTTCCACAGTAACCCATGCCCAGTGGCAGCAAATGTCCAACAGCAGCTCCATCACCCAGTTCCTCCTCCTGCCATTCACAGACACATGGGAGCTGCAGCTCTTGCACTTCTGGCTCTTCCTGGGAATCTACCTGGCTGCCCTTCTGGGCAACGGCCTCATCATCACCATCATAGACTCTGACCAGCACCTCCACAGCCCCAGGTATTTCTTCCTCCTCAACCTCTCCCTCCTCAACCTGGGCTGTATCTTCACCGTTGTCCCCAAATCCATGGCCAATTCCCTCTGGGACACCAGGGCCATCCCCTATGCAGGATGTGCTGCACAGCTCTTTCTGTTTACCTTCTTCTTAGATGCAGAATATTCTCTCCTCACGGTCATGTCCTACGACCGCTACGTTGCCATCTGCAAACACCTGCACTACAGAACCCTCTGTGACAACCTTGAAGCGCTTCCCCCCCCATCCTTAGCAGAACAAAGGACCTTGTTATGCCTTAAACGTCTATTTTTTGTTACTTTGGGAGGAAGAGATAGATGACACCTCATCTTATCTTTCCCAAAGTTTTATGGCCATGAAGGCAGACACCTTGGAAGATAAGGACAATTAACAGTGTTGCTGTGAAAGGCCTCATGGCCTAATTGGGATGATAGAGATGAACCATCCGTCGGACAACCAACTACCAGAAGAAACCACAAACCAACAGCTACCCCTGACGGGCAAGACAACTCACTTCTGGTCAATACCGTGAACTTTCCCCTAGTTTGAAGACCCCAGACCCATTTCCAGAAGAGTCTTCCTAATTAGCATGAAGAGCGAGCAGAGGGAGGAGACGAACTGCCCACATGTAAATTAACTGGGTTATAAAATGACCCCGCGCGTGGCATCAGGTGTGGCGTGTATATGCTGTGCAGCGTGACCGAAGTCTTCAACGCGTCCACCCTCCCTTCACTGGACATCGCTGGATCGATAACCTGTGGAGTGGTGATATCTTACTCTCTCTCTCTCTCTCATATCTTAGTTTTCCTTCTCTCTCTCTCTCTTTTGTTTTTTCCTTTTTTCTTGAACATATAAACATAACATCATTTTAAGTTCTGCTGTTAAAGTCTTGTTAAGTTTTGTATTATAGTTACTAATTGTTGCTAATCCATCGTTTGTAGAAGTACTTTTGCTGCTCCCTTGATAAGTTTTGTGATAACATACTTTTGCTAAGTCACTAATCGCTGTAATTTGTATTCCACTATGTGCTTTTAGTAAATTCGTAATTGGACCCCCGGAGTGACTGTCATTCACTTCACATTGCCGCGCAGAATTACCCAGAGTTAACTCACACTTGATCTCATCTGTTGAGTAAGGGTGCGTGTCGCGTTCAGAGTTAACTCATCCCTCATCCCATCTGTTGGGATGGGACACCCTCCTGGGCAGCAGAGCTTGTGTCCACATGGCAGCAGCTGCCTGGGGCAGTGGGTTTCTCAATGCTCTGCTGCACATGGCCAATACATTTTCACTGCCACTGTGCAAGGGCAATGCTGTGGACCAGTTCTTTTGTGAATTCTCCCAGATCCTCAAGCTCATCAGGTAGGCTCATGCCTACCTCAGGGAAGTTGGGCTTGTTATATTTGGTGCCTCTGTATTCTTTGTATGTTTTGTGTTCATTGTGCTGTCCTATGTGCAGATCTTCAGGGCCGTGCTGAGGATCCCCTCTGAGCAGGGATAGCACAAAGCCTTTTCCACGTGTGTCTCTCACCTGGCTGTGGTCTCCCTGTTTGTCAGCACTGCCATGTCTGCCTACCTGAAGCCCCCCCTCCATCTCCTCCCCATCCCTGGATCTGGTGATGTCTGTTCTGTACTTGGTGGTGCCTCCAGCACTGAAGCCCTCATCTACAGCATGAGGAACAAAGAGATCAAGGATTCCCTGAGGAAATTATTTGAGCATGGACTACTGCAGTATCAATAAGGTGTCTATCATCCTCAGGAAAAAGTTTGGAGGCTTTTTTTAACATATATGTCTTGTTTTTCTTTTTGTTTAATATACTTCAAATAATATTCCCACTGAAATAATATTATTTATTGCCCTCTAAGAGTGTTTTCTGATGTAAAGTCCTCATATACATATGGAACATTGCTCCCTGTGTAGGTAAATGCATTAAAGAAACCAGCAGAAAATTATTTGTCTCTGTCTCATCTTGTACATGTCCTCTGGAGCTGGGGGTGCAGCCCCAGCACACAGGAGGGGTCAAGGATGCAACAGCACAGCTGCGATGTGGAGGATCAGGCATGTGTGGGCCTCAGGGCTGCTCCTCACTGCCTCAGTGGACAGATCCTTTCTGCCTCTTTTGCATTGGGGCTGCTGCTTTTCTGGAGCCGTGGCCACGGAAAACAGCAGAACCTGGTCTTTCAGAGCAGCGGGGCCAGCTCAGGGCCCTGAGGAGAGCACAGAGCGGGAACCAAGGCTGGCTGGCCAGACCAGCCTGGACATGGTCACCCAGGGTGATGTGCAGAAACAACTTTACAACCTATAAAGTCATAAAACTTTACAACTCGTAAGGTTATAAAGCAGGTATGTTTATTCGACGTCGGGTGCAAGGGGGATGAATCCATCATTCATGCACGCCTTCTAACAATAAGAGGTGTGTTTAAATACAGTAAGGTGTTACATATTCATAATGACCCCAGGAACACCTATACATATTCATAACCTTTCCCCGCTTCTTATTAAAATGAGTCCCAGGTAATCATTTCCATAGCCTCCTCCTTGACCCCTCCCTGTTGCGCCTGCGCAGTGCCACCTGGTGGTCTTGAGAAGGGGTCTTTGGATGAAGGCTCCTTCAGCTTCGTCACAGTGAACTTTTTACCTTTGGCTCATTATGTTGAATTGACTGGAACCCAAGCTGCCAGGTCGATTGAAACCAGACTGGTTCCCCCCCTTTTGTTGTAAATCTTTGTTATCTTGTCTCCTCAAGGTTACAGCTAGGTGCTGTAAAACTTCTTATCTTGGCATTGATGGGGTTCTGTTTTTTCTTAACATAATTGTTTACATAAAGCTCTAAACTAGGCACTTATTGTGTGGCTGCTGGGCAGGGCTGGGCTGGGCTGGGCTGGGCTGGGCTGGGCTGGAGAGAAAACAGGAGCTGTGGAGAGAGCTGGGGAGGGGAGGGGCTGGGCTGAGCTGGAAAGAGAGGACACCCCTGTGAAAAATGTAATTATGATTCGTGCTAAAAAAGAGCGCAGCTATTCTGCTTGCATGGAAAGTTACAAAAAGGACATTATGAAAGTTACAAAAGACATTGCGATTGCTAATAAGACCCCCTCTTAACCAAATAAGGCATGGAACTAAGATAAAGGCAATAACGACTAAGCTTTGAGCAAACTGTGTGGCTAACTATAAACCTGGCTTGCTTTAAACCAACTCTAAGACTAATTGTGAAACTAGAAGGTAATAAGAAAGAAGAAGACACGGAGGAAAAAGAGGAACTTCCTCCAGAATGACCAACCGCAAGAAGGCCTCCTGAAGACCGCAAAAGGAAAGGACACAAATACTGAAGAAAGGAAAATAAGCTGAAACTAACCGAAATCAGGAACTCAAGGACAATAAAAAGGGGCCAGTTCGGAGATCTTGGTGTGCATGTTTGTGGAGCGCAGACTCCCCGCACACCCAGTGCTGTTTTGCTTATGCTTTATCGAACACATTATAATAAATGGTATTAAGTGCTGCTATCCATGATTGGAGTAGCTTGAGTTGTTTATTTCACCGTCACTGCTGGCTGAGCTGTGTGACCATGCAGGGGGAGGACACACTCCAGTGTTGTGAGGTGCAGAGCCAAGACACGCAGGGGCAGAAGAGAGGAGGCCAGTCTGAGCCCTTGGTGCATGGACAGACTGGGAAGGTGCCCAGAACATTTGTCTCTCCCATCGTCATTTCGAACATTGTTGGTGGGTCAGGTTTGCTCTCCCCGGCTGCGCGGGGCGGGGCAGGGGGTGCGGCGGTGACGGGCGGTCGCCATGTTGCTGACGGGCGGCAGTGGGGAGGTCCCGTTGATCGTCGCCCCTCCCCCCGGAGTTCCGCGGTTCGAAATCTTCCTCAGCAACGCGCCGGGGCCGCGATCGCCGCCGGTTCCGTCCCGGAGGAGCGGCGGGGGTGGGCTGGGGGTGGTTGTGGGGAGCGGGGGGGAAGACTTGGTTGTTCCGTGGGGTTGTGGGGGGCACAGGGTGGGGTCTGGGGGTGCAGGGGGGGCTATAGGGGGATTGGGGGGGTTGGGGTGCAGCCAGTAGGAGGGACCAGAGTTGGGGGCCCTGGGTCTCTTGTGGGGGAGGAGGAGTCCCAGGAGTCCCTTCTGACCTTGCCCCCCCCTCCCCCCCAAATATCCTCCGGAACCCCCAACCCCTTCGGGGATCCCCCCCTCCACGTCCCGATAGGTCTCCGCCCCCCGTGACTCCCCCAAAATCCCCCTGATCCCCATATCCCCCTTTTTTACCCCAAAACAGCCCCCCATGAACCCCCCAATGTCCCCTTGACCCCCCGGCACCGAGGCCTCTGGGGTCTCCACTCGGTTTATTCCCACCAATAATTAATATTTCTCTGCAAAATCCTTTCATTTCCCTCTGTGCAGGTGGGGGGGGGGAGCCCAGGGGATCCCCCAGGGGGGTTTCTGAGGGGGGCCTGGGGGATCCCTGTGATCCTGGGGTTTCTCTGAGGGAAAAAAGAATTTGGACGATAGAACTTTCTAAGGGGAAAAGTGAAACATCCCTTTTCCCTCCGTTTTACAAACCCCAGCTTGTTCTCAGAGGCTCAGTTCAGCAGAGTCTAAAGCAATAAAATCAATAAAATATAAACGTTGTTTTAAATTTCTTCCTCATGTCCTGCCTGAATCTCCCTCCTTTAGTTTAAAACCACCACCCCTTGTCCTGTTGCAACGGGCCCTGCTCAAAAGTCTGTTCCCATCTTTTTAATGAGCCATTTTAAGTACAGAAAGGCCAGAATAAGGTCTCCCTGGATCTTCTCCAGGTCATGAATCCTTTTTGTGCTGAGACCGACCAGTGAGAAAAATAAAAACAATTTCACAAGGGGAAAAAATCTACAAACCGTGTCCCTGAACTTCCCTTCAGCCGCACAACATGTGTTGGATGAGATTATTTCTGTGTCAAGCGATTTGCTGATCACCAGCGATTGATGGATATCAGCAGCGGGAAATGATCTCGTGACACTTAAAGAAATGGGGCTGCGGAATTTTGATGGATTTGGGAAGGGCAGGAGATCTGGTGAGTCCTGCCCAGGGAGAAAGAGGCACCACGGGCAAGTGGGACGGGATGAGCTGGGATTGGAGCCAAGGGAAGAATCATGGGGAGAAGCAGGGACAGATTCAAATCCCAAGAATTCCAGTTCTGTGGTCAGTAGGTACCAAGAGGAACTGTCACCTCAAAAAAAACCCCGGGGACCCCAAACCTCCTGTATGACCCACATCAGGGTGTGGGGAGGGACCCAGGAGTTCAGGGGGGACCCAGGAGTTCAGGGGGGATCCAGGAGTTCGGCAGGGGGACGGGGACACTCAGGTGTCTGGGAGGGACCCAGGAGTTTGGGAGGGACCCAGGCGTTTGGGGGGGACGACCCAGGAGTTTGGAGGGGACCCAGGAGCTCGGGAAGGTCCCAGGAGTTCCAGGGGGATCCAGGAGTTCGGAGTGGGACCTACGAGTTCGGGGGGGGGGGATGATCCAGGAGTTCGGGAGGGTCCCAGGAGTTCGGGGGGGGGGGACCTAGGCGTTCGGGGTGGGGGACAGAGGAGTTCGGGAAGGACCCAGGCGTCCGGGCCGCTCTCCGGACCGTGCTGTCCCGGGGCTGTTTGTTCATTTGCTCAGTAATTAACGGGGGAGGGGCTGACACGCAGCCGGACTCCTGGGTCCCTTTTGGGGGGGTGGGGACAGTCCCCGGACGCCTGGGTCCCTCGGGGGGGGCGGTGCCCGGACGCCTGGGTCACTTTTAGGGGATTGGGGAGGAGGTACCCAAACGCCTGAGTCCCTTTTAGGGGATTGGGGAGGGGGTACCCAGACACCTGGGTCCCTCTGCAGGGTGCAGAGGGTCCCCGAACACCTGGGTCCTTTTGGGGGGGTGGGGAGGGGGTACCCGGATGCCTGAGTCCCTCTTGGGGGGTACCCGGAGGCCTGAGTCCCTGGGTCCCCCTCCGCCCCTCCCCCTCATTGTTCTGCAGAACAAAAGGCTTCACCCAGCGCTGCCCCAATTATCCAGCGCAGGGGAGCAGAGGGACCTGCTGGGCCCGGCCCGGACGCCTGGGTCCTCGGGGGGGGAGGGGAGAGAGAAGGGTGGATGGAGGAGAACATGGGTGGAGAAGAACGTGGATGGAGAAGAACAAGGATGGAACAAGGATGAAGAACATGGACAATGAAGAACATGGATGATGAAGAACAAGGATGGTGAAGAACAAGGATGGAGAAGAACAAGGATGGAGAAGAACAAGGATGGAGAAGAACAAGGATGGTGGAACATGGACAGAGGAGAACATAGATGGATGAAGGATGGATGGATGGATGGATGGATGGATGGAGAAGAACGTGGATGGAGACAGATGAAGAAACAGTGGAGGAAGGATGGGGGATGGAGTGATCAAGAAATGGGAGAAGAAGGTTGAATGGATGGATAAATAGATAGATGATGGATGGATGGATGGGGGATGGACAGATGGGTGGATGGAGAAGATGGATGGATGGACAGATGGAGAGAAGGTTAGATCAATGAAGAGATGGACAGATGGGGGATGGATGGACAGGAAGACACATCCCTGCGTGGACAGACAGACACGGGAGGCCCCACCCCCCCAGTCCCAGATCTTATCTGTGCCCAGGGCCAGAGTGCCCCCAGCCCCACCTCTCCCAGGGGGCGGAGCTTGCACCCCATTGGCTGACGCTGCCCCATGGGCCCTTATAAAAACCTGGAGCCCTCAGAGGAGTTGCTGCCTTATGACCCTGACATGGTGAGTCCTGGATGCCTGGGTCCCCTTTCTGGGCTGGGGGGTCTATGGGACAGGGGGGTCCCGGATGCCTGGGTCTCCTTTCCATTCTGGGGGTCTATGGGGGTCCCGGACACCTCGGTCCTCTTCCAGGCTGGGGGGTACCGGACACCTGGGTCCCTTTTCTCGTCTGGGGGGGTTTATGAGGCAGGGAGGGTTCCGGATGCCTGGGTCCCTTTTCCATTCTGTGGGGTCTATGGGGTGGGTGGGTCCCAGACACCTGGGTCCCTTTTCCATTCTGTGGGGTCTATGGAGTGGGTGGGTCCCAGACACCTGGGTCTCTTTTCCATTCTGTGGGGTCTATGGGGTGGGTGGGTCCCAGACACCTGGGTCCCTTTTCCATTCTGGGGGTCTATGGGGCAGGGGGGTCCCAGATGCCTGGGTCCCCTTTCCATTCTGTGGGGTCTAGGGGGCAGGGAGGGTTCCGGATGCCTGGGTCCCTTTTCCATTCTGTGGGGTCTATGGGACAGGGGGGTTCCAGACACCTGGATCCCTTTTCTATTCTGAGGCTCTGCGGGTCAGAGGGTCCCGGATGCCTGGGTCCCCTTTCCATTCTGTGGGGTCTAGGGGGCAGGGTGGGTCCTGGACACCTGGATCCTCTTCCTCACCCCCCATGTGGGGGGCAGATGGGGCCCCCGCAGACACTACTGCTCTGGGTTTGGTTCCTGCTCCCGTGTGGTGAGTCTCATTTTGCCCAAAACCCCTGGTTTTCCACCAAATCCCACCCCCCCTTCCCCCCAGCTCCTCCTTCTCCCCCTCTTATTTTCCATCCCCATCCTCAAATTTGGTGTTTCCAGACCCCAAATCACCTACATTTTCCTTCCTTCTCTTACTTCCAATCTCTAGCCCCAGATTTGGAGTTTCTAGCCCCAAATCTGGTGTTTCTAGGCCCAAATCCACCCACATTTTCTTTTCCCCACTCCCTTTTCATCTCCAGCCCCAAATTTGACGTTTCCAGCCCCAAAACCTCTCACCTTTTCCTTCTGCTTCTCCCTTTTAATCTCCAACTCCAAATTTGGCATTTCCAGCCCCAAATCCAGCCACCTTTTCATCCCCCCTCTCCTTTTCCATCTCCAGCCCCAAATTTGGTGTTTCCATCCCCAAACCTCCCACCTTTTCATTCCACTTCTCCCTTTCCATCCCCAATCCCAAATTTGGCATTTCCAACCCCAAAAGCTGCTGCCTCTGCTCCCAGTTTTGTGCCCCAGGTGCCGACCCAGCGGCCAATTGCTGCTGAGGGGTGAGATGTGGAGACAGGACCATGTGCAAGATGGTGTATGGGGGACCCAAATGTGTCCCAAAACCTTCATGTAAGAATTTCCACTGTGGACAAGGAACCATGTGCAAGATAGCAGATGAGTGACCCAAGTGTGTCCCCAAACCCTTGTGTGACAACGTCCATTGTGGAAGGGGAACCCAATGCAAGATGGCAGCTGGGCGGCTGTGCTGTGTCCCCGCCCCCTCGTGTGGCGCCGTCCCCTGCAAGGGCCCCACGCCGGTTGGTGGGCAAGCAGCCCAAGTGTGTCCCCACTCCCTCGTGTCACCGGTTCCGCTGCGGTGACGGCACCCAGTGCAAGATGGTGGGCAAGTGGCACAAGTCCGTCCACGTCCTGGCCTCCTGCCGTGCCATTTGCTGCCTGTAGGGTGCACAGTGCAAAATGGTGGGTGGGTGGCCCAAGTGTGTCCCCAGGCCCTCATGTGACAGCGTCTGTTGTGGACAAGGAATCCAATGCAAGATGGCGGACGGGTGGCCCAAATGTGTCCCCAAACCCTTGCGTGACAACGTCCGTTGTGGGGAAGGAACCACATGCAAGATGGTGGATGGGTGGCCCAAATGTGTCCCCAAACCATCATGTAAGAACTTCCATTGTGGACAAGGAACCCAATGCAAGATGGCTGCCGGGGGGCCCAGTTGCGTGGGGCAGCAGCTCCTCTGCAGGGCCGTGCTCCCCCCCCATCTCTTTGGGTGTCCCCTGCCCTGTCCCCAAGGGACCACATGCCATCTGGTCTCTGGTTGGCCACACTGTGTCCCCACAGTGACACCCCTGACAGGAGCCCCCTGCGGTGCCATTTGCTGTCCCCAGGGGACCATGTGTCGCGTCGTTGACTCTTGGCTGTGGTGTCTCCAAGTCAATACGCCCCCAACCCAACAGTGCCAGGATAGCCAGTGTCCCAGGAGAACCATGTGCAAGATGATGGACGGATGCCCCAAATGTGTCCCTAAACCTTTGTGTGACAACATCTGTTGTGAACAAGGAACCCAATGCAAAATGGCGATCAGTGGACCCACACATGTGGGGCCTGTCCCGTCCTGCGGGGACAGGACACCTGTTGTCCCCACAGCACTGTCTGCAGGATGGTCCGTGATTGGCCCAAGTGCATCCAGGACCTGCCCACCTGCAGCGGGTTCCGCTGCCCCCGTGGCACCGAGTGCATCCTGGTGTGTGGTTGGCCATGGTGTGTCCAATCTAAGATGTCCCTGAGGACACCTTCATGTAGTGACGTCCACTGTCCCAAAGGGACCAGGTGCCAGTTGACTAATGGCCAACCACAGTGTGTCCATCACCAACTGTCCTGCCAGGATGTCCAATGTGAGAAGGGAACCAGGTATCACAGAGTCAATGGTTGGACACGGTGTGTCCAAGTCAAGACATTCCCAAGGCCACCATCTTGCAGGGACATCCAGTGTCCCAAAAGAACCACGTGCAAGATGGTGGATGGGTGACCACAGTGTGTCCATTACCAATCGTCCTGCCAGGACATCCAGTGCAAGAAGGGAATCACGTGTCACATAGTGGAGTTGGCCACAGTGTGTCCAAGTCAAAATGGTCCCAGGAACTTGCAGTGACATCCAGTGTCCCAAAGGGACCAAGCACAAGATGGTGGATGGTCAATCACAGTGTGTCCACAATGAAACTTCCTGCAGTGACGTCCGGTGTGAGAAGGGAACCACATGTCAGATCATTGATTGTCAGCCATGGTGTGTCCAAGTCAAGATGTCCCTGAGGGGGCCTTCATGTAGTGGCGTTCACTGTCCCAAAGGGACCACGTGCAAGATGGTGAATGGTCAACCACAGTGTGTCCACAATGAACCTTCCTGCAGTGACACCCAGTGCCAAAAGGGAACCACGTGTCAGATGGTTGATGAGTGGCCCAGATGTGTCCAAACCAAGCCCTCCATCAAGAGACCTTCCTGCAGTGACATTTGTTGTTCCAAGGGGACCACGTGCCAGATGCTCCAGGAATGGCTTCAGTGTGTCCAAGATGGTCTGTCCTGCAATGACGTCCAATGTCAGAAGGGAACCTTGTGTCAGATCATTCATGATTGGCCATGGTGTGTCCAGTCCAAGACCTCCATCAGACCTTCTTGCAGTGACCTTCAGTGTCCCCAAGGAACCACGTACCAGATGCTCCAGGGGTGGCCTCAGTGTGTCCATCACCAACCGTCCTGCCAGGACATCCAGTGCGAGAAAGGAACCATGTGTCACATGGTGGATGGTTGGCCATGATGTGTCCAGACTAAGACCTTCATGAGGAGCCCTTCTTGTGGGCACATCCAATGTCCCAAAGGGTCCACATGTTACATGATCGATGGGTGGCCACGGTGTGTCCAAACCAAGGGTCCACTCAGAAGACCTTCTCATAGCAACATCCAGTGTCCCCAAGGGACCACATGCAAGATGGCAGATGGTCAACCACGGTGTGTCCATCACCAACCATCCTGCCAAGACGTCCAATGTGAGAAGGGAACCACATGTCACAGGGTGGACGGTTGGCCACGGTGTGTCCAATCCAAGATGTTCCCAAGGGGATCAACTTGCTGTGTCCTCCAGTGTCCCCAAGGGACCACGTGCAACTTGGCCAACCATGGTGTGTCCACTACCAGCATTCCTGCCATGATGTCTAATGCCAGGAGGGAAGCACATGTCACATGGTTGATGGGTGGCCCAGATGTGTCCAATCCAAGATGTCCATTAAGAGACGTTCTTGTAGTGACATCCATTGTCCCAAAGGGACCATGTGTCAGATGCTCCAGGGGTAGCCTCAGTGTGTCCAAAACCTCCCATCCTGCCAGGACACCCATTTCCAGGAGAGAACCACGTGTTAGATCATTGATGGTTGGCCACAGTGTGTCCAAGTCAAGACCTCCATGAGGAGACTAACTTGTGGGGACATCCACTGTCCCCAAGGGACCATGTGCACAATGACCAATGGGTGGCCCCACTGTGTCCATCACCAACCATCCTGTAATGACATCCAATGTAAGAAGGGAACCATGTGTCAGATCATTGATGCTTTGCCATGGTGTGTCCAATCCAAGATGTCCCTGAGGGCACCTTCGTATAGTGACATCCAGTGTTCCAAGGGGACCACGTGCCAGGTGATCAACAGCCAATCACGATGTGTCCAAAGTGTCCTGCCATTATGTCCAGTGTCCCAAAGGAACTATGTGCAAGATGGCGGATGGTCAACCACAGTGTGTCCACAATGAACCTTCCTGCCATGATGTCCAGTGTGAGAAGGGAACCACGTGTCAGATCATTGATGGCTGGCCACAGTGTGTCCAAGACCTCCATGAGGAGACCTTCTTGTGGGGACATCCAGTGTTCCAAGGGAACCATGTGCACAATGACCAATGAGTGGCCCCACTGTGTCCATCACCAATCGTCCTGCAGTGACACCCAGTGCCATAAGGGAACCGTGTGTTAGATCATTGATGGTTTGCCATGGTGTGTCCAATCCAAGATGTTCCCAAGGAGAGTGACCTGCAGGGGCATCCGGTGTCCCTATCAGGAGCCCACGTGCCGTGTGGTCCATGGGTGGCCCTGGTGTGTGCGGATGATGTGGGACGTCCCCATCCCCTCCTGTGCCAGGGTCATCTGTGGACCCAGGACTGCGTGCCACCTGGTGGACAGGTGCGAGTGTTCTCAAGTTGGCGGCTGAGGAAACATGCAGTCCGACTCAATATGAGTGATAAAGCATAGTTCGATTTATTAGCAATAACAGCATATATTTATACAGGTTACACTAATTATGCCTACTAGTCACTTACTAATTGGCTTAAGCTCTAATGATTACATTTGCATGGTCCTCCTACTTGCGGTTAGCTGCTATGCAAATTCCTCATTCTTTCAGCTCTCACTTCTTCAAAGTTGTTTATGAAACTTGTCAAGGTCACAGTGCCCTTGCCGTTTCTCTTAAGATCAGCAATTTCTGCTGGGGCCTAGTTATGCTAAGCTCCTGAGTCATGTCAAGCTACTAGCTTATTTCTATCAGAACAAGCTCTGATCATACAATTGTTCCATGGACCCATGTCCGTTATCTTTGAGCCATTTCCCGACAGACAGGTGGCCCAAATGTGTCACCAAGGAGCCGTTGTGTGACCAGATGTGTTGTCCACCCGGAACCTCGTGCCACATGGTGGAAACGTCCCTGAGATGTGTCCCCAACAATTCGTCGTGCAATGATGTCTCTTGTCCAAAGGGAACAACATGTCAGATGGTGGAAAACACCCCAACAGCCCATCCTTCCATGACCTGAATTATCCACGTGGAACCATGTGCCAGGTGGTGGAAACGTCCCTGAGATGTGTCCCCAACAACCCATCATGCAATGATGTCCCTTGCCCAAAGGGGACAACATGTCAGGTGGTGGAAAACACCCCAAGATGTGTCCCCAGGAACCCGCCCTGTGACAATGTCCCTTGCCCAAAGGGGACAATGTGCAGGATGGTGGAAATGTCCCTGAGATGTGTCCCTAACAAGTCGTTGTGCAACAATGTCCCTTGTCCAAAGGGGACAATGTGTCAGATGATGGAAAACATCCCCCAGATGTGTCCCCAACAACTCATCGTACAACCATGTCCCTTGCGCAAAGGGGGCAACATGCCAGATGGTGGAAACTTCCCCAAGATGTGTCCCCATGTCCCATTCCCCCCTCGTGTACCATGTCCTGAGCCACTGGCACTACTGCAGCTTCAAGGCCCAGACCCACGGTTTGGCCAGGCCCTGCACCCACACCCTGGTCACCAGCTGCGGCGGCCCTGTGTCCCCCCTGCGGGTGACCGTGGGCGGGCAGGTGAGCAGAGGACCCAGCGCCACCTTTGGCCATGTGACGCTGTGCGGGAACAGCTACAAGGTGACACTGGTGCGAAGAGAGGAGACCACAGCCAGGGTGAGGAGGGGACCCAGGTTTCCGGGGCTGCTCCCCACCCCCGTCACTGGGAGGGGACCCAGGCATCCGGGAGGGGACCCAGGCGTTTGGGGCTGCTCCCCACCCCCGTAACTGGGAGGGGACCCAGGCGTCCAGAGCTTCTCCTCACCCCCATACCTGGGTGTCCCATAGGTGTCCCCATCTCCATAACTGGGTGACCCATGGGTGTCCATCCCCCCCATGACAGGGTGTCCCATGGGTGTCCCCATCCCTGTAACTGGGTGTCCCACAGGTGTCCCATGGGTGTCCCCACCCACACGGGTGGAGATGGGAACAGGGTGGGAGGGATGGAGATGTGGGAGGTGGGATGGAGGGCAAGGTGAAGATGGATGAAGAACATGGATGGATGGATAGAGAAAGATGGACAGACAGAAGAACGTGGATAGAGAAGAATGGATACAGAACATGGACAGATGAAGAACATGAATGGGCGGATGGATGGATGGATGGATGGAGAAGAACATGGATGGATGGAGAACATAGATGGCTGGAGAAGGACATGACTGGAACAATGGAGAGGTGGAGAAATGGAGAAGACCGAGGTGGGTGGATGGAGAAGGGATGGGATGGACAGATGGGTAGAGAAGAACATGGATGATGAAGAACATGGATGGATGGATGGATGGAGTGGTGGGAGGAGGACGAAGGGCTAGAGAAGTGGGTGGAGGTGGCCAGAGGGGGGGACATGTGGGTGATGTGGGGTGGAGGGACAGACAGAGGGACAATGGGATGAATCGGGGGACAATGGGAGGGACCAAGGGACAATGGGAGGGACAGAGGGACGATGGGACAACCCAACAGGATGATGGGACAACCAACTGTCCCCACCCCTACCCCTCCTGTCCCCACAGCCCTGTCCTGCTCGGCCACGCCCCTCCAGGAGCCCTGTGACCCCGCCCCCAGGAACCAGAATTCCCCCAGTCTAACACAATTTACCCCCAATTTAACTCAATTTACCCCCAATTTAACCCGAATTGCCCCCAATTTAACCGAAATTCCCTCATTTTATTCTGCATTCTCCCCATTTTTCCCTGATTTTCCCCCAATTTAACACAATTTCCCCCATTTTAATCTGCATTCCCTCCAGTTTCCCCCAATTTCCCCCAATTTAACCTGAATTCCCCCCAATTTACCCCAATTTCTCCCCAATTTACCCTAATTTACCCCCAATTTAACCCAGTTTGCCCCAAATCCCCTCGCCCCTCCAGGCAAATAGTGCCCCTGCACAGCTCCCACTGTCCCTGGGGTGTCCCCCTGCTGTTGCTGGCTGCAAACCCCCTGGGGGGTCATGGTGATGTTTGATGGGTGCCACAGGCAGGTGAGTGTGCACATCCCCCTGGAGGATGACTCCTGCAGAGAGAGCAGGGGCACCGTGCTGCCCTGGAGGACACCCCGAGTCTGCTGTGAGTCACCCCCGGGGGACATGGGCAGCTGGGGGAGACACAGGGACACATAGGGAACCCAGGCATCCAGGTTGCAGTGGCGCACATAGGGCATCCAGGGACCCAGGCGTTCAGGTGGGGGGACCCAGGAGTCCAGGTGGGGGGACACGGAGAGCAGCTGGGGACCCAGGCTAAGGGGACAAGGACTCATGGGGGACCCAGGTGTCCGAATGGGGGACAGGGACACATGGGAGGACCCAGGCATCTGGGTTAGTGGGGACACAGAGCATCCAGGGACCCAGGCATCTGGGGGGAGTAGGGGGGGGGGGCAGGATGTCACCTCATAGAGCACCTGGGGACACAAGGGTCTGGGCGGGGGGGACAGGAACACCCTGGGGGGACACAGAGACCCCAGGGGGAACATGGGGACCTGGGAGGGGACAAGAACACCTGGGGGTGACCCAGGGACACTGGGGGGGGATCCAGACAGTTTAGGGGGGCCCAGAGACCCCAATAGGGGGTCACGGGGACACAGGAGGGGACACAGACACCTGGGGGGGACATGGACACCTTGAGGGGGGACCCAGAGACCCAGGGGGGAACAGGGACACAGGAGGGGACACAGACATTTGGGGGGGACCCAGAGACCCTGGGGGGGACAGGGACACTGAGGGGGGCCCAAAAGCCCCGGGGGGAACCCAGGGGCCCTGGGGGGGACACAGGAACCTGAGAGGGGACAAGGACACCTGGGGGGGACACGGACACTTGGGGGGGGACCCAGTGACCCAAGGGGGACTTGACCACCCTGGGGTGACCCCGAGGGTCCATTGACACCCCGGGGTGACCCCAATGTCACCCTCTGTCCCCTTCCCAGGCATCCGAATGTCATCCAGGCACCTGCTACAGCCCCAGTGTCCCCAGCTGCGTGTCCCCCTCATCCCCAGGTGACACAGCGGGGAACATGGGGGGTGACAATGCAGGTGACACCGTGGGGACCTGCTGGGCAGTGGGGACGCGTCATTTTGTCACCTTCATGGGGGCAGCGGTGGCCACAGTGGACAGCTGCTCATTGGTGGTGGTGCGGAGCTGCAGCCACCACTCCCCTGGGGGACAGTTTGGCATCACCATCAGCGACTCTCCCTGCAGAGGCGGGGCCAGGAGTGTCATTGTCACCATGTGGTGGCAGCGGCTGTGGATGAGGGATGGGGAGCTGGAGGTGAGAGGAGGGAGAACATGGATGGGGAAGAATGCAGATGGATGGAGAACATGGATGGATGGAGAAGAAGGTTGGGTGGGTGGATAGATGGAGAAGAAGATGGATGGAGAAAATGGATGGATGGAGAAGGATCGATGCATGGAGAAGAACATGGATGGAGAACATGGAGGGAGAACATGGATGGCTGGAGAAGAAGATGGATGGAGAAAGGTGGATGGATGGAGGGATGGATGGATGGCTGCAGAAGGAGGTTGGCTGGTTGAAGAGCATGGCTGGGTGGAGAAGGTTGGATGGATGGATGGACGCTGGAGAAGGTGGTTGGTGACCAGAGAACATCAATGGCAGAGGCTGGAGGGCCCAACAGCACCAACACTGTCCCCTCTGTGCCCTGTGTCCCCCCTGTCCCCCCATCCTCTCTTGTCCCCTCTGTCCCTCCTGTACCCCCTTGTGGCAGATGCACACCCCTCTCTCTCTCCCCCTCCCTTCCTTCGATATGGAAGGTGCAGACACATCTCTCCTCCCACTCTCCTGCAATGGGGTTAACAGCTTCTTTTGTTTGACACCAGAGTCCCTTGGCCAGGGTTGTTAAGAGAGAGGAGGAGGGGGCGCAGAGGCCCGAGGAGCCGCTGGGCACCCACAGTCAGAGTGGGGGTGCAGAGAAGCTTCTGGAATGCCCACAGATCTGACAAGGCTACATAAACAGGACCCCCGCTGAAGATTGGCCGCCGGTTGTGCGGACCTCTTGGAACGCAGGCCAAAGTCTGCGGCTGAGAGCCCTTGACGCACGGAAACAGCTTTACAACCTATAAAGTCATAAAACTTTACAACTCATAAACTTATAAAGCAGGTATGTTTATTTCAACGTCGGGCGCAAGGGGGATCGTTCCACCATTCATGCGGAACTTCTAAGAATATGAGGTGTGTTTAAATACAGTAAGGTGTTACATATTCATAATGACCCCAGGAACACCTATACATATTCATAACCTTTCCCCGCTTCTTATTAAAATGAGTCCCAGGTAATCATTTCTATAGTCTCCTCCTTGACCTCACCCTGTTGCACCTGCGCAGTGCCATCTGGTGGTCGTGAGGAGGGGTCTTTGGGGGTCTTTGGATGAAGGCTCCTTCAGCTTCGTCACTGAACTTTTTACCTTTGGCTTATTATATTGAATTGACTGGGACCCAAGCTGCCAAGTCGATTGAAACCAGACTGGCGCCCCCTTTTGCTGTAAATCTTCGTTATCTTCTCTCCTCAAGTTTACAGCTCGGTGCAGTAAAACTTCTTATCTTGGCATTCGATGGGGTTCTTTTTTTCTTAACATAAGTTTACATAAAGCTCTAAACTAAGCACTTATTGTGTGGCTAAGCCTTAAAGTGTTAGTTCGTTAGTAGGCACCCATTATATGTTTAGTTAACCCTTAAAATATTAGTTCCCTCTATCACCCTCCCCCTTAGGCAGGATGTCTGCCTAAGGTAATCTCCTGGGACCGGGATTCCCCCACTGAGCCACGTGGGTGAGTGATAAAATTTTCTTTAATAATTCCTCGCAGGATCGCTGGTGCTTATTCCATGCTTAGATATAAGCATGTGTATTTTCTTTAATAATTCCCTGCCAGATTCAGGCAAGTGTATACTTTTCCCAGAGTCAGGGACAGCTCTGGCATTGTTTTTGGTGAGCTACGCGTATGCACACTGTGGATCTCCATTGTTATTTTTGCTACACCTCAATAATTACCTCGACTGATACTCGAACCTTTCTTTATGTCACTATTAGAGAGCTAAAACCCCATTTTCCACCAGTTAATCTGCTGCACCTTCTTTACCAAATAAAAGTTTGTTTTGGACCCTGTTGTCTGTCTAAACTAGCTTCGAGGTGCCTCCGTGACACCCCTTGTCCCCCTGTGTCCACTCTGTCGTCTCCCACCCCCCCATCCCTGTGTCCCCTCCTGTCCCTGTGTTCCCTCCTGTCCCCTCCATCCTCATCATCCCCTCTTGTTCCCCCTGCCGCCTGTCCCCTCCTGTCCCCTCTGTCACCACTTGTCCCTCTGCATCCCTGTGTCCCACTCTGTCCCCATGTGCATCCCCATGTTCCCCGTGTCCCCCTGTCCCCACAGGTGGCCAGTGTCCCTATCTCCATCCTGTTCTGCCTCCCAGCTGCCCCTGCCTGCGTGTCCCGCCACGCGTCCCCCCACGGTGCCACCTCCCTCGTCCTTGTCACTCCTTTTGGGCTCCGTGTCACCGCTGGCCCTGGCACCTCTGTCACTGTCTCCCCCCCACTCTGCAACATCACCTGCAGCCTCTGCACCGGCCACAATGTCCCCCGCCATGAGTTGGGGACACTGGGAACACGGAGGGGGGGGATGCAGAGCAGAGTCATGCTGGGGACGGGCCTGGTGGCACCTGAGGGGACGGGGGTGTTGGTGATGTCACCATGGGGCTCTGGTGGCCTCAGTGTCACCATGAGGTCACCAAGTGTCCCTAGTGACCTGTGTCCATCCTTGTGGCATCTAAGGGAACATGGACACTTATGATGTCCCCAAGTGTCCCTGGTGGCCTCAGTGTCACTGTGGTGGCATCTGAGGGGACATGTCCCCCTATGATGTCCCCACATGTCCCCTGGTGACCTCAGTGTCATTGTAACATTCTCTGTCCCCCCCATGATGTCTCCAAGTGTCCCTGGTGTCCCCTGTGTCACCACAATGTCCCCACGTGTCCCTGGTGGCCTCAGTGTCACCGTGACACCCTCTGTCCCCCCTGCTGTCCCCCGTGACATGTCCCCATGTCCCCAACACCCCCTGTGTCCCCTCCAGCCCCCTGGTGTCCCAAGGCTACTTGGTGCCTTCCTGGTGACACGTGTGTCCCCAACTCCAGAGTGCGGTGATGGCAGCAGGACCTGTTGATGGGTGAGGGGACACAGGGACAATGGGGACATTGGGGGGATATGGGGGGACATTAGGAACATGGGGGATGCTGGGGGGGACATGGGGACACGTAGGAGGACATGGGGTACATTTGGGACATGGGGACAATGGGGGGACAATGGGACATTTGGGGAACAAGGGGGACGTGGGGGGGACACAGGGGCAAGGGGGACAGGGGGAGACACGGGGACCTTGGGGACCCTGAGGTGCCGTCCCCATGTCCCTAGATCCCCTCCTCCCCCTCTGCGGTGTCATCCAGTCCCTGGTGCCCCCCGTGGGTCCAATCCTGGGGGGGTCCCTGGGGCTGCCCCCCATTCCAGGGCTCCCCCTGCTCCCCTAGGGGCAACAGGGAACCCAGGCATCTGGGAAGGACCCAGGCGTCCAGGTGTCTCCCTCCCCCCACCCCAATTAATTAAGACCTTTTGAATCCAATTTACGGGTATCTCAATGTGTCCCCTCCCTCCCCCTGCCACAGGGGACCCAGGAGTTCTGGGGGATCCAGGCATCCAGAACAGACCCAAATAAGGGACCTAGGTGTCTGGGGGACCCAGGCAATCAGGAGGGGTCCCAGGCATCTGGCCCCTCACCGCATTGTCACCCCCAGGTGCCACCAGCCCAGTTTAACCCTTTATTGTCTGTGCCACCAGACGGTGCCCGTGCTGTCCCCTCCCCCCGTAGTGGCCGTGTCCCCCCCTGTCCCCGTGTGTCACTCTCCCATGCAGGGATGCTCAGATCTTGCTGGGGAAGGTCCCCTCAGTGCGATACTCATCCCACGTTGTTACCTGCACAGACACAGGAACACTGAGAGGGGGACACACAGGTGACATGGTGACATCATGAGGGATGTGGTGATGTCATGAGGGACATGGTGACACTGTGGGGGACATTGTGAAGTCATGGGGGACATGGAGACACTGAGGGGGACACAGGGACCATGGGGACACTATGGGGACACTATGAGGACATGGGGACCATGGTGATATCAGAGGTGGATGGTGACACCACATGATGGTGACATGGGGACAATGGGGACATTGTAGGGGACATGAGAATGTCATGTGGAACATGGTGACACTGCAGGGGACACAAGGACCATGGGGACACTATGGAGACATGTGGAACCATGGGGATGTCACAGGGGGATGGTGACACCACAGGGAACACGGGGACACTGTGGGGGACATGGGAACACTGTGGGGACACTGAGGGGGGGACTTGGGGACACCAGGGTGACCCCAGAGATGTCTCAAGGGCTGTGGGGACACTGTTGGCACACCGAGGGCCACAGGGTCATGGAGACACTCCCCCAGGAGACTGGAGGGGACACGGGGGTCACACGGGATGACAGAGAGGGGACATTGGATGACACCCATGGGGTGGGACACGTGAGGAGACACAGGTGACAGAGGTCACAGTAGAGGGGACATTGGTGACACTGACGCATATGGTGGGACACGGAGGGGACAGGGAGAGGTGACACGGGGGACACCCATGAGGTGGGACAGGGGGTGATAGGGGGAGGCGACAGAAGGGACAAAGTTGAGATTGGTGACACTGACCCATGTGGTGGAACACAGGGGGTGCCAGGGGGAGGTGACAGGGTCACATTGGGTGATGGTGACATTGGTGACACTCACCCAGGAGGTGGGACACACAGGGACTTGTAGACCCAGAAGTACCACTGGCAGGGGGAGGGGACGTCAGGGGACAGCGGGGACAGGAGATTATGATCTGGTGGCAATTACAGAGACATGGTGGGACAGCTCACATGACTGGAATGTGGTCATGGATGGCTATGTCCTTCTCAGGAAAGACAGGCCAGCCAGGCGAGGTGGTGGAGTTGCTCTTTACGTGAGAGAGCAACTACAATGTATTGAGTACTGTCCAGGCACTGATGAGGAGCGAGTTGAAAGTCTGTGGGTGAGAATCAAGGGGCAGGCTGGCAGGGATGATACTGTTGTGAGTGTCTATTACAGGCCACCAGAGCAGGGTGAGGAAGTTGATGAAGCCTTCTACAGACAGCTGACAGCAGCCGCACAGTCAAAGGTCACAGGCCCTGGTTGTGGTAGGGGATTTTAACTTCCCTGATGTTTGCTGGAAGGACTACTCAGCCAGCCAGCCACAGTCCAGGAGGTTCCTCCAGTGCCTTGATGAGAACTTTCTAATGCAAATGGTGGATGAGCCAACTAGGAGAGGAGCACTGTTGGATCTCATCCTCACTAACAAGGAGGGTCTGGTTGAAGCAGTAAAGGTTGAGCTGAGGGCTGCCTTGGTTGCAGCGACCATGAGATGGTGGAGTTCAGGATCTCATGTGGCAGGAACAGAATACCTAGCAGAATCGCAACCCTGGACTTCAGCAGGGCAAACTTTGGCCTTTTCAAGCAATTACTGGGGGAAATCCCCTGGGAAAGGGTACTTGAAGGGAAAGGGGCCCAAGATAGCTGGTTAGAGTTCAGGGAATGCTTCTTCCAAGCTCAAGATCAGAGCATCCTGACACGTAGGAAGTCAAGGAAGGGAGCCAGGAGACCTGAGTGGTTGAATAGGGATCTGTTGGGTATGCTCAAACAGAAGAGGAGAGTTTACAGGTCATGGAAGGAGGGGCTGACAACTTGGGAAGAATATGAGGGTGTTGTCAGAGGATGTAGGGAGGTAACTAGGAAAGCTAAGGCCTCCTTAGAATTCAACCTTGCAAGAGGGGTCAAGGACAACAGGAAGAGCTTTTTCAAATACGTGGCAGAACAAACTAACACCAGAGGCAATGTAGGCCCACTGATGAATGAGGTGGGTGCCCTGGTGACAGAAGATACAGGGAAGGCAGAGTTACTAAATGCATTCTTTGTCTCTGTCTACTCTGCCGGAGGCTGTCCTGAGGAGCCCCGTACCCCCGAGGCTCCAGAGGAAGGAAGGACAATGGAGGAATTTGCCTTGGTTGATGAGGACTGGGTTAGGGACCAATTAAGCAATATGGACACCCATAAATCCATGGGTCCTGATACGATGCACCTGCGGGTGCTAAGGGAGCTGGCTGACGTCATTGCTAGGCCACTCTCCTTCATCTTTGCTAAGTCGTGGGAAACAGGAAAGGTGCCTGAGGACTGGAGGAAAGCAAATGTCACTCCATTCTTCAAAAAGGGCAGGAAGGAGGACCCGGGTAACTATAGACCGGTCAGCCTCACTTCCATCCCTGGGAAAGTGATGGAACAACTTATCCTTGGTGCCATCTCAAGGCATATCAAGGATGAGAGGGTTATTAGGGGCAGTCAACATGGCTTCACCAAGGGGAAATCATGCTTGACCAACCTCATAGACTTTTATGAGGGCATAACCAGGTGGCTAGATGATGGCAAAGCAGTGGATGTGGTCTATCTTGATTTCAGTAAAGCATTTGACACAGTCTTCCACAGCATCCTTGCTGCTAAATTGAGGAAGTGTGGACTGGATGATCGGGTAGTGAGGTGGATTGGGAAATGGCTGAAGGAAAGAAGCCAGAGAGTCGTGGTCAATGGAGCAGAGTCTAGTTGGAGGCCTGTATCTAGTGGAGTCCCTCAAGGGTCTGTAGTGGGACCAATGCTATTCAATATATTTATCAATGACTTTGATGAGGGAATAGAGTGCACTTTCAGCAAGTTTGCTGATGACACCAAACTGTGAGGAGTGGCTGACACGCCAGAAGGCTGTGCTGCCATCCAGCGAGACCCGGACAGGCTGGAGAGTTGGGCAGGGAAAAATTTAATGAAATATAACAAGGGCAAGTGTAGAGTCTTACATCTGGGTAGGAACAACCCCAGATTCCAGTATAAGTTGGGGAAGGACCTGTTAGAGAGCAGTGTAGGGGAAAGGGACCTGGGGGTCCTGGTGGACAGCAGGATGACCATGAGCCAGCAATGTGCCATTGTGGCCAAGAAGGCCAATGGCATCCTGGGGTGTATTAGAAGGGGGGTGGTTAGTAGGTCGAGAGAGGTTCTCCTTCCCCTCTACTCTGCCCTGGTGAGACCACATCTGGAATATTGTGTCCAGTTCTGGGCCCTTCAGTTCAAGAAGGACAGGGAACTGCTGTAGAGAGTCCAGCACAGAGCCACGAAGATCATTAAGGGAGTGGAGCATCTCCCTTATGAGGAAAGGCTGAGGGAGCTACGTCTCTTTAGCTTGGAGAAGAGGAGACTGAGGGGTGACCTCTTTAATGTTTATAAATATATAAAGAGTGAGTGTCACGAGGATGGAGCCAGGCTCTTCTCGGTGACAACCAATGGTAAGACAAGGGGCAATGGATACAAACTGGAACACAGGAGGTTTCATTTAAATATGAGAAGAAACTTCTTCACGGTGAGGGTCACAGAGCACTGGAACAGGCTTCCCTGGAGGAATTGTGGAGTCTCCTTCTCTGGAGACATTCAAAACCCGCCTGGACGCTTTCCTGTGTAACCACATCTAGGTGTTCCTGCTCTGGCAGTGGTATTGGACTAGATGATCTTTCAAGGTCCCTTCCAATCCCTAACATTCTGTGATTCTGTGATCTTACATCTTGGTACCTTCACAGGGTACAGGGATGGGACGTCTTGGTGGCCTAAGGGGGCTGGAAATGGGACATCTTAGACTTAGTGTCCCCAAAGTGTCCAGGGACGGGTGATCTTGATTTCACGGATGGGACATCTTGGCCTGGGTGGTCCAAGGGATCCAAGGGTTTGGACATCTTGGTCTTGTTGGCCCAAAATGTCCAAAGATGGGACATCTTGGGTCTTGGTGGCACAAGGTTTCCAGAGATGAGACATCTTGGTGGCCTATGAAGTCTGGAGATGGGACATCTTTGTCTTGGTGGTCCAAGGGGTCCAGGGATGGGACATCCTGCGTCTTGGTGGCCTCACAGTGTCCAGGGATGGGACATCTAGGCCTGGGTGTCTCAAAGTCTCCAGGGATAGGACATTTTAGGTCTTGGTCACCCAATTGTCCAGGCATGGGACATCCTGTGTCTTGGTGGCCTCACAGTGTCCAGGGATGGAACATCCTGGTCTTGGTGGCCTAAGGGGTCCAGAGATAGGACATCCGGGTCTTGGTGGCCCAAAGTGTTCAGGGATGGGACATCTTGATCTTGGTGGCCCAAGGGGTCCAGGGATTGGAAATTTTGGCTTTTGATGGCCTCACAGTTTCCAGGTATTGGACACTGTGGTCTTTTTGGCCCAAGGGGTCCAGAGATGGGACATTTTAGGTCTTGGTGGCCTCACAGTGTCTAGGGATGGGATATTTTGGGCTGGGTGGCCCAAAGTCTCCAGGGATGGGAAATCTTGGTTCCAGAGATTGGACATTTTAGGTCTTGGTGGCCCAAAGTGTCCAGGGAAGGGACATACTTGCTCTCAGTGGCCCAAGGGGTCCAGGGATGGGACATCTTGGTCTTGGAGGCCCAAGATGGCTGGAGATGGGACATCTTGGTCTTGGTGTCCCAAAGCATCCAGGGATGGGACATCTTAGGTTCAGGGATGGGACATTTTGCCCTGGGTGGTCCAAGGGTTCCAAGGTTTGGGACATTTTAGGTCTTGGTGGCTCAAGATGGCTGGAGATGGGACATTTTGTGTCCAGGGATGGGACATTTTACATCTTGGTGGCCCAAAGTGTCCAGAGATAAGACATCTTGGTCTTGGTGGCCCATGAAGTCTGGAGATGGGACATCGTTCTCTATGTGGTCCAAGGGGTCCAGGGCTGGGACATCCTGGATCTTGGTGGCCCTAAGTGTCCAGGGATGGGACGTCTTAGATGCAGGGATGGGACATCTTGGTCTCAGTGGCCCAACATGTCCCAAGATGGGACATCTTGGGTCTTGGTGTCTCCAAAGTGTCCTGAGATGGGACATCTTGGGTCTTGGTGTCCCCAAAGTGTCCAGGGATGGGACATCTTGGGTCTTGGTTGTCTAAGCTGTCCAGAGATGGGACATCTTGAATCCAGAGATGGCACTTTTTAGGTCTTGGTGGACTAAGGGGTCCAGGGATGGGACATCCTGGG
Organism: Nesoenas mayeri; assembly: GCF_963082525.1. Taxonomy (NCBI): domain Eukaryota; kingdom Metazoa; phylum Chordata; class Aves; order Columbiformes; family Columbidae; genus Nesoenas; species Nesoenas mayeri. Next base: position 15,400,964 of record NC_137553.1, read on the forward strand.
TCTTAGTGGCCTCACAGTGTCCAGGGATGGGATATCTTTGCCTGTGTGTCCTAAGGGTTCCAGGGATGGACCATCTTGGTCTTCGTGTCCCAAAGTATCCAGGGATGTGGCATCTTAGGTTCAGGGGTGGGACATTTTGTCCTGAGTGGTCCTAGAGGTCCAAGGGTTGAGACATTTTAGGTCTTGGTGGCCCAAAGTGTCCAAAGATGGGATATCTTGAGTCTTGGTGGCACAAGGGATCCAGAGATGAGACATCTTGGTCTTGGTGGCCCATGGAATCTGGAGATGGGACATCTTGGTCTTGGTGGTCCAAGGGGTCCAGGGATAGGACATCCTGGGTCTTGGTGGCCCAAAGTGTCCAGGGATGGGTCAACTTGGGTTCATGGATGGGACATCTTGGCCTGGGTCGTCCAAGGGGTCCAAGGGTTGGGATGGTTTAGGTCTTAATGGCCCAAGACGACTGGAGATGGTACACCTTGTTTTTGGTGGCCCAAGGGGTCCAGAGATGGGACATCCCTGGTCTTGGTGGCCCAACGTGTCCAAGGATGGGATGTCTTGGGTGCAGGGATAGGACATCTTGGATCCAGGGGTGGAACATCTTGGCTCTCGGTGGCCCAAAGTGTCCCGAGATGGGACATCTTGGGTCTTGGTGTCCTCAAAGTGTCCAGGGATGGGACATCTTGGATCCAGAGGTGGGACATTTTAGTTCTGCACTGTCCCGGTGCAGGAGATGCAGGAGGAACCCCTGGGCCAGCCGGCAGCCCTGGGGGTGCAGCGTGAGGAGGCCCCACAGGGACAGAGGTGCCAGTTGCAGTGCCAGTGGCAGTGCCAGTGGTGGCGGTGCCAGTTTTCTTGTGTGGTGGATGCACTCAACTCCCCCCAACCAAACCAGCAGCAGTTTGGTCCAGGCTCCAGAGGAGGTAAAGGCCTGAGCCACAGCCAGGCCAAGAATTCCTTCCAGGAGACCCACAAGGAAGCAGAATGGCAACTGAACACCGGTAACTCATGGGCACAGGGAGTCTTGTGCAGACTTTTCCTACTGTATGCAATTTGACTATGAGTAAACCACTTCATTCCATAAATACAACAGCCTGGATGAGCCCACTTTGAGCTCTCCCTGCTAAATAAGTGAGCTGTATGGCAATGGTTTTACTACTCAGAGGTCAGTGGATGAGCCCAATTCAAGTTCAATATTAATCATTTAGCTCAAGTAGATGCACACTAGATATAATGAATTATTTAGAGACATAAGGTTGTATGATTTTTAATATACTTTTTGATTCATGTTACTTGGTAGACTAGATTTGCTAAAATTTTAAGCTCATATTTACTGAAAGCAACTTCAGACTACATTAAATGCCTTGCAAAATAAAGTCTAGCTTGCATTTTGCTGGGAAGGATAGATCTGACTGGGAAAACAACGATCCAAGGCTAACACAGAGATATTACAGACATCTGCAAAGCGGGGTCTATTTTGCACTTCAGTGAGAAGAAAGGATTTATTCAGACAAAACAGCACCTGCAAAGATACAGACCAAAACCAATGTCTATAACTGAACAAAACAGAGTCCCACATGGAGTCAGGGAAAAAGGGGTGGAGGGGATGGAGTCTCGATGAGAGTCCCATTTTTTATAGGCTGATCAGATCTGACTGTAGGCATTCCAGAAGCTTCTCTGCACCCCCACACTGGCTATGGGGTGCCCCTGAAGATTCCAAACATCCCCCACACTGGCCACAGGCACCCAGCGGCTCCCTGGCACCTTGTACTCCCTTCTCCTTTCTCTTAAGGGCCCTGGCCAGGGGGCTCCTGAGGCCAAACAAAAGAAGCTGTTAGACTCAAGTAGCAGAGAGAGAGAGAGGGAGATGTGTCTACTCCTTTCATATCGAAGGAAGGGAGGGGCAGAGAGGGAGGTTTGCATCTTGCTACAGCAGGGAATGAATTTAAGTCTCAATAGGCCATGATACTTTTATCATATATGTAGCATTTGTGAAATTTAATTTTGATTTTTTTATTTGCAGTCTATGTCCTTGCAAATTGCACTAGCTGATTTTCTTAACAGCACAGCTTTTGGCATGCCTAAATGTAAATTGATGCAGAACCTGCAAGTCTTTAACATCAGGTCACAGACCATACTTTTATCTGGCCTGATCCTACAGACTTGAACAGTTTTTGTTGATGGTTCTGGGAAGTCTCATGAAGCTGTAGAGGTCTGGTGTGAAGATAACAATTGGCATGATTCTGTAAAAATGATTGAAGGTTCAACCCAATTAGCAGAACTTGGCGCAGCTTTACATTACTTAGAGCTTTTTAAGGAGGAACCTCTAAATTTGCTTTGTGATTTTGAGTACGTACTCAAGGTCCAACGCACGTATCCGATTCTGAACTGGTTTTTTTTGTTGTTGTTGTTTGGTGGGGTTTTTTTGTTTGTTTTTGTTTTTCATAAAAAAAAAAGGGGAGAAATAGGGGAAACACCACAAAACCAATTGTCAAATGCATTGTATGTGATGAATCATTTATATCTAAGTGGTACAGCCCAAATTTGCCCTGTGATGAAACACATTAAGTATGACCCAAGTAAGTATGACCCCAAGTATGACCCAAATACATGCTAAATCAGAAAGAAACTACATTAGTTATGGTCAAATCACTAGTTAATGGTCAATGGAAAAGGTCACATCAATTGATAACGTGGGGGGAGGCTATGCTTGTGTCTTTACAGATCAAGGGCTGCAATGGTTGCTGGCCTGAAATGTGAAACCTGTGTTATCTTCCTGACAATGATTGCTGCAGCTGCTGTGTTTTGGATGCCTGCAGAGACAAAGACTAACATGTGGATTACTTTGGCCAACATGACTGACCAGGACTCTATATGCATAGCTATGGCGTCTCCGGAAAACCCATTCCACACATGCTTGGTTGGCATCCCCCTTGATGACTACAGCAGCATCACACAACTGTTTCAAAACAGAGGTCGGTGCAAAGGCATTGCAACGAACTGTAATAATACCAGCATGGCACTTTGGATTAATTGTCTCCCGGAAGCAGATATTGAACCACAGGAACTGGAATTGCTGGCATCTATGCCCATGGACGCTTGTATCCAGCTGGTTTGTGAAAAGTGTCAGAACAATATACAAAAACATGAGTGGATAAAACCGCAAAACGTTAATGCTACCCTTGGTGACTATACAAATGAAACTCAGTGGTGTAATGCCTCACAGAAGAATCCAAGGGATGTCGTTGATAATGTGGGACAGCGACCCCAAAACCTCCTGCATGGTGTATTTTTGATCTGTGAAGACAGAGCCTGGCCAGGAATCCCTTCTAATGCTGTTGGAGGACTGTGTATTTTGGGACAATTAACTCTCTTAACACCCAATGTGTCTATGATAATAGATCACAGAAGAGCAAGATGGGAAAAACACTTTTTGCATGTATATGAGTCAAAATGTAATGATAATGTAGATTTTTGGGAATCACGGTTAAGGGTTTTAGGATCTCTTATATCTGGTGTTGGCACAGCTAAAGCTTTAAATACTTTAGAAAAATTAGGATGCTGGTTAAGCAAACCAACAGAACTTCTAAGGCTTTAAGTGGACTTTTGTTAGATGTAGATTCTGTAAGACATGCTATACTGCAGAATAGAGCCACAATAGACTTTTTGTTATTAGCTTAAGGACATGGGTATGAAGATTCTGATGGAATTCGTTAAATAAATCGCTTAGTGGTTGGGGGCTTTCAGGGTGGTTGTTACCAGTAGTGAAAATGGGACTGATTGTCTTGATGATTGCTGTGATTGTGTTACTAATGTTTCCATGCATGATTTCTCTGCTGCAAAGGGCCCTGCAGTGGACAATGAAGGCAATTTTTTTAGCACAAAAACAAAAAGGGGGAATTGTGGGAGTATGGTGGGTCCTTGGATTCCCTGACGGAGGGCATGGGAACAGAAATTAGCCTTGAAGATATGAAGGCCTACCCGTGAGAAAGATGGGAGTAAAGGAGTATCTGGAGATGTTAAGGATGTACCCATGAGAGAGAAAGGAGTAGAAGAGTAACATGGATGATAGCAAAATTAGCCAATAAGATGTTACTGCTGTAACTTGTAACCAATAGTGAAGAGAAACATGAATTGGTAAAACTGTATAAAAATGCACTTGTAGCAATAAATGGCATCTACTACTTTCATCCTGGAAGAACTTGGTCTATGTCATTTGTCCGTCTCAAACACGACAGGTGAGTGTCCCCTCCTCCCCACAGGTGACAGCAGACCCCTGTGAGGAGCCTGCCCATGTCTATGCACTGACAGGGCAGGAGGAGTGTGACACCCTGGAACTGTACAACCCCACCAATGCCCAGCGTGGCTTTCATGTCAGCTTCCCCCCCTTCCATCTGCTTCCAACAAGTGGTCATCACTGACACAGAGGCAACGTTGAGACTTCTGCTGCTCACAGGTTTGGGGGGTGGACACTGAGGGGATGGGGGAGACACCTTGTGGTGTGTGGGGCCATGGGGGGTACATCCCCCCTCAAATTCAGCCCCCTGACCCCCCTATATTTAAACACAGAGGAGGTGCAGGTGTACAGCTTTTGACTAGACATGGATCCCTTGGCCCTGCACCCCATTGGCCTCAGTCAGCCGGTTCATGCTATGGCTGCTGGCCACAATGCTGTCACCTTTCTCACTGTCCCAAACCTCTCCAAATCCCCTAAATTCACCCCAAAACCTCCCACCCTGTGACCCACGATCTCTCGCAGAGATGGGGTATGTCTTCCTGCAGGCACGAACCTTGGGACGCCCTGCCCGCCCCGTGCCCATCACCCTGCCACTGCCCATCAACGTAAGGGGCAGGAGGGTACCTAGAGGGGTCCCTGCCACACTCTGGTGTGGTGTTCCCAGTGATGTCACCTTGTTGTCACCCTGTCCCCAAGGTGGTGGCCTGCTCCATGGGGTACAACCCCCTAGGGCTAGTGGATGACCAGGGGTGAGTCTTCGTGCAAAGGAGGAACCACTATAGTCAGCTGGGGACCAGAGACAGGCTGTATGACATGGAGTCAGCTGATCGGAGCCAGCCCAGTGAGAGCCGGAGCCGGCAGGGTTCAGCCGACCACGAGGTTCAGCCGAGATTAGGAAGCTCAGAGGGAAACGTACAAGGACAGCGTGATTCCCGGTGGGTCCCGATCCCTGCAGCCCCGGCAGCCATTGCGAGAGAGCGGCTGACGTGGCGGGGAGCGTTCCCATGGTGACGGTGACCACACCCCCTCCCCTTGCCTTGAAAGAGCCTTTGGGACTAGTCACTGCCCACCAGGTGCAGAGAGGAGCAACCAGCTTGTATAGCGGGTGAGTCCCACCCGCACTGTGCTGCAGCAGCGGGTGTGGTAGCTTGTGCAGCAGGGTGCAGAGAGCACTTGTTGCTTGTCAGCCCCTCTAACTTATTGCCAGCATCCCAGACTGCTGACGACCATGGTCGCCTCCAGGAGGAGAGCTTGTCTCAAACAGACTGTGGCAACGCAGACTGAGGTTCTGTCCTGAATGGTGGCTGTTCAGGTCTCTGGCTTCAGGGAGTGCCAGAGCCTGCTGCTGCCAGGGGAGGGAGGCCAGCACTCCACCTGTGTGAGGTGTGAGCAGGTGCAAGACCTGCTCGACAAGGTTGTGGAACTTAAGGAGGAGGTTGAGACGCTGAGGACCATCAGGGAGTGCAAAAGGGAGATCGACTGGTGGAGTAACACCCTGATGTGCCAGTCGGAAAGGTCCCAGGGAGGTACCCCCCAAAAGGAGATGGACCTCCTGTCCTCTCGGACAGAGGCGGAAGTCCTGAGACGGCCCCACCCTTGTTGCTGTCCGGCAGAGGTAGGAGACCTAAAAGACGACGAGGGTTGGAAGCGTATTCCGGTTCGGCGTCACGGGCAGCCCCCCTCCCTGCCTGCTTTGTCTCCCCAGGTGCCCCTCCGTAATAGGTTTCAGGCCCTGGATCTTGAAGAAGAGGTAGGTGAGGAGGTGGTGCCAAGCCTGCCTACAAGATCACATAGGAAGAGGCGGTTGACTTCACAACTTAAGACTGCCTCTGATAAGAAAGAAAGAAGGGTGATTGTAATAGGAAATTCCCTTCTGAAAGGAACAGAGGGCCCAATATGCAGAGTTGACCCTCATCTTAGGGAAGTTTGTAGTCTACCTGGAGCCCGGATCAAGGATATCACTAGAGAGCGCCCCAAACTGGTGCACCCGACAGACTACTACCTGCTGCTGGTCTTCCAGACAGATGGGGAGGAAGCTGCTTCCCGTAGTCTGAGGGGAATGAAGAACGATTTCAAGGTCTTGGGAAGGATGGTGAAAGACTCAGGGGCTCAAGTGATCTTCTGTTCACTCCTTCCATCTTCAAGTGACAATGTGGGATGGAATAGGAAAATTGAGTCTCTAAATGGTTGGCTCCAGGATTGGTGCTACAGGCAGGGCTTTGGATTTTTTGATAATGGTTGCTATAATAAGACTCCAGTCCGTACAGTCTCATGCGGGAAAGGTTTATCTCGCAGGGGCAAAAGCATGCTGGGGCAGGAATTAGCTGGGCTCATTTGGAAAGCTTTAAACTAGGCTTGAAGGGGGATGGGGTTGTAGCTGGCCTTGTCCCAGTGGGGCAGCATTCTGAAACTGATGAGGGCCGGGTGGCCTCCTGTGCCCCTAGGGAGAAATTGGTGTGCTCTGCTCACTCCCTGAAATGCCTGTACACCAATGCACGCAGCATGGGGAATAAGCAGGAGGAGTTAGAATCATATGTTCGGTCGGGAGATTATGATCTGGTGGCAATTACAGAAACATGGTGGGACAGTTCACATGACTGGAATGTGGTCATGGATGGCTATGCCCTTTTCAGAAAAGACAGGCCAGCCAGGCGTGGTGGTGGAGTTGCTCTCTATGTGAGAGAGCAACTACAATGTACTAAATTCTGCCCAGGAGCAGATGAGGAGCTAGTTGAGAGTTTATGGGTCAGGATCAAGGGGCAGGCTGGCAGGGGTGACACTGTTGTGGGAATCTATTACAGGCCACCAGATCAGGGTGAGGAAGTTGATGAGGCCTTCTATGGGCAGCTGAGAGTGGCCTCACAGTCACAGGCCCTGGTTGTGGTGGGTCATTTTAACTACCCTGATGTTTGCTGGAAGGACCAGCCACAGTCCAGGAGGTTCCTCCAGTGCATTGATGATAACTTCCTCATGCAGATGGTGGAGGAGCCGATTAGGAGAGGTGCACTGCTGGACCTCATCCTCACTAACAAGGAGGGTCTGGTTGAAGCAGTAAAGGTTGAGGGCTGCCTGGGTTGCAGTGACCACGAGATGGTGGAGTTCAGCATCTTGTGTGGCAGGAACAAAATAGCAAGTAGAACTGCAACCCTGGACTTTAGCAGGGCTAACTTTGGCCTTTTCAAGCAACTGCTGGGGGAAATCCCATGGGCAAGACTGCTTTGAAGGAAAAGGGGCCCAAGATAGCTGGATTGCATTCAGAGATTGCTTCTTCCACGCTCAGGATCAGAGCATCCCCACACGTAGGAAGTCAAGGAAGGGAGCCAGGAGGCCTCCGTGGTTGAATAGGGATCTGTTGGGTATGCTCAAGCAGAAGAGGAGAGTTTACAGGTCATGGAAGCAGGGGCTGGCTACTTGGGAGGAATATAAGGCTGCTGCCAGAGGATGTAGGAAGGCAGATAGGATAGCTAAGGCCTCCTTAGAATTACAGCTGGCGAGAGGGGTCAAGGACAGCAAAAAGAACTTTTTCAAATACATAGCAGATAAAACTAATACCAGAGGCAATGTAGGCCCACTGAGGAATGGGGTGGGTGCCCTGGTGGGAGAAGATACAGAGAAGGCAGAATTACTGAATGTCTTCTTTGTCTCCGTCTACTCTGCCGGAGGCTGTCCTGGGGAGCCCTGTACCCCTGAGACCCCAGAGGAAGCCAGGTCAATGGAGGAGTTTGCTTTAGTCGATGAGGACTGGGTTAGGGACCAATTAAATAGTCTGGACATCCATAAATCCATGGGTCCAGATGGGATGTATCCGCGGGTGCTGAGGGAGCTGGCTGAAGTCATTGCTGGACCGCTCTCCATCATCTTTGCCAAGTCTTGGGAAACGGGAGAGGTGCCTGAGGACTGGAGGAAAGCAAATGTCACTCCATTCTTCAAAAAGGGCAAGAAGGAGGACCCGGGTAATTATAGACCGGTCAGCCTCACTTCCATCCCTGGGAAGGTGATGGAACAACTTATCCTTGGTGCCATTTCAAGGCATATCAAGGATGAGAGGGTTATTAGGGGCAGTCAACATGGCTTTACCAAGGGGAAATCATGCTTGACCAACCTCATAGCCTTTTATGAGAATGTAACAAGGTGGATGGATGATGGCAGAGCGGTGGATGTGGTCTACCTTGATTTCAGTAAAGCCTTTGACACAGTCTCCCACAGCATCCTCACAGCTAAGTTGAGGAGGTGTGGTCTAGACAATAGAGTAGTGAGGTGAGTTGCAAACTGGCTTAAGGAGAGCAGCCAGAGAGTGGTAGTCAATGGTGCGGAGTCTAGTTGGAGGCCAGTATCTAGTGGAGTGCCTCAGGGGTCAGTACTGGGGCCAATATTATTCCATATATTCATTAACGATTTAGACGAGGGAATAGAGTGTACTATCAGCAAGTTTGCTGATGACACTAAGCTGGGAGGAGTGGCTGACACGCCAGAAGGCTGTGCTGCCATCCAGCGGGACCTGGACAGGCTGGAGAGTTGGGCGGGGAATAACCTGATGAAATTTAACAAGGGAAAGTGTAGAGTCCTGCATCTGGGCAGGAACAACCCCAGGTTCCAGTATAGGTTGGGAAATTACATATTAGAGAGCAGTGTAGGGGAAAGGGACCTGGGGGTCCTGGTGGACAACAGGATGACCATGAGCCAGCACTGTGCCCTTGTGGCCAGGAAGGCCAATGGCATCCTGGGGTGTATTAGAAGGGGGGTGGTTAGTAGATCAAGAGAGGTCCTCCTTCCCCTCTACTCTGCCCTGGTGAGACCCCATCTGGAATATTGTGTCTAGTTCTGGGCCCCTCAGTTCAAGAAGGACAGGGAACTGCTGGAGAGGGTCCAGCGTAGGGCAACAAAGATGATTAAGGGAGTGGAGCACCTCCCTTATGAAGAAAGGTTGAGGGAGCTGGGTCTCTTTAGTTTGGAGAAGAGGAGACTGAGGGGTGACCTTATTAATGTTTATAAATATATAAAGGGTGAGTGCCATGAGGATGGAGCCAGGCTCTTCTCGGTGGCAAACAATGATAGGACAAGGGGTAATGGGATCAAGCTGGAACACAAGAGGTTCCACTTAAATTTGAGAAAAAACTTCTTCTCAGTGAGGGTGACAGAGCACTGGAACAGGCTGCCCAGGGAGGTTGTGGAGTCTCCTTCTCTGGAGACATTCAAAACCTGCCTGGACATGTTCCTGTGTGACCTCACCTAGGCGTTCCTGCTCCAGCAGGGGGATTGGACTAGATGATCTTTTGAGGTCCCTTCCAATCCCAAACATACTGTGATACTGTGAGTCCACACAGGTGATGGGCTATCCCCTTCCTGTCCCTGTCCTTGTCACTGTCCTCTCACTGTCCCCACAGGTGTCCCATCTCTGTCCCTGTGACTCAGTGTTGTCCAGGCAGATGACCTGTCCCCACAGGCTCCTTGTCCCCACAGGGGCTCTGTCACCATCCCTGTCCCCAGTGTCACCCCTACAGGTGTCCAGTCCCATCTCTTTCCTGTTAGCATCATCTGGGGCCCTCTCTCCATCTCTGTTCCCACCCTTGTCCCTCTCTGTCCCTGTCGCTGTCTCCAGTGACCCAGTCAGTCCTTATCAAGCAGGTCCCCTGCCCTCCCTTTGTTTGGTGTGGCCTCAACTACTTCCTGGTGCTGACATAGGATGGGACCCTGCTGGGCTATGGCTGCAGGACTGGCGGCCGCCTGCCAGGGTGGCCCTGTGGCAGTGTCAACTTTGTCCACCTCCGTGTCACGGTGAGACCAGGAGACACTGTAGACTCCACTGGGGACCACACCAAGGATTCCACTGGCATCAGATGGGACCCTCTGGGCAGCCTCTCACCTCTCTGCCTCCTCCATCCTTCCCCAGGTCCCCCATTGGATCAGCAGCCTCAGCACCTCCTGCCATTGGCTCTTCCTGCACTGCGGCCATGACATCAAGGGGCTGCAGCTCTACCAGCGGGCACAGCGGGGACAGGAGCCGCGGCAATGGCGCCGGTGCTGGTGGATGTGCCAGCGGCTGAGGAAGTAAAGGTCGGGCCGCTCTGCTGGGCCACCATCTGGCAAGGGGTGCCAGGGCCCCTGGGGGCCCCAGGGCAGCTGGTGCAGCTCCCCTCCTGTGTGCAGCTCCCCACTGTGGGTGCAGCTCCCTGTCTCCCTGCCTATGGCTGGGGACAGCAGGTGGTAATGGGGATGCTGGTCCCCAGCCAGCCAGTGGGGTGGGCTATGGTCCATGGGGAGCCCCTGCACCCCACAGTCTCCTGCCCACTGCATGTTCCTGCCTACCCTGCCCCCCCCCGCCATGTTGCTGCTTCATGGCACAGCAGTGGGTACAGGGGACACCCTGTGCTCCAAGCTCTGCCCAGCAGCGCCCATAAGCCATCAGAGGCCTCCAACAAGGCTGGGGCAGCTATCAAGGACAGCAGCTCTGCTGCCAGCCCACACCAAGCCACCCTGGCTCTGCCAATCAGCAGAACTATGACAAAGCCCAAAGGTGAGGCTTGGGAGATGGCAGAGCCCCTGGGCGGGTGGGCAAGCTGAGGAAAGCTTGCATCATCCTGGGGTTGGGTTGGCTTTTTTTGGCTTTTCAGCAGCGGTGACCACTCCAGTAGCCCCAGGGATGCCTGTGGAGCTGCCTGAGTAGGAGGCAGGCACCTCTTAAGCCTTTCCTGAGCAGGCAGAGGACACCACCATCAACCATATGCTCACCTAGCTCAGCAGAGCAGATGGTGTAGACACTGTCCCCGAAGTACCCGACAGCCCCAGCTCAACCACCTTCCTCCACGAGCTCACTGACCTCTCCAAGTATGTGGCAAAGTGCGGCTGCACCAAGGAGCGAGTGGTGGTGACAGGGCTGGGGGACAATAAGGACATCATCCCTGATTGTCCTTGGTTTCCCCAACAGCCTCGCCAGCATTGCTTTCCTCAATGAGCTCCACAACTTCTTGGAGTGCGTGGTGGACAGTGACTGCCCCCAGGACCAAGCAGTGAGGGACAGCAAAGAAATCATCTTGACTGCCAATGTCCCCAGCTTGACCACTGAGGTCCTTGATGAGCTCCCTAACCTCTCCCAGTATGTGGCAGAGGGCGGCTGCCCCAAAGAATGAGTGGTGGTGGTGGCAGGGCTGAGGGATGGTGGGGACACTGTCCCCGATGTCCCCAACTTGACCACCTCTCTCAACAGGCTCCCTCCCCTACCTCTTGCAGCAGAGGCCAGAGGACAGCTGCAACAAGGAGCATGTGATGGCAGTGATGCTGGTGGATGGTGAAAACCCCTTCCCTGATGTCCTCGACAGCCTGGCCAGCAGGGCCTCCTTCAACAAAGTCCCCAACTTCTTGGAATATGGGGGGAGGGCAACTCCCCCAAGGACTGCCTGGTGGTGGTGATGTTGGGGGACGCTGACCCCTTCTGGGAGCTGGTGGCGTCCCCCTTGCAGGACCCCAAGGGGAAGCATGGTTGGGTGGTAGCAGTCCTCCCCCCCTGGCTGCCAATGAGTCCCTTGGAGACATGTGAGGAGAGGTCTCCAGAGAGTTCAGAGGAGACGTCAGAGGACAGTCTTGCGGGGAGTCCCAGAAGGATCCCCTGATGGGTCCTGTGGACAGTCTCCTGCTGATCCCCCTGCAGATCCCACTGCTGAGTCCCCTGGCAAGGCCCCAGCTGCCACCCTGTGTTATCCACCCCTCACGGCCCAGCTCGTGGAGGAGGTGCCATGGAGGCAGCCCTGGGTGTTTTTGACCCACTTTCTGCTGCCACCGGGTGTCGTCTCCTCCCAGGTGGTGCCCAGGTTGGGAGAGGTGAGCGGCAAGAAGGCCAAATGCCCTGCGCCAGCTAGCACCATCAAGATACAAGAATCCCCCCCACAGGAAACCCAAAAAAGAAGATGGTGGCACGGAGGGTAACCAAATACTGGAAAACCCTCTGGAAGGGGAAGCTGGATGCAGATAGTGCAATATGTTTGGTGGAATGGGTGACACAGCGCTGACAGCCACCAGCACCACTGGTGTCAGCTCCTGGAAGGACTGGGCCACACGCTGCTGAGGGTGCCCCATACCGACCTGAGACTGCGCTTGCTGAACTCCATTGAGAATTTCCACCCACTGGGACAAAGAGTGAAGGTGGTGGGGTTGGCGTGTCAACCGCCTGACCCAGAGCCCCAAACCAGCCTCAGCTCTCCACCAGGGTCACCAGTACCCTGCTGGTGGTCCCAAGTCCCAGCATGGGGCCAACTGCCTGCAAGCCCCAGCAGATGGCAAGAAGGAAATGGCACTGGCAGTGTCATCAAGCAGCAGGGCCACATAAGGGCTGCCAAACCCAAACAGCTGAGCTGGCTGCACCCATCACCCATGTGGGGCCATACCCCATGAGAGGGGCTGTTGCAGCAGCTGTGCATGCCGCCACAGTTGCCACACCCTCTTGCCCACTCCCTGCCACCCCTCAGATGCCTCATGGGTGTGCCCACCCCACTGGAGGAGCAGGAGGAGTTGGTGCCCACCACACCTGAGCAGTGGCTCCAGCGAGAGCGCAGGAAGAAGCTGTCCAGGAGGAACAGGAGCAGGCAGCCCTGCAGATGTCACTGGGGCAGATGCAGGGCTTTGTGCAGAGAGACACCAACACGGAGAAAGCCAACGAGTATGGCCAGCCGTAACCTACCACTCCAGCACTGTCCTCCATAGCAGAGGTATGGATGCAGAGACCTGCACCCACCTGCTGTCACAGAGGCACCCCGAAGTTAGTTTAGACAGATAACAGGGTCCAAAACAAACTTTTATTCAGTAAAGAAAGTGCAGCAGATTAAACGGTGGAAGACGAGGTTTTAGCTCTCCAGTAGTGACATAAATCATAGAAACATAGAATCATAGAATGCTAGGGATTGGAAGTGACCTCGAAAGATCATCTAGTCCAATCCCCCTGCCAGAGCAGGAACACCTAGATGAGGCTTACACAGGAACGTGTCCAGGCTGGTTTTGAATGTCTCCAAAGTAGGAGACTCCACAACCTCCCTGGGCAGCCTGTTCCAGTGCTCTGTTACCCTCACTGAGAAGTTTGTTCTCAAGTTTAAGTGGAACCTCTTATGTTCTAGTTTAAACCCATTACCCCTTGTCCTATCATTGTTTGTCACCGAGAAGAGCCTGGCTCCATCCTCATGACAGTCACCCTTTCTATATTTGTAAACATTTATAAGGTCACCCCTCAGTCTCCTCCAAACTAAAGAGACCCAGCTCCCTCAGTCTTTACTCATAAGGGAGGTGCTCCACTCCCTTAATCATCTTGGTTGCCCTGCACTGGACTCTGTCCAGCAGTTCCCTGTCCTTCTTGAACTGAAGGGCCCAGAAATGGACACAATATTCCAGGTGTGGTCTCACCAGGGCAGAGTAGAGGGGAAGGAGAACCTCTCTCCACCTTCTAACCACCCCCCTTCTAATACACCCCAGGATGCCATTTGCCCTCTTGGCCACAATGGCACAATGCTGGCTCATGGTCATCCTGTTGTCCACCAGGATCCCCAGGTCCCTCTCCCCTACACTGCTCTCTAATGGATCATTCCCCAACTTATACTGGAACCTGGGATTGTTCCTGCCCAGATGCAATACTCTACATTTTCCCTTGTTATATTTCATTACATTTTTCCCCACCCAGCTCTCTAGCCTGTCCAGGTCACGCTGGATGGCAGCACAGCCTTCTGGCGTCTCAGCCACTCCTCCCAGCTTGGTGTCATCAGCTAACTTGCTGATAGTACACTCTAGTACCTCATCAACGTCATTGATGAATATATTGAACAGTACTGGCCCCAGCACAGACCCTTGAGGCACTCCACTAGATACAGACTCCAACCAGACTCTGACTCATTTACCACGACTCTCTAGCTACTTTCCTTCAGCCAGTTCACAGTCCACCTCACTACCTGATCATCCAGACAACCCTTCCTCATTTTAGCTATGAGACTGCTGTGGGAGTCTGTGTCAAAAGCTTTACTGAAGTCAAGGTAGAGCACATCCACCGTCCTGCCATCATCTATCTACCTCGTTATATCTTCATAAAAGGCTATGAGTTTGGTCAAGCACGACTTCCCCTTGGTGAAGTCATGTTGACTGCCCCTAATGACCCTCTTATCCTTGATATGCCTTGAGATGGCACCAAGAATAAGTCGTTCCATTACTTTCCCAGGGATGGAGGTGAGACTGACCGGTCTATAATTAGCCAGGTCTTCCTTCTTGTCCTTTCTGAAGACTGGGGTGACGTTAGCTTTCCTCCAGTCCTCAGGCACCTCTCCCGTTTCCCAAGACTTGGCAAAGATGATGGAGAGTGGTCCTGCAATGACGCCAGCCAGCTCCCTCAGCACCTGCGGGTGCATCCCATCTGGGCCCATGGATTTGTGGATGTCTAGATTGCCTAATTGTTCCTTAACCCAGTCCTCATTAACCAAGGCAAATTCTTGCATCATCCTGCCTTCCTCTGGGGCCTCAGTGGTACGGGGCTCCTCAGGACACCCTCCGGCAGAGTACACAGAAACAAAGAAGGCATTCAGTAACTCTGCCTTTTCTGTATCTTCTGTCACCTGAGAACCTGCCTCATTCATCAGTGGGCCTACACTGCCTCTGGTGTTAGTTTTATCTGCCACATATTTGAAAAAGCTCTTTCTCTTGTCCTTGACCCCTCATGCCAGCTTTAATTCTAATGAGGCCTTTGCTTTCCTAGTTGCCTCCCTACATCCCCTGACAACAGCCTTATATTCTTCCCAAGTGGTCAGCCCCTCCTTCCATGATCTGTAAACTCTCCTCTTCCACCTGAGCTTACCCAGCAGTTCCCTGTTTAACCAAGCAGGTCTCCTGGCTCCCTTCCTTGACTTCCTATGTGTCGAGATGCACCGATCTTGAGCTTGGTAGAAGAAATCCCTGAATATTAACCAGCTATCTCGGGCCCCTTTACCTTCAAGCAGCCTTGCCCATGGGATTTTCTCTAGCAATTGCTTGAAGTCCAGGGTTGCAATTCTGCTTGCTACTCTGTTCCTGCCGCACAAGATCCTGAACTCCACCATTTCATGGTCACTGCAACCAAGGCAGCCCTCAACCTTTACTGCTTCAACCAGACCCTCCTTGTTAGTGAGGATGAGGTCCAGCAGTGCACCTCTCCTGGTTTGCTCCTCCACTATTTGCATAAGAAAGTTATCTTCAGTGCACTGGAGGAACCTTCTGGACTGTGGCTGGCTGGCTGAGTAGTCCTTCCAACAAACATCAGGGAAGTTAAAATCACCCACCACAACCAGGGCCTGTGATTGTGAGGCTGCTGCTCTCAGCTGCCTGTAGAAGGCCTCATCAGCTTCCTGACCTTGATCTGGTGGCCTGTAATAGATGCCCACAACAGTGTCTCCCCTGCCAGCCTGCCCCTTAATTCTCACCCATACACTCTCAACTCGCTCCTTATCTGTGCCTGGCCAGTACTCAATACATTGTAGTTGCTCTCTCACGTAAAGAGCAACTCCACCACCTCACCTGGCTATCCTGTCTTTCCTGAAGAGGACATAGCCATCTATGACCACGTTCCAGTCATGTGAGCTGTCCCACCATGTCACCCAGATCATAATCTCCTGCCCGAACACAGGTTTCTAGCTCCTCCTGCTTGTTCCCCATGCTGTGTGCATTGGTGTACAAGCATTTCAGGGAGCGAGCTGAGCATACTGATTCTACCCTAGGGGGATGGGAGGCCTCCCAGTCTCCATCAATTCTAGAATGCTGCCCTACTGATGCAAGCCCAACTAGAACCCCATCCCCCTTCAAGTCTAGTTTAAAGCTCTCCAAATGAACCCTGCTAATTCCTGACCCAGCATTCTTTTGCCCCTGCGGGATAAACCATTCCCACACATCACTGTGTGGACTAGTGTCCTATGAATCCAGCCGTTATCAAAGAATCTGAAGCCCTGCCTGTAGCACCAATCTCGAAGCCAATTGTTTACAGATTGAATTCTTCTATTCCATCCCACGTTGTCACCCAAAAACGGAAGGAGTGACGAGAAAATCACTTCAGCTCCAGACTCTTTCACCATCCATCCCAGAGCCTTGAAGTCTTTCGTTATTCCCCTCATACTGCAGGATGCAGCCTCCTCCCCACCTGTCTGGAAGATCAGCACTGGGTAGTAGTTTGTCGGGTGCACCAAGTCAGGGAGTGCCCTGGTGATATCCCTGATCCGGGCCCCAGGTAGGCTACAAACTTCCCTATGATGAGGGTCAACTCTGCATTTTGGGCCCTCCGTGCCTCTCAGAAGGAAATCGCCTATTACAATCACCCTTCTTTCTTTCTTGTCAGAGGTAGTCTTGAGGTGTGGAGTTAACTGCCTCTTCCTATGTGTCCCTGTAGGTGGATCTTGCACCGTGTCCTCACCTACCTCACCTACCTGCTCTTCAAGCCCGGGGCTTCAAACTTGTTACCAAGGGGCACCTGGGGAAGTAAAGCAGGTAGGGAGGGGGGGGTTTCCTGTGACACCGAATGGAAACTCGCTTCCAGTCTTCCTCATCTTTTAGGTCACTTACCGCTGCGTGACAGCAACAGGGCAGGGGCTGTCTTGGGTCTTCCACCTCTGCCCGACAAGGTAGGGGGTCCACCACCTTTTGGGGGGTATCCCCCTGAGGCCTTTCTGAGTGGCACGCCACAGAGTTACTCCACCAGTCTATCTCCTTTTCACACTCTCTGATGGTCCTTAGTGTCTCAACCTCCTCCTTGAGTTTTGCAACCATGCTGAGCAAATCTTGCACCTGCTCACACAGGTCAAATTCTGGCCTCCCTCCCCCAGCAGCAGCAGGCTCTGGCACTCCCCACAGCCAGTGACCTGAACAGCCACGGTTCAGGGTAAGGTCTCTTTTTGAGTTGCCACAGTCTTTTACAGGCAAGCTCTCTTCCTGGAGGAGACCATGGCCAGCAGCAGTCTAGGACACTGCCAATAGATGAGAAATCTAGCAAGCAAGGAGAGCAGAACCTCTGTGCCCTACTGCATGAGCAACCACACCTGTTGCTGCAGCACAGTGTGGGTGAGCTTCACCATCTCACAGCTACTTCCCCTCTCAGCACCTGGTGAACCTCCCAAAGGCTTTTTCAAGACGAGGGTGGGGGTGTGATCACCGTCACCGTGGTAACGGCCATGCCAGGTCAGCCACCCCTGCAAGGACTGCCAGGGACTTCCGGGTTGCGATATTGAAAACGCGACCCGGAAGTCCCTCTTTCATACTGCTGTAGCTTTGAGATTTCACTCATGGCTCTGGCTGAGCTGGCTCAGTCAGCTGATCCCAGAAACTGTGTGCTTGTCTCAAGTTACAACCGCTTTTAAATCTCCTGCGTCACCGTGGTAACGGCCATGCCATGTCAGCCACCCCTGCAAGGACTGCCAGGGACTTCCGGGTTGTGATATCGAAAACGCGACCAGAAAGCCCTCTTTCTTACCGCTGTAGCTTCAAGATTTTGCTCACGGCTCTGGCCAAGCTGGCTCAGTCAGCTGATCCCAGGAACTGTGGATACAGGTTTAAGTATCAGTCAAGGTAATTATTAAAGGTGCAACAAATAATAACAATGGAGATCCACAGTGTGCATACACGTGGCTCACCAAAAACAATGCCAGAGCCGTCCCTGACTCTGGGAAAAGTATACACTTGCCTGAATTTGGCAAGGAATTATTAAAGAAAATACACGTGGTTATATTTAAGCACGGAATAAGCACCCGCGATCCTGCGAGGAATTATTCAAGAAAATTTTATCACTCACCCACGTGGCTCAGTGGGGGAATCCTGGTCCTGGGAGATTACCTTAGGCAGCCATCCTGCCTAAGGGGGAGGGCTTTCGGCCGCAGACTTTGGCCCGTGCTCCAAGTGGTCTGCACAATCGGCGGCTGGCCTCATCAGGGGTCCCGTTTATGTAGCTTTGTCAGATCTGACTGTAGGCATTCCAGAAGCTTCTCTGCACCCCCACTCTGGCTGTGGAGTGTCCTGAAGCTTCTAAGCACCCCCACTATGGCTGTGGGTGCCCAGCGGCTCCTTGGTGCCTCTACACCCCCACCCCTTCTCTCTCTTAACGACTCCGATCAATGGGTTCTGGGGTTAAAACAAAAGAAGCTGTTAACCCCATTGCAGGAGAATTGGGGGGCATATGTGTCTACACCTTCCATATCGAAGGAAGGGAGGGGGAGAGAGGGGGGTGTGCATCTGCCACGCCTGCCCACTCCAGTGTCGCGGTTGAGACGGACAAACGACATGGACCAGGTTCTTTCAAGATGAAAGTAATAGAGCACCATTTATTGCTACAAGTGCATTTTTATACAATTCTACCAGTTCATGTGTCTTTTCACTATTGGTTACAAGTTACAGCACTAACATCTCATTGGTTAATTTTTCTATCATCCATGTTATTCTTC
Source organism: Nesoenas mayeri (assembly GCF_963082525.1). Lineage (NCBI taxonomy): Eukaryota > Metazoa > Chordata > Aves > Columbiformes > Columbidae > Nesoenas > Nesoenas mayeri. The sequence goes on from NC_137553.1 coordinate 15,419,612, forward strand.
TATCCCCTTCTCTCTCATGGGTACATCTCTTCTCTCTCCGGATACTCCTTTACTCCCATCCTCCTCAAGGGTAAATCTCTACTCAAGCCTCCTCAAGGCTGATCTCTACTCTCATATTTTCTGTCAAGGATTCCACAGACCCGCTGCAGTTTCCCACAGTCCAGCCCCAGCCCTCTCCCAGATCCCCCTTTCTTGCTTAATTCATTAAAAGAGTTGGGTGTTCACTTTGCAGTGCCTCTCTCTTCCTGTGGTCATTTATGCAGCAGGGGGAGGGCAGGGAGTTAATGCAGCTTCCCTGCAGCCCGAGCAACCCCGCCATTGCCTGAAGGACGGTGAGAGGAGGGAGGACATGGCCACCATCAAGTGTCTGTAAAAAGTATTGAGCAGCGTGGAGTATCTTACAGACAGTGATCTTGAGTTACTGGAACAACCTCGACCAAAATAGAATGAGAAGCCAGAATGTTTTTGCACAAGAAAAGATATTTACAATGTGTTAGCCAAACTGCCAGAGCATGTGCAAGATTAAGTAAACCAATCACAAGATAACTTTAAACGTGTGAACAGGTAGCATAAGCCAATTAAAACAGAAAGTTAAACGCGTGTACAACAGCTACTACCTATAAATGTAAGTGCATTGTGGAAATAAAGAGTCTTTTGGTTCACTCATGCCAGGAGTCCATGTGGTCAATCCCTCAAATGGTGACCCCGACGTGATAGGGTCAAAAAAGTGCTGAAGCGAGCGTCCGGAGTGACTCCAGCCAAACTATCATTTCGACAGCCGGACTGATCAAGAAACAAAGCAACACAAGAGAAAGAGAAATGTCCTGGTTTGGTTAAAAAGAAGACCAGTTCTTATTTAGTGATTTTTCTTTTAGCTAAGTTCTTCTAGGTGGCTGTACTTTTCTGAGTTTTAGCCTGCATATTTTTCCTAGGATGCTGTACTCGGTGCTGATAAGAGACCAAAAGAATGCTGAAGAAGCTCGTGTTCAGATTTATTACTATGGTAGCTAAGAAAGACTGATAAGTTTTCCCATCATTCCGTTGTGAGAGGGGCGTGTTTGAGGAGGGGTGGATGGAACAGGTGACTAGAACTGACCAACGGAAGTATTCCATCCCATAATCGTCATACCCCCTATATAAGAGGGTGATCACAAGGGTCACTTTCTCTTTGACCATGGCTGGCATCTAGAGAGGACCCTGCCTGTCTGCCTGTGATCTACAGGCCTTAGGGCCTGCATCCCTGCAACCAGGTTCCGGTCTGCTGTGAAGTCCCACCCATGACTTCCGGGGGCCTGAGCTGCACCTGCTGGAGCCACGCCAGCTCCACACACCCAGCTCCACCACCGCTGGAGTGACACCAACTCCACATCGAGCACTTGAGATTGGTTTTGTATATTTTGTATATATTCTCTATTTATTAGTAGCATTAGTAAAACCCTTTAAAACTCTCCAACTTGAAGTCTAAGTCTCTCTTCCTTTCCCCTTATCTTTCCTATCATCTTTCCGATCTAAAGGAAAAGGGTGGCGGTAAGTGAGGGGATAACAGGGAGTGTCTGCCACAGTTTATTGCCACCTTGCCTTAAACCTTGACAAAGAGAAAGAGAAATGCACCCAGGTAATCACCATATCATGAATACAGGTGAGCGGCTGGATAGTTAAATATGGGATCTAATTTTTTGTAGAAGAAGCAGCTAAGTGAAACTATTTCTGTAAATTTTACAAAAGCGGGGTGTTAGAGCGAGATAAGGACTAAGCAAAACAAGTCGATTCAATGTGAATCACGCTAAGCCAATTATTACAGAAACAAGTCTCCTTATATACGTAACTATATTCTAATCACGCGTCCACGCTCCAAGCATGGATTCGTTAAATGAGTATCATGGGCTGTCCGTGCGCTGGAGTCTCACTGATGATACGTCCGATGATTCATGCCACGCCAGGAGCCCGGTGATTGAGGAACGCCCCTCTTTCTCACATCAGACTCTGCACTCAGCTTCTCGAAGAGGCCTTGAGACTCCTTTGAGCCTGACTAATTCAGCAACAGATCGTTATCTATCAAAACCCCTCCACACTTCCCCCTTTCTTTTCCTGAATTAGTCAGGCCCCTTAAACCGCACGATGCATCATTTTTGAAATATACTGCAACACAGAACACGTGATTAACAACATAATTACAATTACATATAATGCAGTTAAACCTTACTTAATAAGATCAAACAACTACCTACCTATTCTTAAAACCTTAATTCCATCATGACAACCTTATTATCACACTATTTTAATAGATTCAAAATAACCAGACAAGTTAATACAATATATTCTCTTAAATTCCTAAAAGATTTATAACTGCGCAGTTTATAGGGTAACATACTTAATACCATCAGTATATAATAATAATTGAATTAATATATTAAAAGTTATCTCAACCTATTTAAAAGATCAATAGCTTAACTTCAATATCCCTTCTAAAACTTTATCAGTTGCTAAACTTAGATTACTATGGTAGGGATATCTTATAATTTTACCTTATCTATGCATTGACTATTTAATCATAATATCACCCTTTTGGATCTCCTGCTGATTGTTCAAATTGCCATTCTCCACAGAAGGTACACCACTTGCTTGCTAATAGGCTTCTAGAACACCAGGTCTGCGAACATCTGTAACACTGAATTAGGATCCATGGTTTACAACTGAAACAGTCCTCACAACTTATCTCCCTCCTGTCCGTCTGCATCCATTGAATCTTTGTTGAATCCACTTCAGTCCTCGGCCTGTAATGACACAAACATAACCTTTTCCCCAGGTTATCAATTGATGTGGCCTTTTTAATTGACTAGTGATTTGACCATAACTAATGTAGGTTCTTTCTGATTTAGCATGGTTTTGGGTCATACTTGCAAAGTATTTCATCACATACAATGCTTTTGACAATTGGTTTTGTGGTGTTTCCCCTACTTCCCCCCTTTTTTTAAAAAACAAACAAACAAACAAACAAACAAAGTTCAGAACCAGATACGTGCGTTGGACCTTGACTACGTACTCAAAATCACAAATCAAATTTAGAGGTTCCTCCTTAAAAAGCTCTAAGTAATTTAAAGCTGTGCCAAGTTCTGCTAATTGGGTTGAATCTTCAATAATTTTTACAGAATGACGCCAATTGTTATCTTCACGCCAACCCACTACAGCTTTATGAGACTTCCCAGAACCATCAACAAAAACTTTGCAAGTATGTAGGATCAGACCAAATACAAGTATGGTCTATGACCTGATGTTAAAGACTTGCAGGTTCTGCAGCAATTTACATTTAGGCATGCCAAAAGCTGTGCTGTTAAGAAAACCAGTTAGTGCAATTTATAAAGACATAGATTACAAATAAAAAAAAAAATCAGAATTAAATTTCACAAATGGTACATATATGACAAAAGGATCATGGCCTATTAAGACTTAAATTCATTCCCTGCATTTTCTTGATCAGAGTGACAATTGGTATATAACAGTCGGTATATTAGTTTGCTAGCAATCTCATCATACTGTCCCACAATAACCACAGGTTGTTTCTATGTTGTAGCTATAAATAGACAAATCTGCAAGTCCAATTAAATGCAGTCAGCCTGTAAGGTTGTCATAAATTTATTCATCAAAGTTTCTAACTCCATTTTGGCTGTCATATTTATTGGATATTGTTTTCCCTTACCGGATCGAAGTCCTGTTTCAGATCTATCAGTGTAGTGTTTGCTTTATCGAAACATTGGCTGTTAATACTAGTGGAAATACAGCATTTGAAATTTCCTTGGAGATTTCTCACTTGCAGCAGGCAGATCTGCACCATCCAAGCAGCTTCTTGTAGGCCATGCAATTCAACAGAATTCTCAGAAAATGTTATTTGAGCTTACAATTTAATTAACAAATCGTAACCTAAGAGAGATATAGGACTTTCTGGCAAATATAAGAATTCATGTATTAAAACTTTGTTCCAAATTTGGCATTCCATTGGTCTCAAAAAATGGCCTTTCTTTCATTCTCTCCCATGACCTCAAAAATTAGCATGGTGAATTTACTAAGAAGTCTCTTACAACTAATTACCACAGAATAAGTCTATCAACAAATTTTTGGTTTAATTTTCCAGTTTCATTAGAACTATGGGTCTGCTAAGGATGCCTTTAAACTTCACCCTCTGACTGCTCCAGTCAGTATTACATCGCTGCAGTGGGGGGGAGAGAGAACCCCCCTTTCACTGCTTTAAAAGAGGGCAGCCAGGTTTTTCCTTTTTTTTTTTTGTTTCTTTCTCTTCTTGCTGCAGTTCAGATTTAACCAAAGTCACGTAGCTGGCATAATGGCTGGTACGTCGTAGGTGACTCTGGGAAACTTCTCAGTTACAATGAGCTGCACACAGGCCTGGGATATTTTGCTCTTTTGTTTTCCCATTTCATTCCAGCCATAATACACTTTATATGCAATTTCAAGTAGCTCAGCAATAGTTACATTCCTTAGCTTCATTTACGTTTTACAATTTAGAGATGTCAAAAAACAGTATAAACCAGTATAATAAACATAAATCCATTATTCTATTTTCCTAAATCTAAATCAGTTAATATTCTAGCAACTTTTAAATACAATCTCTTCTAAATGCACATCTATCATAGCATTTTAACAATTTAAATGCTTTTCTAACAATATAAGCGATTACTCTAATGAGTAGGGATGCATCGTAAGGGGGAGCAAGGTGGAATTTTAGCAGTGGAACCAGTTCCCATTTTGTAATTATCTCCCCAAACAAGATTCTTTTGGTACCAAATATGAATATGCAAACTAAAATACTGAGCTCAGATATGAAAACCATATACCAAGTTCAAATATGCAGATGGATCACAGTCACACTAATTTAAGACAATATCTCAATTTTTGCATTGCACCTTTGGGCCGCTTACTGCTCAGCCAGGTGGAGGTACCTCTGGGTCTCCCTGACAAAATAGGTCAGTGCGCGCTGGACCCCATTGGCACCCGCCCCCCCGCCACCGCAGCGAGCTGGACTGGCAAGGCCTTTTTTTTTCTTTGTTTTGTTCTGTTTGTTTTGTTTTTAGTGTCTCATCTGGTGCGCTACAGCTGTTATTCCAAAACCAGGATTCTTTACATGGTGTGCATATGGAAAAGTCAAATCCACCACACCGAGATGAGACACAGCCTGTCACAGAGTTGCGCAAGTCTGAATGCTGGAATAAAGTTAGCATGCTGGAGAGAAAAATAACAGCCACTACCTGCAAAATTTTACCATCACATTCACGCAGTAAAGAACTAAATTACTCATGATCTTCTGTATTATCACAAAATGCACATTTTGAGTCAACGGATTCTCATGATTTAACAGACTGCGAACTTACTGTACCATATAGCACGGACCTATCAAAATTGCAACATGCTTAAACAGATACCCACAAAGAAAACAGGTTAATAAGGAAAGCATCTTGCAGACTTTAACAAGTTTTCTGTGACCTGTGTGTTATCAGTTAATTCTCTCAGCTTGTTGACGTTCAAATCGCCCCACCTGTAAAACTGTCTGAAATGATTTAATGATTTCTTGTAGAGATTTATTTTGTCCTGCTCTTCTGGCCTCAACAACAACATTAATTGCAACAAGATTCTATTTTCCGGACACTTTTCCCAATCATTTAACTTATACAGCAGCCAACACTGATTTCAATATTTAACAAGATCTTCCTTCCTTTTAATTCTGAGTGCTTTCCTAAATTTTAAAACATCTCCCAATACTGATTTTTTAGGAACACAACTGAAAACAATTATTCCTGACCCCATCTTGCAAGTAAAAACCTTGAGAAGAGGGAGGGAGGGAGGGGGAGGAGGGGAGGAAGGCACAGGGCTCCTTGCAGCGTGAATGGGAAAAGCGGGGAAAAGGTTTTACGGTGCACTTAAAAACAACTAGTAAAACAATTAACTCACATTCCTGACAAGCTGCTTGATTTTCAGAGAGGCAATAAACAGGAGCACATAATTTGTACTGTAAAACTCGCAAATAACATGTTGATAGCAAACATTAGCATTCTCTACTGCTAATCTCAACACTCATGCTTCCTTAGCTTCTAAGTTTTCAACCTGCTTACTGATGGCCTCTTGAAGGTGGTCAATAAATTGCATGTAATTCTCATTGGGACCCCGATTAATAGTTGCAAGTGATTTGTTCAAGATCTGTTGACTGCCTCAGGATTTGAGAAACTTATCGTGTCTGTAGTTGTGGTGTGTCAATTAGTGTCTCTTCCAGGAGTTGTGGGATACCTGCCCCTTTCAATGAATCCCCATTGTTCTGTCCTAAATGATCTATAGCTGTTACATTGCATAGGTCTAATTTTGCTTGAGTTTTTCATGGTTCTTATCTGATCTCGGGGCAACTTGTACACATACTTAACTTTTCAAGAAAATTACTTCAAACTCTCATCCCCTTCCGAGTCATCAGATAACATGGACTTGAACGGTGCTGGAGAATCATTAGTAACAGGGGGGTTTGGAACAGTGCACATTCTCGCCAATACTTTCTAGCATCATAATTATTCGTATAACCTGAGTCCCCAAGCGCATCCTCTTTCCCGTCATGATCAGCACGACTGCATTGCTGACTGTTGGATTCACTCGCTAATAGCTGATCTGATCTTTCACACAGTTATTTTGCCCAGTTCTTAACCGGCAACTCCTTCTGCTCTTTTGTAGGAGTTAGAGGGGTAGAAGGCGATAAAGGCGGACACGAATCAGTAAAAGGACTGATATTACACTTATTTACGACTTTAGCATTCTCAGCTTTCAACAGTTCTTTTGATAAATTGTCTGACTCCAGTTCCTTGGACTGCTTGGTCTCTTTAGGGTCGTGTGATGGTATAGGAGGCCATCTACTGAGTGATTTTCCTCCCCTCGCCCCAGACTGCTGTATCATCGGGGGTGCCGACGGCACAATAGGGATTGGGGCAGGAAGGGAATCAAAGACACAAACTGGGTAAGCTTCACAGTTATTTTTAGAGTTCTTATCAGGCTGCAACACTGTAAAAATTCCAGTAACCGCAGCCCGTTCATCCTTAAGTTCTTTTAAGGTGGTAATTATAAGCTTCCATGTAGTCGCTAGTGATTTAGTTTCTTTATCTCCGTCGCTAATCTTATCCCATAATTTCTGCCCTATATCGTCCCAAAGTTCAATTTTTAAAGCTTTTTCAGCTTCTGTCGGGTAGCCGTTAGTTCTACACCAAACCAACAGTCTACGGATGTTACTTTCTTCATATTTAAGTCCTCTCATAGAGAGAATATGCAGGAGGAGTTTAACTATAGCTTCTTCCTCAGAGGATATATTTTGCCCCTGTCACGGAATATTACCCCGAGGGACAACAGGGTCCAAAGCAGCCTTTATTAAACTGGTGAAAACAGGATTTTAATATTCCAAAAGTGACTTAAATACAGGTTCGAATATCAGCTGAGGAAACTTATTTAGGGGCGGCAACCACTACAGCAGGCGGTCCACAGAGTGCATGCACGTGGCTTCACTCAAAACAATGCCGGAGTCGCCCCTGAGTCCCGGAGAAGCACACACTTGCCCAAGCCTATCCGTAATTATTTTAAAGAGATACGCGTACTTGTAATGAGTACGGAAAGTGTACGCTCGTGATTGTGCGAGGAAATAATTTAAAGTATGTGTGCAAACGTGCACAGAAAGTATAAATATACTCGCAATCCTGCGAGAAGTTTTACTCACGGCCGTGGCGGTGAGGCAAGCGGAGACTCCGTTACGGGGAGCTGGGGGGGGGCCGTGGCTCCTGGCGGCAGTGGCTAAGCTCGTTCTCCGAGAAAACTCCGGCCAAAGGGAAGTTTTCGACGAGAGTCCCGTTTTTTAAGAGCTTGACCTGACTGCAGTCATTCCTCCTATTCCCGGAAGCCACCCAAAAACATCCCCCACCCTGGGTGTGGGCGCCCAGCGGCTTTTGCCCCTAACGACTCTGGTATGGGTGCTCTGGGGCCAGACAAAGAAGCTGTTAGGCCCACGGCAGTCAGGAGAGAGGGGGATGTGCCCACTCCTCCATACTGAAGGAGGGAGGGGGAGAGTGGGGGCAGAAGAGGGGGGAGAGAGGCGGGGGGGGGTTGCATTCTGCCACACCCCATAACTTCACTTTTCCCTCCTCCTGCTCCCAGCCACTCACCTTTTCCGGTGATTTCTTCAACAAAATTAATGCGGAACATCCATACGCCTCCGCCCGGTTCTCAGTCCAGGTGATCCACCTCTGGCTGGGCCGCTCCAGGCTTTTCCCCGACCTCAGTGGTCCGCCGTTCAGAGTATCACGTTGGGGTCACCATTTGTTGGAGCGATAAAGGACTCAGCAAACAATTCGATTCAATGTGAATCATGCTAAAGCCATTTATTACAGAAACAAGCCTCCTTATATATGCAACTATATTCTAATCACGCGTCCACGCTCCAGGCATGGATTCGCTAAATGAGTATCATGGGCTGTCCATGCACTGGAGTCTCACTGATGATACGTCCGATGATTCACGCCACGCCAGGACCCCGCTGATTGAGGAACACCCCTCTTTCTCACAGCAGATTGTGTTCCCAGCTTCTTGAAGCAGCCTTGAGATTCTTTTGAGCCTGACTAATTCAGCAACAAAATCTTTATCTATCAAAACCCCTCCACATCAGACTATGTCGGGATTTGTCAGGCTCTGTCCAGCTTTGTCGGGCTCTCTCAGTCCCTCTCAGACTCTGTTGGGCTCTGTCGAGATTTGTCATGCTCTTTTGGGCTTTGCCTGGCTTTGTCAGGCTCTGTCGGGCTCTCTTGGACTTTGACGGGCTCTGTCGGGCTTTGACGGTCTCTATGGGGCTCTGTCAGGTTCTGTCTAGCTGTGTCAGACCCTGACGGGCTTTGTCGGGCTGTTTTGGTCTTTGTTGGGGGCTGTCTGGCTCTGTCAGGCTCTGAGAGGCTTTGTCAGTCCATGTCAAACTCTGTGGGGCCCTGTTGGGCTCTGTATAGCTCTATCAGGCTTTGTCAAGCTCTGTCAGGATCCTTTGGGCTCTGTTAGTCTTTGTCGGGCTCTGTCAGGATTTGTCGCGCTTTGTTGGGCATTGTCAGGCTCTGTCAGGCTCTGTCTGGCTCTGTCAGGCCTTGTCATGCTCTCTTGGGTTCTGCTGGGCTTTGTGGGCCCCTGTCAGGCTCTGTCAGGCCCTGAAGGACTCTGTCAGTCTATTTCGGGCCCTGAGGGGCTCTGTTGGGCTCTGTCTGGCTGTGTCAGATATTGTCAGTCTCTCGGGATCCGTTGGGCTTTGTCAGACCCTGTCAGGCTCTGTTGGGCCCTGAATGACTCTGTCGGTCTCTTTTGGGCCCTGTGGGGCCCCGTTGGGCTCTGTCTGGCTGTGTCACGCTTTGTCAAGCTCTGTCAGGATCCATTGGACTCTATCGGGATTTGTCACACTTTGTTTGGCTTCCTCAGGCTCTGTTGGGTTGTGTCCAGCTCTGTCACTCTTTGTCGGGCCCTGGCAGGCTTTGTCGGGCTCTGTTGGGGTCTGTCTGGCTGTGTCAGGCTTTGTCAGTCTCTCTCGGGATTTGTTTGACTTTGTCAGACCCTGTCAGGCTCTGTGGAGCCCCGAAGGGCTCTGTTGGTCTCTGTCAGGCTCTGTCGGTCTCGGTCGGGCTCTGTCATGTTTTGTTGGGCTCTGTCATGCTTTGTAGGGCTCTTTTGTGCTTTGTCAAGCTCTCTTGGGCTGTATCAGCATTTGTTTGGATCTGTCAGGTCCTGTCAGGCTGTGTCACGCTTTGTCAAGCTCTGTCAGGATCCGTTGGGCTCTGTCGGACTCTATCAGGATTTGTCGCACTTTGTTGGGCTTTGTCAGGCTCTATTGGGTTGTGTCCAGCTCTGTCACTCTTTGTTGGGCCCTGGCAGGCTTTGTCAGGCTCCATCGGGGTCTATGGGGCTGTCTTGAACTTTGTTGGGCTCTGTTGGGGTCTGTAAAGCTCTCTTGGACGTTGTCAGGCCCTGATGGGCTTTGTCAGGCTGTTTTGGTCTTTGTCGGGCACTGTCTGGCTGTGTTGGGCTCTGTCAGGCTTTGTTGGTCTGTGTCAATCTCTGTGGGGCCCCGTCGGGCTCTGTCTGGCTGTGTCACACTTTGTCAAGCTCTGTCAGGATCCGTTGGGCTCTGTTGGTCTCTGCTGGTCTCTGTCAGGATTTGTTGCGCTTTGTTGGGCATTGTCTGGCTCTGTTGGGCTCTGTCTGGCTGTGTCAGGCTTTGTCATGCTCTCTCGTGATTCACTGGGCTTTGTCGGCCCCTGTCAGGCTCTGTCGGGCCCTGAAGGGCTCTGTCATGCTTTGTAGGTCTTCATCGGGTCCTGTCAGTCTCTGTCGGGCTTTGTCAGGCCCTGACGGGCTCTGTTGTGCACTGTCAGGCTTTATCTGTTTGTGTCGAGCTCTGTGGGGCCTTGTTGGGCTCTGTCTGTCTGTGTCACACTTTGTCAAGCTCTGTCAGGATCTGTTGGGCTCTGTCAGGCTCTATCGGGATTTGCCGCACTTTGTCAGGCTTTGTCGGGCTCTATTGGGTTGTGTCCATCTCTGTCACTCTTTGTTGGGCCCTGGCAAGCTTTGTTGGGCTCTGTTGGGGTCTGTCTGGCTGTGTCAGGCTTTTTCAGGGTCTCTCAGGATCCATTGGGCTTTGTCAGCCCCTGACAGGCTGTGTCAGGCCCTGAAGGGCTCTATCAGTCTCTTTCAGGCCTTGAGGGGCTCTGTCAGGCTCTGTCTGGCTGTGTCATGCTTTGTCAAGCTCTGTCAGGATCCGTTGGGCTCTGTCAGGCTCTATTGGGATTTGTCGCACTTTGTCGGGCTCTGTTGGGTTGTGTCCATCTCTGTCACTCTTTGTTGGGCCCTGGCGGGCTTTGTTGGGCTTTGTCGAGTTCTATCGCACTCTGTCTGGCTGTGTCAGTCTTTGTCAGTCTCTCTCGGGATCCGTTGGGCTTTCCCGGGTCCTGTCAGGCTCTGTTGGGCCCTAAAGGACTCTCTCAGTCTCTGTCAGGCTCTGACGGGCTCTTTCAGGCTGTGCCGGGCACTTTTGGTCTCTGTCAAGCTCTATCAAGGTTTGTAGAGGCTTGTCGGGCTCTGTTGGGCTTTGTTGGGAGCTGTCGGGCTTGATCGGTCTCTGTTGGACTTTGTCGAAATCTGTTGGTTTTTCTTGGGCTCTGTCAGTTTTTTTGTGGCTCTGCTGGGCTCTGTCAGGCTGTGTCGATCTTTATCGGCCTTTGACGGGCTCTATCGTGTTTTGTTGGGCTCTCTTGGGCTCTGTCAGGCTTTGTAGAGCTCTCTAGGGCTTTGTCAGGCTCTGTTAGGCCCTGTCGGTTTGTGTCGAGCTCTGTGGGGCCCTGTCAGGCTCTGTCAGCTGTGTCACATTTTTTCAAGCTCTGTCAGGATCCGTTGGGCTCTGTTGGGCTCTATCGGGATTTGTCGTGCTTTGTTGGGCTTCGTCTAGCTCTGTTGGGCTTTGTCGGGCTCTCTAAGGCTGTGTCTGTATTTCTCCATCTCCATCGGGCCCTGTAAGGCTCTGTTGGGCTCTCTAGAGCTTTGTCAGGCTCTCTCAGGCTCTGTTGGGCTCTTTAGGGCTTTGTCAGGCCATCTCAGACTCTGTAGGTCTTTGTCAGGCTCTTTTGGGCTTTGTTGGGCTCCGTCACGTTCTATCAGGTCCTGTCAGGTCCTGTCAGGCCCTGTCAGGATCTGTAAGGCTTTGTCAGGCTTTCTCGAGCTCTGTCAGGCCTTGTCCTGCTCTATAGCACTCTGTAGGGCTCTGTCTGGTTTTTTCAGCTTTGTTGAAATCTGTCAGACTCTTTCTGGCTTTCTTGGGCTCTATTGGGCCCTTTTGGTCTCTGTCAGGCTCTGTTGGGCTTTGTCAGGAACTGTCGGGTTCTGTCATGCTCTGTCAATGTTTTTTGGGCTCTGTTGGGCTTGGTCGGGCTCTGTCTGGCTCTGTCGTGCTCTTTCCCATTGGTTGGGCTCTGTCAGGCTTTGTTGGGCCCTATCGAGCCTTTTCGAGCTGTGTCGGGCTCTGTCGGGTTTTGATGGGCTTTGTTGATCTCTGTTGGGTTTTGACGGGCTTTGTTGGGCTCTGTCTGGCTATGACGGGCTTTGTCAGTCTTTGTCCAGCTCAGTCAGGCTATGTCAGCCTTTGTCGGGCCCTGTTGGGCTCTGTCAGGCTTCTTCAGGCTTGTTTGGTCTCTGTTGGGCTCTGTTGGCCTTTGTAGGGCTCTGTCGGTCTCTGTTGGTCTCTGTTGGCCTCTGTCGCGCTCTGTCAGGCTTTGTCAGGCCTTCTTAGGCTCTGTTGGGCTTTGTCAGGCCCTGACGGGCTCTGTCAGGCTGTGTTGGGCTTTTCTGTTTTTTGTCGGGCCCTGTTGGGCTCTGTCAGGCTTTGTCAGTCTGTGTCAAGCTCTGTCAGGATGCATTGGGCTCTGTTGGTCTCTGGACATCTCTGGCACTCTTTGTCAGGCCCTGGCAGGCTTTGTCAGGCTCTGTCGGGCCCTGAAAAACTCTGTCGGTATCTTTGTTGGGCCCTGAGGGGCTCTGTCGGGCTCTTTCTTGCTCTGTTGGGCTCTGTCTGGCTCTGTCAGGCTTTGTCAGTCTCTCTCGGGATCCATTGGGCTTTGTCGGACCCTGTCAGGCTCTGTCAGGCCCTGAAGGGCTCTGTCAGTCTCTGTCGGGCTCTGACGGGCTCTTTCAGGCTAAGTCGGGCACTGTTGGTCTCTGTCAAACTATCACAGTTTGTAGAGGCTTGATCGGTCTCTGTTGGACTTTGTTGGAATCTGTTGGTTTCTCTTGGGCTTTGTCGGGTTTTTTCTGTCTCTGCTGGGCTCTGTCGGACTCTGTCAGGCTGTGTTGATCTTTATCGGGCTTTCTCAGGCTCTATCTTGTTTTGTTGGGCTCTCTCGGGCTCTGTCAGCCTTTTTAGGGCTCTTTTGGGCTTTGTCAGGCTCTCTCAGACTGAGTCAGGATTTGTCCGGATCTGTCGGGCCCTGTCGGGCTCTTTCGGGCTCTGTCAGGCTCTTTCAAGCTTTGTCAGGCCATCTCATGCTCTGCTGGGATTTGCCAGGCTCTGTCGGGCCCTGTCAGGCTCTGTCAGGCCATTTTGGGCTCTGTCAGGCTCTGTCGGCCTTTGTAGGTCTTTGTCACGCCCTGTCGGGCTCTGTTTTGCTCTGTAAGGCTTTGTCAGGCTCTGTCCATCTCTGTCTAGCTTTTTGTCTTTGTCAGGCCCTGTTGGGCTCTGTCAGACTCTGTCAGGCTTTGTCTGTCCGTGTTGATCTCTGTGGGGCCCTGTTGGGCTCTGTCGGGCTATGCCAACTGCCCCAGGACTACAGAGGGACAGAGGGACGGGAGAGGGACAAAGGGATGAGGAGAACAGGGGCAGCTGGGCAGGGGGTGCAGGAAAGAAAATCCTGGTTAGGAACTGGCAGAGGATGTAGCGGGGAAGAGCTGGAGGGGACAGGGCGTTTCTGTGGGGTGACCCTGGTCGGACACCAGACCCCACCCAGATGTTTGAGGATGAGTCTGGGTCCTGGCCCATAGGGTTTGTACAGCCATGTACAGCCTCCTGTTTACCAGGCTGAACGCCCCAGGTCCCTCAGCCGCTCCCATCGCTCTTGTGCTCCGGCCCCTTCCCCAGCTCTGTTCCCTTCTCTCAACTCATTCCTGCAGCTCAAGGGCTTTCTTGGTGTGAGGGGCCCAAAACTGACCCCAGGACTTGAGGTTTTGCCTCCTCAGTGCCCAGCCCCTGGTCCCGCTTCCTCTCTTCACCCCTCCCATAGCTCTACCTCCCCCTTCCCTCGTGTTCTGGACCCCCTGTCTCTGTGGGACCCACCACCTCACAGAGTCAGTGTCACATTATCACAGAACCCCAGCCTGATTGGGTTGCAGGGACCTCTGTAGATCCTTGTAGATTCAAGGTTTTAGGGAAGCCAGAGCTCCTACAGAGTTTACATTTGCAAGGAAGTTCAGGGGCACAACAACGAGCCATTACTACTCCAGAAACAGTTAAACAGAAATGAAGATAATGTGTGGTCACTGCTGAATTTGCTAAGAGTTGGTGTAGATGGATGTGTGTGGATGGGTTTCTGTTAGATGGAGATTTGTTACTGAACTAGCCAGGCCCAAAGGAATTTCAAGGCCAACTCAGAAAGCTGAAAACAGGACCTGCTGTGGGAGTGAGGCAGTTCTACAATAACAAGGCCTCAACATGACGTAAATCAACAGACCTACCAGCAGTGAGAATCCAGCGCATGGACAGCTCGTGAACATAGATGATATCCAATTAGTGAATGCATGATTGGACACGTGATCATAGAATAGTTGCATATATATGGAGGCTTGTTTCTGTAATAAATGGCTCTAGCGTGATTCACATTGAATCAGAGGGCAGGGTCCTTTATTCACTCCAACAGATGTGAGGTACTGTTGGCCTTTGTTTTCACCAGCAAGGTCTCCCAGTTCCATGTGCCAAAGAGGCAGAACACCAGGAAAAAAAACAGCAGTGGATGGAGATCAAGTCAGGAGTTACTTAAGCAAAGCTCAACCTTTAATGGTCCATTGGACTAGATAAGATGAATACAAGGATGTTGAGAGACCAGGCAGCTGTCATAGCAGGGCTGCTCTGATACATTTTGGAAGGTCACCATGACTGGAGAGAGTACAAAGCAAATCCTGCACACATCTCAAAAGGCCCAAGGACTGGGCAAGGGAATTCCAGGCTGCAGTGGCAGAGGCCAGGGGCTGCGTGGCTGGGCAGCACCTCTGTGGAAATGGCTCTGATGGGCCCTGAGAATTTTTAGGCAAAGCATTAGCCAGCAGCAAAGGTGGACAACAGCACCCTTGTTGCTTTTTCCACGCGAGAGATGGAACCTGACACACCGATGTAATGTAATGTTGGGGGGGGCTCTGCCATTACACACCCTGGGCTGTATGATCTGGAGCACAGCCAGAAGAAGAGATTTTCCCCCTCTGCTCTGAGGGATTGACCACACAGACTCCTGGCATGGGTGAACCAAGAGACCCTTTATTTCCACAAGGCACTTACATTTATAGTTAGTAGCTGTCGTACATGCATTTAGCTTTCTGTTTTAATTGGCTGATGCTAGCTGTTCACGCGCTCAAAGTTATCTTGCCATTGGTTTACTTAATCTTGCACACGCTCTGGCAGTTTGGCTAACACATTGTAAATATCTTTTCTTGTACAAAAACATTCTGGTTTCTCATTCTGTTTTGGTCAAGGTCATTTCAGTAACTCAAGATGACTCTCTGTAAGATACTCTACAATTGCCCCTTTTTGTTTTTCAATTAGCCATAGACCTTTCATAGATTTTTCTACTGTACATTGTACACACTGTAAGATACAAGGGACAAGCATTAATATTACTAATACAACCATCAATAGAACTAGACCATTTTTTATTAAATCCTTAATCCATCCTATAATACCCCAACCATTCAACCATTTATCTAAACCCCAATCTTCATAAGTTAATTTCTTGGTCATATCATCTAACCTTCTGATCACTTTGTGAATTGATTCAGAATGATCAGACAAGTTCGTGCAATACAACCCGTCAAAATCTTCACAACCATGTCCTTGCGCTAACAACAAAAAATCTATGGCAGCATGATTTTGAAGCGTAGCATGTCTAATTGAATCAACATCTGCTAAAAGCCTGGACAATGCTAAGGAGGTGGTGTTAGTCTGTTTTGCTAACCAACATCCTAATTTGTTAAGCGTATTCAAAGCGTTTGCTACTGCAACTCCGGGCACAAAAATGGAAGTCAATACAGTTTCATGTGTTCCCCAAAAATCTATATTATCCTTGCAATCTTTGTCAAAGGCTTGAATACTTCTTTTTCTTCATTTATGCATTAAAATGTTTGATGTGTTTGGAGATAATACAGTTAACCTCCCTAAAGAACATGGCCCTCCTTTTATGTGGGAAGGAATTCCTTGCCAGGCTCTATCACCAAAAATTAAAAATATTCTTGGGGGTAATTTCAAAGGGGTGTTGGTGGCCTTAGATACATTGGGACTGGTATAATTACACCAAAAACTCTGATTGCAATATACAGCTGATGAGGTGTTTATCACTTGCACGAGAGAGGTGTTTTTTCCTGAGTAATTGAAATATAGACAAAAATCCATTTTTACTGATCCTAGTAACTCAATTTCTTGGAGTTCCAAACCACCTTGTGGTCGGTCTATGACCCAGCCATCCCAATTATTTGTCACATCTTGACCACCAGCCAGCTTATTTTCGGGGATAGGCCAGGTGTCCAATGGAACACCAACCAAACATGTTGAGAAAGGATTGCTCGGAGATGCAGTAGCTAAACAGATAGAGTCTTGTTGTGTCGTGTTGGCTAAAGTTATCCAAATATTAGTCTTTGGTTGAGTGGGAAGCCGAAAAGCATTGCTTATGTCCAACAATACTGATGATGCTTACTACTCATTGTAATACCCACAACATCATTGACATGCTGTACAGACGATCAGAGAGGCTACATTACATAGTCCTAAAGGTTTGGGACTAGTCAATTGTGGATCACCCTCGTTGTTGTCATCTAGCTGAATGTCAGGTAGCAAATCGGTGTCACCACCAGGTGCTGCAACTGCTTCTTCAACTGTTGGCTTGAGCTTCTTTAGGAACAGTCTGACACAACATGCAGGCACCCACTGCGAACCTTGTTCTATAACAGCACAAGCATAACCTCAACCCCATGATATCAATTGATGTGGCCCTTCCCATTGGCCATTAGCTAGTGATTTGACCATAACTAATGTAGGTTCTTTCTGATTTAGCATGTTTTGGGTCATACTTGCAAAGTGTTTCACCACAGGGGGAATTTGGGCTGCACCATTTAGATATAAGTGATTCATCACATACAATGCTTTTGACAATCGGTTTTGTGGTATGAGAATGTATACAAATAACAAATAATGGGTGTCTGCAAAGCTGTAATACAGTTTACGATGATACAAACATTTCAAAGTGCTGCTGTTGTGAGATTTCTTCCTGCACCTTCCAAGCACCTTCTTATAGGACATGCAACTAAACAGAATTCTCAGAAAATGTTATTTGAGCTTACAAATTACTTAACAAATCTTGACCTAAAAGAGGTATAGGGCTTTCTGGCAAATACAGTAATTCATCGATTAAAACTTAGTTCCAAATTTGGCAGTCCATTGGTTTCAAAAAATGGCCTTTCTTGCTTTCTTTCCTATAACCTCAAAAACTAGCACAGTGAATTTACTATGAAGTCTCTCACAACAAGTTACTCCTTCTTTTGTTGTTGTTTTGTTTTGTTTTGTTTAATTTCCCAGCTTCATTAGAACTATGGATCCGCTGGGGATGACTCCATTCAGTATAACAGTTTCCCAGCAGCAACATTGCCTGTGGGGGGGAGGGGGAGAAGCCCCCTTTTCGCTGCTTTAGCAGCAGACAGACAGATTTTTCTATTTTTTAGTTTTTTCTTTATTTTCTTGCTGCAGTTTAGATATAGGCGAGGTCACGCAGGTGGCATAAACGCTGGTGTTAAGTGGGAGCTGCCAGGCCCTGGCAGACTGCTGGGTTACAATGAGCTGAGTTTATCTTGCAGCTTGACACAGACCTGAATTTTATGTTCAAGCTGTACAGCACAGGCCTGGGATATTTTGCTTTTTTGTTTTTCCATTTCATTCCAGCCATAATACACTTTATATGCAACTCCAATTAGCTCAGCAATAGTTACATTCCTCAGCCCCATTTACCTTTTGCAAATTCTTACAGATGTCAAAAACCAGTATATTAAACATCAATCCATTACTTCAATTTTCATTGTCCTAGATCCAAATCAGTTCATATTCTAGCAACTTTTAAATACAACCTCCTCTGAGTTCACATCCATCATAGCATTTAGTTTCCTTTCCCATATCTCCAACTATCGCATAAATTCAATGTGAATCAGAGTTTAACAACTTCAATTCTTTTCTAGTCCCAAAATTATTAGATAACAATATGAGTAATTACTCTAATGTGTAAGGATTCATCCTAAGGGGGAGCAAGGTGGTATTTTAGCAGTGGAACCGGTTCCCGTTTTGCAGTTATCTCCCCACACAAAATTCTTTTGGTACCAAATATAAATATGCAAATTAAAATATTGAGCTCAGATATGCAAACCAAACACCAGGTTTAAATATGCAGATGGATCACAATTACACTAATTCAATACAATATCTTGATTTTAGCATTGCAACTTTGAAACACTTACTGCTCAGCCAGGCAGAGGTACCGCTGGGTCTCCCTGACAAAACAGGTCAGTGCATGCTGGAGCCCAATTGGCACCTGGCCCCCGCTGCCCTAGCAAGCTGGACTGGGCAAGGCTTTCATTAGTGTCTCATCTGGCGTGCTACAAGTGTTATCCCCAAACCAGGATTCTTTACCCAGTGTGCATACAAAAGAGCCAAATTTAGTACACCGAGATGAGAAACAGCCTATCACAGAGTTGCACAAGTCTGGATGTTGGAATAAAGCTAGCATGTGAGAAAGAAAAGTAACAGCTGTTAGACACAAAATCTTATAATCACATTCACACAATAAAGAACTGAATTACTCACGGTCTTCTGTATAATCACAAAATGTACATTTTGAGTCAACGGATTCTCATGATTTAGCAGTCTGTGAACTTACTGTATTATGTAACAGGCAAAGACTTATTAAACTGTAATATGCTTAAACAGATACCTACAAAGAAAACAGGCTAATAAGGAAAAGTATCTCGCAGAGAGGTCTGCAAGTTTTCTGTGACTTGTGTGTTATTGGTTAATTCTCAGTCTGTTGAAGTTCAAACCATTCCACCTGTAAAACTACCTGAAATGATTTAATGATCTCTTGTCCTTCTCTTCTTGCTTTAAAAACAACATTAATTGCAACAAAGTGTTATACTTCAAGGTTCTATTCTCCGGACACTTTTCCCAATCATCTAACTTACACAGCAGCCACCACTGATTACAATATTTCACAAGATACTCTTTCTTCATATTTCCAAGTGCTCTCCTATGTTTTAAAACACCTCTCAATACTGATTTCTTTGGAAACACGGCTGAAAACAGATGTTCCCTACCCCATCTTTTAAGTAAAAACCATGAGAATAGGGAGGGAGGAGGGGGAAGCACAGAGCTGCTTGCAGTGCGAGTGGGAAAAGTGAGGAGAAGGTTTACGCACACTTACACAATTAATAGCACAAAGAAACAACTGTAACAACAAGCAGTAAAACAATTAACTCACGTTCCTGACAAGCTGCTTGATTTTCAGAGAGGCAATACACAGAAGCACGTAACATGTACTGTAAAACTCACAGATAACACATTGATAGCAAACATTAGCATTCTCTACTGCTAATTTCAACACTAGTGCATCCTTAGTTTCTATGTTTTCAACCTGCTTATTGATGGCCTCTTGAAGACGGTCAATAAACTGCATGTAATTCTCATTGGGACCCTGATTAACAGTCGTAAATTATTTGGCTGCTTTGTCAGTTTCAGGCACCTTTATCATAGCTTGATATCCAAGTTCTGCTGACTGCCTCAGGATTTCAGGAACTAATCACACCTATAATTATGGTGTGCTGATTAGTGTCTCTTCCAAGAGTTGGGGGATACCCGCCCCTTTCAAGGGATTCCCATCGTTTCATCCTAAATTAGCTATAGCTGTTACGTTACACAGGTCTAATTTTGCTTTTTCTTCATCTGAATCAGTTACTTCTACGTTGTTCTTACCATGTAAGAAGTTTGAGACACTGAACTTTTCCAGGTTTGTTGAATCCTGCAGTGTTACGATGTCTTGCCGAGTAAAGGGCTCATCTGTTAAAAGATCCTTGTAGCTCTAGGGACAGTGGGCTCCTTTTTGGCTACAGGGTTGGTATCAAAAGGTGGCAATAAAGGTTTAGAAATTGCCATGCCAGGTATAGTCACATTAAGGTCTGTTAGGTCACGTTCAGAAATTTTTTCAATTATATTGATACTTTTCTCTGCACTCTTTTCTCTGTCTTTGCTGACATCTACTGGGGAGCTTGAAGATTGTCTCGCTGCTCCTGCTACTTTCTTTTCTGCTTTAAGAGTCTCTGTTACTAAGTGCCACATTGTCATTATTTCTTTTGCTTTAAGATCACCTTTGGAAGCAACTTTCCAAATTATAGTCTCTGCGAGTTCCCAAGTGTCTGAATCAAAGACTGCTACTACTGTTGCTGCTACAGTTGTTGGAGCATCATTTACTTTAAGCCATTTTAACATTAGTTTAACAATACACTCTTCATATTTTGTTCCCCACTGTGGAGGGGTTTTGATAGATAAAGATCTGTTGCTGAATTAGTCAGGCTCAAAGGAGTCTCAAGGCCTCTTCGAGAAGCTGAGTGCAGAGTCTGATGTGAGAAAGAGGGGCGTTCCTCAATCACCGGGGTCCTGGCGTGGCATGAATCATCGGACGTATCATCAGTGAGACTCCAGCGCACGGACAGCCCACGATACTCATTTAACGAATCCATGCTTGGAGCGTGGACGCGTGATTAGAATATAGTTACGTATATAAGGAGACTTGTTTCTGTAATAATTGGCTTAGCGTGATTCACATTGAATCGACTTGTTTTGCTTAGTCCTTATCTCGCTCTAACACCCCGCTTTTGTAAAATTTACAGAAATAGTTTCACTTAGCTGCTTCTTCTACAAAAAATTAGATCCCATATTTAACTATCCAGCCGCTCACCTGTATTCATGATATGGTGATTACCTGGGTGCATTTCTCTTTCTCTTTGTCAAGGTTTAAGGCAAGGTGGCAATAAACTGTGGCAGACACTCCCTGTTATCCCCTCACTTACCGCCACCCTTTTCCTTTAGATCGGAAAGATGATAGGAAAGATAAGGGGAAAGGAAGAGAGACTTAGACTTCAAGTTGGAGAGTTTTAAAGGGTTTTACTAATGCTACTAATAAATAGAGAATATATACAAAATATACAAAACCAATCTCAAGTGCTCGATGTGGAGTTGGCGTCACTCCAGCGGCGGTGGAACTGGGTGTGTAGAGCTGGCGTGGCTTCAGCAGGTGCAGCTCAGGCCCCCGGAAGTCATGGGTGGGACTTCACAGCAGACCGGAACCTGGTTGCAGGGATGCAGGCCCTGAGGCCTGTAGATCACAGGCAGACAGGCAGGGTCCTCTCTAGATGCCAGCCATGGTCAAAGAGAGAGTGACCCTTGTGATCACCCTCTTATATAGGGGGTATGACGATTATGGGATGGAATACTTCCGTTGGTCAGTTCTAGTCACCTGTTCCATCCACCCCTCCTCAAACATGCCCCTCTCACAACGGAACGTGGGAAAACTTATCAGTCTTTCTTAGCTACCATAGTAATAAATCCTAACACGAGCTTCTTCAGCATTCTTTTGGTCTCTTATCAGCACCGAGTACAGCATCCTAGGAAAAATATGCAGGCTAAAACTCAGAAAAATACAGCCACCTAGAAGAACTTAGCTAAAAGAAAAATCACTAAAAAAGAACTGGTCTTCCTTTTAACAAAACCAGGACATTCCACCCCTTATTCCATACCATTTGAGTCATACCGAAATCACTACTGCTTTCTGCCTGTCTTCAAATGTATATACACACCAACAAAAATATGTATTTCACTAGTTCATGAGTGCAAGTCTCTCTATCACAGCAGTCTTCTCTCTCTAGACAGGAGAGATGATGTGCAATTTGATGCAGTTCATGTCCAGGAATTTTAAGTCAGAGATGTCAGTCTCAGGCAAGTTACTGGACGCCACTCGATCAGGTTAGCTCAGGGTTCATCACCACCACTGCATCAACCCGAAAGACACTTATGGAACAGTGTTAGTGTCATGCAGCAATTTCCCTCATACAGTTTGAAACTGAGTATTCTCACCCAGAATCAAATCTACTTGAGGTACACATTGGACTTCACCATCCTTCAGCATCACCCACCAAGTACATCCAGGCCCTTGAGCAAAAACAATCCCACAAATGGGTTTGTCTTTGCCCAAAGCAGGAATAACCCAGACAGCTTTTCCAAACATGTTCTTTCCATGCACCACAGGGGCTTTATCCCCTTCCACTGTATGTAAAAGCTCTGACTGAGTAGGGCCAGCTCGATTGATTCATCCCCTGGTGTTAACCAACCAGGTGGCTTGTGCCAAATTCTTCTCCCAATTTTTAAAAGTTCCACCTCCCATTGCCTTCAGAGTAGTTTTTAACAAACTATTATATCACTCAATCTTCCCAGAGGCTACAACAAGGAGGCTTGTTTCTGTAATAAATGGCTTTAGCGTGATTCACATTGAATCAAATTGTTTGCTGAGTCCTTTATCGCTCCAACAGTCCAACACAGCCCAACAGGTACCAAACGAGCCCGAAGAAGCCTGATAGAGCCCGACAGGGCCTGACAAAGCCCGACAGAGCCTGACAGGGCTGGACAAAAACTGACAAAGCCTGTCAAAACACGACAGAGCCCAAAAAAGCCTGACACAGCCTGACAGAGCCCAACACAGCTCAAAAAGGCCTGATAGGGCCCAACAGAACCCGATAGGGTGTGACAGAGCCCAACAAAGCCTGACAGAGTCTGACAGAGCCGGAAAGAACCTGAAAGAGCCAGACAGGGCCCGACAAAGATTGACAGAGCCCGACAGAGCTCCACAGAGCCCGATAAAAGTTGACAGAGCCCAACATAGCCTGACAGAGCCTGACAGAGCCTGACAGTACCTGACAAAGCCTGACAGAGCCCAACAAAGACCGACAGAGCCTGACAAAGCCTGACACAGCTAGACAGAGCCTGGCAGAGCCCAACATAGCCTGATAGAGCCCGTCAAAGCATGACAGAACCCAACAAAGCCCGTTAAGGCCCGACAAAGAGTGACAGAGCCTGACAGAACCCAACAGAGCCCAACAAAGACCAACAGAGCGCAACAAATCCCAACAGAGCTTGACAGAAACTGACAGAGCCCTTCAGGGCCTGACAAAGCCTGACAGGGCTTGACAAAGCCCAACGGATCTTGACAGAGACTGACAGAGCCCTTCAGGGCCTGACAAAGCCTGACAGGGCTTGACAAAGCCCAACGGATCTTGACAGAGCTTGACAAAGCCTGACACAGACAGACAGAGCCCAACAGAGCCCAAAAATGACCAAAAAATCCTGACAGAGCCTGTCAGGGCCCGAGAAAGACTGACAGAACCTGACAAAGCCTGACAGAGCCTGACAGAGCCCAAAAAAGCCTGACATGGCTCGACAGAGCCTGACACAGCTCGAAAAGGCCCGATAGAGCCCAACAGAATGCAATAGGGTGTGACAGAGCCCAAAAAAGCCTGACAGAGCCTGAAAAAGCCTGACAGAGCCTGAAAAAGCCAGACAGGGCCTGAAAAAGATTGACAGAGCCCGACAAAGGTCGACAGCCCAAGAGAGCCCGACAGTGCTCGACAAAGCCCAACAGTGCCTGACAAAGGCTGACAGAGTCCAAGAGGGCCCAAAAAAGACCGACAGAGCCTAATAGAGCCTGAGAGGGACTGACAGAGCCCGACAAAGCCACATAGAGCCTGACAAATCCTGACAAAGTCCGACACAGCCCGACAGAGCCTGACAGAGACTAAACAAGCCTGCCACAGCAGGTCCAGTTTTCAGCTTTCCGAGTTGGCCTTGAAATTCCTTTAAGCCTGGCTAGTTTAATAACAAATCTCCATCTAATAGAAACCCATCCACACATTAACTTGGAGAAAGTCCCTCAAATCTCCCACAATTCCCCCTTTTTGTTTTTGAACCAGCCAGGCCTTTTTTACAACACGCTGAATCATCTTTGAAATGTGCTGCAGCATACAACATATGATTTACAACAATTATTACAGTCACATATAATGTAGCTAAGCCTTACATAATAAGATCAAACAACTACCCACCTATTTCCAAGCTTTTAAACCATTTGTCAAACCCTAATTCTACTATGACCATCTTATTAACGTGCTGGTTTAGTTTGTCTAAAGTACTATGAATAGATTCAGAATGATTAAACAAGTTAATACAACATCTTTCTCTTAAATTCATCACAACCATGTCCTTACTATAACAAAAATCTATAGCAGCACGACTTTGAGGTGTAACATGCCTAATACCATCAACATCTACTATTAATTGAGTTAGTATCTCAGAAGTTAGATTAGCCAGTTTAAAAGACCAATAGCTTAACTTTGATACGTCTTCTAAAGCTTTAACAGCTGCTAGATCAGGGAGAAAGAGTGCAGTAGATACTCTGGTAGGAATGTCTCATAATTTTACCTCATTTTTGCATTGACTATCTAAGTGTAATATCACCCTTTTGGCTCTCCTGCTGTTTGTTCAAATTGCCATTCTCCACAGCAGGTACACCACCTGCTTGCTAATAGGCTTCTGGACCACCAGGTCTGTGAGCATCTATAACACTGAATTAGGATCCACGGTTTATATCTGAAACCGTCCTCACAACTTATCTCCCTCCTGTCCGTCTGCATCCGTTAAATCTTTGTTGTCTTTATTCGGCCATGGTTTGGTCCATTTCACAGGAATCCACTTCGATCCTTGGCCTGTAATGACACAAGCATAACCTTTTGCCCCAGGTTATCAACTGATGTGGCCTTTTCCATTGACCATTAACTAGTGATTTGACCATAGCTAATGTAGGTTCTTTCTGATCTAGCATGTTTTTGGGTCATACTTGCAAAGTGTTTCATCACAGGGCAAATTTGGGCTGCACCACTTAGATATAAGTGATTTATCACATACAATGCTTTTGACAATCAGTTTTCTGGTTTTCCCTACTTCTCCCCCTTTTTGTTTTTGAAAAAAAAAAAAAACACAACAAGAAAAAAACAGTTCAGAATCAGATACGTGTGTTGGACCTTGACTACGTACTCAGAATCACAAATCAAATTTAGAGGTTCCTCCTTAAAAAGCTCTAAGTAATGTCAAGCTGTGTCAAGTTCTGCTAATTGGGTTGAACCTTCAATAATTTTTACAGTATGATGCCAATTGTCATCTTCACGCCAAACCTCTACAACTTTATGAGACTTCCCAGAACCATCAACAAAAACTGTGCATGTATGTAGGGTCAGACCAAATACAAGTATGATATGTGACCTGACGTTAAAGACTTGCAGGTTCTGTATCAATTTACATTTAGGCATGCCAAAAGCTGTGCTGTTAAGAAAACCAGCTAGTGCAATTTACAGGGACGTAGATTGCAAAAAAAAATCAAAATTAAATTTCACAAATGGTACATATATGACAAAAGGATCATGGCCTATTAAGATTTAAATTCATTCCCTGCATTTCTTGATCAGAGTAACAATCGGTATATGTCTGTTAGCAATCTCATCATACTGTCCCACAATAGCCACACGTTGTTTCTCTGTTGTAGCTATAAACAGACAAATCTGCAAGTCCAATTGAATGCATTCAGCCTGTAAGGTTGTCATAAATTTATTCATCAAAGTTTCTAACTCCATTTTGGCTGTCATATTTATTAGATATTGTTTTCCCTTACCGGATCGAAGTCCTGTTTTCAGTTCTATCAGTGTAGTGTTTGCTTTATCGAAACATTGGCTGTTAATACTAGTGGAAATACAGCATTTGAAATTTCCTTGGAGATTTCTCACTTGAAGCAAGCAGATCTGCACCATCCAAGCAGCTTCTTGTACGCCATGCAACTCAACAGAATTCTCAGAAAACATTATTTGAGCTTACAATTTACTTAACAAATCCTAACCCAAGAGAGGTATTCTGGCAAATATAAGAATTCATATGGTAAAACTTTGTTCCAAATTTGGCATTCCATTGGTCTCAAAAAATGGCCTTTCTTTCATTCTCTCCCATGACCTCAAAAACTAGCACGGTGAATTTACTAAGAAGTCTCTTACAACTAGTTACCACAGAATAAGTTTATTAAAAAAAATATTTTGCTTTAATTTCCCAACTTCATTAGAACTATGGATCCACTGGCGATGCCTTTAAATTTCACCCTCAGACTCCTTCATACAGTATTACAGTTCTCTAGCACAAACATTCCTGGGGGGAGAATAAAACCTCCCTCTCACCCCCATCTGAGATGGCAAGATCTCCAGTCCAGCATGAAAACAAATCAGTTCGAACTCCACATCCAACCAACCTGGCTCCACTCCACACCCAAATTAGTACTAGTCTGACCCAGAGAAGCACTGAGCACTCTGACCCCCCAAAGCTGACCAGTGTGAAAAGACTGACTTCAGCAAGGAGGTAAAATGATGAGCTCTCTCCCCAGATGTGCCAAAATCTAGGAAACAAGACTGAAGCAAAAAGAAACAGCACCAACAACCCCTGATTCACAGTCGAGAAGTGTTGGAATGATGAAGGACTCAGCACTCTAATTCAATGTGAATCACTCAAAGCCATTTATTACAGAAACAAGCCTCCTTCTATATGTAACTATTCTCTGATCATGCATCCATGCTCCAAGCGTGCATTCACTAATTGGATATCATCTATGTTCACGAGCTGTCCACGCGCTGGAATCTCACTGCTGATAGGTCCATTGATTTACGTCTTATTTAGGCCCTGTTGTTGTAGAAATGCCTCACTCCCACAGCAGGTCCTGTTTTCAGCTTTTCGAAGTGACCTTGAGATTCCTTTGGGCCTGGCTAGTTCTATAACAAATCTCCATCTAATAGAAACCCTTCCACAGAGAAGCAACACAGTGCCACAACAAGGATGAATGACAACACTTCAGGAAAAAAAAGACAGAGCGTGGCGAGTAAAGCCCCCTTTCTTCGCTTAGCAGTGGGCAACCAAGTTTTTCCTTTTTTTTTTTTTTTTCTTTCTTTCGCTTCTTGCTATGATTGAGATATAGCCAAGGCCACGCAGCTGGCGTAATCGCTGGTATGAAGTGGGAGGCTCTGGTAAATTCATCAGTTAGAATGAGTTGAGTTTATCTTATAGCTTGACACAGGCCTGAAATTTATGTTCAAACACAGGCCTGGGATATTTTGCTTTTTTGTTTTCCCATTTCATTCCAACCATAATACACTTTATATGCAATTCCAATTAGCTCAACAGGTGTTACATTCCTCAGCCCCATTTACCATTTAAAATTTACAGATCTAAAAAAACAGTATATAGAACATCAATCCATTATTCCATTTTCTTAGATCCAAATCAGTTAATGTTCTAGCAACTTTTAAATAAAACCCCATAAAATACCAAGTTCACATCCATCATAACATTTAGGTGTGTTTTGTTTGTTTGCTTTTTTGTTGTTTATTTTCAATGCGAATCAGAGTTTAATAATTTAAATTCTTTTCTGGTCTCAAAATTACTAGGTAACAATATAAGCAATAACTCTAATGTGTAAGGATGCATCCTAAGGGGGAGCAAGGTGGTATTTTAGCAGTGGAACCGGTTCCCATTTTGTAATTATCTCCCCAAACAAAATTCTTTTGGTACCAAATATAAATATGCAAATTAAAATACTGATCTCAGATGTAAAAAACAAATACCGAGTTCAAATATGCAGATGGATCACAGTTACATTAATTCAAGACAATATCTCGATTTTTGCTTTGTAACTTTGGGCCGCTTACTGCTCAGCCAGGCAGAGGTACCGCTGGGTCTCCCTGACAAAATAGGTCAGTGTGCGCTGGAGCCCAATTGGCACTTGCCCCACCGCCGCCTTCAGCAAGCTGGACTGGGCCAGGCTTTTATTGGTGTCTCATCTGGTGTGCTACAACTGTTATTCCAAAACCAGGATTCTTTACCTGGTGTGCATACAAAAAAGTCAAATCCAGCACATCGAGTTGAGACACAGCCTATGTTAGAGTTGCACAAGTCTGGATATTGGAATAAAGCTAGCATGCTAGAAAGAAAATTAACAGCAGATACACACAAAATTTTACCATCACATTCACGCAGTAAAGAACTAAATTACTCATGATCTTCTGTATTATCACAAAACGCACATTCTGAGTCCATGGATTCTCATTATTTAACAGTCTATGAACTTACTGAACCATATAACAGACAAAGGCCTATTAAACTGTAATATGCTTAAACAGATACCTACAAAGAAAACAGGTTAATGAGGAAAGCATCTTGCAGACTTCAGCAAGTTTTCTGTGACCTGTGTGTTATCAGTTAATTCTCAGCTTGTTGAAGTTCAAATCGTTCCACCTGTAAAACTGTCTGAAATGATTTAATGATTTCTTGTAGAGATTTATTTTGTCCTACTCTTCTGGCCTCAAAAACAACATTAATCACAACAAGATTCTATTCTCCGGACACTTTTCCCAGTCATTTAACTTATACGGCAGCCACCATTAATTACAATATTTCACAAGATCTTCCTTCCTCATATTTCCAAGTGCTTTCCTATGTTTTAAAACACCTCCCAATACCAATTTCTTAGGAACACGACTGAAAACAGTCATTCCTGACCCCATCTCGTAAGTAAAAACCATGAGAAGAGGAAGGGAGGGGGGAAGCACAGGGTTGCTTGCAGTGCAAGTGGGAAAAGTGGGGAGAAAGTTTTATGGTATATTTATACCTACAAAGAAACAATTCAAACAACAACCAGTAAAACAACTCACATTTCTGACAAGCTGCTTGATTTTCAGAGAGGCAATACACAGGAGCACATAATATGTACTGTAAAACTCGCAAATAACCTGTTGATAGCAAACATCAGCATTCTCTACTGCTAATCTCAACACTCGTGCTTCCTTAGCTTCTAAGTTTTCAACCTGCTTACTGATGGCCTCTTGAAGGTGGTCAATAAATTGTATGTAATTCTCATTGGGACCCTGATTAATAGTTGCAAATGATTTGGCTGCTTTGTTGGTTTCAGGCACCTCTCTCATAGCTTGATATGCAAGGTCTGTTGACTGCCTCAGGATTTCAGAAACTTATCGTGTCTGTAGTTGTGGTGTGTCAATTAGTGTCTCTTCCAGGAGTTGTGGGATACCTGCCTCTTTCAACGAATCCCCATTGTTCTGTCCTAAATGATCTATAGCTGTTACATTGGATAGGTCTAATTTTGCTTGAGTTTTTCATGGTTCTTATCTGATCTCGGGGCAACTCGTACAAATACTTAACTTTTCAAGAAAAATGCTTCAAATCCTCATCCTCTTCCGAGTCATCAGATAACATGGACTTGAACACTGCTGGAGAATCATTAGTAACAGGGGGGTTTGGAACAGTGCACATTCTCGCCAATACTTTCTAGCATCATAATTATTCGTATAACCTGAGTCCCCAAGCGCATCCCCTTTCCCGTCACGATCAGCATGACCACATTGCTGAATGTTGGATTCACTCGCTAACAGCTGATCTGATCTTTCACACAGTTCTTTTGCCCAGTTCTTATCCAGCGACTCCTTCTGCTCTTTCGAAGGATTTAGAGGGGTAAAAGGCAGTAAAGGCAGACACGAATCAGTAAAAGGACTGATATTACACTTATTTACGACTTTAGCATTCTCAGCTTCCAACAGTTCTTTTGACAAATTGTCTGATTCCAGTCCTTTGGACTTCTTGATCTCTCTAGAGTCGGGTAATGGTATAGGAGTTCATCCACTCAGTAATTTTCCTCCCTCCGCCCCAGACTGCTGTATCATTGGGGGTGCTGACGGCACAGCCAGGGATGGAGTGGGGAGGGGGTTAAAAGACACGATCCGGGTAAACTTCATAGTCATTTTTAGGTTTGTTATCAGGCTGCAACGCTGGAAAAATTCCGGCAATGGTAGCCCACTCAGCCTTAAAGTCTTTTAAGGTGGAAATGATAAGCTTCCATGTAGTCTCTAATGATTTAGTTTCTTTATCATCTCCATTGCTGACCTTATTCCATAATTTCTGCCCTTTATCATCCCAAAGTTAACGTTTAAAAGCCTTCTCGTTTTCTCCCGGGTATCCATTAATTCTACACCAAATTAATAGTCTACATATGTTGCTTTCTTCTTATTTAAGTCCTCTCATAGAGAGAATATGCAGGAGGAACTTAACTGCAGCTTGTGCTTCAGAGAACATGTTCTGCCCCATAACTTTACTCTTCCCTCCTCCTGCTCCCAGCCGCTCACCTTTTTCCTTTGCTGCGTTGATGACTTTATTCCCGGGGCATCCTTATGCCTCCGTCCGGTCTTCAGTCCAGCTGAAGCAGCTCCCGGCGGGGCCGCTCCAGGCTTTTCCCCGATCGTAGTGGTACGTCATTCAGAGTATCACGTCGGGGTCACCATTTGTTGGAACGATAACGGACTCAGCATTCCGATTCAATGTGAATCACGCAAAGCCATTTATTACAGAAACAATCCTCCTTATATATGCAACTATATTCTAATCACACGTCCATGCTCTAAGCATGGATTCGCTAAATGCGTATCATGGGCTGTCCATGCACTGGAGTCTCACTGATGATACGTCCGATGATTCACGCCACACCAGGACCCCGCTGATTGAGGAACACCCCTCTTTCTCACAGCAGATTCTGTTCTCACCTTCTCAAAGGGGCCTTGAGATTCCTTTGAGCCTGACTAATTCAGCAACAAATCTTTATCTATTAAAACCCCTCCACACAGTGTGGCCAACATGTCTCAGGGCCACTGGCTGAGGGTCCTCACTAGCATTCTGCCCCTCTAATCTTGGCATCTCATCCCACAGCTTGTCATGGGCAAGCCTGATATCCTCCTCCCCCATATCTAGTTTAAAGCTCTGTCAATGAACCCCGCTAGCTCATAAGCAAAGACCTATCTGACGCCAGCAAACTTGGTGCCGTGAAGGCCATCCCAGTATCAAAAACCAACAACATTTTGGTGGTGACACCTGCCACAGAGCCTTGTGTAATATTAGTAGACTGGGTCCGTCTGTTTCTTCTAATGTCACTGCCTGCAACTGGAAGGAGAGAGGAGAAAATAACTGCGGTGATTGAGAACGATGCATACAGAGACACATAGGGAGATGCAGACAGAGATGCAGACAGCAAGAGCAGAGCCAGACAGAGCTGAGCTGAGCTCCCTTTAATTAACAGTTCTCAATTTATAGGTTTACAGATACGGATCTGGACCAAGAGGTTAGACAGGATTTTTTTTCAATGATTATTATTCCAAACATACCACACTCATGGTGTGACTGTTTCCAGTCATGTTCCCATGCATATCTTGTGGGCAGCATTCCGACCCACTCATTCACACGCCCAGGCCCAACATTTATATGTTATACACATGGGGGCAATTTTCTGGCTCGAGATATCATTGGCCTGGGCTATCACTTCTTACAATCATAAAAAACATATTTCTGTATAACCTGTCCAAGTCCCTTTATGTTTTAATTAATCACTGTAATTTAATTATGTTAGTATTATTTGTCCAAATGGTCATGTTAGTATTGATCTTCCTTTATCATCCAGGTGGCTGGAACCAGATGTCCTGCCGTTCCCACAAATAACCTCTTCTCTCGATTCCCTTATCAACCATCTCAAGTCTCTGAAGTCTCTTTTGATTGCCCTTGGACTATGGGTCTTCCCGTAGGTGGATGGAGTGGAACACTACCTTAGCACAATCATGATGCAGCTCACTATTGGAGATAACAGGCAGTAAAGTTGCTGAATTCAAAACATTACATATTTTTAGAGTAATATTATCCACATTTTAAATCTTTAATTCATAATAATGATCTCTTTGTGGGGACAATGCTTGTATAGCATATTCTTTAAGAATCACTTCTACTTCATGCAGGACATATATGGTTGTTGGGTGACCCAGAACTAGTGGTCTGCTTCTTTTTATGATATTTGCTGTTGCTGTTATCACTTTAACACTGGAGTAATACCCTGCCACTACAGGAACCATTTGAGTTGAGTAATAAGCCACAGGTTGGTGGTGTAAGGAGTCTGCTAGCTACTCCTTTGTTCTCATGCACAAATAGTTCAAAGGGCTTGGAGTAACCCAGCAATCCCAGTGCTGGAGCAGAAGCTAAAGCTCCTTTAATAGTTTGGAAATTCGTCTGTTTTTTCTGGACTCTAAAGTATAGGCTCTACTTTCTCTGTTTTGTTAGCTTCTGCCCCAGTATCCAGGGTCTGCAGTATCCTACTGTGCCTAAAAATCCTTGCAATTGCTTCTTTGTTAGTGGTCGAGATATTTCTACAATAGCCTGGACACGTTTTGGGTCTACTAATTTTCTGTCCTTCTTTTAATATGAATCCAAAATATTTTACTTCCTGCTGACACAACTGAAGCTTAGAAAGAGATGCACGGTGACCTTCTTCTGCTAAAGCAATACATAGACAAACAGTATCTTTTGAAAAATCTTTGTTGGGATAAGCTGTCTCAGCTGTGTCCCCTCCCAGCTTCTAATGCACTTCCAGCTTGCTCACTGGCAGGGCAGTGTGAGGAACAGAAAAAGCCTTGACTCTATGTAAGCACTGCTCAGCAATAGAGACAATGTTCCTATATTATCAACACACTGTTGTGTTGTAATACAATTTCCCATAACATACTGCAAGGTATAGTTTACTGATGTTGGTTTGAGGAGACAGCCTTCCAGGATCAGAGACATAGCCTTCATATCTGTGTCTTATCAGCAGCTTGTCTCGCAGTATAGTCTGCCAATTCATTTCCGTTTCCTGATCAGTGTTTCCCTTTTGATGCTCCTTGAAATGCATGATGGCAGCTTTTCTAGTAACAGCACAGCTTCCAACAACTGGAGTATCATGTTTAATCTGTTTTATTTGTGCTGTTAATAAACTTCGCTCTTTTCAAATGGCTCCATGGGTATGCACCACTCTAAAAGCATACTTTGGATCAGTCAAATATTAGTCTTCTTCTTTTTGGCAATTCTAAAGCTTGTGTGAGTGCACCTTTCTGGGCAGAAGTCCCAGGAGGCAAAGGTTTAGCTTCGATTACCTTGTGGGTAGTTTTACAGCATAGCCAGCTTTATGTACTCCTTGCTTTACAAAGCTACTGAACCAGAAGTCAGTGAACCAGAAGTCCTCAGCATTTTCCAGTGTCTGTTCCTTTAAATCCAGTCTGCTGGAATAAACAGCTTCCATGGTTTCCAAGCAATCGTGGACCACAGGCTTTGAAACAGATCCACTAAAGAAAGAATCACAGAATGTTACAGATTGGAAGGGACCTCAAAAGATCATCTAGTCCAATCCCCCTGCCGGAGCAGGAACACTTAGATGAGGCTACACAGGAAGGTGTCCAGGCGGGTTTTGAATGTCTCCAGAGTAGGAGACTCCACAACCCCCCGGGCAGCCTGTTCCAGTGCTGTTACCCTCACTGAGAAGTTTCTTTTCAAATTTAAGTGGAACCTCTTGTGTTCCAGTTTGATCCCATTACCCCTTGTCCTACCATTGGTTGTCACCGAGAAGAGCCTGGCTCCATCCTCGTGACACTCACCCTTCATATATTTGTAAACATTAGTAAGGTCACCCCTCAGTCTCCTCCAAACTAAAGACACCCAGCTCCCTCAGCCTTTCCTCATAAGGGAGATGCTCTACTCCCTTAGTCATCTTCGTTGCCCTGCGCTGGACTCTCTCCAGCAGTTCCCTGTCCTTCTTGAACTGAGGGGCCCAGAACTGGACACAATATTCCAGATGTGGTCTCACCAGGGCAGAGTAGAGGGGAAGGAGAACCTCTCTCGACCTACTAACAACCCCCCTTCTAATACACCCCAGGATGCCATTGGCCTTCCTGGCCACAAGGGCACAGTGCTGGCTCATGGTCATCCTGTTGTCCACCAGGACCCCCAGGTCCCTTTCCCCTACACTGTTCTCTAACAGGTCCTTCCCCAACTTATACTGGAACCTGGGGTTGTTCCTACCCAGATGCAGTACTCTATACTTACCCTTGTTATATTTCATTAAATTTTTCCCCACCCAACTCTCCAGCCTGTACACGTCTCACTGGATGGCAGCACAGCCTTCTGTTGTGTCAGCCACTCCTCCCAGCTTGGTGTCATCAGCAAACTTGCTGGATTGACAATGTTAGTCAGTTGTGAAAATGCCCTCCTGGCTTCTCTTGTCCAATTCAACTTGGAGGTGTTTTCTTTTAACAATTCATATAAAGGCTTTACTAAAAGTCCATAATTATAAATTCAAAGTCTGCACCAACCTGTCATTCCAATAAATGTCCAGAGCTCTTTTACCATTGCAGGTTCTGGCATCCAGCAAATAGCTTCTTCTTGCTCTGTCCTCAGCTCTCGCTGTCCTCCAGAGATCTTGAATCCCAGATAAGTCACTTGGCGCTGTATCAGCTGGGCCTTCTGTTGGGAAACTCAATACTCCCTTAATCTCAGAAAATTAGTAAACTTACAGTCCATTGCACGCAATCTTCTTTGGGTTTTTGTGGCTATAATGAGATAACTATGTCCCATTTCCTGGAAGAGCTTACCAGGCTTCAAGTTCTTGTGCTGACTGGTTCTCAAAAATCCTAGGGCTGTTCTTGAATCCCTGGGGTAAAACTGTACAAGGGCCAAAGTGCAGGTAGAGCTGGGCCTGGCCACTGCTGTGAAAGGCAACAGAAAATGTTTCTATAAATACATTAGCAGCAAGAGGACTAAGGAGAATCTCCATCCCCTGATGGATGCAGAGGGAAACATAGTGACAGAGGACGAGGGAAAGGCTGAGATACTAAATGCTTTCTTTGCCTCAGTCTTTAATAGTCAGAACAGTTGTGCTCCAGGTACCCCATAACAACCCCAGGCAGTGCTACAGGCTCAGGGAAGAGTGGCTGGAAATATTTCTTCAAGACATAATCCATCCTGAGTTGATGTTCATCTGTTATTGAGAGAGTTGTCCTGTCTAGACAGAAAGATAATATAATTGAAAGAAAGTGAAATTAAACCGACAGGCAGGGGAAAACTAACTGCCTGGCCTCAGGTTTATCCTGATTTGGATTATAAAAAACAAACAAATAGAGATAATTGCCTAACAATGGTTAGAAATCTGATAAAAGTGATTAGAGCTTGCAAAGAGATAAGGTGCAAACACGAGCCAGAACAACACCCCAGCGAGTACTGGAGAAGATTGTGACAGGCTCTGTTGATATATGGGGGAATGACTCTCCAGAATTTTAATAATGAACTGGCAGAAAATGTGTTTGTGGACCAAGCTGCCTCTGATATCTGTAACTATTTTCAGGATCACATGCTGGGGTGGCAAGGACAAAATTTGAAAGATATTATATTACCAGGAGGTTTGTGATGGTTCTGGCTGAGACTGAAGAGAAGCTGATAATTTAATGTATACTGTGATTGAGTTACAGAAGATGTACCCATCATTAACCACTTGACATGATAAATGCTTTCTAACCACCTGCAGAATGAGGGGATATTTTTCAATTTTTAGATCCTTCTACATGACAAGGGGGAGACAGAAGATTAAGTAACACATTGTTTAGAATCAGAGTGCTTAACTTACATTTGACTAACAATGAATAGATGTATTGTAAGTAAGAAACTAATAAATTATAACTAACTTCATCAATTATTTCTTAGTATAGATGTATTATATGTTAAAAATTTCCAAAAATTGTAGTGGTTATGCAATAATTGTGTGAATATAAGCAACACAAGACCATCCAGTCATTGGAGCACTTATGGAGGATGATCCCCAGAGCTCCCCAGTGCTGTCAGTAAAGAATGCCTGCTTAACAGTATAATTGATTCTGCTGTTGAGTTTATTTCTTCGTTTCAGTTGGCAAGCCAGGCAGGACAACTGACTCTGCCCAGCTGCAGGACCCGTTGCATCAAGGACTCTCTTGGCACGCCCCAGAAATTTCTCTGGAGAGACTCCTCATCTCAATCGGATCACTGCGGGGACAGACAAGCACCTCTGGAAAGAAGGTATTCTTTTCTGAAAGTTGGGACTGGTCACGTGGTTGTAAACTATCCATAACTTTAAGTTATGGTACTTTAATGTTATTCTTAAAGAGACAAGGAAAATGGAGTCAAGTTATGTATGCTGATATATTTTTCACTTTACAAAATGACTCAGAGTGGCAGAATGAATGTTGTGGTAATTTGGCATCACAGGATCCTTTTGTTCTAACATTGGAAAAGGAGTGGAACAAAGTGCAGGGGAAGCTGAAACTATGTTGTTCAGTGGGTAGTATAAGACAGGGTAGGAGAGGGCTTCCTAGGAAGAGTGATGAGTCCCGACCTAGACTCCACTTAAAATGGAATCAATGTGCTTTTTGCAGAGAAGAAGAGCCCAAAATTGAAATCTGCAGTCATAGCAGAAGTTGATTGACAGTAACCTGGGGAATCTGCCCTAGAAGATCTACTGGTTATAGTAAAGCTAGGGAAACAGGGAAAATAAATAGTTTTTAATTGGTACTGGAGCATCTTATTCGATTTTGAATCAGGAATTGATACTATTAAATAAAGATTTTGTAACAGTAGGTGGAGCTACTGGCCAACACAAGAAAGCTTTTTTTTTTTTTTTCAGCCAATCAAAAATAAATTGAGAAAAAAAATAGGAATTCATAAGTTCTTATATATGCCTGGGTCTCAAAAACTATTACTAAGATGAGACCTATTAAAACAATTGAAAGCAATAATAATATCCAAACAAAGTGAAGTGAAACAGAGATTCAAACTTACAAGCAAAGCCAAATTCCTCAGAAAATATTGGATCAAGAATTTCCTGTGGTATGGGCTTCAAGAGTTCCTGGTAAATCAAAGAATGCAGAACCAGTGAAAATTAATTTGAAACCTGGAGCTGGACCAGCCAAAATCAAACAATATCCTCTGAAATTAGAGGATAGAGGAAAAAAAAAAGATAAAAGAAATAATCAGTAACTACCTGCAGTTTAGACTGCTGATAGAATGTGAGTATACAAAGTAGAAACTAAGAGCTAAAAGGTTAGTGTAGGATTTGAGTAATAAATAAAATGACACCCAATAGTAGCTAACCCTTACACATTGTTAACCAAAAATTGTAATGAATATGTAATAATTGTGTGAATATAAGCATTGCAAGAGTATCCAGTAATGGGAGCACTTATGGAGAATAATTCCCAATGTTCCCCAGCGCTGTCAATAAAGAATGCCTGCTTAACAGTATAATTATCTCTGCTGTTAAGTTTATTGTTTTAGATGGAAGCTCCACAATCTCCCTCTGGCAACCTGTTCCAGTGTTTGATCACCCTCATAGTAATCAAGTATTTTCTTGTGTTCAGATGGAATTTCATGTGTTTCTGTTTGTGCCCATTTCCTCTTGTCCTGTCAATGAGCACTACTAAGAAGAGTCTGGCTCATTCTTCTCCATTCCCTCCCATCAGGTATTTATACACATGGATAAGATACCCCCTGATCCTTGCTCTTCTCTCAACTGAACAGTCCCAGCTCTCTCAGCCTGTCCTCATAGGAAAGATGTTCCAGTCTCTTAATCATCCTTGTGCCCCTGTCCATATCTTCTTATGTAAGTTCATATCTTTCTTACATAGGGAAATCCAGAATTGGACATAGCACTCCAGGAATGGCCTCACCAGTGCTAAGTAGAGAGGAAAGATCACCTCCCTCAACCTACAGGCAGCAGTCTTTCAAATGCAGCCCAAAATGCTGTTGGCTTTCTTTGCTGTGAGGGTGCATTGCTGGCTCGCAGTTAGCATGTTGTCCACCAGGACCCCCAGGTACTCCCCTGTGGAGTTGCTTTCCAGCTGGTCATCCCCCTGCACATACTGGTGCCTGGGATTATTCCTCCCCAGGTTCAGGCCTTTGCATTTCCATTTGTTGAACTTTATGGGATTCCTCTCTGACCAATTCTCCAGCCTGTCCAGGTACTTCTGAATGGCAGCACAGATATCTGGAGTATCATCCACTCTTCCCAGTTTTGTATAATCTGCAAACCTGCTGAGGTTGCACTCTGTCCTATCATCCAGGTCAGTAATTAAGAGGTTAAACAGTATTAGACCCAGTATTGACCCTTGGGGTACACTACTAGTGACTAGCCTCCAACTGGACTTTGTGCCACAGATCACAACCCTCTGCACCTGGCTGTTCAGCCAGTTTTCAGGCCACATCACTTTAGACTTCCCTAACCCATACTTTGTCAGCTTGTCTATGAGGATGTTGTTGGAGACAATGTCAAAAGCTGTGCTAAAGTTGAGGTAAACAACATCCATTGCTCTCCCCTCATCCACCATTTAGCCACTTCATTGTAGCAGGCTATCAGGTTGATCAAGCCTGATTTCCCCTTCATATATCCAGGCCGACTACTTCTAATAACCTTCCTGTACTTCATGTGCCTGGAAATGGTTTCCAGGATTAGTTGTTCCATCACTTTACCAGGGATCGAGGAGTGCAGGCTGACAGGCCTGTAGTTCCCTGGGTCTTCCTTCTTGCCCTTCTTGAAGAGAGGATTGACATTTGCTTTCCTCCAGTCCTCAGACACCTCTCCCAATTGCCATGACCTTTCAAAGATAATCAAGAGTGGCCTCACTGTGGCATCAGTCAGCTCCCTCAGCACTCATGAGTGCATCCCATCAGGGCCCATGGACTTGTCAGGTTGGATGGAGATTTGAGCAACCTGATCTAGTGAAAGTTGTCCTTGGCCACAGCAAGGTGGTTGGAACTAGCTAATCTTTAAAGGTCTCTTCCAACCCAAACCATTCTATGATTCGATGACTAGTAAAGACTGGAGCAAAGAATGCATTCAGTATGTCAGCCTTTACCATGTCCTGTGTCACCAGGTCCCCTGCCTCATTCAGTAGTGGCCCTACATTTTCTCTATTCCTCCTTATGTGCTTATAGAAGCCCTTCCTGTTGCCTTTGACATATCTTGCCCGATTCAACTCCAGGTGAGCCTTGGCTTTCCTAACCCCATGGCTGCAAGATCAGACAGGAACTCTAGACTCCTGGGTCATCTGCCCTGGCTTTTTTAATATGGCCATGAGATTGGAATAATTGGGCACCAGTTAGTCTATGGCTCTCATTTGGCTTTGGTAGGAGCAAGGCATTGAGCTGTTTGTGTTGAAATAATTCATGACAAACTGGGATGCAGAATTTAAGGTTTTCAAGAACCTTCAGGTTGCAGGGAAACCTTCAGTGAATTCACCATTGGGCATGAAAAACTCATGAATCACATGCTGGTACTTGAGGCCTAACTCTTTTTCTGGATATGGATCTGCATCCTGTATCTATGGGTTTGTCACAGATGAGGGATTTAGGGTCCTGCTTGCCACAGAGTAGTGTTTATATCACTGAAAGAAAAGCACGATTTAACAGAGTTTGATGGCAAGGTTCGCTCTATTACTGCATGGAGGAAATATGCCAAAGAGAATTGGGTGAGAGTTGTTTTAGAGTGATTTATATGGAGACAGGAGATGTGAAAGGGTAGAGAGAGGCTTTCCTGTTGAGTCACGAGGTTCAGAATGGACCCCCTTGCTTTCTAAACTTCGCAGAGAGGAGTCCAGGTGTGGCTGGATCCAAACTTAGCCCCAAACTTGATCAGTGGTTCATGTCTAAGAGACATAGAGGGTAAGGGATTGTATGTGTTTATGGCTAAAGGATTATCTGTGCACACCTGATTCTTAATATCACTTGGCTAGGATTTCAAAGTTTCATCATTCTGCATCTAAACCTGCTTACCTCCCCTCTAGGGGCCTGGTGTCAGGTTGCTTCGAAGTCCGGATCATAGTTTTCTCGAAGTAAGCTCCCAGGCATCAATGCTCATTGGTGATAAGGATGGGATTCTAGGTCTCTTGAAGCAAACTCTCAGGCATTAAAGTTTGTATAAATAAGTAAATAATGGAGTAGTACACCAGCAAGA
Organism: Nesoenas mayeri; assembly: GCF_963082525.1. Taxonomy (NCBI): domain Eukaryota; kingdom Metazoa; phylum Chordata; class Aves; order Columbiformes; family Columbidae; genus Nesoenas; species Nesoenas mayeri. The sequence goes on from NC_137553.1 coordinate 15,459,448, forward strand.
TTGGCTCAAGCTGGGTGTCTTTGCAGAGGTGCTGAGCCGAAAATAGAAGTCCCTAGGTAATTATACTCTTACAGACTATTTACCCATCCCTCACACGATGATTCAGCCCAATAGTAATATTTGAGTCTGGGGTCTTCTTACTTCTCACTGGATTCTTTCACTGTCTTCAGACCGGCACTTGTTTTGTTTAGTTCCAGTCATTGTTGATTGTAACTGCTTTGTGCTGACCTTGAAAGCGCGAAGGCAAAAAATCATGGACTCCACACAATCCAATGTGAATTCAAGTGAAGCCAACACTCATGCTTCCTTAGCTTCTAGGTTTTCAACCGGCTTATTGATGCCCTCTTGAAGGTGGTCAATAAATTGTATGTAATTCTCATTGGGACCCTGATTAAGAGTTGCAAATGATTTGGCTGTTTTGTTGGTTTCAGACACCTCTCAGCTTGATATGCAAGGTCTGTTGACTGCCTCAGGATTTCAGAAACTTATCGTGTCTGTAGTTGTGGTGTGTCAATTAGTGTCTCTTCCAGGAGTTGTGGGATACCTGCCTCTTTCAACGAATCCCCATCGTTCTGTCCTAAATGATCTATAACTATTACATTGCATAGGTCTAATTTTGCTTGAGTTTTTCATGGTTCTTATCTGATCTCGGGGCAACTCGTACACATACTTAACTTTTCAAGAAAATTGCTTCAAACCCTCATCCCCTTCCGAGTCATCAGATAACACGGACTTGAACACTGCTGGAGAATCATTAGTAACAGGGGGGTTCGGAACAGTGCATATTCTCGGCAATACTTTCTAGCATCATAATTATTCATATAACCTGAGTCCCCAAGTGCATCCTCTTTCCCATCATGATCAGCATGACCGCATTGCTGACTGTTGGATTCACTCGCTAATAGCTGATCTGATCTTTCACACAGTTCTTTTGCCAAATTCTTATCTGGCGACTCCTTCTGCTCTTTCGAAGGAGTTAGAGGGGCAGAAGGTGGTAAAGGCGGACACGAATCAGTAAAAAGACTGATATTACACTTATTTACGACTTTAGCATTCTCAGCTTTCACCAGTTCTTTTGACAAATTGTCTGATTCCAGTCCTTTGGACTTCTTGATCTCTCTAGAGTCAGGTAATGGTATAGGAACCCATCCACTCGGTAATTTTCCTCCCTCCGTCCCAGACTGCTCTATCATCGGGGGTGCTGACGGCACAACAGGGGATGGAGTAAGGAGGGGGTCAAAGACTCGATCCGGTTAAGCTTCACAGTTATTTTTAGGTTTGTTATCAGGCTACAACACTGAAAAAATTCCAGCAACTGCAGCCTGCTCAGCCTTAAAGTCTTTTAAGGTGGAAATTATAAGCTTCCATGTAGTCTCTAATGATTTAGTTTCTTTATCATCTCCATTGCTGACCTTATTCCATAATTTCTGCCCTTTATCGTCCCAAAATTAACGTTTAAAAGCCTTCTCATTTTCTCCTGGGTAGCCGTTAATTCTACACCAAATTAATAGTCTACATATGTTACTTTCTTCCTATTTAAGCCCTCTCATAGAGAGAATATGCAGGAGGAACTTAACTGCAGCTTGTGCTTCAGAGAACACGTTCTGCCCCATAACTTTACTCTTCCCTCCTCCTGCTCCCAGCCACCCACCTTTTTTCCGGTGCTGCGTCGACACCTTTATCCCCGGGGCATCTTTATGCCTCTGTCCGGTCTTCAGTCCAGCTGAAGCAGCTCCCGGCTGGGCTGCTCTAGTCTTTTCCCCGATCGTAGTGGTACGTCATTCAGAGTATCACGTCGGGGTCACCATTTGTTGGAACGATAACGGACTCAGCATTCCGATTCAATGTGAATCATGCAAAGCCATTTATTACAGAAACAAGCCTCCTTATATATGCAACTATATTCTAATCACGCGTCCACGCTCCAAGCATGGATTCGCTAAATGCGTATCATGGGCTGTCCATGCACTGGAGTCTCACTGATGATACGTCCGATGATTCACGCCATGTTGGGGCCCCGTTAATGAGGAGATGCCCCTCTTTCTCACAGCAGATTCTGTTCTCACCTTCTCAAAGGGGCCTTGAGATTCCTTTGAGCCTGACTAATTCAGCAACAAATCTTTATCTATCAAAACCCCTTCACAGTTGCTAATGATTTAGCTTCTTTATCTCCATTGCTGACCTTATCCCATAGTTTCTGCCCTATATCGTCCCAAAGTTCAAGTTTAAAAGCCTTCTCGCTTTCTGTCGCTTAGCCGTTAGTTCTACACCAAACTAACAGTCTATATATGTTACTTTCTTCATATTTCACCCCTCTCTTAGAGAGAATATGCGAGAGAAGACGCACTATTGCTTCTTCTTCTTTAGATATATTCTGCCTCATCTCTTCTCGCCCCCAGCTGCTCACCTCTTTGGGTGTCTGTTGCAATGATGTTGGATCCTCTATTCCTCCTCCATTGCTTCCATAGCAATCAATCGGGAGCCACGCAGCCCGCAGACCATGTCCCGTTCGCAGTCCCGCTGCGCTGTCTCCAGTTGGGGCTCGTTCCTCGTAGCAGTCATCCCCTCGCCGTAAATTCTCCTTGTGAATCACGTCGGGGTTACCACTTGTGAGGGTGAAAAATCATGGACTCCACACAATCCAATGTGAATTCAAGTGAAGCCAATTTATTACAGAAACAAGCCTCCTTATATATGCAGTTATTTCCTGATCATGCATCCACGCTCCAAGCATGCATTAGTTGATTGGATATCATCTATGTTCACGAGCTGTCCACGCACCTGAGTCTCACTGCTGATAGGTCTGTTGTTTTCAGCTTTCCAAGGTGGCCTTGAAATTCCTTTGGGCCTGACTAGTTCAATAACAAATCTCCATCTCATAGAAACCCATCCACACATTAACTTCAAGAAAATCCCTCAAATCTCCCACATGAAAGTGTTAATATATCTGAATGAATCCTGTTTTTCTCAATGAGGTGCAAAACAGGACTTATCTTGCAGGTGTTGTTTATGGGTTGCAGCCATTTTGTTTTCAAAGATAGAATGCGAGTAGATAAAAGTTTGGTAAATATGAGCCGAACTTTACAACATACAGTTTAAGATTTCAGCAAATTTAGCTTACTAAGTAACGTGAAACAGACATTATATCAAAAATCACATGACTTTATAATTCTAAGTGATCAATTCTATCTGAAATGCGCTTACTTAAGCTAAATGATTAATATAAAACTTGGGCTCATCCATTGTTCTATGATTAGTAAAAGATCATTGCCATACAGACACACTTGTCCAGCAGAGAGAGCTCAATGTAGGCTCACCCAGGCTGTCATATTTATGGAATAAAGTGATTGACTCATAGTCAAATGGGAAAGGTTTGCATGAGACTCCTTGCACCCACAACTTAGTGTTCAGTGTGTTGTTCTGCTTCCTTGTGAGTTTCCTAAAAGGAGTTCTTGGGCTGGCTACTGCTCAGGCCTTTACCTCATTTGGAGCCTGTAGCAAACTGCTGCTGGTTTGGTTGGGGGGGGTCAAGTGCATCCATCACAGAATTATTATTGTTGGCACCCACTGGCATGCATCCTCTGAAAGAATGAGTAGTCCACCACTGAGAGGGCGAAAAATCATGGACTCCACACAATCCAATGTGAATTCAAGCGAAGCCAATTTATTACAGAAACAAGCCTCCTTATATATGCAGTTATTTCCTGATCACGTATCCAAGCTCCAAGCATGTATTAGCTGATTGGATATCGTCTATGTTCACAAGCTGTCCACGCGCCCGAGTCTCACTGCTAATAGGTCTGTTGATTTATGTTGTGTTTTCAGCTTTCCAAGGTGGCCTTGAAATTCTTTTGGGCCTGGCTAGTTTAACAACAAACATCCATTCTGTAGAAACCCATCCACACAGTAACTTCAAGAAAATCCCTTATATCTCCCACACGCCACCTCAGGTCATGCACAGCCAACCTTGAAGACCTCATATTCAGCACAAGATATGCTATTCACTATCCCAAGCAGCTATACAAAAGAATGGGAGACTAAAGCTGTCCAGGGAATGGAGGCTGAAGAGATCAGTAACTTCAGTCTCACATGCACTAATCACAAAATGGGTTGGCCACAGGGGTTGACTACAGCACTGAAAGAGATGAAGATAGCTAGGTACCTCTGTGTACCCTGTGAAACACTGGTCTGAGAGCATATAACCCATGCTGCCTTGCTGCCTGCAGTATCAGACCATTCTAGGAAGAAGCTTGCCCCTGGAATACTGGGGCTCCATACCACATATTACAAGGTCTGTTCTTTCAGTAGTTATTTACTAGCCTTGTTATCTGGTACTAGTTTCACCAGCAGAGTAGAATTCCACCTTACATTATGTTATCTTCACTGCAGCTTGAATCTCCAACATCCACTGTTGCACAGACAACAAATGCCTTCTCCATCAAATCCAACTGTGTGTGGCTTTTAAACAGTCAAGATCCTCTTGACCCAGAAGACAATGCAGGGGATACCGTTAACTGTGATGTTAAGACTGTAGTGGCTGTGGGTAAACAGCCTTCAGGGTTCTCTTTCCAGCTGTTCTTTCCTGCTGACAACATGACTGATCACATAAAAGATCATCATCAAGAGATGGGTATTTCAGGAATGTCACCATTTACTGCAGGGCAACAATAAAACGTGGCAGATGCTGTTAATCCCCTGCCCCCCCACTAAGGAAAGGTAATAAGAGGAAAAGGGAGAGAGACAAATTGGAAAAGTTAAAAATGCTCTACTAATGCTACTAATAAATAGAGAAAATAATACAAAATCAATCTTGACTTTCCCAGTGTAGCGCGGCTGGCCTGCAGGGGAGCTGGCATTGCTCCAGCGGTTGCAGGGCAGCTACCTGGAAGTCCTGGGCTGGACTCAGCAGTAAACCAGAACTGGATTCAGGGATGCAGTGAAACAAAGAAATAAACTTATCAGCAAAGTCAATTATACTGTTAAGCAGGCATTCTTTATTGACAGCGCTGGGGAACACTGCGGATCATCCTCCATAAGTGCTTCAATGACTGGATGCTGTTGCACTGCTTATATTCACACAATTATTACATATTCATTACAATTTTTGGTAATTTTTAACATGTTATCATCTATACTAAGAAATAATTGCATAATCATTAGGTTAGTATGAAGTTATTTATTTCACAGTCTTCGCTGCCATGTAGCGTCTTTTACAGTTACTGCTGTCTCTTTCAGGGGGGCTTCTGAGGGTCCACTGATTGACCTCTCCACATTGGCAGCTCTTCATGGAAGTGCAACTGGTACACACTTACAGAAGTAATTGATTACTTTTTTACTTACAATATATCTATTGATTACTAGTCAAACATAAGCTAAGCACTCTGCTTCTAAACAATGTATTACTTAATCTTCTGTCTCCAGCTTGTCATACAGGAGGATCTAAAATTTGAAAATTATCCCCTTGTTTTGCAGGTGGTTAGAAAGCATTTATCATGTCAATTGATTAATGATGGGTATGTCTTTTATAACTTAATCACAGTATACATTAATTTAGCAGCTTCTCTTCAACAGGGCCTCGAACTAGGCCTAGGATCACAGGCAGAACAGGCAGGGTCCTCTTCAGATGCCAGCCATGGTTGAAGAGAGCGAGACCCTCGTGATCTCACGCTTATACGTGGTGTATGACGTGTATGGGATTGAATACTTAGTTGGTCAGTTTTGGTCACCTCTTCTGTCTTCTCCTCCTTGCAAATACACCCCTATCATTTACAGGACATGTAAAATTTATCAGTAAACTTGGCTGCCATAGCAATAAGTCTAAACCTGTGTCTCTTCTGCATACCACTGTTAGTAACCGAACCAGTTTTACAAAGTGTTCCTGAATCAGTTTTGTAAACTGTCCCTGAGAGGATGTTCAAGCATATCGTGTTTGAGTATACTCTTATCTTAACAACCTAGCTTTTATCTTAGCCTAAATACGCATAGAGTGAGGACACTGCACATGATCAAAATAGTTCCAAGATGTTGCAATCGATGTTGTAATCAATACTGAGTAACCGTTACGTATCTTAATGAATATATGAATATGTATGTGAATGGACTGTATAAATACTGTGTAACTTAAACTGACCAGGGAAGCCAGCTTTGGGTGCGAACCCCTGGTTTCCCAGCGCTGTAATAAAGCACCGCATATAACTACGCCCGTGGTTATGTGTCCTTGAATGCTAACATTTTGGCGACCCAGATGGGACCTCGTGGGCTGCTGAGGCGGGTTGCATCTCGATCCTGCTCTGGCTAGCACCGAGGTATTCTTGGGGAGTGCATCGGACGCGACCGACCCTCTGCTGCTCACGACGGACCTCTGACTGGTAAGAAGGTGCTTTATCTGGATTATTGGGTACCCACCTGGTCTGGTAGCCTGCTGGTCAGGCATCTGGTAGCCTGCCGGTCAGACGTGACGAAAGCCACGCTCGGTTGGTCAGGGAGCTCCCAGGGTATTGCCTAGGCAGCCGTCCGTCAGACAGAGGGAAACCTCTGCAGGCTCGGCATCTGGTCTGGTTATTTGTGCCGCAGGCTCGGCACCTGGTCTGGTTATTTGTGCGCACCTGGTCTGGTTATTTGTGCTGCTCAGCACCTGGTCTGTAGTTCTGGTGATTTAATCTGTATTTACTGTTGAAACCGGTGATTTGATCCTGTTTACTGTTGTTCTGGTAAAGTTACCTGTGTTATCTTTCTGTGTTAGTTATCTGTATCCTTCTGTGTTGATATGTCCAATTCAAACGTATCGCCGTCAAATTGCTTTCTGAAACATTAGAAGGAGGCTGGGTTTGGACAGTTTATGCATAAAAAGAAGTGTAATTGTGACCTGTTTGCATATTTGAACTCGGTATTAGTTTGCATGTCTGAGCTCAGTATTTTAGTTTGTATGTTTATATTTGGTACCAAAAGAATTTGTTTGGGGAAATAATTGCAAAATAAGAACCGGTTCCATTACTAAAGTGCCACCTTGCTCCCCCTTCAGATGCATCTGTACACATGAAAGTAAATTGAGTTAGCTGTATTGCAGTTAGTGTTGTTCTGTGGATAGACTGATTTGGATCTAAAATTAATGTCAGGGATTGATGCTTAATATGCTGTTTATTGACACCTGTAAGAAGTTACAAAAGGTAGGAGCTGAGAGATGTAACTATTGTTCAGCTAATTAGAATTACATATAAAGTTTATAATCGCAGGAATTAAATGAAGAGAGAAAAGGGCAAAAGGAGCCCAAACCTGTGCCCGGCAGCTTCTCCTTGATAAACTGCGGAGAAAAAAAAAAAGCTGACTGTCTGCTAAAGCGGTGAAAAAGGTGGGGGGAGCGGCGGCTGCTAGACTGCTAGAGCTGAGGCAGCTCCTCTCCTCCGGGCTCCCCACCCGCCCCGCGGGGGATGAAGCGGGGAGGGGGATCATCAAACGTAATAGCACCCCTGCGGCAGGCAGTAGGTGTGGGGGAAACCAGTCTATGTAAAAGTTCCGTTTTCACCAGAGGATTTAGTAATCTGGAAACAATCAGCTGGTCCTTACCGAGAAAACCCGGACAAGGTTGCACAGGTAATTAAAATGATAATTAAAACGCAGAATCCTGGCTGGGACAATTTGCAAGTGATTCTTGACGCATTAATGGACTCTACAGAAAAAGATATGGTTATACGGGTAGCAAGAGATAAAGTAAGGGAGGATATTCGGAATGGGACAGTGAGCGGTAATGTTGATGAAAATTTTCCAAAAGAAGATCCCCGATGGAATTATAATACAGGAGGCGGGTTATGCCGTCTCCGGAGGTATCAGGATTGGTTATTGATTGGCGTTCAAACTGCTATGCCGAAGCAAATGAATTGGTCAAAATTGTATAATGTGATGCAGGAAAAGAATGAGTCGCCCTCGGCCTTTTAGAAAGATTAAAAGAAGCTGCCAAAACCGGATGTAAAATTTTTAGTAGACACAGGGGCTACTTAATCTGTACTGAATTCCTTACAGGGGACGGTAGGTCACAGAGCTACAACAACTGTTGGTGCCACAGGGAAGGAGGAAGTATGGCCATTCCTACAACCCTTGGATTTGTGTTTTGGAGAAAAGGAACTAACCCACAAGTTCTTATATGTTCCAGACTGTCCAGTTTCCCTTTTAGGACGGGATTTATTGACCAAATTGGATGCCATAATAACATTTGAGGATGGAAACCTGGTAATGAAAATTCCAGAATCTAAGGTAGGACAAATTCTGTTATTAAAAGAAAGCCTGGTAGTCAGTGGAGGAGGCTGTGATTCCTATGGTATGGGAGACTGACATACCTGGGAAATCAAAAACAGCCCAGCCCGTAAAAGTGGAACTGAAGGAAGATGCCAAGGCAGTACAGTTGAGGCAGTACCCTCTGAAACTAGAAGCTAGGTTAGGAATAGTACCTCTAATTGAAAAATTCTTGAAATATGGTATTCTAGAGGAATGTGAATCAGAATATAATGCTCCAATTTTTCCAGTAAAGAAACCTGATGGTAGTTATCGATTAGTCCAAGATTTGCAGGCTGTAAACCAGATCACTAAGGACATTTATCCGGTAGTTGCAAATCCATATACCTTGTTAACATCTGTGAAAGAGAAATATAAATGGTTTGCTGTACTTGATTTAAAAGATGCCTTCTTCTGCATACCACTTGACCATGAAAGCAAAAAGCTATTTGCCTTTGAATGGGAAAATCCACACAATGGGAGGAAAACTCAATTAACCTGGACACACCTTCCACAAGGGTTCAAGGATAGCCCAACCATCTTTGGAAATCAACTAGCCAAGGAACTCGAGGAATGGACTACAAAAGGTCATATCATGATCCCTCGACAATGGTATTTGTTGCTACAATATGTAGATGATATTCTGATTGAGACTGAGACACGAGAACTCTGCATCCAGGTAACAATTGAAATATTGAACCAATTGGGAATGAAAGGATACAAAGTATTGAAAAATAAAGCTCAGATTGCATCCGAGATTGTGATCTATTTAGGATATGAGCTCTCTCAAGGACAGCGAAGGCTAAGCCTGAACAGGATACATGCTATTTGTGCTATTCCAGAACCACAAAACTTACATGAGCTGAGATCTTTTTTAGGAATGACAGGGTGGTGCAGACTCTGGATTATGGACTATGGGTTGATCCCCAAACCTTTGTATGAAGCACAAGGGAGTAAAACGTTCAAGTGGGGAAAGCCACAACGTGAGGCCTTCCAAAAGCTAAAACAGGCTTTGATGCAGGCACCTGCTTTGGGCCTGCCGGACTTGAGCAAAGACTTCCAGTTGTTTGTACACGAGCGACAAAGACTTGCCTTGGGAGTATTAACCCAACGACTAGGATCCTGGAAAAGACCTGTTGGCTATTTTTCCAAACAGCTAGATCCGGTAAGTGCTGAGTGGCCGGCATGCTTACGGGCGGTAGCTGCTACAGTAATGCTGATCCAGGAGGTCCGAAAATTAACTATGGGAAAAAGGATAGAAGTGTTTGTATCCCATATGGTGACAACAGTATTGGAACAAAAGGGGGGCCATTGGCTTTCCCCAAGCAGAATGATGAAATACCAGGTAATTCTGACAGAACAAGATGATGTTGTTCTAAAACTACTAACCTAATGAATCCTGCTGAGTTTTGGGTGCAGGTACTGAAGAAGGAGATCTGGAACATGATTGTGTGGAAGTCATCGAATATGTGCATGGATCCCTTTGAAAAGAGTGGGGACTGCTCTCCTCACAAGGAACAAACATTAAATACCGGAAGGAAATACTGAACTTGATTAATGCCATTCAGAAACCATCGCAAGTTGCTATAATGCACTGTAAAGCTCATCAAAGTGGAACATCGAAAATTATTGGGGGAAATCGGCTTGCTGATCAAACAGCTCGGTCAGTGGCACGGCAAGTGAGAACAATGGTGGGTCTTGTCTCCCAGAAGGTAAGAGTAATTGATTTATTACCTTCATAGCCACCTAAATATTCCATAGAAGATGAAAAACTGGCAAGTCTAGTAAGAGCCAGCAAGAATAATTCTGGGTGGTATGTAACCACCAATGGACAAGTTGTGGTGCCAACCACTATTATGAGAGGAATACTTCAGACGGAACACCAGAAGTGTCACTGGGGTGCAGAAGCATTGGTAACTTATCTAAAGAAAACAAATTATGTCGGTCCAGATGTTAACAATGGCAAAGTCTATTACAGCTAAGTGTGAATTTTGCTTGAAAAATAATCCTCTAGTAAAAAGAAAAATAGAAATGGGGAAAATTAAGACAGGCATGCAACCTGGGGATTGTTGGCAAATAGATTATGCGGAACTCCCCAGAACTCGTGGATATAGATATCTACTCGTTGTGGTGGATACCTTTTCTGGATGGCCAGAAGCCTTCCCTTGTTGCACCAACCAAGCAAAAGAAACTGTGAAATGGTTATTAAAAGAAATAATCCCTAGATTTGGGGTACCAATAGGAATATCATCCGATAGGGGGCCCCATTTTGTGGCACAACTGGTAAAGGAGGGTAGCAGATGTTTAGGGATTCAGTGGGATCTGCATACTCCCTGGAGGCCCCAGTCCAGTGGACAGGTAGAGAAAATGAACCAAACTTTAAAAAGACAACTTAGTAAGGTCTGTCAGGAGGCAAAGATTCAATGGCCGCAGGCCTTACCAATAGCATTGTTGAGTATCAGGATAAAACCTAAGAGCGGAATGTCAGTAAGTCCATACGAAATTCTGTATGGCAAACCCTATGAAGCACCAAACCCAAATCCAGAGGTTCACATAAAGGGTAATCAGGACTTGTACAATTATGTGTTGTTTCTTGGCAGGACACTGAATCAACTCCGATCTGCATTAGTGTGGAGTTGACCACTGGCACTTGAAAATCCAGTACATAATATAGAACCTGGGGACACTGTATATGTGAAAAACTGGAACGAAGAGCCTTTGAGAGAACATTGGGATGGACCCTACCAAGTACTCTTGACCACGTTTACAGCAGTTAAAGTTGCCGGAGTAGACTCCTGGATACATTACACCCGTGTGAAGGAAGTTCCAAGAGCATGGTCATCACATATCCTAGGTCCAACCACACTCAAGATTACATCGCAATAATGCCTGGTTTGCATTACCAAGCTTTGGTTTTGGTTATACCCTGAGTTTTTGTGCTTTTGAAAATTGGAGAGGGAAGTGCCACTCTATTCCACAAGGCCCCTGATAGACAGTGGGAAAGCTTGCCCAATGCATGGAAAATTTATAAATGCAAAAATGAGACTATTCGAATGGAATTGCTCACGGGTGATAACTTGTCAAACAGACATTAAAGAGATACCTTTGTCCATTGTCAAAGTAGCAGTGATTACAGGCTGCATTTGTCGGAAACAATTAGACTCACAGGCAGCCTTTAAAATTTGCATTGATAAAGACAAAATTGACTGTAAAGGAGTTATAGGCAGTATGGGACATTTAGTTTGGGCCTTAAGTGATGGGACCTGGACTACACATTTGCCAATGGGAGGACCAATTAGAGAAATTACCTTGGGGTTGCCAATACTATGTCCCATTTGGAAAAGGTCACCTTTGAAAAATAGGCAAGAACTATTACAGGTCAGACATAAACGAGAAATAAATGAGGATGATGTGTGGCATGAACCATCAAGCAGTGTTAAATTTGACTGGGCACTAGAATCTTTCTTTGCACCAATTGCAGCCTATAAGAATAGAGAAATGATTGATAAATTGATTGGGCAAATGGATCGATTGACTAGAATAACTAAAAAGGTTTTCGGGATCTCAATATACAATTACAAGCTACGACTAAAATGACCTTGCAGAATAGAATGGCACCCAACATAATGTTATTAAAAGAAAATGGCGTCTGTGGATATTTGAATGACAGAATAGATCACTGCTGCATCCATATTCCAGACGTAACTTCAGAGGTTGAGAAAGACATTTCCGAGCTGACCCAAACACAAGTGGAGCTGCAAAAGGAAAGACAAGATGCAGAACAGAGCTGGATAGGAGCTCTGTTGAATAAATTTGATTTCAATTTGGGAGGATGGGTACATTCACTACTAGAAAGTGTAGTTGTACTTGCAATTGTGATTGTTCTTCTTTGTTTGTTTTATGTAGGTATTAAGCACATAATTAGTCAAACAAATGCTAGGAATAATCGCATTTTCAGTATCCTGAGTAGGAATTATGCTAATCCTATATTTGATAACTCTCCAGCTTATGAAGAGGCACAACTGGAACTATCACACCTGAAGGGAATTACCAATGAATAATCGAAGAAATTGATTGAGGTGAAAATGCATTGTCTAAGAATAGAAAAGCATTTTCAAAGGGGGGAAATGTTAGTAACCGAACCAGTTTTCAAGTATACCCTTATCGTAACAACCTAGCTTTTATCTTAGCCTAAATACGCATAGAGTGAGGACACTGCACATGATCAAAATAGTTCCAAGATGTTGCAATCGATGTTGTAATCAATACTGAGTAACCGTTATGTATCTTAATGAATATATGAATATGTATGTGAATGGACTGTATAAATACTGTGTAACTTAAACTGACCAGGGAAGCCAGCTTTGGGTGCGAACCCCTGGTTTCCCAGCGCTGAAATAAAGCACCGCATATAACTACACCCGTGGTTATGTGTCCTTGAATGCTAACACCACTGCTACTGTTATCAGCTCCAGAGTGAACAGTGTCTGAAAAAACATGCAGCCAACATCAGAGAAGTGCAGTTACTTAGAAGAACTAAGCTGAAAGGAAAATTCACTAAAAGAGAACTGGTCTTGTGCAGCGATGAGAATGATGCATACAGACATGCATATGGAAAAGCAGACAGAAATGCAGACACAGAGTTCTTGTTAGCAGGGAGAGCAGACCCAGGCAGAGCTGAGCTGAGCTGAGCTGAGTCTTCTTTAATTAGCCTTTCTCCATTTATAGCTTTACAGATAAGGGCCTGGACCAAGAGATTAAACAGGATGTTTTTTTCAAAAAATGTTATTCTAAACACAGGCTCAGGCCCAACACTCACATGCCATACATCCTGGGGATGGTATTTTGGCCCAAGATATCATTCTTACTGGCCGGGGCTGTCACTCCTTCACAAACACACAATCCTGTGTAACTTGTCAAGGCCACCTTTTTTTTTACTGATTGCTGTGATTTAATCATGTTAGTATTAGTCTACTTTGACGGTTCAGATGGTCATGTTAGTATTGATCTTCCTTTATCATCCAGGTGGCTGAAGCCATGTGTCCTGCCATTCCCAGTCTTGTTTTAAACAAAACCAGGACATTCCACCCCTTATTCCATACCATTTACATCATACCCAAATCACTACTGCTTTTTACCTGTCTTCAAATGTATATACACACAGATATCACTAGTTCATGATTCATCTTTCTTCACAAAAAGTTTGTTAAGATCATTTAGTTCATGGCTGCAGGTCTCTGTCACAGTAGTCTCTCTAGGCAGGAGAGATGGTGTATAATCTGGTGCACTTCATGCCCAGGAACTACAGCTTAGGCATGTCAGTCTTGAGGAAGTTACTGAATGCCACTCAGTGAAGCTAGCTCAGGTTTCATCAACACTGCATCAGCCTAAAAGATAGTTCCTAAACACTTAGTATCACGCAGCAATTAACATCATACAGTTTGAAACTGAGTATTCTCACCCAGAATCAAATCTCCTTGAGGTATACATTAGACTTCACCATCCTTTAGCATCACCCACCAAGTACATCCAGGCCCTTGAGCAAAAACAGTCCCACAAATGGGTTTGCCTTTGCCCAAAGAAAGAATAACCAGGACAGCTTTTCCTAACATATTCCTTCCATGCACCACAGAGACTTTATCCCCTTCTACTGTATGTAAAAGGTCTGACTGAGCAGGGCCAGCTCGACTGATTGATACCGTGGTGTTAACTAACCAGGTGGCTTGTGCTAAATGCTTATCCCAGTTTTTAAAAGTTCCACCTCCAATTGCCTTCAGGGTAGTTTTTAACAAGCCATTGTATTGCTCAATCTTCCCAGAGGATGGTGCATTATAGGAAATATGATATACCCATTCAATGCCATGCTCTTTGGCCCAGTTGTTTATGAGACTGTTTTTAAAATGAGTCCCATTGTCTGACTCGATTCTTTCTGGAGTGCTATGTCACCACAGGACTTGCTTTTCAAGGCCCAGGATAGTGTTCCAGGCAGTGGCATGAGACACAGGATATGTTTCACACAGTATCACAGTATCACAGTATGTTTGGGATTGGAAGGGACCTCAAAAGATCATCTAGTCCAATCCCCCTACTGGAGCAGGAACCAGCCATCCTGCGGTTGCTTCCACCATTGTGAGGACATAGTGCTTGCCCTGGCAGGTTTGAGGGATTATAATATAGTCAATCTGCCAGGCCTCCCCATATTTATTTTTCAACCACTGCCCCCCACACCACACAGGCTTTAACCTTTTGGCCTGCTTGATTGCAGCACGTTTAACAAACATGGATAACCTGTCCATGGTTAAGTCCACCTCTCGGTCACGAGCCCATCTGTTCTTGCATCCCTTCCTTGATGGCCTGAAGCAGCATGGGCCCACTGAGCTAGAAGAAGTTCACCTTTACATTGCCAGTCCAAATCCACCTCAGCTACCTTAATCTTAGCAGCCTGATCCGCTTGCTGATTGTTTTGGTGTTCCTCAGTGGCTCAACTTTTAGGCACATAAACATCTACATGATGTACTTTTACAGTCAGGTTCTCTAGCCAAGCACCAATGTCCTGCCACAAGGAGGCAACCCAAATAGGTTGGTCTCTGTGCTGCCAGTTATTTTGCTTCCACTGCTTTAACCACCCCCATAGGGCATTTGCTACCATCCATGAGTCAATGTAGAGATAAAGTACTGGCCACTTTTCTCTTTCAGCAATGTCTAATGACAGCTGTATGGCTTTTACCTCTACAAACTGGCTTGATTCACCTTGTCCCTCATCAGCCTCTGTGACTTGTGTAGAACTCCATACAGCAGCTTTCCACTTTTTATGTTTTCCTACAAGACAACAGGATCCATCAGTGAACAGGGCATACTGCTTTTCATTATCTGGTAATTCATTATATGGTGAGGCTTCTTCAGCACGCATCATCTCTTCTTCTGGTGACATTGCAAAATCTCTGCCTTCTGGCCAGTTTGTGATCATTTCTAAGATCCCTGGGCAATTAGATTTTCCTCTTTGAGCCTGCTGTGTGATTAATGCAATCCACTTACTCCATGTAGCATTGGTTGTATGATGAGTGGAAGGAATCTTACCCTTGAACATCCAGCTCAGTACTGGTAATTGGGGTGCCAGGAGGAGCTGTGTTTCAGTACCAACCACTTCTGAAAGAGTTCAGACCCCTTCATATGCTGCTGGTATCTCTTTTTCAGTTGGAATATAGTTGGCCTCCGAGCCTTTATATCCTCTACTCCAAAACCCTAGAGGTCGACCTCAAGTCTCACCTGGTGCCTTTTGCTAGAGGCTCCAGGTGGGACCATTGTCCTCAGCTGCAGTATAGAGCACATTCTTAATATCTTGTCCTGTCTGGACTGGTCCAAGGGTGACTGCATGTACAATCTCTTGTTTAATTTGTTCAAAGGCTTGTCGTTGCTCAGGACTGCATAGAAAATCATGTTTCTTTCAAGTCACTTGGTAGAGAGGGCACACAATCTGGCTGTAGTCCAGCATATGCATTTTCCAGAAACCCACAACACCTAAGATAGCCTGTGTTTCCTTTTTGTTAGTTGGTAGGGACATAGCTGTTATTTTGTTAATCACCTCTATCGGGATCTGGTGATGCCCATCTTGCCATTTAATTCCCAGAAACTGAATCTCTTGGGCAGGCTTCTTGACCTTACCTTACCTCTCTTTATGGTGAAACCAGCTTTCAAAAGAATTTGAATTATTCTCTCACCTTACTTGAAGACTTCTGCTGCTGTGTCACCCCATACAATGATGTCATCAATGAACTGCAGGTGTTCCGGAGCTTTACCTTGTTCCAGTGCAGTCTGGATCAGTCCATGGCAGACAGTAGGACTATGCTTCCACCCCTGCAGCAATTGATTCCAGGTGTACTAAATACCCCACTAGATAAAGGCAAAGTGTGGCCTGCCTTCTGCTGCCAAAGGAATAGAGAAAAATGCATTAGCAATGTAGTTGTAGCATAACACTTGGTTGCCTTTGACTCCAGTTTATATTGCAGTTCTAACATGTGCAGCATGGCAACACTTAACAGTGACGTAACTTCATTTAGGCCATGAGAGTCTACTATTTGTCTACATTCTCCATTTGGCTTTAGCACTGGCCATATAGGACTGTTGAAAGGTGAGTCTTACTGGTCACTCCTGGATTCTCTAGTTGTCAAATCAGTTTATGAATGGGGATCAGGGAATCTTGATTGGTGCCATATTGTTTTCTGTGCACCATCGCCGTAGCAATCGGCACCTGTTGCTCTTTGACCTTAAGCAGTCCTACAACATAAGGGTTGTCTGAGAGATCAGACAAGGTAGACAGCTGTTTAATGTCCTCAGTCTCTACAGCTGCTATACTAAAGGCCTATCGATACCCTTTTGGATCCTTAAAATACCCTCTCATGAGGTAAGCTATACCAAGAATGCATGGAGCATCTAGGCCAGTCAGAATAGGGTGCCTTTCCCACTCATTTCCAGTTAGGCTCACTTCAGCCTCTAATACAGTCAATTATTTGATTCCCTCAGTCGCTCCAACAATACTGATGGATTCTGACCCTTTATGATTTCATGGCATCATTGTTCACTGTGCGCCAGTGTCTACCAGGGCTTTATACTCATGTGGTTCTGATGTACCAGGCCATCGAATCCACACAGTCAAACTCAGTTGTCATTGTCCCTCTCCTCCACCTGGCTGGAGGCAGGGCCCTTCTAATTATGTTTACTTGACTCTGGTAGGGAGACACAAGAATCCCATCTACCTTGGCTGGAAAGCTTCTCACTGGAAACCAGAGCAACTTTTCTCTTGGGAGCTTTCTTTTTCAACTCATGTACTCGTGCCTCTAGGTCAGCAGTGGAATTACTCATATATTCCCCCTGGTCACACAGGAAAAAACATAATTCACCTCGTGATGTCTTCCATTTCTCTCGAGCTGGTCCTGCAGAAGGGCATCTTCTCCTAATAACTGTGACTTGCACCCGTGCAGGTAACAAGTAGAATCTATGCTCCCTCTTGGACAGTTTGTCACACAGTTTCTCCACAGCTGAGATACAGGCTTGCAGGGGAGAAGAGAGAGTGTCTTCATACTGCTGTGATACAGGGAACTAACTAACTAACACTTAAAGAGCTAACCCTTAACCCACATAGCAATTGTTTAGCTTAGAGCTTTGTGTATTGTATGAGAAACAGGAGTTCACTAATGACTTTCACAGGCCTTGCAAAGATAAAAAACCTAGCTGCATCCTTGGGTGAACAAGGTAACAGAATCTTGGGCACAGGAGAGGAGATAAGCCAGTTCTAACCAGCTCATCAGTTTGAGCCCCAGCCAACTCAGCACACCAGGCCAGAGGTAAAAGTGTACAGCAAAGAAGACCACAGTCCACGACCACCAGGTGGCACTGCACAGGCGCAACCAGGAGGGGCTGGAGGTGGAGACTATGGAAATGATTTCCCGGAACTCATTGTAATAAGAACCGCCTTCTTGGGGACAGGTTATGAATATGTATAGGCGTTCCTAGAATTTTCATGAATATGTAATACTTAACAACATTTAAACAAGTTTGAGGCTGCTGAGCATTTGCCACACCTGGGAGGAGTTATTCCCGTGTGTGCCCAGCGCTGAATAAACATACCTTCTTTATAAACTCACAGGTTGTAAAGTAATTTCCACGCCTCAGCTGCAACATGTTAGCTACTTCACCCACAGTTGCTGGCTGGTCTCCCACTGAAATGACGAATAATCCCAAAGCGTGGGCATAAGTTGATGGTGTACTCCACACAAACTTCTGCTGTATAGCTCAAGTACATGGCATTTCATCAGGATCTATAATTGTCTGTGGGTCACTGTAAATTATCTCTGGCACGGCCAGTTCTCTCAGATACCTAATACCTTTCTCCATGGTGGTCCATTTGGTTGGGTGGCATACAATATAATCTTTTAAAGGATACCTGATCTTTACTGCTTACAAGATTCACCTTTGAGAGCCTTTGAGTTTGTTTCTTCTTTGTAATTGCCTTATCAATGCCACCATCTCTGGCCAGGGATCCCAACTGCCTGGCTTCATTGCCATCTAATTCCACACTAGTGGTCCTACCATCCCAGCACTGAATCAACCAAGTGACAACTGTTTCACCTTCACGGCAGCTAAAATCTTGTTTCACGCATCTCAACTCCTTCAGAGATAAGGAGCGGACTACTACCTCTTCCTTTACTGATTGCTCTGCTTCAGGAGGACCCTCTCCTTCCTTCCCTGATTGTTCTATTCCAGAAATAACCTCTCCCTGCTCTTCACAATGGATTCTAACTGTGGGGTTTTTTTGCTTCCTGCTTGAAGTGGCAACCAATAGTGCTGAAGTCTGAATGGCCACATCACATATTGTGGAGGTTTGAGTGGATGCAGTAACTGGCATTGGAGTTGGCTTAGCTACAGTGACAGTTGTTGAAGTTTCAGTGGCCGCAGTAGCTGTAGTCAGCATTGGTGTGGCTGTGATGCCAGCTGTTGGAGTTGCAACAGCGGCATTAACTGTCGTTAGCACTGGAGTGACTGCGGTTAGGAATTGGAGTGGCTGCAGTGCTTGTCAAGGGGGTTACAGTAGCTGTTGTATCTGTTGTCAGAATTGACATGGCTTCAGAATCTGTCATGGGAGTTTTTGAGTGGCTGCAGTGCATGTTGCTGAGGCTTCAATAGCCACAACACCTGTCACAGAAGTTAGCATCACTATAATCCTCCTAAGTAGTTTTACCACCAGCAAAGAATGACACACATTCCAGACACCCAGTAATACCAACAAGCTTCACTCGATTGTCCAGGGATATTCAAAATTCTCAAAAGCATCTGTAATTTGCCCTAATGAAAAAGGCAAAGAGTAGTTGAATGGCTTTCCTAAAAGTTGACTTCTGCACCTGAAAAAACAAAAGGTACAGTTTCCTTTAATTTCTTTTACTTCTACCAGAATGCTCCAAAAATACATACTCCCGAAGTATGACAACAATGAATATAAATAAACCATTGGCTTAACTATGACTATATAGATCAATGCTACACAACTCAGCAACAAAGCTATTATACAACTTTATCCCAACTTCCAGAGATGATGTTCTGCACATAAACACTAACAAGAAGCATCAACCCCAAAAAAGGCATCATTGACTACAGCCAAGTAAGCAAATAATACAAATAATATCAGATTTGCAACAATGCCCTTTAAATCAAGATAATAACTGCAATCTGCTTTAACATCACCAAATGACCCATGAAGCACACAAATCTATTGTTCTCTCACTTCTCTGAAAGTTTCAAAGAAAAAGCTGATACTCTTTCAAGTGAGTTTTCCAAGGTTTCCTCCCACCAGAAGCAGGATTAGAACTTGGACTGCTCTAATCGGGAGTCCGATGTTCTCCTGCTTGCACTACCTGGGAAGTTGTTTAGGCAAATTGTCAGAGACCACTCTTAACTTTTCTCACTTGCCCCACATTAAGTGCCAATAAATCTATCACTGTTTACTGCAGGATGACAATAAACCATGGCAGATGCTCTCTGTTAACCCGCTGCCCTCCCCACTAAGGAAAGGTAATAGGAGGAAAAGGGAGAGAGACTTACAAGTTGCAAAAGTTAAAAAAATGTTACTAATGCTACTAATAAATAGACAAAATAATACAAAATATACAAAACCAATCTTGAATTTCCCAGTGTAGCACAGAGACAACACACGGCTGAGCTGGTGTTACTCCAGCAGCTGCAGGGCAGGCACCTGGAAGTCCTGGGATGGACTCTGCAGTAAACCAGAACTGGATTCAGGGATGCAGGGCCTAGAACTAGACCTAGGATCACAGGCAGAATGGTCAGGTCCTCTTCAGATGCCAGCCACGGTCAAAGAGAGCGAGACCCTCATGATCTCACACTTTTATACGGTGTATGATGTATATAGTATGGTGTGTGGGAATTGCACAGGAATGGCGAAGAGCGTAATTGCAAATGCGCTCAAGCAACTGCAGCTGGGGTGTAGAAAAAGTACATACATCGCACTAATTGTTTTACTGACCTTGTGTGCTTGACAAGTGGAACCTCTATGTTGCGAGGGTGAAAAATCATGGACTCCACACAATCCAATATGAAGTCAAGCGAAGCCATTTATTACAGAAACAAGCCTCCTTATATATGCAGTTATTTCCTGATCACGCGTCCACGCTCCAAGCATGCATTAGCTGATTGGATATTGTCCATGTTCACGAGCTGTCCATGCGCCCAAGTCTCACTGCTAATAGGTCTGTTGATTTACATCTTGTTGAGGCCCTGAGGCCTCACTCCCATAGCAAGTGCTGTTTTTCAGCCTTCGAGCTGGCCTTGAGATTCCTTTGGCTAGTTCAGAAATAAATCTCCATCTAATAGAAACCCATCCACACAACAACCTCAAGAAAATCCCTCAAATCTCCCACACTATGTTAGATAACATAACCCTGTGAGAAACTCTAAGGCACCTTATCATTATGCCTGAGTGTCACAAAGATGGAGCCAGGCTCTTTTTGCTTACAACCAATTAAAAGACAAGGGGCAATGGGTACAAACTGGAACACAAGAGGTTCCACTTAAATATGAGAAGAAACTTCTTCACAGTGAGGGTGACAGAACACTGGAACAGGTTGCCCAGGGAGGTTGTGGAGTCTCCTTCTCTGGAGACATTCAAAACCCTCCTGGAGACATTCCTATGTAACCTCATCTAGGTGTTCCTGCTCTGGCAAGGGGATTGCCGTGGTTGAGACGGACAAACGACATAGACCAAGTTCTTCCAGGATGAAAGTAGTAGATGCCATTTATTGCTAAAAGTGCATTTTTATACAGTTCTACCAATTCATGTGTCTCTTCACTATTGGTTACAAGATACAGCAGTAACATCTCATTGGCTAATTTTGTTATCATCCATGTTACTCTTCTACTCCCTTCTCTCTCACAGGTACATCCCTTCTCTCTCATGGGTACAACTTAATATCTCTGGATACTCCTTTGCTCCCATCCTTCTCAAGGGTAAACTGTAATATCTTCAAGGCTGATCTCTATTCCCATACTCTCTGTCAAGGATTCCACAGACCTGCTGTAGTTTCCCACAGGGGATTGGACTAGATGATCTTTCGAGGTCCCTTCCAATCCCTAACATTCTGTGATTCTGTGATTCTGCTTTGTTGTGCGAAAAAGCGCAAGGCTGCGCCTGCTTGAAGCCTTGAAATACAGGTGAACACAGCAGGCTCAGTGCTCTTCTACCAGGGCTGAATTCTGCAGCGCCTGCATCTCTGCTTCTGTCACCTCTGCCTGGGAACTTAGGTACTGTTTCAGAGATCCCCCAATGGCGAGGTAACTAAATAAATTTGCTCTTTGCAATTGCATTTGTGGCATCTGGTTGCTTCTTGCCACGAGCCTGCATTGGTTCACAGAGACGGAATACTTAGTTGGTCAATTTTGGTCACCTGATTTTCCGCCTCTCCTTGCAAATATGCCCCTCTCACTTATGGGATGTGCAAAATTTATCAGTAACCTTGGCTGCCATAGCAATAAGTCTAAACCTGGGCATCTTCTGCATACCATTGCTACCATTATCAGCTCCGGAGCAAACAGTGCCTGAAAAACATGCAGCCAGCTTCAGAAAAGTGCAGTTACTTGGAGGAACTTATTTGAAAGGAAAATTTACTGAAAGAGAACTGGTCTTGTTTTAAACAAAACCAGGAAAAGGAATTACATTCCATCCTGCCAGGATAAATGAGGTCAACACTTAGAGCACCTGTGGAGCCAGGTGCTCCATCAGCAAGTTTGCTGATGACACCAAACTGGGAGGAGTGGCTGACACAAAAGAAGGCTGTGCTGCCATCCAATGAGACCTGGACAGGCTGGAGAGTTGGGCAGGGAAAAACTTAATGAAATATAACAAGGGCAAGTGTAGAGTATTGCATCTGGGCAGGAACAACCCCAGGTTCCAGTATAAGTTGGGGAAGGACCTATTAGAGAGCAGTGTAGGGGAAAGGGACCTGGGGGGCCTGGTGGACAACAGGATGACCATGAGCCAGCACTGTGCCCTTGTGGCTAGGAAGGCCAATGGCATCCTGGGGTGTATTAGAAGGGGGGTGCTTAGTAGGTCGAGAGAGGTTCTCCTTCCCCTCTACTTTGCCCTGGTGAGACCATATCTGGAATATTGTGTCCATTTCTGGGCTCCTCAGTTCAAGAAGGACAGGAAACTGCTTGAGAGAGCCCAGCACAGGGCAATAAAGATGATTAAGGGAGTGAAGCATCTCCCTTATGAGGAAAGGCTGAAGGAGCTGGGTCTCTTTAGCCTGGAGGAGACTGATGGGTGGCCTCATTAATGTTTATAATTATATAAAGGTTGAGTGTCACTGTTGGAACGAGATAAGGACTCAGCAAAACAAGTCGATTCAATGTGAATCACGCTAAGCCATTTATTACAGAAACAAGTCTCCTTATATATGTAACTATATTCTAATCACGTGGCGACGCTCCAAGCATAGATTCGTTAAATGAGTATCGTGGGCTGTCCGTGCACTGGAGTCTTACTGATGATACGTCCGATGATTCACGCCACGCCAGGACACCGGTGATTGTGGAACGCCCCTCTTTCTCACAGCAGATTCTGTTCTCAGCTTCTCAAAGCGGCCTTGAGGTTCCTTTGAGCCTGACTAATTCAGCAACAGATCTTTATCTATCAAAACCCCTCCACACTTCCCCCTTTCTTTTCCTGAATTATTCAGGCCCCTTAAACCGCACGGTGCATCATTTTTGAAATATACTGCAACATAGAACACGTGATTAACAACACAATTACAATTACATATAATGCAGTTAAACCTTACTTAATAAGATCAAACAACTACCTGCCTATTCTTAAAACCTTAATTCCATCATGACAACCTTATTATCACACTATTTTAATAGATTCAAAATAACCAGGCAAGTTAATACAATATATTCTTTTAAATTCCTAAAAGATTTATAACTGCGCAGTTTATAGGGTAACATACTTAATACCATCAGTATATACTAATAATTGAATTAATATCTTAAAAGTTATCTTAACCTATTTAAAAGATCAATAGCTTAACCTTAATATCCCTTCTAAAACTTTATCAGTTGCTAAACTTAGATTACTATGGTAGAGATATCTCATAATTTTACCTTATCTATGCATTGACTATCTAATCATAATATCACCCTTTTGGATCTCCTGCTGATTGTTCAAATTGCCATTCTCCACAGAAGGTACACCACCTGCTGGCTAATAGGCTTCTAGACCACCAGGTCTGTGAGCATCTATAAAACTGAATTAGGATCCATGGTTTACATCTGAAACAGTCCTCACAACGTATCTCCCTCCTGTCCTTCTGCATCCGTTGAATCTTTGTTGAATCCACTTCAATCTTCGACCTGTAATGACACAAACATAACCTTTTCCCCAAGTTATCAATTGATGTGGCCTTTTTAATTGACTAGTGATTTGACCATAACTAATGTAGATTCTTTCTGATTTAGCATGGTTTTGGGTCATACTTGCAAAGTATTTCATCACATACAATGCTTTTGACAATTGGTTTTGTGGTGCTTCCCCTACTTCCGCCATTTTTTTTAAAAACAAACAAACAAACAAACAAAAAAAGTTCAGAACCAGATACGTGCGTTGGACCTTGACTACGTATTCAAAATCACAAATCAAATTTAGAGGTTCCTCCTTAAAAAGCTCTAAGTAATTTAAATCTGTGCCAAGTTCTGCTAATTGGGTTGAACCTTCAATAATTTTTACAGAATGACGCCAATTGTTATCTTCACACAAAACCACTACAGCTTTATGAGACTTCCTAGAACCATCAACAAAAGCTTTGCAAGTATGTAGGATCAGACCAAATACAAGTATGGTCTATGACCTGATGTTAAAGACTTGCAGGTTCTGCAGCAATTTACATTTAGGCATGCCAAAAGCTGTGCTGTTAAGAAAACCAGCTAGTGCAATTTATAAAGACATAGATTACAAATAAAAAAAATCAGAATTAAATTTCACAAATGGTACATGTATGACAAAAGGACCATGGTCTATTAAGACTTAAATTCATTCCCTGCATTTTCTTGATCAGAGTGACAATTGGTATATAACAGTCGGTATATCAGTTTGCTAGCAATCTCATCATACTTTCCCACAATAGCCACAGGTTGTTTCTATGTTGTAGCTATAAATAGACAAATCTACAAGTCCAATCGAATGCAGTCAGCCTGTAAGGTTGTCATAAATTCATTCCTCAAAATTTCTAACTCCATTTTGGCTGTCATATTTACTGGATAGTGTTTTCCCTTACCAGATCGAAGTCCTGTTTCAGTTCTATCAGTGTAGTATTTGCTTTATTGAAACACTGGGTGTTAATACCAGTGGAAATACAGCATTTGAAATTTCCTTGGAGATTTCTCACTTGCAGCAAGCAGATCTGCAGCATCCAAGCAGCTTCTTGTAGGCCATGCAACTAAACAGAATTCTCAGAAAACGTTATTTGAGCTCACAATTTACTTAACAAATCGTAACCTAAGAGAGGTATAGGACTTTCTGGCAAATATAAGAATTCATATGGTAAAACTTTGTTCCAAATTTGGCATTCCATTGGTCTCAAAAAACGGCCTTTCTTTCATTCTCTCCCATGACCTCAAAAACTAGCATGGTGAATTTACTAAGAAGTCTCTTACAACTAATTACCACAGAATAAGTCTATCAACAAATTTTTTGGTTTGATTTTCCAGTTTCATTAGAACTATGAGTCTGCTAAGGATGCCTTTAAACTTCACCCTCTGACTGCTCCATTCAGTATTACATCGCTGCAGTGGGGGGGAGAGAGAACCCCCCTTTCACTGCTTTAAAAGAGGGCAGCCAGGTTTTTCCATTTTTTTTTTTTTTTGTTTCTTTCTCTTCTTGCTGCATTTTAGAGATAACCAAGGTCATGCAGCTGGCATAATGGCTGGTACGAAGTAGGAGGCTCTGGGAAACTTCTCAGTTACAATGAGCTGCACACAAGCCTGGGATGTTTTGCTCTTTTGTTTTCCCATTTCATTCCAGCCATAATACACTTTATATGCAATTTCAAGTAGCTCAGCAATAGTTACATTCCTTAGCTTCATTTACCTTTTACAATTTAGAGATGTCAAAAAACAGTATAAACCAGTATAATAAACATAAATCCATTATTCTATTTTCCTAAATCTACATCAGTTAATATTCTAGCAACTTTTAAATACAACCTCTTATAAATTCACATCTAGCATAGCATTTTAACAATTTAAAGGCTTTTCTAATAATATAAGCAATTACTGTAATGTGTAAGGATGCATCTTAAGGGGGAGCAAGGTGGAATTTTAGCAGTGGAACCGGTTCCCATTTTGTAATTATCTCCCCAAACAAGATTCTTTTGGTACCAAATATGAATATGCAAACTAAAATACTGAGCTCAGATATGAAAACCATATACCCAGTTCAAATATGCAGATGGATCACAGTTACACCAATTTAAGACAATATCTCAATTTTTGCATTGCACCTTTGGGCCGCTTACTGCTCAGCCAGGTGGAGGTACCTCTGGGTCTCCCTGACAAAAAAAGTCAGTGCGCGCTGGAGCCCCATCGGTGCCGCCGCAGTGAGCTGAACTGGGCAAGGCCCTTTTTTTTTGTTTTGTTTTGTTTTGTTTTGTTTTTAGTGTCTCATCTGGTGCGCTACAGCTTTTATTCCAAAACCAGGATTCTTTACATGGTGTGCATACGGAAAAGCCAAATCCAGCACACCGAGATGAGACACAGCCTGTCACAGAGTTGCGCAAGTCTGAATGCTGGAATAAAGGTAGCATGCTGGAGAAAAAAATAACAGCTACTACATGCAAAATTTTACGATCACATTCACGCAGTAAAGAACTAAATTACTCATGATCTTCTGAATTATCACAAAATGCACATTTTGAGTCAACGGATTCTCATGATTTAACAGACTGTGAACTTATCGTACCATATAGCACAGACCTACCAAAATTGCAACATACTGAAACAGATACCCACAAAGAAAACAGGTTAATAAGGAAAGCATCTTGCAGACTTTAACAAGTTTTCTGTGACCTGTGTGTTATCAGTGAATTCTCTCTCACCTTGTTGAAGTTCAAAGCACCCCGCCTGTAAAACTGTCCGAAATGATTTAATGATCTCTTGTAGGGATTTATTTTGTCCTGATCTTCTGGCCTCAAAAGCAACATTAATTGCAACAAGATTCTATTTTCTGGACACTTTTCCCAATCATTTAAGTTATACCACAGCCACCATTAATTACAATATTTAACAAGATCTTCCTTCCTTATAATTCCGAGTGGTTTCCTAAGTTTTAAAACACCTCCCAATACTGATTTTTTAGGAACACAACTGAAAACAATTATTCCTGACCCCATCTTGCAAGTAAAAACCTTGAGAAGCGGGAGGGAGGGAGGGGAAGGGGGAGGTGGGGAGGAGGGCACAAGCGGGGAGAAGGTTTTACGGCGCACTTAAAAACAACTAGTTAAACAATTATCTCACATTCCTGACAAGCTGCAAGATTTTCAGAGAGGCAATACACAGGAGTACATAATATGTACTGTAAAACTTGCAAATAACACGTTGATAGCAAACACTAGCATTCTCTGCTGCTAATTTCAACATCAATGCTTCCTTAACTTCTAAGTTTTATACCCTAAGTCCCCAGGAGCACCCCCTTTCCCGTCACGATTATCATGACTGTATTGCCGACTGTCGGATTCACTTGCTGTTAACTGATCTAATCTGTCACACAGTTCTGTTGTCCAGCTCTTATCCAGTGACTCCTTCTGTTCTCTCGTGGAAATTGGTGGGTTAAAAGACAGTAAAAGCAGATTGGTAAAATTGGTAAAAGGACTGATAGTATACTTGTTTACGACTTTAGCATTCTCAGCTATCACAGGTTCTTTGAGCAAGTTGTCTGACTCCAATCCTCTGGACTTGCTGTTCTCACCAGGGTTGGATGATGGTACAGGAGGCTACCAGCTCAGCATTTTTCCTCCCCCCGCCCCAGACTGCTGTATCATCGGGAGGACGGCACAACAGGGGATGGAGTGGGGAGGGGGTCAAAAGACACGATCCGGGTAAACTTCACAGTCATTTTTAGGTTTGTTATCAGGCTGCAACGCTGGAAAAATTCTGGCAACGGTAGCCCGCTCAGCCTTAAAGTCTTTTAAGGTGGAAATTATAAGCTTCCATATAGTCATTAATGATTTAGTTTCTTTATCATCTCCATTGCTGACCTTATTCCATAATTTCTGCCCTTTATTGTCCCAAAGTTAATGTTTAAAAGCCTTCTCGTTTTCTCCCGGGTAGCCATTAATTCTATACCGAATTAATAGTCTACATATGTTACTTTCTTCTTATTTAAGTCCTCTCATAGAGAGAATAGGCAGGAGGAGTTTAACTATGGCTTCTTCCTCAGAGGATATATTTTGCCCCATAACTTCACTCTTCCCTCCTCCCACTCCCAGCCGCTCACCATTTACGGTGACTTCTTCAACAAAATTAATGTGGAACGTCCGTACGCCTCCGCCCGGTTCTCAGTCCAGCTGAACCGCCTCCGTCTGGGCCGCTCCAGGCTTTTCCCCAACTTCAGTGGTACGCTCTTCAGAGTATCACGTCGGGGTCACCATTTGTTGGAACGAGATAAGGACTCAGCAAAACAAGTCGATTCAATGTGAATCACGCTAAGCCATTTATTACAGAAACAAGTCTCCTTATATACGTAACTATATTCTAATCACGCGTCCACGCTCCAAGCATGGATTCGTTAAATGAGTATCGTGGGCTGTCCGTGCACTGGAGTCTTACTGATGATACGTCCGATGATTCACGCCACGCCAGGACTCCGGTGATTGTGTAATGCCCCTCTTTCTCACAGCAGATTCTTTCTCAGCTTCTCGAAGCGGCCTTGAGGTTCCTTTGAGCTTCACTAATTCAGCAACAGATCTTTATCTATCAAAACCCCTCCACATGTCACGAGGATGGAACCAGGCTCTCCTCGGTGACAACCAATGGGAGGACAAGGGATAACGGGTTCAAACTGGAACACAAGAAGTTCCACTTAAATTTGAGAAGAAACTTCTTCTCTGTGAGGGTAACTGTCATGGAGGCACCCCGAGGTTAATTTAAGGGACAACAGGGTCCAAAACAACTTTTATTAAACCGGTGAGAAACAGGGTTTTAGCACTCCAAAAGTGACTTAAATAAAGGTTCGGATATCACTTGAGGAAAATTATGAAGGGGCAGCAACCAGTACAACAGGCGGTCCACAGTGTGCATGCACGTGGCTTCACTCAAAACAATGCCGGAGCCGGCCCTGAGTCCCGGAGAAGAACACACTTGCCTAAACCCAGTGCGGGATTATTTTTAAAGAGATACACGTACTCGTAGTGATTACGGAAAGTATACACTCGCGATTCCGCGAGGGTAAATTTATAATACACTCGCAATCCTGCGAGGGTTAATTTAGTTACACGTGCAAATGTGCCCGGAATATTACACGTGCTTATGTGGAAGCACGGGAGGAAAATACACTCACAATTGTGCGAGGAAATAATTTAAAGTACACGTGCAAATGTGCACAGAAAGTATACGTGCTTGTATTAAGCACGGAAAGTACGTGTGCTTGTATTAAGCACGGAAAGTACGTGTGCAAATGTGCACAGAAAGTTACGCGTGCATATGTGCACGGAAGGAAAATACACCCGCGATTCTGCGAGGATTAATTTTACACGTGCTCATATGGAGCACGGAGAGTTATACGTGCATATGTGCACAGAAAGTATAAATATACTCGCAATTCTGCAAGAAGTTTTACTCACAGTCGTGGCGGCGAGGCAAGCGCAGTCTCCATCCCGGGGAGGGGGGCTCTCGGCGGCAGCGTCTTGCTCGTGCTCCGAGAGACCCACACAAAATGGGCGGAGTCTCGACGAGAGTCCCGTTTTTATCTTATCAGACCTGACTGTAGGCATTCTAGAAACTCCTCTGCACTCCCACTCACTGGTGCCTTGGCACTCCCTTCTCCTAATGGCCCTGGCCAGGGTGCTCTGGGGCCAAACAAAAGAAGCTGTTAGCCTCAAGTAGCAGAGAAAGAGAGGAGATGTGCCCACTCCTCCATACTGAAGGAGGGAGGGGGAGAGAGGGGGCAGAGAGGGGAAGTGAGGGGGGGTTGCATTCTGCCACAGTAACAGAATATTGGAACAGGCTGCCCAGGGAGGTTGTGGAGTCTCCTTCTCTGGAGACATTCAAAACCCACCTGTACACATTCCTGTGTAGCCTCATCTAGGTGTTCCTGCTCCGGCAGGGGGATTGGACTAGATGATCTTTTGAGGTCCCTTCCAATCCCTTACATTCTGTGATTCTGAGCTGTAGTGAGGAAGCAGAGAAACCTTCCTACCCTGGGCATAGCAGGACACCATAAAGACCTCTAACTCCAGCACAATTGGCCAGAGAGCTAATGTAAGTTTTATTTGTTCTACTAGTGTAGTATCACTGGGGCAAATCACATTCTTAACATGCTCCCATCTCACCTCAGCACACTTCAGAGTATCCCAGTATAAAAAGTTGAATCAAAGCTAGAATAATAAACTGCTCACTCATGCAGGAGACTCCCTAGGACACTTCTAACTATGACTGTAACACACTAAGAAGGACTTTAGCTTGGGCCAAGGACACAGCCTACCATGCTGAAAGCACATTAGGCAGCTGTCCAGGTGAAAGAAATGTTCAAGTCTACATTTATGTGCAAGCAGTTTGACTCTATATGACTTTAAAAATCAGGGAAATGCCTGCTGCACAACAGGATGGCTCAAGTATGGATCCTCACCTTTATAGAATCATTAGTTTTTAAGTTTAAGGCCTGGGGACTGTGTGAAAGACAAGATGCTAAGTGCAATATGACTTGCTTAGAAGAATGAACACTAACTGGGACTAAGAGCTTTTACCTCGGGGTCAATGTGACATGAAGACCCAACCTAAACTGGCTCTTGCCAGCTGATAACCCCCCATACTGACAATAAAACAATACATTTGTCTTTCAAAAAAACCCCACAACAGGTGTGTAACCATGACCAGAACAGCAATTGACCAGAATCTAGTATAAAACCACTCCACCTGTATGGGACATGGGTTTAGAACAATGAAGACTAGCACACCAGTAAATACACACCATTATGTACCATTATGTGCCATTATGTGCCATTATGTGCATAGCTAATATGAGAGAATAAATTCCCTTGCT
The DNA here is from genome assembly GCF_963082525.1 of Nesoenas mayeri. NCBI lineage: Eukaryota > Metazoa > Chordata > Aves > Columbiformes > Columbidae > Nesoenas > Nesoenas mayeri. The sequence goes on from NC_137553.1 coordinate 15,490,025, forward strand.
AATTCTGTGCTAAGCATCCTTGTCTCCCTCCTCGTCTGGCAAAGAACCAACTTTTACTACTTCAGGTCCCATTTTCTCTGTAGACATTAGAAAAATATGTAACAGCCAATGAGAAACAGCACTGATTATGATTGCCTTGGGAGAAATGATAAGGCTGTCTTCTCAGAAATACAGAAGGGAGAAATTTAATCAACAGATTAATTACATAGGATTGCATCATTCGCAAGGTTCTTGTATTCATTTGTTTTGATTTGCAGTCTTTTTCCCCTCATTTTTTCATAAGACCTACAGGCTGGGCTTGAGAAAAACTCTCGCTGAATTTAACCAACTAATAGGTTTGCTTCAGCTATTCTTTTACTACCAAGCGATATAAACAAAATACTGGCCACTACAGTCAAATGGGATTATACAGAATATGGGAATTAGTACTTGATCTTTCAATATTACTCTGTGCTCAAAACCATTGCCAGTCAGCACCAGTAATGGCAGTTGGTCTTGCCTTACTGTTCAGAAAAACAGATGTATTGTACTGCAGGTTGTAAATCAGTACCACACCACAATGATTTAGACAATTTTATTGTATATTTATTGTAAATAATGCATTATATAGAATTCAATAAAACAAATTAAAATATTTCACCATGTTATGAAAAAATACAGCTCTAGTACCTGTGCAATTGCTATTTGATTTGCATTAAATTTTGGCTTCACACCACCATCATAATGTCAACTGCAGAAGAAAGTGTGTTATGAGCCTACAAAGAAAACATCTGATAATTCATCATCCTGCACATTTTGATGTAAACAATTGTTGAGCATTGATAAGGATCATGGCTGAAAACATTGTGACAAGTTCATCCAGGAGAAGACCCATTCAGAGCAGGGGGAACTGCAATCTACACATGAACGGTGAGCTAACAAGCCACAGATCAGGTTGGCTGACCGACTGGAAGATGGAGGATGTGCTGGAGGGCACATAGCCCCATCTCCTGATATGCCCAGCTTGGCAAACAAAGGGGAAAAGTTGAGACCCTTTATCATGGCCCAGGGCTTGTCAAAACTTGTTGATCTTTTGCAGTCACCACTTTCTCCCCCCCAGACTTTCCTCTACTCTGGGAGCTATAAAAAGCCCAGCTAAAATAGCATGGTTTGGGCGGAATACCAGTCTCATCCAAGAGCCTGTCCAGTCACCATCAATGGAATACCAGCTCGGCCTCACCGGATGAGCCTACCAGTCTCACCGAAGGAAATACCAGCTCAGCCTCGCCAAGAGAATACCAGCACCCTGAGGACCCTCACTCTGAACCAGACATCAGAGGACTGCACTCCTGACCCCAGCATCCTCACGGTGGAACACCGAGGCTACACATCATCACACAAATCCTGTCATCCACACTGCGGGGCCGTAAGAGACTGGATCTCTCACTCCTTTCTTCCTTTCTCTCTGATTTTCCTTCTATCCTTTTTTCTATACTCCCATTTCTTTGTCTCTCCTTCCATAAATATATATTACTCTCTTTTTCGCTCCCTTATACCTTAGTTTTCTTCCTTCTCTACCACTCTCTTCCTCTCTTTCCCTTTTGAACATAAGCATAGCACCATCTTTAAGCTCTGCTGTTGATTTCTGGTTAAATTTCATATTATAGCTACTGATGGTTGTTAATACACAGCTCGTAGTAGGACTTTGGCTGTTAATGTGTTGATAAGTTCTGTTATACTTTTGCCAAGTCATCATTCACTGTAACCAATATTCCAACAAGTACTTTTAGTAAAACTCACAATTGAATTGGACCCCAGAGGTGATTGTCTGTCATTCACTTCACATAACCGCGCAGAATTAACCCAGGGTTAACTCACACCTGGTCTCATCTGTTGAGTCAGGGCGCGTGTCGCGTCTAGAGTTAACTCATCCCTCATCCCATCTGTTGGGACAGGACAACAATAAGTATCACTGCCCACAATGTGTATTTCAGAATACCTGATTGTTTTGAAAAATACTTGGCTTAGTGCAAATATTGACTTCAATACATCCATTTTCTTAGTATATATTACGTTACTTGTACAAAAGGGCTTTTTTCCTTTTCATTGAATATCTTGCCATCTTGACTGGAAAGAACTCCAGTGGCTCAAAATTATGGGATTCAGCCTGTACATTTAATTGTTCATCCCACACACATTTAATAGAGGCTGCTTCTTTCTTCATACATCAGACTCCATTTTCAAAAGGGAATGTCTGGAATTACATAGGAAAAGCCTTCAGAGGAAGGAATTGGGGAAGACAGAGAGACTATATAGGATTTAAAAGCAGTGCCTTATTCAGAATTTTCTCCAGAGTCAGAAGAAATAAAGCCCAGTGTTTCAGAAATTAGTACTGGAATAGCTGAAACAATTGAAGATTCTCTAAGAAAAGTTCACGAGCTTGTGAAAGAAACAGTAGCTGCAACTGCTGCTTATTTAGCAATGCAAGATACTTTGGAAAGAGAAACTACTGAAAGTCCAGAAAGAGTGGAAAAATCAACAGTGGAGGTAGAAAATGTTCTTGTTGATTTGAAAGACTAAAGTACTATGTCTTCACCTTCAGAAGAGCTGGCAGAAAGAGACAAAGAACATAGCTCTCATGAAGAGAAGCTTCTTTGAGGGTGACAGAGCACTGGAACAGGCTGCCCAGAGAGGTTGTGCGGTCTCCTTCCTTGGAGACATTAAAAACCCACCTGAACGCATTTCTGTGTGATCTGCTCTAGGTGAGCCTGCTTTAGAAGGTGAGTTGGACTAGATGAGCTCCAGAGGTCCCTTCCAACCCCAACCATTCTGTGATTCTGTGAAAGCTAAACGATAAAGCAGGAAAAAGCAATAGAGAAGCAACTTGAATCTATGCTTTTAAAATCTAAAGATATTGGAGGTGTGGATAAAACAAACAAGTTTAGCTTCTTTATTGGAAACAGTAAATTCTGCAGTTCAAGAAGTAGTGACTCAACCGTATTCAGAAGAGAAAACTAAGCTGGAGGAAGAAAATATTCTTATTAATGAAACCAAAACAGCTGATAAAGATGCAAATGTGCATGGACCAGTGCCTGCTGGTGTCTCTGAGAAAGTGTCACGGGGGAGTGATTTTAGGGTTCTGCCTGCTGCAGAACAATGTTTAGATTTCTTAGAGAAGTGCCACCTTAAAGAGTTTGGTGGCGGGTTTGCTCTATTATTTACTGCATGGGGGAGATATACCAAGCCAAATGTTGCTTACCTTCTTTTCAGGCACGCGTATCCATTTGTGAAGCAAATCTTCAGACGTCTTCTTTCCCTGATGACCGTTCACTCCAGGGGCTGTTTTGAGAAGATCCAGAGGCAAACTCTCAGGTGAGACATATATCTGTCATGATGCAAACGTTCAGGATTCTTCTTTCCCTGATAACCGTTCACTCCGGAGCCTGTACTTAGAGCTCCAAAGGCAAACTTTCAGGAGAGACCCATAACCGCATGCAAAGCAGACTTTCAGGAAACAAAATTTTCAGAAAAAAAAAAAAAAAAAAAAAAGAGGAGTAAAATAGCAAAAGGGCTGGCTCAAGCCAGGTACCTGAACAGAGGTCCATCCGAGCATAGAAAACTACAAACTTTTATATCTTTACAGACCATTCACACCAAGATCCAGTCCAACAGCAACATTTCACCACCAGGTCCTTCACTCCCCATTGAACCCTTTTTCCCTTACTCCACGTGGGCCTCTGTTTTGTTCAGTTGTAGACATTGGTTTTGGTCCATATCCTTGAAGGTGCTGTTTTTTCTGGATAAATTCTTTCTTCTCAGTGAAGTGCAAAATAGGCCCCACTTTGCAGATGTCTGTGATGTGTCTGCGTTAGCCTTGAATCACTGTTTTCCCAGTCAGTTCCATTTTTCCCAGCAAAATGCAAGACTTTATCTTGCAAGAATTTAGTGTAGTCTGCAGTTGTTTTTGGTAAATACAAGCTTAAAATTTTAGCAAATCTAGTCTACTAAGTAACACAAATCAAAGAGTATATTAAAAATCATGCAACCTTATATCTCTAAATAATCTATTACATTTGGTGTGCATCTACTTAAGCTAGATTAATATTAAACTTGAATTGGGCTCATTCACTGACCTGTGAGTAGTAAAACCATTGCCATACAGCTCACTTATTTAGCAGGGAGAGCTCAAAGTGGGCTCATCCAGGCTGTTGTATTCATAGAATCAAGTGGCTGACTTGTAGTCAAATTGCATACACTAGGAAAAGTATGCATGAGACTCCCTGTGCCCACAAGCCACCAGCATTCAATGTGCCATTCTGCTTCCCTGTGAGTCTCCTGGAAGGAGTTCTTGGCCTGGCTGTGGCTCAGGCCCTTACTTCCTCTGCTGCTGGTTTGGCTGGGGGGGAGGTCGAGTGTACCTGCCACAGAAAGGAATCACCAAGCTTGATGTTTCTAGTGTTGCAGCAGATGCAGAAAGACTGGAAATGAAAGACAACACGTCTAGAAGCACCTCTGCCCCCAAGATCCATAAAGCTTGTATCTATGGGTGGGAATTTCTTTCCCTGCACTGGACATGGATGGGAACCTGTGATTATTTTCACTATTTGAAACTCTGAAAATTTGATACTTTAAGTCCCTCATTTTCTTTTTGCCCAAGGCAGACATCTATTCTCCTATTACAGTTTCTCTAAAACTAGCATAGCCCTTGGGGGTTAATACAGCTTCCATTAAACTCAGTGGGACTTTTAAAATTGATTTCACTAGTGTGGCGATTGAGAACGACAGTTTTGGGCCCCTCATCATAAGAAGGACACTGAGGTACTCGAGAGAGTGCAGAGGAGGACGATGAAGCTGGTGAGGGGCCTGGAGCACAAGTCTTATGAGGAGTGGTTGAGGGAACTGGGGCTGTTTAGCCTTGAGAAAAGAAGGCTGAGGGGAGACTTTATTGCTGTTTACAACTATCTGAAAGGAGGTTGTAGCATGGAGGGTGTTGGTCTCTTCTCCCAAGTAGCAAGTGATAGGTCGAGAGGAAATGGCCTCAAGTTGTGCCAGGGGAGGTTTAGATTGGGTATTAGGAAAAAATTCTTCACAGAAAGGGTTGTCAGGCATTGGAATGGGCTGCCTAGGGAAGTGGTGGAGTCACCATCCCTGGAGGTGTTTAAAAGGCATTTAAACAAGGTTCTTAGGGACATGGTTTAGTGCTAGAGTTAGATTAGGTTATGGTTGGACTTGATGATCCTGAGGGTCTCTTCCAACTGAAGTGATTCTAAATTAGACATTCTACTGGTTTCAAAAATGGCCTTTCTTTCTTTCCCATGACCCAAAGAGCTAGCATGATGAATTTAGAAAGAAGTCACTTACAACTAGTCACCACAGAATAAGTCTATTAAAAAAAAAAATAAATATTGTTGTTTAATTTCCCAGCTTCACTGTAACTACAGATCTTCTGGGGATGCCTTTAAATTCACCCTCAGACTCCTTCATTCAGTATTACAGCTCTCTAGTAGCTATATTGCTGTGGCAGGGGGGAGGGGGAGAAAGCTCCCTTTTTGCAGCTTTAGCAGTGGGCAGCCAGCTTTTTCCATTTTTTTTTTTTCCTTCTTTCCACTGCAGTTTAGATACAAGCAAGGCTACACAAGTGGTGTAATCACTGATACCAAATGGGAGCTGCCAGACCCTGGCAGATACCTCGGTTACAATGAGCTGAGTTTATCTTGAAGCCTGACACAGGCCTGAAATTTAGCTGTACAACACAGGTTTGGGCTCTTTTTGCCTCTTTTTTTCTACTTCATTCCTGCTATTATACACTTTATGTGCAATTCCAATTAGCTGAGCAATAGTTACATTCCTCAGCCCTGTTTACCTTTTGCAATTTCTTACAGATGTCAATAAACAACATATTAAACATCAATCTATTATTTTCGTTAATTTTCATTTTTCTAGATCCAAATCAGGTCATTTTCTAGCAGGTTTTAAATACAACCTCTCCTAAGTTCACATCCATCACAGTATTTAGTTTTCTTTCCCATATCTCCAATTAGCGCATAAATTCAATGCAAATCAGAGTTTAACAACTGAAATTCTTTTCTGGTCTCAAAATTATTAGATAACAATAAGAGCAAATTAACATACAGCACTGTACTTCATACCATTTTCCAAAGTTCTGCACAACAACATTAATTGCAATATAGTACTATAACTTATTTTTGTATAGTATTACAACTTATATAGTATATATAACTTATATAGTATTATAAGTTTATTTTTATTTATTTCATATTTATTATTACTTATACTATAACTTATATAGTATTATAACCTTATATTAGGGCCACTGTCTTCATTATCCAATTTATCCAAAAGCCACAATTAAGTACAGTATTGTTTCAAATTTTCTTTTATCAGAGGAGGATTCTACTTATTTCTGAAATAATTTTGGCAACAAAATGTTGTCCTCAGTCAGAGGACATACCAATTGGGATACTAAATCTAGGCATGAATTCTTAGTATTCAAAACTGGATATGAGGCTTCAGTATCTACCAGACACTCAACCTCTGATCTTCCTCTCCCAGTTTAATTTTGCTGGGGAAGATTTCGCTGGTTCCTGTCATTCATTAAGTTTAGCAACCTTATTTAAGCACAGCAACAAACAAACACCAAATTTCTATTCTGGACACTTTTTCTTAATTGAGGGCAATCTCTTTTCCAGTATCTGTCTCATTTAGAATACGCACACTGATTTTCTCTGAGCTTCTGGGGTCCAATACCTCGCCTTTGTCCTTTTCCTCTATTTCCTCGAGTAATTCCCCAACCCCAGCTTACTCCCTGATCTTTATCAGAAATTCCCTCTAAAGTAGCAATGAATTGAGCTTCTCATTTATCTTTCTGTCAACCTCTATCATGACACAATCCTCCAAGCAACATCCAAATCATTAGCATCATTTCCTTGCAATTTTTGCAGTTTACATATGAAACAATACCTTTTCAGATTTCTATCTTTTCCTTGCTTTTCTCACTTTAAAAACAACATACATTGCAACAAAATATTATACTTCAGGGTTCAATTCTCCAGCCACTTTTTCCAGTCATCCAACTTCCACAGCAGCCACTATTGATTACAATATTTCGCAAGATCCTCCTCCCTCATATTTCCAAGTACTTTCCTATGTTTTAAAACACACCCTAATACTGATTTCTTAAGAACACCACTGGGAACAGACGTTCCTGAGCCTATCTTGTAAGTAAAAACCATGAGAAGGGGTAAGAGGATAGGGAAGCACAGAGCGGCTTACAGCGTAAGTGGGAGAAGCGGGGAAGAAGCCTTACAGTGTGCTTACACAAACAACACCATAAAGAGACAGTTGTAACAACAACCAATAAAACAATTAACTTACATTCCTGACAAGTTGCTTGATTTTCAGAAAGGCAATACACAGAAGCACATAATATGTGCTATAAAACTTGCAGATATAGCTTATGTACAGGGGAAGCAGCTTGTCCCATACTAACTCAATCCCACAGCTCTCTCATTCAACGAGGACTGCTTATCCCTGTTATACCCAGGGATGTGTGGCCACAAAAATTTACTCACCCACTGGATTGCGTGGTCGCTGCCATGCACATTCTGCTAGATGAAGAGCCTCACAGGGGTCAGACACTCACACGTGTGGAGAGTTTTTACCAGAAAGAGTTTTTGGCTGTGTGCTATGAACAAGCCAGCGCTTGATGTGACTGTGGTGCACTAGGACAGCACGGAAGTAAACAGAAGCTGGTCTGCCCTCAACCCAGACTGCAGGAGGGGCACTGTCAGGCTGCACATGAACAGTTTGTGGACAGTGCCCTGCAGCTAATCACCATAGTGGGGGGGGAAGAGTGACTGCAAGTGTAACCAATCGTAGCCTGTGCTTGCTGCACGGCCTTTGGGTATAGAGTATATAAGGGTTGGAAAAACGTGGTCTGGCGGACATTGATATTCAGTGTTGTTAAGAGTTCATTAAAGGGTATTGATGTTAAATTCATATTGAATTAGACTCATTACTCTCGCCGGCCCACCCATTGTGCTCAAAGACGTCCTGCCGGCAATTTTGCATTCTCCACATCATATGTCAAATGGTAGCAGAGGATGGTTCGCAAAGCAGGATCTCCGGAGGGCAATTTACTGTGGTAAGCAGCATTCATAAAGACGGAGCCAAGCCGGGTGGTAGGAGAGTGTGCCTTGTCCGGTATCAAAAGACAAGCACCAGACGAGCTGGCCACTCGCCTTCTACCGAAAAGACCGTTTTCCTAAAAGCGTAAAAATTGGAGCTCGAGGCAACAGCGGCACTGTCGACAAGTATACTCTCTAAGAGAGTTATCGAATCGTCACAGGAAAAGTTAATCACATTGATTTTTTTAGCTCAGAAGTGGGGACACTTTAAAGAAATTCCACTTTCGTTTTCCCCAACGGAGTGGGACACCACGTGGGATAAGTCTATCAGAGGGGAAGAAGAGAAAGAAATTAAAGCTCTGAGAGAAATTTGTGGAGAATCATGTTAGAGACATTGCCTGCCGTTCGGGGTGGTTGAGGGGTCCCAGCTCAGTCAATACTCTTGCAATCCGATCTACGGCGGGAGTTGGAAACTTTGCCGTCCGTAAACAAAGAACCGGAAGTTTCCCCCTCTGAGTCTCTGGGGCAATGTGACAAGAAACCGGAAATGCAACTAGGGGACTGTCCGGATGCGGGAGGCCCTGAGTGCCGCCCTCCACCTACAGCTCCACCTCTGCCCTGCCCCGAGCCAGACACGCCCCCCTCTAAGATCATCGCATCAGCCGGGCCACGCCCGGCCGGGCCATGGGGGCCGGGGCCGCCCCACAACTTGCCTCCACAAAAACCTGTGGAATTTTCTTATGAGCCTCCTACATCATTGGGCTCACCCCAAGTAGTAGAGCAGTTACTACAAGAGATTACCAGCAAGCTTGAACAACTTGACTTGCGAATGTCAGATGTAGAGAAAAATAAGAGACAAATAGAGTTTCAAAAACCAGCTTGCCTTCCACAAACAATGCAACCAAGGGTACCTATAGATTCTACTGACCAACCACAGCCCCGACCTGGCAGATGGTCAGGGCTCATCAAAGATGCCATCCTAGAAGGTGATTGGTCTCCAGCAAAATTAGCCCTACCGGTAATTCAGAATATGAACACCCAGACAGCGGTATGAGAACCACATGAATGGAAAATTTTACAGCAAGCAAAACAAACAATCACCAACTATGGTATACGTTCAGAAGCGACCAGACAAATACTGCATTGGATTTTTACCACTGACTTATTGTGTCCCATGGACTGCCAAAATTTAATGTGCTTATTACTAACTCCGGCACAATTCCTCCTGTGGGAATCGGCCTGGTATCAACGAGCGCAGCAAGAAACAGCCAAACACACCAGTCCAAATGACCCATTAACCAATGTGGTTCCCGACGCCTATACGGATCGTGGACAGTATGCTACAACAGAAGTCCAACTGTGATTTGGTGCTGAAGTTCACCAGAAAGCTGCACAACTTGCCCTAGATGCTTTCTTAACCTTACCAGGACCCTTAGCTCCCTCATTCAGCGGAATACACCAAGGCACTACAGAAAATTTCTCGCATTTTATTGACCGGCTACATGAAGAAGTAATGCAAAACCCGGACTTGTCAGAAGAAATGAAAAATCAAATGTTTCGGTTGCTAGCTTTCGATAATGCAAATTCAAAGACTAAACAAATATTAGCAACTCTGCCACTGGGATCTTCAGTAGAACAAATGCTAACACGAGTAGCCAGATCAGAAGAACACCAAAGTGCGGAGGTGATGGCTGTCGCTTTTGAAGGGGTCATGCAGAGATCTCTTCGGCAAGTTAGCCAGCAAGTCTCATCTACAATACAACCAGTTGTAGCAGCAGTTCAACGATCTGTCCATTTGTGATGCACAGATTCGTCCACAAAAAATCGAATTCCATACTGATTTACAGACATTAAATGATGTCCAAAAATTGTTAGGGGACATACAATGGATTAGAAATTGCGTAGGCATTACTAACAATGATATAGCACCTCTTACTTCACTTCTAAAAGGAGATGATCCAGCTAAGAAAATAAGCTTACAGTCCGTGCACCTCAAATGTCTTTCTGATATTATACAAAAGGTACAGACAAATTGGTCTAGCCAAAGACTTTCTGATGGACCAATTTCCCTTCTTATTAGCAATCTAGAACATCCATGTGCAATCATCTGCCAGCGGCAAAACAAAGACGGGGAATTCTCCATAGATCTTGCTACAGATTCTTCCTTTTGTGCCACTGTCAGATTGAAAACAGAAAATGATTTACGATTATTAGAATGGCTTTTTCTTAGTGTCCAACCAAAATTCAGCATTCAAACAAGACCAGAAGCAGTTGGAGAATTGATTCGAAAAGGAAGATCTCGAATATTAGAAATTAGCGGTCAGGAACCAGATGACATCAGTATTCCGATAAATGGAGCCAATTTAGAATGGTGGCTGAGAAATTCGGTGCCTATTCAGAATGCATTATTAGGATTTATAGGCAAGGTACATTCTCGACAACCAAAAGGGAAGCTATGGCAATTCCTTAGAACAAATCAGTGGTTAGAGAGAAGCAAAGTAAAAGCAAAACCTGTTGAAGGGCTTACAGTATATACAGATGCAGGAAAACGAAGACACCAGGCAGCATGTGTCTGGCAAGAGAATAGTCAGTGGAAACAGCATTTAATTGAAGGTTCAAAAGAGGATTCATTGCAGACGTTAGAGCTCACGGCAGTAATATGGGCCTTAAATAATTGGCTGAAATCTGCTTTAAATGTTGTCACAGATTCTTTGTATGTAGCAGGTGTAATACCCAGAATGGAAAATGCTCTGCTAAGACAATCGAATAATCCTCGATTAGGAAAATTGTTTGTACAGTTGAGAGCTATTTTAAGTCAAAGAAAAGAACCCTGCTGTGTGATTCGCATTCGTAGTCATCAATGGAATCTTGGTCTAGGTGAAGGAAATCAAATTGCAGATAGTTTAGTAAGTTCAGTACAGCACATGCCTCCAACAGATAAATTCCAACAAGCGAGACAAAGTCATGAGAGCTTTCATCAAAATGCCAGAGGTCTGCAAAGACAATTTGATTTAACTTAAAATGAAGCAAGAAGTATTGTACAGGCATGTCCTCAGTGTGGAGGCCAGATGTTAGGTGTAGGAATCGGTGTCAATTCTCGAGGTTTAAAAGCCTTAGAAGTATGGCAAATGGATGTGACACATGTGCCAGAATTCGGAAGACTTAAATATGTGCATGTCACAATTGATACTTTTTCAAAAATGATATGGGCTATTGCTTTACCAGGGGAAAAAGCACAACATGTATGTAAACATCTCGCAGCTTGCTTTGCTGTAATGGGTGTCCCAGAAAAGATTAAGACAGACAATGGCCCTGCCTATGTTAGCCAGAAAGTTAGAACTTTTCTAATGAAATGGGGAGTGAAACATGTTACAGGTATACCTCATTCCCCAAAGGGCCAAGGAATCATCGAGAGGGCACATCAAATGATTAAGGGGTATTTGAACAAACAGAAGCAGGAAGAGTTAGATTGTCAACAGCGCTTAGCAAAGGTGTTGTTTACCTTGAATTATTTATGTTTAACTGGAGATCATGAGGAGCCCCCTGTGATCATTCATCATTATCAGATCAGACTAGGAAGGAAGAACACTTTACCGGAATTCATGGTGAGATATCGTGATCCCACCACTGGAATGTGGAAGGGACCAGTACCTGTTATTTTTAATGGTAGAGGGTATATGTGTCTCTCCACAGATCAGGGTCCATTGTAGGTTCCAAGCCGAGCAGTAAAGCCAGAGTTGAAACAAATTCAACCGAATCAACTCCCTGCAACAGAACCTTCGGAGGACACAGAGTGAGGCGTAACCTTTGCATTAATTTAGCTGTGACATGTATGCGTAATATATAAGTAGGCCTTTAAACACCACTACCTTCTGAGTAAGTTTATCAACATCTAGCACATCGTTTGTTACATGTTAAGTAGGAGTACCATTAAACCAAAGTTCTTGGAATTTGTTTAATTAATCCATTGCGATATTTAAACGGCAATGGAATACCTCAAGTTTACTAAGAAGAAAAATATTAGCGCATGGTTTGACAACCATGATAATTGCAATGATCGCCTTTCCGTAGGGCCAGAGCCACAGGAAATCGAACCGATTGATTTTTGGTTTAAAAGGTTTAACAAATTGGCTTGGCCTAGAGGGGTGGATTAAGAGTTTATTGCAAAGTACGTTGTTTATGTTGATTGTTGTTGTAATTGATATGTTATGTATAAGTTGTCCTTTATCACGTATCAAAGAGGAATTAGAATGCATAGCTAATCAAGCCTGGCTTGTCCAAAAAGAAAAAAAAAAAAAGGAGGAATTGTGGAGAGTTTTTACCAGAAAGAGTTTTTGGCTGTGTGCTATGAACAAGCCAGCGCTTGATGTGACTGTGGTGCACTAGGACCGCGCGGAAGTAAACAGAAGCTGGTCTGCCCTCAACCCAGACTGCAGGAGGGGCACTGTCAGGCTGCACATGAACAGTTTGTGGACAGTGCCCTGCAGCTAATCACCATAGTGGGGGGGGGAAGAGTGACTGCAAGTGTAACCAATCGTAGCCTGTGCTTGCTGCATGGCCTTTGGGTATAGAGTATATAAGGGTTGGAAAAACGTGGTCTGGCGGACATTGATATTCAGTGTTGTTAAGAGTTCATTAAAGGGTATTGATGTTAAATTCATATTGAATTAGACTCATTACTCTCGCCGGCCCACCCATTGTGCTCAAAGAGGTCCTGCCGGCAATTTTGCATTCTCCACATCGTATGTCACACACGAGTCACCATTTGCAGCGATGAGGAGCAACGCATACAGATGTAGACAGAGATGCACAGATACAAGGCTGAGCCAGGAAGAGCTGAGCAGAGCTGAGCCAGGCTGAGATCACTTTTATTAACAGTTCTCAATTTATACATTTACAGATATGGGCCTGGACCAAGAGATCTCCTTAAGTATGAAGCATGACGCTAATGGGATGGAATACTCTTACTGATCAGTCTGGATGTCAGTCAAGCTCTGCCCCATCCATACCCCCCTTCCTTGATGCCTCACACCTGTGGGCAGAGCACTCAGGTGTCCTTGGCTCTCAGACCAGAGCAATTAAAAACATTAACTCTGTGCTAGGGTGTTATCTCTTGTTCTCAAACTAAGTTCAAATGATGAGCATGCTAGCTATGAAAAAGAAAGATTTCTAACTGCATGAAGAAAAATAACCCATTTTCAGTCAAACCACCACAAGTGGCAAGCAATATCTCTGTATTACTCCCATGTTGCCTGACCTTGCTTCCCCTGACCATGTAATTTCTTTTTTTGCTGTATTTCAAGAAGAAGATCCCTGCTCAACCAAGCTGTCTTTTTGCCTCACCTGCTGGATATTTGGCATTTTGGAAAGTACTTGGAAATACAAGGAAGGAGGATCTTGCGAAATATTGTAATCAATGGTGGCTGCTGTGGAAGTTAGATGACTGGAAAAAGTAGCCAGAGAATGGAACCCTGAAGTATAATACTTTGTTACAATGTATGTTGTTTTTAAAGTGAGAAGAGCAAGACAAAAAATAAATATTTGCAAGAGATCATTAAATCATTGCAGACAGTTTTACAGGCAGAATGGTTTGACCTTCAACAAGCTGAGAGAGAATTAACTGATAACACACAAGTCACAGAGAACTTGCAGAACACTCTGTGAGATGCTTTTCATTATTAACCTGTTTTCTTTGTAGGTATCTGTTTAAACATATTACAGTTTCATAAGTCTTTGCCTGTTATATGGTATAGTAAGTTCACAGACTGCTAAATCATGAGAATCCATGGATTCAAAATGTACATTTTGTGATGATCTGAAGACCATGAGTAATTCAGTTCTTTACCATGTGAATGTGATTATAAGATAATACTGATAATTTTCTTTCTAGCATGCTAGCTTTATTCCAGCATCCAGACTTGCACAATTCTGTGATAGGCTGTGTCTCATCTTGGTGTACTAAATTTGGCTCTTTTGTATGCACACCAGGTAAAGAATCCTGCTTTTGGGATAACAGTTGTAGCACCCCAGATGAGACACTAATAAAAGCCTTGCCCAGTTCAGCTTGCTAGGGCACTAGGGGGGCAGGTGCCAATGGGGCTCCACCGTGCACTGACCTATTTTGTCAGGGAGACCCAGCGATACTTCTACCTGGCTGAGCAGTAAGCAGATCAAAGGTGCAATGCTAAAATTTGGTTCTGCTACTAAAGTACCACCTTGCTCCCCATTAGGATACATCCTTACACATTAGAGTAACTTTGTGCGGGAATCCTCTGATAAAAGAAAGTTTGAAACAATATTGTATTCACGTGTGGCTTGAATGTGGGATTCTGGGTTATAGTGCTGTATTGCAATTAATGTTGTTCTGCAGATCTTTGGAAAAAATGGGATGAAGTACAGTACTGTAAGTTAATTTGCTCTTATTTTTATATAACAATTTTGAGACCAGAAAAGAATTTAAGTTGTTAAACTCTGATTTGCATTGAATTTACATGCTAGCTGCAGATATGGGAAAGAAAAGTAAATGCTATGATGGATGTGAACCTGGGAGAGGTTGTATTTAAAAGTTGCTAGAATATTAACTCATTTGGATCTAGGAAATTGAAAATAATGGATTGGTGGTTAATAAGCTGTTTATTGACATCTGTAAGAAATTGCAAAAGGTAAATGGGGCTGAGGAATGTAACTATTGCTTAGCTAATAGGAACTGCATATAAAGTGTATTATGGCTGGAATGATATGGTAAAATAAAAAAGCAAAATATCCCAGGCCTGTGGTGTACAGCTCGAACATAGATTTCAGGCCTGTGTCAAGCTGCAAGATAAACTCAGCTCATTGTAACCAAAGAGTCTGCTAGGGCCTGGCAGCTCCCACTTGGTACCAGCGATTATACCACCTGCGTGT
Organism: Nesoenas mayeri; assembly: GCF_963082525.1. NCBI lineage: Eukaryota > Metazoa > Chordata > Aves > Columbiformes > Columbidae > Nesoenas > Nesoenas mayeri. The sequence goes on from NC_137553.1 coordinate 15,505,054, forward strand.
CCTTGCCTGTATCTAAACCGCAGCGAGAAGAGAACAAAAATTAAAAAAAATTAAAAAAAAAAAAAAAAGGAAAAATCTATCTGCCCACTGCTAAAGCGGCGAAAGAGGGGCTTTCTTTATTCCACCCCCCAGCAATGTTGCTGCTGGAGAACTGTAATTCTGAATGAAGGAGTCTGAGGGTGAAATTTAAAGGCATCCCCAATGGATCCGTAGTTCTGATAAAGCTGGGAAATTAAAACAAAAATCTTTTAATAGACTTATTCTGTGGTAACTATTTGAAAGAGACTTCTTAGTAAATTCACCATGCTAGTTTTGGAGGTCATGGGAAAGAAAGAAACCACGACATATGGTGACTCCAACGTGATCCTGCATGAAGAGGATTTTGCATGAAGAAGAGACAGTGGTGAAGCTGTGACAGCCAAAGATGAACGAGCTGTGGAGACGGAGCCCGGTACAGCTGATAGAGTAGCAGGGAGGAGCTGCCAAAGATCCGGATCCTTGAAAAGACACAACGCCAAGAGTGGGTGAGCTGCTGAAAACGGGAGGGGGAACTTATCTAAAGAAGAGGGTACTATATTATCTACATGGAACTTGCTTCTGAAGAAGCAGGGTATTACCGTTCTGGAATTGACTTTACAAAGGATGTTACTATGGGGCAAAGCACTACCCAAAGATTGAAAGAAACAACTTAACTGTTAACGCCATGGCACTTGTTGCTAGACACTTTGAGAGGACTGAAAGAGCAATGGCAACAGGCAGAGACAGCGGAGGGGGGTGGCTTTCCTGGGCTAGTTTTTGAAAAAACAAACAAACAAAACCAACCAAACAAAACCAACGAACCAAAAAAAACCCCAAAAAGGTGCACTGTTCCGAACCCCCCTGTTACTAATGATTCTCCAGCACCGTTCAAGTCCGCGTTATCTGATGACTCAGATGAGGATGAGGGTCCACAGCATTCTCTTGAAAAGTTAGAAGGAAAAGGAGTATGTGTACATTTTGCCCTGAGATCAGATAAAATCCATGAAAGACTCAAGCAAAATTACACCTATGCAATGTAACAGCTATGGATCATTTAGGACAGAATGATGGTGATTCGTTGAAAGGGGCGGGTATCCCCCAACTCTTGGAAGAGACACTAATTGGCACACCACAATTACAGGGGCTATTAGTTTCTGAAATCCTGAGGCAGTCAGCAGACCTTGCATATCAAGCTATGATAAAGGTGCCTGAAACCAGCGAAGGGGCCAAATCATTTACAACTATTAATCAGAGTCCCAATGAGAATTACATGCAATTTATTGGCCATCTTCAAGAGGCCATCAATAAGCAGGTTGAAAACTTAGAAGCTAAGGACGCACTAGTGTTGAAATCAGCAGCAGAGACTGCTAATGTTTGCTATCAATGTGTTATCTGTGAGTTTTACAGTACATATTATGTGCTTCTGTGTATGGCCTCACTGAAAATCAAGCAGCTTGTCAGGAATGTGAGTTAATTGTTTTACTGGTTGTTGTTAGAGTTGTTTCTTTGTGGTATTGATTTTATAAGTACGCTTATAAGCTTCTCCCCACTTTTCCCACTCCTGCTGCAAGCAGCCCTGTGCTTCCCCTCCCTCCCTCTTCTCAAGGTTTTTACTTACGAGATGGGGTCAGTAATGACTGTTTTCAGTTGCATTCCTAAGAAATCGGTATTGGGAGGTGTTTTAAAACATAGGACAGCACATGGAAATATGAAGAAGGAAGATCTTGTGAAATACTGCAATTAATGGTTGGTGCCGTATAAGTTAAATGATTGAGAAAAAGTGTCCGGAGAATAGAATCTTGAAGTATAACATTTTGTTGCAATTAATGTTGTTTTTAAGACGAGAAGAGCAGGACAAAATAAATCTCTACAAGAGATCATTAAATCATTTCAGACAGTTTTACAGGCGGAACGGTTTGGACTTCAACAAGCTGAGAATTAACTGATAACACACAGGTCACAGAAAACTTGCTGAAGTCTGCAAGATGTTTTCCTTATTAACCTGTTTTCTTTGTAGATATCTGTTTAAGAATATTACAGTTTAATAGGTGTCTACAGTTCTAAAAGAATGGTGTGAGCTCCCCCAGAGAAGTTATAGAAACTGAGGGCAACAGAAAGTAGAAATTTGGAAATGTTGTTAGATGAAGCTTGGAGAGTATTCAGTAACAGGGAAAAGGAAGATTGTGGAAAGGATAAGAAAGTAGGGAACTGAAGAGGTTGGAAGGCTTTGGAAGCCTTTAGAGAGAGATCGATGTATATTGGGAAAAGGAATGTTGGGGAAGGTACAGAAGAAGCCACCCCCACAAGGCATTTGCTACCACCCACGAGTCAGTATAGAGATAAAGTACTGGCCACTTCTCTTGTTCAGCAATGTCCAAAGACAGCTGGATGGCTTCCACTTCTGCAAATTGACTAGATTCACCTTGTCCTTCAGTGGCTTCTGTAACTCGTCGTGTGGGACTTCACACAGCAGCTTTCCTACAAGACAACAGGATCCATCTGTGAACAGTGCATGCTGCTTATCAGTCTCTGAAAGAGTATTATGCGGTGGTGCTTCTTCAGCACCTGTTACTTCCTCTTCATCTGGCGACATCCCAAAGTCTTTACTTTTTGGCCAATCTGTAATCACTTCTAAGATCCCTGGGCAATTGGGACGTCCAAATAGAGCTCGTTGCATGATCAACGCAACCCACTTACTCCACGTAGCATCGGTTGCATGATGTGGAGAGGGAACCGTCCCTTTGAACATACAGCTCAGCACCAGCAGTTGAGGTGCTAGGAGGAGCTGTGCTTCAGTACCGATCACTTCTGAAGCAGCTCGGACTCCTTCATATGCTGCTAGTATCTCTTTTTCAGTTGGAGTATAGTTGGCCTCAGACCCTTTGTATCCTCGACTCCAAAAACCTAAGGGTCGACCTCGGGTTTCTCCTGGTGCTTTCTGCCAGAGGCTCCAGGTAGGACCATTATCTCTGACTGTGGTGTAGAGCACATTTTTAACATCTAGTCCAGTCCAAACTGGTCCAAGGGCCACCGCATGAGTTATCTCACGCTTAATTTGTTCAAAGGCTTGTCGTTTTTCCGGGTCCCACTCAAATTGATTCTTTTTCCGAGTCACTCGATAGAGAGGGCTCACAATCTGGCTGTAGTCAGGAATATGCATTCTCCAAAAACCTACAACGCCCAAGAAAGTCTGTGTCTCCTTTTTATTAGTAGGTGGAGACATTGCTGCAATTTTGTTGATCACATCCGTTGGGATCTGACGACGGCCATCTTGCCGTTTTATTCCTAAAAACTGGATCTCCCGTGCAGGTCCCTTGACCCTGCTTCATTTTATGGCAAAACCAGCATCCAAAAGAATCTGAATTATTCTCTCACCTTTCTCAAAGACTTCTTTCGCTGTGTCACCCCATATGATGATGTCATCAATATATTGCAAGTGTTCTGGAGCTTTACCTTGCTCCAGGGTGGTCTGGATCAGTCCATGGCAGATGGTAGGACTGTGCTTCCACCCCTGGGACAAGCGATTCCATGTGTACTGGATGCCCCTCCAGGTGAAAGCAAACTCTGGCTTGCACTCTGCTGCTAAGGGAATAGAGAAAAACACATTAGCAACGCCAATTGTAGCATACCACTTAGCTGCCTTTGACTCCAGTTCAAATTGCAGTTCTAGCATGTCAGGCATGGAAGCACTCAATATTGGCGTAACTTCATTCAGCCCACGATAGTCTACAGTTAGTCTCGATTCTCCATTAGGCTTTGGAACAGGCCATATAGGACTATTGAAAGGGGAGCGAGTCTTACTGATCACTCCTTGACTCTCTAGTTGTTGGATCAGTTTATGAATGGGGATCAGGGAATCTCGGTTGGTGCGATATTGTTGTGCACCATCGTGGTCTCCACTTGTCACTCGACTGGCCAAGTTGGGCTGTTAAAAGGTGAGCAAGTCTTACTGGTCACACCCTGGCTTTCCAATTGACGGATCAACTTCTGGATAGGAATCAAAGAGTCTCGATTCGTGCGATATTGTCGGTGATGAACCGTCATGGTAGCCATTGGCACCTGCTGATCGTCAACCATCAGCAGTCCTACAACAGAAGGGTCATCTGAAAGATCACGCAAATCAGACAGCTGTTCAATATTCTCAGTGTCCACAGCTGCTATGCCAAATGCCCACCTATACCCTTTTGGGTCCTTAAAATACCCTCTCCTGAGGTAGTCTATGCCAAGGATGCACGGAGCATCTGGACCAGTCACAATGGGGTGCTTTTGCCAGTTTTTTTCCAGTTAGGCTCATTTCAGCCTCTGCAACAGTCAGTTCCTGGGATCCTCCAGTCACTCCAACAATATTGATGGATTGCGTTCCTGTTGCAGAATGCAAACCCCCTCTCTCCCCCTCCCTCCTTCGATATGGAAGGAGTAGACACATCTCCCTCTCTCTCTCTGCTGTTTGAGGCTAACAGCTTTATTTGTTTGGCCCCAGAGCACCCTGGCCAGGGCTGTTAGGAGAAGGGAGTGCCGAGGCGTCATGGAGCCGTTGGGTGCCTGCGGCCAGTATGGGGGATGTTTGGAGGCTTCAGGGGCACCCCACAGACAGGGTGGGGGTGCAGAGAAGCTTCTGTAATGCCCACAGTCAGATCTGATCAGGCTATAAAAAACGGGACTCTCGTCGAGACGTGCGGCCTTGCGCACGATCTCTTAGAGTTACGAGCTTAGCCACTGCCGCCAGGAGCCACGGCCTCCCCCTCCCCGGGACGGAGACTCTGCTTGCCACATGTTTAAGTAAAATTAACCCTCTCAGGATTGCGAGTGTATCTACTTTCCGTGCACATTTGCCCGTGTATTTATACTTTCCGTGCACATTTGCCCACGTACTTTCCGTGCTCAATACGAGCGCGTGTATAAATTAATCCTCGCAGAATCACGAGTGTATTTTCCTCCCATGCTTCCACATAAGCACGTGTAATATTCCGTGCATATTTACACGTGTTTTTCTCCTCGCAGGATTACCACAGTATCACAGAATATCACAGTATGTTTGGGATTGGAAGGGACCTCAGAAGATCATCTAGTCCAATCCCCCTGCCAGAGCAGGGACGCCTAGATGAGGTCACACAGGAACATGTCCAGGTGGGTTTTGAATGTCTCCAGGGAAGGACACTCCACAACCCCCCTGGGCAGCCTGTTCCAGTGCTCCGTCACCCTCACTGAGAAGAAGTTTCTTCTCAAATTTAAGTGGAACCTCTTGTGTTCCAGCTTGGTCCCATTACCCCTTGTCCTATCATTGTTTGCCACTGAAAAGAGCCTGGCTCCATCCTCATGGCACTCACCTTTTATATATTTATAGACATTAATAAGGTCCCCCCTTAGCCTCCTCTTCTCCAAACTAAAGAGACCCAGCGAGTGTACTATAAATTTACCCTCGCAGAATCGCGAGTGTACACTTCCCGTACTGAATACGAGTATGTGTATCCCTTTAAAATAATCCCACACCATGTTCAGGCAAGTGTGTACTCTTCCTGGACTCAGGGGTGGCTCCGGCATTGTTTTTGGTGAAGCCATGTGTATGGACACTGTGGACCTCCTGTTGTATTAGTTGCTGCCCCTTAATAATTTTCCTCAACTGATATCTGAACCTGTATTCAAGTCACTTTTGGAGTGCTAAAACCCTGTTTCTCACTGGTTTAATAAAAGTTGATTTGGACCCTCTTGTCCCTTAAACTAACCTCGGGGTGCCTCCGTGACATTTTTGGCGTAGTTGAGCAGGATATCAGATATGGAGGAATTATTTAGAGGGCTGAGTAATATCTCTGCAGTAACCTGGGGTCTTGCTGTAATGTGGATCGCGGTGTGTTTCAGTCTGGCCGTTTGCTTAAAGGTAGCACAGGATCTGTGTAAACTTAAGCTCCGAATGGAGGAAAACCTTTCGCGGCAAAGCGAACAGTCTGACTTTTTTAAGCAGGACCTTTTGCAGCAAAGCGAACAATTTGAGTCTTTAAAGCAGGACCTTTCGCGGCAAAGCGAGCAGTTTGACTCTTTAAAGAAAACCCTTTCACGGCAAAGCGAGCAGTCTGACTCTCTAATGCAGGACTTTTTGTGGCAAAGCATACGATCGGATTTTTTAGAACAGAGATATGGCTTGTTAGAACAGAAACTTGGTTTTTTGGAACAAAAACTTCGAGTTTTTGTTAAATAATACAAGAGCTCCCCCTAGCGTCCCAAAGTTCAGGTGTGCCCCTTGGCCCCCCTGCTTCTCAACAAAGATACAGATTCTGAAAAAAGTGTTGATGAAGGGGGAGTAGAAACAAAGGACATGCGTCCTCTTATTAGAACTGAAACACATACGGAAGGACGAGGCAAAAATCCACGCACGGCTACCCATAGCACGCCATATTCGGGATTGGAGCTAGGAGATTTACAAACTAAATTCTCACGCAAGCCGGGCGAAACAGAGACTGCATATCTTTGGTGCGTTTCACTTACCCGAGGGGGATAGAATATTACTGAGTAAGGACGAGGCCACAGGCTTCTGGGGCCCAGGGGTATTTTTAAGTGATGGTCCGGATGGTAATCAGTCCATCACATCTCGTGTAGCTTACTGGGCTGGTGGTATAGATCCCAGGGAACGTGGGGAGCCAGCTACAATTGTTATAAAAGGTTTATCAGATCTTGCTGAGGGAGTTCAAAAGGCGGCTTGTATACAAGCAATGTATGAAAGAGGCCGACAGTCCTCCCCTATTGGGGCGCCGGTGGATCTGGTCCACCTTCGGCCACTTATTAAAGGATTACCATGATAGAGGGAACTAACAACTAACACTTTAAGGGTGCCTAGTTTAGAGTTTTATGTAACCAATTATGTTAAGAAAAAACAGAACCTCGTCGAATGCCAAGATAAGAAGTTTTACAGCACCTAGCTGTAAACTTAAGGCACCTAGCTGTAAACTTGAGGAGACGAGATAACAAAGATTTACAGCAAAAGTGGGGGAACCAGTCTGGTTTCAAACGACTTGGCAGCTTGGGTCCCAGTCAGTTCAACATAATGCTCCAAAGGTAAAAAGTTCACTGTGACGAAGCTGAAGGAGCCTTCATCCAAAGACCCCTCCTCAAGACCACCAGATGGCACTGTGCAGGCGTAACAGGGAGGGGTCAAGGAGGAGAGTATGGAAATGATTACCTGGGACTCATTTTGACAAGAAGTGGGGAAAGGTTATGAATATGTATAGGTGTTCCTGGGGTCATTATGAATATGTAACACCTTACTGTATTTAAACACACCCCATATTCTTAGAAGTTGCGCATGAATGGTGGAACGATCCCCCTTGCGCCCGACGTCAAAATAAAAATATCTGCTTTATAACTTTGTGAGTTGTAAAGTTTTATGACTTTATAGGTTGTAAAGTTGTTTCCACGCGTCAATTTTGGCGACCACGAAGGGACAAGCTCTGCCCGGCTGTGGAGACCGCCTGAGAGAAACGGACCTCCTAGATGTGTCCCGAACCTTTTGTTACGGAGGGGCTTCGCTCCGCTCCGGCTGGTCACCACAGGGGCAGACAACGACCTTTTGCATTAATCGGATAAGGTATGTTTATGTTTTACTGTAACACGGGCCTGTAACATGGGGGGCCAGTAACTCGCGAGGGATGCCTGCGCATGGCCAGATTCCCCATATTGGTGTAAACGGGTACCTAAGGGGGTTACTGACTTGACTCAACCAGAAGGGTGTCAGCCGCTAGCGATCTTGGGGGTAGATCGAGTAACCCTGAGACTTCTGTTGCGTCTCGATTACGGGAGCCAGGATGGACCTGCTAATGGCTGTTATAGAAGCAGGAGAAGGGTAAACAGAGTCTCCAGTCATGGGTTTGAGTCCCACTAACAATTGTCGGGGGTTTGAGTCCCCTTGGCAATTGACGCCTTATCACATTTTAACCCATGGGAATTGAAATTTATATTGCTGTAGCTGTAATTGGAATACTTATGCTGACAGTTACGTGTTGTATGATCAAGAAGTTTTTGTGCCCGGTACCGTGCTTTGTGTGAATGAGTGCTTTGTGTGAAGGAGTGCCTGAGACGCAGTCTGACTGCGAAGCGAGTGCGGAGTCCCGATCCGCGGTTCCGAGTTCTCCGCGAGGAGACCGGCCAGAGATGGACGAAGCAAATGAACTAATAGCTAGCTTGGTAATCATGTGTGTTATCTTTATAAGTGCCTGGGCATTCCATGTCTATTGTAATAATCTTTAGAGTACAACCATCTGTACGATGAGCAATTTAGCTTTTAACTGTGTGCATGTGGTGGTAATGTTTTGTGTGTGATAAGTGGGTTCAGAAGTAGGGATACAGCAGTTAGTGTTGCTATTTATAAATCAGTCAGCAAATAATATTCAGAGGAAGTTACAGAAACTGAAAGCAACAGAAAGTTGGAATTCGTAAACACTGTTAGATGAAGCCTGGAGAGTATTTAGTAACAGGGAAGAAGAAGACCGTCAGAAGGATAGGTGTATGATAGTAGCAGCACTACAAGAGAGTAGGCAACTGAGAATTGAAAGGGTTGGAAGGTTTCGAAAGCCTTTAGAAAGAGATCAATGTGCGTGGTGTGGGAATAAAAAGGACATTGGCAAAATGAATGTTGAGAAAGGTGCAGAGGAAGTAGGCAAAGGGAGAATCGGACAGTAGCAAAGGTTGAAAGAGACTGAGGAGGACCTGGGGAATCCACCCTAGCGGATCCACTGGTTATAATGAAACTAGGGAAAGAACAAAAAACAAGTGGAATTTGAGTAGATATGGGAGCAACATTCTCGTTCTCAATGCCAATAAGTAATGACTACATAGTAGTAAAGGGAGCCACTGGCCAAAGTGAAAGAGCATATTTTTGTGAATCTTGGAGTACAGATTGGGTAAACAAGTAGGCATTCACAAATTTCTGTATATGCCTAACTCCATGAATCCTCTTTTGGAGAGAGACCTATTGGAACAAATGGGCGCAGTGATAAGATTTGAAAAAGGAGGAATTACTCTGGAGGTAAATGATCAGCAATATGTGCAAATAATGAGCTTCCTTTTAGTAACTGTTCCCACAGAGGGCAAAATTAATGAAGAGGTTGTGAACCAAGTGTATTCCGGAATATGGGCCACTGACGTACCTCGAAGAGCCAAAAATACCCCACCAGTCGAGGTAAAAATCAAAGAAAGATGGCAGCCGGTAAGGACAAAACAATACTCTTTAAAAAAGAGGACAGGGAAGGAATTTGGCCAGTAATAGAGAAATTCCTGGAAATAGGGTTATTAAAGGAATGTGAGTCCAGTTATAACACCCCTATATTACCTGTCTGCAAACCGGACAGGTCATATCGGGTGGTTCAGGACTTACGAGCTATAAACAAAATAACCGAGGACCTCTACCCAGTGGTGGCAAACCCATACACGAAGCAACATACTCCAGCCAACCAGATCTAAAGGACAATCCTATGGAGAACACTGAGAACTGCTTTATGAACGACAGCAGCAATATCCTGAACGGTGAAAGGCATGCTGGTTATGCTATAACTACTAGCCATGAAGTGATGGAATCTGGACCTCTGCCTAAAATACTTCAGCACAAAAGGCAGAAATAATCGCCCTTACTTGTGCTCTGGAACTAGCTGAAGGTAAAACTGTGAACTTTTATACAGACTCTAAGTATGCTTTCAGGGTTGTGCATGCGCACGGAACAATTTGGAAAGAAAAAGGACTCTTGAACTCTCAAGACAAACATATCAAACATGCAGAAGAAATATTGGCAGCTCAACTTCCTAAGAAGGTGGCAATCATGCATATCAAGGCGCACCAGAAAGTGAGCTCGGAATTGGAAAGAGGAAATGAGCTGGTGGACAGAGAGGCAAAACTGGTGCCTAAGCAAAAGGTAAAAGTAGAAAGTGCCCTAGTCCCCGACGGGCAGGTTATTTTAGAAGGTAAGCCAGAATATACTAAGGAAGACCAGAAACTTATTATAGATTTAGAGGAATCATATAATGAGGAAGGGTGGGCTCACACCCCACAAGGGGAAACTTATTGTTACCTCCTATTCAGTTTGGCCTTTAGTAGCAGAAGCATTATATAAACATTTGATCAAAAATAGTAACTACAAATTTGTATACTACTGTAAGACAGGTGACACAGCAATGCAATCTTTGCCTCCAGACTAATCCTAAGAATATACCTAAGCCAGAAATGGGTCAAATTGGGAAAGGAAATGGACCTGGGCAATAATGGCAAATTGATTTTTCAGAACTCCCAAGAAAAGGGGGGTGCCGATATTTGTTGGTACTAACTGATACCTTTTCAAGTTGGTCAGAAGCACTCCCTACCAGAACAGCAAAAGCTCGGGAGGTAACTAAAACATTAGTACAAGAAATAATACCAAGGTTTGGAATTCCAGCTGATATATCCTCTGACAAAGGGCCACATTTTATTTCAAAAATTGTACAGCAAATCAGTCAGCACTTGGGAATAGTGTCTGAATCAAAGACTGCTGCTGCTGTTGTTGGAGCACCGTTTACTTTAAGCCATTTTAGCATTAGCTTAACAATATGTTCTTCATATTTTATTCCCTGCTTTTGTAATATTCGCAAAAATAGTTTCACTATAGCTTCTTCTTCTGCAGACAAATTAGATCCCATATTTAACTGTCCAGCCGCTCACCTGTATTCATGAGACGGTGATTGCCCAGGCGTGTTTCTCGATCAGTCCAGCTGTCGAGATGATCGTTCGGCTGGAGTCCCTCCAGACGCTCGCTTCAGTGTTTCTATGACCCTATCACGTTGGGGTCACCATTTGAGGGACTGACAACACGGACCCCTGTTGCAGGTGAACCAAAAGACCCTTTATTTAGGCAAGGCACTTACATTTATAGCTGGTAGCTGTCGTACACACATTTAACTTTCTGTTTCGACTGGTTTATGCTAGCTGTTCATGCACTTAAAGCTGTCTTGCAATTGGTTTATTTAATCTTGCACGCGCTCTGGCAGTTTGGCTAACACACTGTAGATTGTTGGAGCGAATAAAGGACTCAGCATTCTGATTCAATATGTGAATCACGCAAAGCCGATTTATTACAGAAACAAGCCTTTTTATATATGCAGTTATTTTCTGATCACGCGTCCACGCTCCAAGCATGCATTAACTGATTGGATATCATCTATGTTCACGAGCTGTCCATGCGCCTGAGTCTCACTGCTGATAGGTCTGTTGATTTACGTCGTGTTGCTGCCTTGTAGCTGCTGAACTGTTTTACTTCCACAGCAGATCCTGTTTTCAGTTTTCCAAGGTGACCTTGAAATTCCTTTGGGCCTGGCTAGTTCAATAACAAATCTCCATCTAATAGAAACCCATCCACAGTAAATATCATGCTGACAGTGTGTCCTGGTTTTGTTAAAAACAAGTTTCTCTTTCAGTGAATTTTGCCTGTCAGCTAAAGCCTTCATATTAACTGCATTTTCCTGGAGAACCAGACACATGTTTTGGTAAAACCTAGCAACGGAATGCAAACTTATTGATAAGCATGGATGGACATCTCGCGAGAGGGGCGACGAGAAACAACTGACCAACTGTGTATAACATTCCATTCACGTGAATACTTCATATAAAATGGGAGATCACGAGGATCTCGGCCCTTTTCCCTTTTTTCCCTTCTGCTTATGGCCGACATTAGGAGAGGACCTTGCTAGTCGTCCCTGCGAACTGAGGCCTAGTGAGAGACTGAATCCAGCTCTGGTTGGCTGTGGAGTCTAATCCAGGACTTTGGGTGCTGGCTCTGCAGTTGCTGAGACTTTCAAGATTGGTTTTGTATATTTTGTATTATTTTCTCTATTCTTACTAGTAGCATTAGTAAAACATCTTTAATTTTTCCAACTCTCTTCTCTCTGTCCTTCTTTTTTCCTCCCAATCGCCTCTCCTGAGTGGAAGGGGGGAGAGGGAGGGGCAAAAAGGGGGAAGTGGGGGGGAGAGGGGGTTAACAATACATCTGCCAGGGTTTTATTGTCACCCCGCAATCTTAACCCTCGACACAGTGTTTCATCGACCTCCTCTTATCTTGTAGAAAAACATCCTGGTTCCTCATTCTATTTTAGTCAAGGACGTTCCAATAACTCAAGGTGACTGTCTGCAAGATATTCCACAAAGAAGGGCTTCTTCAAGTACATCAAGAGCAAAAGGAAGGCTAGAGAAAATGTAGGTCTAGTGCTGAGTGAGGTGGGTGCCCTGGTGATAGAGGATACAGAGAAGGCAGAATTACTGAATATTGCCTTTGCTTCCATCTTTACTGCTAAGACAAGCCCTCAGGAATCCCAGACCCTGGAGGTAAGAGAGAAAGACTGGAGAAAAGAAAACTTTCCCTTGGTTGAAGAGGATCAGGTTAGAGATTGTTAGGCAAACTGGACACCCACAAATCCATGGCCTCTGATGGGACGCACCCATGAGTGCTGAGAGAGCTGGAAGATGTTATTGCTAAGCCACTCTCCATCATATTGGAAACGTCATGGATGAGAGGTGCCTGAGGACTAGAAGGCGGCCAACATCACTCCGGTCTTCAAAAAGGGCAAGAAGGAGGACTCAGGAAACTACAGACCAGTCAGCCTCACCTCCATCCCTAGAAAGGTGATGGAACAACTCATTCTGGACATCATCCCCAAGCATGTGGAGGAAAAGAAGGTTATCAGGAGTAGTCAGCATGGGTTCACCAAAGGGAAATCATGTTTGACCAACCTGATAGCCTTTTATGATGGTATGACTGGCTGGGTAGATGAGGGAAGAGCAGTGGATGTTGTCTACCGTGACTTGAGCAAGGCTTTTGACGCTGTCTCTCACAACATCCTCATAGATAAGCTCAGGAAGTGTAGGTTGGATGAGTGCGCGGTGAGATGGATCAAGAACTGGCTGTATGGCAGAGCTCAGAGGGTTGTGATCAATGGTGCAGAGTCTAGTTGGAGGTCTGTAGTTAGTGGGGTTCCCCAGGGGTCCAGTCTTGTTCAACCTGTTCATCAGTGACCTGGATGAAAAGACTGAGTGTACCCTCAGCAAGTTTGCTGATGATACAGAACTGGGAGGAGTGTTTGATACACCAGAAGGCTGTGCTGCCATTCAGTGAGATCTGGACAGGCTGGAGAACTGGGCAGAGAAGAACCTAATGAAGTTGAACAAGTGTAGGTTCTTGTACCTGGGGAGGAATAACCCCAGGCACCAGTACAGGTTAGGGGTTGATGTGTGGGAAAGCAGCACTGCAGAGAAGAACCTGGGAGTCCTGGTCAACAACAGGTTGATCAAGAATCAGCGATGTGCCCTTGTGGCCAAGAAAGCCAATGGTATCCTGGGGTGCATTGGGAAGAGTGTGGCCAGCAGGTCAAGGGAGGTCATCCTCCCTCTCTGCTCTGCCCTGGTGAGGCCGCATCTGGAGTACTGTGTCCAGTTCTGGGCTCCCCAGTTTAAGAAGGACAAGGAATTACTGAAGGGAGTCCAGCAGAGGGCTCCAACTATGACTGGAGCATCTTTCTTATGAAGAGAGACTGAGAGAGCTGGGTCTGTTCAGCCTGGAGAAGGCTGAGAAGGGATCTTATTTATACTTATAAATATCTCAAGGTTGGGTGTCAAGAAAATGGGATTAGACTCTTGTCAGTGGTGCCTAACAATAGGATGAGGGGCAATGGGCACAGACTGAAACATAGGAGGTTCCATATGAATATGGGAAGAAACTTCTTTACTTTGAGGGTGACAGAGCACTGGAACAGGCTGCCCAGAGAGGTCGTGCGGTCTCCTTCCTTGGAGACATTAAAAACCCACCTGAATGCATTTCTGTGTGATCTGCTCTAGGTGAACCTGCTTTAGCAGGCAGGTTACACTAGATGATCTCCAGAGGTCCCCTCCAACCCCAACCATTCGGTGACTCTGTAAATTTTTGGTTTTTACTGTAAGAACAATCATCCACTGGAACAGCCTCCCCAGGGACGTGGTAGAGTCCCCATCGCTGGAGGTTTTCAAGATGCCATTAGATAGGGTGCTAGATAATCTCATCTATGCTCTTGTTCTCACAAAAGGTTGGAGCAGATGTTCTTTCCAGGTCCCTTCCCACCTGGGCTGCTCTAGGATTCTACGATTCTTCATTGGATCATTGTTTAACAACCCTTCACTCTCTCTGGTTTGGAGCCCAGTATCAGCAACAATGTCTGCGAGGCAAGACAAATTCCACCAGGCACCACAGACTTCTAAAACCTATGGTAATCATCCAATCACCCAGTCTCTCTGAATGTATAAGTCATACTTTCCTTCTTCAGAATTCCCCTGCCCCCAGAAGAAGGAACACCTTCTAGATACCTTAGGGAGTTTACACTGACAAAACAATAGATTGCTACCTGGCTCAGTCAGTCAGCAAGCAAACACTGCACCAGTGCAATTTCAAGGAAACGTCATTGTCACGGAAGGACCCCGAAGTTAGTTTTAGGCGGACAACCAGGTCCAAACAGGCTCTTATTCAGGTCCAGGAAAGTCCGGGAAAACAACCAATTAGAAACGGGGTTTATACAATCAGTCTCTCTGGTAACATAAAATACAGATTCGGATATCAACTTTGAGGAAATTATTGGGGTACAGCAAATAAGAATAATGGAGATCCACAGTGTGTATGCACGTGGCTCACCAAAAACAATGCCAGAGTCGTCCCTGACTCCAGGAAAAAAATACACCCACGAGTTTAGTGAGAAATTATATTAAGGATATACGCTTGCCTGAATCTGGCAAGGAATTATTAAAGAAAATACACGTGTTTATATTTAAGCATGGAATACACTCACCTGTCTAGTGAGGAAAACACCCGCCCAAGGGGCGAGGAATTATTTAATACACTCGCTTATCTGGTGAGGAAATATCTAAGTTATCACTCACCCACACGTGGAGATGAGGCAGTCCCATTTTTCTTTCGGGAGGTTACCTTAGACGGCATCCCAGTCCCGGGAGGGCTCTCGGCGGCAGCATTTGGCCCGCACTCCAAGAGGACCACACACAAGGCAGCCTCGGCGGACCCCGTTTATAGCCATGTCAGATCTGGCTGTGGGCAGTCTAGAAGTTTCGCGGCTTCTCTGCACCCCCCTACTGTGGCTACATGAGCTCCCTCCTCTCTCCTAATGACTCTGGCCTGGGTCTCACAATAAGGACCATTAACTTGCCCCATTGCAGGAGAGGAGGGAGATGTGCACACATGCAGCTGCCACATCAGTTCTCAGGGAGGGGGGGGGGGGGGGGGGGGGGGGTTGGGGGAGAGTGTACTGCCACAGTCATGTGTCAGTTTCCACCTACTTCAGGTAAATAATTTCCATCTCCTCCCCGGGAAGATGAAAGATAAGTGAAGCCCTCAGCTTACTTAACACGCCTGTGTCACCAAACTTCACCTGATGGCTTGGGGATATAGAAGAGAAGAAGATGCCTTCCAGCGGGCATCTCAGATGCCTCAGTATTATAGTGAAGGATCGCCCTGCTTTGCCATGCACATCTCCCTTTTTTAATAGCTGTTAAAGATTAAATTTGTCGTCTCATGATGTACTTTTGGTTTGCTCTCACAGCAAAGAAGACGGTCTCTCCAACCACCCCCACCCCCACCATCCAGTGAGCTGGGGGTGGGCAAGAGGTTGGGAGGGGACAGAGCCAGGACAGCTGACCCAAACTGACAAAAGAGATATTCCACTCTGCTAGAGAAGCACCAGAACTGCCATTCGGACCAATTGTTTTCTCCTACCATATCCCTCCTCACCAGAAAAGGGATACAAGAACCATAGAATAGAATAATATAAAAATAGAATCACTTCAGTCAGAAGAGATCCTTCAAGGTCATCGAGTCCAACCATAACCTAACTCTAGCACTAAACCATGTAAACTAAACCTCATCTATATGCCATTTAAACACCTCCAGGGATGGTGACTCCACCACTTCCCTGGGCAGCCTGTTCCAATGTCTGACAACCCTTTCCGTGAAGAATTTTTTCCTAATATCCAATCTAAACCTCTCCAGCACAACTTGAGGCCATTTCCTCTTGTCCTATCATTTGCTACTTGGAAGAAGAGACCAACACCCTCCATGCTACAACCTCCTTTCAGATAGTTGCAGAGAGCAATAAGGTCTCCCCTCAGCTTCCTTTTCTCAAAGCTAAACAGCCCCAGTTCCCTCAACTGCTCCTCATATCACTTGTGCTCCAGGCCCCTCACCAGCTTCGTCGCCCTCCTCTGCACTCTCTCTAGTATTTCAATGTCTTTCTTATAATGAGGGGCCCAAAACTGAACACAGCATTCAAGGTGGGGTCTCACCAGCGCCACGTACAGTGGAACAATCACTTCCCTAGTCCTGCTGGCCACACTATGCCTGATACAATCCAGGATGCTGTTGGCCTTTTTGGCCACCTGGGCACACTGCTGGCTCATATTCAGCTGGTTGTCAATCAACACCCCCAGATCCTTTTCTGCCAGGCAGCTTTCCAGCCACTGTTTCCCGAGCCTGTAGTGCTGCCTGGGGTTGTTGTCACCCAAGTGCAGGACCCAGGACTTGCCCTTGTTAAACCTCATACAATTGGCCTGAGCCCAACAATCCAGCCGGTCCAGATCCCTCTGTATAGCCTTCCGACCCTCAAGCAGATCAACACTCCCACTGAACTTAGTGTCGTCTGCAAACTTACTAAGGGTGCACTCAATCTGTGGCGATGAGAACGACGCATACAGAGATGCATAGACAGAGACGCACAGACACAGAGTTCTTGTTGGCAGCGAGAACAGAACCAGGCAGAGCAGAGCTGAGCTGGGCTGAGCCTTCTTTAATTAGCCTTTCTCCATTTATAGCTTTAAAGATATGGGCCTGGACCAAGAGGTTAAACAGAATGTTATTTTCAAAAAATGTTATTCCAAACACACACGCCCAGGCCCAACACTCACACGCCATACATCCGAAGGGCGGTGTTCTGGCCTGAGATGTCATTCTCACTGTTTTGACTGATTGCTGTGATTTAATCTTGTTAGTAGTATTTCTTCTTTGACGGTCTGAATGGTCATGTTAGTATTGATCTTCCTTTATCATACAAGTGGCTGGACCTGCATGTCCTGCCGTTCCCACACAATCCCCTCATCTGGATCATCGATAAAGATATTAAACAGAACTGGCCCCAATACTGAGCCCTGAGGAACACCACTCATGACCGGCTGCCAACTGGATTTGGCTCCATTCACAACTCTTTGGGCCCAGCCATCCAGCAAGTTCTTTATCCATCAAAGAGTACACCCATCCAGGCCATGAGCTGTCAGCTTCTCCAGGAGGATGCCATGGGATCAGTGTCAAAGGCCTTACTGAAGTCTAAGTACACAATATCCACAGCCTTTCCCTCATCTACAAGGTGGGTCACCTTGTCATAGAAGGAGATCAGGTTGCCTGCCTTTCATAAACACATGCTGACTGGGCCTGATCGCTTGGTTGTCTCGTATGTGCCGTGTGATGGCATTTAGGATGATCTGCTCCCTGACCTTCCCCGGCACTGAGGTCAGACTGGCAGGCTTGTAATTCCCCAGATCTTCCTTTCGGCCCTTCTTGTAGATGGGCATCATGTTTGCCAACTTCCAGTAAACTGGGACCTCCCCAGTTAGCCAGCATTGCTGATAGATAATGGAAAGTGGCTTAGTGATAACCTCCGCCAGTTCCCTCAGCATCCTTGGGTGTATCCCATCTGGCCCCATAGACTTTTGGGTGTCCAAGTGGTGTAGCAGGTCACTAACCATTTCCCCTTGGATTATTTGGGCTTCATTCTGCTCCCCATCCCTGTCTTCTGGCTCAGGGGGCTGGGTACCTGGAGCACAACTGGCCTTACTATTAAAGACTAAGGCAAAGAAGATATTTAGTACATCAGCCTTTCCCTCATCTTCTGTCACTGTTTCCCCTCACATCCATCAGGAGATGGAGATTCTCCTTAGCCTTTCTTTTGTTGCTGATATATTTATAGAAACATTTCTTGTTGCCTTTTACAACAGTGGCTGGGATTAAGTTCTAGTTGGGCTTTGGTCCTTCTAATTTTCTCCCTGCGTAACCTCACAGAGTTCTTGTATTCCTCTTGAGTCACCTGCCCCTCCTTCCAAATGTTATAAATTTTCTTTTTATTCCTAAGTTCCAGACACAGCTCTCTATTCAGCCAGGCCAGCCTTCTTCCCCGCCAGCTCACCTTTGGGCACATGGGGACAGCCTGCTCCTGTGCCTCTAAGATTACCTTATTGAAGAGAGACCAGCCTTCCTGGACTCCTTTGTCCTTCAGGACTGCCTCCCAAGGGACTCTGCCAACCAGCCTCCTAAACAGATCAAAGTCTTCCCTTCGGAAGTCCAAAGTAGCACTTCTGCTGACCACCCTCCTTACTTCTCCAAGAACAGAAAACTCAATCGTTTCATGATCACTATGCCCAAGGTGACCTCCAACCAACACATTGCCCACAAGTCCTTCTCTATTTACAAACAACAGATCCAGCGGGGTACCTTCCCCAGTAGGTTCACTGACCAGCTGTGTCAAGGAGTTGTCTTCCATACACTCCAGGAGCCTCCTAGACTACTTCCTCTCTGCTGTGTTTTATTTCCAGCAGACATTTGGTAGGTTTAAGTCCCCCACAAAAACGAGGGCTAGCGATTGGGAGACTTCTCCCAGCTGCCTGAAAAATATTTCATCTGACTCTTCATCCTGGTTGGGTGGTCTGTAACAGACTCCTACCAGGATATCTGCCTTGTTGCTCTTCCCCTTGATTCTCACCCATAGACACTCAACCCTATCATCACCCTCATCATGCTCCAGACTATCATAACACCCCCTAACATACATGGCTACCCCACCTCCTCTCCTTCCTTGCCTATCTCTTCTGAAGATTTTATAACCATCTAATGCACCACTCCCGTTGTCAGAATCATCCCACCATGTTTCTGAGATGGCTACTATATCATAGTTTTTCTGCCTCACAATGGCTTCCCGCCCCTCCTGTTTGTTGCCCATGCTGTGTGCATTCATACAGATGCACTTCAGCTGGGCCATTAATCCCACCACCTTTTTCTGGTGAGAAGCCCTAAATTCCTTGGCGGCCATCCTCAAGTGCTTCCACGGTTTCTGACAGATCATTAACCCTTGTGTTTAACTTACTGCATGGCTCTCCATTCCCTGCCTCCACTGGGATGGCAGTCTGAAGGGCCTCGCTAGCACCCCTTCCCTCAAATGCTGGCATGCCACCCTTGGGTATGCTTCTGCCACATCTGGTTTCCTCCCCTCCCCGCTTCAAATCTAGTTTAAAGTCCTCTCAATGAGTCCTACTAACTCCTGCCCCAGGATCCTTTTCCCTTTTTGAGACAGGTGTGTCATATTTCTTGCTAGCAGGCCAGGTGCCTTGTAACCCAGCCCATGATCAAAACCAAAAAATTCTGCCAGTGACACCAGTCCCACAGCCAGGTACTGATCTGGCGGTCTTCCTGCATCTTTCCTCCTGAAACCCTGCAACTGTGGGGACAGAGGAGAACACTACTTGTGCTCCTGATCCTTTGATCAGTCATCCCAAGACCCTGAAGTCTCTCTTGATTGCCTTTCGTTTTCCCTTTTCACTTTCATCATTGCCTACCTGAAAAATTATTAGGGGATAATAGTCTGAGAGCCTAACATGGGCAGGAAGTTTACTTTTACGTCTTTAACGCTGGCCCCAGGGAGGCATCAGACTTCCCTAAGAAGTGGGTCTAGCCTGCATATAGGGCCTTCTGTTCCCTTTAGAAGGGAGTCTCCCACGAACACAACCCACCTTTTTTTCTTTGTGGGAGCTGTTTTGATGGAGGGCACAGAATGACTTATCCTCTGCGGCACCTCCAACTTAGCGGAACCGCCTCCCTCAATGTTGCTGTTTGGTTCCACTTGCAAGGCCTCATACCTGTTTTGCGAGGGAACCTGGGAAGGTGGGGTGGTCGCAAAAGGGACCCTCCTCCTTCTACGCCGAGCAGGAACACGCTGCCATTGCCCCCTATCCCTCGTGTCACTGCATTCCACATCCAGAGCCTCATGCCTGTTGAACAGAGGCACCCAGGAGGGTGGGGTGGGTAAAGGGGTGTTTCTCCTGCCAACCCAAGTGTGGACTTTATTCCGTTCATCCCTTTCCCTTGTCCTGATTTTTTCAGTCAGGCAAGGGGAGGATACAGGAATCCCTTGATCTTCATTTCTTGCTGGTGGTCTTTCCTGTCTCTGGGTGACCAAAGCTTGATCCCACAGGTCGATTTCCTTTACCAGCTCCCTGATACTTCTCAACCTTTCTAACTCCTCTTTCAGTTCTACTACCAGGCTGAGGAGGTCATCCAACTTCTCACACCTCACACAAATGTTTTCTCTACTGCCACTCTATACCAGTGAAAGGCTCTGGCATACTCTGCAGCCTGAGGTCTGGGTGGCTGCATGTTCCCATGGCAGCTCTGTCTGGGTTGATACCTCTATGTTGTTGAGTGCAGAGTACTTACCTTTGCCCCGAGTGGGTACCATAGTTGGCTCCTTCTGCGAGGGTGACAAAAAACAATTGAGGTAATCACTTGAGCCAGCAAAGCTTCCTCACCCTACCCACTCACCCTTCAGCGCAAACTGCCACACTAACTGCCTCACCCCTGTTTGCTGGCCTTGTTTGCTACGCTCCCTAGGAGGCCATTTGAATTTTCCTCGGTTGCTCCTGGCAATGCCCCCTCTGCATCAGCCCCTCTCACAAGATCAGCTGGTTCACAGCAATTCTCTCAGTATGACCACAGTTTTGCCTGGCTACAGGATTCCCTCCTCATCTCCTCAATCCATGCCTAGGCTCAGCTCTTAACATAGCCACTGCTGTGCTCTTCGTTTCACCACATTAAAATATCTGGCAGTTTCTCTGTAGCCGTTGCTGTGCTTGTCGCACGTCGCTGACTGAGAGGCCATAAAACACAGCCATTGATAAAGCGCTCCAACAGGAGTTGGATGCTTCCAACACATTGCACTGTGCCGAAACCACCCTTGTATGGCACACCTGTAGCGTCACATACGGTATTTTCTACAGTTTTAGCAGCAGCCTACACTGGTGTGCTGGTTTGACTGAAAGAGAGTTAATTTTTTCATGCAGTTAGAATTTTTTTTCATAGCTAGCACGGTCATCATTTAGATTTAATTGGAGAACAAGAAGATAACAGCCTGGGACAGAGTAAATGGTTTTAATTGCTCTGGTCTGAGAGCCAAGAACAGTTCTGAGTGCTCTGCCCACAGGCATGAGGCAGCTAGTAAGGGGGCCATAGATGGGGCAGACCATGACCGACATCCAGACTGATCAATAAGAATATTCCACGCCATTAGCATCATGCTTCATACTTAAGGAGAGTCAAGATCTTGCAGCTAGCTCTTTGTCAGAGCCGGGCCAGAGACCTGTTTGGGAGAGTTCTGTTCAGGGCTTTATTTTGGCCTCTGGCCATCCTGCCATTTTGCACAGGCCTCTGGACCTTACAGTCTTTTTCTCTCTTCTCTCTCTGGGATCGGCTGTTCGGGACCAGGGTGCTGCTTCCTGGGACTGGCTGCTTGGCACAGAGTTCGTGAGAAATTGCATTCAGTATCTTTTATTTTAGATTCTATTTTCCATTTTCTATATATGACTATTAGTACATTAGTGTTATTTTATTAAACTGTGTTTGTTTATCTCAATCCAAGTTTCTCCCTTCCCTTTTGATTCTCTCACCCATGCAGGATGAGGGGAAGTGAGCGAGCAGCTGTGGTGGTTATATTGCTAGCTTGATTTAAACCATGACAGCTGGCTTCAAGTACATTTGCATACTACTTCCAAAAAGCTAAGAGTTTGCTTCCTACAAGATGCAGGAGACTATTGCGAAGCAGTTCCAGCATCACGCTTCAAATGACTGGGCAAATCATTATCTATCTATAGAACACTGTTAACGGACTGAAATGTTCCACATACTTAAGCTCAGGGGAGACACCATTTTAACTCATACAACTATTTCCCTCAGTAAAAACGCACAAGACAGAGATGATATCCCCATGCTAAATCTTTATTGTGCAACCGCTGCTCAAAGCTTTTAGTACTTTCCACAGACACACATCACACAAAATCAGACATCAGCTGTGTCGAGATTGACGGGCAACAAACAAAATCCATTCAGTGGCCACTCGTACACATGCAGCAACTCCTGTGGTGCAAAAATCTTAGCCAGGCAGCCAGCCCAACTCACAGCCACCCAGAATAGGTAAATGTACGTGACAGACAGACTGCCCACACTCGGGCCCTTCATCCACAACCATCCGGAATCCATTGGTCAGGCCCAGGTGAGCAGCACGCTTCTTGCCCACAATCATTAAATGCCTAAGAAGCTGGAGAAGGAAGTACAGAACCATAAATAAATAAAATAAAAAGCCACACGCAAAGAGGAGAAAGGGCACAAAGGGAAGGAATGAGAACAGATAACCACACAGAGAAACCAGTTAGCCCATTCCTACCAATTCAACCATTGCGCTTCAAATTACTGTCTGTCCACCCACCTGCAACTGACATTTTCCAAGCAAAGCTACAAAGACCGAGTATGCACACCACTGTGGGGGAAAAACAGAGCTATGCCATTTTTTTCAGGCTAGACACTAGCAGACTGCATAACAGTCACAAAAGCTAAGTTTGTCTCTGGGTTAAAGCCCCCATTATAACTTCAGGCAACATAAGCAATTCTGGTGCAAAATAAACTTTAGGCTGTCTTTTGCATGGGTTTACAGAGTCTTTGAACTTGACTTTCATAGCTAAAAATAAAGCATCCAGCACCTCTCAGCCAGCTTTGCCCTTCCTCACCCCTGACCTACCAAAAACCCCAAGCCATTTTCTCCGTATTAGAAAAAGTAGTACTAGTAGTAGTACTCTTACTCTATAAACCATGACAACAGGCATCAGACTGCGCTCCGAAACAACGCTGCATTTTGCACCAGAAGTACATACTCAGAGGTGAGCATTGCTTTATATCACTGCTTTTAGTCAAAAAGCTCAATTGCATTGCAAGCTAGAGGCAAGAGACTATAGCGTCAGAAAACCCAAAATAGCCTGCTGTGCCCTATCAAGAAGAAAAGAGGGGATAGGAAAGAGTCTAATAAATTAGGAACTATTTACAGGTACAGTTTAGCATACAAAAAGCTTCCACAGTACTTACAGAGTCACCAGAATCTTCTGCTTCAGATAACCTGATAACTGGCTCCTTAGGCATGGCTAGGAAAAGTGTCCGAGCTTGGGGTGAAAGACCATGGAATGCAAGGCACTGGAGGAAGAGTAAACAGTTAAAATGTAATTGGCTTCAGAGAAAGGTCATAGCTTAAGCAAATCAATATGCCGCACTGTGTTGGAACGATAAAGGACTCAGCATTCCGATTCAATGTGAATCACGCAAAGCCATTTATTACAGAAACAAACCTCCTTATATATGCAACTATATTCTAATCACGCGTCCACGCTCCAAGCATGGATTCGCTAAATGAGTATCATGGGCTGTCCACGCGCTGGAGTCTTACTGGTGATACGTCCGATGATTCACGCCATGTTGGGGCCCCGTTAATGAGGAGACACCCCTCTTTCTCACAGCAGCTTCTGTTCTCAGCTTCTCGAAGCAGCCTTGAGATTCCTTTGAGCCTGACTAATTCAGCAACAAATCTTTATCTATCAAAACCCCTCCACAGCACTGGACTTGTACAGAAGCAGATTACCAGATAGCCCAAACGTTGATTTTTCTTATGTGACATTAATACTTTCTATATGCATAATAAAACACATTTACAGAGTCCCCTCTAGAAGTGGGATTCAGCATGCAAGACAATGGGGGCAAGGAAATGGGCCAGTCCTTCAGATTAGCAACCTCCACTATGTTTTCATTTGGGTTGATTGTTTCTTAAGCAGCTTTTCTATTCAATGTGGTCCACGCAGAGGCAGGAGACAAATGGCTTAACTCAATCAGCAAATAATTTAGCAAAGTGGAAGTTCAGCGGCCACTCATTTCCCATGGTACAGGGGGAGCTCAAGTATGGAATGAAAGCATAATCACAGAAAAAATAATAAGAAAAATAAGAAAAGCTGTAATTCTTTGCTTTAATAATCCAGTTTTGGGCTTCAGAACCAAAGCCTAGCACATCAGAGCTGCGAAATCTCTATAATACTATTATGAGGCACATCAAGCCCTGCATTTCTCTGTTGGAAAGTAAAATGTGGGAAAGCAAGATGTGCGGTTCCAGCCATCTGGATGATAAAGGAAGATCAATACTAACATGACCATCTGGACAGTCAAAGACATAATACTAACATAATAACATATAAAGGGCCTTGGACAGATTACTTTGAAGTACGTTTCTCATAATTGTAAAAAGTTATAGCCCAGACTCGTGAGAATGGTATCTCGGGCCGGATAACCGCCCCCAAGTGCATGGGATGTGTGAATGTCCTTGTACCTGGTCTGTGAATGAGTGGAAAAACAAGTGAGACGAACATCACATGAGTTTAGTGTGTTCTTAATAACAATTAGTGGAAAAGCACCTTTTTGTGAACATCTTAGTCCAGGCCTGTACCTGTAAATCCTATAAATTGTCAACGGTGAATAAAGAAGGCAGCCTAGGCCTAGGTCAGCTCTCTGCTTGGCCAGGCTCTGCGCTCCTTCCTGAACAAGATCTCTGCCACTGCGTGAATTTCTGTCTGCGTCCTGGTATGCGTCGTTCCTAATCACCGCAAATGGTGCCCCGTGTGAGTGTGTGACCCCTGGAGGCTCTTCATGGAGCAGTGTGCATGGCGGCGACTACGCAATCCGATGGGTGAGTAAATTTTATTTGTGGCCACATTAATCCCTACGGTATAGACAGGGACGAGCAGTCCTCGTTGAACGAGAGAGCTGCGGGATTGCATTAGCATGGGGCAAGCCGCTTCTCAGGAACATAAATTGTATTTGCAGGTTTTACTGCAGCTGTTACGTTCTTCTGGGTATCGTATTTCTGAGAAGCAGGTAGCTTCACTCCTGGTATGGGTGAAAGAGCATTGTGCTTGGTTTCCGAGTGAGGGGACGTTTGACAGTAAAATTTGGAAACAGGTCAGGGAACAGCTACATGCGCAAAAGAATTCAGTTCCCAATAGTTTACATATTACTTGGAGATTTGTGTACTCTGTGCTATCGCAGTAGCAGTCGGCAGAGCACATTCTGCAAGGGCAAACAGGGGAGGATGGACAGAAAAACACAAATGAGCAGGTTGCTAATGATTTGAGTCTTGACAGCACTCATCCTTTTGAGTCAGGCTCTGTAGATCTCAAAAAAGAGTCAGTTTTATATCCATCATTAATGCCATCACAGCTGTGTAAAGATAAGGCCGGAATCTGTGTGGAGCTGGGTCAGGAGTCTAAAACTCTGCCCTCAGCACCTCCATTGCCTGATTTTAATGATGCTTATACATCTGTATTTGAGAAAAAGGATAAATGTACTCGGGAGTGGACCCCCCAGTTTGTAGCAAAATCCTGAGGAAATATAAGAAAGAAACTAGAAAAACTTGAAGAGATGAGGAGGAGAAACAAAGAGCAAAGGAAAAAAATCTTAGTAGCCGCAGTAAGGGAGAGTCAAAAGAAAGAAAAAAAACCAAAAAACCAAACCTGCCCTCGTAGTGGAAGCAAAGGGAGAACCCTTTAAAGTTCCCATACTGGATAATGTGGAAATTGAATCTGAAAAAAAGAATTTACCCAGAGGCTGAAAATAATCTATTGGGGAGAGATTTAATTGTGGCATTAGGCATGACTATAGAAATTGAACAGGGAACATTAAAA
The DNA here is from genome assembly GCF_963082525.1 of Nesoenas mayeri. Classification (NCBI taxonomy): domain Eukaryota; kingdom Metazoa; phylum Chordata; class Aves; order Columbiformes; family Columbidae; genus Nesoenas; species Nesoenas mayeri. The sequence continues at coordinate 15,530,899 of NC_137553.1, forward strand.
GTAAAACTATATGTGTTAATACCGCAGGACAAAGTTAAAATCAACCATATATATCGATTCAAAGTATGCTTACATAGTAGTTCACACATTTGGGAAAATTTGGAAAGAGAGAGGGTTAATAAATACCCAAGGAAAGGAATTAGTACATCAAGAACTAGTGGTTAGAGTTTTATAGGTCCTTAGAGGATCATCAGCAATAGCAATAGTCCATGTAAAAGGACGAGAGAGGAACCAGGTTTAAAATTAGAGGAAACAACTTGGTGAATCATGAAGCTAAACAGACAGCAATGTTATCTTTAAAACCTATTGTCCTACAACCTCTAAGAGACAAACAAACAAAAAGGCAGAGAAAAAGTTCACTATAAAAGAAAAAGGAGAATTAGAGAACATAAGTGCAGAATTCAAGAATGGGGGATGCTTGTTTTTTTTTTTTACCAGATAGTAGAGAGATGGTCCCCAAAAATTAAGTTAGGGGAATTCTAAATTTACTACATCAGAAAGCTCATTGGGGAAACAGAGCTCTCTGTGATAAGTTTTTGAAGTGTTTTGGATGTTTTGGGATATTTGAAATAGCTACACAAATTACGTATGGGTGCTTGACTTGTCAAAAAGTAAATAAAGAAAGTCTGAGAAAATCACCCGCAGGGGGAAGAAAAACAGCATAGATCTTTTGAAAGGATTCAAGTGGATTATACTGAATTGCCCAAAGTGGGAATATATAAATACTTATTGGTTATAATAGACTAACTAACGCACTGGGTGGAAGCCTTTCCTGCCACGAGAGCAACTGCCTAATTTGTAGTTAAAAGGTTATTGGAACAGGTTATTCCGAGATTTGGGATGATTTTAGTTATTGACTCAGACCAAGGTACTCACTTCATTTCTAAAGTTTTAAAAATCCATGGTGTCTGCCTTAGGTTAAAGCATAAGCAAAAGAATTGAGCTCCCTGAGGATTACTGAAGTACACCTGCAGTCAATTCTGATCTTACCCGCTGAGCAGTATTCTGTGAAATTTTTCTTGCAATCTGCTCAAGTGCTTTTTGTGCTTCTGGTGTAAGGCACCGTGGTTCTTGGGGGTCTCGTCCCCCGCGGAGGAGACTAAACAAGGGTTGCAAATCTGTATTTGCATCGTGATGCAATATTTAGGATATGAACTAACTCAGGCCATATTTAGACCTCAGAAGCTTACTGTGAAAGCAAAGGTAGCAACCCTTCACGAATGCAATGAAGTTGGTAGGGGACTTGCAGTGGATAAGAAATGTTGTGGGAATCTGTGATAATCTGTATTTGTAATTCCCAGATCAGAATTGCCTGTTACTCTTTATGTCTATAATACCAATAAGGAGGTGGCAGGACTTTTGGCCCAGTGGAGCATGGAAGAAAAGGATCCGTTGTTAGTATTAGAATGAATATTTTTAAACAGCCAAAACCAAAAAACCATCATTCAAAGGTGGGAAGCCATTGCCCAAGTTATAGTGAAAGGACTAAGCCGATTTCTGACCTTGTCTGGATTGTATGTTGCTAAAATTGTGATCCCCATTTCTCTCAATTTGTTTGAACAGATCCTTCTCAAACATGACGATCTTGCCTTAGCTCTTGCCTGGATTCTGGTGCAGGTGGACAATCATTATCCACCGCATCCCATATTTAAAACCAACCTCCCCTTGGAGCCTATGTAATTTGTTAGTGAGCGTCCATTAGATGCCATAACCATTTTCACAGATGCGAGTAGTCGTTCACGCAAAAGAGGTTTTGTATGGTTTGAGAATGGTCAGTGGCATTGACAGACTGTTGTAGCTGAAGGATCGGTTCAAATTTTAGAGTTGCAAGCGGCGATAGCAGCATTACAAAAATGGCATAACTGCCCAATTAATCTGGTAGCAGATTCTCTTTATGTTGTGGGAGTTGTACAAAGAGTTTCCAACCCCTTGTTGTTTGAAGCATTGTTAGATTTGTGGAATGTGTTAGATTATAGGACAGCGCCAATATTTATAATGCATATAAAAAGCCATTCTAACCTACCAGGTGGTCTAGTTGAGGGAAAAAACATTATAGACAAACTTGTGGCAGTGACAGATGTATCTCCTTTTGAACAAGCCAGACAAGCTCACGAATTCTTTCATCAATCCTCAGCATCACTCCGAAAACAGTTTGCACTTACCAAGGAACAAGCTCGATCCATTATTGCAGCTTGTCCTGATTGTGCCCGCATAGTGCCTCTGCAACAAAAGGGAGTAAATCCTCAGGGCTTGCAGCCAGGTCAGTTATGGCAAACTGATATTACTGAATTTGCACCGTTTGGCCCACAAAAGTACATTCATGTGTCCATAGATACCTGTTCAGGACTGCTGTGGGCTACAGCTTTGACCTCAGCAAATGCAAAAGCGGTAAAACGTCATTTATTACAAGCTTTTGCTGTCATGGGTGTTCCTACACAGATCAAAACAGATAATGGTCCCGCATACCGTTCTGATACACTTGCAACCTTCCTCGTCCAGTGGAAGGTACAACACCTGTTCGGAGCCCCTTATAATTCTACTGGCCAGGCAATTATTGAGCGTGCACACCGCACCCTGAAAAATCTTTTGTCTGTTTTGAAAAAACAAGGGAGAATTGGTGTGGTTCCAGAAGAGGTATTGATGAAGGCATTGTATGTGCTGAACTGGCTTAATCCTAAAAGTGAGACTGAAATGGAACCTGTTGTTATGCACCATATCAAAAATGTCAAAGATTTTTCCGAAAATGTACCTAAGGTTAGTGTGTTTAATCTGACAACACAACAATGGGAAGGTCCTATGCCATTAATAACCTGGGGAAGGGGATATGCTTTTGTTTCTACAGGAAACCATAAAAATTCATGGATCCCAGCAAAGTGGGTGAGACCTTGGCTAGCTAACAAAGAAGAAACCGATTGCAATGATGACAACCCTTAACCTCAGAGGTGTTATCGCTTTTAGCAACGGATGTAGCCAATGTTGAGAATACCACTTTGTAAAACAGAGCAGGAATTAATTTTTTTGTTATTGGCCAAATCTCGGAATAGCCTGTTCCAATAACCTTTTAACTACAAATTAGGCAGTTGCTCTCGTGGCAGGAAAGGCTTCCACCCAGTGTGTTAGTTAGTCTATTATAACCAATAAGTATTTATATATTCCCACTTTGGGCAATTCAGTATAATCCACTTGAATCCTTTCAAAAGATCTATGCTGTTTTTCTTCCCCCTGCGGGTGATGTTCTCATACTCAAACGGCCAAAAGATGAAACGTGTAACATCAGACTGCCAAATGTCATTAGCTGAGAGTCCGCGAGGGTTAACTCCAAGGGAGGGCGAGCTTGTAATCAGGCCTTGACATTCCGGGCAAGAGCGCTTGCTCGAGAGTGAGACCAAACATCTTTTTTAAGGCAGCAGCATTCTGATGGAAGAAAGCATGTGAAGCCCTGGCAGACTGGAAACCGACTGTAGTTACAGTATAAGAATCCGCAACTGCATTACCTTCAGTTATGGGACCTGGTAGAGTTGTATGAGAGCGTATATGAGTAACAAACAGTGGGTGTTTGCGAAGCTGTAATGCAGTTTGCAATAATACAAACATATCAAAAAGTTGCTATTGCGAGATTTCTTTAAGAAAAGTGGAGGGGATGCGCTGTAGGACCTTGACTACGTACTCAGAATCACAAACCAAATTTAGAGGTTCCTCCCTAAAAAGCTCTAAGGCATGCAAAACTGCGCCAAGTTCCACTAATTGGGTTGAGCCTTCAACAATTTAACAGAATGATGCCAATCGTTATCTTCACGCCAGACCACTACAGCTTCATGACACTTCCCTGAACCATCAACAAAAACTGTGCGAGCATTTGGGATAGGACCGAATACAAGTACGGTCTGTGGTCTGATATCAAAGATGAGAAAATGTTTAAAGAGGATGAATAGGGGTGTCAGGGGCTCTATTTGTTAGGGGCCAAAGCGACTAACGAGCCCTTGATAAAACTTAAAATAGGCCCCTATCGTGAAGAAATAACATTTTTAGTAGATACGGGAGCAGAAAGATCCACAGTACAGCAGCTTCCTAAAGGATGCACATTAAGTAGAAAAACTGCTTTTGTAGTTGGTGCAAAGGGAGAACCCTTCAAGGTCCCTGTTTTATGTGATGTAGAAATAGAATGAGAAAAACAGATTTGCCTTAATGATTTATTGTTAGTTTCTGAAGCTGAGAATAATTTGCTGGGGAAGGACTTGATTGTAGCTTTAGGGCTGACCATAGGGGTTGACCAGGGAGAGTTGAAAGTAAAAATTTATACCTTAACCCCGGATGATGAAACAGAGATCAATCCTGCTGTGTGGTCAGCCCCTGAAACCGTGGGGAAATTAGTAATAGAACCTATAAGGATAGAAGTAATAGACCCGGACACTCCAATTCGAGTGCGCCAATATCCTATTTCCCTGGAAGGAAGAAAGGGATTAAAACCTGTAATAGAAAGGTTGCTAAAACATGGCACTTTAGAGCCATGTATGTCTCCTCATAATACCCCAATCCTGCCAGTCCAAAAGGCAGACGGGACATACAGACTCGTTCAAGATTTAAGAGCAGTAAACCAGCGAACTAAAACCCGATTTCCCGTAGTGGCAAACCCGTATGCGTTATTAAATCAGATATCTCCCGAAAATATTTGGTATAGTGTAGTGGACCTAAAGGATGCGTTCTGGGCTTGTCCTCTAGATGAAAATAGTAGAAATTATTTGCATTTGAGTGGGAGGACCCTGACACGGGGAGAAAGCAACAGTTAAGGTGGACTGTGCTGCCCCAGGGATTCACTGAATCTCCCAACCTGTTCGGACAAGTGCTGGAAAAATTATTGTTAGAATTTGAATCGCCTTTGGGGGTAAAACTCATACAATATGTAGATGATTTATTAGTTGCTGGAAAGGAAGAAGAAGCAGTGTGAACAGGGACTATTAGATTACTCAATTTTTGGGGGGAAAAAGGACTGAAGGTTTCAAAAAGCAAGTTGCAGTTCGTAGAGCCAGAAGTAAAATATTTAGGACACTGGCTAGCGAAAGGGCAGAAGAAGTTAGACCCAGACCGAGTGTCAGGGATTATAGCCTTGCCAGCGCCAAGAAGTAAGCGAGAAGTCAGGCAATTGCTGGGACTATTAGGATATTGCAGACAGTGGATAGAAGGCTATAGCGAGAAAGTAAAATTTTTATATGAGAAACTAGTAATAAACTCACTCAAATGGAGTGACGAAGATGAAGAACGTTTGAGAATATTAAAAAACTCTTTGATGATAGCCCCTGTTTTAAGTTTACCTGATGTAGGGAGACCATTTCAGCTTTTTGTAGAAACCACTAACCAAACTGCATATGGAGTATTGACCCAAGATTGGGCAGGGAGCAAGAAACCTGTAGGGTATTACTCAAAATTATTAGATCCTGTAAGCCGAGGATGGCCTACATGCTTACAAGCTTTAGTGGCAGTAGCTTTGTTGGTGGAGGAAGCTAAGAAAGTAACATTCGGGGGGGAATTAACTGTTTATACCCCACATGATGTAAGAGGGATCTTACAACAGAAAACAGAGAAATGGTTAATAGATAGTAGGATGCTGAAATATGAAACCATTCTCCTGAGCTCCCCTCACTTAGAGCTGAAAACAACGGGAGCTAGGAATCCAGCACAATTCTTATTTGGAAATGTAGCTGAATCTTCTAAACATGATTGTGTGCAGTTGATAGAATTACAGACTAAAATCAGACCTGATTTAGAAGAAGAGGAATTAACGAAAGGAGAAAAGTATTTTATTGATGGGTCTTCAAGGGTGGTAGACGGGAAACGAAAATCGGGATATGCGATAGTAAATGGAAAAACTATGAGCGTTCTCGAGTCAGGATCTTTAAGCTCTGCGTGGTCGGCGCAGGCTTGTGAGCTTTTTGCTCTATATCGAGCATTAGAACTTTTAAGAGGGAAAGAAGGTACCATATATACAGATTCCAAATATGCTTACGGAGTGGTGCACACATTTGGAAAGCTTTGGGAAGAGAGAGGGCTTGTTAACACTCAAGGGAAGGGGCTAGTACACCAAGAGTTAATAATCAGAGTGTTGCAAGCCCTGAGAGAGCCCTCAGCGATAGCAGTGGTTCGTGTAAGGGGACATCAGAGAGGAACAGGGTTAAGAATTAGAGGGAATAATTTTGCTGACCAAGAAGCCAGGAAAGCAGCAGTGCTACCTTTAAAACCAGTTGTTTTACAGCCTCTGAAAGACAGATCAGAAAGTACGGGGGAGAAGTCGTTCACTCCAAAAGAAATGCAAGAATTAGAAAAGATAGGAGCACAACTTAAAAATAATAAGTGGGTATTACCAGATAACAGAGAAATGGTTCCAAAAAGTTATGCTAGGGTAATTTTACACCAGTTGCATCAGAGAACTCATTGGGGAACCCGAGCATTGGGTGATCAATTTCTTAAATATTTTGGGTGTTTTGGCATATTTGAACTAGCGAAACAAATCACCCACGGGTGCATGACTTGTCAAAGGATAAATAAAGGAAACATGAGGAGGGCCCAAGCAGGGGGAAGAAAAACTGCGTATAGACCTTTTGAAAGGATCCAAGTGGATTATACAGAACTTCCAAAAGTGGGACGGCACAAATATCTGCTAGTTATAGTGGATCAATTAACACACTGGGTCGAAGCCTTCCCAGCAGCAGGAGCTAATGCTCCGTTTGTGGCCAAGATATTGTTAGAACAAATCATCCCCAGGTTTGGGATGATTCTGGCCATTGATTCAGATCAGGGAACGCATTTTACATCCAAAATACTAAAGGCTGTAGTATCTGCTTTAGGCATAGCCTGGGAATATCATACTCCATGGCATCCCCAGAGTTCCGGAAGGGTAGAGAGAATGAATCAGACTCTGAAACAACAACTCTCTAAACTGATGATTGAAACTCAGTTATCTTGGATAAAGTGTTTGCCTTTAGCTTTACTGAACATAAGGACAATGCCTAATTCAGACACTGGCCTTTCCTCTTATGAAATGTTGTATGGCATGCTGTTTACTCAGTGGATGCCTACATCTCCTGAAATTGAAGATTTATCTTTCCAACATTATGTGATTACGGTAAACAAAAATCAAAATGAACTAAGAGAGAAAGGGATTTTAAATCAGACTCACCCTTTAGGGTTTCCGATTCATAAAATCCAACCTGGGGATAAAGTACTAATTAAAACCTGGAAAGAAGATACTCTAACTCCACGATGGGAGGGGCCTTTTCTTGTTTTGTTAACTACAGAAACAGCTGTTCGGACTGCAGAGAAAGGATGGACACACGCATCTCGAGTTAAAGGACCCCTGACGGAAGAAAGAACCTGGAAAGTAACTCAAGGACCAGGGGAATTGAAATTGAAATTAACACGGGATCGGTGATGTAACTACTATCAGTATGGTTCATATGAATGTTCAGTATAAATGAAAATCAGAATGTTTTAATATTTAAGCATGTTGAACTAAGTTGTATATGTAATTTTCTTATCTGTATTTGATGTTTGGGTTGTAATGAACTGTGGTATAAGCATATCCACGAAGGGAAAATTACCAACAGGATTGTGTAATAAGCATTTAAGAATAGAAGATAAGGAAACCAAAGCTAGGTTGAGAATTCTAACAGTCACTGGAGGAATACAAAAAGAATAGTGGAGAATGATGGGAGGTACTTACTAAAGGTGTGGGTGGTAACTTAGAGAGTCCACCAGTGATAGGAAGAATAGAGTTCTGTGTTGTCCTGTTGCTCCTGGGGAGTGAAGGCCAAGAGTTTGGAATACGATAGAAAGTCACCACCTAACGGCAAAAACAGGAAAGGCGGGGACACTACCCTTGCTGCCGAGAAGATGATGAACTCGGCTGCCAGCTGCAACCTGATAGGCCAGAGAGGCAGAGGGTGTAGAAACCTGGACCTGATCCTCTTGCTAGGAGTGGTGACTTATTGTTCCCAACTTAGCCTGGCCAACCCCTGTACCAAATGCTATGAGCGCGTGAGAATAGGACGACTGACACAATATGTTCTCAGTTATCACACTCATGTTAATTCTGGGTGTTAGGATAGAACAAAATTGGAAAAATGTGAAATCCAAGGGCAGAAGTTATGGGTGGCAACTAACCTAGGGAAAGGTGGACTTGGTGTAGGCTTTGTCTCCTGCCCTAGGGGAGAACAGAATATCTGTTTTACACAAGCTGGTATGTGGGGCTATTCAGATGGAGGGGGAGTGCAAGATCACTATAAGGAGGAGTTAGTTAAGAATGCCACTCAGGAATTGAAAAGGAGGCAAGAGAAACAGAAATTGGTACCAAAAAATAGTGATTGGTATGAAGAAATAAGGCAAAAAGACAAGGGATTACAATTACCAACAGTAGGGAAAAACCTGTTTATAGATCTTATGGAAAAGACAGCCCGGGAATTAAATGTCACATCATGCTGGATATGTGGGGGGTCTCAAATGGCAGAACAGTGGCCTTGGAGAGGAGAGAGTGTAAGTCCAGAAGGATTACTGGTATGGAACAGGACTCATGTAACTCGGGAAAAAAGACCAGAAGGATGGGTATTAAGTCACTTAATAATAGGGCAGATATGCATATCAAGGGATGATGGTAAACTGGATTTTACTGAATACGTTGGGCAAACCCCTTGTAAGTTAGTGTTACGAGTAAATTCATCAAATACCTCTATTCCTCCCACTTGGTGGCCAGGTCCACCTAATGGATATTGGTCTCGAAATTGTAGCCTGGGAAATGAAACGATATGCTGGAAGAATCGAAGCAAAGCAAATCCTTTTGAGGAAACTGGGGATTTAAGGAGATATTGGCAGAATCCTGGTTCTACCGATGTAAACGAACCATGGAAAGCTCCTGATGGATTATTTTGGATATGTGGGAATAGAGCTTATAATGAGTTAATGCCTAAATGGAGAGGGTCTTGTACAATAGGGATAATTCAACCAGCATTTTTCCTTTTACCAAAGGAAAAAGGGAGTCATCTAGGGAAACCTCTGTACGAAACTTTAAACAGAGAAAAGAGGGGTTTAATAAATGTTCCCATAGGAGGAATGCAAACTTGGAAAGATGATGAATGGCCTGCGAAAAGGATAATTGAATACTATGATCCAGCCACCTGGGCCCAAGATGGAAGCTGGGGATACCGTACCCCAATATATATGCTAAACCGAATTATCCGGTTGCAAGCAGTGGTTGAAATAATAAGCAACTGGACAGCTGAGGCACTGAATCTTATAGCAAGACAATTGTCTCAGACCAGGGCTGCAGTGTACCAGAATCAGGTAGCTGTAGATTATCTTTTAGCTGAAGAGGGGGGTGTCTGTGGGAAATGGAATACTTCTGAGTGTTGTTTGGAAATAGATGATAATGGGGAAGCTATAATGAAAATAGCAGAGGAGATAAAACGAGTTGCACATGTACCAGTACAGAAATGGAATTCTATACTTACTAGCCATTGGTGGGATAACTTATTTGGGGGAGCCTGGTGGAAGAAAATAGGGTTCATGATAGTATGTGCATTTCTGGGTTTACTGTTTGTACCATGTATGATCCCGTGCTTTATTCGGTTAATACATTCAGTAGTCCAAGGCATGCAAATCTCAGCCATGCCTATGGATCCTGAAATGGCAACAAAAGGAACAGGGTATAAATTGATGATTTTAAAAGATAACACCAAACTGGACCTAGCCGCCGCTAGGCAAGTATTAGCTAACTTTGAGGCCAAAGCACGAATCAATAGGATAAAAAGAAAATGGGGGAATTGTGAAAAATGCAGTTGTGATTCGTGCTAAGATGTTTAATGTTTACAGATATAACCAAATGAGGCACGGTCTCTGAACCTGGAAAAAGGTGGTTAAGTTCTATGTAAAAAGTTATGAAACTTGCTTATGAAGTTATATTGACAGAGGGAACTAACATTTTAAGGGTTAACTAAACATATAATGGGTGCCTACTAACGAACTAACACTTTAAGGCTTAGCCACACAATAAATGCTTAGTTTAGAGCTTTATGTTAAGAAGAACAGAACCCCATCGAATGCCAAGATAAGAAGTTTTACTGCACCTAGCTGTAAACTTGAGGAGACAAGATAACGAAGATTTACAGCAAAAGGGGGCGCCAGTCTGGTTTCATTCAACTTGGCAGCTTGGGTCCCAGTCAATTCAACATAATGAACCAAAGGTAAAAAGTTCACTGTGATGAAGCTGAAGGAGCCTTCATCCAAAGACCCCCAAAGACCCCTCCTCAAATTCACCAAGTGGCACTGCGCAGGCGCAACAGGGGAGTGTGTATGGAAATGGTTATCTGAGACTCATTTTAATCAGAAGTGGGGAAAGGTTATGAATATGTATAGGCATTCCTGGGGTCATTATGAATATGTAATACCTTATTGTATTTAAGTACACTTCTTATTGTTTAAAGGTGTGCGTGTTGGGTGGAGCGAATCCCCCGCGCACCCAGCGCTGTTTTGCTTATGCTCTAATGAACACGTGTTTAAGGAATACAAGGAATTGGATTAAACGTTGTTTATCCACAGAAAAAGTGTAAGTTATTTATTTTAAATAGAATAATCCGATTATAGGCTGTAATAGAAATAATATATAACCAGACAGCTGAGGCTCTAAAACTAATAGCAAAACGATTATCACAAACCTGAACTGCAGTATATCAAAATCGGGTAGCCTTAGACTACCTCTTAGCAGAAGAAGGAGGTGTTTGTGTAAAGCAGAATACCCCTGAGTGTTGTTTAAAGATAGATGGTAATGGGGACACAATAATGAAAATTGTAGAAGAAATCAAACGGGTCGTACATGTATTGGTAAAAAAAATGGAATTCTTTACTAACAGATGATTGACACACAGTAACCCCTTCATGACTAAGACAGCAGAACACAAAGGGGTGATGCAAAATGCCGTGAAAAGGCTATGGAGCACGGCGATTTTTCTTTCGCCTTTCCAGTTACTTACAAACCATAACAACCACCAGAACGTGACGGAATACCTGCTTCTGTGTATTGCCTTTCTGAAAATCAAGCAGCTTGTCAGGAATGTGAGTTAATTGTTTTATTGGTTGTTGTTACAGTTGTTTCTTTGTGATATTGTTTGTATAAGTGCACTGTAAGCCTTCTCCCCACTTTTCCCACTCGCGCCGCAAGCTGATCCGTGCTTCCCCCTCCTCCCTCCCTCTTCTCATGATTTTTACTTACGATTTTTAATCGATTGATAGTTAATATCCTGTTTATTGACATCTGTAAGGCGTTGCAAATGGTAAACAGGGCTGAGGAATGTAACTATTGCTCAGCTAATTAGAATTGCATATAGAGTGTATTATGGCTGGAATGAAATGGGAAAATAAAAAAGCAAAATATCCCAGGCCTGTGCTGTACTGTTTGAACATAAATTTCAGACCTGTGTCAAGCTGCAAGATAAACTTAGCTCCCTGGCAGCTCCCAGGCAGCTCCCACTTAGCACCTGCGTGGCCTTGCCTGTATCTGAACTGCAGCAAGAAGAGGGAAAAAAAAAAAAAGAAAAAACTGGCTGCCCACTTTTAAAGTGGTGAAAGGGGGGCTTTCTCTTCCCCCCCACTGCAGCAATGTTGTAATACTGAATGGAGCAGTCTGAGGGTGAAATTTAAAGGCATCCCTAGCAGATCCGTAGTTCTAATGAAACTGGGAAATTAAGCCAAAAATTTGTTAATAGACTTATTCTGTGGTAACTAGTTGTAAAAGACTTCTTAGTAAATTCACTGTGATAGTTTTTGAGATTGTGGGAAAGAAAGAAAGATCATTTTTTGAAACCAGTGGAATGCTAAATTTGGAACAGGACTTCCATCCGGAAAGGGAAAACAATATCCAATAAATATGACAGCCAAAATGGAGTTAGAAACTTTGATGAATAAATTTATGACAACCTTACAAGTTAACTTCATTCGTTTGGACTTGCAGATGTGTCTGTTTATAGCTACAACATAGAAACAACCTGTGGCTATTGTGGGACAGTATGATGAGATTACAAACAGACTGATATACTTGGAATGGATTTTTTTGCCCAATTCTTTTCGTAAAACTATTACTGACCCCCTGGAATTCATTGTTACTCTGATCAAAAAAGGCAGAGAACTGATTCAGGCTTTAGTAGGCTGTGATCCATCTGTCATATATGTACCTTTTGTGAAAGCAGATTTTGACGTCACTTGGTGAATTTGAGGAGGGGTCTTTGGGGGTCTTTGGATGAAGGCTCCTTCAGCTTCATCACAGTGAACTTTTTACCTTTGGTTCATTATGTTGAATTGACTGGGACCCAAGCTGCCAAGTTGAATGAAACCAGACTGGCGCCCCCTTTTGCTGTAAATCTTCGTTATCTTGTCTCCTCAAGTTTACAGCTAGGTGCAGTAAAACTTCTTATCTTGGCATTCGATGGGGTTCTGTTCTTCTTAACATAAAGCTCTAAACTAAGCATTTATTGTGTGGCTAAGCCTTAAAGTGTTAGTTCGTTAGTAGGCACCCATTATATGTTTAGTTAACCCTTAAAATGTTAGTTCCCTCTGTCAATATAACTTCATAAGCAAGTTTCATAACTTTTTACATAGAACTTAACCACCTTTTTCCAGGTTCAGAGACCGTGCCTCATTTGGTTATATCTGTAAACATTAAACATCTTAGCACGAATCACAACTGCATTTTTCACAATTCCCCCATTTTCTTTTTATCCTATTGATTCGTGCTTTGGCCTCAAAGTTAGCTAATACTTGCCTAGCGGCGGCTAGGTCCAGTTTGGTGTTATCTTTTAAAATCATCAATTTATACCCTGTTCCTTTTGTTGCCATTTCAGGATCCATAGGCATGGCTGAGATTTGCATGCCTTGGACTACTGAATGTATTAACCGAATAAAGCACGGGATCATACATGGTACAAACAGTAAACCCAGAAATGCACATACTATCATGAACCCTATTTTCTTCCACCAGGCTCCCCCAAATAAGTTATCCCACCAATGGCTAGTAAGTATAGAATTCCATTTCTGTACTGGTACATGTGCAACTCGTTTTATCTCCTCTGCTATTTTCATTATAGCTTCCCCATTATCATCTATTTCCAAACAACACTCAGAAGTATTCCATTTCCCACAGACACCCCCCTCTTCAGCTAAAAGATAATCTACAGCTACCTGATTCTGGTACACTGCAGCCCTGGTCTGAGACAATTGTCTTGCTATAAGATTCAGTGCCTCAGCTGTCCAGTTGCTTATTATTTCAACCACTGCTTGCAACCGGATAATTCGGTTTAGCATATATATTGGGGTACGGTATCCCCAGCTTCCATCTTGGGCCCAGGTGGCTGGATCATAGTATTCAATTATCCTTTTCGCAGGCCATTCATCATCTTTCCAAGTTTGCATTCCTCCTATGGGAACATTTATTAAACCCCTCTTTTCTCTGTTTAAAGTTTCGTACAGAGGTTTCCCTAGATGACTCCCTTTTTCCTTTGGTAAAAGGAAAAATGCTGGTTGAATTATCCCTATTGTACAAGACCCTCTCCATTTAGGCATTAACTCATTATAAGCTCTATTCCCACATATCCAAAATAATCCATCAGGAGCTTTCCATGGTTCGTTTACATCGGTAGAACCAGGATTCTGCCAATATCTCCTTAAATCCCCAGTTTCCTCAAAAGGATTTGCTTTGCTTCGATTCTTCCAGCATATCGTTTCATTTCCCAGGCTACAATTTCGAGACCAATATCCATTAGGTGGACCTGGCCACCAAGTGGGAGGAATAGAGGTATTTGATGAATTTACTCGTAACACTAACTTACAAGGGGTTTGCCCAACGTATTCAGTAAAATCCAGTTTACCATCATCCCTTGATATGCATATCTGCCCTATTATTAAGTGACTTAATACCCATCCTTCTGGTCTTTTTTCCCGAGTTACATGAGTCCTGTTCCATACCAGTAATCCTTCTGGACTTACACTCTCTCCTCTCCAAGGCCACTGTTCTGCCATTTGAGACCCCCCACATATCCAGCATGATGTGACATTTAATTCCCGGGCTGTCTTTTCCATAAGATCTATAAACAGGTTTTTCCCTACTGTTGGTAATTGTAATCCCTTGTCTTTTTGCCTTATTTCTTCATACCAATCACTATTTTTTGGTACCAATTTCTGTTTCTCTTGCCTCCTTTTCAATTCCTGAGTGGCATTCTTAACTAACTCCTCCTTATAGTGATCTTGCACTCCCCCTCCATCTGAATAGCCCCACATACCAGCTTGTGTAAAACAGATATTCTGTTCTCCCCTAGGGCAGGAGACAAAGCCTACACCAAGTCCACCTTTCCCTAGGTTAGTTGCCACCCATAACTTCTGCCCTTGGATTTCACATTTTTCCAATTTTGTTCTATCCTAACACCCAGAATTAACATGAGTGTGATAACTGAGAACATATTGTGTCAGTCGTCCTATTCTCACGCGCTCATAGCATTTGGTACAGGGGTTGGCCAGGCTAAGTTGGGAACAATAAGTCACCACTCCTAGCAAGAGGATCAGGTCCAGGTTTCTACACCCTCTGCCTCTCTGGCCTATCAGGTTGCAGCTGGCAGCCGAGTTCATCATCTTCTCGGCAGCAAGGGTAGTGTCCCCGCCTTTCCTGTTTTTGCCGTTAGGTGGTGACTTTCTATCGTATTCCAAACTCTTGGCCTTCACTCCCCAGGAGCAACAGGACAACACAGAACTCTATTCTTCCTATCACTGGTGGACTCTCTAAGTTACCACCCACACCTTTAGTAAGTACCTCCCATCATTCTCCACTATTCTTTTTGTATTCCTCCAGTGACTGTTAGAATTCTCAACCTAGCTTTGGTTTCCTTATCTTCTATTCTTAAATGCTTATTACACAATCCTGTTGGTAATTTTCCCTTCGTGGATATGCTTATACCACAGTTCATTACAACCCAAACATCAAATACAGATAAGAAAATTACATATACAACTTAGTTCAACATGCTTAAATATTAAAACATTCTGATTTTCATTTATACTGAACATTCATATGAACCATACTGATAGTAGTTACATCACCGATCCCGTGTTAATTTCAATTTCAATTCCCCTGGTCCTTGAGTTACTTTCCAGGTTCTTTCTTCCGTCAGGGGTCCTTTAACTCGAGATGCGTGTGTCCATCCTTTCTCTGCAGTCCGAACAGCTGTTTCTGTAGTTAACAAAACAAGAAAAGGCCCCTCCCATCGTGGAGTTAGAGTATCTTCTTTCCAGGTTTTAATTAGTACTTTATCCCCAGGTTGGATTTTATGAATCGGAAACCCTAAAGGGTGAGTCTGATTTAAAATCCCTTTCTCTCTTAGTTCATTTTGATTTTTGTTTACCGTAATCACATAATGTTGGAAAGATAAATCTTCAATTTCAGGAGATGTAGGCATCCACTGAGTAAACAGCATGCCATACAACATTTCATAAGAGGAAAGGCCAGTGTCTGAATTAGGCATTGTCCTTATGTTCAGTAAAGCTAAAGGCAAACACTTTATCCAAGATAACTGAGTTTCAATCATCAGTTTAGAGAGTTGTTGTTTCAGAGTCTGATTCATTCTCTCTACCCTTCCGGAACTCTGGGGATGCCATGGAGTATGATATTCCCAGGCTATGCCTAAAGCAGATACTACAGCCTTTAGTATTTTGGATGTAAAATGCGTTCCCTGATCTGAATCAATGGCCAGAATCATCCCAAACCTGGGGATGATTTGTTCTAACAATATCTTGGCCACAAACGGAGCATTAGCTCCTGCTGCTGGGAAGGCTTCGACCCAGTGTGTTAATTGATCCACTATAACTAGCAGATATTTGTGCCGTCCCACTTTTGGAAGTTCTGTATAATCCACTTGGATCCTTTCAAAAGGTCTATACGCAGTTTTTCTTCCCCCTGCTTGGGCCCTCCTCATGTTTCCTTTATTTATCCTTTGACAAGTCATGCACCCGTGGGTGATTTGTTTCGCTAGTTCAAATATGCCAAAACACCCAAAATATTTAAGAAATTGATCACCCAATGCTCGGGTTCCCCAATGAGTTCTCTGATGCAACTGGTGTAAAATTACCCTAGCATAACTTTTTGGAACCATTTCTCTGTTATCTGGTAATACCCACTTATTATTTTTAAGTTGTGCTCCTATCTTTTCTAATTCTTGCATTTCTTTTGGAGTGAACGACTTCTCCCCCGTACTTTCTGATCTGTCTTTCAGAGGCTGTAAAACAACTGGTTTTAAAGGTAGCACTGCTGCTTTCCTGGCTTCTTGGTCAGCAAAATTATTCCCTCTAATTCTTAACCCTGTTCCTCTCTGATGTCCCCTTACACGAACCACTGCTATCGCTGAGGGCTCTCTCAGGGCTTGCAACACTCTGATTATTAACTCTTGGTGTACTAGCCCCTTCCCTTGAGTGTTAACAAGCCCTCTCTCTTCCCAAAGCTTTCCAAATGTGTGCACCACTCCGTAAGCATATTTGGAATCTGTATATATGGTACCTTCTTTCCCTCTTAAAAGTTCTAATGCTCGATATAGAGCAAAAAGCTCACAAGCCTGCGCCGACCACGCAGAGCTTAAAGATCCTGACTCGAGAACGCTCATAGTTTTTCCATTTACTATCGCATATCCCGATTTTCGTTTCCCGTCTACCACCCTTGAAGACCCATCAATAAAATACTTTTCTCCTTTCGTTAATTCCTCTTCTTCTAAATCAGGTCTGATTTTAGTCTGTAATTCTATCAACTGCACACAATCATGTTTAGAAGATTCAGCTACATTTCCAAATAAGAATTGTGCTGGATTCCTAGCTCCCGTTGTTTTCAGCTCTAAGTGAGGGGAGCTCAGGAGAATGGTTTCATATTTCAGCATCCTACTATCTATTAACCATTTCTCTGTTTTCTGTTGTAAGATCCCTCTTACATCATGTGGGGTATAAACAGTTAATTCCCCCCCGAATGTTACTTTCTTAGCTTCCTCCACCAACAAAGCTACTGCCACTAAAGCTTGTAAGCATGTAGGCCATCCTCGGCTTACAGGATCTAATAATTTTGAGTAATACCCTACAGGTTTCTTGCTCCCTGCCCAATCTTGGGTCAATACTCCATATGCAGTTTGGTTAGTGGTTTCTACAAAAAGCTGAAATGGTCTCCCTACATCAGGTAAACTTAAAACAGGGGCTATCATCAAAGAGTTTTTTAATATTCTCAAACGTTCTTCATCTTCGTCACTCCATTTGAGTGAGTTTATTACTAGTTTCTCATATAAAAATTTTACTTTCTCGCTATAGCCTTCTATCCACTGTCTGCAATATCCTAATAGTCCCAGCAATTGCCTGACTTCTCGCTTACTTCTTGGCGCTGGCAAGGCTATAATCCCTGACACTCGGTCTGGGTCTAACTTCTTCTGCCCTTTCGCTAGCCAGTGTCCTAAATATTTTACTTCTGGCTCTACGAACTGCAACTTGCTTTTTGAAACCTTCAGTCCTTTTTCCCCCCAAAAATTGAGTAATCTAATAGTCCCTGTTCACACTGCTTCTTCTTCCTTTCCAGCAACTAATAAATCATCTACATATTGTATGAGTTTTACCCCCAAAGGCGATTCAAATTCTAACAATAATTTTTCCAGCACTTGTCCGAACAGGTTGGGAGATTCAGTGAATCCCTGGGGCAGCACAGTCCACCTTAACTGTTGCTTTCTCCCCGTGTCAGGGTCCTCCCACTCAAATGCAAATAATTTCTACTATTTTCATCTAGAGGACAAGCCCAGAACGCATCCTTTAGGTCCACTACACTATACCAAATATTTTCGGGAGATATCTGATTTAATAACGCATACGGGTTTGCCACTACGGGAAATCGGGTTTTAGTTCGCTGGTTTACTGCTCTTAAATCTTGAACGAGTCTGTATGTCCCGTCTGCCTTTTGGACTGGCAGGATTGGGGTATTATGAGGAGACATACATGGCTCTAAAGTGCCATGTTTTAGCAACCTTTCTATTACAGGTTTTAATCCCTTTCTTCCTTCCAGGGAAATAGGATATTGGCGCACTCGAATTGGAGTGTCCGGGTCTATTACTTCTATCCTTATAGGTTCTATTACTAATTTCCCCACGGTTTCAGGGGCTGACCACACAGCAGGATTGATCTCTGTTTCATCATCCGGGGTTAAGGTATAAATTTTTACTTTCAACTCTCCCTGGTCAACCCCTATGGTCAGCCCTAAAGCTACAATCAAGTCCTTCCCCAGCAAATTATTCTCAGCTTCAGAAACTAACAATAAATCATTAAGGCAAATCTGTTTTTCTCATTCTATTTCTACATCACATAAAACAGGGACCTTGAAGGGTTCTCCCTTTGCACCAACTACAAAAGCAGTTTTTCTACTTAATGTGCATCCTTTAGGAAGCTGCTGTACTGTGGATCTTTCTGCTCCCGTATCTACTAAAAATGTTATTTCTTCACGATAGGGGCCTATTTTAAGTTTTATCAAGGGCTCGTTAGTCGCTTTGGCCCCTAACAAATAGAGCCCCTGACACCCCTATTCATCCTCTTTAAACATTTTCTCATCTTTGATATCAGACCACAGACCGTACTTGTATTCGGTCCTATCCCAAATGCTCGCACAGTTTTTGTTGATGGTTCAGGGAAGTGTCATGAAGCTGTAGTGGTCTGGCGTGAAGATAACGATTGGCATCATTCTGTTAAATTGTTGAAGGCTCAACCCAATTAGTGGAACTTGGCGCAGTTTTGCATGCCTTAGAGCTTTTTAGGGAGGAACCTCTAAATTTGGTTTGTGATTCTGAGTACGTAGTCAAGGTCCTACAGCGCATCCCCTCCACTTTTCTTAAAGAAATCTCGCAATAGCAACTTTTTGATATGTTTGTATTATTGCAAACTGCATTACAGCTTCGCAAACACCCACTGTTTGTTACTCATATACGCTCTCATACAACTCTACCAGGTCCCATAACTGAAGGTAATGCAGTTGCGGATTCTTATACTGTAACTACAGTCGGTTTCCAGTCTGCCAGGGCTTCACATGCTTTCTTCCATCAGAATGCTGCTGCCTTAAAAAAGATGTTTGGTCTCACTCTCGAGCAAGCGCTCTTGCCCGGAATGTCAAGGCCTGATTACAAGCTCGCCCTCCCTTGGAGTTAACCCTCGCGGACTCTCAGCTAATGACATTTGGCAGTCTGATGTTACACGTTTCATCTTTTGGCCGTTTGAGTATGAGAACATCACCCGCAGGGGGAAGAAAAACAGCATAGATCTTTTGAAAGGATTCAAGTGGATTATACTGAATTGCCCAAAGTGGGAATATATAAATACTTATTGGTTATAATAGACTAACTAACACACTGGGTGGAAGCCTTTCCTGCCACGAGAGCAACTGCCTAATTTGTAGTTAAAAGGTTATTGGAACAGGCTATTCCGAGATTTGGCCAATAACAAAAAAATTAATTCCTGCTCTGTTTTACAAAGTGGTATTCTCAACATTGGCTACATCCGTTGCTAAAAGCGATAACACCTCTGAGGTTAAGGGTTGTCATCATTGCAATCGGTTTCTTCTTTGTTAGCTAGCCAAGGTCTCACCCACTTTGCTGGGATCCATGAATTTTTATGGTTTCCTGTAGAAACAAAAGCATATCCCCTTCCCCAGGTTATTAATGGCATAGGACCTTCCCATTGTTGTGTTGTCAGATTAAACACACTAACCTTAGGTACATTTTCGGAAAAATCTTTGACATTTTTGATATGGTGCATAACAACAGGTTCCATTTCAGTCTCACTTTTAGGATTAAGCCAGTTCAGCACATACAATGCCTTCATCAATACCTCTTCTGGAACCACACCAATTCTCCCTTGTTTTTTCAAAACAGACAAAAGATTTTTCAGGGTGCGGTGTGCACGCTCAATAATTGCCTGGCCAGTAGAATTATAAGGGGCTCCGAACAGGTGTTGTACCTTCCACTGGACGAGGAAGGTTGCAAGTGTATCAGAACGGTATGCGGGACCATTATCTGTTTTGATCTGTGTAGGAACACCCATGACAGCAAAAGCTTGTAATAAATGACGTTTTACCGCTTTTGCATTTGCTGAGGTCAAAGCTGTAGCCCACAGCAGTCCTGAACAGGTATCTATGGACACATGAATGTACTTTTGTGGGCCAAACGGTGCAAATTCAGTAATATCAGTTTGCCATAACTGACCTGGCTGCAAGCCCTGAGGATTTACTCCCTTTTGTTGCAGAGGCACTATGCGGGCACAATCAGGACAAGCTGCAATAATGGATCGAGCTTGTTCCTTGGTAAGTGCAAACTGTTTTCGGAGTGATGCTGAGGATTGATGAAAGAATTCGTGAGCTTGTCTGGCTTGTTCAAAAGGAGATACATCTGTCACTGCCACAAGTTTGTCTATAATGTTTTTTCCCTCAACTAGACCACCTGGTAGGTTAGAATGGCTTTTTATATGCATTATAAATATTGGCGCTGTCCTATAATCTAACACATTCCACAAATCTAACAATGCTTCAAACAACAAGGGGTTGGAAACTCTTTGTACAACTCCCACAACATAAAGAGAATCTGCTACCAGATTAATTGGGCAGTTATGCCATTTTTGTAATGCTGCTATCGCCGCTTGCAACTCTAAAATTTGAACCGATCCTTCAGCTACAACAGTCTGTCAATGCCACTGACCATTCTCAAACCATACAAAACCTCTTTTGCGTGAACGACTACTCGCATCTGTGAAAATGGTTATGGCATCTAATGGACGCTCACTAACAAATTACATAGGCTCCAAGGGGAGGTTGGTTTTAAATATGGGATGCGGTGGATAATGATTGTCCACCTGCACCAGAATCCAGGCAAGAGCTAAGGCAAGATCGTCATGTTTGAGAAGGATCTGTTCAAACAAATTGAGAGAAATGGGGATCACAATTTTAGCAACATACAATCCAGACAAGGTCAGAAATCGGCTTAGTCCTTTCACTATAACTTGGGCAATGGCTTCCCACCTTTGAATGATGGTTTTTTGGTTTTGGCTGTTTAAAAATATTCATTCTAATACTAACAACGGATCCTTTTCTTCCATGCTCCACTGGGCCAAAAGTCCTGCCACCTCCTTATTGGTATTATAGACATAAAGAGTAACAGGCAATTCTGATCTGGGAATTACAAATACAGATTATCACAGATTCCCACAACATTTCTTATCCACTGCAAGTCCCCTACCAACTTCATTGCATTCGTGAAGGGTTGCTACCTTTGCTTTCACAGTAAGCTTCTGAGGTCTAAATATGGCCTGAGTTAGTTCATATCCTAAATATTGCATCACGATGCAAATACAGATTTGCAACCCTTGTTTAGTCTCCTCCGCGGGGGACGAGACCCCCAAGAACCACGGTGCCTTACACCAGAAGCACAAAAAGCACTTGAGCAGATTGCAAGAAAAATTTCACAGAATACTGCTCAGCGGGTAAGATCAGAATTGACTGCAGGTGTACTTCAGTAATCCTCAGGGAGCTCAATTCTTTTGCTTATGCTTTAACCTAAGGCAGACACCATGGATTTTTAAAACTTTAGAAATGAAGTGAGTACCTTGGTCTGAGTCAATAACTAAAATCATCCCAAATCTCGGAATAACCTGTTCCAATAACCTTTTAACTACAAATTAGGCAGTTGCTCTCGTGGCAGGAAAGGCTTCCACCCAGTGCGTTAGTTAGTCTATTATAACCAATAAGTATTTATATATTCCCACTTTGGGCAATTCAGTATAATCCACTTGAATCCTTTCAAAAGATCTATGCTGTTTTTCTTCCCCCTGCGGGTGATTTTCTCAGACTTTCTTTATTTACTTTTTGACAAGTCAAGCACCCATACGTAATTTGTGTAGCTATTTCAAATATCCCAAAACATCCAAAACACTTCAAAAACTTATCACAGAGAGCTCTGTTTCCCCAATGAGCTTTCTGATGTAGTAAATTTAGAATTCCCCTAACTTAATTTTTGGGGACCATCTCTCTACTATCTGGTAAAAAAAAAAAACAAGCATCCCCCATTCTTGAATTCTGCACTTATGTTCTCTAATTCTCCTTTTTCTTTTATAGTGAACTTTTTCTCTGCCTTTTTGTTTGTTTGTCTCTTAGAGGTTGTAGGACAATAGGTTTTAAAGATAACATTGCTGTCTGTTTAGCTTCATGATTCACCAAGTTGTTTCCTCTAATTTTAAACCTGGTTCCTCTCTCGTCCTTTTACATGGACTATTGCTATTGCTGATGATCCTCTAAGGACCTATAAAACTCTAACCACTAGTTCTTGATGTACTAATTCCTTTCCTTGGGTATTTATTAACCCTCTCTCTTTCCAAATTTTCCCAAATGTGTGAACTACTATGTAAGCATACTTTGAATCGATATATATGGTTGATTTTAACTTTGTCCTGCGGTATTAACACATATAGTTTTACTTTTAATGTTCCCTGTTCAATTTCTATAGTCATGCCTAATGCCACAATTAAATCTCTCCCCAATAGATTATTTTCAGCCTCTGGGTAAATTCTTTTTTTCAGATTCAATTTCCACATTATCCAGTATGGGAACTTTAAAGGGTTCTCCCTTTGCTTCCACTACGAGGGCAGGTTTGGTTTTTTGGTTTTTTTTCTTTCTTTTGACTCTCCCTTACTGCGGCTACTAAGATTTTTTTCCTTTGCTCTTTGTTTCTCCTCCTCATCTCTTCAAGTTTTTCTAGTTTCTTTCTTATATTTCCTCAGGATTTTGCTACAAACTGGGGGGTCCACTCCCGAGTACATTTATCCTTTTTCTCAAATACAGATGTATAAGCATCATTAAAATCAGGCAATGGAGGTGCTGAGGGCAGAGTTTTAGACTCCTGACCCAGCTCCACACAGATTCCGGCCTTATCTTTACACAGCTGTGATGGCATTAATGATGGATATAAAACTGACTCTTTTTTGAGATCTACAGAGCCTGACTCAAAAGGATGAGTGCTGTCAAGACTCAAATCATTAGCAACCTGCTCATTTGTGTTTTTCTGTCCATCCTCCCCTGTTTGCCCTTGCAGAATGTGCTCTGCCGACTGCTACTGCGATAGCACAGAGTACACAAATCTCCAAGTAATATGTAAACTATTGGGAACTGAATTCTTTTGCGCATGTAGCTGTTCCCTGACCTGTTTCCAAATTTTACTGTCAAACGTCCCCTCACTCGGAAACCAAGCACAATGCTCTTTCACCCATACCAGGAGTGAAGCTACCTGCTTCTCAGAAATACGATACCCAGAAGAACGTAACAGCTGCAGTAAAACCTGCAAATACAATTTATGTTCCTGAGAAGCGGCTTGCCCCATGCTAATGCAATCCCGCAGCTCTCTCGTTCAACGAGGACTGCTCGTCCCTGTCTATACCGTAGGGATTAATGTGGCCACAAATAAAATTTACTCACCCATCGGATTGCGTAGTCGCCGCCATGCACACTGCTCCATGAAGAGCCTCCAGGGGTCACACACTCACACGGGGCACCATTTGCGGTGATTAGGAACGACGCATACCAGGACGCAGACAGAAATTCACGCAGTGGCAGAGATCTTGTTCAGGAAGGAGCGCAGAGCCTGGCCAAGCAGAGAGCTGACCTAGGCCTAGGCTGCCTTCTTTATTCACCGTTGACAATTTATAGGATTTACAGGTACAGGCCTGGACTAAGATGTTCACAAAAAGGTGCTTTTCCACTAATTGTTATTAAGAACACACTAAACTCATGTGATGTTCGTCTCACTTGTTTTTCCACTCATTCACAGACCAGGTACAAGGACATTCACACATCCCATGCACTTGGGGGCGGTTATCCGGCCCGAGATACCATTCTCACGAGTCTGGGCTATAACTTTTTACAATTATGAGAAACGTACTTCAAAGTAATCTGTCCAAGGCCCTTTATATGTTATTATGTTAGTATTATGTCTTTGACTGTCCAGATGGTCATGTTAGTATTGATCTTCCTTTATCATCCAGATGGCTGGAACCGCACATCTTGCTTTCCCACATTTTACTTTCCAACAGAGAAATGCAGGGCTTGATGTGCCTCATAATAGTATTATAGAGATTTCGCAGCTCTGATGTGCTAGGCTTTGGTTCTGAAGCCCAAAACTGGATTATTAAAGCAAAGAATTACAGCTTTTCTTATTTTTCTTATTATTTTTTCTGTGATTATGCTTTCATTCCATACTTGAGCTCCCCCTGTACCATGGGAAATGAGTGGCCGCTGAACTTCCACTTTGCTAAATTATTTGCTGATTGAGTTAAGCCATTTGTCTCCTGCCTCTGCGTGGACCACATTGAATAGAAAAGCTGCTTAAGAAACAATCAACCCAAATGAAAACATAGTGGAGGTTGCTAATCTGAAGGACTGGCCCATTTCCTTGCCCCCATTGTCTTGCATGCTGAATCCCACTTCTAGAGGGGACTCTGTAAATGTGTTTTATTATGCATATAGAAAGTATTAATGTCACATAAGAAAAATCAACGTTTGGGCTATCTGGTAATCTGCTTCTGTACAAGTCCAGTGCTGTGGAGGGGTTTTGATAGATAAAGATTTGTTGCTGAATTAGTCAGGCTCAAAGGAATCTCAAGGCTGCTTCGAGAAGCTGAGAACAGAAGCTGCTGTGAGAAAGAGGGGTGTCTCCTCATTAACGGGGCCCCAACATGGCGTGAATCATCGGACGTATCACCAGTAAGACTCCAGCGCGTGGACAGCCCATGATACTCATTTAGCGAATCCATGCTTGGAGCGTGGACGCGTGATTAGAATATAGTTGCATATATAAGGAGGTTTGTTTCTGTAATAAATGGCTTTGCGTGATTCACATTGAATCGGAATGCTGAGTCCTTTATCGTTCCAACACAGTGCGGCATATTGATTTGCTTAAGCTATGACCTTTCTCTGAAGCCAATTACATTTTAACTGTTTACTCTTCCTCCAGTGCCTTGCATTCCATGGTCTTTCACCCCAAGCTCGGACACTTTTCCTAGCCATGCCTAAGGAGCCAGTTATCAGGTTATCTGAAGCAGAAGATTCTGGTGACTCTGTAAGTACTGTGGAAGCTTTTTGTATGCTAAACTGTACCTGTAAATAGTTCCTAATTTATTAGACTCTTTCCTATCCCCTCTTTTCTTCTTGATAGGGCACAGCAGGCTATTTTGGGTTTTCTGACGCTATAGTCTCTTGCCTCTAGCTTGCAATGCAATTGAGCTTTTTGACTAAAAGCAGTGATATAAAGCAATGCTCACCTCTGAGTATGTACTTCTGGTGCAAAATGCAGCGTTGTTTCGGAGCGCAGTCTGATGCCTGTTGTCA
This sequence comes from Nesoenas mayeri, assembly GCF_963082525.1. Classification (NCBI taxonomy): domain Eukaryota; kingdom Metazoa; phylum Chordata; class Aves; order Columbiformes; family Columbidae; genus Nesoenas; species Nesoenas mayeri. The sequence goes on from NC_137553.1 coordinate 15,556,340, forward strand.
TGGTTTATAGAGTAAGAGTACTACTACTAGTACTACTTTTTCTAATACGGAGAAAATGGCTTGGGGTTTTTGGTAGGTCAGGGGTGAGGAAGGGCAAAGCTGGCTGAGAGGTGCTGGATGCTTTATTTTTAGCTATGAAAGTCAAGTTCAAAGACTCTGTAAACCCATGCAAAAGACAGCCTAAAGTTTATTTTGCACCAGAATTGCTTATGTTGCCTGAAGTTATAATGGGGGCTTTAACCCAGAGACAAACTTAGCTTTTGTGACTGTTATGCAGTCTGCTAGTGTCTAGCCTGAAAAAAATGGCATAGCTCTGTTTTTCCCCCACAGTGGTGTGCATACTCGGTCTTTGTAGCTTTGCTTGGAAAATGTCAGTTGCAGGTGGGTGGACAGACAGTAATTTGAAGCGCAATGGTTGAATTGGTAGGAATGGGCTAACTGGTTTCTCTGTGTGGTTATCTGTTCTCATTCCTTCCCTTTGTGCCCTTTCTCCTCTTTGCGTGTGGCTTTTTATTTTATTTATTTATGGTTCTGTACTTCCTTCTCCAGCTTCTTAGGCATTTAATGATTGTGGGCAAGAAGCGTGCTGCTCACCTGGGCCTGACCAATGGATTCCGGATGGTTGTGGATGAAGGGCCCGAGTGTGGGCAGTCTGTCTGTCACGTACATTTACCTATTCTGGGTGGCTGTGAGTTGGGCTGGCTGCCTGGCTAAGATTTTTGCACCACAGGAGTTGCTGCATGTGTACGAGTGGCCACTGAATGGATTTTGTTTGTTGCCCGTCAATCTCGACACAGCTGATGTCTGATTTTGTGTGATGTGTGTCTGTGGAAAGTACTAAAAGCTTTGAGCAGCGGTTGCACAATAAAGATTTAGCATGGGGATATCATCTCTGTCTTGTGCGTTTTTACTGAGGGAAATAGTTGTATGAGTTAAAATGGTGTCTCCCCTGAGCTTAAGTATGTGGAACATTTCAGTCCGTTAACAGTGTTCTATAGATAGATAATGATTTGCCCAGTCATTTGAAGCGTGATGCTGGAACTGCTTCGCAATAGTCTCCTGCATCTTGTAGGAAGCAAACTCTTAGCTTTTTGGAAGTAGTATGCAAATGTACTTGAAGCCAGCTGTCATGGTTTAAATCAAGCTAGCAATATAACCACCACAGCTGCTCGCTCACTTCCCCTCATCCTGCATGGGTGAGAGAATCAAAAGGGAAGGGAGAAACTTGGATTGAGATAAACAAACACAGTTTAATAAAATAACACTAATGTACTAATAGTCATATATAGAAAATGGAAAATAGAATCTAAAATAAAAGATACTGAATGCAATTTCTCACGAACTCTGTGCCAAGCAGCCAGTCCCAGGAAGCAGCACCCTGGTCCCGAACAGCCGATCCCAGAGAGAGAAGAGAGAAAAAGACTGTAAGGTCCAGAGGCCTGTGCAAAATGGCAGGATGGCCAGAGGCCAAAATAAAGCCCTGAACAGAACTCTCCCAAACAGGTCTCTGGCCCGGCTCTGACAAAGAGCTAGCTGCAAGATCTTGACTCTCCTTAAGTATGAAGCATGATGCTAATGGCGTGGAATATTCTTATTGATCAGTCTGGATGTCGGTCATGGTCTGCCCCATCTATGGCCCCCTTACTAGCTGCCTCATGCCTGTGGGCAGAGCACTCAGAACTGTTCTTGGCTCTCAGACCAGAGCAATTAAAACCATTTACTCTGTCCCAGGCTGTTATCTTCTTGTTCTCCAATTAAATCTAAATGATGACCGTGCTAGCTATGAAAAAAAATTCTAACTGCATGAAAAAATTAACTCTCTTTCAGTCAAACCAGCACACCAGTGTAGGCTGCTGCTAAAACTGTAGAAAATACCGTATGTGACGCTACAGGTGTGCCATACAAGGGTGGTTTCGGCACAGTGCAATGTGTTGGAAGCATCCAACTCCTGTTGGAGCGCTTTATCAATGGCTGTGTTTTATGGCCTCTCAGTCAGCGACGTGCGACAAGCACAGCAACGGCTACAGAGAAACTGCCAGATATTTTAATGTGGTGAAACGAAGAGCACAGCAGTGGCTATGTTAAGAGCTGAGCCTAGGCATGGATTGAGGAGATGAGGAGGGAATCCTGTAGCCAGGCAAAACTGTGGTCATACTGAGAGAATTGCTGTGAACCAGCTGATCTTGTGAGAGGGGCTGATGCAGAGGGGGCATTGCCAGGAGCAACCGAGGAAAATTCAAATGGCCTCCTAGGGAGCGTAGCAAACAAGGCCAGCAAACAGGGGTGAGGCAGTTAGTGTGGCAGTTTGCGCTGAAGGGTGAGTGGGTAGGGTGAGGAAGCTTTGCTGGCTCAAGTGATTACCTCAATTGTTTTTTGTCACCCTCGCAGAAGGAGCCAACTATGGTACCCACTCGGGGCAAAGGTAAGTACTCTGCACTCAACAACATAGAGGTATCAACCCAGACAGAGCTGCCATGGGAACATGCAGCCACCCAGACCTCAGGCTGCAGAGTATGCCAGAGCCTTTCACTGGTATAGAGTGGCAGTAGAGAAAACATTTGTGTGAGGTGTGAGAAGTTGGATGACCTCCTCAGCCTGGTAGTAGAACTGAAAGAGGAGTTAGAAAGGTTGAGAAGTATCAGGGAGCTGGTAAAGGAAATCGACCTGTGGGATCAAGCTTTGGTCACCCAGAGACAGGAAAGACCACCAGCAAGAAATGAAGATCAAGGGATTCCTGTATCCTCCCCTTGCCTGACTGAAAAAATCAGGACAAGGGAAAGGGATGAACGGAATAAAGTCCACACTTGGGTTGGCAGGAGAAACACCCCTTTACCCACCCCACCCTCCTGGGTGCCTCTGTTCAACAGGCATGAGGCTCTGGATGTGGAATGCAGTGACACGAGGGATAGGGGGCAATGGCAGCGTGTTCCTGCTCGGCGTAGAAGGAGGAGGGTCCCTTTTGCGACCACCCCACCTTCCCAGGTTCCCTCGCAAAACAGGTATGAGGCCTTGCAAGTGGAACCAAACAGCAACATTGAGGGAGGCGGTTCCGCTAAGTTGGAGGTGCCGCAGAGGATAAGTCATTCTGTGCCCTCCATCAAAACAGCTCCCACAAAGAAAAAAAGGTGGGTTGTGTTCGTGGGAGACTCCCTTCTAAAGGGAACAGAAGGCCCTATATGCAGGCTAGACCCACTTCTTAGGGAAGTCTGATGCCTCCCTGGGGCCAGCGTTAAAGACGTAAAAGTAAACTTCCTGCCCATGTTAGGCTCTCAGACTATTATCCCCTAATAATTTTTCAGGTAGGCAATGATGAAAGTGAAAAGGGAAAACGAAAGGCAATCAAGAGAGACTTCAGGGTCTTGGGATGACTGATCAAAGGATCAGGAGCACAAGTAGTGTTCTCCTCTGTCCCCACAGTTGCAGGGTTTCAGGAGGAAAGATGCAGGAAGACCGCCAGATCAGTACCTGGCTGTGGGACTGGTGTCACTGGCAGAATTTTTTGGTTTTGATCATGGGCTGGGTTACAAGGCACCTGGCCTGCTAGCAAGAAATATGACACACCTGTCTCAAAAAGGGAAAAGGATCCTGGGGCAGGAGTTAGTAGGACTCATTGAGAGGACTTTAAACTAGATTTGAAGCGGGGAGGGGAGGAAACCAGATGTGGCAGAAGCATACCCAAGGGTGGCATGCCAGCATTTGAGGGAAGGGGTGCTAGCGAGGCCCTTCAGACTGCCATCCCAGTGGAGGCAGGGAATGGAGAGCCATGCAGTAAGTTAAACACAAGGGTTAATGATCTGTCAGAAACCGTGGAAGCACTTGAGGATGGCCGCCAAGGAATTTAGGGCTTCTCACCAGAAAAAGGTGGTGGGATTAATGGCCCAGCTGAAGTGCATCTGTATGAATGCACACAGCATGGGCAACAAACAGGAGGGGCGGGAAGCCATTGTGAGGCAGAAAAACTATGATATAGTAGCCATCTCAGAAACATGGTGGGATGATTCTGACAACGGGAGTGGTGCATTAGATGGTTATAAAATCTTCAGAAGAGATAGGCAAGGAAGGAGAGGAGGTGGGGTAGCCATGTATGTTAGGGGGTGTTATGATAGTCTGGAGCATGATGAGGGTGATGATAGGGTTGAGTGTCTATGGGTGAGAATCAAGGGGAAGAGCAACAAGGCAGATATCCTGGTAGGAGTCTGTTACAGACCACCCAACCAGGATGAAGAGTCAGATGAAATATTTTTCAGGCAGCTGGGAGAAGTCTCCCAATCGCTAGCCCTCGTTTTTGTGGGGGACTTAAACCTACCAAATGTCTGCTGGAAATAAAACACAGCAGAGAGGAAGTAGTCTAGGAGGCTCCTGGAGTGTATGGAAGACAACTCCTTGACACAGCTGGTCAGTGAACCTACTGGGGAAGGTACCCCGCTGGATCTGTTGTTTGTAAATAGAGAAGGACTTGTGGGCAATGTGTTGGTTGGAGGTCACCTTGGGCATAGTGATCATGAAACGATTGAGTTTTCTGTTCTTGGAGAAGTAAGGAGGGTGGTCAGCAGAAGTGCTACTTTGGACTTCCGAAGGGAAGACTTTGATCTGTTTAGGAGGCTGGTTGGCAGAGTCCCTTGGGAGGCAGTCCTGAAGGACAAAGGAGTCCAGGAAGGCTGGTCTCTCTTCAATAAGGTAATCTTAGAGGCACAGGAGCAGGCTGTCCCCATGTGCCCAAAGGTGAGCTGGCGGGGAAGAAGGCTGGCCTGGCTGAATAGAGAGCTGTGTCTGGAACTTAGGAATAAAAAGAAAATTTATAACATTTGGAAGGAGGGGCAGGTGACTCAAGAGGAATACAAGAACTCTGTGAGGTTACGCAGGGAGAAAATTAGAAGGACCAAAGCCCAACTAGAACTTAATCCCAGCCACTGTTGTAAAAGGCAACAAGAAATGTTTCTATAAATATATCAGCAACAAAAGAAAGGCTAAGGAGAATCTCCATCTCCTGATGGATGTGAGGGGAAACAGTGACAGAAGATGAGGGAAAGGCTGATGTACTAAATATCTTCTTTGCCTTAGTCTTTAATAGTAAGGCCAGTTGTGCTCCAGGTACCCAGCCCCCTGAGCCAGAAGACAGGGATGGGGAGCAGAATGAAGCCCAAATAATCCAAGGGGAAATGGTTAGTGACCTGCTACACCACTTGGACACCCAAAAGTCTATGGGGCCAGATGGGATACACCCAAGGATGCTGAGGGAACTGGCGGAGGTTATCACTAAGCCACTTTCCATTATCTATCAGCAATGCTGGCTAACTGGGGAGGTCCCAGTTTACTGGAAGTTGGCAAACATGATGCCCATCTACAAGAAGGGCCGAAAGGAAGATCTGGGGAATTACAAGCCTGCCAGTCTGACCTCAGTGCCGGGGAAGGTCAGGGAGCAGATCATCCTAAATGCCATCACACGGCACATACGAGACAACCAAGCGATCAGGCCCAGTCAGCATGTGTTTATGAAAGGCAGGCAACCTGATCTCCTTCTATGACAAGGTGACCCACCTTGTAGATGAGGGAAAGGCTGTGGATATTGTGTACTTAGACTTCAGTAAGGCCTTTGACACTGATCCCATGGCATCCTCCTGGAGAAGCTGACAGCTCATGGCCTGGATGGGTGTACTCTTTGATGGATAAAGAACTTGCTGGATGGCTGGGCCCAAAGAGTTGTGAATGGAGCCAAATCCAGTTGGCAGCCGGTCATGAGTGGTGTTCCTCAGGGCTCAGTATTGGGGCCAGTTCTGTTTAATATCTTTATCGATGATCCAGATGAGGGGATTGTGTGGGAACGGCAGGACATGCAGGTCCAGCCACTTGTATGATAAAGGAAGATCAATACTAACATGACCATTCAGACCGTCAAAGAAGAAATACTACTAACAAGATTAAATCACAGCAATCAGTCAAAACAGTGAGAATGACATCTCAGGCCAGAACACCGCCCTTCGGATGTATGGCGTGTGAGTGTTGGGCCTGGGCGTGTGTGTTTGGAATAACATTTTTTGAAAATAACATTCTGTTTAACCTCTTGGTCCAGGCCCATATCTTTAAAGCTATAAATGGAGAAAGGCTAATTAAAGAAGGCTCAGCCCAGCTCAGCTCTGCTCTGCCTGGTTCTGTTCTCGCTGCCAACAAGAACTCTGTGTCTGTGCGTCTCTGTCTATGCATCTCTGTATGCGTCGTTCTCATCGCCACAGATTGAGTGCACCCTTAGTAAGTTTGCAGACGACACTAAGTTCAGTGGGAGTGTTGATCTGCTTGAGGGTCGGAAGGCTATACAGAGGGATCTGGACCGGCTGGATTGTTGGGCTCAGGCCAATTGTATGAGGTTTAACAAGGGCAAGTCCTGGGTCCTGCACTTGGGTGACAACAACCCCAGGCAGCACTACAGGCTCGGGAAACAGTGGCTGGAAAGCTGCCTGGCAGAAAAGGATCTGGGGGTGTTGATTGACAACCAGCTGAATATGAGCCAGCAGTGTGCCCAGGTGGCCAAAAAGGCCAACAGCATCCTGGATTGTATCAGGCATAGTGTGGCCAGCAGGACTAGGGAAGTGATTGTTCCACTGTACGTGGCGCTGGTGAGACCCCACCTTGAATGCTGTGTTCAGTTTTGGGCCCCTCATTATAAGAAAGACATTGAAATACTAGAGAGAGTGCAGAGGAGGGCGACGAAGCTGGTGAGGGGCCTGGAGCACAAGTGATATGAGGAGCAGTTGAGGGAACTGGGGCTGTTTAGCTTTGAGAAAAGGAAGCTGAGGGGAGACCTTATTGCTCTCTGCAACTATCTGAAAGGAGGTTGTAGCATGGAGGGTGTTGGTCTCTTCTTCCAAGTAGCAAATGATAGGACAAGAGGAAATGGCCTCAAGTTGTGCTGGAGAGGTTTAGATTGGATATTAGGAAAAAATTCTTCACGGAAAGGGTTGTCAGACATTGGAACAGGCTGCCCAGGGAAGTGGTGGAGTCACCATCCCTGGAGGTGTTTAAATGGCATATAGATGAGGTTTAGTTTACATGGTTTAGTGCTAGAGTTAGGTTATGGTTGGACTCGATGACCTTGAAGGATCTCTTCTGACTGAAGTGATTCTATTTTTATATTATTCTATTCTATGGTTCTTGTATCCCTTTTCTGGTGAGGAGGGATATGGTAGGAGAAAACAATTGGTCCGAATGGCAGTTCTGGTGCTTCTCTAGCAGAGTGGAATATCTCTTTTGTCAGTTTGGGTCAGCTGTCCTGGCTCTGTCCCCTCCCAACCTCTTGCCCACCCCCAGCTCACTGGATGGTGGGGGTGGGGGTGGTTGGAGAGACCGTCTTCTTTGCTGTGAGAGCAAACCAAAAGTACATCATGAGACGACAAATTTAATCTTTAACAGCTATTAAAAAAGGGAGATGTGCATGGCAAAGCAGGGCGATCCTTCACTATAATACTGAGGCATCTGAGATGCCCGCTGGAAGGCATCTTCTTCTCTTCTATATCCCCAAGCCATCAGGTGAAGTTTGGTGACACAGGCGTGTTAAGTAAGCTGAGGGCTTCACTTATCTTTCATCTTCCCGGGGAGGAGATGGAAATTATTTACCTGAAGTAGGTGGAAACTGACACATGACTGTGGCAGTACACTCTCCCCCAACCCCCCCCCCCCCCCCCCCCCCCCTCCCTGAGAACTGATGTGGCAGCTGCATGTGTGCACATCTCCCTCCTCTCCTGCAATGGGGCAAGTTAATGGTCCTTATTGTGAGACCCAGGCCAGAGTCATTAGGAGAGAGGAGGGAGCTCATGTAGCCACAGTAGGGGGGTGCAGAGAAGCCGCGAAACTTCTAGACTGCCCACAGCCAGATCTGACATGGCTATAAACGGGGTCCGCCGAGGCTGCCTTGTGTGTGGTCCTCTTGGAGTGCGGGCCAAATGCTGCCGCCGAGAGCCCTCCCGGGACTGGGATGCCGTCTAAGGTAACCTCCCGAAAGAAAAATGGGACTGCCTCATCTCCACGTGTGGGTGAGTGATAACTTAGATATTTCCTCACCAGATAAGCGAGTGTATTAAATAATTCCTCGCCCCTTGGGCGGGTGTTTTCCTCACTAGACAGGTGAGTGTATTCCATGCTTAAATATAAACACGTGTATTTTCTTTAATAATTCCTTGCCAGATTCAGGCAAGCGTATATCCTTAATATAATTTCTCACTAAACTCGTGGGTGTATTTTTTTCCTGGAGTCAGGGACGACTCTGGCATTGTTTTTGGTGAGCCACGTGCATACACACTGTGGATCTCCATTATTCTTATTTGCTGTACCCCAATAATTTCCTCAAAGTTGATATCCGAATCTGTATTTTATGTTACCAGAGAGACTGATTGTATAAACCCCGTTTCTAATTGGTTGTTTTCCCGGACTTTCCTGGACCTGAATAAGAGCCTGTTTGGACCTGGTTGTCCGCCTAAAACTAACTTCGGGGTCCTTCCGTGACAATGACGTTTCCTTGAAATTGCACTGGTGCAGTGTTTGCTTGCTGACTGACTGAGCCAGGTAGCAATCTATTGTTTTGTCAGTGTAAACTCCCTAAGGTATCTAGAAGGTGTTCCTTCTTCTGGGGGCAGGGGAATTCTGAAGAAGGAAAGTATGACTTATACATTCAGAGAGACTGGGTGATTGGATGATTACCATAGGTTTTAGAAGTCTGTGGTGCCTGGTGGAATTTGTCTTGCCTCGCAGACATTGTTGCTGATACTGGGCTCCAAACCAGAGAGAGTGAAGGGTTGTTAAACAATGATCCAATGAAGAATCGTAGAATCCTAGAGCAGCCCAGGTGGGAAGGGACCTGGAAAGAACATCTGCTCCAACCTTTTGTGAGAACAAGAGCATAGATGAGATTATCTAGCACCCTATCTAATGGCATCTTGAAAACCTCCAGCGATGGGGACTCTACCACGTCCCTGGGGAGGCTGTTCCAGTGGATGATTGTTCTTACAGTAAAAACCAAAAATTTACAGAGTCACCGAATGGTTGGGGTTGGAGGGGACCTCTGGAGATCATCTAGTGTAACCTGCCTGCTAAAGCAGGTTCACCTAGAGCAGATCACACAGAAATGCATTCAGGTGGGTTTTTAATGTCTCCAAGGAAGGAGACCGCACGACCTCTCTGGGCAGCCTGTTCCAGTGCTCTGTCACCCTCAAAGTAAAGAAGTTTCTTCCCATATTCATATGGAACCTCCTATGTTTCAGTCTGTGCCCATTGCCCCTCATCCTATTGTTAGGCACCACTGACAAGAGTCTAATCCCATTTTCTTGACACCCAACCTTGAGATATTTATAAGTATAAATAAGATCCCTTCTCAGCCTTCTCCAGGCTGAACAGACCCAGCTCTCTCAGTCTCTCTTCATAAGAAAGATGCTCCAGTCATAGTTGGAGCCCTCTGCTGGACTCCCTTCAGTAATTCCTTGTCCTTCTTAAACTGGGGAGCCCAGAACTGGACACAGTACTCCAGATGCGGCCTCACCAGGGCAGAGCAGAGAGGGAGGATGACCTCCCTTGACCTGCTGGCCACACTCTTCCCAATGCACCCCAGGATACCATTGGCTTTCTTGGCCACAAGGGCACATCGCTGATTCTTGATCAACCTGTTGTTGACCAGGACTCCCAGGTTCTTCTCTGCAGTGCTGCTTTCCCACACATCAACCCCTAACCTGTACTGGTGCCTGGGGTTATTCCTCCCCAGGTACAAGAACCTACACTTGTTCAACTTCATTAGGTTCTTCTCTGCCCAGTTCTCCAGCCTGTCCAGATCTCACTGAATGGCAGCACAGCCTTCTGGTGTATCAAACACTCCTCCCAGTTCTGTATCATCAGCAAACTTGCTGAGGGTACACTCAGTCTTTTCATCCAGGTCACTGATGAACAGGTTGAACAAGACTGGACCCCTGGGGAACCCCACTAACTACAGACCTCCAACTAGACTCTGCACCATTGATCACAACCCTCTGAGCTCTGCCATACAGCCAGTTCTTGATCCATCTCACCGCGCACTCATCCAACCTACACTTCCTGAGCTTATCTATGAGGATGTTGTGAGAGACAGCGTCAAAAGCCTTGCTCAAGTCACGGTAGACAACATCCACTGCTCTTCCCTCATCTACCCAGCCAGTCATACCATCATAAAAGGCTATCAGGTTGGTCAAACATGATTTCCCTTTGGTGAACCCATGCTGACTACTCCTGATAACCTTCTTTTCCTCCACATGCTTGGGGATGATGTCCAGAATGAGTTGTTCCATCACCTTTCTAGGGATGGAGGTGAGGCTGACTGGTCTGTAGTTTCCTGAGTCCTCCTTCTTGCCCTTTTTGAAGACCGGAGTGATGTTGGCCGCCTTCTAGTCCTCAGGCACCTCTCATCCATGACGTTTCCAATATGATGGAGAGTGGCTTAGCAATAACATCTTCCAGCTCTCTCAGCACTCATGGGTGCGTCCCATCAGAGGCCATGGATTTGTGGGTGTCCAGTTTGCCTAACAATCTCTAACCTGATCCTCTTCAACCAAGGGAAAGTTTTCTTTTCTCCAGTCTTTCTCTCTTACCTCCAGGGTCTGGGATTCCTGAGGGCTTGTCTTAGCAGTAAAGATGGAAGCAAAGGCAATATTCAGTAATTCTGCCTTCTCTGTATCCTCTATCACCAGGGCACCCACCTCACTCAGCACTAGACCTACATTTTCTCTAGCCTTCCTTTTGCTCTTGATGTACTTGAAGAAGCCCTTCTTTGTGGAATATCTTGCAGACAGTCACCTTGAGTTATTGGAACGTCCTTGACTAAAATAGAATGAGGAACCAGGATGTTTTTCTACAAGATAAGAGGAGGTCGATGAAACACTGTGTCGAGGGTTAAGATTGCGGGGTGACAATAAAACCCTGGCAGATGTATTGTTAACCCCCTCTCCCCCCCACTTCCCCCTTTTTGCCCCTCCCTCTCCCCCCTTCCACTCAGGAGAGGCGATTGGGAGGAAAAAAGAAGGACAGAGAGAAGAGAGTTGGAAAAATTAAAGATGTTTTACTAATGCTACTAGTAAGAATAGAGAAAATAATACAAAATATACAAAACCAATCTTGAAAGTCTCAGCAACTGCAGAGCCAGCACCCAAAGTCCTGGATTAGACTCCACAGCCAACCAGAGCTGGATTCAGTCTCTCACTAGGCCTCAGTTCGCAGGGACGACTAGCAAGGTCCTCTCCTAATGTCGGCCATAAGCAGAAGGGAAAAAAGGGAAAAGGGCCGAGATCCTCGTGATCTCCCATTTTATATGAAGTATTCACGTGAATGGAATGTTATACACAGTTGGTCAGTTGTTTCTCGTCGCCCCTCTCGCGAGATGTCCATCCATGCTTATCAATAAGTTTGCATTCCGTTGCTAGGTTTTACCAAAACATGTGTCTGGTTCTCCAGGAAAATGCAGTTAATATGAAGGCTTTAGCTGACAGGCAAAATTCACTGAAAGAGAAACTTGTTTTTAACAAAACCAGGACACACTGTCAGCATGATATTTACTGTGGATGGGTTTCTATTAGATGGAGATTTGTTATTGAACTAGCCAGGCCCAAAGGAATTTCAAGGTCACCTTGGAAAACTGAAAACAGGATCTGCTGTGGAAGTAAAACAGTTCAGCAGCTACAAGGCAGCAACACGACGTAAATCAACAGACCTATCAGCAGTGAGACTCAGGCGCATGGACAGCTCGTGAACATAGATGATATCCAATCAGTTAATGCATGCTTGGAGCGTGGACGCGTGATCAGAAAATAACTGCATATATAAAAAGGCTTGTTTCTGTAATAAATCGGCTTTGCGTGATTCACATATTGAATCAGAATGCTGAGTCCTTTATTCGCTCCAACAATCTACAGTGTGTTAGCCAAACTGCCAGAGCGCGTGCAAGATTAAATAAACCAATTGCAAGACAGCTTTAAGTGCATGAACAGCTAGCATAAACCAGTCGAAACAGAAAGTTAAATGTGTGTACGACAGCTACCAGCTATAAATGTAAGTGCCTTGCCTAAATAAAGGGTCTTTTGGTTCACCTGCAACAGGGGTCCGTGTTGTCAGTCCCTCAAATGGTGACCCCAACGTGATAGGGTCATAGAAACACTGAAGCGAGCGTCTGGAGGGACTCCAGCCGAACGATCATCTCGACAGCTGGACTGATCGAGAAACACGCCTGGGCAATCACCGTCTCATGAATACAGGTGAGCGGCTGGACAGTTAAATATGGGATCTAATTTGTCTGCAGAAGAAGAAGCTATAGTGAAACTATTTTTGCGAATATTACAAAAGCAGGGAATAAAATATGAAGAACATATTGTTAAGCTAATGCTAAAATGGCTTAAAGTAAACGGTGCTCCAACAACAGCAGCAGCAGTCTTTGATTCAGACACTATTCCCAAGTGCTGACTGATTTGCTGTACAATTTTTGAAATAAAATGTGGCCCTTTGTCAGAGGATATATCAGCTGGAATTCCAAACCTTGGTATTATTTCTTGTACTAATGTTTTAGTTACCTCCCGAGCTTTTGCTGTTCTGGTAGGGAGTGCTTCTGACCAACTTGAAAAGGTATCAGTTAGTACCAACAAATATCGGCACCCCCCTTTTCTTGGGAGTTCTGAAAAATCAATTTGCCATTATTGCCCAGGTCCATTTCCTTTCCCAATTTGACCCATTTCTGGCTTAGGTATATTCTTAGGATTAGTCTGGAGGCAAAGATTGCATTGCTGTGTCACCTGTCTTACAGTAGTATACAAATTTGTAGTTACTATTTTTGATCAAATGTTTATATAATGCTTCTGCTACTAAAGGCCAAACTGAATAGGAGGTAACAATAAGTTTCCCCTTGTGGGGTGTGAGCCCACCCTTCCTCATTATATGATTCCTCTAAATCTATAATAAGTTTCTGGTCTTCCTTAGTATATTCTGGCTTACCTTCTAAAATAACCTGCCCGTCGGGGACTAGGGCACTTTCTACTTTTACCTTTTGCTTAGGCACCAGTTTTGCCTCTCTGTCCACCAGCTCATTTCCTCTTTCCAATTCCGAGCTCACTTTCTGGTGCGCCTTGATATGCATGATTGCCACCTTCTTAGGAAGTTGAGCTGCCAATATTTCTTCTGCATGTTTGATATGTTTGTCTTGAGAGTTCAAGAGTCCTTTTTCTTTCCAAATTGTTCCGTGCGCATGCACAACCCTGAAAGCATACTTAGAGTCTGTATAAAAGTTCACAGTTTTACCTTCAGCTAGTTCCAGAGCACAAGTAAGGGCGATTATTTCTGCCTTTTGTGCTGAAGTATTTTAGGCAGAGGTCCAGATTCCATCACTTCATGGCTAGTAGTTATAGCATAACCAGCATGCCTTTCACCGTTCAGGATATTGCTGCTGTCGTTCATAAAGCAGTTCTCAGTGTTCTCCATAGGATTGTCCTTTAGATCTGGTTGGCTGGAGTATGTTGCTTCGTGTATGGGTTTGCCACCACTGGGTAGAGGTCCTCGGTTATTTTGTTTATAGCTCGTAAGTCCTGAACCACCCGATATGACCTGTCCGGTTTGCAGACAGGTAATATAGGGGTGTTATAACTGGACTCACATTCCTTTAATAACCCTATTTCCAGGAATTTCTCTATTACTGGCCAAATTCCTTCCCTGTCCTCTTTTTTAAAGAGTATTGTTTTGTCCTTACCGGCTGCCATCTTTCTTTGATTTTTACCTCGACTGGTGGGGTATTTTTGGCTCTTCGAGGTACGTCAGTGGCCCATATTCCGGAATACACTTGGTTCACAACCTCTTCATTAATTTTGCCCTCTGTGGGAACAGTTACTAAAAGGAAGCTCATTATTTGCACATATTGCTGATCATTTACCTCCAGAGTAATTCCTCCTTTTTCAAATCTTATCACTGCGCCCATTTGTTCCAATAGGTCTCTCTCCAAAAGAGGATTCATGGAGTTAGGCATATACAGAAATTTGTGAATGCCTACTTGTTTACCCAATCTGTACTCCAAGATTCACAAAAATATGCTCTTTCACTTTGGCCAGTGGCTCCCTTTACTACTATGTAGTCATTACTTATTGGCATTGAGAACGAGAATGTTGCTCCCATATCTACTCAAATTCCACTTGTTTTTTGTTCTTTCCCTAGTTTCATTATAACCAGTGGATCCGCTAGGGTGGATTCCCCAGGTCCTCCTCAGTCTCTTTCAACCTTTGCTACTGTCCGATTCTCCCTTTGCCTACTTCCTCTGCACCTTTCTCAACATTCATTTTGCCAATGTCCTTTTTATTCCCACACCACGCACATTGATCTCTTTCTAAAGGCTTTCGAAACCTTCCAACCCTTTCAATTCTCAGTTGCCTACTCTCTTGTAGTGCTGCTACTATCATACACCTATCCTTCTGACGGTCTTCTTCTTCCCTGTTACTAAATACTCTCCAGGCTTCATCTAACAGTGTTTACGAATTCCAACTTTCTGTTGCTTTCAGTTTCTGTAACTTCCTCTGAATATTATTTGCTGACTGATTTATAAATAGCAACACTAACTGCTGTATCCCTACTTCTGAACCCACTTATCACACACAAAACATTACCACCACATGCACACAGTTAAAAGCTAAATTGCTCATCGTACAGATGGTTGTACTCTAAAGATTATTACAATAGACATGGAATGCCCAGGCACTTATAAAGATAACACACATGATTACCAAGCTAGCTATTAGTTCATTTGCTTCGTCCATCTCTGGCCGGTCTCCTCGCGGAGAACTCGGAACCGCGGATCGGGACTCCGCACTCGCTTCGCAGTCAGACTGCGTCTCAGGCACTCCTTCACACAAAGCACTCATTCACACAAAGCACGGTACCGGGCACAAAAACTTCTTGATCATACAACACGTAACTGTCAGCATAAGTATTCCAATTACAGCTACAGCAATATAAATTTCAATTCCCATGGGTTAAAATGTGATAAGGCGTCAATTGCCAAGGGGACTCAAACCCCCGACAATTGTTAGTGGGACTCAAACCCATGACTGGAGACTCTGTTTACCCTTCTCCTGCTTCTATAACAGCCATTAGCAGGTCCATCCTGGCTCCCGTAATCGAGACGCAACAGAAGTCTCAGGGTTACTCGATCTACCCCCAAGATCGCTAGCGGCTGACACCCTTCTGGTTGAGTCAAGTCAGTAACCCCCTTAGGTACCCGTTTACACCAATATGGGGAATCTGGCCATGCGCAGGCATCCCTCGCGAGTTACTGGCCCCCCATGTTACAGGCCCGTGTTACAGTAAAACATAAACATACCTTATCCGATTAATGCAAAAGGTCGTTGTCTGCCCCTGTGGTGACCAGCCGGAGCGGAGCGAAGCCCCTCCGTAACAAAAGGTTCGGGACACATCTAGGAGGTCCGTTTCTCTCAGGCGGTCTCCACAGCCGGGCAGAGCTTGTCCCTTCGTGGTCGCCAAAATTGACGCGTGGAAACAACTTTACAACCTATAAAGTCATAAAACTTTACAACTCACAAAGTTATAAAGCAGATATTTTTATTTTGACGTCGGGCGCAAGGGGGATCGTTCCACCATTCATGCGCAACTTCTAAGAATATGGGGTGTGTTTAAATACAGTAAGGTGTTACATATTCATAATGACCCCAGGAACACCTATACATATTCATAACCTTTCCCCACTTCTTGTCAAAATGAGTCCCAGGTAATCATTTCCATACTCTCCTCCTTGACCCCTCCCTGTTACGCCTGCACAGTGCCATCTGGTGGTCTTGAGGAGGGGTCTTTGGATGAAGGCTCCTTCAGCTTCGTCACAGTGAACTTTTTACCTTTGGAGCATTATGTTGAACTGACTGGGACCCAAGCTGCCAAGTCGTTTGAAACCAGACTGGTTCCCCCACTTTTGCTGTAAATCTTTGTTATCTCGTCTCCTCAAGTTTACAGCTAGGTGCCTTAAGTTTACAGCTAGGTGCTGTAAAACTTCTTATCTTGGCATTCGACGAGGTTCTGTTTTTTCTTAACATAATTGGTTACATAAAACTCTAAACTAGGCACCCTTAAAGTGTTAGTTGTTAGTTCCCTCTATCATGGTAATCCTTTAATAAGTGGCCGAAGGTGGACCAGATCCACCGGCGCCCCAATAGGGGAGGACTGTCGGCCTCTTTCATACATTGCTTGTATACAAGCCGCCTTTTGAACTCCCTCAGCAAGATCTGATAAACCTTTTATAACAATTGTAGCTGGCTCCCCACGTTCCCTGGGATCTATACCACCAGCCCAGTAAGCTACACGAGATGTGATGGACTGATTACCATCCGGACCATCACTTAAAAATACCCCTGGGCCCCAGAAGCCTGTGGCCTCGTCCTTACTCAGTAATATTCTATCCCCCTCGGGTAAGTGAAACGCACCAAAGATATGCAGTCTCTGTTTCGCCCGGCTTGCGTGAGAATTTAGTTTGTAAATCTCCTAGCTCCAATCCCGAATATGGCGTGCTATGGGTAGCCGTGCGTGGATTTTTGCCTCGTCCTTCCGTATGTGTTTCAGTTCTAATAAGAGGACGCATGTCCTTTGTTTCTACTCCCCCTTCATCAACACTTTTTTCAGAATCTGTATCTTTGTTGAGAAGCAGGGGGGCCAAGGGGCACACCTGAACTTTGGGACGCTAGGGGGAGCTCTTGTATTATTTAACAAAAACTCGAAGTTTTTGTTCCAAAAAACCAAGTTTCTGTTCTAACAAGCCATATCTCTGTTCTAAAAAATCCGATCGTATGCTTTGCCACAAAAAGTCCTGCATTAGAGAGTCAGACTGCTCGCTTTGCCGTGAAAGGGTTTTCTTTAAAGAGTCAAACTGCTCGCTTTGCCGCGAAAGGTCCTGCTTTAAAGACTCAAATTGTTCGCTTTGCTGCGAAAGGTCCTGCTTAAAAAAGTCAGACTGTTCGCTTTGCCGCGAAAGGTTTTCCTCCATTCGGAGCTTAAGTTTACACAGATCCTGTGCTACCTTTAAGCAAACGGCCAGACTGAAACACACCGCGATCCACATTACAGCAAGACCCCAGGTTACTGCAGAGATATTACTCAGCCCTCTAAATAATTCCTCCATATCTGATATCCTGCTCAACTACGCCAAAAATGTCACGGAGGCACCCCGAGGTTAGTTTAAGGGACAAGAGGGTCCAAATCAACTTTTATTAAACCAGTGAGAAACAGGGTTTTAGCACTCCAAAAGTGACTTGAATACAGGTTCAGATATCAGTTGAGGAAAATTATTAAGGGGCAGCAACTAATACAACAGGAGGTCCACAGTGTCCATACACATGGCTTCACCAAAAACAATGCCGGAGCCACCCCTGAGTCCAGGAAGAGTACACACTTGCCTGAACATGGTGTGGGATTATTTTAAAGGGATACACATACTCGTATTCAGTACGGGAAGTGTACACTCGCGATTCTGCGAGGGTAAATTTATAGTACACTCGCTGGGTCTCTTTAGTTTGGAGAAGAGGAGGCTAAGGGGGGACCTTATTAATGTCTATAAATATATAAAAGGTGAGTGCCATGAGGATGGAGCCAGGCTCTTTTCAGTGGCAAACAATGATAGGACAAGGGGTAATGGGACCAAGCTGGAACACAAGAGGTTCCACTTAAATTTGAGAAGAAACTTCTTCTCAGTGAGGGTGACGGAGCACTGGAACAGGCTGCCCAGGGGGGTTGTGGAGTGTCCTTCCCTGGAGACATTCAAAACCCACCTGGACATGTTCCTGTGTGACCTCATCTAGGCGTCCCTGCTCTGGCAGGGGGATTGGACTAGATGATCTTCTGAGGTCCCTTCCAATCCCAAACATACTGTGATATTCTGTGATACTGTGGTAATCCTGCGAGGAGAAAAACACGTGTAAATATGCACGGAATATTACACGTGCTTATGTGGAAGCATGGGAGGAAAATACACTCGTGATTCTGCGAGGATTAATTTATACACGCGCTCGTATTGAGCACGGAAAGTACGTGGGCAAATGTGCACGGAAAGTATAAATACACGGGCAAATGTGCACGGAAAGTAGATACACTCGCAATCCTGAGAGGGTTAATTTTACTTAAACATGTGGCAAGCAGAGTCTCCGTCCCGGGGAGGGGGAGGCCGTGGCTCCTGGCGGCAGTGGCTAAGCTCGTAACTCTAAGAGATCGTGCGCAAGGCCGCACGTCTCGACGAGAGTCCCGTTTTTTATAGCCTGATCAGATCTGACTGTGGGCATTACAGAAGCTTCTCTGCACCCCCACCCTGTCTGTGGGGTGCCCCTGAAGCCTCCAAACATCCCCCATACTGGCCGCAGGCACCCAACGGCTCCATGACGCCTCGGCACTCCCTTCTCCTAACAGCCCTGGCCAGGGTGCTCTGGGGCCAAACAAATAAAGCTGTTAGCCTCAAACAGCAGAGAGAGAGAGGGAGATGTGTCTACTCCTTCCATATCGAAGGAGGGAGGGGGAGAGAGGGGGTTTGCATTCTGCAACAGGAACGCAATCCATCAATATTGTTGGAGTGACTGGAGGATCCCAGGAACTGACTGTTGCAGAGGCTGAAATGAGCCTAACTGGAAAAAAACTGGCAAAAGCACCCCATTGTGACTGGTCCAGATGCTCCGTGCATCCTTGGCATAGACTACCTCAGGAGAGGGTATTTTAAGGACCCAAAAGGGTATAGGTGGGCATTTGGCATAGCAGCTGTGGACACTGAGAATATTGAACAGCTGTCTGATTTGCGTGATCTTTCAGATGACCCTTCTGTTGTAGGACTGCTGATGGTTGACGATCAGCAGGTGCCAATGGCTACCATGACGGTTCATCACCGACAATATCGCACGAATCGAGACTCTTTGATTCCTATCCAGAAGTTGATCCGTCAATTGGAAAGCCAGGGTGTGACCAGTAAGACTTGCTCACCTTTTAACAGCCCAACTTGGCCAGTCGAGTGACAAGTGGAGACCACGATGGTGCACAACAATATCGCACCAACCGAGATTCCCTGATCCCCATTCATAAACTGATCCAACAACTAGAGAGTCAAGGAGTGATCAGTAAGACTCGCTCCCCTTTCAATAGTCCTATATGGCCTGTTCCAAAGCCTAATGGAGAATCGAGACTAACTGTAGACTATCGTGGGCTGAATGAAGTTACGCCAATATTGAGTGCTTCCATGCCTGACATGCTAGAACTGCAATTTGAACTGGAGTCAAAGGCAGCTAAGTGGTATGCTACAATTGACATTGCTAATGTGTTTTTCTCTATTCCCTTAGCAGCAGAGTGCAAGCCAGAGTTTGCTTTCACCTGGAGGGGCATCCAGTACACATGGAATCGCTTGTCCCAGGGGTGGAAGCACAGTCCTACCATCTGCCATGGACTGATCCAGACCACCCTGGAGCAAGGTAAAGCTCCAGAACACTTGCAATATATTGATGACATCATCATATGGGGTGACACAGCGAAAGAAGTCTTTGAGAAAGGTGAGAGAATAATTCAGATTCTTTTGGATGCTGGTTTTGCCATAAAATGAAGCAGGGTCAAGGGACCTGCACGGGAGATCCAGTTTTTAGGAATAAAACGGCAAGATGGCCGTCGTCAGATCCCAACGGATGTGATCAACAAAATTGCAGCAATGTCTCCACCTACTAATAAAAAGGAGACACAGACTTTCTTGGGCGTTGTAGGTTTTTGGAGAATGCATATTCCTGACTACAGCCAGATTGTGAGCCCTCTCTATCGAGTGACTCGGAAAAAGAATCAATTTGAGTGGGACCCGGAAAAACGACAAGCCTTTGAACAAATTAAGCGTGAGATAACTCATGCGGTGGCCCTTGGACCAGTTTGGACTGGACTAGATGTTAAAAATGTGCTCTACACCACAGTCAGAGATAATGGTCCTACCTGGAGCCTCTGGCAGAAAGCACCAGGAGAAACCCGAGGTCGACCCTTAGGTTTTTGGAGTCGAGGATACAAAGGGTCTGAGGCCAACTATACTCCAACTGAAAAAGAGATACTAGCAGCATATGAAGGAGTCCGAGCTGCTTCAGAAGTGATCGGTACTGAAGCACAGCTCCTCCTAGCACCTCAACTGCTGGTGCTGAGCTGTATGTTCAAAGGGACGGTTCCCTCTCCACATCATGCAACCGATGCTACGTGGAGTAAGTGGGTTGCGTTGATCATGCAACGAGCTCTATTTGGACGTCCCAATTGCCCAGGGATCTTAGAAGTGATTACAGATTGGCCAAAAAGTAAAGACTTTGGGATGTCGCCAGATGAAGAGGAAGTAACAGGTGCTGAAGAAGCACCACCGCATAATACTCTTTCAGAGACTGATAAGCAGCATGCACTGTTCACAGATGGATCCTGTTGTCTTGTAGGAAAGCTGCTGTGTGAAGTCCCACACGACGAGTTACAGAAGCCACTGAAGGACAAGGTGAATCTAGTCAATTTGCAGAAGTGGAAGCCATCCAGCTGTCTTTGGACATTGCTGAACAAGAGAAGTGGCCAGTACTTTATCTCTATACTGACTCGTGGGTGGTAGCAAATGCCTTGTGGGGGTGGCTACAGCAATGGAAGAAAAGCAACTGGCAGTGGAAAGGCAAACCCATTTGGGCTGCCACACTGTGACACTGTGGCACATTGCTGCCTGGCTAGAGAGCCTGCCTGTAAAAGTTCATCATGTAGATGCTCATGTGCCTAAAAGTTGAGCCACCGAGGAACATCGAAACCACCAGAAAGCGGATCAAGCTGCTAAGATGAAAACAGCTGAGGTGGACTTGGACTGGCAACATAAAGGTGAACTTTTCCTAGCTCGGTGGGCCCATGATGCTTCAGGGCATCAAGGAAGAGATGAAATATATAAATGGTCTTGCGATTGAGGGATGGACTTAACTATGGACACTATTGCACAGGTTATTTATAAATGTGAAACTTGCACCGAAATCAAACAAGCTAAACGGTTAAAGCCTGTGTGGTATGGGGGTGATGGTTAAAGTATAAGTATGGAGAGACTTGGCAGATGGATTATATTGTACTTCCACAAACACATCAAGGTAAGCACTATGTGCTTAAAATGGTGGAAGCAACCACTGGATGGTTGGAAACGTATGCCGTACCTCATGCTACAACCCGAAATGCTATCTTGGGCCTTGAAAAGCAAGTCCTTTGGCGACATGGTACACCAGAAAGAGTTGCATCAGACAGTGGCACTCATTTCAAAAACAGTCTTATAGACAACTGGGCCAAAGAACATGGTATTGAATGGGTATGTCATAGTCCATATCATGCACCAGCCTCTGGGAAAACTGAAAGGTACAATGGTCTGTTAAAAACTGCACCAAGGCACTTGGTGGTGGAACCTTTAAAAACTGGGATTCACATTTAGCAAAAGCTACTTGGTTGGTCAACACTAGAGGATCAACTAATCGAGCTGGACCTGCTCAGTCAGAAATTCTAGGTACTGTAGAGGAGATAAAGACCCTGTAGTACACATGAAATATATGTTAGGAAAGGCAGTCTGGTTTACTCCTGCCTCAGGCAAAGGCAAGCCTATTTGTGGGACTGTTTTTGCCCAGGGACCTGGCAGAACCTGGTGGGTGATGCTTAAGGATGGAGAAGTTCCTCAAGGGGATTTGATTTCAGGTTAAAATATTCAGTACTGGACTGCATGATGTGAATTGCCATACTAACAGTGTTTAATAAGTGTCTTTCAAATCAAGACAATGGTGATGACACCAGAGCTAGCTTCTTCGAGTCGCACCTGACAACTTCTTCAAAGTTGATGTCTTTGACTCACAAACAGTGGTCATGAGATGCACTAGATGTACCATTTTTCCTGCCCTGGGAGACTGTTGTGATAAATAAACTTAATGAACTTTTCAAATGATGGTCCACAGACTAAGAGAATGATGGATTACTTCTGTGTATTTATGTACATGTGTGTGTATATATAGTAGTAGTGATTAATTATATTGTATTGAAAAGGTCTAAGTATGCCGTGAATGGCATGGTATAAGGGGTGGAATGTCCTGGTTTTGTTAAAAACATGTTTCTCTTTTAGTGAATTTGCCTGTCATCTAAAGCCTTCTTATTAAATGCACTCTCCTGAAAGTTAGATACTTGTTTTGGTAGACATAGCAATGGTATGCAAGGTCATTGATAATGATAGATCTTGTGAGATGTGCAAGCATGAGGTGACTGAAACTGACTAAAGGAGTAAAACATCCCATTCACATGATACTTCATATAAAAGCGGGAGATCACAAGGATCTCGCACCTTTTCCTTATGGCCGACATTAGGAGAGGACCTTGTTAGTCGTCCCTGCGAACTGAGGCCTAGTGACAGACTGAATCCAGTTCCGGTTGGCTGCCTAGTCCTGTCCAGGACTTCAGGTACTGGCCCTGCATCTGCCCGAGCAGTTGCCAGGACTTTCAAGATTGGTTTTGTATATTTTGTATTATTTTATCTATTTTTATTAGTAGCATTAGTAAAACATTTTTAATTTTTCCAGTTCTCTTCTCTCTGTCCTTCTTTCCCTCAGAATTGCTTGTCCTTAGTGGGAAGAGGAAAGAGGGAGGGGCTAAAGGGGAAGAGGGGGGGAGAGGGAATTAACAACACATCTGCCACAGTTTTATTGTCACCCTGCAATCAAAACCTCGACATTCAGTCGACCAGATCTAAAAGACATTCCTATAGAAAATGCTGAAAATTGATTTACAGATGGAAGCAGCTGTATCCTGAGTGGCGAAAGGCATGCTGGTTATGCCATAACTACTAGCTGTGAAGTGATCTGAACCTTCGCCTAAAAATACTTTCGCACAAAAGGCAGAAATAATTGCCTTACTCGTGCTCTGGAACTAGCTCAAGGTAAAACTGTTAACATCTATACTGACTCCAAGTATGCTTTCAGGGTTGTGCATGCGCACAGAGCTATTTGGAAAGAAAGGGGACTTTTGAACTCTCAAGGCAAACATATCAAACATGCGGAG
Source organism: Nesoenas mayeri (assembly GCF_963082525.1). Classification (NCBI taxonomy): domain Eukaryota; kingdom Metazoa; phylum Chordata; class Aves; order Columbiformes; family Columbidae; genus Nesoenas; species Nesoenas mayeri. Next base: position 15,579,398 of record NC_137553.1, read on the forward strand.
GAGATATTGAAACTAATGTAAGCAGTTCAACTTCCTAAGAAAGTGGCAATCATGTATATTAAGGCACACCAGAAAGCGAGCTCAGAATTGGAGAAAGGAAATGATCTGGCAGACAGAGAGGTAAAAACAAGCAGCTAAACAAAAGGTAAAAATATAAAGTGCCCTAGTCCCTGACAGGCAGCCCTCTTTGGAAGGTAAGCCAGAATATAATAAGAAAGATCAGAAACTTCTTATAGATTTAGAGGGATCATACCCCACAGGGAAAACTTCTTGTTCTCTCCTATTTAGTTTGGCCTTTAGTAAGGGAAGAGCACAGAAAGGGACATTGGGGAGCAGAAGTACTATTTAAACATTTGATCAGGGAAATAAGAGCTAGAAATTTGTATACCACTGTAAGACAGGTGACACAGGAGTGTGATCTTTGCCTCCAGACTAAACCCAAAAATATGCCCAAGCTAGAAATGGGTCAAATTGGGAAAGGGAATGGGCCCAGATAACAAAGGGAAATTGATTTTTCGGAACTCCCAAGAAAAGGGGGGTACCGATATTTGTTAGTATTAAGTGATACTTTTTCAGGTTGGCCAGAAGCATTCCCTACCAGGACAGCAAAATCTTGGGAGGTGATCAGAATATTAATACAGGAGATAATACCAAGGTTTGGAGTTCCAGTTGTTATATCCTCTGATAGAGAGCCACATTTTATTTATGTGTATGTGAAGTCTCTTGCAGAAAAATTTGGAACCACAATAGGAAGATCCGTTTCAAGTCCTCCTGACATCCTTCACCGCTATCAAGATTAAAGAACAGAACGCATGGATTCGTCATTCTAGAGTGAAGAAAGCCTGTGAAACATCATGGAGGGTAACCCGGGTGCAACCTGGAAAACTGTATTTTTTGCAATCATCTTTTGGTCCTTCTGGGTGACCAGCCTGGGTGGTGCTTACCGCATCGACAAGAAGAAATCCAAAAGTGCTACCACTGAAGTGAGCAGGGTCACCACGCCAAAGAATGCGAGCTCCTGCTGCAGGCCAAAAGATGCCATTTCTGCTGGGGCACCAGTTACCTGGTTGTCAGCTGCCCCAAAAGAGCTCAGCAGTGCAGCATTTGATTTGAATTTGTTTTTAGAGAGAGAGAGAAATCTTCTCATGTAGAAGTAGCTTCCTTACCTGTGGTCAGAGAAAGTGTTAGATAGGGAATCATTATATTAGTTGTAGTAAAAGAATTTACTAACCTTCTTGAAAAGCGGGGATTAATAGAGGGAAATAACACTTAAAGGGTTAACCACATAACAAGTGTATAACTTAGAACTTTGAGTAACTTATTATGTTAAGAAAACAGAGCCTCATTGAATGCAAAGATAAGAAGTTTTACAGCACCCAGCTCTATCCTTGAGGAGATGAGATAACAAAGATTTTCAGCAAAGGGAGGATACTGATCCGGTTTTAATCGACTCAGCAGTTTGGGTCTGTCCCAAGCTCTTTCCTTCTCTCCTTTTTTCAATATCCCTATTTTCAATATCCCTATTGTCTCTCCTTCTGTGAGTGGTGATATTTAACTCTCTTTCTCTCTCTCTTGTACCTTAGTTTTCCTTCCCTCTCTACCACTCTCTTTCTCTCTTTTCCTTTTCAACATATAAGAATAACATCATCTTAAGCTCTGCTGTTGGATTCTTGTTAAATTTTGTGTTATAGCTACTAATGGTTGCCAATACATTGCTTGTAGAAGGACTTTTTGCTGTTATACTTTTGCCAAGCCACTATTCACTGTAACTAGTATTCCAGCTTTTAGTAAAACTCATAAGTGAATTGGACCCCTGGAGTGATTGTCTGTCATTCACTTTGCATAACTGCGCCAAATTAACCCAGAGTTAACTCACACCTGGTCTCATCTGTTGAGTCAGAGTGCATGTTGCGTTCAGAGTTAACTCATCCCTCATCCCATCTGTTGGGACAGGACAGGGTCCCAGCCAATTCAGCATACTAAGCCAAAGGTAAAAAGTTCACAGTGAGGAAGCTGAAGAAGCCTTCATCCAAAGACCCCTTTTCAGGACCACCAGGTGGCACCGCAAAAGCTCAATAGGGAGGGGCCGAAGAGGAGACTATGGAAATGATTTCTTGGAACTCATTTTAATAAGAACCACCTTCTCAGAGAAAGGTTATGAATATGTATAGGCGTTCCTGGGGTTACCATGAATATGTAACGCCTTGCTGTATTTAAACACACCTCATATTGTTAGAAGGCACGCGAGATTAGAGGAAATATCCCTTTTGTGCCTGGCGCTGAATAAACATACCTTCTTTATAACCTCGCAGGTTGTAAAGTTTTATGACTTTATAGGTTGTAAAGTTGTTTCCGCACATCACACTAACGTTCCTTGTGTTTGCATCACTGCTCTTGGGGGCTTTGGATGTACACAACAGGGAGTGCACTGTCCCTGTGTGCCTGAGCTGCTGCTCTGCTCCCTGCAGTGCCTAGAGCAGGCATGGGGCTGTGGGCAACTGAAAATTCAGGTGGAATTCAAGTGCCTAAATACGTGCCATCTCTGGGATGTCAGTGTCTGGGGCACTGGATGGCACCAGGGCTGTGGTCTGTGTACTGAGTGTGGTGGAGCCCCACATCAGGGTGTTAGGTACCGCTGCCCGTGCCACTCAGCATCTGTCATGAGCCCCAGCACACCCCAGGGGCCCACTGCTGCTGCTGCTCAGTGCCTCTCCCTCCAGTCCAGGTGGCCCTGAAGGCTGGGGTGAGCAGAAACCACTCCTCTTGTAACACATTACTCCTCCTTGTTGCCTTTTACACAGTCCCAAACTCACAAGCTTTTCACAGTGACCTGAGAATTCTGCCCTTAGGGCTCTCTTGCCCTTACCCTGGATGCCACGCTCCATCCTTTTGGCCTAACACCAGCCCCTGCCTTTCTGCACTGTTTGGCAGGGACAATCTGCCCTGTTTGAGGTGCCAGGGATATGGCAGACACTGCTCCATGTCATACATGATGGCATGCACTGGCCTCACTGAGGCTGGGCCAGGCTGGACAGACTGTATGGCTTGTGTGTTGGCATCCCTGGTGCTGGGTTATATTTATAATGCTTCTGCAAGAGGCTTTGGGTTCACCCATGGACCTGCCAAAAACCTTGTGTCAAAAGCACAAGCTTGACAGGTGTCCACAGAAGCAGATTGAGCAGCACTGCCAAAATGCAGTGGCGGAAAAGCATAAAATCCCTGATTGTAACCCAGAGAGATGGAATGGATGGGATGGGGCCTTTGAATGCATGTTTTACTTATTATGTTGTACAGCACGAAGGAAGTGCTTTACCAACATCTCATATCTATCGATGCCATTGCCTCCATCACCTAACTCTACAGGGAGTCCTGGGGCTGGAAAGGCATCTGGTGGGGATGGGTATGAAGGCACCACAGGGCAGGAAGCTGGATTTGGGATGCCGATGTCACCTCTGCCACTGGTGGGCAGGTGTGGAGCAATGGTACAGGGTGGAAGTTTGGATTAGGATAAAGTGGGAAGTGACCCCAGGGAGCTGAACGAGGGTAATTGGGGGAGTATCCACATGTCCCCGAGGAAGGGCAGTTGTGGCCAGTAGATAGCAATGAGTCCTCCTCTCTGCAGGGGGACCTGTGGGGATAGAAGCTGCTGCAGAGGGGGAGTGAGGGCAGTTTTTTAAAAAAGACAACCACAGCTGACATGATTTTTTTTTTTTTTTTTATGTGAGTGGGTGATTTTGCTTGCCTTGCAGGGGCAGCTTGCAGACAAAGCACACCGTTACAAGGTGGGCAAAGCTGCATCCTCACAGGATGGAGACTAGATCAGCAGAATCTTTCAGGGTGCATTTGCATGTGAAGACATTTCTGCCCACCCTGTGGGAGAAGCAGAGTTCCTATGAGATGACCTGCGGACATGACCGTAGGATTCAAATTACAGCGATTAGTGACTTGGCAAAAGTATATTATTATATCACAAAACTTAACAAGACTTTAGCAGCAAAACTTACAATGATATTACCTTTTGTGCAGGGTCAGTCAGAATGGAGTTAATTTCCACGCTGCCAGGATATCTGGGTATTCTATACCATATCCGGTCTCTGTCTCTTGGGGGGTTCTGTTTCGGGGAGGGGGTGAGCCAGAGGGTGGCAGAGCTCCAGCAGGGATCACGTAGTTCCGGCAGGGACCACGTGTCTCTCTCTTGGTATTCAGGATGCAAGTGGGAATTGGGGACAAGGGAGGGGGAAAGCAGTAGTTGTTTCAGCGCTGACTGCTACAGTGGTGAGCAGCCAGGTGGGAAAGGCATCTACAGTGGGGGAGGGTGGCAGTAATGTAATGGAAAGAAGGCGAGGGACAAACGGTGTGTCAGTTGTCTGGTCAGCTCCAGCAGTATGAGGGAAGTCTATCCTCCTCCCTACAGGCTTGCATCTTGTCTGTGGAGAAACTGCCCAATGTGCTAGCTGAAAAATTGTCCCAAGAGTTCCAGCATTTTGAAGACAAGTTTCGCTCCCCACCTGCATAGCCTAGGGTTTCAGCTACTCAGAATGAGTGTTTCTCCGATTAAGAGAGAGAATACAGAGGGTATTCAAAACGGGGCACCCTGTGGTTTTTACTGCGTGACAACGTAGAGGACATGAGGAGGTGGGATGGACAACCTACCTCAGTCCTAGAGGCATGGGTACATGAGTTAAAAGGGGAGACAACCACAAGAGGACATTACACCAGGAAAAATGCTGCCCCAGTTTCCAGCAGGCAGTTCCCAGCAGGCAGTTCCCCAGACAGACTAGAAGAGCTGACCTTGCCTCTGACCCTCTTGAAAGGCACTTCTGATTCATTCTTACAAGGAGGAAGAAACGAGTACCATGACTGGGACTAAGGGGCCCCACCTCCAGCCAAGTGGAGGAGAGGGATAACAGAGTTTATTGGACTGTGTGGATTCAGTGGCCTGGAACATCAGAAACACAGGAGTACAGGGCTCTGGTGGACACCGGGGCCCAATGTACTCTGATTCCATCAAACTATGAAGGGACAGAACCCATCAGCATTTCTGGGGTGACTGGGGGATACCAACAGCTAACTATATGAGATGCTGAGGTGAGCATGACTGGAAAGGACTGGCAAAAGCACCCCATTGTGACTGGCCCAGATGTTCCATGCATTCTTGGTATAGACTACCTCAGAAGAGTGTATTTTAAGAACCTGAAGGGGTACAGGTGGGCTTTTAGCATAGCCTCTGTGGAGACAGAGGACATTAGACAGCTGTCTACCTTGCCCGGCCTCTCTCAGAGGACCCTTCTGTTGTAGGATTGCTGAGGGTTGATGACCAGTGGGTGCCAATTGCTACCATGACAGTGCACTGGCAGCAATATAGCACTGACCGAGATTCTTTGATTCCTGTCCATATCCTGATTCATCAACTGGAGAGCTGTGGGAGATTTGAGGGATTTTCTTGAGGTTGTTGTGTGGATGGGTTTCTATTAGATAGAGATTTATTTCTGAACAAGCCAAAGGAATCTCAAGGCCAGCCCGAAGGCTAAAAAACAGCAGTGAGACTCGGGCGCATGGACAGCTCGTGAACATGGACAATATCCAATCAGCTAATGCATGCTTGGAGCGTGGACGTGTGATCAGGAAATAACTGCATATATAAGGAGGCTTGTTTCTGTAATAAATGGCTTCGCTTGAATTCATATTGAATTGTGTGGAGTCCATGAGTTTTCGCCCTCGCAGAGAGCCAAGGAGTGATCAGTAAGACTCACTCACCCTTTAACAGTCCCGTATAGCCAGCGAGGAAGCCCAGTGGAGAGTGGAGACTAACAGCGGACTATCGTGGCCTGAATGAAGTCATGCCACAATTGAGTGCTGCTGTGCTGGACATACTAGAGCTACAATATGGAGTCGAAGGCAGTCAAATGGTATGCTACAATTGACATTGTTAATGCATTTTTCTCAATTCCTCTAGCAGCAGAGTGCAGGCCACAGTTTGCCTTCACCTGGAGAGGCATCCAGTACACCTGGATTCGACTGCCCCAGGGGTGGAAGCACAACTTCACCATTTGCCATGAACTGATTCAGGATGCACTGGATCAGGGCAAAGCTCCGGAACACCTGCAGTACATTGATGACATCATCATGTGGGGTGACACAGCAGCAGAGGTTTTTGAGAAAGGTGAGAGGATAATTCAGATTCTCCTGCAAGCTGGTTTTGCTATAAAACAAAGTAAGGTCAAGGGACCTGCATGGGAGATCCAGTTTTTAGGAGTAAGATGGCAGTACGGACGTCATCAAATTTCAATGGATATGGTCAACAAAATAGCTTCTATTTCTGCACCGACTAGTAAAAAGGAAACACAGACTTTCATGGGGGTTGTGGCATTTTGGAAAATGCACATTCCAAAATGCAGTCAGATCATAAGCCCTCTCTATCAGATGACCCAGAAGAAGAATGACTTTGAGTGGGGCCCTAAGCAGCAGCAGGCCTTTGAACAAATTAAGCAGGAAATAGCCCATGCCATGGCTCTTGGGCCAGTTCAGGCAGGACAAAATGTTAAAAATGTGCTCTACACTGCAGCTGGGGAGAATGGCCCTACCTGGAGCCTTTGGCAGAAAGCACCAGGGGAGACTCGAGATTGATCCCTGGGATACAGAGGTTCCAAGGCCCGCTACACTCCAACTGAAAAGGAGATGTTAGCAGCATACGAAGGGGTTCAAGCTGCTTATGAAGTGACTGGCACTGAAGCACAGCTCCTCCTGGCACCTCGGCTGCCAGCATAGGGCTGGATGTTCATAGGAAAAGTCTCCTCTATTCATCATGCAACTGATGCCACATGGAGTAAGTGGATTTCATTGATCATGCAATGGGCTTGAATGGGGAACCTAGATCACCTGGGGATCTTAGAGGTGATCATGGACTGGCCAGAGGGTAAGGATTTTGGAGTATTGCCAGAAGGGAAGGTGACATGTGCTGAAGAGGCCCCATCGTATAATAAGCTACTCGAGGATGAGTAGCGTTATGCCTTGTTTACTGATGGGTCATGTTGTATTGTGGGAAAGCATCAGATGTGGAAATCTGCTGTGTGGAGTCTCATGCGGCAAGTTGCAGAGGCTACTAAGGGACAAGGTGAATCGAGTCAGTTTACAGAGGTAAAAGCAATCCAGCTGGCTTTGGGCATTGCTGAATGAGAAAAGTGGCCAGTGCTTTATCTCTATACTGATTCATGGATAGGGGCAAATGTCCTGTGGAGGTGGTTGCAGCAATGGAAGAGGAACAACTGGCAGCGCAGAGGCAAACCCATCTGGGCTGCTGAATTGTGGTGAGATATTGCTGCCCGGCTAGAGAACCTGCCTGTAAAAGTGTACCACATAGACGGCCATGTGCCTAGAAGCTGGTTCACTGAACAACATCAAAACAACCATCAGATGGATTGAGTTGCCAAGATTAAGGTGTCTCAGGTAGATCTGGACTGGCAACACAAAGGTTAATTATTCATAGCTCAGTGGGCCCATGATGCCTCAGGTCATCAGGGAAGAGACACAATATATAGGTAGGCTCATGACTGAGGGGTAGAATGACCGTGGACACTATTGCGCAGGTTATTCACAATTGTGAAACATGCTCTACAATCAAGCAAGCCAAGCAGTTAAAGCCTATGTGGTATGGGGGGGCGATGGCTGAAGTATAAATATGGGGAAGCCTGTGTCACAGAGGCACCCCAAAATCAGTTTTAGGCAGGCAACAAGTTCCAAAACAGACTTTATTCTAGCCGGAAAAGTGCAACCAATCAACTAACCAGAAACAGGGTTTATACAGTTAGCACTCCGACAACATAAAATACAGGTTCGGATATCAGTTGAGCAGATTATTGGGGTACAGCAAAATAAGAATAATGAGGATCCACAGCATGCATGCACGCACTCACAAGAAACAAAACCAGAGCCCTCTGACTCCAGAGTACCCACAAGAAATAATCACTTGCCTGGGTTAGGTGAGGACTCTCACTTGCCTGGTTAGGCAAAGACTCATTCAAGGATAAACCCAGTAAATAATCACTCACCCAAACAATGAGGTGAGGTACTCTCAATCCTGGGAAGTCTCCTTAAACAGTGTTCCAGTCTAAGGAGAGGGCTCCAGTTCACAGACCCACTGCTCCAAGAAGACCACTCCAAAAGGGGCCTTTGGCAGGAACCCCATTTTTATAGTCTGGTCAGATCTGGCTGTGGGCATTACAACATAGTCCAGAAGCTTTGCAGCTACTCTGGGCACTTAAGGACCCTGTCAATTGACTGAGGGTCCCACCCCTCCTGTCCCACCAGCTGGTGGAAGTGAAGTCACCCTGACCCAGGGTAGGGGAGGATGTGACTATCAGCACCTTTGTACCACCCTAGGTGTGTACGTGGAGGCAGGCACAGTGGGGCACAAAAGGTGCTAAAAGAGCCATCAACTGACCCATTGAAGGCTCCGGATCTCAGGGGAATGTATAACTGCCACAGCCTGGCAGATTGACTGTATTACACTCTCACAAACCCGACATGGCAAGCGCTATGTGCTTATGATGGTGGAAGCAACCACATTGGTTCCAGATGGCTGGAAACATACACCGCGCCCCATGCCACTGCCCAGAACGCTATCCTGGGCCTTGAAAAGCATGTCCTATGGCAATATGGCACCCCAAAGAGAACTGAGTCAGACAACAGGACTCATTTCTGGAACAAACTCATAGACACTTGGGCCAAAGAGCATGGCATTCAGTGGATATATCACAACCCCTACCATGTACCAGCTTCTGGAAAAAACAAACAGTACAATGGACTGTTAAAAACTACACTAAGAGCAATGGGTGGTGGAACTTTTAGAAATTGGGATTCAAATTTGGCAAAGGCCGCCTGGCTGGTTAACACCAAGGGATCTACCAATCGAGCTGGCCCTGCCCAGTTGAAGCCTCCGCACTCTGTGGAGGGGGATAAAATCCCTGTGATGTGAATGAAGAGTATGTTGGGGAAAGCAGTCTGTGTTTTTCCTCCTGGAGGTGTGATTTTTAGTATTGTAATGAGCTTATAATGAGCAAAGTTCAACTAAAGGACAATTTATCTAACAATCTCAAGATATATGTTAAACACGGCTCAACTAATTGCACAGGTTCCAGGATATAGTATAATTATTTATCAGTTTATCATTTATTTATCAGAAGTTCTGGCTAAACGGAAGCCTGTTCCAGTGCTTCACAACCCCTTTCTTAACAAATTTTTTCCTAATATCCAACCTGAACCTCCCCTGGCACAACTTGAGGCCATTTCCTCTTGACCTATCACTTGCTACTTGGGAGAAGAGACCCACACTCTCCATGCTACAACCTCCTTTCAGATAGTTGCAGAGAGCAATAAGGTCTCCCCTCAGTCTCCTTTTCTCCAGACTAAACAGCCCCAGTTCCCTCAGCCGCTCCTCGTAAGACATTTTCTCTAGACCCCTCACCAGCTTTGTTGCCCTTCTCTGAACTCTCTCCAGCACCTCAATGTCTTTCCTGTAGTGAGAGGCCCAAAATTGAACACAGTATTCAAGGTGCGGCCTCAGCAGTGCCGAGTACAGGAGGACAATAATTTCCCTAGTCCTGCTAGCGGCACTATTCTTGATACACACCAGGATGCTGTTGGCCTTTTTGGCCACCTGAGCACACTGCTGGCTCATGTTCAGCTGGCTGTCAATCAACACCCCCAAATCCTTTTCTGCCAGGCAGCTTTCCAGACACTCTTCCTCAAGCCTGTACCATTGCATGGGGTTGTTGTGACCCAAGTGCAGGACCCGGCACTTGGCCTTGTCGAACCTCATACAGTCGGCCTCAGCCCAATGATCTAGCTGGTCCAGATCCTTCTGTAGAGCCTTCCTACCCTCAAGCAGTTCAGCACTCCCACTCAACTTGGTGTCATCTGCAAATTTACTGAGGGTGCACTCAATCCGTTGTCCATATCACTGATAAAGATATAAACAGAACTGGCCCCAACACTGAGACCTGAGGAACACCACTTGTGACCATCCATTAGCTTCCTGCCTCACTGGGACTAGGGATGCAGCACTGGATGGGCATGGGATATGCAGGGCATGGGGGGATGAGCCCAGCTGAGCCTGCATCCAGCTCTACCTCACCTCATCCTGGGCAGAACCTGCTCAGACAAGAGCCAGAAGTTGGGAGGAGCCACCAGCCATGCAAATCTGGGGTTGGGGATGGGGGAGCATCAAGGACACCACAGGGAAGGCTGTGGAGCTCTGGGGACATCACAGGGAGGCTGGGAAAGGAAAAGCACCTGTCCTGCAGGCAGGGCAGCAGGAGAAGGCACCCCTGGGAGCTACATCCCTGCTGTCTGCCTCCATGCAATGTGTCAGCCCAGACCTGGCACCAAAGCTTACCTATGGTTGCGATGCAACACTGAGGGAGATTGTGGTCAGGGTGAGGAGAGTGATGCTAAGCCTGCCCATTGTTCTCAGGAGTGGAAGCTTGCTGCCAAAATGGCTGCCGCCTGGCTTTGTGGGAGGGTGTCCTGGCTCCCGGTCAGTCCCAGGAATGTCTGGGGACCTGGCTGAGGAGCTCCTCCATCCTCACAGCATGATGGTCCATGCTTGACAAGGCTGAAGCCAGAGCTGGGCCAAGGAGAGACGCAGAGGAGTAGAGCAGGGTGTGTAGTCCTGACCAGGGGGCTGGTGGGAGTGATGACCATGCAGACATAGCAGAGGGGGCAGGAACTACGTGACTTCATTTATAAGTGAAGTTACATCCTTGAAAAATCAGATTTATTCTTCTGTCATCAACGTAGTGTGATGGTGCCGACCAGCCATGGAGTCTCTGGGTGACCTGTGAACTCTCCAGCCCCATCTGCTTAGGTGAGACAACGGCTGAATTGAGACAGATATTGAGCACTGAGACACTGGGCACTGAGATGTTCAGTGTTGAGACATTTGTAAACAGTTGCTAGGAACAGTCCCTGCAGAATTGGTCATGTAGGACAGTCTTCTGCATGAAGTTAAGACATGTAAGTTCTGTTTCCCATGTAGCTGAGACAAGCAGCAATGATGCCTGATCATGCCTGCACTGGAGCATGGCCAACAGACGGACAAGAGCTGAACACAGAGTGTTTCGGGGAGTCTCACCTGACCCTGATGGAGCTGCTGCAAGAACCCCTGCAACAGACACTCCTTCTCCATACGGAGCGTGGCTGACTGATCCCCTACATGAGCATTACCCCATGCCAAGATCCCATGGTTCTCAGTAGCCCTTTATCCCCTGTGAACTCCCCTGCCAGGGTTTCCAGCCTCATCCTCCTGCTCCCACTGGGCTCCTGAGGCTTTAACTTCATAGACCATTTGGAGAAGTGGTTTTCAAGGGAAGCGCTGAGGTGGGGACTCACTCATGCTACTGGTGACAGCCACAGCAAGCGTTTGGGGAGGGTGAGGTTGAGAACGAGTCCTGAAGATTCAGAGGTGAGGGTGCAGGATGAGGGTGCAGTGGTGAGGATGAGGATGTGGGGATGAGGATGAGAGTTGGAAGGGTGGCTTTTGATCAAAAGCTGAACCACCAGACACCTCAGCCAGTTGGGGCTTGGCCAGTAAAGGCATACACTGGACAGGTTCTGGTCTATGCACTCCCCAGGAGCTGGGAGGCCTGAGAGCAGCCCCAGAGCCCAGCAGGAAAGGAGAGAGAGGAAGACTGGGGAAGAGCAGGTAGGGGCACTCTGCAAGAGGAAGAGAATGGTGGACAAGCCCTGACACTTGCCCAGGGCACTGTGTGCTTGCTACCCCAAAATCCCTGCCCCATCCGACAGCCTCTTCCTCTGGCAGCCCTGCAGCCCCCAGGCAACACCCACTCGAAGCCCTTTGTGCCTCTCCCTGCACACATGGGTGCCTGCCTGGGGTGCTTATGGGCACCAAAGTTAGGAGATGTGAGTTCAGGATTAAGGAACTTGTGAGTTATAAGCTTTGTGAGTTGCTGAAGTGATGAATTAGAGGAGTCCATGCAAAGGGCATTGAGCCCTTGTTTGACATGTCTGTTTGTTTTCTTTCCTAATGAGTGTAGTGAGTTTGCAAGGTTTTACTAGTGAGGAGGCTGTAGGTGTGGCTTCTGTGAGAAGATAACAGAAGCTTCCCTCATGTTCAACACAGCCAGTGCCAGCCAGCTCCAAGATGGACCCTCTGCTGGCCAAAGCTGAGTCGATCAGCAGTGGTGGTAGCACCTCTGTGATAACATATTTAAGGGTAAAAACTGCTGTGCAACAGCAGCTGGGAGAAAGGAGTGAGAATATGTGAGAAAAAAAACCTGCAGTCAGTGAAGAAGGAGGGGGGGAGGTGGCCCAGGTGCCAGAGCAGAAATTCCCCTGCAGCCCATGGTGAAGACCATTGTGCTGGGTTAGCTGTGTGACCAGGTCAATGACTTACTGTGCCTAGTGGCAGAGCTTAAGGAGGAGGTGGAGAGACTAAGGAGCATTAGGGAGAGTGAAGAAGAAAATGACTGGTGGGGTCAAACTCTTTTGACTCCTAAGGGTGTGCCTTGTCCCTCCTGCCATAAGGCAGATAGAGCAGATCTAATTGATGGGGGGGAATGGAAACAGGTCCCTGATCCGAGAGGTAAAAGAACCCTCTCTCGCATCCCATTACCACCCTTGGTGCCCTTAACAAATAGATATGAGGCCCTGGACCCTGAAAATCAGGCAGAGGACAGCCAAGAAGATCCACCTGGAGAGCCCCCTGGATGGACCTCATCTACAAGAAGGATTACAACTGCAGCTGTAAGAAGAAAAAAAAAAAGAAGAGTGGTAGTAGTCGGCGACTCCCTTCTGAGGGGAACAGAGGGCCCTATATGTCGCCCAGACCCAACCCACAGGGAAGTCTGCTGCCTTCCTGGGGCCAGGGTGAGGGACATTAATAGAAGACTTCCGAAGCTAATTCAGCCCTCAGACTACTATCCCCTGTTAGTAGTCCAAGCTGGCAGCGAGGACATCAACAGAAGAAGTACTAAGATAATTAAAAAAGACTTTAAAGCACTGGGTCAATCAGTTCATGGGACGGGAGCACAAGTGATATTTGCCTCAGTTCCTGTGCTATCTGGGATGGATGAGGAGCTAAATAAAGAGAGGAGTGGAAAAGCCCATCTCATCAACAGGTGGCTTAAGGATTGGAGTCACCGTCAAAATTTTGGGTTTTTTGACCATGGGGCAAACTCCATGGTACCTAGTCTCCTCAAATCAGATGGGCTTCATCCTTCTAGGGAGAGCAAGAGGACTATAGCCCATAAGTTGGCAGGGCTGATCAGGAGGGCTTTAAACTAGGTTTGAAGGGGGAAGGGATTGAAACCGGGCTCTCCAAAGATCAGCCTAAGGATGGAAAGCCTGAATTAAGAGTGAAATCAGCAGCCCACTTGAAGTGCATGTACACTAATGCACGCAGTATGGGCAACAAACAAGAGGCGCTGGAAGCCATCATGCAGCAGGAAAGCTATGACATAGTTGCCATCACAGAAACATGGTGGGATGACTCATGTGACTGGAGTGCTGCTATGTGTGGCTACAAGCTCTTCAGAAAAGATAGGCAGGATAGGAGAGGTGGAGGGGTGGCTTTATATGTTAGAGAGTCACTCGACTCTGTTAAACTCGAGGTCAGCAGTGACAAGGTTGAGTGCCTGTGGACCAGAATCAGAGGGAAGTTCAACAAGGCTGACATCCTCGTGGGTGTCTGTTATAGACTGCCCAACCAGGACGATGAAGGAGATGAATTATTCTACAAGCAGCTGGCAGATGTCTCAAAATCGATGGCCCTTGTTCTTGTGGGTGACTTTAATCTGCCGGATATCTGCTGGGAGCTCAATACAGCACAGAAGAGGCAGTCTAGGAAGTTCCTAGAGTGTATAGAGGACAATTTCCTTCATCAGCTGGTAAATGAGCCTACCAGGGGCAAGACCCCCCTAGACCTACTGTTAACAAACAGAGAAGGGCTGGTGGGAGATGTAGTGGTTGGAGGCCGCCTGGGGCATAGCGACCATGAAATAATAGAATTTTCAATACTCAGAGATGCAGGGAGAACCATTAACAAAACCTCTACGCTGGACTTCCAGAGGGCAGATTTTTGCCTATTCAGAAGTCTAGTTCAGAGCATACCCTGGGAAACAATGCTTAAAAACAAGAGGGCCCAGGAGGGTTGGACATGCTTCAAACAGGAGGTTTTGAGTGCACAGGAACAGGCTATACCAGTGTGCCGAAAGGCTAGCTGGCAGGGAAGACAACCGGCTTGACTAAACAGGGAGATTCTGAATGAAATCAGAAATAAAAAGAGACTTTACCGACTGTGGAAAAAAGGGCTGGCTACTTATGAAGAATTTATGGAAATAGCTAGATCATGCAGAAAAAAAATCAGGGAAACAAAAGTGCAATTTGAAGTTAATTTGGCCAATTCTGTCAGGGATAATAAAAAGTCCTTCTTCAAATATGTTAATAACAAAAGAAGGGGCAAGGAAAACCTCCATTTTCTGTTGGACTTTGAGGGAAATATAGTTAACAAAGATGAGGAGAAAGCTGAGGTACTTAACACCTACTTCGCCTCAGTTTTTACCAGTAAGACAGGTGGCCCTCAGGACAACTCATCTCTGAAGGTGGTTGACAGAGATAGGAAGCCAAATAGGCCCCTTGCATTCCAGGAGGAAATAGTTGGTGATTTACTGAGCCATCTGGATCCTCACAAGTCTATGGGACCAGATGGGATCCATCCTAGGGTGATGAGGGAGCTAGCAGAAGAACTTGCCAAGCCGCTCTCCATCATCTTCCAACAGTCCTGGCTCACTGGGGAGGTCCCATATGATTGGAAATTGGCCAATGTTACCCCAGTCCACAAAAAGGGCTGCAAAGCTGACCCTGGTAACTACAGGCCTGTCAGCCTGACCTCGGTGCCTGGCAGGGTTATGGAGCAGATCATCCTGAATGGAATCACCCAGCACCTTCAGGATGGACAAGGGATCAGACCCAGCCAGCATGGGTTTAGGAGGGGCAGGTCCTGTCTGACCAACCTGATCTCCTTTTATGATCAGGTGATTCACCTGGTGGATGAGGGGAAAGCCATGGATGTGGTCTATCTGGACTTCAGCAAGGCCTTTGACACTGTCTCCCATAATATACTCCTGCAAAAGCTGGTAGCCTATGGCTTGGACAAGTGTACTCTACGCTGGGTTAAGAACTGGCTGGAGGGCCGGGCCCAGAGAGTGCTGGTGAATGGGGCTGCATCTAGCTGGCGGCCAGTCACTAGTGGTGTTCCCCAGGGGTCAGTGTTGGGTCCAGTCCTGTTTAACATCTTTATTGATGATTTAGATGAGGGGATTGAGACCATCATCAGCAAATTTGCTGATGACACCAAGTTGGGAGGGAGTGTCAACCTGCTGGAAGGCAGGAGGGCTCTGCAGAGAGATCTGGATAGACTGGAAAAATGGGCTGATTCCAATGGGATGAAGTTCAATAAGGCCAAGTGCTGGGTGCTGCACTTTGGTCACAACAACCCCCTGCAGCGCTACAGGCTGAGTGCAGAGTGGCTGGAGAGCAGTCAGTCAGAAAGGGACCTGGGGGTACTAATTGACAGGAAGCTCAACATGAGCCATCAGTGTGCCCAGGTGGCCAAGAAGGCCAACGGTATCCTGTCCTGTATCAAAAATAGCGTGGTCAGCAGGACAAGGGAAGTGATCCTTCCCCTGTACTCTGCACTGGTGAGGCCACACCTGGAGTACCGTGTTCAGTTCTGGGCCCCTCAGTTCAGGAAAGACATTGAAGTGCTGGAGCGGGTCCAGAGAAGAGCAACACGACTAGTGAAGGGCCTTGAGCACAAAACCTATGGGGAGAGGCTGAGGGAGCTGGGGTTGTTTAGTCTGGAGAAGAGGAGGCTCAGAGGTGAGCTCATCACTCTCTATAACTACCTGAAGGGAAGTTATAGCCAGGTGGGGATTGGTCTCTTCTCCCAGGCAGTCAGCAATAGGACAAGGGGGCATGGGCTTAAACTCTGCCAGGGGAAATTTAGGCTGGATATTAGGAAGAAATTCTTTACAGAGAGAGTGGTCAGGCATTGGAAGGGCCTGCCCAGGGAGGTGGTGGACTCACCGTCCCTGTAGGTTTTTAAACTGAGATCGGACATGGCACTTAGTGCCATGATCTAGTAAACGGACTAGAGCTGGACCAAGGGTTGGACTCGATGATCTCTGAGGTTTTTTCCAACCCAGTTGATTCTGTGATTCTGTGTGAATTTCAAGGCCACCTCGGAAAGCTGAAAAAAGGACCTGCTGTGGGAGTGAAGCAGTTCTACAATAACAGGGCCTCAACAAGATGTAAATCAACTGACCTATTAGCAGTGAGGCTCGGGCGCGTGGACAGCTCGTGAACATAGACAATATCCAATCAGCTAATGCATGCTTGGAGCGTGGACGTGTGATCAGGAAATAACTGCATATATAAGGAGGCTTGTTTCTGTAATAAAGGGCTTCGCTTGAATTCATATTGGATTGTGCGGAGTCCATGATTTTTCGCCCTCGCAAGTGTTGACCCTGACGTGATCCACAAGGAGAATTTACAGCGAGCGGACGACTGCTGTGAGGAGTGAGCCCCAGCTGGAGACGGCTCAGCTGGACCGTGACCGGGACATAGTCTGCAGGCTGTGTGACTCCTGATTGATCGCTACAGAAGCGTCAGAGGAGGGATAAAGGATCCGATATCATTGCAACGGACACCCTAAGAGTTGAGCAGCTGGGGGCAAGAGGAGATGGGGTGGAATATTTTTAAAGAAGAAGAAGAAATACTGCGGCTCCTCTCGCATATTCTCTCTAAGAGAGGGGTGAAGTATGAGGACAGTAACCTCAGAAGACTAATAATTTGTTACAGAGGCAATGGGTTTCCTGCTGTTCTGTTAGGAGTTTTTCAAATAGAGACTTGGGATAAAGTGGGAACTGTGTTGTGGAAGGCAATCAGTCGCAGTGAAAAATATATTCTCGACCTTGTAACCACCTGGAAACTGATGATTACTACACTGAAACAATTAAAACCTGAAAAGACTGTTATGAGCATTTGTGACTCAAAACTTAAACTTGATCTTTGGGACAATATAGGGCAGAAATTATGGGATAAAGTCAGCAATGGAGATAAAGAAGCTAAATCATTAGCAACTACATGGAAGCTTATAATCACTACCCTAAAAGATCTTAAGGCTGAACGGTCTCCTGCTGCCGGAATTTTTGCAGCGTTGCAGCCTGGTAAGTATCCTGAAAGTCGTTGTGAAGTTTACCCGGTTCGTGTCTTTGATACCCTCCCTATTCCATCCCCTGCTGTGCCTTCGGCACCCCTGATGGTTCAGCAGTCCGGGGCGGGGGGAGGAAAAATGCCGAGCGGGTGGCCTCCTGTACCATTGCCCAACCCTGGTGAGAACAACAAATCCAAAGGATTGGAGTCGGACGACTTGCCTAAAGAACCTGTGAAAGCTGAGAATGCTAAGGTTGTAAACAAGTGTACTCTCAGTCCATTTACCAATTTGTATCTGCCTTTACTGTCTTTTAACCCTCCAACTTCCACGAGAGAGCAGAAGGAGTCACCGGATAAGAACTGGGCAAAAGAACTGTGTGAAAGATTAGATCAGTTAATAACAAGTGAATCCAGCAGTTGGCAATGCGGTCATGCTGATTGTGACGGGAAACGAGGTGCGCCTGGAGACTCGGGTATATGAATAATTATGATGCTAGAAAGTATTGCCAAGAACGTGCACTGTTCCGAACCCCACTGTCACTAATGATTCTCCAGCACTGTTCAAGTCTGCGTTATCTGATGACTCGGATGAAGATGAGTGTTTGCAGCATTTTCTTGAAAAGCTAAAAAGAAAAGCAGTATGTGCACGTGTTACCCCGAGATCACATAAAAACCATGAAAGACTCAAGCAAAATTAGACCTATACAATGTAACAGCTATAGATCATTTAGGATGGAATGATGGGGACTCATTGAAAGGGGCAGGTATCCCCCAACTCTTGGAACAGACACTAGTTGACACACCACAATTATAGGCGCTATTAGTTTCTGAAATCCTGAGGCAGTCAACAGGCCTTGCATATCAAGCTAGGATAAAGGTGCCTGAAACCAACAAAGTAGCCAAATCATTTACAACTATTATCAGGGTCCCAATGAGAATTACATGCCATTTATTGACCATCTTCAAGAGGCCATCAATAAGCAGGTTGAAAACTTAGAAGCTAAGGAAGCACTGGTGTTGAAATTAACAGTAGAGAATGCTACTGTTTGCTATCAACGTGTTATTTGCGAGTTTTACAGTACATATTATGTGCTCCTGTGTATTGCCTCTCTGAAAATCAAGCAGCTTGTCAGGAATGTGAGTTAATTGTTTTACTGATTGTTGTTAGAATTGTTTCTTTGTGGTATAAGTACAACGTAAAAAACCTTCTCCTCACTTTTCCCACTCGCGCTGCAGGCAGCCCTGTGCTTTCCCCCCTCCCTCCCTCTTCTCATGGTTTTTACTTATGAGATGGGTTCAGGAATGACTGTTTTCAGTCGTGTTCCTAAGAAATCGGTATTGGAGGTGTTTTAAAACATAGGAAAGCACTTGGAAATATGAGGAAGGAAGATCTTGTGAAATATTATGATCAATGGTGGCTGCGGTATAAGTTAAATGATTGGGAAAAGTGTCCAGATAATAGAATCTTGAAGTATAACACCTTGTTGCAATTAATGTTGTTTTTAAGGCCAGAAGAGCAGGACAAAATAAATCTCTACAAGAGATCATTAAACCATTTCAGACAGTTTTACAAACAGAACGGTTTGAACTTCAACAAGCTGAGAATTAACTGACAATGCACAGGTCAGAAAACTTGCTGAAGTCTGCAAGATGCTTTCCTTATTAACCTGTTTTCTTTGTGGGTATCTGTTTAAGCATATTATAGTTTGGTAAGTCTTTGCCTGTTATATGGTACGATGAGTTCACAAACTGGTAAATCATGAGAATCCGTTAACTCAAAATGTGCATTTTGTGATAATACAGAAGATCATGTGTAATTTATTTCTTTACTGCGTGAACGTGATGATAAGATTTTATGTGTAATAGCTGTTACTTTTCTTTCTAGCATGCTAGCTTTATTCTGGCATTCAGACTTGCGCAACTCTGTGATAGGCTGTGTCTCATCTCGATGTGCTGGATTTGGCTCTTTTGTATGCACACCAAGTAAAGAATCCAGGGTTTGGAACAGTAGTTGTAGCACACCAGATGAGACACTGATAGGGGCCTTGCCCAGTCCAGCTTGCTGTGGCGGCAGGGGGGGGGGCAGGTGCCGATTGGGCTCCAATGCGCACTGACCTGTTTTGTCAGGGAGACCCAGCGGTACTGCTGCCTGGCTGAGCAGTAGTCAATTCAAAGGTGCAATGCAAAAATCGAGATATTGTCTTGAATAAGTGTAACTGTGATCCATCTGCATATTTGGACTTGGTATTTGGTTTTCATATCTGAGCTCAGTATTTTAATTTGCATATTTATATTTGGTACCAAAAGAATTTTGTTTGGGGAGATAATTACAAAATGGGAACCAGTTCCACTGCTAAAATACTACCTTGCTCCCCCTTAGGATGCATCCTTCCGCATTAGAGTAATTGCTTATATTGTTATTTAGTAATTTTGAGACCAGAAAAGAATTTAAATTGTTAAACTCTGATTCGCTTTGAAAAACAAAACAAAACAACAAAAACAAAACAACAAAAAAAACACCTAAATGCTATGATGGATGTGAACTTGGTATTGTGTGAAGTTTTATTTAAAAGCTGCTAGAATATGAACTGATTTGGATCTAGGAAAATGGAATAATGGATTGATGTTTAATATACAGTATTTTGACATCTGTAAATTGTGAAAGGTAAATGGGGCTGAGGAATGTAACAACTGTTGAGCTAATTGGAATTGCGTATAAAGTGTATTATGGTTGGAATTAAATGGGAAAACAAAAAAGCAAAATATCCCAGGCCTGTGCTTGAACATAAATTTCAAGCCTGTGTCAAGCTACAAGATAAACTCAGCTCATTGTGACTGAGGAGTTTGCCAGAGCCTCCCACTTCGTACCGGTGATTACGCCACCCATGTGGCCTTGGCTATATCTAAACTGCAGCAAGAAGAGAAAAAAAAAAAAAAAACACATGGAAAAACCTGTTTGCCCACTGCTACGTGGAGAAAGGGGGGTCCTTATTCCCCCCGCTCTATCTTTTTTTGCCTGAAGTGTTGTCATCCATCCTTTTTGTGGTACTGCATTGCTTCTTGGCTTTGAATCAGGAGTTGTTGGTGCTGTTTCTTTTTGCTTCAGTCTTGTTTCCTAGGTTTTGGCACATCTAGGGAGAGAGCTCATCATTTTACCTCCTTGCTGAATTCGGTCTTTTCACACTGGTCAGCTTTGGGGGGTCAGAGTGCTCAGTGCTTCTCTGGGTCAGATTGGTACTAATTTGGGTGTGGAGTGGAGCCAGGTTGGTTTGATGTGGAGTTCGAACTGGTTTGTTTTCATGCTGGGCTGGAGATCTTGCCATCTCAGATGGGGGCGAGAGGGAGGTTTTATTCCCCTCCCATCCCCCCCACCAGCAATGTAACTGCTAGAGAACTGTAATACTGCATGAAGGAGTCTGAGGGTGAAATTTAAAGGCATCACCAGTGGTTCCATAGTTCTAATGAAGCTGGGAAATTAAACCAAATTTTTTTTTTTTTTAATAGACTTATTCTGTGGTAACTGGTTGTAAGAGACTTCTTAGTAAATTCACTGTGATAGTCTTTGAGATCATGGGAGAGAATGAAAGAAGAGCCCTTTTTTGAGACCAATGGAATGCCAAATTTGGAACAAAGTTTTAATACATGAATTCTTGTATTTTCCAGAAAGCCCTATAACTCTCTTGGGTCAAGATTTGTTAAGTAAATTGTAATCTCAAATAACGTTTTCTGAGAATTCTGTTTAGTTGCATGTCCCACAAGAAGCTGCTTGGATGGTGCAGATCTGCTTGCTGCAAGTGAGAAATCTCCAAGGAAATTTCGAATGCTGTATTTCCACTAGTATTGGCAGACAATGTTTCGATAAAGCAAACACTACACTGATAGAACTGAAACAGGACTTCGATCCGGTAAGGGAAAACAATATACAATAAATATGACAGCAAAATGGAGTTAGAAACTTTGAGGAATAAATTTATGACAACCTTTCAAGCTAACTGCATTTGATTGGACTTGCAGATGTGTCTGTTTATAGCTACAACAGAGAAACAACCTGTGGCTATTGTGGGACAGCATGATGAGAATGATAACAGACTGATATAGCGACTGTTACTCTGATCAAGAAATGCAGGGAATGAATTTAAGTCTTAATAGGCCATGATCCTTTTGTCATATATGTACCATTTGTGAAATTTAATTCTGATTTTTTTATTTGTAATCTATGTCCTTGTAAATTGCACTAGCCAATTTTCTTAACAGCACAGCTTTTGGCATGCCTAAATGTACAGTGTAAATTGCTGCAGAACCTGCAAGTCTTTAACATCAGGTCACAGACCATACTTTTATCTGGCCTGATCCTACATACTTGCACAGTTTTTATTGATGGTTCTGGGAAGTCTTATGAAGCTGTAGTGGTCTGCCGTGAAGATAACAATTGGCGTCATTCTGTAAAAATTATTGAAGGTTCAACCCAATTAGCAGAACTTGGCGCAGCTTTACATTACTTAGAGCTTTTTAAGGAGGAACCTCTGAATTTGATTTGTGATTCTGAGTATGTTGTCAAGGTCCAACGCACATATCTGATTCCAAACTGGTGGGGTTTTTTTGTTTGTTTTTTTTTTTCGTTTGTTTGGGTTTTTTGTTTGTTTTTTTGTTGTTGTTTGTTAAAAAAACAAAACAAAACAAAACAAAACAAAAAAAACCCAACCCAAAAATGACAAAATAAAAACAAAAACAAAAAGGGGGAGAAGTAGGGGAAACACCACAAAACCAGTGGTTAAAGACACTGTATGTGATGAAACACTTTTCAAGTATGACCCAAAACCATTCTAAATCTGAAAGAACCTATATTAGTTATGGTCAAATCACTAGTTAAATGTCAATAGAAAAGGCCACATCAGTTGATAACCTGGGGAAAAAGGTTATGCTTGTGTCATTACAGGCCAAGGATCGAAGTGGATTCCTGTGAAATGGACCAAACCATGGCTGAATAATGACAACAAAGATTCAATGGATGCTGATGGACAGGAGGGAAATAAGTTGTGAGGACTGTTTCAGATGTAAACTGTGGATCCTAATTCAGTGTTATAGATGCTCACAGACCTGGTGGTCCAGAAGCCTATTAGCAAGCAGGTGGTGTACCTTCTGTGGAGAATGGCAATTTAAACAAACAGCAGGAGAGCCAAAAGGGTGTATTACACTTAGATAGTCAATGCAAAAATGAGGTAAAATTATGAGACATTCCTACCATAGTATCTACTGCACTCCTTCTCCCTAGTCTAGCAGCTGGTAAAGCTTTAGGAGACATATCAAAGTTAAGCTATTGGTCTTTTAAACAGGCTAATCTAACTTCTGAGATACTAACTCAATTAGTAGTAGATGTTGATGGTATTAGGCATACTACTCTACAAAATCGCATAGTTATAGATCTTTTACTTTTAACACTAGGTCATGGTTGTGAAGAATTGGAATGTGTTGTATTAACTTGTCTGATCCTTCTGAATCTATTCATAGTACTTTAGACAAACTAAAACAGCACGTTAATAAGATTGTCATAGTAGAATTAAGGTTTGACAAATGTTTTAAAAGCTTGGGAATAGGTGGGTAGTTGTTTGATCTTATTATGTAAGGCTTAGCTACATTATATGTAACTGTAATCGTTGTTAATCATGTGATTGTATGCTGCAGTGTATTTCAAAGATGATTCATCACGTTGTAAATAAGGCCTGGCTGGTTCAAGAACAAAAAGGGGGAATTGTGGGAGATTTGAGATATTTTCTTGAGGTTGTTGTGTGGATGGGTTTCTATTAGATGGAGAGTTATTTCTGAACTAGCCAGGCCCAAAGGAATTTTAATGCTGCTTCAAAAAGCTGAAAACAGGACCTGCTGTGGGAGTGAGGCAGTTCTACAATAACAGGACCTCAACAAGATGTAAATCAACAGACCTATTAGCAGTGAGACTCGGGCACGTGGACAGCTCGTGAATATGGACAATATCCAATCAACTAATGCATGCTCGGAGCATGGACGTGTGATCAGGAAATAACTGCATATATAAGGAGGCTTGTTTCTGTAGTAAATGTCTTTGCTTGATTTCATATTGGATTGTGTGGAGTCCATGATTTCTCGCCCTCGCAATTACCAGTAGCAATTAATGTCATACAGCTCACATCATGGGAGTATACTCACCCAAAATCAAATCCCCTTGAGGTACACATCAGACTCCTCCATCCTTCAGCATTACACAAGCACACCACAGGGACTTTATCCCCTTCTACAGTACGTGGAAGCTTCAATTGGACAGGGCCAGCTCAACTGGTAGATCCCCTAGTGTTAACTAACCAAGTGGCCTTTGCTAAATTTGAATCCCAATTTCTGAAGATTCCACCACCCATTGCTCTTAGTGTAGGCTTTAACAATCCATTGTACCATTCAATTTTCCTGGAGCCTGGTACATGATAGGGGATGTGATATACCCACTCAATGCCATGCTCTTTGGCCCAAGTGTCTATGAGTTCTTTCTGGAAATGAGTCCCATTGTCTGACTCAGTTCTTTCTGGGATGCCATGTTGCCATAGAACTTGCTTCTCAAGGCCCAGGATCATGTTCCAGGCAGTGGCATGGGGCACGATGTATGTTTCCAGCCATCCAGTGGTTGCTTCCACCATTGTAAGCACATAGTACTTGCCTTGGTAGGTTTGTTGGAATGTGATATAGTCAATCTCTCAGGCCTCCCCATATTTATACTTTAGCCATTGCCCCCCATACCACCCAGGCTTTAACCGCTTGTCGTGCTTGATTGTAACCTGTTTCACATTCATGGATAACCTGTGCAATAGTGTCGATGGTCAAGTCCATCCCTCAATCACAAGCCAATCCATGTTGCATCCCTTCCTTGATGACCTGAGGCATCATGGGCCCACTGAGCTAGGAATATTTCACCTTTATGTTGCCAGTCCAAATCCACCTCAGCCACTTGAATCTCAGCAGCCTGATGCACCTGCTGCTTGTTTTGATGTTCTTCAGTGGACTGACTTTTAGGCACATGAGTATCTACATGGTGCACTTTTCTAGGCATGTTCTCTGGCCGGGTAACAATATCTTGCCATAATTCAGCAGCCCAGATGAGTTTGCCTCTGCAATGCCAGTTGCTCCTCTTCCATTGATGTAACCACTCTCACAGGGCATTTTCCGCCATCCATGAATCAGTATAGAGATAAAGCACCAGCCATTTTTATTGTTTAGCAATATCTAAAGCCAGCTCGACGGCTTTCATCTCTGCAAACTGACTTGATTCACCTTGTCCTTCAGTGGCTTCTGTGACTTGTTGTGTGGGACTCCACACAGCAAATTTCCACCTCTGATGCTTTGCTACAATATGACATGACCCATCAGTGAAGAGGACACATGACTTCTCATTCTCAGTTAACTTATTATACGGTGGGGCCTCTTCAGAATGTGTCACCTCTTCGTCTGGCAGTACTCCAAAATCCTTACCCTCCGGACAGTCTGTGATCACTTCTAAGATCCCTGAGTGATCAAGGTTCCCCACTCGAGCCTGTTGTGTGATTAGTGCAACACACTTACTCCACATAGCATCAGTTGTGTGATGAGTAGAGGGAACCTTCCCTTTGAACATCCAACCCAGCACTGGCAGTCGAGGTGCTGGGAGAAGCTGTGCTTCAGTACCAACCACTCCTGAAGCAGCTTGAACCCCTTCATATGCTGCCAATATCTCTTTTTCAGTTGGAGTACAGCAGAGCCCAAATCCTCTGTATCCTTGATTCTAAAACACCTGGGGTCAACCTCGAGTCTCCCCTGGTGCTTTCTGCCAAAGGCTCCAGGTAGGGTCATTCTCCCCAGCTACAGTGAAGAGCATATTTTTAACATCTTGTCCTGCCTGGACTGGCCCAAGAGCCACAGCATGGACTGTCTCCCACTTAATTTGTTCAAAGGCTTGCCATTGCTCAGGGCCCCACCCAAAATCATTCTTCTTCCGGGTCACTTGATAAAGAGTGCAAACGATCTGACTGTAGTCTGGAATCTGCATTATTCAAAAACCCATAACCCCCAAGGAAGTCTGTGTATCCTTTTTATTAGTTGGTGGAGACATAGCTGTTGATCACATCCATTGGGATCTGATGATGTCAATCTTGCCATCTTACTCCTAAAAACTGGATCTCCCATGCAGGTCATTGACCTTACTTTGCTTTATAGCAAAACTGGTTTTCAGAAGAATTTGGATTATTCTTTCCCCTTTCTCAAAAAATTCTTCTGCTGTGTTGCCCCGCATGATGATGTCATCAATGTACTGCAGGTGTTCCGGAGCTTTGCCCTGTTCCAGTGCAGTCTGGATCAGTCCATGACAAATGGTAGGGCTGTGTTTCTACTCCTGGGGCAGTCGATTCCAGGTGTCCTGGATGCCCCTCCAATTGAAAGCAAACTGTGGCCTGCACTCTGCTGCCAAAGGAATAGAGAAAAATGCATTAGCAATGTCAATTGTGGCATACCACTCGGCTGCCTTTGACTCCAGTTCATATTGCAGCTCTAGCACAGCAGCACTTAATGGTGGCGTGAATTCATTCAGGCCATGATAGTCTACCGTTAGTCTCCACTCTCCATTGGACTTTTGCACTGGCCATATGAGACTGTTGAAGAGTGTGTGAGTCTTACTGATCACTCCTTGGCTCTCTAGTTAACAAATCCACTTATGGATGGAAATCAGAGTGTCTTGGTTAGTGTGATACTGCCACCGGTGCACCATCGTGGTAGCAATTGGGACCTGCTGTTCTTTGACCCTCATCAATCCTACAAGACAAGGGTCTTCCGAGAGACAGGGCAAGGTAGATAGCTGTTTCATGTCCTGTCTCCACGGCTGCTATTCCAAAGGCCCACCGGTACCCTTTTGGGTCCTTAAAATATCCTCTTCTGAGGTAGTCTATACGAAGAATACACAGAGCAACTGGACCAGTCACAATGGGGTGTTTTTGCCAGTCCTTCCCAGTTAGACTCACTTCAGCCTCCAGTACAGTCACCTGTTGGCATCCTCCAGTCACTCCAGAAATACTGATGAGTTCTGTCCCTTCATTGGTTGATGGAATTAGAGTACATTGGGTCCTGGTGTTCACTTGAGCCTTGTACTCGTGTGAGTCTGATGTTCCAGGACATTGAATCCACACAGCTTGTCCCTCTCCTCCACCTGGCTGGAGGCAGGGCCCCTCTAGTCCTGGTCATGGTACTCACTGCTTCCTTTTTGCAAGAATGAATCAGAATCCCCTTCAAGAGGTTCAGAAGTAAGATCAGCCCTTCTACTCTGGGGGACTGCCCACTGGAAACTGGAGTAGCATTTTTCCTGGCAGAATCCCTTCTTGTGGTTGTCTTTCCTTGCAACTCATGTACACGTGCCTCTAGGACTGAGGTAAGTTTTTCCATCCCATCTCCTCATCACTTCTCCATGGTCACACAGGAAAAGTTCCGAGGAAAAGTCTGTGGTGGCATTCGTGCCAGCAAGTGGCAGCTCTTGGGAGAGAAGCTGACAGGGCTTGGGTGTTTCCAGGAGCAACCGTGAGAGATTTAAATGGTTCTAAGGAGCACAAGCGATCAGGGCAAGCAAACAGGGGTGTGGGGGTTTGCACGGCAGGGCATGCAGGAAGTGCGCTGCAGGCTACTTGTAGGTCCACAACCCAAGGTAGTACTCATGCTCTAGGTCTGCCATAATGGTGTGCACTCGCCTCAGAGTTAAAAACAGTGCGCTTGCAGGGAAAGCCCCTGAGATGTCTCATGCTTCCACCCAGACAGAACTGGTAAGGAAGGAGACTTCAGTACAGGTGGTATGTTGCAATGAGTACCCAGACCCTACTCCTGGAGAAAAGGTAAATACCTGCACAAGGTGTGCACAGGTTGATGATCTGCTATGTCAGGTGATTGAGTTGCAAGAAACAGTTAAAAGGCTGTGCAGTATTAGAGGAGCTGAGATGGTGATAGATAGGTGGTTACAGAACCATGCTCCTGTAGCAGACATCACTGAGAATGTAGCGGACACCACTGAAAATGAGGCACCTTGGACCCTGGTGACCCGCTAAAGCAGGGCTCCATCTCAGTCTCCACCCTCCAGCATCACAAGTGAAAACAGATATGAAGCTTTAACAGCTATAGGCATCAATGAGCAAGGTCTGCAAGAAGAAACTGCACCAGTAGCACACAGTGGATACCGTAAAAAGAAACTAAGAGTGTTTGTGGTGGGTGACTCTGTTAAAGGGCACTGAAGCGCACATCTGCCATCCTGACCGGGAATCACAAGAGGTATACTGCCTTCTGGGAGCTAAGATCCGAGATGTTGCTGAGAGCGTTCCACAACTTGTCAAGAGCACAGACTGCTATCCACTGCTGCTCTTTCATGAGGGGACAAATGACACTGCAAGCCAGAGTCTGGGCAGAATCAAGGAAGACTATAAAGCCCTAGGGGCACAAGTGAAAAATATTGGTGCCCAAGTTACCTTTTCCTCCATTCTGTAGTTGGATGAAAGGGGGCAGCCAGAAATGAATGCATAATGCACATTAACTCCTGGCTTTGAGGCTGGTGCCCTTGTGAGGGTTTTGACTTTTATGACAATGGGACGCCCTTTTATGACTATAGCCTGTTAGGGAGGGATGGAATCCATCTGTCTGAAAGAGGCAAGGGAATCTTAGGCAGTGAGCTTGCGGGGTGGGGTCCTAAGTGGTAATGCTCATGCCATCACATCCAATTAGGGAACAAGCCAGGCCAACCACAGCAGCAACAAATATTCCTTAGTGGCCTCCCAAGATGAGAACCAGAAGACTCAAGGGTATGTATGGCTATGGTGAATCCTTCTGCACCCCTCATGGGACTGCAGCCTATTAATCTAGATGTAAAAATTCATATAATAACTCCAGACAATGCTGTATGGTTCTATACCCTGACTTCTCTTATTTTACATCCTTTGCTAATATCAGATTTTCGAGTTCTTTTATTTTGGGTATCTACGATGAATACCTGTACCTTATCTCAAAGAGACAGCATTGGAACAGTGTTATTGGTGTTGAGAACACGACATATTGTATTGAAGTTCAATTTGAAAAAGCACAAGCCAGATGTCTCCAAACTGTGTGGATAATCACCTCATGTCAGGTTATCAGACCCAGAGTAACATTAGCTGCAGAAGCTGGAACAACATATATGTATTACTGGAAGGTGATGACACCCCTGTTTTCTTCACCTACCACAGGTTGGCTCATCGTGCTTTGCTATCTTGTACTAAAAGCATATGCCCTGGATAGGTTTCTTCAAGACCAATATGTAAATACTTAGATTTGGTTGGCCTCTACTGTAAATAACTCATCTGCCTTTTATATTAAGGGAAGACTAATGGCTGCAGATCTTTTAAAAATGTGTTTTATTAGCATGTCAACCCTGGTAGCTGTATTACAGAATTATACTATGCTAAGGGATTTTGATATTAATGTTTCTTATTGCTGTTTTTTCTGAGTAGGTAATGGCTGTAAAAGCTGCTTCAATTTTGAAGGCATGTGCTGCTTTAGCATAGCTGATGAACTAGCCAGAATAGAAGATGACATATAACATCTTCAGTACTAACGCATCAAGGGAAACAATCTACTGATAATGCCTGGCTGAATTACTTGTTTAATTCCTTGACAAGAGAAATGGAACACCTGATTTAAAGCATTATTGTATGCGGTGATGAGAACAACGCATACAGACATGCATATGGATCAGAGTAATAATCAATACTAGAGGCTGAATAATAGTTTTACAGAAACAATTGGGCAAAAACCCCCACATTCCAAGTATATCAATGTTTGCTTTCTCATCATATTGTCCTACAATAGCCACAGGATGCCTCTGTGTTGTAGCTATAAATAGACAAATCTGCAAGTATAATCAAATGCAGACAGCCTGTAAGGTTGTCATAAACTTGTTCATCAAAGTCTCTAACCCCATTTTGGCTTTTGTATTTACTGGACATTGTTTTTCCTTAATGGCTCAAAGTCCTCTTTCAGTTGTCTCAGTGTAGTATTGGTTTTATCAATACTTCAGTTGCCAATACTAGTGGAAATACAGCATCCAAAATTTCCTTGGATATTTCTTGCTTGCAGCAAGCAGATCTGTACCTTCCAAGCACCTTCTTATGGGGCATGCAACTAAACATTCTTCTCAGAATATTTCTTCTCTTCAACATTTCTTCTCAGAAAATGTTATTTGAGCATACAGTTTACTTAACAAATCTTGATCCAAGAGAGGTATAGGGCTTTCTGGCAAATACACAAATTCATGTGTTAAAACTTTGTTCCAAATTTGGCATTCCATTGGATTTTTAAAACGGCCTTTCTTTTTTTCCCATGACCCCAAGAACTAGCACGGTGAATTTTCTAAGAAGTCCCTTGCAACTAGTTAACACAGAATCACAAAATTAACCCATTTTCAGTCAAACGAGCACATTCCACCCCTTATTCCATACCATTTACGGCATGCTTAGGCCTTATCAATACATTCTAGTTAATTACTACTACTATATATGTACATATATACATATACAAATATATACATATATATGCAGATGTAATTCATCATTCTCTTAGTCCATGGACCATCCTTTTGAAAAGTTCATTAAGTTCATTTAGTTAATGACTTTAAGCTTCATTTATCACAACAATCTCCCAGAGCAGGAAAAAATGGTATAGCTAGTTCATCTCATGCCCACACCTTGTGAGTTAAAGACATCATTTTTGAAGAAGCGGTCAGGCACCACTTGTTGAAGCCAGCTCTTTTTTCATCACCACTGCATTGATCTGAAAGACACTTATGGAACACCATTAGTATGGCATATAGCATCATAGAGCAATTAACATCATGCAGTTCAATATTGAATATGCTTACCTAAAATCAAATCTCCTTGAGGTACATATTGAACTTCTCCATCCTTCAGCATTACCCACCAAGTGCTGCCAGGTCCTTGGGCAAAAACAATCCAACAAATGGGCTTGATTTTGCCTGAGGAAGAAATAACCCAGACTGCCATCCCTAAAATATTTTTAACGTGTGCTACAGGGACTTTATCTCCTTCTACAGTACATAGAATTTCTGATTGGGCGAGTCTGGCTCAACTGATTGATCCTCTAGCGTTGACCAACCAAGTGGCTTTTGCTAAATGTGAATCCCAGTTTTTAAAGGTTCCACCAATCATTGCCTTTAGTGTAGTTTTTAACAAACAATTGTACATTTCAAATTGCCCAGAGGCTGGTGCATGATATGGAATGTGATATACCCACTCAATATCATGCTCTTTGGCCCAATTGTCTATAAGACGGTTTCTGAAATGAGTGCCACTGTCTGATTCAATTCTTTCTGGTGTGTCGTGTCACCAAAGGACTTGCTTTTCAAGACCCAAGATAGTATTCCGGGATGTAGCATGGAGTACAGCATATGTTTCCAGCCATCTGGTGGTTACTTCCACCATTGTAAGTACATAACGCTTACCTGGATGGATTTGTGGAAGTATAATATAATCAATCTGCCAAGCCTCTCCATACATATATTTTAGCCGTCACTCCCCATATCATACAGGCTTTAACCATTTGGCTTGTTTGATTTGGGCACATGTCTCACATTCATGAATAACCTGTGAAATAGTGTTCATAGTCAAGTCTACTCCTTGATCGCGAGCCTATTTATACGTTGCATCTCTGCCTTGATGTCCTGAAGCATCATGGGCTCACCAAAATAGGAAAAATTCACCTTTATCTTGCCAGTCCAAGTCCACCTCTGCTACTTTAATCTTAGCAGCCTGATCTGCTTTCTGGTTGTTTTGATGTTCCTCAGTGGCTCAACTTTTAGGCACATGAGTGTCCACATGATGAACTTTTACAGGCAGGCTCTCTAACCAGGCAGCAATGTCTTGTCACAGTGTGTCAGCCTAAATGGCTTTACCTCTGCATTGCCAGCTGCTCCTCTTCCATTGCTGTAACCACCCCCACAAGGCATTTGTTACTATCCATGAGTCAGTGTAAAGTACTGGCCACTTTTCTCATTCAGCAATGTCCAAAGCCAGCTGGATGGTTTTTATTTCTGCAAATTGACTAGATTCACCTTGTCCTTCAGTGGCTTCTGTGATTCCTTGTGTGTGACTCCACACAGCAGCTTTCCATCTCCGATATTTTCCTACAAGACGGCAGGATCCATCTGTGAACAGTGCATACTGCTTATCAGTCTCTGAAAGAGTATTATAAGGTGGTGCTTCTTCAGCACATTACTTCCTCTTCATCTGGTGACATCCCAAAGTCTTTACTTTCTTTCCAATCTGTAATCACTTCTAAGATCCCTGGGCAATTGGGACTCCCTATTCGAGCTTGTTGAGTGATAAATGCAATCCACTTACTCCACATAGCATTGGTTGCATGATGCGTAGAGGGAACCTTCCCTTTGAACATCCAGCCCAACACTGGTAGTCGAGGTGTCAGGAGAAGCTGTGCTTCAGTACAAATCACTTCTGAAACAGCTCGAACTCCTTCATATGCTGCTAGTATCTCTTTTTCAGTTGGAGTACAGTTGGCTTCAGATCCTTTGTATCCTTGACTCCAAAAACCTAAGGGTTGACCTCGGGTTTCTCCTGATGCTTTCTGCCAGAGGTTCCAGGTAGGACTATTATCTCCGGCTGCGGTGTAGATCACATTTTTAACATCTAGTCCAGTCCAAACTGGTCCAAGGGCCACCACATGAGTTATCTCACGCTTAATTTGTTCAAAGGCTTGTCATTTTTCAGAGCTCCACTCAAAACAGTTCTTTTTCCGAGTAGTTCGACAGAGAGGGCTCACAATTTCACCGTAGTCAGGAATATGCATTCTCCAAAAACCTACAACACCCAAGAAAGTCTGTGTCTCCTTTTTATTACTAGGTGGAGACATAGCTGCAATTTTTTTGATCACATCCATTGAGATGTGAAGATGTACCTCTTGCCACTTTATTCCTAAAAACTGGATCTCTCGTGCAGGTCCCTTGACCTTGCTTCGTTTTATGGCAAAACAAGCATCCAAAAGAATCTGAATTATTCTCTCACCTTTCTCGAAGACTTCTTTCGCTGTTTCACCCCATACAATGATGTCATCAATATATTGCAAGTGTTCTGGAGCTTTACCTTGTTCCAACGTGGTTTGGATCAGTCCATGGCAGATGGTAGGGCTGTGTTTCCCCACCTGGGGCAAGCAATTCCATGTGTACTAGATGCCCCTCCAGGTGAAAGCAAACTGCAGCCTGCACTCTGCTGCTACAGGAATAGAGAAAAACACATTAGCAATGTCAGTTGCGACACACCACTTGGCTGCCTTTGACTCCAGTTCAAATTGCAGTTTGAGCATGTCAGGCACAGCAGCATTCACAGAATCACAGAATCACACAATGTTAGGGATTGGAAGGGACCTCGAAAGATCACCTAGTCCAGTCCCCCTGCCAGAGCAGGAACATCTAGATGAGGTTACGCAGGAAGGCGTACAGGCAGGTCTAGAATGCCTCCAGAATAGGAGACAGCCTGTTCCAGTGTTCTGTCACCCTCACTGAGAAGAAGTTTATTCTCAAATTTAAGTGGAACCTTTTGTGTTCCAGTTTGTACCCATTATCCCTTGTCCTATCATTGGTTGTCACCAAGAAGAGCCTGGCTCCATCCTCCTGACACTCACCCTTTATATATCAGTAAACATTAATGAGGTCACCCCTCAGTCTCCTCCAAGCTAAAGAGACCCAGCTCCCTCAGCCTTTCCTCATAAGGGAGATGGTCCACTCCCTTAATCATTTTTGTTGCCCTGCGCTGGACTCTCTCTAGCAGTTCCCTGTCCTTCTTGAACTGAGGGGCCCAGAACTGGACACAATATTCCAGATGTGGTCTCACCAGGGCAGAGTAGAGGGGAAGGAGAATCTCTCTCAACCTACTATCCAACCCCCTTCTATTACACCCCAGGATGCCATTGGCCTTCCTGGCCACAAGGGCACAATGCTGGCTCATGGTCATCCTGCTGTCTACCAGGACCCCCAGGTCCCTTTCCCCTACACTGCTCTCTAACAGGTCATTTCCCAACTTATACTGGAACCTGGGGAACCTGGGGTTGTTCCTACCGAGATGCAAGACTCTACACTTGCCCTTGTTATATTTCATTAAATTTTTACCTGCCCAACTCTCCAGCCTGTCCAGGTCTCGCTGGATGGTGGCACAGCCTTCTGGCATGTCAGCCACTCCTCCCAATTTGGTGTCATCAGCAAACTTGCTGATAGTACACTCTATTACCTCATCCAAATCACTGATGAATATATTGAATAATACAGGCCCCAGTACTGACCCTTGAGGCACTCCACTAGACACAGGCCTCCAACTAGACTCCGCCCCATTGACCATGACTCTCTGGCTTCTTCCCTTCAGCCAGTTCGCAGTCCACCTCACTACCCGATCATCCAGACCACACTCCCTCAGTTTATCTGTGAGGATGCTGTGGGAGATTGTGTCAAATGCTGTACTCAAGTCAAGGTAGACCACGTCCACCGCTCTGCCATCATCCATCCATCTTGTTATGTCCTCATAAAAGTCAATGCAGTTGGTCAAGCACAACTTCCCTTTGGTGAAGCCATGTTGACTGCCCATAATGACCCTCTTATCTCTAATATGCCTTGAGATGGCACCAAGGATAAGTTGTTCCATCAGTTTCCCAGGGATGGAGGTGAGGCTGACCAGTCTATAGTTACCTGGGTCCTCCTTCTTGCCCTTTTTGAAGACTGGAATGACATTTGCTTTCCTCCAGTCCTCAGGCACCTCTCCCATCTCTCAAGACTTGGCAAAGATGATGGAGAGCGGTCCAGCAATGACCTCAGCCAGCTCCCTCATTACCTGCGGGTGCATCCCATCAGGACCCATGGATTTATGGATGTCCAGATTGCCTAACTGCTCCCTAACCCAGTCCTCATCAACCGAGGCAAACTCCTCCATTGTCCTGCCTTCCTCTGGGGCCTCAGCGGTACGGGGCTCCTCAGGACAGCTTCTGGCAGAGTAGACAGAGACAAAGAAGGTGTTCAGTAACTCTGCCTTCTCTGTATCTTCTGTCACCAGGGCACCCACTTCGTTCATCAGTGGGCCTACATTGCCTCTGGTGTTATTTTTATCTGCTATGTATTTGAAAAAGCTCTTCCTGTTTTCCTTGACCCCTCTGGCCAGGTTCTAATTCTAAGGAGGCCTTAGCTTTCCTAGTTGCCTCCCTACACCCTCTGACGACAGCCTTATATTATCCTCAAGTGGCCAGCCCCTCCTTCCATGATCTATAAACTCTTCTCTTCCACTTGAGTGTAACTTCATTCAGGCCACGATAGTCTACAGTTAGTCTCCACTGGTCACTAGACTTACGCACTGGCCAAATTGGGCTGTTAAAAGGTGAGCAAGTCTTACTGATCACACCCTGGCTCTCCAGTTGACGAATCAGCTTCTGGATAGGAATCAAAGAGTCTTGATTGGTGCAATATTGCCAGCAATGCACTGTCGTGGTAGCAATTGGCACCTGCTGGTCATCAGCCATCAGCAGTCCTGCAACAGAAAGGTCCTCTGAGAGACCAGGCAAAGCCAACAGCTGTTTGATATTCTCAGTGTCTGTGGCTGCTATGCCAAATGCATGCTGATACGCTTTTGGGTCCTTAAAATACCCTCTCCTGAGGCAGTCTATTCCAAGGATGCATGGAGC
The DNA here is from genome assembly GCF_963082525.1 of Nesoenas mayeri. Lineage (NCBI taxonomy): Eukaryota > Metazoa > Chordata > Aves > Columbiformes > Columbidae > Nesoenas > Nesoenas mayeri. The sequence goes on from NC_137553.1 coordinate 15,614,369, forward strand.
ATGTGGGAGAGTCACAATGGGATGCTTTTGCCAGTTTTTTCCAGTCAGGCTCATTTCAGCCTCTGCAACAGTCAGTTCCTGGGATCCCCCAGTCACTCCAGAAATACTGATGGATTGTGTTCCTTTATAGTTTGAGGGGATTATCGTGCACTGAGCACCAGTGTCCACCAAAGCTTTGTACTCCTTGGGGTGTGTTGTACCAGGCCATTGTATATGCACAGTCCAATAAACTCTGTTGTTCCTTTCCTCAGCCTGGCTGGAGGCAGGACCCCTCTAATGTTTGTTATGCACAGTCTTTGTGTACGAATTAGAGGTTCCTTCAAGAGGATCAGAATCTCTTCTGTAAACTGGAGTAGCCATTTTCCTAGGAGTTTTTCATTTTAACTCATGTACTCGTTCTTGAAGTTCTGAGGTAGGCCTTCTATGCCACCTTCTCATGTTTTCTCCCTGCTCACAGAGGAAGAACCACAGTGAACCTCTTTTTGTGGACTGCCTCTGTCCTCTCTCTTGAGATTGGAAATGCCTTCTCCTAATAGCTGAAATGTGCAGGTGGTGAATGGAATCTGTCTTCTCTGAGTTCTTTGATTTCTTGCAACAGCTTTTCAATCCAGTCATCAGATTTTTCACACAGTTTCTCCACAAGCCTGTAGAGAGCCAGCAAGGCTGTCCTCAAAGTCCCAAAGCTGCTTAATCACATCAGAAATTCTTTGTCTACCTCCAGCTGACCAGATCATTGCTGCCAATGACTTAGCATATGTAGGTGGTGCGCTTCATACAAACCTGCGCCACATAGGTCGTGTACGATTGATTCCATCTGGGTCTGTCCCCTCTTGGCTGTTTGGCTCAAAATATATGATCTCCCGCACAGCTATTTCTCTCAGGAACTGGATACCTCTCTCCATAGTATTCCATTTCCCTGGTTTACATATACAATCTTTCATAGCTGTCAGGAGTCGGATCCAGAGGGTGGTGGAGTTGTTCTCTCTTGAAATTGCCCTATCAAGGGTGGAATCCCTTGACAGAGATCCCAACTGCCTGGCTTCCCCACCTTCTAGTTCCATACTCTCAGCTCCCTCATCCCAGCATCAGAGCAACCAGGTTACAACATTCTCACCTTCACGACGACTAAAATCTTTTCACATAACTCTCAGCTTGTTAGCATTGAAGGACACATAACCACGGGCGTAGTTATATGCGGTGCTTTATTACAGCGCTGGGAAACCAGGGGTTCGCACCCAAAGCTGGCTTCGCAGGTCAGTTTAAGTTACACAGTATTTATAGAGTCCATTCACATACATATTCATATATTCATTAAGATACGTAGCGGTTACTCAGTATTGATTACAACATTGATTGTAACATCTTGGAACTATTTTGATCATGTGCAGTGTCCTCACTCTATGCGTATTTAGGCTAAGATAAAGGCTAGGTTGTTAAGATAAGAGTATACTCGAACACGATACGCTTGAACATCCTCTCAGGGACAGTTTACAAAACTGATTCATCCTTTCAGGAACATTTTGTAAAACTGGTTCGGTTACTAACATTTCCTCCCTTTGAAAATGCTTTTCTATTCTTAGACAATGCATTTTCACCTCAATCAATTTCTTCGATTATTCATTGGTAATTCCCTTCAGGTGTGATAGTTCCAGTTGTGCCTCTTCATAAGCTGGAGAGTTATCAAATATAGGATCAGCATAATTCCTACTCAGGATACTGAAAATGCGATTATTCCTAGCATTTGTTTGACTAATTATGCGCTTAATACCTACATAAACAAAGAAGAACAACCACAATTGCAAGTACAACTACACTTTCTAGTAGTGAATGTACCCATCCCCCCAAATTTAAATCGAATTTATTCAACAGAGCTCCTATCCAGCTCTGTTCTGCATCTTGTCTTTCCTTTTGCAGCTCCACTTGTGTTTGGGTCAGCTCGGAAATGTCTTTCTCAACCTCTGAAGTTACGTACTGGATTTTCAAGTGCCAGTGGTCGACTCCACACTAATGCAGATCGGAGTCGATTCAGTGTCCTGCCAAGAGACAACACATAATTGTACAAGTCCTGATTACCCTTTATGTGGACCTCTGGATTTGGGTTTGGTGCTTCATAGGGTTTGCCATACAGAATTTCGTACAGACTTACTGACATTCCGCTCTTAGGTTTTATCCTGATACTCAACAATGCTATTGGTAAGGCCTGTGGCCATTGAATCTTTGCCTCCTGACAGACCTTACTAAGTTGTCTTTTTAAATTTTGGTTCATTTTCTCTACCTGTCCACTGGACTGGGGCCTCCAGGGAGTATGCAGATCCCACTGAATCCCTAAACATCTGCTAACCTCCTTTACCAGTTGTGTCACAAAATGGGGCCCCCTATCGGATGATATTCCTATTGGTAACCCAAATATAGGGATTATTTCTTTTAATAACCATTTCACAGTTTCTTTTGCTTGGTTGGTGCGACAAGGGAAGGCTTCTGGCCATCCAGAAAAGGTATCCACCACAACGAGTAGATATCTATATCCACGAGTTCTGGGGAGTTCCGTGTAATCTATTTGCCAACAATCCCCAGGTTGCATGCTTGTCTTAATTTTCCCCATTTCTATTTTTCTTTTTACTAGAGTATTATTTTTCAAGCAAATTTCACACTTAGCTGTAATAGACTTTGCCATTGTTAACATCTGGACCGACATAATTTGTTTTCTTAGATAAGTTACCAATGCTTCTGCACCCCAGTGACACTTCTGGTGTTCCGTCTGAAGTATTCCTCTCATAATAGTGGTTGGCACCACAACTTGTCCATTGGTGGTTACATACCACCCAGAATTATTCTTGCTGGCTCTTACTAGACTTGCCAGTTTTTCATCTTCTATGGAATATTTAGGTGGCTCTGAAGGTAATAAATCAATTGCTCTTACCTTCTGGGAGACAAGACCCACCATTGTTCTCACTTGCCATGTCACTGACCGAGCTGTTTGATCAGCAAGCCGATTTCCCCCAATAATTTTCGATGTTCCACTTTGATGAGCTTTACAGTGCATTATAGCAACTTGCGATGGTTTCTGAATGGCATTAATCAAGTTCAGTATTTCCTTCTGGTATTTAATGTTTGTTCCTTGTGAGGAGAGCAGTCCCCGCTCTTTCCAAAGGGCTCCATGCACATATTTGATGACTTCCACACAATCATGTTCCAGATCTCCTTCTTCAGTACCTGCACCCAAAAATTCAGCAGGATTCATTAGGTTAGTAGTTTTTAGAACATCATCATCTTGTTCTGTCAGAATTACCTGGTATTTCATCATTCTGCTTGGGGAAAGCCAATGGCCCCCCTTTTGTTCCAATACTGTTGTCACCATATGGGATACAAACACTTCTATCCTTTTTCCCATAGTTAATTTTCGGACCTCCTGGATCAGCATTACTGTAGCAGCTACCGCCCGTAAGCGTGCCAGCCACCCAGCACTTACCGGATCTAGCTGTTTGGAAAAATAGCCAACAGGTCTTTTCTAGGATCCTAGTCGTTGGGTTAATACTCCCAAGGCAAGTCTTTGTCACTCGTGTACAAACAACTGGAAGTCTTTGCTCAAGTCCGGCAGGCCCAAAGCAGGTGCCTGCATCAAAGCCTGTTTTAGCTTTTGGAAGGCCTCACGTTGTGGCTTTCCCCACTTGAACGTTTTACTCCCTTGTGCTTCATACAAAGGTTTGGCGATCAACCCATAGTCCGTAATCCACAGTCTGCACCATCCTGTCATTCCTAAAAAGATCTCAACTCACGTAAGTTTTGTAGTTCTGAAATAGCACAAATAGCATGTATCCTGTTCAGGCTTAGCCTTCGCTGTCCTTGAGAGAGCTCGCATCCTAAATAGATCACAGTCTCAGATGCAATCTGAGCTTTATTTTTCGAAACTTTGTACCCGTTCATTCCCAGTTGGTTCAATATTTCAATTGTTACCTGGATGCAGAGTTCTCGTGTCTCAGTCTCAATCAGAATATCATCTACATATTGTAGCAACAAATACCATTGTCGAGGGATCATGATATGACCTTTTGTAGTCCATTCCTCGAGTTCCTTGGCTAGCTGATTTCCAAAGATGGTTGGGCTATTCTTGAACCCTTGTGGAAGGCGTGTCCAGGTTAATTGAGTTTTCCTCCCATTGTGTGGATTTTCCCATTCAAAGGCAAATAGCTTTTTGCTTTCATGGTCAAGTGGTATGCAGAAGAAGGCATCTTTTAGATCAAGTACAGTAAACCATTTATATTTCTCTTTCACAGATGTTAACAAGGTATATGGATTTGCAACTAATGTCCTTAGTGATCTGGTTTACAGCCTGCAAATCTTGGACTAATCGATAACTACCATCAGGTTTCTTTACTGGAAAAATTGGAGTATTATATTCTGATTCACATTCCTCTAGAATACCATATTTCAAGAATTTTTCAATTAGAGGTACTATTCCTAACCTAGCTTCTAGTTTCAGTGGGTACTGCCTCAACTGTACTGCCTTGGCATCTTCCTTCAGTTCCACTTTTACGGGCTGGGCTGTTTTTGATTTCCCAGGTATGTCAGTCTCCCATACCATAGGAATCACAGCCTCCTCCACTGACTACCAGGCTTTCTTTTAATAACAGAATTTGTCCTACCTTAGATTCTGGAATTTTCATTACCAGGTTTCTATCCTCAAATGTTATTATGGCATCCAATTTGGTCAATAAATCCCGTCCTAAAAGGGAAACTGGACAGTCTGGAACATATAAGAACTTGTGGGTTAGTTCCTTTTCTCCAAAACACAAATCCAAGGGTTGTAGGAGTGGCCATACTTCCTCCTTCCCTGTGGCACCAACAGTTGTTGTAGCTCTGTGACCTACCGTCCCCTGTAAGGAATTCAGTACAGATTAAGTAGCCCCTGTGTCTACTAAAAAAAATTTTACATCCCGGTTTTGGCAGCTTCTTTTAATTTTTCTAAAAGGCCGAGGGCGACTCATTCTTTTCCTGCATCACATTATACAATTTTGACCAATTCATTTGCTTCGGCATAGCAGTTTGAACGCCAATGAATAACCAATCCTGATACCTCCGGAGATGGCATAACCCGCCTCCTGTATTATAATTCCATCGGGGATCTTCTTTTGGAAAATTTTCATCAACATTACCGCTCACTGTCCCATTCCGAATATCCTCCCTTACTTTATCTCTTGCTACCCGTATAACCATATCTTTTTCTGTAGAGTCCATTAATGCGTCAAGAATCACTTGCAAATTGTCCCAGCCAGGATTCTGCGTTTTAATTATCATTTTAATTACCTGTGCAACCTTGTCCGGGTTTTCTCGGTAAGGATCAGCTGATTGTTTCCAGATTACTAAATCCTCTGGTGAAAACGGAACTTTTACATAGACTGGTTTCCCCCACACCTACTGCCTGCCGCAGGGGTGCTATTACGTTTGATGATCCCCCTCCCCGCTTCATCCCCCGCGGGGCGGGTGGGGAGCCCGGAGGAGAGGAGCTGCCTCAGCTCTAGCAGTCTAGCAGCCGCCGCTCCCCCCACCTTTTTCACCGCTTTAGCAGACAGTCAGCTTTTTTTTTTTCTCCGCAGTTTATCAAGGAGAAGCTGCCGGGCACAGGTTTGGGCTCCTTTTGCCCTTTTCTCTCTTCATTTAATTCCTGCGATTATAAACTTTATATGTAATTCTAATTAGCTGAACAATAGTTACATCTCTCAGCTCCTACCTTTTGTAACTTCTTACAGATGTCAATAAACAGCATATTAAGCATCAATCCCTGACATTAATTTTAGATCCAAATCAGTCTATCCACAGAACAACACTAACTGCAATACAGCTAACTCAATTTACTTTCATGTGTACAGATGCATCTGAAGGGGGAGCAAGGTGGCACTTTAGTAACGGAACCGGTTCTTATTTTGTAATTATTTCCCCAAACAAATTCTTTTGGTACCAAATATAAACATACAAACTAAAATACTGAGCTCAGACATGCAAACCAAATACCGAGTTCAAATATGCAAACAGGTCACAATTACACTTCTTTTTATGCATAAACAGTGCAAACCCAGCCTCCTTCTAATGTTTCAGAAAGCAATTTGATGGTGATACATTTGAATTGGACATATCAACACAGAAGGATACAGATAACTAACACAGAAAGATAACACAGGTAACTTTACCAGAACAACAATAAACAGTAAATACAGATTAAATCACCAGAACTGCAGACCAGGTGCTGAGCAGCACAAAATACCAGGTGCGCACAAATAACCAGACCAGGTGCCGAGCCTGCGGCACAAATAACCAGACCAGATGCCGAGCCTGCAGAGGTTTCCCTCTGTCTGACGGACGGTTGCCTAGGCAATACCCCGGGAGCTCCCTGCCCAACCGAGCGTGGCTTTCGCCGCGTCTGACCGGTAGGCTACCAGATGCCTGACCAGCAGGCTACCAGACCAGGTGGGTACCCAATAATCCAGATAAAGCACCTTCTTACCAGTCAGAGGTCCGTCGTGAGCAGCAGAGGGTCGGTCGCGTCCGATGCACTCCCCAAGAATACCTCGGTGCTAGCCAGAGCAGGATCGAGACGCAACCAGACTCAGCAGCCCACGAGGTCCCATCTAGGGTCGCCAAAATGTTAGCATTGAAGGACACATAACCACGGGTGTAGTTATATGCGGTGCTTTATTACAGCGCTGGGAAACCAGAGGTTCGCACCCAAAGCTGGCTTCGCAGGTCAGTTTACGTTACACAGTATTTATACAGTCCATTCACATACATATTCATATATTCATTAAGATACGTAGCGGTTACTCAGTATTGATTACAACATCGATTGCAACATCTTGGAACTATTTTGATCATGTGCAGTGTCCTCACTCTATGCGTATTTAGGCTAAGATAAAGGCTAGGTTGTTAAGATAAGAGTATACTCGAACACGATATGCTTGAACATCCTCTCAGGGACAGTTTACAAAACTGATTCATCCTTTCAGGAACATTTTGTAAAACTGGTTCGGATACTAACAAGCTCACTTGGAGAAAAGGATCGAGTCATTTCCTCTCCTCCTTGTGCTGATGACATTGACCCTTGGGTTGGTGTTGTCCTTTTACCATCATCTGTAGCACGAGTAGTCTTTCTTGTGACTTTCTTACAATGGGCAACTGATGTCGATATGGGCTCACAATCTCTTGATGTATTTCCAGAGTCTAAATGACTGTCACCAACATTGGCATAATTACAGTGGCTGTTGTGGTTACAGCAGTAGCAGCAGCGGTGCACAGTGTTGGGGGGTGCAATAGCTGCGTTGTCGGTCTATGAGGCTGGAGAAGCAACAGTGTCTGCGGTCAGGAAGGTAGCGGCCTTGGCGGCTTTGCTCTATGTAGGAGCTGGAGCTGCCTTGTCAGTCTTCGAGGCTGGAGAAGCAGCAGTCGGGGTGGGGTAGTGGGTAATGTAGCTATTGTAGCCTTCACTGTCTTGCTCTGTGTAGGAGCTGGAGCTATTTTAGTTGCCTTCCCCCATTTGGGGCAGACAGCGACCATAACCATGCCTGTTGCTGAGGCTTGATAAGATGGAACATAAGTCTCAGGAGTTAGAATAGATGCAATCCTCCTATTAAACATCATCTCTCTTATCACTGGTGTCAACTGACACACATTCAGCAGACCTGACAATACCAATAAAGTATGGTCAAAGCTCCAAGGATATTCAAAACTCTCAAAAACATCTGTAATCTGTCCTAACGTAAAAGGAAAGGTATTGTTAGTTAGCTTTTCTATAGATTGGCTCATCCAATTGGAAAACACATAGATGTATTTCTTTTTAATCTCTACTGGAGGTTTCTCTAGATATAACAGTGGTTTCTCTAAATACAACAGTGCCAAAACACACAGAAACATCATCATCATCATCCAGTTCCCAGATGTAATAGAATGCACGAACCTATTAGTGAAATATGCTCAGCACAAATAAGGTTTTGCAGAACACATTGTAGAGAGCAGCTGATACAACTTATGCCACAGCATCTTTAAACCAATATAATTCAAACTGCTTTAATACTACTAGATAATGTCCAAAGCACACAGACCTGTATCTCAACCCTATGAGTTGGCACCATGCCAAAAAAAATTGACTCTGCATCACAGCAGTAAGAACACCAACATCTCTAAATTTTACCTCTTTTTAGTGCCAAATTTTAGCCGTTTTTGAGCCCCATGTTGAGCCCACAAAAGCCTGTCATGGTTTAACTCGAGCTAGCAATACAGCCATGATAGCTGCTCACTCACCCTCACTCACCCCCTTCCCCCCCTCCGTGGAGAGAATCAAAAGGGAAGGGAGAAACTTGGATTGAGATAAATGCAGTTTAATAAAATAACAAAATACTAATACACTACTAGTAAATATATATATATATATAATAGAAATAAAAGATACTCAAGGCAATTTCTCATGAACTCTGTCCACAACTGAGCAGCCAGTCCCAGCAAGCCACACCTGGTCTGAACAGCCGATCCCAGAGAGAGAGAGAAGAGAGGAAAAAGGCAGAAAAGCTCAGAGGCCCTTGCAGGATGGCAAAAGGCTGGGCTAAACAGCCGATCCCAGAGAGAGAGAAAGAGAGAGAGAGAGAGAGAGTGAGTCAAGTTCTGCCCCATCTCTGCCACCCCCTTCCTCGCTGCCTCACACCTGTAAGCAAGAATGTCCTTTGCTCTCAGACCAGAGCAATTATAAACATTAACTCGGTCCCAGGGTGTTATCTCTTGTTCTCAAACTAAGTCAAAATAATGACTGTGCTAACTATAAAAAAGAAAGGTTTCTAACTGAATGAAGAAAATGAACTCATTTTCAGTCAAACCAGCACACTTATCGACCTCAGAGTAATGGTATAGTAGGAAGACAAACCAAGTCACAATACCACTGAAAGACCTATTATTTGTCCTTTTACACAATTGCACACATGTAGCAATATCAGGCAAACCCAACAAGGGATGACAATGTCTGCCAGAAATTGAACCATTGGGATCCATTATGGGAGTCTGTGTGCCAATTAACCATAGAGGTCATGGTTCATGTGCCACAGTATGCAATTTGACATTTCCCTGATTCCCACTACCACTACTACACCACCAGTAATAGTTGCTCAAGGATTTCTGGAAAGATTTGCAGTTTTTACTTCTGTAGTACATAAATTCACTTGGTTTGTTCAAGAAGAGGAGACTGAGACCTCATCACAGTCTACAGCTTCCTCACAAGAGGAGGAGGAAGGGTAGGCACTGAACTCTTCTCTTTAGTGACCAATGACAAAACCTGAGGGAATGGCAAGAGAATGTGCCAGGGGAGGTTTAGGTTGGACATTAGGAAAAAGTTTTTCACCCAGAGGGTGGTGGAGAACTGGAACAGGCTCCCCAGAGAGGTGTCATGACTCCACGCCTGACAGTATTCAAGAAGAGACTGAACAACACCCTCAGACACATGGTGTGAACTGTGGGGTTGTCATATGCAGGGACAGGAGTTGGACTCAGCGATCCTTGTGGGTCCCTTCCAACTCAGGACATTCTATGATTCTATGATTTTACTTTAAGATTCACTGGGACAATATTAATATTAGCAAGGTGTACCCAAATTGCTCATAATGGACAACACCTATATATAATCAGTGGCTTAAGTCTTACTGGAAAATCTGTACAGCTAGAGATGTTTCAACTGGATTCGGAGCTGCTGGCTTGGGCGCAGGAGTGTTTAGTTCTGTGGACTTGGAAATGGTTAATAATAAAGTGTCCAGGCTAGGACAATTAAACAAACGAGCTATAATTGGTCAGACCATGGATATGGTAAAGGGGATAGGCACAACTACTAAAATCCTTACAATTAGTCTTATCCCATTAAAATAGTTCAAACAGATTTTGAAAGATGTATACTGGTGTTCACAATTTTGTTTCTAACACTGGCAGTGCCATTGCATGTGTTACTATGCAAACCCTTGCTATAAATAAACATCGTCAAGGTTTGATTGCAGGGTGACAATAAACTGTGGCAGATGCTTTGTTAACCCCCTCTCCCCCCCCAGCCCCCCTTACCCCCCCTCCCCACTAAGTACAGGTGATAGGAAGGCAAAGAAGGACAAAGAGAGTTGGAAAAAATTAAAAATGTTTTACTAATGCAACTAATAAAATAGAGAAAATAATACAAAATATACAAAACCAATCTTGAAAGTCCCGGCAAAGATCAGCACTGCTCCAGCAGCCACAGAGCCTGCACACAGAAGTCCTGGACTGGACTCTGCAGTAAACCAGAACTGGATTCAGTCTGTCACTAGGCCTCATTTCACAGGGACGACTCACAAGGTCCTCTCCTAATGTCGGCCATAGTCCAAGAAGGAAAAAAAGCGACGAGATCCTCGTGATCTCCCACTTTTATATGAAGTATCACATGAATGGGATGGAATACTTAGTTGGTCAGTTTTAGTCATGTGTTCAGTTCGCTCCTCCTTGCCCCTCTCATTCACTCATCCTTATCAGCAACCTTTCATTCCATTGCTATGTCTACCAAAACATGTATCTTACTTCAGAAAAGTACACTTATTAAGAAGACTTTAGCTGAAAGGAAAATTCACTAAAAGAGAAACTGGTCTTTTTTTTTTAACAAAACCAGGACAAACATGAAAAACAAGTCAATTGGTTCTGTAGTGGAAATCCTGCTGTGTTAGAGGCCCTATTACTGGATCGGTGCCAGGACTGTAAACACAGGTTCTTCAAGTAAAAGTAACCTAAGTGGCTCTATCTATTACCACATGGTGAATAAGAAAATTAAAGAAGAATCCAAGAATGTGGAGGATACTCCATCATCTCCAAGTATGTGGAGGAAAATAAGGTTATCAGGAGTAGTCAGCATGGGTTTACCAAAGGGAAATCATATTTGACCAACCTGATAGCCTTCTATGATGGTATGACTGGCTGGGTAGATGAGGGGAGAGCAGTGGACGTTGTCTACCTTGACTTCAGCAAGGCTTTTGACACCATCTCTCACAACCTCCTCATAGGCAAGCTCAAGAAGTGCGGGCTGGATGAATGCACTGTGAGATGGATCATGAACTGGTTGGATGGCAGAGCTCAGAGGGTTGTGATCAATGGTGAAGAGTCTGGTTGGAGGCCTGTAGTTAGTGGGGTTCCCCAGGGGTCAGTACTGGGTCCAGTCCTGTTCAACAATGAACTGGTTGAAGAGACTGAGTGCACCCTCAACAAGTTTGCTGATGAAAAAAACTGGGAGGAAGGGCTGACTCACCAGAAGGTTGTGCTGCCATTCAGCAAGACCTGGACAGGCTGGAGGACTGGGCAGGGAAGAACGTAAAGAAATTCAACAAGGGCAAGTGTAGGTTCCTGCACCTGGGGAGGAATAACCCCAGGCACCAGTACAAGTTATGGGTTGACCTTCTGGAAAGCAGCACTGCAGAGAAGGACCTGGGAGTTCTGGTTGACAATAGGTTGATCGTGAGTCAACAATGTACCCTTGTAGCCAAGAAGGCCAACGGTATCCTTGGGTGCATTAAGTGTGAACAGCAGGTCGAGGGAGGTTATCTTCCTTCTTAAGAAGGACAAGGAATTACTGGAGGGAGTCTAGAGGCAGGCTACAAAGATGATTAGGGGTCTGGAGGAAAGACTGAGAGAGCTGGGTCTGTTCAGCCTGGAGAAGAGAAGGCTGAGAGGCGATCTCATCACTGTTTATAAATATCTCAAGGGTGGGTGTCAAGAGGATGGGACCAGACTCCTTTCAGTGGTGCCCAATGATAGGATGAGAGGTAACGGGCACTAGGCTGAAGCATAGGAGCTTCCATCTGAATATGAGGAAAAACTTCTTTACTTTGAGGGTGCCAGAGCACTAGAACTGGCTTCCCAGAGAGGTTGTGGAGTCTCCTTCTCTGGAGACATTCAAAACCCGCCTGGACACATTCCTGTGCCATCTGCTCTTGATGTACCTGCTTTAGTAGGTGGGTTGGACTAGATGATCTCCAGAGGTCCCTTCCAACCTTAACCATTCTGTGATTCTGTGATTTACCAATATAGCCTGTTTCCCATCGTTGTAGGTAACAGAATATGGGCACCAGTTCAAGGAAGCAAACTGATAGATAACCAAGGCAATCTAATTGATACTTCTGGATGTGAACAATGGAGAAACCATGAATGGTGCTGCCTTGAGCATTTAGTAATATAAGACCCATGTTCCGGTAATATATCCTCAGGTACTTGTTTTAGACTCAGTGTATGACAATCGCAGAGTTGTACATGTATGGTGTCACTTCATGATGTTCTGTGGAACAACGGGAACAAAATGATTGCTCCTGCCTAAGAATGAATTATCAGAATTGCAACAGAAATTGAACAATCTGCTAGTCATCACTGGCATGACATTTTAATGCACCATCTGCAACTGGCATATTGCATCTTATGTTACATACTATGATCATTGTATGATTGTGTTCTATTTTATTTTTTTATTAGTATGCTTGTATATCCATATTTAGCACTTATCTCGCCATGTTGAAAGTGTGTACCATCAGTTGTTACTCGATTACAAACTGTGAAGCCAGACTTCAGTTTAAGCGCTCAAAACTTTCCCCTACCCTCACCCCCAGTGAGGCAAGAGGAGGAACAGTACCTCCTGCACTCACCAAAGCAATGAGTTTGCTAGATGTTTGGTCTATGCCAAACGTATTTGGTGGAGTGTGACTGCTCACTCAACTCCTGCTTAGATTTTGGCTAATGCAGTTCATGCTAAGGCCTGATGTATGCTGGGCGAGAGCACCACTTAGGCAGGACAGGTGGCCAGGAAGAGCTGAAGGGCCATTAGGTATCCATTATCATCTGCAAATTGCTGTCTCTTGCAGCCATCATCTTTTTTTTCTGGCAGTTTTGTCAGATCCACTAGCTTATTTAAATGGTAGAGACCAAACCTCCAAGCTGAAGCGTATAAAACATCAGCTTACCCAAAAAGCATTTGAAGCAGATCCAGCAGCAGCTGGACTGCTGATGCTTTCATGCTTCCTGGTATGATACAGGGGATGCCCACATGGTGATGGAGGAGGAAGAATGGGCACTCTCACTCTCGGCTAGGTAGCTAATTCTTTTTTTGCTCATGGGTGTGATGTCTCGGATCTTGAATTTTGGTATAGTTGAATAAGTAATTTGAATCAGTTTTGCTGCTTTATGATTGCCTAGACCTTGAGATTAGTATTATGTGGAGATGCTCACTTGGTTGAACCTTTTGGTTGAAATTTAACTCTCCCCTGAAGAATAAAAAGGAAGATAAATGAGGAATTCAAAGTTTTGGTGGCCAAAGGATGGGAAATTGCCAAGATCAAAACAAAGGCTATAGGAACTAGGGAAAAAGTAAAGGTAGCAGGGGAAGATCTTGACCTCTGACTCAAAAAACACCCCCTACTCAGAAAAGCCCACTATTCACTGAGCATGCATAGAAGAATAAAAGCGCACTGTACCTTTAAACCAAAGAGAGCAAAGTTTAGACCAATGAACTTTGAGTAGGCATAAATATGCAGAAGATGTTAGGAGTAGTTAAAAGTTGAAATGTATAAATACATAGCCTACTTCTAGTGTGCTAGCTTTGAGAAAGATTGCCTAGCACCTTTTTCTGTGCAGAACTGTAAATAAAGGAAATACCTTGACCCTGTGTATAAATTGGTATCTGCACACCAGGTAACAATCACAGAATGTTAGGAATTGGAAGGGACCTCGAAAGAACATTTAGTCCAATCCCCCTGCCAGAGCAGGAACACCTAGATGAGGTTACACAAGAAGGTGTCCAGGCGGGTTTTGAATGTCTCCAGAGCAGGAGACTCCACAACCCTCCTGGGCAACCTATTCCAGTGTTCCGTTATCCTTACTGAGAAGAAGTTTCTTCTCAAATTTAAGTGGAACCTCTTGTGTTCCAGTTTGAACCAATTACCCCTTGTCCTACTGTTGGATGTCACAGAGAAGAGCCTGGCTCCATCCTCCTGACACTCACCCTTTACATATTTATAAACATTAATGAGGTCACCCCTCAGTCTCCTCCAAGCTAAAGAGACCCAGCTCCCTCAGCCTTTCCTCATAAGGGAGATGCTCCACTCCCTTAATCATCTTTGTTGCCCTCCACTGGACTCTCTCTAGCAGTTCCCTGTCCTTCTTGAACTGAAGGGCTCAGAACTGGACACAATATTCCAGATGTGGTCTCACCAGGGCAGAGTAGAGGGAAAGGAGAACCTCTTTCGACCTACTAACCACCCCCCTTCTAATACACCCCAGGAATACATCTAATACATCCCACCTTTTGGGACAACATTTTCTGGTAACCCAGGTGGGACAGCCGTAATGGCTTTGCCTGGACTATCTTACTGCTTCTGACAGAAGGAGACATGTACCGAGCAGGACTCCAGCATGCATTGACCTATTGATCAGGACCTCCACTGGCTCCTCTCCAACCGTCGGGCGGTAAGCGACACAATGGTGCAATACATTATAGAGGTATTTCTAAAGAGGTAAGAGAACGGGAGGGTAAGTAAGTTACATTGGGAAGCAGCCGACATTTGACACAAGATGCATCTAGATGTAGATGCGTGACAAAGGGAGAGGCCCTTTGCCAATTGTCAAGGTTTTGATTGCGGGGTGACAATAAAACCCTGGCAGATATATTGGTAACCCCTCTCTCCCCCCACTTCCCTCTTCAGCCCCTCCCTCTCCCCCCTTCCTACTAAGGACAGGTGACTGGGAGGGAAAAAAAGAACAGAGAGAAGAGAGTTGAAAAAATTAAAAATGTTTTACTAATGCTACCAATAAAAATAGAGAAAATAATACAAAATATACAAAACCAATCTTGAAAGTCTCAGCAACTGCAAGGCCAGCACCTGAAGTCCTGGATTGGACTCTGCAACCAACCGGAACTGGATTCAGTCTGTCACTAGGCCTCAGTTCACAGGGATGACTAGCAAGGTCCTCTCCTAATGTCGACCATAAGGAAAAAGGGCAAGATCCTCGTGATCTCCTACTTTTATATAAAGTATGATGTGAATTGGATGGAATAGTTCAGTTGGTCAGTTTTTTGGTCACCTGTTTCTCGTTGCCCCTCTCACGAGATGTGCATCTATTCTCATCCACTCTTATCAAAGACCTTGCATACCATTGCATTGTCTACCAAAACATGTATCTGGCTTTTCAGAAAAATGCAGCTAATATGAAGGCTTTAGCTGACAGGCAAATTCACTAAAAGAGAAACTTGTTTTTAACAAAACCAGGACACCAATTGAGGGTTGGAGCAGAGGGGTTAAGAATTTCTTTTCAGTACTGATATGGATTCAGCTACTTCACAGGAAATACCTCCTTGTTCTCACTTGGGATGTATTTTAAAATATTGGAGAAAATTTGGAGGGGACCCCTAACCAAGGATAAATTGAAAAGATATTGTAATCAATGGTGGCCTGCTTCTAAATTGGAAGATGAAGAAAAATGGCCAGAAAATAGATCTTTACAATATAACACAATATTACAATTAATGTTGTTTTGTGAAAGTTAGAGAAGTGGGATGAAGTACCTTATGTGGAGTTGTTTTTCTCTCTTAGAAATGATTGTGACACTAGAAGGAAATGTGGGTTAGTTGGTTTGAAGCATCGAAATGGAATATATTTGATAAATGAGAAAAAGAAAAAGACAAATTCTTGTTGTAGTGGTTGTGAAATTGGAAAAGATTGTCAAAAAGAAACTGAGGAGGATGAGCAATTGGTTTGTAGCAACTCCTTGACAAGTGGACACAAGTTCTTCTAGTGAAGAAGAAAATGAAGTTATTAGGTTGATGCAAAAGTAATTGCAGTTTTTGCAGTGTTGAAATTTGCTGCTTGGTATTGGAATACATTCTTAAAGAAATGTAGTTATGTTGTACATAATTTTAATGCACTTTTCTTGCTTTAAGGTTTTTTGCTACTGACTTATTACTTGCTGTTTATTTTATATTTATTTTAGATTATGGAAATTATGTTAGACTAAAAGGCAAGTTCAAATAATTTTCTTATTTGAGTTCAAAATGGGTTGTAAAGAAGCAGAGAAAACCTGCAAAATCAGCAACACATTTGGCCCAGGAACTGCTAACGAATGTACAGTGCAGTAGTGGTTGAAGAAGTTTTGCAAAGGAGACAAGAGCCTTGAACATGAGGAGCATAGTGGCTGACCATTGGAAATTGACAACGACCAACTGAGAGCAGTCATTGAAGCTGATCCTCTTACAACTACATGAGAAGTTGCTGAAGAATTCAACGTCGACCATTCTATGGTCATTCAGCATTTGAAGCAAATTGGAAAGGTGAAAAAGCTCTAGAAGTAGGTGCCTCATGAGCTGAAGTGTCGTCTTCTATGCAACAACAACAAACCATTTCTCGATTGTATTGTGACACACAGTGAAAAGTGGATTTTCTATGACAATCGGTGATGACCAGCTCAGTGGTTGGACTGAGAAGAACCTCCAAAGCACTTCCCAAAGCCAAACTTGCACCAAAAAAAGGTCATGGTCACTGTTTGGTGATCTGCTGCCAGTCTGATCCACTACAGCTTTCTGAATCCCAGTAAAACCATTCCATCTGAGAAGTATGCTCAGCAAATCAATGAGATGCACTGAAAACTGTAATGCTTGCAGCCAGCATTGGTCAGCAGAAAGTGCCTACAACAATGTCCGACTGCATGTCACACAACCAACACTTCAAAAGTTGAATGAATTGGGCTGTGGCTATGAAGTTTTGCCTCATCCGCCATCTTTGCCTGACCTCTCGCCAACTGACTACCACTTCTTCAGGCATCTTGACAACTTTTTGCAGGGAAAACACTTCCACAAACAGTAGGATGCAGAAAATGCTTTCCAAGAGTTCATCGAAACCCAACACACAGATTTTTATGCTACAGGAATAAACAAACTTATTTCTCATTGGCAAAACTGTGTTGATTGTAATGTTTCCTATTTTGATTAGTAAAGATGTGTTTGAGCCTAGTTATAATGATTTAAAATTCACGGTTCAAAACTGCAATTACTTTTGCACCAACCTAATGTTAGCCCTGTTTTGGGAGAACTAGAGGACAATGTCCAATATTTCAGGCCCCTCTCAGACAAGCTGTTGGGCCTGAAGGAGGGCCAGTGCTTGTACATATCCCCTTTACTACCTCAGATTTGTTAAATTGGAAATAATCAGTTGGGCCGTATCGAATTAATCCAGAAGGACTGTAGGGGATGATTAAAACTGTTATATTAACCCATAACCCTAACTGGAGGGGATATCCAGGCCCTAGTAGAATATCTGTTTACTAGTGAAGGAAGACAGATGATGTGAGAAAAAGCAAAGGAAGAGAGTAACCAATGTCATGGGACAGACCCTGATCAATATCTATGTAGGGAAGAACCACGATAGTTCCCCATTACATCTAGAGGATTGGAAAGATTGAGAACATATCAACACTTGATTTTATATGGGATACAGCATGGAATGCAAAAGCCAAAGAATTTGTCTAAATTATAGGAAGTGAGGTAAGATTTGAATATGAGTCCATTGGCATTTTATGAAAGATTGAGTGAAGTGGCAAAGAAATGGACTGATTTTAATCCAGAAGAGGAAAGCAATCAGAAAATGTTTAACATGTTAGTTATTGGACAGCCAGTGCCAGACATTAGAAAGAAGTTGCAGAAGGTAGATGACACAAGTGGTATGTCTGTGTCACAACCAATAGTGATTGTCTATAAAGTATATAATTAGTGTGATGAGATAGAAATAAAAGAGAAGCAGGTCCAAATGAAGTTGCAAGCTTGCCTGTTTGCTGCTGCCTTGTCAGAAAGCCAGGAAAGCAGGAGAAGAGGGAGAGAAAGTTTGCGAGGGAGAGAAAGGGGGAGCATTGGGGGAAGGAATTGGTATAAAACATCCTTTGGACAAACCCCCCTTGGACCCAACCAGTGTGCATATTGCAAACAGGAAGGGCACTGGAAAAATGAGTGCCCTCATCTTAGGAAAACTCAGGGGAACACTAAAGAGCTCATAGTGATGGCAGAAATAGGATTAGATTGAAGGGGACAGGAGGAATCTATTAAGTCTCCCCAGCTGATCCTCTGGTTCCAGTAAAGCTGGGAAATGATACGATAGATTTTTTAATAGATAGTAGGGCAAACCACTCTGTAGTAGCAAATTGTAAAGGACAATCAAGTAAAATAAAGGCCCATGTTATTGGTGCAACTGAGAAAAAGACTCTAAGGCCATTCTTACAATTGATGGAATGCACAACTGGAAATAAGTAACTTGTGAATTTCTCTATATGCCATAATGTTCTTCACCTTTACTAGGATGCGACATTGTGTAAATTAAATGTAAAATTAGAATCATAAAGTCATAGAATGTCCTGAGTTGGAAGGGACCCACAAGGATCATTGAGTCCAACTCATGTCCCTACATATGACAACCCCACAGTTCATACCATGTGTCTGAGGGCATTGTCCAGTCTCTTCTTGAATACTTTCAGGCTTGGAGCTGTGACTACCTCCCTGGGGAGCCTGTTCCAGTTCTCCACCACCCTCTGGGTGAAGAACCTTTTCCTAATGTCTAACCTAAACCTCCCCTGGTACATCTTACCGCCATTCCCTCAAGTTCTGTTGTTGGTCACCAGAGAGAAGAGATCAGTCTGCCCTTCCTCCTCCCCTTGTGAGGAAGCTGTAGGCCACAATAAGGTCTCGCCTCAGTCTCCTCTTCTCCAGGCTGAACAAACCAAGTGACTTTAGCTGGTCCTCATAGGCCTTCCCCTCCAAACCCTTCACCAACTTTGTAGCCCTCTTCTGGACACTCTCCAGTAGCTTTATATCCTTTTTATACTGTGGCGTCCAGAACTGCACACAGTACTCCAGGTGAGGCTGCATTAGTGCAGAGCTGAGCAGGACAATCACCTCCCTCGATCGGCTGGCAATACAGTGCTTGATGCACCCCAGAACAAGGTTGGCCCTCTTGGTTGCCAGGGCACACTGTTGGCTCCTGTTCATCTTGCCATCAATCAGAACCCCCAGATCTCTCTCTGCATGGAGCTGCTTTCCAGCATCTCATTCCCCAGTCTGTATGTACAGCCAGGGTTGCCAGGGACACACAGGTGCAAAATTGGGCACTTGTTCTTGTTGAGCTTCATATGGTTGGTGATTACCCAGTTGTCCAGTTTGTCCAGATCCTTCTGGAGGGCTTCTTGCCCTCAAGAGTGTCGACAGCTCCTCCCAATTTTGTGTCATTGGCAAACTTACTTAGTATTCCTTCAAGTCCTGTGTCCAAGTCATTTATGAAGACATTGAAGAGTACTGGCCCTAAGATGGATCCCTGCAGAACCCTGCTAGTGACTGGTTGCCAGCCTGACATAACCCTATTTAATAGAACCCTTTGAGCCTGGCCTGTCAGCCAATTTCCCACCCACTGCATCATGTGTTTATCCAGCAGTATGCTGGCCATTTTGTCCAGGAGGATATTGTGAGAGACAGTATCAAAGGCTTTAGTGAAATCCAAAAAGATCACATCGACAGGCTTCCCCTGGTCAACTAGGTGGGTAACCTTGTCGTGGAAAGTAATTAAGTTGGTCAAGCAGGACTTTCCCCTCATGAACCCGTGCTGGCTGGGACCAATGACTGTATTGTCATTCAGATGTTTTTCAATAACTCCCAGAATAATCTTCTCCATGATTTTGCCATGCACAGAAGTGAGTCTGGCAGGCCTATAGTTGCCAGGGTCATCCCTGTTGCCATTCTTGTAGATTGGGACAACGTTCACCAGCTTCCAGTCAACTGGGATCTCTCTGGATTCCCAGGAGCACTGAAAAACCACAGAGAGAGGTCTCAATATGACATCAGCCAGCTCTTTAAGTACTCTTGGATGAATTCCATGAGGCCCCATCGACTTTCAGGGATCTAGATGGATTAGCAAATCCTGTACAAGTTCCGGATTGACTGGAAGTTTATTGTTCTTGCAGTCATGGTTCTCTAGCCCAGGCCTACTGGGCCCCCCCAAGTCCATCATCAGTGTTGAAGACTGAAGCAAAGAAAGCATTAAATGTCTCTGCTTTGTCTGTGTCCCTGTTAATAAGGTGACCATACTCACCAAGTAATGGGCCAATGTTATTTCTAGTTTGCCTTTTGCCATCAATGTATTTGAAAAAGGCCTTTTTATTGTCCTTCACAGTACTGGACAGCTTCAATTCTAAATGAGCTTTGGCCACATGAATTTCCTCCCTACAGTGGTGAGCAGCATCTTTGTAGTCCTCCCATGACACATGACCTTGCTTCCACTGACCATGTAATTTCTTTTTTTGCCGCAGTTCAAGAAGACCCCTGCTCAACCAAGCTGGCTTTTTGCCTCCCCTGCTAGATTTTTGGCATTTTGTAATTGCCTGATCCTGTGCTTTTAGTAGGTGGTATTTAAAAAGCGACCAACACTGATGGACCCCAGCAACTTCAAAAGCTTCTTCCCAGGGGACCTTAATAAGTAGTTCTCTGAGCAACCAGAAGTCTCCTCTACTCATATCTAGAGTTTAAGTCTTGGTGTCAGTTTTCCTCCTGTTGCCAAGGCAGCCACCAATTGCCACCCTCTCTGTTATCAAGTAGCAAATCTAGGAAGGCATCTTTCCTGGTCTATTCCCTTAGTACCTGCACCAACAAGTTATCAACCAGATGCTTTAGGAATCTTCTGGACCTGTTGGTGCCAGCTGTATGATATTCCCAGTTGACATCTGGTAAGTTGAAGTCCCCCATAAGGACAAGGGCAGATGTCTTGGGGGCTTCACTTAGTTCCTTAAAGAATAACTCATCAGTGTTGTCATCCCAGCTGGGAGGCCTATAGTAGGCTCCCACAACAACATCTGCTTTATTTTTCTGTCCCTCAATCCTTACCCAGAGGCTCTCAACTTTACCACTGCCAACTGTTAGCTCTATGCATTTCAGCCCCTCCGCTACACACAATGCCACCCCCCCCCGCCTCTCCTACCCTGCCTATCCCTTCTGAATAACCTGTAACCATCCATCATGGCACACCAGTCACAGGACTCATCCCACCAGGTTTCACTGATGTCAATTATATCATATCCCTGGGACCAGGCCAAGGCTTCTAGTTCATCTTGCTTTTTCCTCATGCTGCAAGCATTATTGTAGAAGCATTTCAAGTGTGGTTGATTGTGCCCTTCACCTCATGGCATAGGTTGCCTAGAGGACCCCTCCTTCCCAGAAGGGCCTTCAGCAGCAGCAGCAGCTATCTGCCCATTCAGTTCCAGGGCCTCATACCTGTTGTGCACAGGCACCTGGGAAGGTGAGGCAGGCTGAGGGTGTATTCACCTGCTGCCCTGAGCCCCGTTTCCATTCTCCCCCATCTCCTGGGTCTCCCCTTTCAGCCTGGTGGCAAGAGGGTAGGGGGTCCTTTGTATCTGGTGCCATGGTTGGCTTCTGTTCTTGCCTCAGGGATGGTAGGGTATGAGTCTACTACTCAATCTCCTTCTCTGACTCCCTGATGCTCCTCAGCCTGGACACCTCCTCCTGAAACTCTGTCACCAGGCTGAGCAGCTCCTTCACTTGGGCACATCGACCCCACCCTGCCAGACTCTCTTGTGAGATCTGCCCAACCAGCAAGCTCATTGATCTTCCAGTAACAACTGAGCTCTGCAGTGTCTTCATTCCCACTTGTGTACCTCTGCCCGGGTGCTTTGGTGCTTTTTTGGAGAACCCCTGGTTAGCGAGGTAACGAAAATAAACTTAGTCTTTGCATTTCATTCATAGTTTGTGGGGTGGGAAAGAAAGATCTTGGGAACAGACATACACAGGAAAGCTAACCCAAACAGACCAAAGGAATATTCCATACCATATGATATCTGTTCAGCAATAAAAGCTGAGAAAGGAGGGGGGGGGGTGTTATTATGATGCCTGTCTTCTGGAGCAACCACTATCCGTACTGAAGCCCTACTTCCCAGGAACATAACCTGCTGATGGGAAGTAGAGAAAAAAATATTTTATTTTCCTTTGCTTCTGTGCACATTCTTTGTTTTTCTTTATTAAACTGCCTTTATCTTGACCCACAAGTTGTTTTCTATCTTATTTTCTCCACCCATGGCCTGCTGAGGAGGGGAGTGACAGAACAGCTTGGTGGGCACCTGGCATCCAGCCAAGGTTAACTCACCACAGTATATGAATTCCTAAAGTATATAGCATATTCCCTAACTTTTTACACTAGCACTGCCTTGGTCTTATTATATACGCAAAACAATCTGGACTTTAGCCACAGACTATTTTAGGCTGACTAGTCTGTAGTTTCCTGGGTTGTCCTTGCTCTTTTTGAAGACTGGAGTGACATTGGCTTTCCTCTAGTCCTCGGGCACCTCTCCTGTTCTCCAAGACCTTTCAAAGATGATGGAGAGTGACTTTGCAATAACATCTACCAGCTCTCTCAGCACTCGTGGGTGCATCCTGTTGGGGCCCATGGATTTGTAGATGTCCAGTGTGTGTAGACAATCTCTAACCTGTTCTTCCTGAACCAAGGGAAAGTCTTCCTTTTGCCAGACTTTCTCTCCTATCTCTAGGGTCTGGAATACCTGAGGGCCAGTTTTAGCAGTAAAGAAGGAAGTGAAGAAGGCATTCAGTAACTCTGCCTTCTATCATCTGTCACCAGGGCACCCACCTCATTCACTAGGAGACCTACATTTTCCCTAGTCTTCCTTTTGCTGCTGATATACTTGAAGAAGCCCTTCTTGTTTTCCTTGACATCCCTGGCCATATTTAATTCCAAGTGGAGCTTGGCCTTCCTCACCACATCCCTGCATACTCTAACAGCCTCCTTGTATTCCTCCCAGATGGTCTGTCTCTTTTTCCACATTTCATAAACATTCTTCTTCCACTTGAGTTTTGACTGGAGTTCCTTACTTATCCATGCTGGCCTCTTACTCTCTTTACTTCATTTCTTCCTCATAGGGATGCATCGGTCTTGGGCTTGGAGGAAGTGATGTTTGAATATTAGCCAGCTCTCTTGGACTCCCCTACCTTCTAGAGTCCTAACCCATGGGATTCTTCCAAGCAGGACCTTGAAGAGGCCAAAGTTTGCTCTGCTGAAATCCATGGTTTTAGTCCTACTTATTGTCTTGCTTCCTCCATGCAGGATTCTGGACTCCACCATCTCATGGTCACTGCAGCCAACATCTCCAACCAGTTCTTCTTGGTTTGTTAGGACAAGGTCCAGCAGTACGCCTCTCCTCATTGGCTCCTCCACCATCTGTGTCAAAAAGTTGTCACCAATGATCTGTAGGAACCTCCTGGGCTGTGCATGCTTAGCTGTGTTGCCCACCCATCAGATGTCAGGGTGACTGAAGTCTCCCATGAGAACCAGGGCATGTGATAGTCAGGCTACTTCCAGTTGTCTGTAGAAAGCCTCATCAACTTCTTCCTCCTGATCAGGTGGCCTGTAGTAAACACCCACAACAGTGTTACCCTTGTTAAGCTGTCCCTTAATTTTTACCCATAAAGATTCAACTCGCTTGTCATCCCCCCCGAGGCAGAGTACAAGACATTTGAGTTGCTGTCTCACATCAAGTGCAACTCCTCCAGCTCGCCTTGCTGGCCTGTCTTTCCTGAAAAGTACATAGCCCTCCATGACAACATTCCAGTCATGTGAGCTGTCCCACCATGTCTCCGTAATAGCAATGAGATCATGGTCCTGTGAACACGCATAACTCTGTTTCTGTTTATTCCCCATGCTACACACGTTGGTGTATAGACACTTCAAGAAAGCACTCAAGAATGCGGGTTTCTCATGAGAGGTGCAGAAAGATCTACTGCAGCCGTGTGTACACTTGAGGTGGTTGGCCTTCTGGTTCTCATCTTGGGATACAGCTAAGGAATATTTGTCGCTGCTCTGATTGGTCTGGTGTGTTCCCCAGTTAGACATGATTGCGTGAGCTTCACCACATTGGACCTCACCTTCCAAGCTCATCTATGCTTGCTGTCTCATCCCACAGCATGTCACAGGCGAGCCCCATTACATCCCTCTCCCCCATCATATCTATTTTAAAGCCCTGTCAATGAGCCCTGCTAGCTTGTGTGCAAAGATCCTCTTCCACTTATGGGTAAGGTGAACTCCATCCAACGCCAGCAAACTCGGTTCCATGTAGGCTAATCCATTATCAAAAAAGCCAAAATTGTGGTGGTGACACCAAGCGTGAAGCCATGTGTTAATAGGGTGCACCCATCTGTTTCTTCTAAGGTCACTTCCCATGAGTGGAAAAAGAGAGGAGAAAATAACCTGTGCACCTGATTCCCTCACCAACTGTCTGAAGGCCCTGAAGTCTCTTTTAATTGCCCTTGGATTATGGGTCGCAACCTCATTGCCACCTACATGAAAAACCAGTAATGGGTAGTAGGACTGTACCAGGCTAGGAAGTTTCCTGGCAATATCCTTAACCTGGGCCCCAGGAAGGCAGCAGACCTCCCTAAGAGGAGGGTACACCAAACTTCTTCATCCAGGGTCAGGGAAAAAAACCCATCTTAATATGCACTTAATTCAATTAAGAGCTATGCAGCAACAGCCTCTAGTAAATTTTAACCATTCCTCCATGCATCGTGTAAAAACCACTATTAATTAAAAACAGTTATAGAATCATAGAACAGTTTGGGTTGGAAGGGACCTTCAAAGATCATCTAGTCCAACCCCCCTGCAATGAGCAGGGACATTTTCAACTAGATTAGGTTGCTCAGAGCCCTGTCCTGCCTACCTCTCTGGGCAACCTGTTCCAGTATTTTAATACCATCATTGTAAAAAAATTCTTCCTCATTTCTAGCCTGAATCTCCCTTCCTTTAGTATAAAACCATTACCCCTTGTCTTATCTTAATAGGCCCTGATAAAAAGTCTGTCTCCTTCTTTCTTATAGGCCCCTTTTAAGTACTGAAAGGCCACAATAAGGTTTCCCTGGTGCCTTCTCTTCTCCAGGCTGAACAACCCCAACTCTCTCAGACCGTCCTCATAGAAGAGGTGTTCCAGCCCTCTGATCATTTTTGTGACCCTCCTCTGGACTCTCTCCAACAGGTCCACGTCTTTCCTGTACTGAGGGCTCCAGATCTGGATGCAGTAGGCCAGGTGGGATCTCACCAGAGTGGATTAGAGGGGCAGAATCAGCTCCCTTAACCTGCTGGCCACACTCCCTTTGATTCAGCCCAGGATGTGATTTGCCTTATGGGCTGCAAGTGCACATTGCCAGATCATGTCCAATCTTTCATCCACCAGTACCCCAAAGGTACCTCCGCAGGGATGCTCTCAGTACCAGTCGGTAGTTCCCAGGGTCCTCCTTTCTAACCTTTTTGGAAATTGGTGTGATGGTTCCCTTTCTCCAGTCACCAGGGACTTCAACTGACTGCCATGACTTCTCACATATCATGGAGAGTGCTGCCTCACTGATGCAAGCCCATCTACAAGCCCGAAGGGGGATGGGGTTGTAGCTAGGCTTGCATAAGTGAGGCAGCACTCTAGAGTTGACGAAGGCTGGGAGGCCTCCCATACACCTAGGGTGAAATCGGTGTGCTCATCTAGCTCTCTGAAATGCCTGTACACCAATGTATGCAGCATGGGGAATAAGCAGGAGGAGTTAGAAACCTATGTTCAGGAAGGAGATTATGATCTGGTGGCAATCACAGAGACATGGTGGGACAGCTCACATGACTGGAATGTGGTCATGGATGGCTATGTGCTTCTCAGGAAAGACAGGCCAGACAGGCAAGGTGGTGGAGTTGCTCTTTACATGAGAGAGCAACTACAATATATTGAGTATTGTCCAGGCATGGATGAGGAGTGAGTTGAGAGTCTTTGGGAGTCTAGTTGGAGGCCTGGATCTAGTGGGGTGCCTCAAGGGTCAGTACTGGGGCCCATATTATTCAATATATTCATCAATTATTTGGTCGAGGGAATAGAGTGTACTATCAGCAAGTTTGCTGATGACACAAAGCTGGGAGGAGTGGTTGATACGCCAGAAGACTGTGCCGCCATCCAGTGAGACCTGGACAGGCTGGAGAGATGGGCAGGGAAAAATTTAATGAAATATAACAAGGGAAAGTGTAGAGTCTTGCATCTGGGTAGGAACAACCTCAGGTTCCAGTATAAGTTGGGGAATGACCTATTAGAGAGCAGCGTAGGGGAAAGGGACCTGGTGGTCCTGGTGGACAGCAGCATGACCATGAGCCAGCACTGTGCCCTTATGGCCAAGAAGGCCAATGGCATCCTGGGATGTATTAGAAGGGGTGTGGTTAGTGGGTCGAGAGAGGTTCTCCTTCCCCTCTACTCTGCCCTGGTGAGACCACATCTGGAATATTGTGTCCAGTTCTGGGCCCCTCAGTTCAAGAAGGACAGGGGACTGCTGGAAAGAGTTCAGCGCAGGGCAACAAAGATGATGAAGGGAGTGGAGCATCTCCCTTATGAGGAAAGGCTGAGGGAGCTGGGTCTCTTTAGCTTGGAGGAGACTGAGGGGTGACCTCATTAATGTTTACAGATATACAAAGGGTGATTGTCATGAGGATGGAGCCAGGCTCTTCTCGGTGACAACCAATGGTAGGACAAGGGGTAATGGGTACAAACTGGAACACAAGAGGTTCCACTTAAATTTGAGAATAAACTTCTTCTCAGTGAGGGTGACAGAACACTGGAACAGGCTGCCCAGGAGGGTTGTGGAGTCTCCTACTCTAGAGACATTCAAAACCTGCCTGGATGCCTTCCTTTGTAACCTCGTCTAGGTGTTCCTGCTCCGACAGGGGGATTGGACTAGATGATCTTTTGAGGTCCCTTCCAATCCCTAACATTCCGTGATTCTGTGAGCTCTAATTTTGCAATGACCTTTGCTATTTTACAAAATGAGTTCAGACACCCGCCATCTTCATGGCAGAGGAAGTATTGTTGTGTAATTCAGGGCCCAGTTACAAATGGAAATGTGTGTTGTGTGTTTGGTTTTTCTCCCCCCATCTAGTTTTTCCCTTCACTGCCCACATAATCTCAAACTGATAATGTGCCTTAGCAAAATTTGCTGAGACCAGAGAAAGACTGAGGCTTGTGCAGAGCAATAGCTCCTTGTGCCGCTGCACATCCCTTTGAATTTGATTAGTGTTAGTCCCATCCTCTGGGGTAGGAACCTTTGCATTCTCCCTTTTCTACCCTTGTGTGCTGAGATATGTAGGCTGTATCACATAATTTGTGTCTGCATCTTCCCACTAGTTTTTGCATTTTCCTCTCTGTGTGTGATCTGAAGCTCTGGCTGTAGTGGGGACACAGTGAGCAGGACTGCAGTGATGTTTGATACACACCAGAGCGACTGCTCTAATAAGCAGAAGACATCTAGCTGCCCTACATCTTTCATGTGCTTCACTGCTTTGCCAGCATGACTCTGGCCTGACTTCTGCTCAGAGTGAGAGATTAGATCCAATTTGTCTTGTAGCAAAGCAGGGTGAGGCTTAGGGAGCTGTTGAAGCATCCTGGAGAGTATATGAAATGAGGAGAAAGGCGAATTTTTTTGTTCCAAAAAGACTGTCACAAATTCTTGTTGAGGACTGAGCTGCATCAACGCTGTTAACTCTTCTGTTGGCTTATCTGTGTGCTGCTGAAGTAGTGACCATTTATATAACGCCTGGCAACTCTTCCCAAAATTGACAGAATCTGCGCCAAATGGCTTATACTTGATAAGTAAGCTGTTCAGTGCAATCGTGTTTGAGTGTGAAGTGCAGTCTGGGGTCTCTGCTCTTCCGGGATGGGCTGTATGGGACCAGTCTTCACAATCACTGCTCAGAAGCAGGCTAGGCATTAGTTTTCTGGGTTGGTGAGAGATTGTATTGTGTATCCCTCGCTTTGTATATTCTTTTATTGTTATTACTGTTGTTGTTTATCTCTTCCTTTCTTGTTTTGGTTAACTGCTTGTGTCCCAATCCACAAGTTTTACCTTTTGTTTCCTGGTTCTCCTCCCCATCCCACCAGGTGGGTGAGGAGTGAACAAGTAGCCACATGGATCTAGCTGCTGGCTGTGGGGGGGAGGGGGGGGGCTGGGGCTAAACCACGACAGTCATTTTGCTGCACAACATGGGGCAAGAAAGGTTGGGATAATGACAGATCTGACCAGAACATGTTAAAACAAATTTGTTATATGCATTTATTATATTAGTTAAATAGTCACTGGTCACAATGTTGTTTTTGTCCACATGGTTGTGTTACGTAAATTCTTACATGCACTATGTATTCCCTGTGGTGCTGTTCATCACCTCTGGGAGAAGGATCAGGATTATCATATTGCTGTCCTGTGTAATATCAACTTATGATATGATAACATCACTGGCCATGAGGTTAAGCTGGTATTTGTATGCAGCATTGTTATCATGTCCATACCTGGGGTGTCATCTCTCAGAATTGATTAGTAATCACATCCAATCTATGGGGAAGACAGGGGGGATACTTTCCCCATCTCTTTCACCTCCCCTTTCTCCTTCAGGTTAGGTACAACAGTTTTTGAGAATTTTGAACATCCTGGGGATATTCAAGCTAGCATGCTCTTCTTGCTATGTCTCCTGAATGCATTTAAGGTCATGTATAGGCTGCATAGTCATAGATGGTATGGCATATGGGAGAATATGGGCAGGTATCTAGAGAACTTCTCATCTCCAACGGTTTATAGCTTTACTCCTTAGTGTATGAGAATATAGCAGAAGAATGGCGAGGAGGTTGGTTGACTGTAAATACGCTCAAGTGACTTGCAGCTGTCTGTAGAAAAAGCACATACATCACACTAATTGTTTTACTGACCTTGTATGCTTGACAAGTAGAACCTCTATGTTAGATAACATAGGCCTGTGAGAAACTCGGACACTTTATCACTATGTCTGAGATTCCTGCTTTGTTGTGAGAAAGAGCGAGAGGCTGCAGCTGCTTGAAGCCTTGAAATACAGGCAAGCTCAGCAGGCCCAGTGATCTTCTACCAGGGCTGAACTTAACAGCACCTGCATCCCCACTTGCGTTACCTCTGCATGGGAGCTTAGGTGCTGCTTCAGAGATCCCCCAGTAGAGAGGTAACTAAAATAAAACTTGCTCTTTGCAAATGCATTTGTGGCCTCTGGCTCTTCTTGTGACGTGTCTGCGCCTGTGCGCATGCTTAGCAATTACAGGACCCCGATGAAGTGATAGAATATTTAAAAGGAAAATGTTCTGGCTGTTCCAAAGAGGCACATCTTGCTGCATTGTGCTGGGCCCTGGCCAGTATCTACCAAACATGTCTCAATTTTATGCTGTATCCCCAGGGGGAAGAAAGGGAAAATAGACCAACAGGGCACTGCGGCTACTCCCACCCTCATGCCAAGCACTTGAGCTACTCCAACCCCAGCAACAAGTGCTGCAGCTGAACCCAAGAACCAACCTGTGCCAGTATCAATCACCCCTATACAGAACAAGAAATACAACAAAAAAAATCAGTTTGTGTAGTGAGGGATGAAGATGAACCAGAGTCATCACAAGAACAGGAGGAAGAGGCAGAACCAGAGATAATCATCTGATCCCTATTCCCAAGTGAGCTGCGAGATATGTGAAAATATTTCAGCAACCATTCCGGTGAGCACATTATTACTTGGTTGCTCTGATGCTGGGATAATGGAGCCAGTAACTTGGAATTAGAGGGTAGGGAAGCCAAGCAGATGGGATCCCTGTCTAGGGAAGTGGGCATTGAGAAGACAATTGGGAAAAAGACACAAGCCCTCAGCCTCTGGAGATGACTTCTGTCAGGTGTGAAGAAAAGGTATCCCTTCAAGGAAGATGTCACTTGTCACCAAGGCAAGTGGACCACCATGGAGAGAGGTATCTAGTACCTGAGGGAATTAGCCGTGCTAGAGGTGATTTATAGTGACCTAGACAAAGCACAGTTACCCACAGATCCAGATGAAGTTCAATGCACACAATTGTGCTGGGTCGGTCAAGATGGGGTTAATTTCTACGCTGCCAGGACATCTGGGTATTCTATACCATATCCGGTCTCTCTCTTTGGGCTCTGCTTCCAGTCCCGGGGGGGGGCAAGCCAGGAGGCTCCTGCCGGACCACGTGGTTTCTATTACTTTTGGTATTTTGGGTGCGAGTTTGCGATTCGGGGCAAAGAGGGAAGAGCGGTGGTGAGAGAGTTTAAGCACAAGCTGTGGGGGACGAGCTGATGGCTTGGAGGGGACTGACTGCTGCAGTGGTGGGCAGCCATGTGGGGAAGGCACCCACGGTGTGGGCCACGTTGCACTGTGTGCTCATCGTCTTTCTAAGTTCCTTTACCATTGCTGTTACTGCTTGTTCGCTCTTCTTTGTTTGCTCCTTGCTGCCCTGTTAAACTGTTTTTTATCCCAATCCACTTATTTTTTCCTTTATTGTTTTTTTTTAATTGTCCTCTCCATCCCACTGGGGGCGGGGGAGGGGTGAGTGAGTGGCATGTTGTTCTAGGTGCAAGCTGGGGTGACCGGGGCTAAACTACGACAGTCCTTTTTTGGAGAGCTGATAGAGGGAACTAACATTTTAAGGGTTAACTAAACATATAATGGGTGCGTACTAATAAACTAACACTTTAAGGCTTAGCCACACAATAAGTGCTTAGTTTAGAGCTTTATGTAAACTTATGTTAAGAAAAACGGAACCCCATCGAATGCCAAGATAAGAAGTTTTACTGCACCTAGCTGTAAACTTGAGGAGACAAGATAACAAAGATTTACAGCAAAAGGGGGCGCCAGTCTGGTTTCAATCGACTTGGCAGCTTGGGTCCCAGTCAATTCAACATAATGAGCCAAAGGTAAAAAGTTCACTGTGACGAAGCTGAAGGAGCCTTCATCCAAAGACCCCCAAAGACCCCTCCTCGAGACCACCAGATGGCACTGCGCAGGCACAACAGGGAGGGGTCAAGGAGGAGACTAAGAAAATTATTACCTGGGACTCATTTTAATAAGAAGCGGGGAAAGTTTATGAATATGTATAGGTGTTCCTGGGGTTATTATGAATATGTAACACCTTACTGTATTTAAACACACTTCTTATTGTTAGAAGGTGTGCATGAATGGTGGAACGATCCCCCTTGCGCCCGACATCGAAATAAACATATCTGCTTTATAACCTTGTGAGTTGTAAAGTTTTATGACTTTATAGATTGTAAAGTTGTTTCCGTGCGTCAATTTTGGCGACCACGAAGGGAGAAGCTCTGCCTGGCTGTGTGGATCGCCTGAGAGAAAGGGACCTCCTAGACACGTCCCAAACCTTTTGTTACGGAGGGGCTTCGCTCCGCTCCGGCTGGTCACCACGGGGGCAGACAACAACCTTTTGCATTAATCGGATAAGGTATGTTTATGTTTTCCTGTAACGTGGGGGGCCAGTAACTCGCGAGGGACACCTGCGCATGGCCAGATTCCCCGTATTGGTGTAAATGGGTACCTAAGGAGGTTACTGACTTGACGGCCAGAAGGGTGTCAGCTGCTAGCGTTCTTGGGGGTAGATCGAGTAACCCTGAGACTTCTGTTGCGTCTCGATTACGGGAGCCAGGATGAACCTGCTAATGACTGTTATGGAAGCGGGAGAAGGGTAAACAGAGTCTCCAGTCATGGGTTCGAGTCCCACTAACAACTGTCAGGGGTTCGAGTCCCCATGGCAATTGACGTCTTTTAACATCTTAACCCATGGGATTTGAAATTTATATTGCTGTAGCTGTAATTGGAATACTTATGCTGACAGTTACGTGTTGTATGATCAAGAAGTTTTTGTGCCCGGTACTGTGCTTTGTGTGAATGAGTGCTTTGTGTGAATGAGTGCCTGAGACGCAGTCTGACTGCGAAGCGATTGCGGAGTCCCGATCCGCGGTTTCGTGTTCTCCGTGAGGAGACCGGCTGGAGACGGACGAAGCAAATGATAAGTGTTTGTTGAACTAATAGCTAGCTTGGTAATCATGTGTGTTATCTTTATAAGTGCCCAGGCATTCCACGTCTATTGTAATAATCTTTAGAGTACAACCATCTGTACGATGAGCAATTTAGCTTTTAACTGTGTGCATGTGGTGATAAGGTTTTGTGTGTGATAAGCTGTGTCTCATCTCAGTGTACCAAATTTAGCTTTTTGTATGTACATCAGGTAAGAAATCCTGTTTTGGGATAACAGTTGTAATACCCCAGATGAGACACTAATAAAAGCCTTGCCCAGTCCAGCTTGCTGAAGGAAGCGGGGGGGGCAGGTGCCAATGGGGCTCCAGCGCGCACTGACCTATTTTGTCAGGGAGACCCAGCGGTACCTCTATCCAGCTGAGCAGTAAGCGGCTCAAAGGTGCAATGCTAAAATCGAAATATTGTCTTGAATGAATGTAATTGTGATCTGTTTGCATATTTGAACTCAGTTGTTGGTTTGCATGTCTGAGCTCAGTATTTTAATTTGCACATTTATATTTGGTGCCAAAAGAATTTTGTTTGGGCAGATTTTAAAGAAAATTATCCGTAAATGCTAAAGGCAATCTGTGTGGAAACCAAATAAGAGAAAGTAGGCAAATAAATTCCACAATGGGTAATTTTCAAGGTGGAGTTTTAAAGAAAAGTCCCCTCAGTTGTGTTTTAGCTCACTGGAAGGAAATTGTCGGGATGGAGGGCATGGAAAGTAAAAAGACTCTTATCAAATATTGTAATCAATGGTGGCTACTCTATAAATTAGGGAATGAGGAGCGGTGGCCCATCAATGGGACATTAGATTTAGACACCCTGTCGCAACTAATGTTATTTTTAAAGAAGGAAAGAAAATGGGATGAAGCTACATATGTAGACATGTTTTTCACCCTCCAAAGCCATCCTGAGTATCAGAGAGACTGTACATTAGACCCCTCCCAGGACCCTACTGTATTAGCTTTAGAAAGGGAAAATAAGGAAAAAGGGAAAATGAGTAAACCCCAGAAATGTTGTTCAGGATCAGAGGACCTGCCAGAGTATTACAAGCTGCCAGCGGGAGGTGGGGCTGCAGGGCAACAGGAATGAGGAGCAGTGGGGGGGGAAGGAGGAAAACAGAAGCAGAGAATTTAATCCAGTCACCCCTCAGGGCAGCCCAGTGGCTTCCCGTACTCGAAACAGGGAAATAGTGCAAGCCTCCCTCAGAGAGGCAGTAGGACCAGAGGGAGGTCCAGTTTTAATAAAGGTTCCCTTCTCTTCATTTGATCTTGAAACATGGAACATGATAGCGAAAGATTATCGTAGTGATTCTGTGGGGGTTACTAGGCATTTTCAGTTCCTGGTTAAAAAACATAACAAGGACATAACAAGATGGATAGATGATGGCAGAGTGGTGGATGTGGTCTATTTTGATTTCAGTAAAGCATTTGACACAGTCTCCCACAGCATCATTACAGCTAAACTGAGGGAGTGCGATCTGGATGATCGGGTAGTGAGGTGGACCGTGAACTGGCTGAAGGAAAGAAGCCAGAGAGTTGTGGTCAATGGGGCAGAGTCTAGTTGGAGGGCCAGTATCTAGTGGAGTGCCTCAAGGGTCAGTACTGGGGCCAGTATTATTCAATATATTCATCAATGACTTCGATGAGGGAATAGAGTATACTATCAGCAAGTTTGCTGATGACACCAAGCTGGGAGGAGTGGCTGACACGCCAGAAGGCTGTGCCACCATCCAGCAAGACCTGGACAGACTGGAGAGTTGGGCAGGGAAAAATTTGATGAAATATAACAAGGGAAAGTGTAGAGTCTTGCATCTGGGTAGGAACAATCCCAGGTTCCAGTATAAGTTGGGAAATGACCTGTTAGAGAGCAGTGTAGGGGAAAGGGACCTGGGGGTCCTGGTAGACACAGGATGACCGTGAGCCAGCACTGTGCCCTTATGGCCAAGAAGACCAATGGCATCCTGGGGTGTATTAGAAAGGGTGTGGTTAGTAGGCTGAGAGGTTCTCCTTCCCCTGTGCCCTGGTGAGACTGCACCTGGAATATTGTGTCCAGTTCTGGGCCCCTCAGTTCAAGAAGGACAGGGAACTGCTGGAGAGAGTCCAGTGCAGGGCAACAAAGATGATGAAGGGAGTGGAGCATCTCCCTTATGAGGAAAGGCTGAGGGAGCTGGGTCTCCTTAGCTTGGAGAAGAGGAGACTGAGGGGTGACCTCATTAATGTTTACAGATATATAAAGGGTGAGTGTCACGAGGATGGAGCGAGGCTCTTCTTGGTGACAACCAACAGTAGGACAAGGGGTAATGGGTTCAAACTGGAACACAAGAGGTTCCACTTTAACTTGAAAAGAAACTTCTTCTCAGTAAGTAAGTAAGGGTATCAGAACACTGCAGCAGGCTGCCCAGGGGGATTGTGGAGTCTCCTACTCTGGAGACATTCAAAACTCGCCTGGACACATTCCTGTGTAACCTCATCTAGGTCTTCCTGCTCCGGCAGGGAGATTGGACTAGATGATCTTTTGAGGTCCCTTCCAATCCCTAACATTCTGTGATTCTGTGAGAGTGGCTTGCAGTTCATCCACTTGAGAGGTATGCAAAGAGAGCTTGCCAGTGAAGACTGAGGCAAAGAAATTTTTGAGTACCTCAGCCTTCTCCTCATCTTTTTTTATCAGTTTGCCAGTCGTGTTCAACTGTGGGGGAACACTTTGTTTGACCTTCCTTTTCTGGCTGATACGTGTGTTGAAACCCTTCTTTTTGGGTTATAGTTCAGTGGCTTGTGTCCTTCAGAGGTTGCAGATGAGCCCTTGTTCCTTGAGAGCAGGAACAGGAGCTAAACTAAAACTGCAGAGTTCAGAGAATGAACCTCCAGCTGTGGAAATCCTGCATTTCAGGTGCACCATTCTGCTGACTATGGTCAAAGCGGTTTCAGAGATGCACACCCTAAGATCATGATGGGTAGTTGGCTTCATGTGGGCTCTTGCTTGCCTGTCAGGGCTGTATGGAGGCAAGTTGAGCTCTGCACAGGTGCTGAAGTGCTTCACACAGATAAACTCACCCTACATGGAGAGTGACATGGAGAATGAGGGAAGTGTGACTCTGTGCCTCCAGGTAGATTTTTGTGATAGCTAGAAGTAGAGATGTAAATTGTTATCTGAACATCTGTTGTGGTTTTACTCGAACTAGAAATATAACCATGATAGCTGCTCGCTCACTCCCCAACCCCCGCCCCCCCCCCCCCCCCTCCTAAATAGGGGAGATAATCAAAAGTTAAGGGAGAAACATGGATTGAAATAAACACAATTTAATAAAATAACAAAATACTAACACACTACTAGTAAATATATATATATATATAATAGAAATAGAATATAAAAGATAATCAGTGCAATTCCTCACAAACTCCGACCACACCGAACAGCCAATCCCCGAGAGAGAAAAGAGGAAAAAGGCAGAAAGGCCCAAAGGCCTCTGCAAAATGGCAGAATGGCAAAAGGCCAAACCAAAGAAACATCCAAACAGAACTCTGTTCTGGCTCCAACAGAGTGAAGAAAGCGAAGAAGGCGAGAGAGACTGGAAGGTCCCGACTCTCCTTAAATATGAAGCATGACGCTAATGGGATGGAACACTCTTATTGATCAGTCTGGATGTCAGTCAAGGTCTGTCTCATCTATGCCCCCCTTCCTAGCTGCCTCACACCTGCGGGAAGAGTGCTCAGAATGTCCTTGGTTCTCAGACCAGAGCAATTAAAAACATTAACTTTGTCCTGGAACGTTATCTCTTGTTCTCAAACTAAATTCACACAACGACTGTGCTAGCTGTGAAAAATAAAAGTTTCTAACTGCATGAAGAAAACTAACTCATTTTCAGTCAAACCAGCACAACATCCTTAGGTTTAAAGGAGATGCAATTTACTAGGAAGTGAAAGAGATCATTGGTGATGATAAATTGGTGATGATAACGAGCAGCGTTACACAATCTGGCAAAGCTGAGATAGGAAAATTCTCCAAAAGTCTCTTCTTAAGCTCCACTTGGCACAATTGCTTGGGACCATTCACAGTAGGCTGATACTTAATTATTTCCAATGTTCAGATCAGATTAGAGTTGATTAATAGATTTTGGGAATAGCAATATGGAAATGTGTCTTGTTAAATCTGGTAATAATTTTCCAAGTCTTAATTCAGAGTTAAGATAAAATAGAAAACAGCTACTTTTTTCTTCCTTTCCTAATTTTTTAAAATTGTGGCATTTCCAGTAACAGAGTAAAATCACATCAGTCCATCTTCCAACTGTATTCAGTTTGCAGGATTTTAAGCTGTATGTTTTCTTGGAGTTTATAAAAATTTAATTGACACAATTTGTCAGGTCCGTTTGTTTTTTAATATATAGTGACAGTATTAGAATATGAGATATTTGTGGCTTGCTTGTAATTCTAGATTCATGATGCCTGTAGAAAATGTCTCCTAAAGTTAACCTGTTATTTGAATTTTCTTGTTGTATGAATAATTATTGCAGTGGTCTTTCCCAAAGGAAGGTCTTGAGAAAAGTGGAAGCATTTAAAAATAGTTACAGATCTACAAAACCATTTTTGTCTCTTATTTTATGTAAGCACTGTTTTCAGAAAGAACTAGAGTGTGTGGAAAACCCTTAAGTAGTGTTCAAAACCATAGAATCATCAAATCATTTAGGTTGGAGAAGACCCTTAAGATCATCGAGTCCAGCTGTAAACCTAACACTGCGAAGTCTACCACTAAACTATGTCCCTAAATGCTATGTCTCCACATCTTTTAAATACCTCCAGGGATGTCAGATGTTATTGCTAATCCACTCTCCATCATCTTTGAAAGGTTGCGTGTGGGAATGGCAGGACATGCGGTTCCAGCTAAAGGGCCTTGGACAGGTTATACAGAAGTATGTTTTTTATTAATGTAAGAAGTGATAGCCCAGGCCAGTGAGAATGATATCTTGGGTCAGAAAACTGCCCCTATATGTATGATGAGTGAATGTTGGGCCTGGACATGTGAATGAGTGGGTCGGAA
Source organism: Nesoenas mayeri (assembly GCF_963082525.1). Classification (NCBI taxonomy): domain Eukaryota; kingdom Metazoa; phylum Chordata; class Aves; order Columbiformes; family Columbidae; genus Nesoenas; species Nesoenas mayeri. The sequence continues at coordinate 15,651,349 of NC_137553.1, forward strand.
GGCCACCCCCAAGATATGCACGGGAACGTGACTGAAAAGAGTCACAACATGAGTGTGGTGTGTTTGGAATAACATTTTTTTGAAAAAACATCCTGTCTAACCTCTTGGTCCAGCCCCGTATCTTTAACCTATAAATTGAGAACTGTTAATAAAAGTCAGCTCAGCTCTGCTTGGCTCTGCTCTCGCAGTTAACAAGAAGTCTGTGTCTGTGCATCTCTGTCTGCGTCTGTATGCATTGCTCCTCATCGCTGCAAATGGTGCCCCGTGTAGACCCCTGTGAGGCTCTTCATCGAGCAGTGTGTGTGGCGGCAATCACACAATCCGATGGGTGAGTAAATATTTGTGGCCACACAATCCCTTGGTGTAACAGGGAAAGCAGGCCTTGTTGAACGAGTGAGCTGCAGGATTGTGTTAGTAATGGAATAAGATGCTTCTCCTGTACATAAGTTATATCTGTGAGTTTTACAGTACATATTACGTACTTCCGTGTATTTCCTTTCTTAAAATCAAGCAGCTTGTCAGGAATGTGAGTTAACTGTTTTAATGTTTGTTGTTACAGTTGTTTCTGTGTGGTATTTAAGTGCACTGTAAGCCTTCTCCCCACTTCTCCCACTTGTGCTGAAAGTTGCTCTATGTTTCCCCCTCCTCTCCCCCTCTTCTCATGGTTTTTACTTACAAGATGGGGTCAGGAACAACTGTTTTCAGTCGTGTTCCTAAGAAATCGATATTGGGAGGTGTTTTAAAACATAGGAAAGTACTTGGAAATATGACAAAAGGAGGATCTTGTGAAATATTGTAATCAGTTGTGGCTGCTGTATAAGTTAGATGATTGGGAAAAGTGGACGGAGAATAGAACCTTGAAGTATAATACTTTGTTGCAATTAATGTTGTTTTTAAGGCGAGAAGAGCAGGACAAAAAATAAATCTCTGCAAGAGATCATAAAATCATTGCAGACAGTTTTACAGGTGGAATGGTTTGAACTTCAACAAGCTGAGAGAGAATTAACTCATAACAAACAAGTCACAGAAAACTTGCAGAACACTCTGTGAGATGCTTTTCATTATTAACCTGTTTTCTTTGTAGGTATCTGTTTAAACATATTACAGTTTCATAAGTCATTGCCAGTTATATGGTACAGTAAGTTCACAGACTGTTAAAACATGAGAATCCATGGACTCAAAATGTACATTTTGTGATGGTATGAAGACTATGAGTAATTTAGTTGTTTACTATGTGCATGTGATGATAAGATTTTGTGTGTGGTAGCTGTTACTTTTCTTTCTAGCATGCTAGCTTTATTTCAGCATCCAGACTTGCACAACTCTGTGATAGGCTGTGTCTCATCTTGGTGTACTAAATTTGGCTCTTTTGCATGCACACAGGGCAAAGAATACTGGTTTTGGGATAACAGTTGTAGCACGCCAGATGAGACGCTAATAAAAGCCTTGCCCAGTCCAGCTTGCTGACAGAGGGGCAAGTGCTGATTGGGCTCCAGTGCGCACTGACCTATTTTGTCAGGGAGATCCAGCAGTACCTCTACCTGGCTGAGCAGTAAGTGACCCAAAGGTGCAATGGAAAAATTGAGATATTGTCTTGAATAAGTATAATTGTGATCCATTTGCTTGTTTGAACTGAGTATTTTGTTTTCATATCTGAGCTCAGTATTTTAGTTTGCATATTTATATTTGGTACCAAAGGAATTTTGTTTGGGGAGATAATTACAAAATGGGAACCAGTTCTGCTACTAAAGTACCACCTTGCTCCCCATTAGGATGCATCCTTACACATTAGAGTAATTTGGAGGGGGAGAATCCTCCAATAAAAGAAAGTTTGAAATGATATTGTATTCATGTGTGGCTTGAATGTGGGATTCTGGGTTATAGTGCTGTATTGCAATCAATGTTGTTCTGCAGAACTTTGGAAAAAATTAAGTACAGTACTGTAAGTTAATTTGCTCTTATTGTTATCTAATAATTTTGAGACCAGAAAAGAATTTAAGTTGTTAAACACTGATTCGCATTGAATTTATGTGCTAGTTGGACATATGGGAAAGAAAACTAAATGCTGTGCTGGATGTGAACTTGGGAGAGGTTGTATTTAAAAGTTGCTATAATATGAACTGATTTGTATCTAGGAAAATTAAAGTAATGGATTGATGGTTAATATGCTGTTTATTGATATCTGTAAGAAACTGCAAAAAGTAAATGGGGCTGAGGAATGTGACTATTGCTCAGCTAATTGAAATTGCATATAAAGTGTATTTATGGCTGGAATTAAATGGGAAAATAACAAAGCAAAATATCCCAGGCCTGTGCTGTACAGCAGGAACATAAATTTCAGGCCTGTGTCAAGCTGCAAGATAAACTCAGCTCACTGTAACTGAGGAGTCTGCCAGAGCCTGGCAGCTCCCACTTGGTACCAGCGATTATACCACCTGTGTGGCCTTGCCTGTATCTAAACTGCAGTGAGAAGAAAAACAAGGAAAAAAAAAATAGAAACACGTGACTGCCTGCTACTAAAGCGGAGAAAGGGGGACATGCCCCCCCCCTCCCGCCCCGCCCCTGCCACAGCAATATTGCTGATGGAGAACTGTAATACTGAATGAAGGAGTCTGAGGGTGAAATTTAAAGGCATTCCCAGTGGATCTGTAGTTCTAATGAAGCTGGGAAATTGGGAAATTAAACCAAAAATCTTTTAATAGACTTATTCTGTGGTAACTATTTGAAAGAGACTCTCATGACTGGAGTGCTGCTATGTGTGGCTACAAGCTCTTCAGAAAAGATAGGCAGGGTAGGAGAGGTGGAGGGGTGGCGGTATATGTTAGAGAGTCACTCAACTCTGTTAAACTTGAGGTCAGCAGTGACAAGGTTGAGTGCCTGTGGACCAGAATCAGAGGGAAGTTCAACAAGGCTGACATCCTCGTGGGTGTCTGTTATAGACTGCCCAACCAGGACGATGAAGGAGATGAATTATTCTAGAAGCAGCTGGCAGATGTCTCAAAATTGACAGCCCTTGTTCTTGTGGGTGACTTTAACCTGCCGGATATCTGCTGGGAGCTCAATACAGCACAGAAGAGGCAGTCTAGGAAGTTCCTAGAGTGTTGTCCTGGTTTTGTTAAAAAACAAGTTTCTCTTTCAGTGAATTTTGCCTGTCAGCTAAAGCCTTCATATTAACTGCATTTTCCTGGAGAACCAGACACATGTTTTGGTAAAACCTAGCAATGGAATGCAAACTTATTGATAAGCATGGATGGACATCTCGCGAGAGGGGCGACGAGGAACAACTGACCAACTGTGTATAACATTCCATTCACGTGAATACTTCATATAAAATGGGAGATCACGAGGATCTCGGCCCTTCTTTTTCCCTTTTGCTTATGGCCGACATTAGGAGAGGACCTTGCTAGTCGTCCCTGCGAACTGAGGCCTAGTGAGAGACTGAATCCAGCTCTGGTTGGCTGTGGAGTCTAATCCAGGACTTTGGGTGCTGGCTCTGCAGTTGCTGAGACTTTCAAGATTGGTTTTGTATATTTTGTATTATTTTCTCTATTCTTACTAGTAGCATTAGTAAAACATCTTTAATTTTTCCAACTCTATTCTCTCTGTCCTTCTTTTTTCCTCCCAATCGCCTCTCCTGAGTGGAAGGGGGGAGAGGGAGGGGCAAAAAGGGGGAAGTGGGGGGGGAGAGGGGGTTAACAATACATTTGCCAGGGTTTTATTGTCAACCCGCAATCTTAACCCTCGACAGATAATTGGCGCCCAACGTGGGGCTCGAGAAAGGGGTAAATTTGGAGATTTTTTTGCTTTTCTACTGCTCTGACGTACCTTTCAATTTTCTTGGCATGGTGCCAACTCATAGAGTTGTGATACTCGCGCGTCGGTTTGCTTCGGATGTTATTTAGTGGTATTAAGGCAAAGTGAATTCCACTGATTTAAAGATGTTATGGCATAAGTTGTATCAGTTATTTTCTGCATTGTGCTCACTGATTCCATATCTGTGTTGGGCTTTCTTTTTAAATCGAAGTATTCATTATATAACAACAAGGAACTGGACAATGCTCATGATGATACTGTGTGGTTTGTCACTGGTTTATTTCATTATACTGCAGCCGCTAATGAATTTCTACTCTCTTCTGCTTTACCTTGAAAAGCCTCCAGGAGAGATTAAAGAGCAGTACGGCTCTGTGCTTGCTAATTGGTCAAGTGAACCTTTAGAACGGCTGACTAACAATACTTTCGTTTTTTCGCTAGGACAGTTCGCAAATGTTTTAGAGAATTTTGAATATCCTTGGAGTTTTGATAGAACTGTGATGGTGTTATCTGGTTTGCTGAATGTATGTCAGTTTGTGCTTCTGTTAAGAGAAATGGCGTTTAACAGGAGGTTTGCGTCTCTTTGTTGTCCTGAGATTTGCGGAGCGTCTTCGGAAGCTTTAGTAAAAAGCACTCCTGGCCGCTCGAGAAAGAGCAAAACAGGGAAAGCTGCCGTTGCAGCTGCTGCCCCCGCCATGGCGGCTTCGCAGGCTGAAGGTACAGCTCCTACACAGAGTTCTTCTGCCAAGGTCACTTGTGATAACACTAATTCTGCAGCCTTAAAGGCAGCCCCCCCTTCTTCACACACTGGGCACTGTTGCTGCTGTAACCATAGCGATCACTGTGACAGTCATTCAGACTTTGGAAATGAATCAAATGATGGTAAACCCATATCAGCATCAGTTGCTGGTTATAAGAAAGTCACTAGAAAGACTACTCGTGCAGTAGATGATGGCACAGGGCCAACATCAACTCAAGGGGCACCATCAGGACAGGGAGGAGATGAAGTGACCACCACTCGGTCCTTTTCTCCAGGTGAGCTGAGAGATCTGCGAAAAGACTTCAGCCGTCGTGAAGGCGAGAATATTTTAACCTGATTGCTCCGATGCTGGGACAATGGGGCAGATGCAATTGAACTGGAAGGTGGTGAAGCCAGGCAGCTGGGATCTCTGTCAAGAGATTCCACCATTGATAGGGCAATTTCAAGAGAGTCTAATGCCACTACTCTCTGGGCCCGACTCCTGGCAGCTATGAAAGTAAGATTTCCCTACAAGGAAGATTGTATATCCAAGTTAGGGAAATGGAATACTATGGAGAAAGATATTCAGTTCCTGAGAGAATTAGCTGTGCGAGAGATCATCTATTTTGGACCAAACAGCCAAGAGGGAACAGATCCAGATAGAATCAATTGTTCACGACCTCTGTGGCGCAGATTTGTACAAAGTGCATCACCTGCATATGCTAAGTCATTGGCAGGAATGGTCTGGTCATCTAGAGGTGGACAAGATATTACTGAAGTAATTGAGCAGCTCCGTGACTTTGAGGACAGCCTTGCTGGTTCTCTACGGGCTTGTGTCTCCGCTGTGGAGAAACTGTGTGAAAAATCTGATGACCGGTTTGAAAAGCTATTGCAAGAAATCAAAGAACTCAGAGAGGACACATACCATTCACGACCTGCACAAACCTATGTTTCAGCTGTTAGGAAAAGGCGTTTCCAATCTCGAGAGAGAGGACAGAGGCAGCCCACAAAAAGAGGTTCACTGTGGTTCTTCCTACATGAGCAGGGAGAAAACATGAATAAGTGGCATGGAAGACCTACCTCAGAACTTCAGGAACGAGTACGTGAGATCAAAGGAAAAACTTCTAGGAAGGTGGCTGCTCCAGTTTACAAAAGGAGCAGAAGAGATTCTGATGCTCTTGAAGGAACCTCTAATTCACACCCAGAGACTGTGCAAAACAGAAATTAGAGGTGCCCTGCCTCCAACCAGGTGGAGGAAAGGGATAACAGAGTTTATTGGACTGTACAAATACGATGGCCTGGTACAACACACCCCCAGGAGTACAAAGCTTTAGTGGACACTGGTGCACAGTGCACAATAATCCCTTCTAATTATAAAGGAACGCAATCCATCAATATTGTTGGAGTGACTGGGGGATCCCAGGAACTGACTGCTGTAGAGGCTGAAATGAGCCTAACTGGAAAAAACTGACAAAAGCATCCCATTGTGACTGGTCCAGATGCTCCGTGCATCCTTGGCATAGACTACCTCAAGAGAGGGTATTTTAAGGACCCAAAAGGGTATAGGTGGGCATTTGGTATAGCAGCTGTGGACACTGAGAAAACTGAACAGCTGTCTGATTTGCGTGGTCTTTCAGATGATCCTTCTGTTGTAGGACTGCTGATGGTTGACGATCAGCAGGTGCCAATTGCTACCACGACAGTGCATCGCCGGCAATATCGCACCAATTGAGACTCTTTGATTCCTATCCAGAAGTTGATCCCTCAATTGGAAAGCCAGGGTGTGATCAGTAAGACTCGCTCACCTTTTAACAGCTCAATCTGGCCAGTGTGTAAGTCTAGTGATGAGTGGAGACTAACTGTAGACTATCATGGCCTGAATGAAGTTACGCCACCACTGAGTGCTGCTGTGCCTGACATGCTAGAACTGCAATTTGAACTGGAGTCAAAGGCAGCTAAGTGGTATGCTACAACTGATATTGCTAATGCATTTTTCTCTATTCCTGTAGCAGCAGAGTGCAGGCCGCAGTTTGCTTTCACCTGGAGAGGCATCCAGTACACGTGGAATCGCTTGCCCCAGGGGTGGAAACACAGTCCTACCATCTGCCATGGACTGATCCAGACCACGCTGGAGCAAGGTAAAGCTCCCGAACACTTGCAATATATTGATGACATCATCGTATGGGGCGACACATCGAAAGAAGTCTTCGAGAAAGGTGAGAGAATAATTCAGATTCTTTTGGATGCTGGTTTTGCCATAAAACGAAGCACGGTCAAGGGACCTGCACGAGAGATTCAGTTTTTAGGAATAAAATGGCAAGATGTCCGTTGTCAGATCCCAATGGATGTGATCAACAAAATTACTGCAATGTCTCCACCTACTAATAAAAAGGAGACACAGACTTTCTTGGGTGTTGTAGGTTTTTGGAGAATGCATATTCCTGACTACAGTCAGATTGTGAGCCCTCTCTATCGAGTGACTCGTAAAAAGAACCAGTTTGAGTGGGGCCCTGAACAACGACAAGCCTTTGAACAAATTAAGCGTGAGATAACTCATGCGGTGGCCCTTGGACCAGTTCGGACTGGACTAGATGTTAAAAACGTGCTCTACACCGCAGCCGGAGATAATGGACTTACCTGGAGCCTCTGGCAGAAAGCACCAGGAGAAACCCGAGGTCGACCCTTAGGTTTTTGGAGTCGAGGATACAAAGGATCTGAGGCCAACTATACTCCAACTGAAAAAGAGATACTAGCAGTGTATGAAGGAGTTCGAGCTGCTTCAGAAGTGATCGGTACTGAAGCACAGCTCCTCCTAGCACCTCGACTGCCGGTGCTGAGCTGGATGTTCAAAGGGACGGTTCCCTCTCCACATCATGCGACCGAAGTTACGTGGAGTAAATGGATTGCATTGATCATGCAACGAGCTCGAATTGGAAGTCCTAACCATCCAGGAATCTTAGAAGTGATTACAGATTGGCCAGAAAGCAAAGACTTTGGGATGTCTCCAGATGAGGAGGAAGTAAAACGTGCTGAAGAAGCACCACCGTATAATACACTTTCAGAGACTGATAAGCAGTATGCACTGTTCACAGATGGATCCTGTCGTCTTGTAGGAAAACATCGAAGGTGGAAAGCTGCTGTGTGGAGTCCCACACGACAAGTTACAGAAGCCACTGAAGGACAAGGTGAGTCTAGCCAGTTTGCAGAAGTGAAAGCCATCCAGCTGGCTTTGGACATTGCTGAACAAGAGAAGTGGCCAATACTTTATCTCTATACTGACTCATGGATGGTAGCAAATGCCTTGTGGGGGTGGCTACAGCAATGGAAGAAAAGCAACTGGCAGCGCAGAGGTAAACCCATTTGGGCTGCCACACTGTGGCAAGACATTGCTGCTGGGCTAGAGAGCCTGCCTGTGAAAGTTCGTCATGTAGATGCTCATGTGCCTAAAAGTCGAGCCACCGAGGAACATCTAAACAACCAACAAGCAGATCAAGCTGCTAAGATTAAAGTAGCTGAGGTGGACTTGGACTGGCAACATAAAGGTGAACTTTTCCTAGCTCGGTGGGCCCATGATGCTTCAGGGCATCAAGGTAGAGATGCAACATATAAATGGGCTCGCGATCGAGGGGTGGATTTAACTATGGACACTATTTCACAGGTTATTCATGAATGTGAAACTTGCGCCGAAATCAAACAAGCAAAACGGTTAAAGCCTGTATGGTATGGGGGGGGGGCAATGGTTAAAGTATAAGTATGGAGAAGCTTGGCAAATTGATTATATTACACTTCCACAAACACGTCAAGGTAAGCGTTATGTACTTACAATGGTGGAAGCAACCCCTGGATGGTTGGAAACATATGCTGTACCTCATGCTACAGCCCGAAATACTATCTTGGGCCTTGAAAAGCAAGTCCTTTGGCAACACGGTACGCCAGAAAGAATTGAATCAGACAATGGTACTCATTTCAAAAACAGTCTTATAGACAATTGGGCCAAGGAACATGGTATTGAGTGGGTATATCATATTCCATATCATGCACCAGCCTCTGGGAAAATTGAAAGGTACAATGGTTTGCTAAAAACTACACTAAAGGCACTTGGTGGTGGAACCTTTAAAAACTGGGATTCACATTTAGCAAAAGCCACTTGGTTGGTCAACACCAGGGGATCAACCAATCGAGCCGGACCTGCCCAATCAGAAATTCTACAGACTGTAGAAGGAGATAAAGTCCCTGTAGTACACATGAAAAACATGTTAGGAAAGGCAGTCTGGGTTACTCCTGCCTCAGGCAAAGGCAAGCCCATTTGTGGGATTGTTTTTGCCCAGGGACCTGGCAGCACCTGGTGGGTGATGCTTAAGGATGGAGAAGTTCGGTGTGTACCTCAAGGGGACTTGAGTTTAGGTGAAAATATTGAATACTGAACTGCATGATGTGAATTGTCGTACTAACAGTATTTAATAAGTGTCTTTCAGATCAAGACAGTGATGATGAAACAAGAGCTAGCCTTCTTCGAGTGGCGCCTGACAACTTCCTCGAAGTTGATGTCTTTAACCCACAAACAGTGGTCATGAAATGCACTTGTACCATTTTTCCTGCCCTGGGAGACTGTTGTGACAAAATGAACTTAATGAACTTTTCAAAGGATGGTCCACTGATTAAGATTAATTACTCCTGGGTATATATGTACATATGTGTATATATATATAGTAGTAGTGATTAATTAGATTGTGTTGATAGATTGCATTTATAAGGTTTAAGCGTTCAGTGAATGGCATATTATAAGGGGTGGAATGTCCTGTTTTTGTTAAAAAACAAGTTTCTCTTTCAGTGAATTTTTCCTGTCAGCTACAGCCTTCATATTAACTGCATTTTCCTGGAGAACCAGACACATGTTTTGGTAAAACCTAGCAATGGAATGCAAACTTATTGATAAGCATGGATGGACATCTCGCGAGAGGGGCGACGAGGAACAACTGACCAACTGTGTATAACATTCCATTCACGTGAATACTTCATATAAAATGGGAGATCACGAGGATCTCGTCCCTTTTCCCTATGGCCAACATTAGGAGAGGACCTTGCTAGTCGTCCCTGCGAACTGAGGCCTAGGGAGAGACTGAATCCAGCTCTGGTTGGCTGTGGAGTCTAATCCAGGACTTTGGGTGCTGGCTCTGCAGTTGCTGAGACTTTCAAGATTGGTTTTGTATATTTTGTATTATTTTCTCTATTCTTACTAGTAGCATTAGTAAAACATCTTTAATTTTTCCAACTCTCTTCTCTCTGTCCTTCTTTTTTCCTCCCAATCGCCTCTCCTGAGTGGAAGGGGGGAGAGGGAGGGGCAAAAAGGGGGAAGTGGGGGGAAGAGGGGGTTAACAATACATCTGCCAGGGTTTTATTGTCACCCCACAATCTTAACCCTCGACAAGAAAAACAAGGAAAAAAAAAATAGAAACACGTGACTGCCTGCTACTAAAGCGGAGAAAGGAGGACATGCCCCCCCCCTCCCGCCCCGCCCCTGCCACAGCAATATTGCTGATGGAGAACTGTAATACTGAATGAAGGAGTCTGAGGGTGAAATTTAAAGGCATTCCCAGTGGATCTGTAGTTCTAATGAAGCTGGGAAATTGGGAAATTAAACCAAAAATCTTTTAATAGACTTATTCTGTGGTAACTATTTGAAAGAGACTCTCATGACTGGAGTGCTGCTATGTGTGGCTACAAGCTCTTCAGAAAAGATAGGCAGGGTAGGAGAGGTGGAGGGGTGGCGGTATATGTTAGAGAGTCACTCAACTCTGTTAAACTTGAGGTCAGCAGTGACAAGGTTGAGTACCTGTGGACCAGAATCAGAGGGAAGTTCAACAAGGCTGACATCCTCGTGGGTGTCTGTTATAGACTGCCCAACCAGGACGATGAAGGAGATGAATTATTCTACAAGCAGCTGGCAGATGGCTCAAAATCGACGGCCCTTGTTCTTGTGGGTGACTTTAACCTGCCGGATATCTGCTGGGAGCTCAATACAGCACAGAAGAGGCAGTCTAGGAAGTTCCTAGAGTGTATAGAGGACAATTTCCTTCATCAGCTGGTAAATGAGCCTACCAGGGGCAAGACCCCGCTAGACCTACTGTTTACAAACAGAGAAGAGCTGGTGGGAGATGTAGTGGTTGGAGGCCGCCTGAGGCATAGCGACCATGAAATAATAGAATTTTCAATACTCAGAGATGCAGGGAGAACCATTAACAAAACCTCTACGCTGGACTTCCAGAGGGCAGATTTTTGCCTATTCAGAAGCCTAGTTCAGAGCATACCCTGGGAAACAATGCTTAAAAACAAGGGGGGCCAGGAGGGTTGGACATGCTTCAAGCAGGAGGTTTTGAGTGCACAGGAACAGGCTATACCAGTGTGCCGAAAGGCTAGCTGGCAGGGAAGACAACCGGCTTGGCTAAACAGGGAGATTCTGAATGAAATCAGAAATAAAAAGAGACTTTACCGACTGTGGAAAAAAGGGCTGGCTACTTATGAAGAATTTATGGAAATAGCTAGATCATGCAGAAAAAAATCAGGGAAACAAAAGTGCAATTTGAGGTTAATTTGACCAATTCTGTCAGGGATAATAAAAAGTCCTTCTTTAAATATGTTAATAACAAAAGAAGGGGCAAGGAAAACCTTCATTCTCTGATGGACTTTGAGGGAAATATAGTTAACAAAGATGAGGAGAAAGCTGAGGTACTTAATACCTACTTTGCCTCAGTTTTCACCAGAAAGACAGGTGGTCCTCAGGACAACTGGCCTCTGGAGGTGGTTGACAGAGATAGGAAGCCAAATAGGCCCCTTGCATTCCAGGAGGAAATACTTGGTGATTTGCTGAGCCATCTGGATCCTCACAAGTCTATGGTACCAGATGGGATTCATCCTAGGGTGATGAGGGAGCTAGCAGAAGAACTTGCCAAGCCGCTCTCCATCATCTTCCAACAGTCCTGGCTCACTGGGGAGGTCCCATATGATTGGAAATTGGCCAATGTTACCCCAGTCCACAAAAAGGGCTGCAAAGCTGACCCTGGAAACTACAGGCCTGTCAGCCTGACCTCGGTGCCTGGCAGGGTTATGGAGCAGATCATCCTGAATGGAATCACCCAGTACCTTCAGGATGGACGAGGGATCAGACCCAGCCAGCATGGGTTTAGGAGGGGCAGGTCCTGTCTGACCAACCTGATCTCCTTTTATGATGACTCACCTGGTGGATGAGGGGAAAGCCGTGGATGTGGTCTATCTGGACTTCAGCAAGGCCTTTGACACTGTCTCCCATAATATACTCCTGCAAAAGCTGGTAGCCCATGGCTTGGACAAGTGCACTCTACGCTGGATTAAGAACTGGCTGGAGGGCTGGGCCCAGAGAGTGCTGGTGAATGGGGCTGCATCTAGCTGGCGGCCAGTCACTAGTGGTGTTCCCCAGGGGTCAGTGTTGGGTCCAGTCCTGTTTAACATCTTTATTGATGATTTAGATGAGGGGATTGAGACCATCATCAGCAAATTTGCTGATGACACCAAGTTGGGAGGGAGTGTCAACCTGCTGGAAGGCAGGAGGGCTCTGCAGAGGGATCTGGATAGACTGGAAAAGTGGGCTGATTCAAATGGGATGAAGTTCAATAAGGCCAAGTGCCAGGTGCTGCACTTTGGTCACAACAACCCCCTGCAGCGCTACAGGCTGGGCGCAGAGTGGCTGGAGAGCAGTCAGTCAGAAAGGGACCTGGGGGTACTAATTGACAGGAAGCTCAACATGAGCCAACAGTGTGCCCAGGTGGCCAAGAAGGCCAACGGTATCCTGTCCTGTATCAAAAATAGCGTGGTCAGCAGGACAAGGGAAGTGATCCTTCCCCTGTACTCTGCATTGGGGAGGCCACACCTGGAGTATTGTGTTCAGTTCTGGGCCCCTCAGTTCAGGAAAGACATTGAAGTGCTGGAGCGGGTCCAGAGAAGAGCAACATGACTAGTGAAGGGCCTTGAGCACAAAACCTATGGGGAGAGGCTGAGGGAGCTGGGGTTGTTTAGTCTAGAGAAGAGGAGGCTTAGAGGTCTTTTCCAACCCAGTTGATTCTGTGATTCTTTGATTCTGTGAACTATTTGTAAGAGACTTCTTAGTAAATTCACCATGCTAGTTTTTGAGGTCATGGGAAAGAAAGAAAGGCTGTTTTTTGAAACCAATGGAATGCCAAATTTGGAACAAAGTTTTAACAGCTGAATTCTTGTATTTGCCAGAAAGCCCTATACCTCTCTTGGGTCAAGATTTGTTAAGTAAATTGTAAGCTCAAATAACGTTTTCTGAGAATTCCGTTTAGTTGCATGTCCCACAAGAAGGTGCTTGTAAGGTGTAATATCAGTCCTTTTACTGATTCGTGTCTGCCTTTACCGCCTTCTACCCCTCTAACTCCTACGCCAGAGCAGAAGGAGTCGCCGGATAAGAACTGGGCAAAAGAACTGTGTGGAAGATCAGATCAGCTATTGGCGAGTGAATCCAACAGTCAGCAATGATGCCGTGCTGATCGTGACAGGAAAGGGGGTGCGGCTGGGGACTAAGGTTATACAAATAATTATGATGCTAGAAAGTATTGGCGAGAATGTGCACTGTTCCGAAACCCCCTGTTACTAATGATTCTCCAGCACCGTTCAAGTCCGTGTTATCTGATGACTCGGAAGAGGATGAGGGTTTGAAGCATTTTTCTTGAAAAGTTAAGTATGTGTACGAGTTGCCCCGAGATCAAATAAGAACCATGAAAAACTCAAGCAAAATTAGACCTATCCAATGTAAAAGCAATAGATCGTTTAGGACAGAACAATGGGGATTCGTTGAAAGGGGCAGGTATCCCACAACTTCTAAAGAGACACTAATTGACACACCACAACTACAGGCGTGATTAATTTCTGAAATCCTGAGGCAGTCAACAGACCTTGCATATCAAGCTATGAGAGAGCTGTCTGAAACCAACAAAGCAGTCAAATCATTTGCAACTATTAATCAGGGTCCCAGCGAGAATTACATGCAATTTATTGACCACCTTCAAGAGGCCATCAGTAAGCAGGTTAAAAACTTAGAAGCTAAGGAAGCACTAGTGTTGAGATTAGCAGTAGAGAATGCTAATGTTTGCTATCGACATGTTATTTGCGAGTTATACAGTACATATTATGTGCTCCTGTGTATTGCCTCTCTGAAAATCAAGCAGCTTGTCAGGAATGTGAGTTAATTGTTTTACTAGTTGTTTTTAAGTGCGCCATAAAACCTTCTCCCCGCTTTTCCCATTCATGCTGCAAGCCTTCCTCCCCTCCTCCCCCTCCCTTCCCCCCCCGCTTCTCAAGGTTTTTACTTGCAAGATGGGGTCAGGAATAATTGTTTTCAGTTGTGTTCCTAAAAAATCAGTATTGGGAGGTGTTTTAAAATTTAGGAAAGCACTCGGAATTATAAGGAAGGAAGATCTTGTTAAATACTGAAATCAGTGTTGGCTGCTGTTTAAGTTAAATGATTGGGAAAAGTGTCCGGAGAATAGAATCTTGTTGTGATTAATGTTGTTTTTGAGGCCAGAAGAGCAGGACAAAATAAATCTCTACAAGAAATCATTAAATCATTTCAGACAGTTTTACAGGCAGGGCGATTTGAACTTAAACAAGCTGAGAGAGTTAACTGATAAAAAATATAGGTCAGAAAACTTGTTAAAGTCTGCAAGATGCTTTCCTTATTAACCTGTTTTCTTTGTGGATATCTGTTTAAGCATGCTGCAATTTTGGTAGGTCTGTGCTATATGGTACAATAAGTTCACAGTCTGTTAAATCATGAGAATCCGTTGACTCAAAATGTGCATTTTGTGATAATACAGAAGATCATGAGTAATTTAGTTCTTTACTGCGTGAATGTGATGGTAAAATTTTGCATGTAGTAGCTGTTATTTTTTTCTCCATCATGCTACCTTTATTCTAGCATTCAGACTTGCACAACTCTGTGACAGGCCGTGTCTCATCTCGGTGTGCTGGATTTGGCTTTTCCGTATGCACACCATGTAAAGAATCCTGGTTTTGGGATGGCAGCTGCAGCGCACCAGATGAGACACTAGAGACTGAAAAAAAAAAAAAAACCAACAAAACAACAAAACCAAGAAAAAAAGGGAAAAAAAGGGAAGGCCTTGCCCAGTCCAGCTCGCTGCGGCGGGGGGGGCGGGTGCCGATGTGGCTCCAGCGCGCACTGACCCATTTTGTCACGGAGACCCAGAGGTACCTCCACCTGGCTGAGCAGTAAGCGGCCCAAAGGTGCAATGCAAAAATTGAGATATTGTCTTAAATTAGTGTGACTGTGATCCGTCTGCATATTTGAACTGGGTATTTGGTTTTCACATCTGAGCTCAGTATTTTAGTTTGCATATTCATATTTGGTACCAAAAGAATCTTGTTTGGGGAGATAATTACAAAATGGAAACCGGTTCCACTGCTAAAATTCCACCTTGCTACCCCTTAGGATGCATCCTTATACATTAGAGTAATTGCTTATATTGTTAGAAAATCATTTAAATTGTTAAAATACTATGATAGATGTGAATTTGGAAGAGGTTGTATTTAAAAGTTGCTAGAATATTAACTGATTTGGATCTAGGAAAATAAAATAATGAATTTACGTTTATTATACTGGTTTATATTGTTTTTTGACATCTCTAAATTGTAAAAGGTAAATGGAGCTAAGGAATGTAACTATTGCTGAGCTAAATGAAATTGCATATAAAGTGTATTATGGTTGGACTGAAACGGGCAAACAAAAAAGCAAAATATCCCAGGCCTGTGTGCAGCTCACTGTAACTGAAAAGTTTCCCAGAGCCTCCTACTTCGTACCAGCCATTATGCCAGCTGCGTGACCTTGGTTATATCTGAACTGCACCAAGAAGAGAAAGAAAAGAAAAAAATTGGAAAAACCTAGCTGCCCTCTTTTAAAGCATTGAAAGGGGGGTTCTCTCTCCCCCCCACTGCAGCGATGTAATACTGACTGGAGCAGTCAGAGGGTGAAGTTTAAAGGCATCCTTAGCAGACCCATAGTTCTAATGAAACTGGAAAATTAAACCAAAAATTTGTTGATAGACTTATTCTGTGGTAATTAGTTGTAAGAGACTTCTTAGTAAATTCACCATGCTAGTTTTTGAGGTCATGGGAGAGAACGAAAGAAAGGCCATTTTTTGAGACCAATGGAATGCCGAATTTGGAACAAAGTTTTAATACATGAATTCTTATAGTTGCCAGAAAGTCCTATACCTCTCTTAGGTTAAGATTTTTTAAGTAAATTGTAAGCTCAAATAACGTTTTCTGAGAATTCTGTTTAGTTGCATGGCCTACAAGAAGCTGCTGGGATGGTGCAGATCTGCTTGCTGCAAGTGAGAAATCTCCAAGGAAATTTCAAATGCTGTATTTCCACTAGTATGAACAGCCAATGTTTCGATAAAGCAAATACTACACTGATTGATCTGAAACAGGACTTCGATCCGGTAAGGGAAAACAATATCCAATAAATATGACAGCCAAAATGGAGTTAGAAACTTTGAGGAATAAATTTATGAGAACCTTACAGGCTGACTGCATTTGATTGGACTTGCAGATTTGTCTATTTATAGCTACAACATAGAAACAATCTGTGGCTATGGTGGGACAGTATGATGAGATTGCTAGCAAACTGATATACCGACTGTTATATACCAATTGTCACTCTGATCAAGAAAATGCAGGGAATGAATTTAAGTCTTAATAGGCCATGATCCTTTTGTCATATATGTACCATTTGTGAAATTTAATTCTGATTTTTTTTATTTGTAATCTATGTCTTTATAAATTGCACTAGCTGGTTTTCTTAACAGCACAGCTTTTGGCATGCCTAAATATAAACTGCTGCAGAACCTGCAAGTCTTTAACATCAGGTCATAGGCCATACTTGTATTTGGTCTGATCCTACATACTTGCACAGTTTTTGTTGATGTTTCTGGGAAGTCTCATAAAGCTGTAGTGGTTTGGTGTGAAGATAACAATTGGCGTCATTCTGTAAAAATTATTGAAGGTTCTACCCAATTAGCAGAACTTGGCACAGCTTTAAATTACTTAGAGCTTTTTAAGGAGGAACCTCTAAATTTGATTTGTGATTTTGAGTACGTAGTCAAGGTCCAACACACGTATCTGGTTCTGAAGTTTGTTTGTTTGTTTGTTTTTTTTAAAAAAAGGAGGGGAAGTAGGGGAAACACCACAAAACCAATTGTCAAAAGCATTGTATGTGATGAAATACTTTGCAAGTATGACCCAAAACCATGCTAGATCAGAAAGAACCTACATTAGTTATGGTCAAATCACTAGTCAGTTAAAAAGGCCACATCAATTGATAATCTGGGGAAAAGGTTATGTTTGTGTCATTACAGGCCGAGGATTGAAGTGGATTCAACAAAGATTCAACGGATGCAGATGGACAGGAGGGAGATAAGTTGTGAGGACTGTTTCAGATGTAAACCATGGATCCAAATTCAGTGTTACAGATGCTCGCAGACCTGGTGGTCTAGAAGCCTATTAGCAAGCAGGTGGTGTACCTTCTGTGGAGAATGGCAATTTGAACAATCAGCAAGAGATCCAAAAGGGTGATATTATGATTAGATAGTTAATGCATAGATAAGGTAAAATTATGAGATATTTCTACCATAGTAATCTAAGTTTAGCAACTGATAAAGTTTTAGAAGGGATATTAAGGTTAAGCTATTGATCTTTTAAATAGGTTGAGATAACTTTTAAGATATTAATTCAATTATTAGTATATACTGATGATATTAAGTATGTTACCCTATAAACTGCGCAGTTATAGATTTTTTAGGAATTTAAGACAATATATTGTATTAACTTGCCTGGTTATTTTGAATCTATTAAAATAGTGTGTTAATAAGGTTGTCATAATAGAATTAAGGTTTTAAGAATAGGCAGGTAGTTGTTTGATCTTATTAAGTAAAGTTTAACTGCATTATATGTAATTGTAATTATGTTGTTAATTACGTTTTCCATGTTGCAGTATATTTCAAAAATGATTCACCGTGCGGTTAAAGGGGCCTGACTAATTCAAGAACAGAAAGGGGAAAGTGTGGAGGGGTTTTGATAAATAAAGATCTATTGCTGAATTAGTCAGGCTCAAAGGAATCTCAGGGCCTCTTCGAGAAGCTGAGAACAGAATCTGCTGTGAGAAAGAGTGGCGTTCCTCAATCAGCGGGGTCCTGGCGTGACGTGAATCATCGGACGTATCATCAGTGAGACTCCAGTGCATGGACAGCCCACGATACTCATTTAGCGAATCCATGCTTGGAGCGTGGACGTGTGATTAGAATATAGTTGCATATATAAGGAGGCTTGTTTCTGTAATAAATGGCTTTAGCGTGATTCACATTGAATCGAATTGTTTGCTGAGTCCTTTATCGCTCCAACACACTACATCCTGTCAGTTGTCAGTATTTTGCTTTCTCAGTCCCCAGCATTAACAATGCTCAGCCTATGCAGCATTATCAGTGGACAGTTTTATCACAGGGCATGATGAACAGCCCCACAATTTGCCAGCTTGTTGTGAGTACCACTGTGCAGTCTACATGTGAAGCATTCACAGAGGCTATAATATATCATAACATGGATGTCATCTTAGTTTGTGCTGAACAATCTGATTATCTGCAGAGTGTGGTGACACACCTACTTCAAACTCTGAAACTTTATGGTTTACAAGTTGCACAGGAAAAAGTGCAAATCGTGCCTCTTTGGAAATATTTAGACTGGATTTTAACAGAAACTATGATCAAACCACAGCCTTTGACAATTAATGATGACATTAAGACATTGAATTATTTACAGAAATTGATGGGTACAATTAGCTGGATACAACCCATGCTTGGAATTTCTAACCATGAACTCCAGCATCTATTTAATTTGCTAAAAGGAGATTCAGATTTAACATCTCCTCGCACTTTAACTGCACAAGCACAGAGAGAATTAGAGCTAGTAGCACACAAAATTACAAACTTACAGGCTGACTGCATTCGATTGGACTTGCAGATTTGTCTATAGTTACGACACAAAAACAACCTGTGGCTATCGTGGGACAGTATGATGAGAATGCAAACAGACTGATATAGTTGGAATGGATTTTTTTGCCCAATTCTTTCCATAAAAATATTCCTCGGCTTCTAAAATTTATTGTTACTTGGATCAAAAAATGCAGAGTGTGGATTCAGGTCTTAATAGGCCATGACTCTTTTGTCATATATACCATTTGTGAAATTTGATTTTGATTTTTTTTATTTGCAATCTATGTCCTTGCAAATTTCACTAACCGATTTTCGTAACAGCACAGCTTTTAGCATGCCTACATGTAAATTGTTGCAGAATCTGCATGTCTTTGACACCAGGCCACAGACTATACTTGTATTTGGTCCGATCCCACATGCTCACACAGTATTTGTTGATGGATCAGGGAAATATCATACAGCTGTAGTGGTCTAGCATGAAGATAACGATTGGTATAATTCTGTTAAAATTATTGATGACTCAACCCAATTAGTAGAACTTGGTGCAGTTTTGCATGCCTTAGAGCTTTTTAAGAAGGAACCTCTAAATTTGATTTGTGATTCTGAGTATGTAGTCAAGGTCCTACAGTGCATCCCTTCTGCCTTTCTTAAAGAAATCTCGCAACAGCAGCTCTCTGAAATGTTAGTATCATTGCAAACTACATTACAACATTGCAGACACCTACTATTTGTTACTCATATACGCTCTCATACCACTTTGCCAGGTCCCATAACAGAAGGAAATGCAGTTGCAGACTCTTATACTGCAGCTACAGTACACTTGCAGTGTGCCAGGGCTTCACACGCTTTTTTTCCATCAGAATGCTGCTGTTTTATAACAGATGTTTGAGCTCCCACTGGAACAAGTGAAAGACATAGTTCGCTCTTGCTCGGAATGTCAGGGCCTTATTACAAGATCACCCTCTCTTGGAGTTAATCCTCGTCGGCTCACAGCTAATGCCATTTGGCAGTCTGATGTTACATGTCTTATCTTTTGGCTATTTGAAATATGTACATGTTTCTATAGATACATTTTCAGGTATGCTTTGTGCATCACCTCATAGTAGTGAGAAAAGTAGAGATGTTCAGTGCCACTGGACCTGCTGTTTTGCTATGCTGGGTGTGCCACAACAGATTAAAACTGACAACGGTCCTGGATACACTGCCAGATCCACACAATATTTTTTATAACAATGGAGTGTTTCACATGTCACAGGTGTCCCACATTCTCCCACTGGACAGGCTATTATTGAACAGGTGCATTCCACACTGGAAAAAAATGATATTAAAACAAAAAAGGGGAAATATGATCCCCCAAGAACAATTAGACAATGCAACATATACTTTAAACTTTTTGAGTCGTACCATGCCTCCCTCTATCACAGCAGTGGAAAAACACTTCCATGTTCCAGATTCACTGTCCCAGAGACCAAAGGTTTTGTACCAGGATCCCCTGCAAAACAGTCAATAGCAAGGGCCTGTATAGTTAATCACCTGGGGGAGGGGATATGTGTGTGTTTTTCTTCCAACAGAACTGAGGTGGCTTCCTGTGAAATATGTTAAACCTTACTATGAGTTGGACAAACACAACACAGGACCCAGTGCCAGAGATGCAGCACCTGTCCCTGCAGCAGAGGGCAACGAAGAAAAGGAAGAGACCAAAGGAAGAGGCCAGTGATGTTACCTGGGGGTAGCTGAAGAAGCTACAGCAAAACACAAGTACTATGATGGCAGCAGTAGGCCCTCTCACTCCAGTTAACACCTTCTCAGCCTATTTGGCTATCATCTCCTGCAACAGTGCAGTAACGACGACGCACACTGGGTAAGTGGTGCATGGATATCACCAGAAGGTCAGTTGCTGGAAAACAAGGATTGGATTGAATTTAATTAAATGCAACAGTATTTTCTTGAGACCACTCCTGTACATATTTCTAAGAAACCAATAAACAATTGATTGATGATGTCAGAGAAATTTTGCTTGTTTTACCAGTGATGGGAGGATGGAGGGGTGGTTCAGAGCGATTTGGCTTTTGTTTCCATTCTGGGTCTTGAACACCAATATGTGGGTTGCGATTCTACTTTGAAACCCCCTGCTGACATTCCAATGTGCAAGGTATCTAAACTAACCACAGGAGATGTTTTGAGTTTGTACTGGGCACTCTGTAAATTAGAAGCACCAGCATATCAGCATGGTACAGATTAAAAAGTGGTAAAAAAAAAAACAAAAACCAAAAACCAAAAACCAAAACCAAACTAAAACCAAACCAAACCAAAACACAAACAAAAAACAAAAAACCCTCTTTAAATGCATTTGTTTTCTTTATCAAGATGGCTAACCAGCCTCCTCTGATATTTGATAATAACTGTAATTGTTGTAATTTGCACTATTCTATTGTTTATTACTAGGTGGATTTGTAATGATAATGTATAACAGGAAAATGACACATAAGGTATGATGATCCACAGTGGGCATTGAAACTCACCAATAGAATGCCTTTTGACTCCCTTTTGTCACCCTTTTGACTTTGGAGGCAAGAGATGACTGCACCAATACTCCAAAGTAGTCTGTAAGATGATGACTGTGGTCACGGGGTGGATTGTGTGGCAGTTGCACACACACACACACCCCCACCCCCCAACCCGAGATCTGGAGCCTTCAATGGGGCCGTTGATGGTTCTTTAGCACCTTTTTGTGCCCCACTGTGCCTATCTCCACATACACACCTAGGGTGGTACCAAGGTGCTGGCAGTCACATCCTCCCTGTTCCCTGGGGCAGGGTGACTTCACCTCTACCAGCTGGTGGGGCAGGAGGGGTGGGACCCTCAGTCGATTGACAGGGTCCTTAACAAAGGAGGTGCCCAGACTAGCTGAGAAGCTTCTGGACTACATTGTAATGCCCACAGCCAGATATGACCAGGCTATAAAACAGGGTCCCAGTCAAACATACCCTTTGAGTGGTCTTCTCGGTGCAGGGGCTCTGTGAACTGGAGTCCTCTCCTTAGACTGGACGCTAAGGAGAATTCCCAGGATTGAGAGTGCCTCACCTCCTCATTTGAGTGAGTGGTTATTTACTGGATATATCCTTGAATGAGTTCTCGCCTAACCCAGGCCAGTGATTATTTCTTGTGGGTACCCTGGAGTGAGAAGCCTCTGGTCTTGTTTCTTTTAAGTAAATACATGAACGTTGTGAATCCTCATTATTCTTATGTTGTTGAACACCAATAATCTCCTCAACTGATATCCAAATCTGTATTTTATCTTGTTGGAGTGCGAAATAACTGTAGAAATCACAGAATCACAGAATGTTAGGGACTGGAAAGGACCTTAAAAGATCATCTAGTCCAATCCCCCTGCCTGAGCAGGAACACCTAGATGAGGTTACACAGGAAGGCATCCAGGTGAATTTTGAATGTCTCCAGAGAAGGAGATTCCACAACCTCCTTGGGCAGCATATTCCAGTGCTCTGTCACCTTCACTGTGAAGACGTTTCTTCTCATATTTAAGTGGAACCTCCTATGTTCCGGTTTGTACCCATTGCCCCTTGACTTATCATTGGTTGTCACCGAGAAGAGCCTGGCTCCATCCTCATGACACTCACCCTTTACATATTTATAAACACTGAAGTCACCCCTCAGTCTCCTCCAAGACAAAGAGACCCAGCCTTTCCTCATAAGTGAGATGCTCCACTCCCTTAATCATCTTCGTGGCTCTGTGCTGGACTCTCTCAAGCAGTTTCCTGTTCTTTTTTAACTGAGGGGCCCAGAACTGGACACAATATTTCAGGTGTGGTCTCACCAGGGCAGAATAGAGAGGAAGGAGAACCTCTCTCAACCTACTAACCACCCCCCTTCTAATACACCCCAGGATGCCATTGGCCTTCTTGGCCATAAGGGCACAGTGCTGGCTCATGGTCATCCTGCTGTCCACCAGGACCACCAGGTCCCTTTCCCCTACACTGCTCTCCAACAGGTCTTTCCCCAACTTATACTGGAATCTGGGGTTGTTCCTACCCAGATGCAAGACTCTACACTTGCCCTTGTTATATTTCATTAAATTTCTCCCTGCCTAACTCTCCAGTCTGTCCAGGTCTCACTGGATGGCGGCACAGCCTTCTGGCATGTCAGCCACTCTTCCCAATTTTGTGACATCAGCAAACTTGCTGATAGTACACTCTATTCCCTCACAGGAATAATACACAGGAGCACATAATATGTACTGTATAACTCGCAAATAACATGTCGATAGCAAACATTAGCATTCTCTACTGCTAATCTCAACACTAGTGCTTCCTTAGCTTCTAAGTTTTCAACCTGCTTATTGATTGCCTCTTGAAGACGGTCAATAAATTGCATGTAATTCTCGTTGAGACCCTTATTAATATTTGTAAATAATTTGGCTGGTTTGTTGGTTTCAGGCATCTCTATCATAGCTTGACATGCAAGGTCTGTTGACTGCCTCAGGATTTCAGAAATTAATCACGCCTGTAATTGTGATGTGTCAATTAGTGTCTCTTCCAAGAGTTGGGGGATACCCGCCCCTTTCAACAAATCCCCATTGTTCTGTCCTAAATGATCTATAGCTGTTACATTGCATAGGTCTAATTTTGCTTGAGTGTTTCATGGTTTTTATCTGATCTCAGGGTAACACGTACACATACTCTTTTTCCTGTTAACTTTTCACAAAAAAAAAAATGCTGCAAACCCTCATCTTCATCCAAGTCATCAGATAACATGGACTTGAACGGTGCTGGAGAATCATTAGTAACAGGGGGGTTCGGAACAGTGCACATTCTCGCCAATACTTTCTAGCATCATAATTATTCGTATAACCTGAGTCCCCAGGCGCATCCCCTTTCCCATCACGATCACCATGACCGCATTGCCAACTGCTGGATTCACTCACTGTTATCTGATCTAATCTTCCACACAGTTCTTTTGCCTAGTTCTTATCTGTCGACTCCTTTTGCTCTCTCGTGGAATTTGGAGGGTTAAAAGACAGTAAAGGCAGATACAAATTGGTAAAAGGACTGATAGTACACTTGTTTACGACCTTAGCATTCTCAGCTTTCACAGGTTCTTTGGGCAAGTTGTCTGACTCCAATCCTTTGGACTTTCTATTCTCATCAGGTTTGGGTAATAGTGTAGGAGGCCACCCGCTCGGCATTTTTCCTCCCCCCGCCCCGGACTGCTGACCTATCGGGGTGCCGAAGGCACAGCAGGGGATGGAATAGGGAGGATATCAAAGACACGAACCGGTTAAACTTCACAGCAGCTTTCAGGATTCTTATCAGGCTGCAATGCTACAAAAATTCCAGCAGCAGCAGACCATTCAGCCTTAAGATCTTTTAAGGTGGTAATTATAAACTTCCATGTAGTTACTAATGATTTAGCTTCTTTATCATCTCCATTGCTGACTTTATCTCATTATTTCTGCTCTATATCATCCCAAAGTTCAAGTTTAAAAGCCTTCTTGGTTTCTGCCGTGTAGCCGTTAGTTCTACACCAAACTAACAGTCTACGTATGTTACTTTCTTAATATTTAAGTCCTCTCACAGAGAGAATATCAGGAGGAGCCTCACTCTTCCCTCCTCCTGCCCCAGACGCTCACCTTTTCCGGTGATTTATTCGACAAATTTGTCTGCGGAACGTCCGTACGCCTCCACTCAGTTCTCAGTCCAGCTGATCCGCCTCCGGCTGTACCACTCCAGGCTTTTCCCCGATCGTAGTGATACACCATTCAGAGTATCACGTCGGGGTCACCATTTGTTGGAGTGAATAAAGGACTCAGCATTCCGATTCAATGTGAATCACGCAAAGCCATTTATTACAGAAACAAGCCTCATTATATATGCACCTATTCTCTGATCATGCGTCCATACTCCAATCATGCATTCACTGATTGGATATCATCTATGTTCATGAACTGTCCACGCACTGGAGTCTCACTGCTGATAGGTCCATTGATTTACGTCACGTTGAGGCCTTGTTATTGTAGAGCTGCCTCTCTCCCACAGCAGGTTCTGCTCTCAGCTTTTGAGTTGGCCTTGAAATTCCTGGCTGGTTCAGTAACAAATCTCCATCTAACAGAAACCCCTCCACAGGGGTTGGCCTGACGTGGGGCTGGCCTGATCTCTGTCCCTCTCCCAGCAGTGATCAATGATGGTGATACCAAAAATCTGAAATTAGTAATAAAATAATTTAATAAAAGTAAGGTTCATATATGTGAGGTGTTAGGCACTTATTAGGCATTAAGTAAAAAGAATGGTATTCATTAAGATAAGCAGGAGAAGGCTACCCTGTTCCCCCAAAAATAAGACAGGGTCTTATATTAATTTTTGCTCCAAAACTTATTACTTTTTTATATGTATAACTACCTGGACACTATTTAAATTGACATTTTTTAATGAACTGTAACTAGGGCTTATTTTTGGCATAGGGCTTATATTTCGAGCATCCTCAAAAATCCTGAAAAATCATGCTAGCGCTTATTTTCGGGGTAGGTCTTATTTTTGGGGAAACAGGGTAGGACACAATGCGCTTGCTCTTAGAAGACAAGGTAATGAGACCAGCACAAGGACCAGTTCAGACTGTCTTTGCGGTTACAAGACAAATAACAAAGGAACTGTGCCTGCCCAGGACTTGAGGTCAAACAGCAGGCAGGCTGAGAAAGACGTCTTACTTCCTCCCAGGACTCTCGAAAGACCCCTGACTCATTGAACTGCGCATGTGCTGGGGACATTTACATATAGAATCATATAATCATTTCATTTGGAAGAGACCCTCAGGTTCCTTGAGTCTAACAATAACGTAACTCTAGCACTAAACCATATGCTAAGTGGTTCCAAGAAATGTAATGCATATATAAAGGATTTCCTGGAAATGTAATGAATATGCATGATTGTGGCGGATGCACTCGATCTCCCCCAGGCAAACCAGCAGCAGTTTGGTCCAGGCTCCAGAGGAGGTAAGGGCCTGAGCCATAGCCAGGCCAAGAACTCCTTCCAGGAGACCCACAAGGAAGCAGAACAGCACACTGAATGCCAGTAACGTGAGCGCAGTGAGTCTCGTGCATACTTTTCCTACTGCATGCAATTTGACTACAAGTCAACCACTTCATTCTATGAATACGACAGCCTAGATGAGCCCACTTTGAGCTCTCCCTGCTAAATAAGTGAGCTGTATGGCAATGGTTTTACTACTCACAGGTCAGTGGATGAGCCCAATTCAAGTTCAATATTAATCATTTAGTTTAAGTAGATGCACACCAAATGTAATGAATCATTTAGCGGTATAAAGTTTTATTTTTTTTTAATATATTCTTTGCTTCATGTTACTTGGTAAGCTGGATTTGCTAAAATTTTAAGCTGTAAATTTGAAGAGAAGCTGTCAAATTCATATATACTGTGATTAAGTTACAGAAGATGTACCCGTAATTAACCAATTGACATGATAAATGATTTCTGACCATCTGCAAAACAAGGGGATATTTTTCAAGTTTTAGATCCTTCTGCATGACAAGAGGGAGACAGAAGATTAAGTAATACATTGTTTAGAAGCAGAGTTTATATTTAAGTAATAATTAATAGATGTATTGTAAGAAACTAAACAATTATAACTAACTTAATTCGTTATTTTTTTGTATAGATGTATGTCAAAATTTTCAAAAATTGTAATACATATGTAATAATTATGTGAATATAAGCAATGCAAGAGCATCCAGTCTTTGGAGCACTTATGGAGGATGATCCCCAGTGTTCCCCAGCACTGATAAAAGAATGCTACTTAACAGTATAACTGACTCTGCTGTTAAGTTTATTTCTCCATTTCAAAGTTCTGCTCATATTTACCAAAAGCAACTACAGACTACACTGAACACTTGAAAGATAAGGTCTAGTTTGCACTTTGCTTGGAAAAACAGAACTGATGGGAAAAACAACGATCCAAGGCTAACACGGAGACATTACAGACATCTGAAAAACAGGGCCTATTTTGCACTTTGCTGAGAAGAAAGGATTTATTCAGACAAAACAGTACCTGCAAGGCTATGGACCATAAACAATGTCTATGGCAAAACAAAATAAAGGCCGACGTGGAATCAGAGAAAAAGATCCAATGAGAAGCAAGAAGACCCCAAAATGAAATATTGCTATTGGACTGAATCATGGTATGAATGGTTTGTAAAGATATAAAAGTCTATGGTTTTCTATGCTCAGGTCGGAACCTCTGTGCAGGTACACAGCTTGAGCCAGCCCTCCTGCTATTCTACTCCGTTTTTGTTTTTTTTTTTCTGAGAATTTGTTTCCTGAAAGTCTGTTCTGCATACGGTTATCAGGCCTCGCCTGAAAGTTTGCCTCTGGAGTTCTAAAATACAGACTCCGGAGTGAATGATTATCAGGGAGAGAAGAATCTTAAGAATTTTAAACTCAAATAACATTTTCTGAGAACTCTGTTCAGCTGCATATCCCACAAGAAAATGCTTGGAAGGCACAGATCTGCTTGCTGCAATCAGAACAGCAAAGTGAGCAAGAAATCTCCAAGGAAATTTTGGATGCTGTATTTTCACTAGTATGGGCAGCTCAAGTACTTGATAAAGCCAACACTACACTGATAGAACTGAGACAGAACTGAAACAAGACTTCAATTCGGTAAGGAAAAACAACATCCAATAAACATGGAAGCCAAAATGGGGTTAGAGACTTTGATGAGCAAGTTTATGCACTATGGACTTTTGCAGGAATGCCAATCAGAATATAATACTCAAATTTTGCCAGTAAAGAAGCCACATTCTATGGAATACTGGCTGATACAATATTTGAGAGCCATTAATCCTATTGTGATAAATGTGCACCTGGTAGTGCCAAAGCCCATACACTCTTCAACTAATATAGCAGGAAATAACATTTATTTTACTGTTTTAGACTTGAAAGATGCATTTTCTGTATACGATGGGATTTAGAGAGCCAGAAGCTTTTCACCTTTGAATGGGAAAGACCTACCACTGGAAGAAAGATACAGCTTGCTAGACTGTTTGCCAAAAGGACTTAAGAACAATCCTGCTTTGTTTGGTAACATACTGGTAAAATAATTAGAAGCTTGGCAGGTATCTGTGACTGTGTTGCTGATTCAAGAGGCAGGGAAATTAACTTTGGGACAGCAGATATTACTGCATTTGCACCATATGCTGTGGCCTCAGTGCTGGAACAACAAGGACACCGTTGGCTGTCACCTGGTACAGTACCAAGCAGCATTACTGGAGCAGGATGATGTAGGTTTAAAAACAAAAACATTTTGAATCCTGCTATTCTATTGCTTGTATTTAATCATAACCAACTACTGAACAAGTTTTTTCTAGCAGACCAGACTTAAAGGATTCTCCACTGGAAGATCCAGAGTAGACTCTGTTCATGGGAGCAGTTTTGCTCTGAGTGGAGAATGACCATCTGGATACGCTGTGGTAACTAGAGAATATAACTGAATCACACCCATTGCCATCAAATACGTCAGCACAGAAAGCTGAGCTGATTGCTTTGATTAGAGCCTAAGAACTGTAACAAGGTAAGTGAGTTTATATATAGAGACTCTGCATATGCTTTTGGAATTGTGCATGCACATGAGACAATGTGGAAAGAAAGAGGACTTCTGACTTTACAAGGATCACCAGAGGTGTCAGTAATGCATTGTAAGGCTCACCAATTTCGACAATCTGAAGTCAAATTGCAAAGAAAGTGGCCAATGAAGCGATAATGTGTGCCTTGATCCTACAAAACCTATACGAGAGTAGATGCTATGATAATAAGTGTTAAAAGATATGCAATTTGACTTAAAATGCAAAGTTGTAAGATCGGGTTAAAACCTCCACCTGGAGAGGTAAAAAGAGGGAATTTTCTGGGACAATATTGGTAAATTGATTTTTCCGAATTTTCCAGATGACCTGAAGCTTTCCCATGATGGACCAACAAAACTAGGGAAGTAGCAAAGAAATTATTGAATAAAATCATACCAAGGTTTGGCTGTTCCACAATTTATAAAAGAAATAATAAAGACCATTTCTATTCTTCTAGGGGTAAGATGGGATTTACATACCCTTTAGAGACCTCATTCTAGTGGGAAGGTAGAAAGAATGAATCAATCTATAAAAAGACAATTAGCTAAATTGTGACAGGAATCTCATGCAAAATGGATAGATGTACTGTAAATTGCTTTCCTGAAAATTCACATTACTTCAAGAATAAGAGAAAAAGTAAGCCCTTTTGAAATATTGTATGGGAGACCCTATTCAGTAAACTTGTGTCCTGGTTTTGTTAAAAACAAGACTAGTTCTCCTTTAGTGATTTTTCCTTTCAGCTAAGTTCAGCTAAGTGCCTTCTAAGTAACTGCATATTTTTCTCGGACACTGTACTGATGCTGATAAGAGGACCAACGGAATGCTGAAGAAGCTCATGTTTAGATTTATTACTATGGTAACCAAGGTTAACAGATAATGGGACATATTTGGAAGGAGGGGTGGATGGAACAAGTGACTAAAATTGACCAAGTATTCCATCCCATAATCATCATGCACCCTATATAAGAGCAGAGATCACGAGAATCTCGACTCTTCGACCATGGCTAGAATCTAGAGAGAACCTTGCCTGTCTGCCTGCGATCTATAGGCCTCAGGCCCTGCATCTCTGAAATCCATTTTCCGGTTTGCTGTGAAGTCCCACCCATGACTTCTGGGTGCCTGTCCTACACCTGCTGGAGCCAAGCCAGCTCCTAGCTCCGCCGCAGCTGGAGTGATGCCAGCTCCATATCAGACATTCAAAATTGCTTTTGTATGTTTTGTATATATGTTCTCTATTTATTAGTAGCATTAGTAAAACCTTTAAATTTTTTCCAACTTCTAAGACTCTTTCTAACTTGAAGTCCCTCTTCCTTATCTTTCTATCACCTTTTATGGTGGTAGGGATTAAGAGAGGGCATCTGCCATTGTTTATTGTTGCCTTGCTTTAAACCTTGACAGATTTAATTGGTGGCCCATACAGGGAGAGATAAACGTATGGGGAAAGTACAGATAGAGAGAGCTGTATGGGGATAAGATAAGAAAAAACTGTAACAGGTTTTGTTTAAAGGATGCTGTTGCAAATTTGGTTGGATTTCATAATGCCTTTTTTGGGGTTAATTCTTATTGTTAATATTTTTGTGCGGAATGCCATCTCTGGAAGTCAGAATAAAGTTGTTATAAAAACTTTGTTCCTGGGTTGTGTAGAAGTGATTTATTTAATCCTAATTAAGGCAATGATGTATTTCTATTCATTGTTATCATACTTGTCGAGGGTTAGATTGCGGGATGACAATAAAACCCTTGCAGATGTATTGTTAACCTCCTCTTCTCCCTCACTTCCCCCTTTTACCCCTCCCTCTCCCCCCTTTCCACTAAGGAGAGGCGATTGGGAGGAAAAGAAGAACAGAGAGAAGACAGCTGGAAAAAATTAAAGATGTTTTACTAATGCTACTAATAAGAATAGAGAAAATAATACAAAATATAC
This sequence comes from Nesoenas mayeri, assembly GCF_963082525.1. NCBI lineage: Eukaryota > Metazoa > Chordata > Aves > Columbiformes > Columbidae > Nesoenas > Nesoenas mayeri. The sequence goes on from NC_137553.1 coordinate 15,681,519, forward strand.
AAAACCAATCTTGAAAGTCTCAGCAACTGCAGAGCCGGCACCCAAAGTCCTGGATTAGACTCCACAGCCAACCAGAACTGGATTCAGTCTCTCCCTAGGCCTCAGTTCGCAGGGACGACTAGCAAGGTCCTCTCCTAATGGCGGCCATAAGAACAAGAGAGCGAGATCCTCGTGACCTCCCATTTTATATGAAGTATTCACGTGAATGGAATGTTATACACAGTTGGTCAGTTTCTTGGTCACTTGTTTCTCGTCGCCCCTCTCGCGAGATGTCCATCCATGCTTATCAATAAGTTTGCATTCCATTGCTAGGTTTTACCAAAACATGTGTCTGGTTCTCCAGGAAAATGCAGTTAATATGAAGGCTGTAGCTGACAGGAAAAATTCACTGAAAGAGAAACTTGTTTTTAACAAAACCAGGACATTCCACCCCTTATAATATGCCATTCACTGAATGCTTAAACCTTATCAATACAATCTATCAACACAATCTAATTAATCACTACTACTATATATATATATACACATATGTACATATATACCCAGGAGTAATTAATCTTAATCAGTGGACCATCCTTTGAAAAGTTCATTAAGTTCATTTTGTCACAACAGTCTCCCAGGGCAGGAAAAATGGTACAAGTGCATTTCATGACCACTGTTTGTGGGTTAAAGACATCAACTTCGAGGAAGTTGTCAGGCGCCACTCGAAGAAGCTAGCTCTTCTTTCATCATCACTGTCTTGATCTGGAAGACACTTATTAAATACTGTTAGTATGGCAATTCACATCATGCAGTTCAGTATTGCATATTTTCACCTAAACTCAAATCCCCTTGAGGTACACACCGAACTTCTCCATCCTTAAGTACCAGGTGCTGCCAGGTCCCTGGGCAAAAACAATCCCACGAATGGGCTTGCCTTTGCCTGAGGCAGGAGTAACCCAGACTGCCTTTCCTAACATATTTTTCATGTGTACTACAGGGACTTTATCTCCTTCTACAGTCCGTAGAATTTCTGATTGGGCAGGCCCGGCTCGATTGGTTGATCCCCTGGTGTTGACCAACCAAGTGGCTTTTGCTAAATGTGAATCCCAGTTTTTAAAGGTTCCACCACTAAGTGCCCTTAGTGTAGTTTTTAGCAAACCATTGTACCTTTCAATTTTCCCAGAGGCTGGTGCCTGATATGGAATATGATATACCCACTCAACACCATGTTCTTTGGCCCAATTGTCTATAAGACTGTTTTTGAAATGAGTACCATTGTCTGATTCAATTCTTTCTGGTGTACCGTGTCGCCAAAGGATTTGCTTTTCAAGGCCCAAGATAGTATTTTGGGCTGTAGCATGAGGTACAGCATATGTTTCCAACCATCCAGTGGTTGCTTCCACCATTGTAAATGGTGCTGCCTGGCTTCACCACCTTCCAGTTCAATTGTATCTGCCCCATTGTCCCAGCATCGGAGCAGCCAGGTTAAAATATTCTCGCCTTCACGACGACTAAAGTCTTTTCGCAGATCTCTCAGCTCATCTGGAGAAAAGGACCCAGTGGTGGCCACTTCATCTCCTCCCTGTCCTGATGGTGCCCCTTGGGTTGATGTTCGCCCTGTGCCATCATCTGCTGCACGGGTAGTCTTTCTAGTGACTTTCTTACAACCAGCAACTGATGCTGATATGGGTTTACCATCATTTGATTCATTTCCAGAGTCTGAATGACTGTCACAGTGATCGCTATGGTTACAGCGGCAACAGTGTCCAATGTGTGAAGAAGGGAGGGCTGCCTTTAAGGCTGGAGAAGTATCTGCAGCGACCTTGGCAGAGGAACTCTGTGGAGGAGCTGTAGCTTCAGACTGTGAAGCCGTTGGGGGGGCAGGGGGGGCAGCAGCTACAGCGGCAGCTTTCGCTGTTTTGCTCTTTCTCGAGCAGCTCGGAGTGCTTTTTGTAAAAGCTTCCGAAGACGCACCGCAAATCTCAGGACAACAAAGAGACGCAAACCTCCTGTTGAACGCCATTTCTCTTAACAGAAGCACAAACTGACACACATTCAGCAAACCAGATAACACCATCACAGTTCTATCAAAACTCCAAGGATATTCAAAGCTCTCTAAAACATTTGCGAACTGTCCTAGCGAAAAAACGAAAGTATTGTTAGTCAGCCTTTCTAAAGATTCGCTTGACCAATTAGCAAACACAGAGCCGTACTGCTCTTTAATCTCTCCTGGAAGCTTTTCAAGGTAAAGCAGAAGCGAGTAGAAATTCATTAGGGGCTGCAGTATAACGAAATAAACCAGTGACAAACCACACATCATCAGAACCATTGTCCAGGTTCTTGTTGTTATATAATGAATACTTTGATTTAAAAAGAAACTCCAATACAGATATGGAATCAGTGAGCACAATGCAGAAAATAACTGATACAACTTAAGCCATAACATCTTTAAATCAATGCAATTCACTTTGTCTTAATACAACTAAATAATATCTAAAGCAAACAGATGCGCGAGTATTGCAACTCTATGAGTTGGCACCGTGCCAAGAAAATTGAAAGGTACGTAAGAGCAGTAGAAAAGCCAAAAATCTCCAAATTTACCCCTTTCTCGGGCCCCACGTTGGGCGCCAATTATCTGTCGAGGGTTAGATTGCGGGGTGACAATAAAACCCTGGCAGATGTATTGTTAACCCCCTCTTCCCCCCCACTTCCCCCTTTTACCCCTCCCTCTCCCCCCTTTCTACTAAGGAGAGGCGATTGGGAGGAAAAGTAGAACAGAGAGAAGAGAGCTGGAAAAAATTAAAGATGTTTTACTAATGCTACTAATAAGAATAGAGAAAATAATACAAAATATACAAAACCAATCTTGAAAGTCTCAGCAACTGCAGAGCCAGCACCCAAAGTCCTGGATTAGACTCCACAGCCAACCAGAGCTGGATTCAGTCTCTCCCTAGGCCTCAGTTCGCAGGGACGACTAGCAAGGTCCTCTCCTAATGACGGCCATAAGAACAAGAGAGCGAGATCCTCGTGATCTCCCATTTTATATGAAGTATTCACGTGAATGGAATGTTATACACAGTTGGTCAGTTGTTTCTCGTCGCCCCTCTCGCGAGATGTCCATCCATGCTTATCAATAAGTTTGCATTCCATTGCTAGGTTTTACCAAAACATGTGTCTGGTTCTCCAGGAAAATGCAGTTAATACGAGGGCTGTAGCTGACAGGCAAAATTCACTGAAAGAGAAACCTGTTTTTAACAAAACCAGGACAATACTTCAGGAGTACGCATTTTTGGAACTCTTTGGTAGAAGCAGAAGAAATTAAAGAGACCTGTGCCTTTTGTTTTCTCAGTTTCAGGAGTGATATTTTAGGACAGCTATTTAACTATTCTCTGCCTGTGGCATTAGAGCAAATTATAGATGCTTTTGGGGAATTTTGAATATCCCTAGACATTTGAGCGAAGAGTCTCTGGAATGTGTGTCAGTCTTTGCTGGTGATAAAACTACTTAGGAGGATTGTAGCAATTTTAACTTCTGCGGCAGGAGTTGCTGCTCTTAAAGCTACAAGCACTTCAGCCACTGACATGCCCGTGACAGCTACTGTACCCCCCTCGACGGATTCTGCAACTACGTCAGTTCTGATAACAGATACAATAGCTACTGCACCCTCCTCAACAGACTCTGCAGCAACTCCAGTTCCTGACTTGGATACTGCAGCCACTACAACTGCAACATCAGTTACTGCATCCACTCAAACCCCCACAACATGTGACATGGCCATTCAGACTTGAGCAGTATTAGTTCACAGACTCACAGAATGTTAGGGATTAGAAGGCACCTCAAAAGATCATCTAGTCCAATCCCCCTGCTGGAGCAGGAACACCTAGATGAGGCTACACAGAAATGTGTCCAGGCCTTAATTTTGTTCTTCGAGGGTGTCTGTTATAGACCGCCCAACCAGGACGATGAAGGAGATGAATTATTCTACAAGCAGCTGGCAGATGGCTCAAAATCGATGGCCCTTGTTCTTGTGGGTGACTTTAACCTGCCGGATATCTGCTGGGAGCTCAATACTGCACAGAAGAGGCAGTCTAGGAAGTTCCTAGAGTGTATAGAGGACAATTTCCTTCATCAGCTGGTAAATGAGCCTACCAGGGGCAAGACCCCCCTAGACCTACTGTTTACAAACAGAGAAGGGCTGGTGGGAGATGTAGTGGTTGGAGGCCGCCTGGGGCATAGCGACCATGAAATAATAGAATTTTCAATACTCAGAGATGCAGGGAGAACCATTAACAAAACCTCTACGCTGGACTTCCAGAGGGCAGATTTTTGCCTATTCAGAAGCCTAGTTCAGAGCATACCCTGGGAAACAATGCTTAAAAACAAGGGGGGCCAGGAGGGTTGGACATGCTTCAAGCAGGAGGTTTTGAGTGCACAGGAACAGGCTATACCAGTGTGCCGAAAGGCTAGCTGGCAGGGAAGACAACCGGCTTGGCTAAACAGGGAGATTCTGAATGAAATCAGAAATAAAAAGAGACTTTACCGACTGTGGAAAAAAGGGCTGGCTACTTATGAAGAATTTATGGAAATAGCTAGATCATGCAGAAAAAAAATCAGGGAAACAAAAGTGCAATTTGAAGTTAATTTGGCCAATTCTGTCAGGGATAATAAAAAGTCCTTCTTCAAATATGTTAACAACAAAAGGAGGGGCAAGGAAAACCTCCATTTTCTGTTGGACTTTGAGGGAAATATAGTTAACAAAGATGAGGAGAAAGCTGAGGTACTTAATACCTACTCTGCCTCAGTTTTTACCAGTAAGACAGGTGGCCCTCAGGACAACTCACCTCTGGAGGTGGTTGACAGAGATAGGAAGCCAAATAGGCCCCTTGCATTCCAGGAGGAAATAGTTGGTGATTTACTGAGCCATCTGGATCCTCACAAGTCTATGGGACCAGATGGGATCCATCCTAGGGTGATGAGGGAGCTAGCAGAAGAACTTGCCAAGCCACTCTCCATCATCTTCCAACAGTCCTGGCTCACTGGGGAGGTCCCATATGATTGGAAATTGGCCAATGTTACCCCAGTCCACAAAAAGGGCTGCAAAGCTGACCCTGGCAACTACAGGCCTGTCAGCCTGACCTCGGTGCCTGGCAGGGTTATGGAGCAGATCATCCTGAATGGAATCACCCAGCACCTTCAGGATGGACAAGGGATCAGACCCAGCCAGCATGGGTTTAGGAGGGGCAGGTCCTGTCTGACCAACCTGATCTCCTTTTATGATCAGGTGACTCACCTGGTGGATGAGGGGAAAGCCGTGGATGTGGTCTATCTGGACTTCAGCAAGGCCTTTGACACTGTCTCCCATAATATACTCCTGCAAAAGCTGGTAGCCCATGGCTTGGACAAGTGTACTCTACGCTGGGTTAAGAACTGGCTAGAGCGCCGGGCCCAGAGAGTGCTGGTGAATGGGGCTGCATCTAGCTGGCGGCCAGTCACTAGTGGTGTTCCCCAGGGGTCAGTGTTGGGTCCAGTCCTGTTTAACATCTTTATTGACGATTTAGATGAGGGGATTGAGACCATCATCAGCAAATTTGCTGATGACACCAAGTTGGGAGGGAGTGTCAACCTGCTGGAAGGCAGGAGGGCTCTGCAGAGGGATCTGGATAGACTGGAAAAGTGGGCTGATTCAAATGGGATGAAGTTCAATAAGGCCAAGTGCCAGGTGCTGCACTTTGGTCACAACAACCCCCTGCAGCGCTACAGGCTGGGCGCAGAGTGGCTGGAGAGCAGTCAGTCAGAAAGGGACCTGGGGGTACTAATTGACAGGAAGCTCAACATGAGCCAACAGTGTGCCCAGGTGGCCAAGAAGGCCAACGGTATCCTGTCCTGTATCAAAAATAGCGTGGTCAGCAGGACAAGGGAAGTGATCCTTCCCCTGTACTCTGCATTGGGGAGGCCACACCTGGAGTATTGTGTTCAGTTCTGGGCCCCTCAGTTCAGGAAAGACATTGAAGTGCTGGAGCGGGTCCAGAGAAGAGCAACATGACTAGTGAAGGGCCTTGAGCACAAAACCTATGGGGAGAGGCTGAGGGAGCTGGGGTTGTTTAGTCTAGAGAAGAGGAGGCTTAGAGGTGACCTCATCACTCTCTATAACTACCTGAAGGGAAGTTATAGCCAGGTGGGGATTGGTCTCTTCTCCCAGGCAGTCAGCAATAGGACAAGGGGGCATGGGCTTAAACTCTGCCAGGGGAAATTTAGGCTGGATATTAGGAAGAAATTCTTTACAGAGAGAGTGGTCAGGCATTGGAATGGCCTGCCCAGGGAGGTGGTGGACTCACTGTCCCTGGAGGTTTTTAAACTGAGATTGGACATGGCACTTAGTGCCATGATCTAGTAAACGGACTAGAGTTGGACCAAGGGTTGGACTCGATGATCTCTGAGGTCTTTTCCAGCCCAGTCGATTCTGTGATTCTGTGAGATCAAGGTAAATGAACCATTGATACAGGGAATTAACAATTAACTAATTAACACTTAAAGACTTAAAGAGCTATCAGATAGCTAACCCTTTAACCCACATCACTATTGCCTAACCTTGCTTAGCTTTGTGTAACTTATTGTATGAGAAACAGGAGTTCGCTGACACATTGCAAAGATAATAATCCTTGGGTGCATCCTTGGTGCATCCTTGGGTGAACTAGATAACAAAAACTTGGGCACAGGACAGGGGATACGCCAGTTTTAACCAACTCAGCAGTCTGAGTCCTAACCAACTCATCACACTGGACCAAAGGTGAGTGTGTACAGAGAAGAGGACCCAGGTTCATGATCACTGTGCAGGTGCAACCAGGAGGAGCCGGAGGTGGAGACTATGGAAATGGTCTCCTGGAACTCATTGTAATAAGAACCGCCCTCTCGGGGACAGGTTATGAATATGTATAGGCATTCCTAAAACTTTCATGAATACATAACACTTTACTGCATTTAACCAAGCTCACAGCTACTGTAATTTTACACACGTATTAGGTGAAATTATCTCCCATGTGTCCAGCGCTGTAAATACATACCTTCTTTACAATCTTAAGGGTTGTAAGATCATTTCTGTGCCTCACCATCATGAGTCCATCACCGAATGGACCGTGACATTAAATTGGCATCACGGACAGGATTCTGGGAAACAGGAGTGCAGGTAGTGTAGAGGTCTCTGTCTCTTGGAATCAAACCAGAAGATCTCAAAGTGCAAAAGTGGTGTTGCTCTCATGTTAATGGGATTGTCTGCTAGGGAGAGTGAAGGGGTAATCTTGTGTGTTAGCATAACTAAGTTGAGCCTTCCTGTAGCAGATTTTTGGCCCCTTCAACCACTCAGGAAAGAGAAGGGTGATACAACAGTTGCTGCGGCTTTTGTAACTAAGTTGTGCCTTCCCGAAGTGGGTTCCACCCATTCGTAATATGATGAGAATTTTGTGCTAGGGTGAGTGCCACGGAGGTACCCCGAGGTTAGTTTAAGAGACAACAGGGTCCAAATCAACTTTTATTAAACCGGTGAGAAACAGGGTTTTAGCACTCCAAAAGTGACTTAAATAAAGGTTCGGATATCAGTTGAGGAAAATTATTAAGGGGCAGCAACTAATACAACAGGCGGTCCACAGTGTGCATGCACGTGGCTTCACCCAAAACAATGCCGGAGCCGGCCCTGAGTCCGAGATGAATACACACTTGTCTGAACACGGTGTGGGATTATTTTTAAAGAGATACACGTACTCGTAGTGGATACGGAAAGTGTACACTCGCGATTGTGCGAGGGTAAATTTATAATACACTCACAATCCTGCGAGGGTTAATTTACTTACATGTGCAAATGTGCACGGAATACTACACGTGCTTATGTGGAAGCACGGGAGGAAAATACACTCATGATTGTGCGAGGAAATAATTCATACACGTGCTCGTAGTGGATACGGAAAGTGTACACTCGCGATTGTGCGAGGGTAAATTTATAATACACTCACAATCCTGCAAGGGTTAATTTACTTACACGTGCAAATGTGCACGGAATACTACACGTGCTTATATGGAAGCACGGGAGGAAAATACACTTGCGATTGTGCGAGGAAATAATTTATACACGTGCTCGTATTGAGCACAGAAAGTTACGTGTGCAAATGTGCACGGAAAGTACACGTGCTTGTATTAAGCATGGAAAGTACGCATGCAAATGTGCATAGAAAGTTACACATGCAAATGTGCACGGAAGGAAAATACACCCGCGATTCTGCGAGGGTAAATTTACATGTGCTAATATTGAGCACGGAAAGTTACACATGCAAATGTGCACGGAAAGTATAAATATACTCGCAATTCTGCGAGAAGTTTTACTCATACCTGTGGTGGCAAGGCAAGCGAAGTCTCCATCCCGGGGAGGGGGGCTCTCGGCGGCAGCATCTTGCTCGTGCTCCGAGAGACCCGCGACTATGGGCGGAGTCTCGACGAGAATCCCGTTTTTATATCGGCTGATCAGATCTGACTGTAGGCATTCTAGAAGCTTCTCTGCACCCCCACACTGGCTGTGGGTGCCCCTGAAGCCTCCAAACATCCCCCACACTGGCCGCAGGTGCCCAGCGGCTCACTGGTGCCTCGGCACTCCCTTCTCCTAATGGCCCTGGCCAGGGTGCTCTGGGGCCAAACAAAAGAAGCTGTTAGCCTCAAGTAGCAGAGGAAGAGGGAGATGTGCCTACTCCTTCCATACTGAAAGAGGGAGGGGGAGAGAGGGGGGTTTGCATTCTGCCACAGTGAGTGAAGGGGCAATCCTGTGTGTAACTAAGTTGAGCCTTCCCATAGCAGATTTTTGGCCCCTTCAACCACTCGGGAAAGAGAAGGGTGACGCAGCAGTTGCTGTGGCTTTTGTAACTAAGTTGTGCCTTCCCGTAGTGGGTTTTGCCCCTTCGTAATAAGAATGACTGAAAAGGCTGATAATCAAGATGTTTGGTTAGTGAAAAGTCGAGACTCGTTCTACACACTTTTAGCAGAGTATGGGGCTCTACCCTCCGTATCTGGAGAAGACTGGGCTCGTGATAATTGGGCTAATTTACAGAGTGTAGTAGACCGAATGATTTCTTTACAGACTAAGTCTAAGTTTAGATCAAATAAGGATAAAGCTATAGTCTGTGCTGTCCTAGGAGCTAGCCTAGTAGCAGCGATTGAAGATCATCTCAGGCGATGTAGTAATGAAAGCAAAATTATAGAATCCCTTGAAAATCTGGTGCAGATTTTGCAAAAAACTACCTTCAGTTTAGAACAACAATTAGAAAAAGAGAAGGAAGAAAATAGCTTATTAAATGCTACTCTAAAGGAATATTTAAAAAACACAGGAGTGCTGAGGGAGTGGGAACTAGAGGAGAAAAGTATCTGACAAATAAATCAAATCAATGAGGAGCATGCTGACCCTCACATTGTTAGCAAATGAGACACATAACCACGGACGTAGTTATATGCGGTGCTTTTATTTCAGCGCTGGGAAACCAGGGGTTCGCACCCAAAGCTGGTTTCAACAACTGATTCAGATTACACCATATTTATACAATTTGGTCACATACATATTCATTACAATTCTTGACAACCATTAGCATGTTCCACACCTGTTCTAACACAAGCTATCTGTTTAAGTGATGCTAAGTAACATTCGCATGTTTATCAGTTATTTCTCAGTTACCTGTTTTAAAAGAATATGTCATAAATCTATGTCAATTTTAAGAATAGGGTATGGTTACTAAATACAAAGATTCTATGGTTACAAAGTCTGCTTATACAAAGATTCTATGGTTACAAGGTTGGTTAATCCTTAAAGGTTGCTACCTTAATGTTCTCCTAAACTTGGATACAGTTTACAAAAGTTAGTTCAACTATAACAACATTACAAGTAAGCAAACACCTTACACTGACACTGAGCTGACCAAACTAAAGAAAGAGTATGGTCACCTCCCTAAAGAATCTGAAACGGAGTATGTGTGATGTGTATCCCTAACTGGGGGAGAACCCCTGGCAATCACTGGCACACCTGATCAATTGCTAGAAAGTGTACACAAAGCAGCCTGCTTGCAAATGATACATGAAAGAAAATTGATTCCCGAATGTGAATCCCCAATGATGCTGCCAGTGAATCCTGACATGATAACCCCCTTGATAAGGGGACTTCCAGAGTCTCTCCGAGAAACAGGAAAACTAGAACCTCCATTCCCTAGTAGTGGGCAGGGGGATGGAGGATGGATTTATATCCGACAGCTCACACATACAAAGAGGGGAGATTTATTGATCACAGCTATAGTGGGTCCTAAGCATGCACTTGTAACCTTTTTAATCGATGCCAGTGCACAGATTTCTGCTCTGAAGGAAGAAGATGCTAAAAGGTGTGGGGTTTCTCCCTTGAAGTGACATTTTTGCGTCCTTAGTGCCTTACAGTGACAGAACAATACCCCCTTCCCCTGGATGCCAAGAAAGGTATCAAACCGGTTATACAAGAAATGCGAGAACAAAGAGTAGTAATAAATGCCCATTCTCTTTTTAACTCCCAATGTGCCTGAGAGAAAAGTTTGTTCGTTGCTAGCCTGACTCTAGTAGAAGTAGAGAAGATTGCATGACAGCAGCCAATCATATTAAGAGGCTCATTTAAAATAATAAAAACAGTCACTTCTGGGACCCCTCCCCCTGACGAGGTGGCCCAGGAAGCCTCAGTATGAAAGTGGTATGCTCAGATTGAACACTATTGTAACATTTTCTCAATATCTGAAGGAACTTTAAAAAACCTAGCTATACAAGCTGTGAGCTGGGTAGCTTCTCATCAGGTAGATGGGGGATCCGCAGAAAATGGAATAACCGAGCTGATGAATTAGCAAGACTGGCCCCTGTACAAAAGGACCAAATTTCAGAAGATTGGGAACGCTTGTTAGAATGGTTACATGTAAAATGCAAACACATCGGAGCTAAAGGCTTGTATCGTGAAGCCCTGGCCAGCAAACAATGTCAAAGACAGCTTGAAAGGCACCCTTTAGAAGACAACCCTCTACATTTAAGGGAGGGTAAAGGTTTGTGGGATATCTGGCAGGTGGATTATTTTAGCCCCTTTAAGCAAACAGGAGGTAAACATTTTGTGCTGGTGGGGGGGAATAACCCCAGAATTGGTCCAAACTGAAGCTTTTGGCAGGGCTACAGGTGAAAACACTGTGAAACAATTGTGAGAATGGTTTGGAACTTTTCCAAAACCACAAGCTGCACCCTCTGGATAATTATATCATTTTAATTATTCTTGCCTCAAGGAGACGAGCCCTGTTTGTTTTCCTTTTTGCAGAAGAACTCTGAGGGATACAGAGAATAACACAAATCATTCGTGAATCGAATCTGAAGGCCTAAATTTTTAAAATGACCAATAGTATAAGCTGCTAATGCTTTTCTACATCTTTTCACTTACCTACTGTAGTAATTGAATGGGAGTGGGATAGTAAAGATTAAGTTAAAGACCTAACTGGTGTGTTGGGGACAGGATTGGAAGTCTTAAATGGTATTGATTCAGAAATATTAATGAATAAATTGGCTACCAAAAGTAAATATAAAATACGCACTTGGTGTGGTCCAAAATAACCTTTCTTTGGCTCTCAGTTGTATTCAGGCACAACTGTGGATGCAATCAGTAGCCGCCTCAATCATAAGAGAAGGCAAAGAAGGAACTTTCCCTACCAAAATTAGGAAAATTGTTTGGGACAGTGCCACTGAATTTAACAGAAAACTCCAATCCTGGTGGACTTTAGTAAACTTCACTTATAACCCCATCACAAACACAGCCACGACCTTTGTGTTAACCATACACAATGCTTCAATATACATAATTTACCCTATTATTGCATTAGGATTGAACCACAACGGAACTATACTCTATCCTTTCGAACACAGAGTATGGGCCCAAAAAGTAGATGAAAAATGGCAAACTGCTAATTTAGAATCTTGCATTGTGCAAGAACAGCAAGGATTCATCTGTGAAAGTAATACAATCAGTGCTCAAGACATTTGTCTGAACACTGAGCAGAATGTTTGTCATTTTGAGGTTCATCCTGACAATCAAGAAACGGTATTAGTGTATATTGGCAAAGGTTGTGTGTGCTTGAGGACTGCTTGTAACTCTACATTAGTAGATACAGTGATGGTAAATATTAGAAATCATTCAAATTTTTGTGTTTGTAATTTTGTTAAAATTACTGGATGTGATTTTTCCTATTTAGCATCAGTTATATCTCATCAACTTATACAATCTAATTATACACCGATTTACAAATTACTACCTACACCTGTCAGGATGAATCTCACATTGGTAAAGCAATTGTTGCAACACCAAGACTTGATCAAGATCTTGGAAGAAATTCAAGTAAATGGACAGAAAACCTTGATAACCGTTCACCATAATGCTGAAGAAATTCACTGTGTGTTGAGTAGAAAAAGATGCTGAACATAAGTGGTGGGACACGCTTTTTGGGTGGTCACCTACTGCTACAGGCATCCTGAACAAGTTGTGTCATTCCATAATTGTTCTCTTAGTATTAGTTTTGATAGGTTTTGTTCTGTCCGCGGTATTGTATGTTTTAAATTGGAATTTGGTAAAGCGTTTGACACATTTGACATCTGTACTTAATGCACACAATTTGTTTAGTGTGCCCTCCAACGTAGACATCCCTAAAACCATTGATACAAAGTGGATCACATGGATATAAACCACTTTTCCTTTTCTTCCTCTATAACTCTCTTTGAGAATTGTGTTACTGCCACAAGCTCCTGATAACAATGTTCAGCCATGGGGTGGTGTAGGAGTCAGTCCAAAGAACGGTATCTGCCTGAACATCGCCATCAAGAACAGATGGACAATGACTTGGAGAGAGGCCTGAGGAAAAGAACTGTGTTATACAGGTCTCTCTGACCTGGGGACAATAGCTGCTGTCCAGAAGATGGATTTCCACCTGCTGCTTCAGCCAAACTTGCCCCCCCACCTCCTCCCTGTTACTAAGGCCAATGAAGAAGAGCATGCGCAGAGGCTCACCGAGGGTCTTAAGGTCACCCAACCGACCAGAAAGAGACCCCTGAACCTGAGGCCACAAAGGCGCAGACAGGTTCTGGCAAGTGAAGCGGAGATTCTTCAAGCCTGCACAGTTAAGCCTGGACTGCAAAACAAAGGCGGAGATTGGCCTCGACCCATGGGAGTGAGGAGGGGTGAAGAAGCATAAAAGATGGTTCCTGACTGGACATTGTTGAGGTCTCCCCACCAAAGGATCACAGATCACGACAGAGGACTGGCAGGATGCTGTTTGGAACCTGGGACCATAGGGATGCCTTTGGACCCGTGGTGGTAACCAACCCTCTTTCCCCCTTTCCTTTTTCTTTCCCTTTTTCTCTACTTTCTCTATCACGTGCCACTTTACAGGCAAAATAATAAAGTAACACTGTTTGATTGAATTAAAACCCCTTGGCATTTTGGTTGCCTAATTTTGCACTTTGAGATCAAGGTAAACGAACCATCACGAGTCCATTACTGAATGGACCGTGATAGCACCCTAAAGTCAGTTTTAGGCAGACAGCAAGTTCCAAAATAGACTTTATTCTGACCAGAAAAGTGCAGCCAATAAACCAACCAAAACAGGGTTTATACAATTAGTTAGCACTCCAACAACATAAAATACAGATTCGGATATCAGTTGAGGAAATTATTGGGGTGCAGCAAAATAAGAATAATGAGGATCCACAGTGTGCATGAACACACTCACAAGAAACAAATCAGAGCCCTCTGACTCCAGGGTACTCACAAGAAATAATCACTTGCCTGGGTTAGGCAAGGACTTATTCAAGGATATATCCAGTAAATTACCACTCACCCAAAGGAGCAGGTGAGGCGCTCTCAATCCCGGGAAGTCTCCTTAGACAGCATCCCAGTCTAAGGGGAGGGCTCCAGTTCACAGACCCGCTGCTCTGAGAAGACCACTCCAAAGGGGGTCCTTGGCGGGTGCCCCGTTTATAGTCTGGTCAGATCTGGCTGTGGGCATTACAACATGGTCCAGAAGCTTCTCAGCTACTCTGGGCACCTCCTCTGCTAACGACCCTGTCAACTGACTCAGTGTCCCATTAAGGTGCTAAAAGAGCCATTAACTGCCCCAGATCTCAGGGGGAATGTGCAACTGCCACACAGTTCCCTGTCCTTCTTGAACTGAGGGGCCCAGAACTGGACACAATATTCCAGATGTGGTCTCACCAGGGCAGAGGAGAAGGAGAACCTCTCTCAACCTACTAACCACACCCCTTCTAATACACCCCAGGATGCCATTGGCCTTCTTGGCCACAAGGGCACAATGCTGGCTCATGGTCATCCTGCTGTCCACCAGGACCCCCAGGTCCCTTTCCCCTACACTGCTCTCTAACAGGTCATTTCCCAACTTATACTGGAATCTGGGGTTGTTCCTACCCAGATGCAAGACTCTACACTTGTCTTTGTTATATTTTGTTAAAATTTTTCCTGCCCAACTCTCCAGCCTGTCTAGGTCTCGCTGGATGGCAGCACAGCCTTCTGGCATGTCAGCCACTCCTCCCAGTTTAGTGTCATCAGCAAACTTGCTGACAGTGCACTCTATTCCCTCATCCAAATCATTGATCAATATGTTGAATAGTACTGGTCCTAGTATTGACCCTTGAGGCACTCCACTAGATACAGGCCTCCAACTAGACTCTGCCCCATTGACTACTACTCTCTGGCTTCTTTCCTTCAGCCAGTTAGTTGCCCCAACAAGGAGGAAGCAAAAGAAAACACATTTGGAAACTGCTGTGAAGGAAGATGAAGAAGAGCAGGGAGAGGTTGTTTCTGGAATAGAACAAGGTGACAATGAAGAAGAATCAGAGGAGGAAGAAGAGGGTCCTTCTACAGCAAAGCAACCAGTGAGTCCTTCTAAAACAAAGCGACCAGCAAAGGACGAGCTAATAGAACGCTCCTTCTCCCTGAAGGAGCTGAGGACTGTGAAACAAGATTTTAGCCATCGTGAAGGTGAAACAATTGTCACTTGGCTCATGCGATGCTGGGAGAGTGGGGCCAATAGTTTGGAATTAGATGGCAGTGAAGCCAGTCATTTGGGATGCCTGGCCAGAGATGGTGGCATCGATAAAGCAGTTGCAAAGAAGAAACAAAATCAAAGCCTCTGGAGGAGAATTTTGTCAGCAGTAAAAATCAGGTAACCTTTAAAAGATGATATCATATGCCGTCCAAACAAATGGACTACTATGGAGAGAGGTATTAGGTATCTGAGAGAACTGGCTGTGCAAGAGATAATTTACAGTGACCCACAGACAATTATAGATCCTGATGTAGTGCCATGTACCTGGGGTATACTGTGGAAGTTTGTGCAGAGTACATCACCGTCTTATGTCCACACTTCAGGATTACTCAACCTTTCAAAAGACAATCGATCAACTGTGGGTGAAGTAGCAAACATTGTGGCAGTATGTAGACACTCTTTCTTCTCCTTTACAAGCCTGTGTCGCAGCTGTGGAGAAACTGTGTGACAAACTGTCCAAGAGGGAGGATAGATCCTACTCATCACCTGCATGGGCCCAAGCCACAGCTGTTAAGAGAAAACACCCTTCTGCAGCACCAGCTCGAGAGAAACGGAACATATCACAAGGTGAATTATGTTTTTTTCTGCATGACCAGGGAGAAGATATGAATAAATTGCATGGAAAACCCACTGCTGACCTACAAGAACAGGTACGTGAGTTGAAAAAGAAAGCTCCCAAGAGAAAAGGTGCTCCGGTTTCCAGTGGGAGGCTTTCCAGGCAGAGTAGGAGGGATTCTTGTGTCTCCCTACCAGAGACTGTGCAAAAAACACATTTAATGGGGCCCTGACTCTAGCCAGGTGGAGGAGAGGGGCAATGACAACTGAATTTATTGAACTGTGTGGATTTGATGGCCTGCAGAATGCAGGCCACAGTTCGACTGCCCCAGGGGCAGAGACACAACCCTACTATCTGCCATGGACTGATCCAGACTGTACTGGAACAAGGTAAAAGCCATACAGCTGGCATTGGACATTGCTGAAAGAGAAAAGTGGCCAGTATTTTATCTCTACACTGACTCATAGATAGTGGCAAATGCCCTATGGGGGTGGTTAAAGCAGTGGAAGCAAAATAACTGGCAGCACAGAAGCAAGTCTATTTGGGCTGCCTCATTGTGGCAAGACATTGCTGCTGGGCTAGAGAACCTAACTTTGAAAGTATGGCATGTGGATGCCCATGTGCCTAAAGGTCGAGCCACTGAGGAACATCTAAACAACCAGCAAGTAGATCAGGCTGCTAAGATTAAAGTAGCTGAGATGGATTTGGACTGGCAACATAAAAGTGAACTTTTTCTAGCTTGGTGGGCCCATGATGTTTCAGGGCATCAAGGAAGGGGTGCAACATATGAAAGGGTTTGTGACCAAGGGGTAGACTTAACCATGGACATTATTTCACAGGTTTTCCATGATTGTGAAACATGTGCCGCAATCAAGTCTGTATGGTATGAGGGGCGGTGGTTGAAATATAAATATGGGGAGGCCTAGCAGATTGACTATATTATATTCCCTAGAACACGCCAAGGCAAGTGCTATGTACTTACAATGGTGGAAGCAACCACTGGATGGCTAGAAACATATCCTGTGTCTCATGCCGCTGCCCAAAACACTACTCTGGGCCTTGAAAAGCAAGTCCTGTGGTGACATGGTACTCCAGAAATAATTGAGTCAGACAATGGGACTCATTTTAAAAATAGTCTCATAACCAACTGGGCCAAAGAATATGGTACTGAATGGGTATATCATATCTCCTATCATGCACCAGCCTCTGGGAAGATTGAGCAATACAATGGCTTGTTAAAAACTACCCTGAAGGCAATGGGAGGTGGAACTTTTAAAAATTGGGATAAGAATCTGGCACAAGCCACCTGGTTAGTTAACACCAGGGGATCAATCAATCATGCTGGCCCTGCTCAGTCAGAGCTTTTACATACAGTAGAAGGGGATAAAGGCAAAGGCAAACCCATTTGCGGGAGTGTTTTTGCTCAAGGCCCTGGATGTACTTGGTGGGTGATGCTGAAGGATGGTGAAGTCTGATGTGTACCTCAAGGAGGTTTGATTCTGTGTGAGAATACTCAAACTGTATGAGGGTAATTGCTGCATGATGCTAACAGTGTTCCGTAAGTGTCTTTCAGGTTGATGCAGTGGTGGTGATGAACCCTGAGCTAACTTCATCGAGTGGTGTCCAGTAACTTTCCTGAGACTGACATCTCTGACCTGCAATTCATGGGCATGAACTGCACCAGATTACACATCATCTCTCCTGCCTAGAGAGAGACTGCTGTGATAGACAGAGACCTGCAGTCATGAATTAGTGATATACATATTTATGTGTGTGTGTATATACATTTGAAGACAAGCAGAAAGCAGTAGTGATTTAGGTATGACTTAAATGGTATGGAATAAGGGATGGAATGTCCTGGTTTTGTTAAAAACAAGACTAGTTCTCTTTTAGTGATTTTTCCTTTCAGCTAAGTGCCTTCTAAGTAACTGCATATTTTTCTTGGACACTGTACTGGTGCTGATAAGAGGACCAATGGAATGCTGAAGAAGCTCATGTTTAGACTTATTACTATGGTAACCAAGGTTAACTGATAACGGGACATATTTGCAAGGAGGGGCGGATGGAACAGGTGACTAAAATTGACCAACTGAGTATTCCATCCCATAACCGTCATGCACCCTATATAAGAGCAGAGATCATGAGGGTCTCATCTTTTCAACCATGGCTGGCATTTAGAAAGGACCCTTTCTGTCTGCCTGTGATCTATAGGCCTCAGACCCTGCATCCCTGAAATCCATTTTCCAGTTTGCTGTGAAGTCCCGCCCATGACTTCTGGGTGCCTGCCCTGCACCTGCTGAAGCCATGCCAACTCCTAGCTTCACCACTGCTGGGGTGATGCCAGCTCCATATCAGACATTCAAGACTGGTTTTGTATATTTTGTATATATTTTCTATTTATTAGTAGCATTAGTAAAACCCTTTAAAACCTTCCAACTTGAAGTCTAAGTCTCCTTTCCTCCTTATCTTCCTTATCATCTTTCCGATCTTAAGGAAAGGGTGGGTGAGGGTAAGGGGGTAACAGGGAGCATCTGCCATGGTTTATTGTCACCTTGCTTTAAACCTTGACAACTTGTCAGGAAAAACTGATCAAATGCATATTTTGGGGAACTAAATGCTCACTGAATATATGTTGTCTTTGAGAAAAACTTTCTCATCGTTACACAGGTATACCAGGAGAAAGCACCTGTGGTACTTCATGTGCTTGTACCTCCCTTCTGACCTGGAGATCCAGTTTATCTTTGGACCTGGAAGGACAAACCTTTGAAAGAGCGGTGGAAAGGATCCTGTACGATATTGTTGGCAAAAAAACAGAGCTGTGAAACTTAAGGGAGTCAATTTCTGGATTCACCACACTAGATTAAAGAAAAGTACAGAGACTGGGTAGAAATCAGAAGAGATCACTCCTTTAACACTAAAACTTAATGAACTGCACTTGGACTGAAATAGAATGTTATAAACAATTTGACTGTATTCAAGGAGGTTTGTTAATATTCATTGTAGCATTAATATTAGCCTGTTTTCTTTGTAGGTCTTTGTTTAAACATGTATTACAATTACATAAGTCTTTGCCTGTTATATGGTATAGTAAGTTTACAGTCTGTTAAATCAGGAGAACACATGGACCCAAAATGTACATTTTATGATGATCCAGAAGACCATGCAGATAGCTGCCAAGACCAATTGCTGGGTATGCACCTATTTCCTGGAAAATTCAAGTAAAAGGGTTCTTATACTAGGAGTACTCCTCCCTATTAACATATATTGGGAAAACCCTTCATTTGAATGTTGATCAATCTGAAAGAATCATGACTGAGTTAGATATTTGGAAACATACTACAATCGTGCATGAGGTATAGAAAAGCAATACATCTTATAGATTTCAGGAAATTTGGATATGATTGATGTCCTGGATTCTTGATTTACAGACATGGATTAAGAAATTGATTGTAATTATTGTGTTAGTAATTGTAATGTTTGTATGTTATGTTGCAATGTGTGATTAAGCATTGTGTTGCAGTCATTAAAAGAGTTTAGAAAAGGTGAGACTTATATGATATATATATATATGAACTGTTGTCATCACTTAAAAGAACGAATCCTGTCCGCAATTGCTAACCTTCAAGACAGACAAATTCTTTTAGTTTTAGGTTAGTCTGCTCACATAAGATAAAGAGTGGCTTGCAGAACACTTAATCATGAACTAACAAGACTACTGACCTTGCAGGTTGGATGTTTTGAGGCCCACACAATTGGCTGAGTTTTGTTTTAACATGTATCTCAGGACTTTTGGATAAAGTGTCCTTTAGCTGAATGTTGTTCATTAAAAACTTGGATTTTAATGAGGGTTGAAGACTAGTGGCTACAAACCCTCAAGAAAAGAAGAGAAATTGATTATACCTAAAATCAGAAATTAGTAATAAAATAAGTTAATACTGAGGCGCGGAAATGACCTTACAGCTCCTGAGGTTATAAGGAAGGTATGTATTTTACCTATTTATTTATGATGCCGGACACACAGGGAATCATTTCACCTAATACGTGTGTAAAATTACAGTAGCTGTGAGCTTGGTTAAATGCAGTAAATTATTACATATTCATGAAAGTTTTACGAACACCTATACATATTCATAACCTGTCCCCAAGAAGGGGGTTCTTATTACATTGAGTTCCGGGAGACCATTTCCATAGTCTCCACCTCCGGCTCCTCCTGGTTGCAGCTGCGCAGTGATCATGAACCCGGGTCCTCTTCTCTATACATGCTCACCTTTGGTCCAGTGTGATGAGTGGGTTAGGTCTCAGACTGCTGAATTGGTTAAAACTGGCATATCCCCTGTCCTGTGTCCAAGTTTTTGTTATCTAGTTCACCCAAGGATGCACCCAAGGATTATTATTTTTGCAAGGCGTCAGTGAAGTCCTGTTTTCGTACAGTAAGTTACACAGAGCTAAGCAAGGCTAGGCAACAGTGATGTGGGTTAAAAGATTAGCTCTCTAAGTGTCTTCAGTGATGTGGGGTAGGGTTAGTTCTTTAAGTGTTAATTAATTGTTAATTCCCTGTATCATTCCCCCTTTTTCTAAGAGGTCAGTAAATTCTTTTACTAATATGATTATTCTTTATCTAATGTCTTTATAAAATACCTAATAGATACTAGCTCCTGCCTTAGTTGATGTTTATTCCAGTTGCTATAAGTATTCCCGGTACTCTGGCAATACCACAAGAAACATCTCATCATCATACAGACCAGTATCCCTAAAGCTAATATTCCCACTAAAGCTACAAATAAGGATCGTAACCAGGTTAAGCTGGGAAGCCAGGAAGTGAGGCCTTCCCATAAATTAGAGAATCCCCATGTTGTATTGTCTCTAGTAACTTGATGGAGGATCTGAGATTGTTCCCATATCTTTTGAATATCTGTTTCTACCTGTTTCTCCTGATTAATATATGAACAACAACTTGGGTTTATCACCACACAAACTCCTCCTTCTTTTGCAGTCAGGGGGTCTAGGACCATGCAATTTTGTAGGACTATCTTGCTTAGTAATGATATCTCCTCCTGGTGTCCCTGAAGAGCATCCATAGTGGCATTTTCAATTTTCTCGATTGTGGCTGATATATTTACTATGGCTTTTTCTAGTTCACTAACTCCTAGTTGAAGAATAAACCATCTAGCAAAACTATGAAATCCAGAGGGCCTCTTTACAAGAGGGTTATTTGGCACTGAACGCGTTTTTCTCCATAATGTTCTGACAATACCTGGGGGTGGGTATGAATGGTTAAACACCTTTTCTTGAGGTACTATGTATCCACCTGTACAATAGCCTTGCCAATTATCTGGTAGGCTTTTCCTGGCTCGTCTATCTCCACAAAGCCACCACCACCCAGGAGGTAGATTACAATTTGTTGCTATGTTGGAAGGGAAGTTAAAGTTTTCAGTATTTTGTATGCTATAATTAACCCCAGTTTTTTCAGCTTGGTTATATTAAAGATTCCAACACCCTTTGACTGACTACATTCACTGCCATTTGGAAACTTTTCCCAACTGGTGATTTCATCTATGGAGTTCATACATCTAGAATAAATTATGATTTCAGTTTGATTCCAAGGTACCAGATTGAAATGTCTTCCTATCATTTTACTCAGGTCCTGCCCATAAAGGCAGGTTTGCTTCTGGTTTGCATCTCACTTTCCCCCTCCACCCCCTTCTCTACTCCAGTCTGGATGGGGTACTCCGAACAGTGGAAATTCCATTCCTCTTGGGAGGACCATGCATATCCAACACTCTGAAAGGTTCAAATTGTTCCAAATCATTTGGGTGAGCTTTAAATGCCAATTTTTGCATGCCAACTGTGTCCTAAAGCTATGATCATGAAAAATAGAATTTTCCAGGCTGCACCTGGGTTACCCTCCATGGTGTTTTCCAGGCTTCCTTTACTCTAGAATGATGGATCCAGGCATTTTCTTCTTTAATCTTGATAGCAGTGAAGGATGTCAGGAGAACTTGAAATGGACCTTCCTATTGTGGTTCCAAAGTCCTTTTCTGCAAGAGACTTCACATACACATAATCTCCCAGCTAGATGTTATGTACCAGCCCATCCAAACCCCTACTCTGAGTTCCAAACATGTTTCCCAATTTTCTTAAGTGGTTTACCCAATGCTACCACATAAGAAGTCATAATTTCATCCCCTTCTTGTGCAGACATCCCCTTCTGTACACTATAGGGTCTCACATACAGGATTTCAAAAGGATTTAACCCTTCCTTTGCCCTTGGCCTTGTTCATATGCAAGAGAGCCAAAGGCAAAGACTGAGACCAAGCCAAATTCGCCTCCTGCCTCAGTTTTACAATTTGTTGTTTAATTAGATGATTCATTTTTTTTCCATCTGGCCACTGGATTAAGAACGATAAGGGGTATGTAGTTGCCAGTCTATTCCCAAGTGCTAAGTGATTTGCTGTGTCACTTTTGAAATAAAATGTGACCCTTTATCAGAGGATATATCAGCTGGAACTCCAAACCTTGGTATTATTTCTTGTACTAATGTTTTAGTTTCCTCCCGAGCTTTTGCTGTTCTGGTAGGGAGTGTTTCTGGCCAACCTGAAAAGGTATCACTTAGTACCAACAAATATCAGCACCTCCCTTTTCTTGGGAGTTCTGAAAAATCAATTTGCCATTATTGCCCAGGTCCATTTCCTTTCCCAATTTGACCCATTTCTGGCTTAGGTATATTCTTAGGATTAGTCTGGAGGCAAAGATCGCATTGCTGTGTCTTACAGTAGCATACAAATTTCTAGCTACTATTTTTGATCAAATGTTTATATAATGCTTCTGCTCCTAAAGGCCACACTAAATAGGAGGTAACAATAAGTTTCCCCTTGTGGGGTGTGAGCCCACCCTTCCTCATTATATGATTCCTCTAAATCTATAATAAGTTTCTGGTCTTCCTTAGTATATTCTGGCTTACCTTCTAAAGTAACCTGCCCGTCAGGGACTAGGGCACTTTCTACTTTTACCTTTTGCTTAGGCACCAGTTTTGCCTCTCTGTCCACCAGCTCATTTCCCCTTTCCAATTCCAAGCTCACTTTCTGGTGTGCCTTGATATGCATGATTGCCACCTTCTTAGGAAGTTGAGCTGCCAATATTACTTCTGCATGTTTGATATGTTTGCCTTGAGAGTTCAAGAGTCCTTTTTCTTTCCAAATTGTTCCATGCGCATGCACAACCCTGAAAGCATACTTAGAGTCTGTATAAAAGTTCACAGTTTTACCTTCAGCTAGTTCCAGAGCACAAGTAAGGGCAATTATTTCTGCCTTTTGTGCTGAAGTATTTTAGGCAGAGGTCCAGACTCCATCACTTCATGGCTAGTAGTTATAGCATAACCAGCATGCCTTCCACCGTTCAGGATATTGCTGCTGTCATCCATAAAGCAGTTCTCAGTGTTCTCTATAGGATTGTCCTTTAGATCTGGTCAGCTGGAGTATGTTGCTTTGATGCTTTCCAGGCAATTATGATGAACTGGTTTTCCAATGCTGGACTGACAATGTTAATGATGATGGTTTAGCCTGATATTTGAGAAATCTTTTTGGGGAAAGCCCATGTCCTCCTTTTTCTTCTAGAACTGTAGCCACTGTGTGGGATACTAGCACAGTCATTTTCTGACCCATGGTAAATTTCCAGGCCTCCTCTATGTTCAGTACCACTGTTGCAACTGCCCACAGGCATCCAGGCCACCCCTTTGCAGTTACGTCTAATTGTTTGGAGAAATAGGCCGCTGCTCGTCAGTACAGGCCAATATCCTGTGCCAGTATACCCAAGGCTATTCCCTGCTTCTCGTGAGAGAATAGAAAAAAAGGTTTACTCACATCTGGGAGTCCTAAAGCAGGCGCTGTCATGAAAGCCTTACCAAGTTCTTCAAAGGCTCATGTAGCTCCTTTATTCCATTGCAAGTGTTCCTGATCTGTGGTCATTACTACCTACAATGGCTTGACAAACAATCCATAATTATAAATCCACATCCGGCACCACTCTGTCATGCCCAAAAAGGGTCCGTAATTCTTTTACAGTTTGAGGCTTTGGAGCTTGGCATATAGCCTCCTTTTGAGCCTGTCCCAGGGTCCTCTGCCCTGCACTAATTTCTTAGTCCAAATAAGTTACTTGTTGCTGTATCATCTGGGCTTTCTTCTGTGATACCTGATATCCTTGGAGTCCCAAAAATTTCAATAAACTTACAGTTCAGGTTATGCACATCTCCTTTGTTTGGGTAGTGATCAAAATGTCATCCACATATTATTGCATCTGTCCCTCATCAGGTGGGGCTTCCCAAGATTCAAGATCTTTAGCAAGCTGATTTCCAAATATTGTCGGGCTGTTCTTAAATCCTTGTGGCAACACCGTCCATGTGAGCTGTGTTTTACGTAAATATTGTCTGGCTGGCTTCACAGAGAGGAAGGCAAAACGGCATCTTTTAAATCTAAAACAGTAAACCAAATCAAATTAGAGTTAATACAGTCAGAAAAGTATATGGGTTTGCTACCACTGGGTAGAGGTCCTCTGTTTTTCTGTTTATGACTCGATTTGTATGAATTTCTCTATGATCGGCTGAATTCTTTCCCTGTCCTTCCTTTTCTTAGGGTGGTGTTTTATCCTTACCGGCTTTTCTCCTTTGATTTTTACCTCAACGGGTACAGCATTTTTGCCCTTCCAGATATATCAGTAGTCTCTATCCCGGGATACACTTGGTTCATGACTTCTTCATTAATCTTGCCTTCTGTGAGAACAGTTGCTAAAAGCAAGCCCATTATTTTCATATATTGCTGATCATTTACCTCCAGAGTAATTTCTCCTTTTTCAAATCTGATTACTGCATCCATTTGTTCCAGCAAATTTCTCCCAAAAAGGTTTTGGGAAATTGGACATATATAGAAATTCATCAATACCTACTTGTTTACCCAGTTTGTACTTGAAAGGTTCACAAAAATATGCCCTTTCACTTTGGCCAGTGACTCCTTTTACCTACTATGTAATTGTTACTTATTGGCAATCCACCAAAAATTCCACTTGTTTCTGTTCATTCCAGGTTCCCATCAGTCTTTTTCAAAACTTGCTACTGTCCTTCTCTCTCTGCCTACTTCTTCTGTACCTTCTCCAACATTACTTTTCCCAGTATACATTCATCTCTCTCAAAAGGCTTTCAAAGCCTTCCAACCTCTTCAGTTCCCTACTTTCTTATCCTTTCAACAATCTTCCTTTTCCCTGTTACTGAATACTCTCCAAGCTTCATCTAACAACATATCCAAATTTCTACTTTCTGTTGCCCTCAGTTTCTATAACTTCTCTAGGGCAGCTCGCACTATGTTGGGTGTCAGGCTACCCTGAAAGGCATACGGCTTATCCTCCCCCACCTCCTTCCCCCTCTGCCACTTCTATCAGTGGTATTTTCTATATTTTTTTTTCTTTCTCTCCTTGCTGCAGTTTAAACACAGGCAAGGCCACACGGACAGGGGAGGTTGAGTTTATCTTACAGCTTGGCACAGGCCTGTAATTTATATTACAACACAGGCATGGGATATTTCGCTTTCTTGTTTTTCCATTTAATTCCAGTCATAATACACTTTATATGCAATTCCAATTAGTTCAGCAATAGTTACATTCCTCAGTCCCATTTACCTTTTGCAGATGTCAGAAAAACAACATATTAAACATAAGTCCATTATTTCTATTTTCCTAAAACAAATTCAGTTCATATTCTAGCCACTTTCAAACCACTCTTAAATACAATCTCCCAAGCTCACATCCATCATAACATTTAGTTTGTTCTTTTTCCATATCTCCAACTAGCACATAAATTCAATACAAATCAGAGTTTAACAACTTAAATCCTTTCCTGGTCTCAAAATTATTAGATAACAATAAAAGCAAATTAACTTAAAATACTGTATCTCATCCTATTTTCCAAGTTCTGCAGAACAATGTTTAATTGCCACTAAGTGATATAACCCCACATTCAAACCACAAGTGAATACAATATTGTTTCAAACTTTGTTTTATCAGGATTCACCACTAAGTTACTCTAATGTGTAAGGATACATCCTAAGAAGAGCAAGATGGCATTTTAGTATTTGAACGGAATCGGTTACCATTTTATTATTATGTCCATGATTTCGGAGGGTGAAAAACATATCTGCATATACTTCCTTACACCGCGCGCACTTTAATTTTACACTCGTATGTCACGTGACTTAAATCAAGGTGTTTTAAGCTCATCTTCTGCTTTATACAGATCACAGGCTGAAGCATACCACCATAAACAGTAATTAGCACACACTCACACAGCTCACACAGACATGGCTGGTTGGTTTTACGATTTACGAGTTACTTTACGATTTACAATGGAATGCATGGAATGCCCAGGCACTTACAAAAGATAACATGCAGTTATAGACCAATTATTCCTTTTTCACTATTACCTTTTTCAGCAGCTGCAAAAAGAGAGATTTTTGCATTAATCTTCACTCTTGCTAAGATTAGTCATTAGCAAAAGTCCATCCTGGCTCTCGGAATCAAGACACAGAAATCCCAGAGTTGCTTGATCTACCCCCAAGATTGCTAGCGGCTGCGGCTGACCCACAAACAGACAGCAACTCCCAGACAGGTACCTTTTTTTCCCATTGCAGTAACTCTGGCCACGGGTGAGATGTCTTTCCACGGCTTACTGGCTCCCTGCCAAATGCAATTAAATGCAATTTTATTACAACATACCTTATCCACTGTTGTGGCTGGAGCTCTTTTGTCTGCTCCCGCAATGAACAACAGAGATGGAGATCTTTCCAAAAAAAAAAACTTTGGGGTGCGCCTAAGATGTCCTCCTCAGCTGTTCAAGCAGGAAAGCAGAATGCCCTCCTGTCTGGCTCGCCAAAATGAGACACGGAAATGACCTTACAACCCTTGAGGTTATAAAGAAGGTATGTATTTTATCTATTTGTTTATGATGCCAGACACACAGGGAATCATTTCACCTAATACGTGTGTAAAATTACAGTAGCTGTGAGCTTGGTTAAATGCAGTAAATTATTACATATTCATGAAAGTTTTAGGAACGCCTATACATACTCATAACCTGCCCCCAAGAAGGCAGTTATTATTCCAATGAATTCCGGGAGATCATTTCCATAGTCTCCACTTCGGCTCCTCCTGGTTGCACCTGCGCAGTGATCGTGAACCCGGGTCCTCTTCTCTGTATACACTCACCTTTGGTCCAGTGTGATGAGTTGGTTAGGACTCAGACTGCTGAGTTGGTTAAAACTGGCATATCTCCTGTCCTGTGTCCAAGTTTCTGTTATCTAGTTCACCCAAGGATTATTATGTTTGCAAAGCGTCAGTGAAGCCCTGTTTCTCGTACAGTAAGTTACACAGAGCTAAGCAAGGCTATGGCAACAGTGATGTGGGTTAAAGGGTTAGCTCTCTAAGTGTCTTTAGTGATGTGGGGTAGGGTTAGTTCTTTAAGTGTTAATTAGTTAATTGTTAATTCCCTGTATCAATAAGAATAAGGTTCATAGATGTCAGGCACTTATTAAGAATAAGGTTCACAGATGTTAGGTGTTAGGCACTTATTAGGTGGTAAGTCACAAGAATGGTATTTGTTAAGATAAGCAGAAGGTTAGGAGACAATGCCCTTGCTCTTAGAAAATAAGGAGATGAGACCAGGACAAGGACCAGTTCAGACTGTCTTTGTGATTACTAGCCAAATAACAAAGGAACTGTGCCCACCCAGGACTTGAGGTCAAACAGCAGGCAGGCTGAGAAAGACGTCTTCCTTGTTGAAAGACCCCTGACTCATTGAACTGGGCATGTACTGGGGACATTTACATATGCTAAGTGGTTCCAAGAAATGTAATAATATGTAAATGATTTCCTAGAAATGTAATGAATATGTATGATCTGTGTGGATATAACCTTTGTCTGGGAATTATTCAGTGCCCTCACTTGGTGGAGCTATCCCCGCAAGTGAGCCTGACGCAAATAAAGGAATGCTGCTTCTAAAATCCTAATCTCTGGTTTTAGAAGTTTCTTCGATTTGCCGATTTATGCTATCCATGGGAAGCATGACATGCAGTCTGTCTGCCACCTGCACCTCCATGTGTCCATGTGCTGGGGGGGGCAGCAGCAGCTGGACTGGCCTGCTGGCTGAGCCCACTCACCCACTGTCCCCCAACAAAGCATCTCCTTGGCAATGGCTTTGGTGGCTCTGTGTCAGGGTGGTCCTCACGAGGGGTGGGAGTGGCTGGCCTGGGACAGCGGTGGCCTCCAGTGTCACAACAGCAGGGATACTCCAGAAGGACTCAGGGTGGGGACACCCCTGAGTGTCCCCCAAATACCCCCATGTTGCTGCCTGAGCCCTGCGCCAAGCACTGATGCTTCTCTGCCTTGCAAAAGTGAACTAATTGCACTAAATTTAACTAAAAGCACTAGTTGCACATTTATTCCTCCTCACCTCCAGAGGGCCTTCACTGGGAGCTCCCAGGTGGTTCATAGCTGTGAGCTAACAGCACTGCGGGACAGTCTGTATGGTGGGCATGCTGCCCCCTGCACATATGCATAACCCTGTACTGCCACACTGCCTGCACATGCAAGGCTGTGCAAAATTCACTGCACTGCACACCCCAGACCCCCTGCACATTCACCACTGTGCAAAACGTGTTTTACACACCAGACCCCTGCGCCTGCAGTGCACGACACACCCCAGACCCCTTGTGCATGCATCACTGTGTAAAACACATTGTGTTGCACACAGCAGACCCCCTGTGCATGCAGAACATGGGTAGCACTGTACACACGCAGCAGCGCTCACACACGTGTACACACATTGACTGCAGACACATGTCTGCACATGGCCATGTCTACCTCAAGAGGGGTGCACACACAGTGGGGTTCACACACATGCACACAGCTGCACACTCACCATGAGTGCCAGGCCACCTATGGGTGTAACAGGCTGCTCACTTGCTGACGCTGAGCAGGTGCCCATGTGCTCCCTGCTTTGCACTGACGTGCGGAAATCACTTTAAAACCTGTGAGGTTGTTATAGTTGAATTAGTTTTTGCATCTTATAGTTGAATTAGTTTTTGTAAGGTATATTCTGTTTTGCAAACTGTATCCAAGATTCTTGGTTTTGTAAACTGTATCCAAGATGCTGTATCCAAAATTTTTACCTTATCTTGAAGTTTTCGGACTGTATCCAAGTAGATGTGCATTCAAGCATGATCTTATATAACCATACCCTATTCTTAAAATTGACATAGATTTATGACATATTCTCTTAAAACAGGTAACTTAGAAATAACTGATAAACATGCGAATGTTACTTAGCATCACTTAGATAGACAGTTTGTGTTAGAACAGGTGTGGAATATGCTAATGGTTGTCAAGAATTGTAATGAATATGTATGTAACTAAATTGTATAAATGTAGTGGACTTTGAATCAGTGGTCGAAGCCAGCTTTGGGTGCGAACTCCTGGTTTCCTGGCGCTGGAATAAAAGCACCACATATAACTACGTCCGTGGTTATGTGTCCTTTTTGCTAACATTTTTGGCGACCCAGATGGGACCTCGCAAGCACTGCTGAGGCGGATCGCGTCTTGATCCTGCTCCGGCTAGCACCGAGGTATTCTTGGGGAGCGCATCGGACGCGACCGACCCTCCGCTGCTCTCGATGGACCTCTGATTGGTAAGAAGGTGCTTTTATTTTTGAATTTGGGGTACCCCATTTGGTTTGGTAGCCTGCCGGTCAGACGCGGCGAAAGCCACGTTCGGTTGGGCAGGGAGCTCCCGATCGGTAAAGCCTATAGGCGCCGTCCGTCAGACAGAGGGAAACCTCTGCAGGTTCGGCATTTGGTTAGGCACCAATTAGTTTGTGTAGCTGAAAGGTTCAGCATTTGTTTAGGTGCCATTTGGTTTGGTTTGTGTATTTGCTGCAGGTTCGGCATCCTGAATCTTGGTCTCTGAATTTGTTCTGGTCTGGTTCCTGTATTTGTTCCTGTATTTGGTGTGGTTCTTGTATTTGTTTCTGTACTTGTTCTGGTTTGGTTCGGTTCCTATATTTGTGTTTGTTTGTTTTAATATGTCTAATTCAAACGTATCGCCGTTAAATTGTAATCTGTTTGCATATTTGAACTTGGTATTTGGTTTGCATGTCTGAGCTCAGTATTTTAGTTTGTATGTTTATATTTGGTACCAAAAGAATTTGTTTGGGGAAATAATTACAAAATAAGAACCGGTTCTGTTAATAAAGTACCACCTTGCTCCCCCTTCAGATGCATCTGTACACATGAAAGTAAATTGAGTTAGCTGTATTGCAGTTAGTGTTGTTCTATGGATAGACTGATCTGGATCTAAAATTAATGTCAGGGATTGATGCTTAAATATGCTGTTTATTGACATCTGTAAGAAGTTACAAAAGGTAGGAGCTGAGGGATGTAACTATTGTTCAGCTAATTGGAATTACATATAAAGTTTATAATCGCAGGAATTAAATGAAGAGAGAAAAAGGGCAAAAGGAGCCCAAACCTGTGCCCAGCAGCTTCTCCTTGATAAGCTGCGGAGGGAAAAAAAAAAAAAGGGTAAAAAGCTGACTGTCTGCTAAAGCGGTGGAAAAGTGGGGGGGAGCGGCGGCTGCTAGAACTGGAGCTGCAGCTCCTCTCCTCCTGGCTCGCCGCCCGCGGGGATGAAAAGGGGGGGGATCATCAAACGTAATAGCACCCCTGCGGCAGGCAGTAGGTGTGGGGGAGAACCAGTCTATGTAGAAGTTCCATTTTCACCAGGGGATTTAGTAACCTGGAAGCAATCGGCTGGTCCTTATCGGGAAAATCCAGATAAGGTTGCAATAATTAAGATGATAATTAAAATGCAGAATCCTGATTGGGATGATTTACAAGTGATTTTGGATACATTAATGGACTCTAAAGAAAATATATGGTTATACAGGTTGCGAGGGATAAAGTGAGAGAAGATATTCGGAATGGGAAAGTAGAGGGCAATGTTGATGAGAACTTTCCAAAAGAAGATCCCCGATGGAATTATAATACAGGAGGCGGGTTGTGCCGTCTCTAGAGATATCAGGATTGGTTATTGATTGGCATTCAAACTGCTATGCCGAAGCAAATGAATTGGTCAAAACTGTATAATGTGAGGCAGGAAAAGAATGAGTCTCCCTCGGCCTTTTTAGAAAGATTAAAAGAAGCTGCCAAAACCGGGATGTAAAATTTTTAGTAGACACAGGGGCTACTTACTCTGTACTGAATTCCTTACAAGGGGTGGTAGGTCACAGAGCTACAATTGTTGGTGCCACAGGGAAGGAGGAAGTATGGCCATTCCTACAACCCTTGGATTTGTGCTTTGGAGAAAAGGAACTAACCCACAAGTTCTTATATGTTCCAGATTGTCCAGTTTCTCTTTTAGGACGAGATTTGCTGACTAAATTAGACACCACAATAACATTTGAGGATGGAGATTTGGTAATGAAAATTCCAGAGTCAAAGGTAGGACAGATTTTACTATTAAAAGAAAAACCGTTTGTAAAAAATACCACAGGCAATAGAAGACGCAGTGATTCCCACAGTATGGGAAACTGACATACCTGGGAAGTCAAAAGCAGCTAAACCTGTGAAAGTGGAGCTGAAGGAAGGTGCTAAACCAGTACAGTTGAGACAGTACCCATTGAAATTGGAAGCCAGATTAGGAATAGTATCTTTAATTGAGAAATTTTTGAAATATCGAATTCTAGAAGAATGCGAATCAGAATATAATACCCCAATTTTTCAGTAAAGAAACCTGATGGTAGCTATCGACTAGTCCAGGACTTACGAGCAATAAACCAGATTACTAAGGACATACATCCGGTAATTGCAAAGCCATATACCTTGTTAACATCTGTGAAAGAGAAATATAAATGGTTTACAGTACTTGATTTAAAAGATGCCTTCTTCTGCATACCCCTTGACCAGGAAAGCAAAAAGCTATTCGCTTTCGAATGGGAAAATCCTCACAACGGAAGAAAGACCCAATTGACCTGGACGCGCCTTCCACAAGGATTTAAGAATAGTCTGACTATCTTTGGAAATCAACTAGCCAAAGAGCTTGAGGAGTGGACTACAAGAGGCCATATCGGAATTCCCCGACAATGGTATTTGTTGCTGCAATATGTGGATGATATTCTGATTGCTGCTGAGACCCAAGAACTTTGCATCCAGGTAACAATTGAAATATTGAATCAATTAAGAATGAATGGATATAAAGTGTCGAAAAATAAAGCTCAGATTGCATCCACAACTGTGATCTATCTAAGATGCGAGCTTTCTCAAGGACAACGAAGACTAGGTATAAACCGTGTGCATGCTATCTGTGCTATCTCTGAACTGCGTAACTTGCATGAATTAAGATCTTTTCTAGGAATGGCAGGATGGTGCAGGCTCTGGATTATGGACTATGGACTTATTGCCAAACCTTTATACGAGGCACAGAAGAATAAGGTTTTGGTGTGGGAAAAACCGCAACAAGAAGCTTTCCAAAAACTGAAACAA
This sequence comes from Nesoenas mayeri, assembly GCF_963082525.1. Lineage (NCBI taxonomy): Eukaryota > Metazoa > Chordata > Aves > Columbiformes > Columbidae > Nesoenas > Nesoenas mayeri. The sequence continues at coordinate 15,713,751 of NC_137553.1, forward strand.
GCTTTAATGCAAGCACCTGCTTTGGGCCTACCTGATCTGAGTAAAGACTTTCAGTTATTCGTGCATGAGCGACAGAGACTTGCCCTAGGGGTATTAACCCAACGGCTGGGATCTTGGAAACGGCCCATAGGTTATTTCTCTAAACAACTTGACCCGGTAAGTGCTGGATGGCCGGCGTGCTTGCGGGCAGTGGCTGCTACCGTGATATTAATCCAGGAAGTTCGGAAACTGACCATGGGGAAAAGGATCGAAGTATTTGTATCCCACATGGTGACTACTGTATTGGAACAAAAGGGGGGCCATTGGCTTTCCCCAAGTAGAATGATGAAATACCAAGCGATTTTGACAGAACAAGATGATGTTATCTTAAAAACAACTAACCTAATGAATCCAGCTGTGTTTTTAAATGCAGAAACAGAAGAAGGGGATTTGGAACATGATTGTGTGGAGGTCATCGAATACACCCACGCAAGTCGTCCTGACCTGAAGGATACCCCATTGGAGGAGATGGATTGGGAACTTTTTACTGATGGCAGTAGTTTTGTGGAAAGCGGAGTGCGGTATGCAGGATGTGCGATTACTACTGTCAAAACAGTGATTGAAGCCAAATCCCTACCACCAAACACATCAGCACAGAAAGCTGAGTTGATTGCCCTAACTAGGGCATTAGAGCTCAGCAAGGACAAAAGGGTCAATATTTAGACTGACTCAAAGTATGTATTTGGGGTTGTTCATGTGCATGGAGCTCTTTGGAAAGAGCGTGGACTACTTTCCTCCCAAGGAACAAACATCAAGTACCAGAGGGAAATATTAAACTTGATTAATGCTGTTCAGAAGCCATTACGAGTTGCCATCATGCACTGTAAAGCTCATCAGAGTGGAACATCAAAAATTGTTGAAGGAAATCGACTTGCTGATCAAACAGCTCGATCAGTGGCACGACAAGTCTGGACAATGGTGGGTCTTGTCTCCCAGAAGGTAAGAGCAATTGATTTATTACCTACACCTTCAGAGGCACCTAAATATTCTACAGAAGATGAGAAATTGGCAAAATTAGTAAAAGCTGTCAAGGATAATTCTGGATGGTATGTAACCACCAACGGACAAGTTGTGGTGCCAACCACGACTATGAGGGGAATACTTCAGGTGGAGCACCAGAAGTGTCATTGGGGCGCAGAAGCATTGGTAAAATACCTGAGAAAATGGATTATCTCAGTCCAGATGTTAACAATGGCAAAGTCTATTACGGCTAAGTGTGAAATTTGTTTGAAAAATAATCCTTTAGTAAAAAGAAAAGTAGATATGGGAAAAATTAAGACAGGCATACAACCAGGAGATTATTGGCAAATAGATTATGTGGAACTCCCCAAAACTCGAGGATTCAGATATCTATTAGTTGGGGTATGCACTTTTTCAGGATGGCCAGAAGCCTTTCCTTGTCGCACCAACCAGGCACAAGAAACTGTAAAATGGCTATTGAAGGAAATAATTCCAAGATTTGGGGTACCATTGGGAATATAATCCGACAGGGGACCACACTTTGTTGCTCAAGTGGTGAAGGAAGTCAGTAGATGTTTAGGAATTAAATGGGAATTACATACCCCATGGAGACCCCAATCTAGTGGACAGGTGGAGAAAATGAATCAGACATTAAAAAGACAACTTAGCAAAATTTGCCAGGAAGCAAAAATTCAATGGCCACAGGCCTTACCAATAGCGTTATTGCGAATTAGGATTAAACCCAGGAGCGGAATGTCAGTAAGTCCATACGAAATTTTGTATGGCAAACCATATGAAGCACCTCATCCAAATCCAAGTGTACATGTAAAAGGTAATCAGGATGTATACAATTATGTGTTGTCTCTCGGCAGGACATTGAATCGACTCAGATCCGTACTTGTGTGGAATCGCCCACTAGCACTTGAGAATCCGGTACATGATATAGAGCCTGGAGACACGGTGTATATAAAAACTTGGAGAGAAGATCCTTAAAAGAATGTTGGGACGGACCCTATCAAGTACTTTTAACTACATTTACCGCAATCAAGGTTGCTGAAGTAGATTCCTGGATACACTACACCCAAGTCAAGAAAGTCCCAAAACTGTGGCAATTGCAATTAGTGGGTCCTACCACACTTAAAATCATGACGCAGGATGTCTAGTTTTATAGTAGTAAATGTACCCAGACTGTTTGCTTTTGTGGGAACACTTCTTGAAGAAGGAACAGAGAATGCCACTCTGATTTGCAAAGTCACTGGAGAACAATTATGTAGGACACGAAGGGCTATAGGAGATAGTGACGACACTCAAATGCCACAAGTAGTGCAGAGTGTACAGAATCAGGCAGAGAACCTAATGATAGGATTGATTCAAGATTTTGCACGAACCCAGAACACCAGTAGCATCACTGCTTGCCTTCCCATTCCGAAATCGGCCAAAGACCCAATACAATGGGGAATAATATCTACAACCTTACCAGAAATAAACAAAACTGGTAGGATAGTGTGTGAATCTCACACTAGGTTAGAGCAAGTGCCAACTGAACAATGGGAAAAAAAACAGGACCCGAACCAGTGGAATTTGGAGGAAAGATAGTTCTCAAAGAAAGTTGGACCAAAAAGATAGTATATGAAAAAGTCAACCGAACCTATTGGGAATGTAAAGATCAGGATAATCAGAACATAACTGAATCATGGAATAACATGTGGACATTGCGTATTGTACAACAATATCAATATAGTGAAGCATTCCCATGGTGTGTACAATGGTCCAATGTAACAAGAGGGATAACAGTACCATGGTGGAATTGCTCGCGAGTAATAACCTGCCAGACGGATGTGAGAGAGATACCTCTGTCCATCATTAAAGTTGCAGTAATAGCAGGTTGCATCTGTCAGAAACAATTGGATCCAAAAGAAGCAGCCAAAATAGGCATTGACGGAGATAAATTAGATTGTAGAGGAACTATAGGTAGTGTGGGACGTTTAGTTTGGGCCTTAAGCGATGGAACCTGGACAACACATTTACCGGTAGCAGGACCTGCAAGGGAAATTACTTTGGGGATACCAACCCTATGTCCCATTTGGAAAAAGTCACCCTTGAAGAATAGGCAGGAACTTCTACAAGTTAGGCACAAGCGAGAGATAGATGAGGATGAGGTGTGGCATGAACTGTCAAGCAGTGTTAAATTCGGCTGGGCATTAGAATCCTTCTTTGCACCGATTGCAGCTTATAGAAACAGAGAAATGATTGACAAATTAATTGGGCAGATGGATCGATTGGCAAGGATAACCAAAAAGGGTTTTCGAGATTTCAATATACAATTGCAAGCTACAACCAGAATGACCTTGCAGAACAGAATGGCACTTGACATAATGTTGCTGAAAGAAAACAGTGTTTGCGGATATTTAAAAGATAGGGTTGATCATTGCTGCATTCATATCCCAAATGTAACTTCTGAAGTGGAGAAAGATATTTCCCAATTAACCCAAACAGAAAAGGAACTACAAAAGGAAAAGTAAGATGCAGAGCAGAGCTGGATTGGGACCTTATTAGGTAAATTGAACCTGAATTTGGGAGGATGGGTACATTCATTACTGGAAAGCTTATTTTTGCTTGCAGTTGTAGTTGCTCTTCTCTTTTTGCTGTATGCTTGTGTTAAGCGTCAAGTAAGTCAATCAAATGCCAGGAACGATCGCATCTTTACTGTTCTTAGCAGAAATACTAACCCACCTTTTGACAACCCTCCGGCTTATAAAGAAACATAGTGTATCCAACTATAATTAAAACAATGGAGTGAAAATGCATTGTCTAGGAATAGAAAAGCATTTTCAAAGGGGGGAAATGTTATAGTTGAATTAGTTTTTGCATCTTATAGTTGAATTAGTTTTTGCAAGGTATATTCTGTTTTGCAAACTGTATCCAAGATGCTGTATCCAAAATTTTTACCTTATCTTGAAGTTTTCGGACTGTATCCAAGTAGATGTGCATTCAAGCATGATCTTATATAACCATACCCTATTCTTAAAATTGACATAGATTTATGACATATTCTCTTAAAACAGGTAACTTAGAAATAACTGATAAACATGCGAATGTTACTTAGCATCACTTAGATAGACAGTTTGTGTTAGAATAGGTGTGGAATATGCTAATGGTTGTCAAGAATTGTAATTAATATGTATGTAACTAAATTGTATAAATGTAGTGGACTTTGAATCAGTGGTTGAAGCCAGCTTTGGGTGCGAACCCCTGGTTTCCCGGCGCTGGAATAAAAGCACCACATATAACTACGTCTGTGGTTATGTGTCCTTTTTGCTAACAAGGTTATAAAGAAGGTATGTTTATTCAGCGCTGGGCACACACAGGGATAATTCCTCCAAAGTGTGGCAAATGCCCAACAGCCGCAAACTTGATTAAATGCTACAAAATGTTACATATTCATGAAAAATTCTAGTAACACGTATACGTATTCATAACCTTTCCCCAAAAAGGCAGTTCATATTACAATAACTTCCAGGAAATCATTTCCATAGTCTCCACCTTCAGCCCCTCCTGGTTGCACCTGCGCAGTGCCTCCTGGTGGTTGTGGGCAGGGGTCTTTGGATGAAGGCTACTCAGCTACCTCTCTGTATCCTTTTTACCTCTGGCCTGACATGCTGAGTTGGCCAAGGCTCAAATTGATGAGCTGGTTACAGCCGGATTATCTTCTTCTTTGGTGCCCAAGACTCCTGTTTTCTTGTCCACCCAAGGACGCAGCTGTATTTTTTTATCTCTGCAAGGTCTGTGAAGTCATCAGCTCCTGTTTCTCACACAATAAGTTACACAAAGTTCTAAGCTAGGCAACTGCTATATGGTCAACTCTTCAAGTGTTAGTTCACTCTATCAGCACCTCCCTCTCCTGCTGTACACTCAGCCACGGCCAGGTGCTATGGCTATACTTAGCAGTGGGGGCCAGGGCTGGTGCAGTACATGGCCCACCTGGCACTGCCGGTGGGGCTACCTAGGCCCCTGCCAGCTGCGCAGGGGACTGCAGCCCACCAGGGTAAATGGCAGTTCTGTTTGGTCTCCAGCTCAGTGGCACTAGCAGCAAGGACCCCCTGGGAGAGGAGTGGGGCTGTCAGAACCCAGCCCCCCCCCATTTTAGCATGGGGAATGTTTTTGGGGTGCAAATGAACCTTTAAAATGTTGGATGATGCTGCTTCCCACCTTCAGCAGCAGGAACCTGCTCAATACTCAGCACAGGCTGGGGCCACTATTGGACATGGGACTGGGGACCCTCTTGGCTGGGGATCCCCAGGGGTGCAAGGACCCCAAAGAGAGGCTGAGGATCCCCATGCTCCTCAGTGCATCATCCCCCAGGGCTCACCTGGAGCAATTTCCCCACCCAGGGCCACTGTGCCTGGTAGAGGGTGAGCACTGACATGCAAGTTCAGGATGTGGATGCACACAACTGGGCTTTCTCCTATACCAGGTTTATTTTGTCAGGCCCCAAGCAGCCCCAGGGCAGCAGAGTAGTCACAGCCCTGGAGGACTGGGCCAGGGAGGGCCTACGGCTGTTTCCGTTCCTCAAAGACTATCACACATGATGCAAGTTCCCAAAAGAGCTGGGTAGGAGGGGTAACAGGAAATGTGTCAGCTAGCAAGAGGTGGACATATGTGTTCCAGCAGCTCCAGAGCTGCTGCCCCACTGTGATGCTGCCAGGGTGCTGCCCCATGGCAGTGCCCCATATGCCACCCCAGAGTGGTTTGTCCCATAGTGAGTGCACACCCCTGGGCTGGCATTGCCCTGTCCCACACTGTACTGCAGTGCCTCTAGCATCCCTTCAGTGTCCCCAGGAACCTGTGCTGCCTGGACAGGCTGCCCCAAGGACAAGCACACGTGTGTCTAGTGAGGAAGAGCACCCTGGGGTGCAAGCTGAGGCAGGGTGCTCAGGATGCCACTCCATCCCTCCAGCATAGGCTGGGGCATGGATGCACCTCCTGTGCCAGCCTTGGGTCTGGGGCTGAGCATGCGATCACGGCTGGCAGCATGCACCCCAGTACCCTCATAACAAACACCCAGCCCTCAGGGCACCTAGGCACCCACCTCCAGTTGATGGTGGGACTGGTGCAATACTGACATGGCGGGGGGGCCCTTTACTGAGCCTGAGCTCCAGGACACATCTCTCTCTCTTCCCTGCAGCTGCATGGCAGATGGGCTCAGAGGAGCCTCTGCTTGGCATGGGGCTGAGTGCCTGGAGGGAGGAGCAGTCCCTCCTGGGGGTGCTGGCCAGCTGAGATCAGAGGGGCCAAGCACAGCCTTGGCCAGGAAAAATAGGCCCACAGTGGCCCTGGCAGCACACACTGCAGAGCACTGGAATAACAGCCATCGTGGTCAGAGCCTGCTGCTATCAAAGGACCTTTCTTCTGCCCAGCCTCCATGGGGATAGGAGCCAGGGGCTGGCAAGGGCTGGCAGCAAGGGGAGCTGCTCCACACCACAGAGTGAGCAGGGCCACCTTCCTGTTAGCACCGCAGCACACACCTGCAAGGGACCAGCTCTTCCCAGCCAGGCACTGGGCCCATCCTGCTGCATCATCCTGGGCTAGTCATGGGTCCCTGAGGCAGACGGACATGCCCAAGAGCCAGGCTGAAATTGTGTGTGGGGGTCACTCGGGTCAAGTGATGGGCTGCAGTATGTCCCTAGACATCTCATACCCAGCACAGGGCATGTCCCTCCTGCCACCAAGCTGTCTCTAACCTGGGCCAGGTGCCCACCTGAGCACCTCCAGGGCCACTCCTGCCCCCGGGCCAGACACCACAGTTTTGGGCCAGGCCCAGGGCTCCTCCACAGCCCCTCCAGTGGCAGCTCCAAGGTGCCAGGGCAGCCTGAGTCATGGGGACACAGCTCCTCAGGGGTGGGAATACCCCCAGGCCAGGGAGCCACCACATCACCCCAGCCCGGCCCGGCCCGGCCCAGACCAGACCAGACCAGACCTCTTCAACCATTCATACCCCTCACCATGCCGAATTGCCCCTATCCTCTTTACCCTCCACTCTAATCCTGTCCATTGGCCCTGCCCCTTCCCCTTCAGGCTCCCCACCAATGGGAAGGGCACATGTACACAGCACCACCAACGACCTTGCAGCTGCAGGGTGAGGAGGGTGGTCTCGGTGTGACTGGTGTTTATCATCTCTACGGGGACAGAGCAGTTTCACCCAGTGCAGGTACCGTGGAGTCATGCGTGTGGGGGGGTGAGACCCTCTCAAGGGTGGGACCAGGCTGGGGACACCAGGGGGAGGGGTCCAAGGGGTCATTAAGAGGTGTAGAGCCTTGGAGTGATCCCTGAGGGAGACATTTGGGGGGCAGAGTCAGGGGAGTATTAAGGGGGCTATTAGGAGATGGGAGGCTGGGCAGGTGGTTAGGCTTGGGGAGGATGTGGAGGGCAGAGCCCAGGCAGGGGGTGCTGGGGCATGCAGAGCCCTAGGAGGAGGTACAGAGGATGGATCACATTGGTGGAGGGGAGTAAAGACCCAGTAGCAGGCAAGCAGTGCCCCCACAAGGGGAGAGGAGTACCTTGTCTGCTGCCCTAGGGTGGAGGTTACACCACAAGAGACTCAGGGTTCCCAGCCTCAGGGCTCTGCCTGAGTTGGTGTGAGCTGAGGTCACAGCAGGCAAGTGGGGTCTGAAGGATATGCCCCATGACCTTGCCTCAGGGGCTGTGTCCCCATCTGCAGGATTGCTCTGACAGGCCACATGCCTCCCATGCGCCCCAGGGAGAGGCCACCATGTGTGGTCAGGGCCTACAGCAACATTCTCCTTCCTGAGATACCCATGGAGAAGCCTCCGCGCCACAGGGAGACACTGGCAGCCATGACTGAGATGCCCTAGGAGATGCTGGTGTCCATGAACAAGATACCCTAGGAAATGTCAGCTATGGTCAAGGTGCCCCAGGAGATGCTGTTGGCCACAGCTGAGGTCCTGCTGGTTGTGCCTAGTGTGATGCTGCCTGCTGAGCCTGGTAAGGAGCCCTGCGGGGTTGAGCTGCTGCCCTGCCCTGGAAAGCCAGGGACCTGCCCTGTTGAGGTGCCCCCTATCCAAGTGCTGGTGCTGCCCACCTCCCTGCAGAGGCCAGCAGAGCTGCTCAGCCTATTGATGCCCTGGGGGAGCTATTTGATCCACAACCAGCAGGACGAGGTAACCATCAGCTGAGGGATAGTAAAGGGAAATGTGTCCCACCTGCCAACCCCTTGAAACCCCATGCTTCTGAGCAGCCCCCTTTCTTTAAATAACCACCCTTGGACGACACTGAGCCCTGCTGAATGGAAAAGGGATGAAATTCAGTAGCATGAAAGGTGTGAGCAGGCATGTGGGGAACAACGGCAAGGATTTGGGTGGAGGGAGCTGGGTGTCACAGCCTGTTGCAGGGATGGATGACTTCAGTCCCCAAGGTCAGCTGATTTGAGCCAGCTCAGCCAGAGCCGTTTCAGTGGATCCCGAGGTACAGAGGGGCTTTTTGTTTTTTTGGGCTTCAATTTTGCAACCTAGAAGCACATGGCAGCCCTTGCAAGAGGGCAGATGTGGCGTAGGCATTACCATAGTGATGGGGATCACACCCCTGCCCCTCACCTTAAAAAAGCCTCCGAGAGGGCAGTGACACGTCCCTGCCCACCAGGCGCTGGGAGGGGCAACCAGCTTGTGAAGCGAGTACCACCCATACTCTGCTGCAGCAGTGGGTGTGGTAGCTTGTGCAGCAGGGTGCAGAGTTGCTCACTCCTTGCTTGTTAGATCCTCTCACCTATTGCCAATGTCCCAGACTGCTGCTAACCATGGTGTCCTTCAGAAAGAGAGCTTGTCACAAAAAGACTGTGGTGACCCAGAGAGAGGCCCTGCCCCGAACCGTGGCTGTTCAGGTCTCCGGCTGCAGGGAGTGCCAGAGCCTGCTGCTGCCAAGGAAAGGAGGCCAGCATTCCACCTGCGTGAGGTGTGAGAAGGTAGAAGATCTGCTCAGCATGGTGGTGAAACTTCAGGAGGAGGTTGACACACTGAAGTCCATCAGGGAGTGTGAAAAGGAAATCGACTGGTGGAGTAACTCCCTAGCGTGACAGTCAGAAACGTCCAAGAGAGATAACCCCCGTCCTGGTTTTATTAAAAACCAAGTTTCTCTTTTAGTGAATTTGCCTGTCAGCTAAAGCCTTCATATTAGCTGCATTTTCCTGGAGAACCAGATACATGTTTTGGTGAACACAGCAATGGAATGCAAACTTATTGATAAGCACGGATGGACATCTCACGAGAGGGACAATGAGAAACAGGTGACCAAGAAACTGACCAACTGTGTATAACATTCCATTCACGTGAATACTTCATATAAAAGTGGGAGATCACGAGGATCTCGTCCCTTTTTCCTTATGGCCGCCATTAGGAGAGGACCTTGCTAGTCGTCCCTGCGAACTGAGGCCTAGCGAGAGACTGAATCCAGCTCCGGTTGGCTGCAGAGTCCAATCCAGGACTTTGGGTGCCGGCTCTGCAGTTGCTGAGACTTTCAAGATTGTTTTTGTATATTTTGTATTATTTTCTCTATTCTTATTAGTAGCATTAGTAAAACATTTTTAATTTTTCCAACTCTCTTCTCTCTGTCCTTCTTTTCCTCCCGATCGCCTTTCCTTAGTGGAAAGGGAGGAGAGGGAGGGGCAAAAAGGGGAAGTGGGGGGGCGAGAGGAGGTTAACAATACATCTGCCAGGGTTTTATTGTCACCCCGCAATCTAAACCTTCAACAGATAATTGGCACCGAATGTGGGGCTAGAGAAAGGGGTAAATTTGGAGATTTTTGGCTTTCCTACTGCTCTGATGTACCTTTCAATTTTCTTGGCACGGTGCCAACTCATAAAATTGTGACACTCGCATGTCTGTTTGCTTCGGACATTATTTAGTAGTATTAAGGCAAAGTGAATTACATTGATTTAAAGATGTTATGGCATTAGATGTATCAGTTATCTTCTACATTGTACTCAGTGATACCATATTTGTGTTGGGTTTTCTTTGTGAATTGAAGTATTCATTATATAACAACAAGAAACTGGACAATGGTTATGATGATACTGTGTGGTTTGTCACTGGTTTATTTCATTATACGGCAGCCGCCAATGAATTTCTACTTGTTTCTGCTTTACCTTGAAAAGCCTCCGGGAGAGATAAGAGAGCAATATGGTTCTGTGTTAGCTAATTGGTTGAGCGAATCTTTAGAAAGGCTGACTAACAATACTTCCGTTTTTTCACTAGAACAGTTTGCAAATGTTTTAGAGAGCTTTGAATATTCTTGGAGCTTTGATAGAACTGTGATGGTGTTATCTGTTTTGCTGAATGTGTGTCAGTTTGTGTTATTGTTAAGAGAAATGAGGTTCAACAGGAGGTTTGCGTCTCTTTTTAGTCCTGAGATTTGCAGTGCACCTTCGGAAGCTTTAGCAAAAAGCACTCCTAGCCGCTTGAGAAAAAGCAAAACAGTGAAAGCTGCCGCTGCAGCCGCTACCCCCTAAACAGCGGCTTCACAAGCTGAAGCTACAGCTCCTCCCCAGAGTTCCTCTGCCAAGGTCGCTGCAGATAACATTACTTCTCAAGCCTCAAAGGCTAACAAGGCAGCCCCCTCTTCCTCACACACTGGTCACTGTTGCTGCTGTAACCACAGCAATCACTGTGACAGTCATTCAGACTCTGGAAATAAATCAAATGATGGTGAACCCATATCAGCATCAGTTGCTGGTTGTAAGAAAGTCACTAGAAAGACTACTCGTGCAGCAGGTGATGGCACAGGGCCAACATCAACCCAAGGGGCATCATCAGGACAGGGAGGAGAAGAAGTGACCGCCACTCGGTCCTTTTCTCCAGGTGAGCTGAGAGATCTGCGAAAAGACTTTAGTCGTCGTGAAGGCGAGAATATTTTAACCTGGCTGCTCCGATGCTGGGACAATGGGGCAGAAACGGTTGAATCGGAAGGGGGTGAAGCCAGGCAGCTGAGATCTCTGTCAAAAGATTCCACCATTGATATGGCAATTTCAAGAGAGTCTAACGCCACTACCCTCTGGACCCGACTCCTGGCAGCTATGAAAATAAGATTTCCCTACAAGGAAGATTGTATATCCAAGTTAGGGAAATGGAATACTATGGAGAGAGGTATCCAGTTCCTGAGAGAAATAGCTGTGTGAGAGATCATCTGTTTTGGACCAAACAGCCAAGAGGGGACGGACCCAGATAGAATCAATTGTACACGACCTCTGTGGCGCAGATTTGTACAAAGTGCACCACCTGCATATGCTAAGTCATTGGCAGGAATGGTCCGGTCATCTGGAGGTGTACAAAATATTACTCACAGTATCACAATATGTTTGGGATTGGAAGGGACCTAAAAGATCATCTAGTCCAATCCTCCTGCTGGAGCAGGAATGCCTAGGTGAGGTCGCACAGGAACATGTCGAGGCAGGTCTTGAATGTCTCCAGAGAAGGAGACTCCACAACCTCCCTGGGCAGCCTGTTCCAGTGCTCTGTCACCCTTACTGAGAAGAAGTTTTTTCTCAAATTTAAGTGGAACCTCTTGTGTTCCAGCTTGATCCCATTACCCCTTGTCCTATCATTGTTTGCCACCGAGAAGAGCCTGGCTCCATCCTCATGGCACTCACCCTTTATATATTTATAAACATTAATGAGGTCACCCCTCAGTCTCCTCTTCTCCAAACTAAAGAGACCCAGCTCCCTCAGCCTTTTTTCATAAGGGAGGTGCTCCACTCCCTTAATCATCTTTGTTGCCCTGTGCTGGACCCTCTCCAGCAGTTCCCTGTCCTTCTGGAACTGAGAGGCCCAGAACTGGACACAATATTCCAGATGTGGTCTCACCAGGGTGGAGTAGAGGGGAAGGAGGACCTCTCTCCATCTACTAACCACCCCCCTTGTAATACTGATGTGATTGAGCAGCTCTGGGACTTTGATGACAGCCTTGCTGTTTCTCTGCAGGCTTGTGTGTCTGCTGTGGAGAAACTATGTGAAAAATCTGATGAGTGGTTCAAAAAGCTGTTGCAAGAAATCAAAGAACTCAGAGAAGACAGATACCATTCATGACCTGTACGAACCTATGTTTCAGCTATTAGGAGAAGGCGTTTCGAATCTCGAGAGAGAGGACAGAGGTAGCCCACAAAAAGAGGTTCACTGTGGTTCTTCCTACATGAGCAGGGAGAAAACATGAATAAGTGGCATGGAAGACCTACCTGAGAACTTCAGGAACGGATACGTGAGATAAAAGGAAAAACTCCTAGGAAGGTGGCTGCTCCAGTTTACAAAAGGAGCAGAAGTGATACTGATGCTCTTGAAGGAACCTCTAATTCACACCCAGAGACTGTGCAAAAGAGAAATGAGAGGTGCCCTGCCTCCAACCAGGTGGAGGAAAGGGATATGTCCTGGTTTTGTTAAAAACAAGTTTCTCTTTCAGTGAATTTTTTCCTGTCAGCTAAAGCCTTCATATTAACTGCATTTTCCTGGAGAACCAGACACATGTTTTGGTAAAACCTAGCAATGGAATGCAAACTTATTGATAAGCATGGATGGACATCTCGCGAGAGGGGCGACGAGAAACAACTGACCAACTGTGTATAACATTCCATTCACGTGAATACTTCATATAAAATGGGAGATCACGAGGATCTCGCCCCTTCTTTCCCTTTTTTCCCTATGGCCGACATTAGGAGAGGACCTTGCTAGTCGTCTCTGCGAACTGAGGCCTAGTGAGAGACTGAATCCAGCTCTGGTTGGCTGTGGAGTCCAATCCAGGACTTTGGGTGCTGGCTCTGCGGTTGCTGAGACTTTCAAGATTGGTTTTGTATATTTTGTATTATTTTCTCTATTCTTATTAGTAACATTAGTAAAACATCTTTAATTTTTTCCAACTCTCTTCTCTCTGTCCTTCTTTTTTCCTCCCAATCGCCTCTCCTGAGTGGAAGGGGGGAGAGGGAGGGGCAAAAAAGGGGAAGTGGGGGGGGGAAAGGGGGTTAACAATGCATCTGCCAGGGTTTTATTGTCACCCCGCAATCTTAACCCTCGACAGGATAACAGAGTTTATTGGACTGTACAAATACGGTACAACACACCCCCCAGGAGTACAAAGCTTTAGTGGACTCTGGTACTCAGTGCACAATAATTCCTTCTAATTATAAAGGCACGCAATCCATCAATATTGTTGGAATGACTGGGGGATCCCAGGAACTGACTGTTGTAGAGGCTGAAATGAGCCTAACTGGAAAAAACTGGCAAAAGCATCCCATTGTGACTGGTCCAGATGCTCCGTGCATCCTTGGCATAGACTACCTCAGGAGAGGATATTTTAAGGACCCAAAAGGGTGGCATTTGGTATAGCAGCTGTGGACACTGAGAAAATTGAATAGCTGTCTGATTTGCCTAGTCTTTCACATAATCCTTCTGTTGTAGGACTGCTGATGGTTGACGATCAGCAGGTGCCAATTGCTACCACGACAGTGCATCGCCGGCAATATTGCACCAATTGAGACTCTTTGATTCCTATCCAGAAGTTGATCCGTCAATTGGAAAGCCAGGGTGTGATCAGTAAGACTCGTTCACCTTTTAACAGCCCAATCTGGCCAGTGCGTAAGTCTAGTGACGAGTGGAGACTAACTGTAGACTATCGTGGCCTGAATGAAGTTACGCTCAAGTGGAAGAGAAGAGTTTATAGATCATGGAAGGAGGGGCTGGCCACTTGGGGAGAATATAAGGCTGTTGTCAGAGGGTGTAGGGAGGCAACTAGGAAAGCTAAGGCCTCCTTAGAATTCCACCTGGCCAGAGGGGTCAAGGTCAACAGGAAGAGCAACTGTAGACTATTGTGGCCTGAATGAAGTTACGCCACCAGTGAGTGCTGCTGTGCCTGACATGCTAGAACTGCAATTTGAACTGGAGTCAAAGGCAGCTAAGTGGTATGCTACAACTGATATTGCTAATGCATTTTTCTCTATTCCTGTAGCAGCAGAGTGCAGACCACAGTTTGCTTTCACCTGGAGGGGCATCCAGTACACGTGGAATCGCTTGCCCCAGGGGTGAAAACACAGTCCTACCATCTGCCATGGACTGATCCAGACCACCCTGGAGCAAGGTAAAGCTCCAGAACACTTGCAATATATTGATGACATCATCATATGGGGCAACACAGCAAAAGAAGTCTTCAAGAAAGGTGAGAGAATAATTCAGATTCTTTTGGATGCTGGTTTTGCCATAAAACAAAGCAAGGTCAAGGGACCGGCACGAGAGATCCAGTTTTTAGGAATAAAATGGCAAGATGTCCGTCGTCAGATCCCAATGGATGTGATCAACAAAATTGCAGCAATGTCTCCACCTACTAATAAAAAGGAGACACAGACTTTCTTGGGCATTGTAGGTTTTTGGAGAATGCATATTCCTGAGTACAGCCAGATTGTGAGCCCTCTCTATCGAGTGACTCGTAAAAAGAACCAGTTTGAGTGGGGCCCTGAACAACGACAAGCCTTTGAACAAATTAAGCGTGAGGTAACTCATGCGGTGGCCCTCGGAGCGATTTGGACTGGACTAGATGTTAAAAATGTGCTCTACACTGCAGCCGGAGATAATGGACTTACCTGGAGCCTCTGGCAGAAAGCACCAGGAGAAACCCAAGGTCCACCCTTAGGTTTTTGGAGTCGAGGATACAAAGGATCTGAGGCCCACTATACTCCAGCTGAAAAAGAGATACTAGCAGCATATGACGGAGTTTGAGCTACTTCAGAAGTGATCGGTACTGAAGCACAGCTCCTCCTAGCACCTTGACTGCTGGTGCTGAGCTGGATGTTCAAAGGGACGATTCCCTCTACACATCATCCAACCGATGTTACATGGAGTAAACAGATTGCATTGATCACACAACGAGCTCAAATTGGAAATCCCAATCGTCCAAGGATCTTAGAAGTGATTACAGACTGGCCAGAAAGCAAAGACTTTGGGATGTCTCCAGATGAGGAGGAAGTAACACGTGCTGAAGAAGCACCACTGTATAATACTCTTTCAGAGACTGATAAGCAGTATGCACTGTTCAAAGACAGATCCTGTCGTCTTGTAGGAAAACATCGAAGGTGGAAAGCTGCTGTGTGGAGTCCCACACGACAAGTTACAGAAGCCACTGAAAGACAAGGTGAATCTAGTCAATTTGCAGAAATGAAAGCCATCCAGATGGCTTTGGACATTCCTGAACGGGAGAAGTGGCCAATACTTTATCTCTATACTAACTCATGGAGGGTAGCAAATGCCTTGTGGGGGTGTGTGGAGGGGTTTTGATAGTTAAAGACTTTGTTGCTGAATTAGTCTGGCTCAAAGGAATCTCAAGGCCGCTTCGAGAAGCTGGGAACAGAATCTGCTATGAGAAAGGGGGGCGTTTCTCAATCAG
The DNA here is from genome assembly GCF_963082525.1 of Nesoenas mayeri. Lineage (NCBI taxonomy): Eukaryota > Metazoa > Chordata > Aves > Columbiformes > Columbidae > Nesoenas > Nesoenas mayeri. The sequence continues at coordinate 15,729,175 of NC_137553.1, forward strand.
CGGGGTCCTGGCGTGGCGTGAATCATCGGACATATCATCAGTGAGACTCCAGTGCATGGACAGCCCATGATACTCATTTAGCAAATCCATGCTTGGAGCGTGGACGCATGATTAGAATATAGTTGCATATATAAGGAGGCTTGTTTCTGTAATAAATGGCTTTAGCGTGATTCACATTGAATTGAATTGTTTGCTGAGTCCTTTATCGCTCCAACAAATGGTGAGCCCAACATGATACTCTGAACGGCCTGCCACTGAGGTCAGGGAAAAGCCTGGAGCGGCCCAGCCGGAGACGGATCAGCTGGACTGAGAACCGGGCAGAGGCGTACGGACGTTCCGCATTAATTTTGTTGAAGAAAGCACCAAAAAAGGTGAGCGGCTGGGAGCAGGAGGAGGGAAAAGTGAAGTTATGGGGCAAAATATATCCTCTGAGGAAGAAGCTATAGTTAAACTCCTCCTGCATATTCTCTCTATGAGAGGACTTAAATATGAAGAAAGTAACATCCGTAGACTGTTGGTTTGGTGTAGAACTAACGGCTACCCGACAGAAGCTGAAAAAGCTTTAAAAATTGAACTTTGGGACGATATAGGTCAGAAATTATGGGATAAGATTACCGATGGAGATAAAGAAGCTAAATCACTAGCGACTACATGGAAGCTTATAATTACCACCTTAAAAGAACTTAAGGCTGAACGGGCTGCGGTTACTGGAATTTTTACGGCGTTGCAGCCTGATAAGAACTCTAAAAATAACTGTGAAGCTTACCCAGTTTGTGTCTTTGATTCCTTTCCTGCCCCAAGCCCTATTGTGCCGTCGGCACCCCCGATGATACAGCAGTCTGGGGCGGGGGGAGGAAAATCACTCAGTAGATGGCCTCCTATACCATCACATGACCCTAAAGAGACCAAGCAGTCCAAGGAACTGGAGTCAGAACTGTTGAAAGCTGAGAATGCTAAAGTCGTAAATAAGTGTAATATCAGTCCTTTTACTGATTCGTGTCCGCCTTTACCGCCTTCTACCCCTCTAACTCCTACGCCAGAGCAGGAGTCGCCAGAAAAGAACTGGACAAAAGAACCGTGTGAAAAAATAGATCAGCTACTACTGAAAGAATCCAGCACTCAGAAAGGCAATTATCTTGATGGTGACGAGAAGGGGGATGTGGCAGGGGGTGCGTCGGGGGGTTCGGGTTCTACGGATGATTATGACATTAAAAAACATTGGCGAGGAATTATCAGAAATGCGATGATAGAAGGTGAAATAACGAGTGCATACCCAGTCATTTACCAGCGAGACGAACAGGGTAATCAGAATCCTGGGTGGGCTGGGTTGCGTTCGGAGGAGATAAAAGAGGCTAGAAAAGCGGTGCAACAGTATGGATTGCATGGAAAGTATACACAAGGCTTTATTAGTACTCTTTTTGATGGGCAAATACTAACGCCTTACGATTGTCGTCAGCTGGCTGCGTTGCTACTAACACCAATGCAAGAAGTTCTCTGGAGAAGTAGGTGGATTGATGCTTGTGAGGAAGCAGCTATTCTTAACTTAGACCGCAATGACGGAGACCCGTTGCGCCTTGCTTCGAAAGACAAGCTGATAGGGGCGGGGGAATTTGCTAACCCTCAGGCGCAGGCACAGTTAGATACTGCCATCTTGCGGCAGAGTTCCTCTCTTGCAAGAGATATTCTCCGAACTCTACCGGAAGAAGGTAAAGCAGTCCCTCCGTACTCTCAGGTAAAGCAAAAGGACAATGAATCGTACATGGCTTTTCTTGAACGTCTAAGGGAAGCTTTGGATAGGGCACCGATTGATAGTAATGTAAAAGAACTTTTGCTTATGACACTCGCAGTTGACAATGCTAACTCAGTCTGTAAGAAAATTTTGCTTGCTTTACCAAAGTATAGCTCAATAGCTGAGATGATGGATGCTTGTGCCAGGGTGGGCTCAGAGGAAGAGAAATTTGGTCTTATGGCTTCTGCATTTGCGGCTACTATGAAGCCCCTGTTAGCTCACAATCCAAATAGATCAGGCCGAGTTTGTTTCAAATGTGGAAAAACAGGGCATTACAGATCCCAATGTCATGTCAATCAGACTTATCGAAGATCAAATAAGAGTGGTACAGGTCCAATAGACAATAATGTATGTTACCGCTGTGGAAAATTTGGACACAAAGATAAAGACTGTAGGTCTATTCTTCATAAAAGTGGGCAGGCACTGGGAAACGGGGAAACGAGCACACCGAGACCCGGCGCGATGACACAAGTGAGGTCTCAGGCTGCTTGGACACAGTCACCGCTGCCACCTCAGGGAGTGACGGAGTGGATGTAGAAACTATGAAAGATGTAACATTAATTGACACTCAGGTACAATGCATACCAACAAACGTGATTGGACCACTAGGGCATGGTTTAAGTGCTTTGCTTCTAGGGAGACCATCTGCCACTAGAAAAGGCATTTTTATACTTCCAGATATAATTGATGCAGATTTTGCTGGCATCATTTCGATTATGGTATGGACTCTTGGTCCACCAGTCCACATTCCCAAAGGATCAAAGATAGGTCAATTGGTTCCATTTAAAGCAAATGTTCCAAAAGTTTCAATTAAAGAGTGTGCAGAAGGAAGCTTTGATTCTACTGACAATGCAGAGTTGTATTTAGCTCTAGACATTAGTAAGGCTAAGCCAATGGAAAAGGTGACTCTTTTAGACAAAACTGGCTGTTCACAGACTTTTGAAATTCTGGTAGACACAGGTGCTGACGTGACTATTATCAGCAAAAAAGATTAGCCAGTTTGGTGGCCTCTCAAGTCTCCGCAAATACCAGTCATGGGTGTTGGGGGTATGCGGAATACCCAGGTGAGCAAACATCACTTACAAATGCAGTTATCTGATGGTTCACTATGTTCTGTACGACCTTATGTGATGTCTATCCCTGTTTCTCTATTAGGACGAGATGTGTTAGGACAACTAGGAGCAACTCTGGTGGCAAAACAACAGCATTTCTAGAAGCGGCCATTGATGATGGGTGACCAGTACTGAAATTACAGTGGAAAAATGATGACCCAGTCTGGGTAAATCAATGGCTGCTCAGTAAAGAAAAACTCGCCCATGTCGAAGATCTAGTACAGACACAGCTTGAAAAAGGGCATTTAGAGCCGTCTAACAAGTCCCTGGAATACTCCTGTGTTTACTATTCAGAAAAAATCAAATAAATGGAGGTTGTTACATGATCTTCGAAAAATTAATGATACCATGGAAGACATGGGAGCATTACAGCCAGGATTACCATCCCCTGTCATGATTCCAGAAAATTGGCAGATCTTAATAATTGACTTGAAAGATTGTTTTTTTCACCATTGCTTTGCATCCTGATGACTGTAAACGTTTTGCATTTTCCATACATTCTGTGAATAAGGCTGAACCTGCGAAGAGGTATCAATGGGTAGTTTTGCCACAGGGAATGAAAAATTCCCCAACTATGTGTCAAATTTATGTAGCTTGGGCCTTGCAATCAATCAGAAAATCTCATCCTGAGTTAGTGATTTACCACTACATGGATGACATATTAATAGCTGGGGAAACTTTTTCGACTGATTTGTTGATAAATGAAGTATCTGATACATTGCAGCATAGGGGATTACAAATTGCTCCAGAAAAGGTACAAATTCAACCAGCATGGAAATATCTTGATTGGGAAATTTCTCAGTCCACAGTGAAACCTCAGAAAGTAGTATGTCGGCCTGTCATTCGATCCTTAAATGATGTGCAGAAACTAGTGGGTGATCTGAATTGGGTCCGAACTGTTTGTGGGATCACTAATGAGGATTTAGCTCCAATTGTAAAACTGCTAAAAGGGGATAGCGACATTAGGTCTCCTAGGACGCTTACTGCTGAGGCGGAAGCTGCTCTGAAAAAGATTATGTCCAAACTTGTAAAAGCTTTCAGCCATAGGCGGAACCCAGATTATGTAATCAGACTACTAATTGTAAACAATACTAACTATCCTTTTGCTCTCATAATGCAATGGACAACTGGTAAGGAGCCATTAAAGATCTTAGAGTGGGTGTTTTTGCCTTTTCAACTCAAACGAACCATTACAACCCGGGTTGAGGTCTTTGCTCAGCTTATAATGAAAGGTAGGCAGAGAATAGTTGAAATTTCAGGGGGTGAGCCTGCGTATATCATTGTTCCCCTCGTTTCAGAGTATTTACAATGGGCTTTGCAGGACTCCTTACCTTTTCAGATTGCATTATTAGATTCTCAAGCTTTAATTAAGACAGTTTCCCCTCCACACAAGTTGATGTCAGTTTTGAATATGGGATCAATGGAGGAGGGTCCCCCTCTTCTCTCAGAATTTCCTGTTAAAGGACCCACAGTGTTTACTGACGCAAGAGGTAAAATGCAGAAAGCAGCAATTACATGGAAAACAGATGGGAAATGGCATGATGTGATTCTAACTGACCTGAAAGGATCAACTCAGCATTTGGAACTCAGGGCTGTAATAGAAGTGTTTATCAGATTTGCTCATAGCCCAGTGAATATTGTTTGTGATTCTTTGTATGCGGTAGGTGTGGTAGCTCACATTGAAAGATCATTGCTCAAAGAGGTTCAGGATGCACAACTCATGTCATTGTTCAAGCAATTATGGTTGTTGGTCAAAAAGAGACAACACCGATACTTCATAACACATATCCGTAGTCATGTGACAATTCAAGGCGATTTAGCTGAAGGAAACCGCCGAGCTGATTTTCTTGTATCTCCTGCCTGGGTTCCACCTCCAGTAGATAGGTTTGGGCAAGCAGTACGCTCTCATAGTTTCCTCCATCAGTTTGCTCAGGTTTTACAGCAGCAATTTTCATTGTCTGAAAGTGAGGCCCGGGGTATTGTTAAAAGTTGTGCAGATTGTCAGCGCATCTCAGAAGGGTTGGGTGCAGGAGTCAGTCCAAGAGGATTAGGAGCTTTGGAATTGTGGCAAATGGATGTCACACATGTCCCTGAATTTGGCAGGCTAAAGTATGTGCATATGTCTATTGATACATATTCTTTCGCCATATGGGCCACTGCTCAGACTGGTGAAACTAGTTCACATGTGCAACGACATTTACATTCTGCTTTTGCAGCTTTGGGAGTTCCTGCACAGCTCAAGACAGACAATGCACCTGGTTATATTGCCAAAGCTACTGCCACCGTTTTTCAATTGTGGGGTGTTAAGCATATTACAGGGATACCAAATTCTCCTACTGGTCAGGCCTTGGTAGAAAGGATGAATCGAACTCTCAAGCATCAACTTGACAAACAAAAAGGGGGAACTGACTGTACTACTCCACATGACAGACTAAGCAAAGCATTATATGTCTTGAACTTTTTACGCCTTCCACAAGGGTTTGACATTCCACCTATGATTCGTCATGGAACAAGCTTAAAAGGACGCTTGACAGACCTTAGAGAAAATCAATGCCAGGTCAAAATACGCAATGGAGTTACTGGTGAATGGGAGGGTCCTTTCCAATTAATAACTTGGGGAAAGGGTTATGCTTGTGTCATTACAGACCAAGGATCAAAATGGATTCCTGCGAAATGGATCAAGCCATGGCTGAATAAAGACAACAAAGATTCAACAGATGCGGAAGGACAGGAGGGAGATGAGTTGTGAGAATTGTCTTAAATGTAAACCATGAATTCCTATTCAGTGTTATAGATGCTCCTAGACCCAGTGGTCTAAAAGCCTATCAGTAAACAAATAAGGTACCTTCCATAGAGAATGCTAAGTAAGAGTTCCAAAAGGCTGATATTACAATTAGATAATCTATGCATAGATGAGGTAAAAGTATAAGATATTTCTACCATGGTAACATAATTTAGCAACTGGTAAGGTTTTAAAAGAGATATTAAGATTAAGCTACAGATCTTTTAAATATAAGTTTAAATATAAGTTTATAAGTTAATAGTTTTATAAGTTAAATATAAGTTTAAATATAAGTTTTAAGATATTAATTCAATAATTAGCATATGCTGATGGTATTAAGTACATTACTCTATAAACTGCACAGTTATAGATTTTTTTAGGAATTTAAGAGAATATATTGTATTAAGTTGTTTGACTATTCTAAAATAGTGCGTTGCTAAGGTTGTTATAAGTAGAATTAAGGTTTTACATATGATATGAAGATTTGAGTATAAGCAGGTAGTTGTTTAATCTTATTAAGTAAGGTTTAGCTACATTATATGTAATTGTAATTATGTTGTTAATCACGTGTCCTATGTTGCAGTGTATTTCAAAGACGATTCAGCATGCTCTTTAAGGGGCCTGACTAATTCAATAAAAAGGGAGAATTGTGGAGGGGTTTCTCTAGAAGGAGATATGTTGTTGAATTAGTCAGGCTCAAAGGAATCTCAAGGCCACTTCGAGAAGCTGAGAAGAGAATCTGCTGTGAGAAAGAGGGGCGTTCCTCAATCAGCGGGGTCCTGGCGTGGCGTGAATCATCGGACGTATCATCAGTGAGACTCCAGTGCATGGACAGCTCATGATACTCATTTAGCGAATCCATGCTTGGAGCGTGGACGTGTGATTAGAATATAGTTGCATATATAAGGAGGCTTGTTTCTGTAATAAATGGCTTTGCGTGATTCACATTGAATCGGAATGTTTGCTGAGTCCTTTATCGCTCCAACAATAGGCTGTGTCTCATCTCGATGTGCTGGATTTGGCTCTTTTGTATGCACACCGGGTAAAGAATCCTGGGTTTGGGATAACAGTTGTAGCACACCAGATGAGACGCTAATAAAAGCCTTGCCCAGTCCAGCTTGCTGCAGCGGCGAGTGGGGGCAGGTGCCGATGGGGCTCCAGCATGCACTCACCTGTTTTGTCAGGGAGACCCAGCGGTACCTCTGCCCGGCTGAGCAGTAAGCGGCCCAAAGCTGCAATGCAAAAATCGAAATATTGTCTTGAATAAGTGTAACTCTGATCTATCTGCATATTTGAACTTGGTATTTGGTTTTAATATCTGAGCTCAGTATTTTAATTTGCATATTTATATTTGGTAGCAAAAGAATTTTGTTTGTTGAGATAATTACAAAATGGGAACCGATTCCACTGCTAAAATTCCACCTTGCTCCCCCTTAGGATGCATCCTTACACATTAGGGTAACTGTTTATATTGTTATCTAGTAATTTTGAGACCAGAAAAAAAAATTAAATTTTTAAAATCTGGTTTGCATTGAAAAAAAAAAAAGGAAAAAAAAAATTGAACAAAACAAAACAAAAAAAAAACCAAACCAAAAAACTCCTAAATGCTATGATGGATGTGAACTTGGTGTTGTATGAGGTTGTATTTAAAAGTTGTTAGAATATGAACTGATTTGGATTGAGGAAAATGGAATAATGGATTGATGCTTAATATGCTGTTTTTTGACATCTGTAAATTTTTAAAGGTAAATGGAGCTAAGGAATGTAACTTTTGCTGAGCTACTTGGAATTTGTATAAAGTGTATTATGGTTGGAATGAAATGGGAAAACAAAAAAGCAAAATGTCCCAGGCCTGTGTTGTACAGTTTGAATATAAATTTCAGGCCTGTGTCAAGCTGCAAGATAAACTCAGCTCATTGCAACGAGGAGTTTGCCAGAGCTCCCACTTCATACCAGCGATTATGCCACCTGCGTGGCCTTGGCTACATCTGGACTGTTTTTCAGCTGCTAAGCGGAGAAAGAGGGGCTCTATTCCCCCCTCTCTGTCTTTTTTTTTCCTGGAGTATTGTCATTCATCCTTGTTGTGGCACTGCATTCTCGACTTTGAATCAGGGGCTGTTGGTGCTGTTTCTTCTTCTGTTTCCTATGTTTTGGCACATCTCGGGAGAGAGCTCATTTCACCTCCTTGCTGAAGTCAGTCTTTTCACACTGGTCAGCTTTGGGGGGTCAGAGTGCTCAGTGCTTCTCTGGGTCAGACTGGTACTAATTTAGGTGTGGAGTGGAGCCATGTTGCTTTGATGTGGAGTTCGAACTGATTTGTTTTCATGCTGGGCAATACGTCTTGCCATCTCAGATCGGGGCAAGAGGGAGGTTTTATTCCCCCCCCTCAGCAATGTTACTGCTACAGAACTGTAATACTGCATGAAGGAGTCTGAGGGTGAAATTTAAAGGCATCACCAGTGGTTCCATAGTTCTAATGAAGCTGGGAAATTAAACTAAATTTTTTTTTTTTTAAATAGACTTATTCTGTGGTAACTAGTTGTAAGAGAGTTAGTAAATTCACCATGCTAGTTTTTGAGGTCATGGGAGAGAATGAAAGAAAGGCCATTTTTTGAGACCAATAGAATGCCCAATTTGGAGCACAGTTTTACCATATGAATTCTTGTATTTGCCAGAAAGCCCCATACCTCTCTTGGGTCAAGATTTGTTAAGTAGATTGTAAGCTCAAATAATGTTTTCTCAGAATTCTGTTGAGTTGCATGGCCTACAAGAAGCTGCCTGGATGGTGCAGATCTGCTTGCTACAAGTGAGAAATCTCCAAGGAAATTTTGAATGCTGTGTTTCTACTAGTATTCACAGACAATATTTCAATAAATCAAATACTACACTGATAGAACTGAAACCAGACTTCGATCAGCCAAAATGGAGTTAGAAACTTTGAGGAATAAATTTATGGCAACCTTACAGGCTGACTGCATTCGATTGGACTTGCAGATTTGTCTGTTTATAGCTGCAACATAGAAAAAACCTGTGGCTATTGTGGGACAGTATGATGAGATTGCTAACAGACTGATATACCGATTGTTACTCTGATCAAGAAAATGCAGGGAATAAATTTAAGTCTTAATAGGCCATGATCCTTTTGTCATATATGTACTATTTGAGAAATTTAATTTTGATTTTTTATTTGCAATCTACGCCCTTGTAAATTGCACTAGCTGGTTTTAACAGCACAGCTTTTGGCATGCCTAAATGTAAATTGCTGCAGAACCTGCAAGTCTTTAACATCAAGTCACAGACCATACTTGTATCTGGTCTGATCCTACATACTTACTCAGTTTTTGTTGATGATTCTGGGAAGTTTCGTAAAGCTGTAGAGGTCTGGCGTGAAGATAACGATTGGCATTATTCTGTAAAAATTATTGAAGTTTCAACCCAATTAGCAGAACTTGGCGCAGCTTTACATTATTTAGAGCTTTTTAAGGAGGAACCTCTAAATTTGATTTGTGATTCTCAGTACGTAGTCAAGGTCCAACGCACATACCTGATTCCAAACATTTTTGTTTGGTTGGTGTTTTTTTCGTTGTTTTTTGTTGTTTGTTTTTTTTTTCAAAATCAAAAAGGGGGAGAAGTAGGGAAAACACCACAAAACCATTTGTCAAAAGCATTGTATGTAATGAATCACTTATATCTAAGTGGTGCAGGCCGAATTTGCCCTGTGAAGAAACACTTTGCAAGTATGACCAAAAACCATGCTAAATCAAAAAGAACCTATATTAGTTATGGTCAAATCACTAGTTAATGGTCAATGGAAAAGGCTCCATTGCGCTTTGTCAGGCTCTGTCACACTCTGTCAGGTTTGACAGGACTTTTTGAGCTTTGTCGGGCTCTGTTGAGCTCTGTCATGCTCTGTTGGGTTTTGTCGGGCCATGTCAGGCTCTATTGGAATTTTTCGGGCTCTGTCAGGCTCTGTTGGACCCTATCACACTCTGTTGGACTCTTTCAGTCCTTTTCGGGCTCTGTAGGCCTGTGTTGGGCTCTGTGTGGCTCTGGAGGGCTCTGGAGGGCACTGTCGGTCTCTGGCGGGCTTTGTTCAGGCCCTTTCAGGCTCTGACAGCCCTTGTAAGGGCTTGTTGTGCTCTGCGATCTTTGTCAGACACTGTCGTGCTCTATCAGGCTCTGTGAGGCTCTGGTGAGTTCCATCGGGCTCTGTCGGTCCCTCTCAGGCTCTGTGGGGTCTCTCTGGCTTTCTCCTACTTAGTCGGGTTCTGTCGGGCTTTGTCAGTCTTTGTTGGGTTTTTTGGGCTCTGTCAGAATCTGATGGGCTTTGTCGAGATCTGTCCAAATTTATCAGGATCTATCAGGCTCTATCACGCTCCCTCAGACTCTGTTGGCCCTTCCCGGGCTCTGTTGGGCTCTGTCGTGCTTTGTCAGCTCTGTTAGTCTCTGTTGGGCTTTATCGGGCCCTGTCATGCTTTGTCAGGCTTTCTCGGGCTCTGTCTGTCCCTCTCGGGGTCCATCAAGCTTTGTCTGGCTTTTTCGGGCTCTCTCAGGATCCTTTGGCCTTCGTCGGGCTTTGTTGGACTCCGTCAGTCTCGATCAGGATTTGTCAGGCTTTGACGGTTTCTGTTGGGCTCTGTAAGGCTTTTTCGGGCTATTTTGGGCTCTCTCGGGCCCTAGAAGTGTGTCGGGCTCTGACGGACTCTGTCGGTCTCTTTCGGGCTGTGTGAGGCGTCTACGGACTCTTCTGGTCTCTGTCGGGCTCTGACGGGTTCTGTCACGCTCTGTCAGTCTTTGTTGGGTTCTGTCAGTCTCTATCGGGCTCTGTCGGGCCCTCTCGGGCTTTGTCGAGCTTTAACGGGTTCTGTTACACTCTGTCAGGCTTTTTCAGGATTTTTTGGGTTCTGTCAGGACCTGGAAGTGTCTGTTGGGCTCTGACGGGCCTTGTTGGGCTGTGTGAGGCCTCTTCGGACTTGTCTGGGCTCTGTCAGTCTCTGACAGGTTCTGTCTCGCTCTATGGGGCTTTATCAGGCTCTCTCATGCTCTTTCGGGATCTGTTGGCCTTTCCGGGATCTGTCGGGATTTCCCGGACTCTGTCGGGCTCTGTTATACTTTGTAAGGCTTTTTCGGGCTTTGTCAGGCTCTGTCAGTCTCTGTCTGGCTCTCTCAGGATTTGTCAGGCTTTCACAAGTTCTGTTGGGCTCTGTCAGACTTTTTCAGGCTTTTTTGGGCTCTGTCAGGCCCTGGAGGTGTCTGTCGGGCACTGACAGGCTCTGTCGGGCTGGGTGAGGCCTCTTCAGACTCATCTGAGCTGTGTTGGCTTCTGATGAGTTCTGTTGCGCTCTCAGTCTTTGTTGGGCTCTGGTAAGCTTTGTCAGACTCTGTCGGGCTCCATCACACTTTGTCAGGCTCTGTCAAGCTCTGTCAGGTTTGTCGGGACTTTTTAAGCTTTGTTGGGCTCTGTTGAGCTCTGTCATGTTCTGTTGGGTTTTGTCAGGCTATGTCAGGCTCTATCGAAATTTTTTGTTCTGTCAAGCTTTGTCGGCCTCTGTCAGGCTCTGTCGGAACCTATCACACTCTGTTGGACTCTTTCGGTCTTTTTCGGGCTCTGTAGTCCTGTGTTGGGCTCTGTGTGGCTCTGGCGGGCTCTGGAGGACACTGTCGGTCTCTGGCGGGCTTTGTTCAGGCCCTTTCAAGTTCTGAGAGCCCTTGTAAGGGCTTGTCATGCTCTGCAATCTTTGTCAGGCACTGTCGTGCTCTGTTGGGCTCTGTAGGGCTCTGACAATCTCCATCAGGCTCTGTTGGTCCCTCTTGGGCTCTGTGGGGGCTCTCTGGCTTTCTCCTGCTTAGTCGGGTTCTGTCGGGCTCTGTCAGTCATTGTCGGGTTCGGTTGGGCTTTGCCAGTCTTTTTTGGGTTTTTTGGGCTCTGTCAGGATTTGACGGGCTTTGTCGAGCTCTGTCTAGCTTTATCAGGCTCTGTCACGCTCTTTCGTACTCTGTCGTGCCTTCCCGGGCTCTGTCAGGCTCTGTCGTGCTTTGTCAGGCTTTGTCAGGCTCTGTCGTGCTCTGTCGTGCTCTATCAGGCTCTGTTGGGCTTTGTCGGTCTCTGTCTGTCCCTCTCGAGGTCTGTCAAGCTCTGTCTGGCTTTCTCGGACTCTCTCAGGGTCCCTTGGGCTTTGTTGGGCTCTGTCAGTCTCTATAGGGCTCTGTCAGGCCCTCTTGGGCTTTGTCGAGCTTTGACAGGATCTGTTACACTCTGTCAGGTTTTTCAGGCTTTTTTGGGCTCTCTCGGGCCCTGGAAGTGTTTGTCGGGCTCTGACAGGCTCTGTCGGGCTGTGTGAGGCCTATTCGGACTCGTCTGGGCTCTGTCGGCCTCTGACGAGTTCTGTTGCACTCTGTCATTCTTTGTCGGGCTCTGGCAAGCTTTGTCAGACTCTGTCAGGCTCTGTCGGGCTCCATCACACTTTGCCAGGCTCTGTAAAGCTCTGTCAGGTTTGTCGGGACTTTTTGAGCTTTGTCGGGCTCTGTTGAGCTCTGTCATGCTCTGTTGGGTTTTGTCGGGCCATGTCAGGCTCTATTGGAATTTTTTGGGCTGTGTCGGGCTTTTTCAGGCTCTGTCAGGCTCTGTCGGACCCTATCACACTCTGTTGGACTCTTACAGTCCTTTTCGGGCTCTGTAGGCCTGTGTTAAGCTCTGTGTGGCTCTGGCGGGCTCTGGAGGGCACTGTCGGTCTCTGGCGGGCTTTGTTCAGGCCCTTTCAGGCTCTGACAGCCCTTGTAAGGGCTTGTCATGCTCTGCAATCTTTGTCAGGCACTGTCGTGCTCTATCGGGCTCCGTGAGGCTCTGGTGAGCTCCATCGGGCTCTGTTGGTCCCTCTCGGGCTCTGTGGGCTCTCTGGCTTTCTCCTGCTTAGTCGAGTTCTGTCAGGCTCTGTCAGTCGTTGTCGGGCTCTGTCAGTCATTGTCAGGTTCTGGTGGTCTTTGTCAGTCTTTGTCGGGTTTTTTGGGCTCTGTCAGGATGTGACGGGTTTTCTCGAGTTCTGTCGGGCTTTATCAGGCTCTATCATGCTCTTTCGTGCCCTTTCGTGCCTTCCCGGGCTCTGTTGGGCTCTGTCGTGCTTTGTCAGGTTTTGTCGGGCTCTGTCGTGCTCTATCAGGCTCTGTTGGGCTTTGTCGGGCTCTGTCTGTCCCTCTCGAGGTCTGTCAAGCTCTGTCTGGCTTTCTCGGGCTCTTTCAGGGTCCTTTGGGCTTTGTCAGGCTCTGTCAGTCTCTATCGGGCTCTGTGGTGTCTCTCTGGCTTTCTCTTGCTTAGTTGGGTTCTGTTGGCTTTGTCAGTCATTGTCGGGTTCTGGTGGGCTTTGTCAGTCTTTGTCAGGTTTTTTGGGCTCTGTCAGGATCTGATAGGCTCTGTCAAGCTCTGTCGTTCTTTTTCAGGCTTTGTTGGGCTCTGTCCGTCTCTGTCAGGGTTGGTGGGCTCTGTCCGTCTCTGTCAGGGTTGGTGGGCTCTGTCCGTCTCTGTCAGGCTTTGTTGGTCTCTGTCAGTCTCTGTCAGGCTTTGTCGGGCTCTGTCTGTCCATCTCAAGGTCTGTCAAGGTCTGTCTGGCTTTCTCGGGCTCTCTCAGGCTCCTTTGGGCTTTGTATGGCTGTGTTGGGCTCTGTCAGTCTCTATCGGGCTCTGTTGGGCTTTGACGGGTTCTGTTGGGCTCTGTCAGGCTTTTTTGAGCTTTTTTTGGGCTCTGTCAGGCCCTGGAAGTGTCTGTCGGGTTCTGACGGGCTTTGTCAGGCTCTGTCAGGCTGTGTGAAGCCTCTTCGGACTTGTCTGGGCTGTGTCGGGCTCTGTCAGGCTCTGTTGGGCTCCATCACGCTTTGTCAGGCTCTGTCAAGCTCTGTCAGGTTTGTCGGGACTTTTTGAGTTTTGTCAGGCTCTGTTGAGCTGTCATGCTCTGGTGGGTTTTGTCGGGCCATATCAGGCTCTGTAGGAATTTTTTGGGCTCTGTAGGAATTTTTTGGGCTCTATGTGGCTCTGGAGGGCACTGTCAGTCTCTGGCAGGCTTTGTGCAGGCCCTTTCAGGCTCTGACAGGCCTTGTAAGGGCTTGTCATGATCTGAAATCTTTGTCAGGCACTGTCATGCTCTATCGGGCTCCGTAGGGCTCTGTAGGGCTCTCACAAGCTCCATGGGGCTCTCTCGGTCCCTCTCAAGCTCTGTGGAGTCTCTCTGGCTTTCTACTGCTTAGTCAGGCCCTGTTATGCTTTGTCAGGCTTTGTTGGGCTCTGTCGTGCTCTATCAGGCTCTGTTGGGCTTTTTTGGGCTCTGTCTGTCCCTCTCGGGGTCTGTCAAGCTCTGTCTGGCTTAGTTGGGCTCTCTCAGGATTTTTTGGGCTTTGTCGGTCTTTCTCGAACTCTGTCATGCTTTGTCAGGCTTTGTCGGGCTCTGTCTGTCCCTCTCGGGGTCTGTCAAGCTCTGTCTGGCTTTTTCGGTCTCTCTCAGGCTCCTTTGGGCTTTGTCGGGCTTTGTCCGGCTCTGTCAGTCATTGTCGGGTTCTGGCGGGCTTTGTCAGTCTTTGTTGGGTTTTTTGGGCTCTGTCAGGATCTGACGGGCTTTCTCGAGCTCTGTCCAACTTTATCAGGCTCTCTCACACTCTTTTGGGCTCTGTTGGGCCTTCCTGGACTCTGTCGGGACTTCCCGGGCTCTGTCGGGCTCCGTTGCGCTTTGTCAGGCTTCGTCAGGCTCTGTCTGTCCCTCTCGGGGTCTGTGAAACTATGTCTGACTTTTTCAGGCTCTCTCAGCCTTTTTTGGGCTTTGTCAGGCTTTGTTGGGATCTGTCAGTTTCTATCGGGCTCTGTTGGGCCCTCTCAGACTCTGTCAGGCTTTGATGGGTTCTGTTGGGCTCTGTCAGGCTTTTTCGGGCTTTTTTAGGCTCTGCCAGGCTCTGACGGGATTTGTCAGGCTCTGTCGGGCTGTGTGAGGCTTCTTCGGACTCGTCTGGGCTCTGTCTGGCTCCATCACAATTTTTCGGGCTCTGTCATGCTCTGTAAGGTGTGTCGGGATTTTTTGAGCTTTGTTGGGCTTTGTCAGGCTCTGTCAGTCTCTATCGGATTCTGTCTGTCCCTCTCGGGCTCTGTCGGGCTGTGTGAGGCCTCTTCGGACTCGTCTGGGCTCTGTCAGGCTCTGACAGGTTCTGTCGCGCTCTGCCAATCTTCGTCGGGCTCTGGCGATCTTTGTCAGACTCTATCGGGCTCTGTCGGGCTCCATCACGCTTTGTCAGGCTCTGTCACACTCTGTCAGGTTTGTTGGGACTTTTTGAGCTTTGTCGGGCTCTGTTGAGCTCTGTCATGCTCTGTTGGGTTTTGTCGGGCCATGTCAGGCTCTATTGGAATTTTTTGGGCTGTGTCGGGCTTTTTCGGGCTCTGTCAGGCTCTGTTGGACCCTATCACACTCTGTTGGACTCTTACAGTCCTTTTCAGGCTCTGTAGGCCTGTGTTGGGCTCTGTGTGGCTCTGGAGGGCTCTGGAGGGCACTGTCGGTCTCTGGCAGGCTTTGTTCAGGCCCTTTCAGGCTCTGTCAGGCCTTGTAAGGGCTTGTTGTGCTCTGCGGTCTTTCTCAGGCACTGTCGTGCTCTATTGGGCTCTGTAGGGCTCTGTCAGGCTCTGGTGAGCTCCATCAGGCTCTGTTGATCCCTCTCGGTCTCTGTGGAGTCTCTCTGGCTTTCTCCTACTTATTCAGTGTCTGTCAGGCTCTGTCAGTCGTTGTCGGGTTCTGGCGAGCTTTGTCAGTCTTTGTCAAGTTTTTTGGGCTCTGTCAGGATCTGACAGGCTTTGTCGAGCTCTGTCGGACTTTGTCAGGCTCTTTTGGGCTCTGTTTGAGTCTGTTGGGCTCTGTCAGACTTTGTCGGTCTCTATTATTCTTTCTCAGGTTCGGGATTTGAGAGTGCAGGGTTTTGGGGTGCAGGATTTTGAGGTGTAGGAATTTGGGGTGAGGGTTTTGGGGTGCAAGGTTTGGGGGTGCAGGGTTTCGTAGGGCAAGAATTGATGCAAAGTTTGGGAGTACATTGTTGGGGGTAGTATTTGGGGGTGCAGAATTTGGGGGTGCAGGGTTTGGGGTTAAATATTTTGGGGTGCAAGATTTGAGGGTGCAGGATTTGAGGGTTCAGGATTTAGGGGTATGGGATCTGAGTGTTAAGAATTTTTGCTCAGGAGGGATTGATGGTTCAGGATGTGGGGTTGGAGGATTTGGGGGTGCAAGTTTGGGGACAGGATCCTTGGGTGCAGGATCTGAAGGTGCAGAGTTTGGGAGGGAAGGATCTTGGGGTGTAGGGTTTGGTCGTGCAGGATTTGGGGGTGCAAGGTTTGGGGGGGCAGGATATAGGAATGCAGGATTTGGGGTGAAGGGTTTAGGGTAACAGGATCTTGGGGTGCAGGGATTTGGGGTGAAGGGTTTGGTAGGGCATGATCTGCAGGTGCAGGTTTGGGGGTGCAGGATTTGGGAGGGCATGATTTCCAAGTTCAGGGTTTGAGGGTGCAGGGTGTTGGAGGGAAGGATTTAGAGGTGCAGTGTTTGGGGGGGCAGGATGTGGGGGTGTAGAATTTGGTGGCCCAGAGTTCTGGGGTGCAGGATTTGGGTTTGGAGGATTTGGAGTGTAGGGCTTGGTGGAAGGATCTGGAGGTGAAAGATTTGGGGGGGCAGGGTTTGGAGATTCAGGGTCTGGGTGTGCAGGGTTTTAAGGTGCAGGATCAGGGGGTGCAGGGTTCAGGGGTACGGATTTTGAGGTGCAGGGTTTTAGGGTGCAAGTTGGGGAGTGTAGGATTTCGGGTGTAGGGTTTGGGGGTGAAAGGTTTGGCAATGCAGGATCAGGGGTGCAGGGGTTTGGGGTGCAGGGTATGGTGGTGGAGGGTTTGGAGGTGCAGGGTTCTGGGGTGCAGGATTTGGGGGATGGGGTGCAGGATCTGGGGGGTTAAGTTTTAGGTGTGCAGAATTTGGGGTGCAGGGTTCAGGATTGCAGGATTTGGGGTGCAAGGTTATGGGGGCAGGAACTGGGGATGCAGGATTTGGGTGTTCAGGATTTGGGGGTGCAGAGTTTTGGGGCTGCAGGCTTTGGGGGACAGGATTTTGGGCTACAAGGTTTGCAGGAAAGGATTGGGGGGTGCAGGAGTTGGGGGTGCAGGGTTTGGGGGTGCAGGGTTTTAAAGTGGAGGATATTGGGATGCAGGATTTCGGGGTGCAGGGTTTAATGGTGCAAGGTTTGGGGGGCAGAATTTGGGGGTGCAGGTTTTGGAGTGAACAGTTTGGACAGCAGAATTGGGGGTGCAGGATTTGGGAGGGAAGGATCTAGGGGTGCAGGGTTTGGGGGTTCAAGGTTTTAGGCTGCAGGATCTGGGGGTGCTGGGTTTGGGTTTACAGGTTTTGGGGGTGCAGGGTTTGCAGGAATGTTTTGGGGTGCAAGGTTTGGGGGGGAAGGATCTGCGGGTGAGGGATTTGGGGTGCCAGGTTTTAAGTGCAAGTCTTGGAAGCAGTTGATTTTTGGGGTGCAGAATTGGACGGGGCAGGATTTGGAGTAGATGGGTTTGGGGCACAGGGTTTTGGGGGTGCAGGAAATGAGGATGGTGGGACACAGTTTGGGCATTCAGGACCTGGGGGTACAGGATTTGGAGGTGCAGGATATTGGGGTGCTGGATTTGAAAGTGCAGATTTTGGGGTTCAGAGTTTGGGATTTCAGGATGTAGGGTTGCAGGATTTGGGGTTGCAGGGTTTTGGGGTGCAGGGTTTTAAGGTGCAGGGCTTGTGGGGC
The DNA here is from genome assembly GCF_963082525.1 of Nesoenas mayeri. Classification (NCBI taxonomy): domain Eukaryota; kingdom Metazoa; phylum Chordata; class Aves; order Columbiformes; family Columbidae; genus Nesoenas; species Nesoenas mayeri. The sequence goes on from NC_137553.1 coordinate 15,746,645, forward strand.
AGGATTTTAGGTTGCATTGTTTTGGGGTTCACGATTTGGGGGTGCACGGTTTTGGGTTGCAGGATCCGGGGTTGTAGGGTTTGGGGGTGCAGAGTTTGAGGGCTGCAGGCTTTAGGGGTTCAGGGGGGCAGTTGATTTATGGGGTGCAGAGTTGGGCGGGGCAGGATTTGGAGTAGAGGGGTTTGGGGCACAGGGTTTTGGGGGTGCAGGAATTGAGGGTGCAGGGTTTGGGGACAAAGGGTTTGGGGGAGCAAAATCTGGGGTTTCAGGGTTTGGGGGTGCAGGGATTGGAGGTGTAGGGTTTGGGGTTCAGTGTTTTTGGGAGGAGGACCTGAGGATGCAGGATTTGGGGGTGCACGGTTTGGGTGTTCAGAACCTGGGGTGCAGGGTTTGGGGATACAGTATGTGGGGGTGCAGGATCTTGGGGTGCAGGGTTTGGGGTTGCAGGGTTCTGGGGTGCCAGGTTTTGGGGTGCAGGATTTGGGAGGGAAGGATTTGGGGGTGCAGGACTTTGGGGGTGGGGTCCCAGAATTTGGGTTTCAGGGATTGGGGGTGTAGGGTTTGGGTGCAGGGTTTGGGGTGAAGGGTTTGGCAGGGCAGGATTTGGGGATGCAGGTTTCATGTCTTTAGGAACTGGGGGTGAAGGATTTGGGGGTGCAGGGTTCTGGGGTGCCGGGTTTTAGGGTGGATGGATTTGGGGGTACAGGGTTTGAGGGTCAGGATTTGGGGGTGCAAAGTTTAGGGGGAGCAGGGTTTGAGGGAGCAGGTTTCGGGTGTTCAGGACCTGGGGTTGAAGGACTTGGCGGTGCAGGACTTGGGGTTGCAGGATTGGGGGTGCAGGGTTTGGGGTGCAAGATCTTGGGGCGTACGTTTTTTGGGTGCGGGATTGGAAGGAAAAGTATTTGGGGTTGCAAGGATTGGGGGTGTAGGGTTTGGGGTGCAGGGATTTGGGGTACAGGATCTGGGGATGCATTATTTGGGGGAGCAGGGTGTTGGGGAAAGGACCTGGGGTGCAGGATTTTAGGGAGCAGAGCTTGGGAGTTCAGGGTTTAGGGTCGCAGGATCTTGGGGTGCAGGAGTCTGTGCTGCAAGATTTGAGGGTGAAGGGTTTGAGGGTCAGTATTTGGGGGTGCAGAGTCGGGGGAGGTTTTGGGGTACAGAGTTTGGGGTGCAGGATCTGGCAGTGCAGGATTTGTGGGTGAAGGGTTTGGGGTGCAGAGTTTAGGGGTGCAATGTTTTAGGGTGCAGAGTTTGGTAGGGCAGGAATTGGGGGTTCAAGGATTGGTGGTGTATTGTTGGGGGCAGGATTTGGGGTGCAGGGTTTTGGGGAGCAGAGTTTGGGGGAGACGTATCTGGGGGTGCAGAGTTTGAGGGTTTGGGGTTTAGGTGTGCAGGGACTGGGGGTGCAGAGTTTTGGTGCAAGATCTGAGGGTGTATGGTTTTGGGGGAGAGGATTTTGGAGTGCAGGGTTTGTGAGAGAATAATCTGGGGGTGCAGGATTTGAGGGTGCAGGGTGTGTACACATACGCAAGCACATCACAAGAAGAGCCAGAGGCCACCAATGCATTGCAAAGAGCAAGTTTTATTTTAGTTACCTCTCTACTGGGGGATCTCTGAAGTAGCACCTAAGCTCCCATGCAGAGGTAACACAAGTGGGGATGCAGGTGCTGGTAAGTTCAGCCCTGCTGGAAGATCACTGGGCCTGCTGAGCTCGCCTGTATTTCAAGGCTTCAGGCAGGCACAGCCTCCCGCTCTTTCTCACAACAAAGCAGGAATCTCAGACATAGTGATAAGTTGTCTAGAGTTTCTCACAGGCCTATGTTATCTAACACAGAGGTTCTACTCATCAAGCATACAAGGTCAGTAAAACAATTAGTGTGATGTATGTGCTTTTTCTACAGACAGATGCAAGTCACTTGAGCGTATTTACATTTAACTAATCTCCTTGCCAATATCTTCCAATATATTTCCATACCCAGGGTTTAGGGTAGCAAGATCTTGGGGTGAAGGGTTTGATAGGGCAGGATTTGGGGGTACAGGCCTTTGTGGTGAGGGTTTGGGGTACAGGGTTTGGGGGACAGACTTGTGGGTGCAGGTTTTGGGGCTGCAGGGCTTGTGGGGCAGGATTTTGGGTGCAGGGTTTTGGGGAGCAGGATCTGGGGGTGATGGATTTAGTGGTGCAAGGTTTTGGAGTGCGGGGTATGGGGAGCAGAGTTCAGGGGTGCAGGGTTTTGAGGGATGGGTTTGAACGTGCAAGATTTGGGGGTGAATGGTTTGAGGGAAGGATTTGGGGGTGCAGAATTTAGAGTGAAGGGTTTTGGGGTGCAGCAACTGGGACAACGAGTTTGAGGGTTTAAGGATTTGGGGGGTGCAGATTTGGAGTTCAGGATTTGGGGTGCAATGTTTAAGGGGTGTAGGCTTTTGGAGGGGCAGGATGTTGGGGTGCAGAATTTAGAGGTGCTGAGTTTTGGACGTCAGGATTTGAGGGAGTGAGGATTTGGGGTTTCAGGGTTTTGGGGTGTAGAGTTTAAGGCTGCAGGATTTGGGGACACAGTGTTAGGGGGTGAAGGATCTGGGGGAGTATGTGGTGCAGGATTTGTGGGTGCAGGGTTTGGAAGGGCAGGATTTGGGAGGGCAGAATTTGGGAGCGTAGGGTTGTGGGATGCAGTGTTTGGGGAGGAAGAATTTCAGGGTGCAGGTTTTGGGGTGCAGAGTTTTGGGGTCAGGATCTGGGGGTGTAAGGTGTTGGGGTGCAGGATATGGGGATGCAGTTTTAGGGGCTGGAGCATTAGGGGGTGTGGGGTTTGGAGGTTCAGGGACTGAGGGAAGGATTTGGGGTGCAGGGTTATGGGAGTGGAGGATGCTAGGTGCAGGATTTGGGGTTGCATGATTTGTGGGGGAAGGGTTAGGCATGATTTGGGGGTGCAGGGATTTAGATTGCAGGATTTGGGGGTTCAGGTCTTTAGGGTGAGGTTTGGTGGTGCAGGTTTCACGTCTTGAGGAACTGGAGTACAGGATTTGCAGGTACAGGATTTTAGGGTACAGGGCTTGGTGAGGAAGGATTTGGGGTATCAGGATTTGGAGGTGCAGGATTTAGGGTAGCAGAGTCTTGTTGTGTAGGGTCTTGGGGTGCAGCATTTGGTAGGGCAGGATATTGGGGTGCAGGATTTGGGGTGTAGAGGTTTGGCAGTGCAAGATTTGGGATTTCAGGGTTTTGGATGCAAGTTTTTCAGAGGCAGGATTTGAGGGTGCAGGAGTTTGGGGTGCAGGGTTTGGGGGTCAGGATTTGGGGGTGCAGGGTTTGGGATTTCAGGATTTGTGGTGCAGGGGTTTGGGACACAGAGTTTGGGGGGTAGGATTTGGAGGTGTAAGATTTGAGGGCAAAGGGCTTAGGGGGCCGGATCTGGGAGTGCAGGACTTTGGAGGTTGAGGGAATTGGTGTGCAGGGTGTAGGTTTTGGAGGTTGAGGGTATTGGGGTGCAGGGTTTGGGAGGAAAGTATCTGGGGGTGCAGAATTTGGGGATTCAGGGTTTAGGGTAGAAGGATTTGGGGGTGCAGGGCTTTTGGGTAAGAGTTGGGGGTGCAGTGTTCTGGGGTGCTGGGTTTTAGGGTTCAGGATTTGGGTGTGCAGGGTTGGGGAGAAGGATTTTGGGGTGCAGGATTTTAGGATGAAGGTTTGATAGGGCCAGGTTTGGGAGTTCAGAGTTTTGGGGTGCAGGATTTTGGGTGCAGGGTTTAGGGGTGCAGAGTTTTGAGAGTTCAGGACCTGGGAGTGCTGGTTTTGGAGGTGCAGAGTTTTGGGGTGCATGGTTCTGGGGTTCAGGACTTGGATTACTTGGATACTGAACCCCCAAACCCTGAACCCTCAAATCCCATGCACCAAAATCCTACACCCAAAACAATGCACCACCTGCATCCCCAGGTCCTGAAATCCGTAACACTGCACACCCAAACCCTGCACCCCCAAATTCAGCATATCCAAAAACAGCACCCCAAAACCCTGTACCACCAAATCCTGAACCCCAAAACTCTGCACCCTGAAATCCTGCAACCATAGCTCCTGAAAACCCAAACCCTGCACCCTGAAACCTGCATTCCAGATCCTGCACTGTAACACCCTACACCCCGAAACACTGCACCCCATCTCCCTGCACCTTCTAACCCTGCACCCCAAAACTCTTCCCTTCCAAACCATGCACCCACAAATCCTGCACCTCCAAATCCTGCACCTAAAAAGCCTGCACCCCCAAAAATTTTATCCCCAATCCCTGCACCCCCAGGTCCTGAATGCCCAAATTGTGCACCATAGATCCTGCATCCCAAATCCTGCAATACTAAACCCTGCACCCCACAGGGGGCAGGATTTGAGGGGGCATGATTTGGGGGTGCAGGGTTTCAGGGTGCAAGTTTTTGGGGGACAGGATTTAGGGATGAAGAGTTTTGGATTGCAGGGTTTGGAGGTGCAGGGTATTGGGGTGCAGTGTTAGGGGCAGAATTTGGGATGCAAAGTTTGGGGGTGAAGGGTTTGGGGATGCAGGTTTTGAGGGGTACAGGGGGGTGCAGGGCAGGATTTTCTAGTTCAGGGCTTGGGATGCAGGGTTTTAAAGAGGATATTGGGGTTCAGGATTTTGAGGTGAAGAGCAGGTTTTGTGTGTTCAAAAACTGGGGGTGAAGAGTTTGGGGGTGCAGGGTTTGTGGAACAGGATTTGCGGATGCAGAGTTTTGGGGAACGGGGTTTTGGGGACAGGACCTAATGCTGAAGGTTTTGGGGGTGCAGGGTTTGAGGATTTGGAAGTGCAGAATTTCAAGGTGCAGAGGATCGAGGTGCAGGGTTTGGGGGTGAAGTGTTTTGGGGGTGCAAGATCTGGGGGTGTACAGTTTTGGGGTGCAGGTTTTTGGGGAGAAGGGCTTTAGAGTACAGGACTTGGTGAGGCAGGATTTGGGGGTGCAGAATTTGGGGGTGCAGGATTTACGTTGCAGGCTTTTGGGGTGCAGGGCTTTAGGTTACAGGGCTCGGTGAGGCAGGATTTTAGGGTGCAGGATTCGGTGTTGCAGGTTTGGGTGTGCAGAGTTTGGTATTATTCAATATATTCATCAGTGATTTGGATGAGGGAATAGAATGTACTATCAGCAAGTTTGCTGATGACACGAAGCTGGGAGGAGTGGCTGACACGCCAGAAGGCTGTGCCACCATCCAGCGAGACCTGGACAGGCTGGAGAGTTGGGCGGGGAATAACCTGATGAAATTTAACAAGGGAAAGTGTAGAGTCTTGCATATGGGTAGGAACAACCCCAGGTTCCAGTATAAGTTGGGGAATGACCTATTAGAGAGCAGCGTAGGGGAAAGGGACCTGGGGGTCCTGGTGGACAGCAGGATGACCATGAGCCAGCACTGTGCCCTTGTGGCCAGGAAGGCCAATGGCATCCTGGGGTGTATTACAAGGGGGGTGGTTAGTAGGTCCAGAGAGGTTCTCCTTCCCCTCTACTCTGCCCTGGTGAGACCACATCTGGAATATTGTGTCCAGTTCTGGGCCCCTCAGTTCAAGAAGGACAGGGAACTGCTGGAGAGGGACCAGTGTAGGGCAACCAAGATGATTAAGGGAGTGGAGCATCTCCCTTATGAGGAAAGGCTGAGGGAGCTGGGTCTCTTTAGCTTGGAGAAGACTGAGGGGTGACCTCATTAATGTTTACTGATATATAAAGGGTGAGTGTCAGGAGGATGGAGCCAGGCTCTTCTTGGTGAGAACCAATGATAGGACAAGGGGTAATGGGTTCAAACTGGAACACAAGAGGTTCCACTTAAATTTGAGAATAAACTTCTCAGTGAGGGTGACAGAACACTGGACCAGGCTGCCCAGGGAGGTTGTGGAGTCCCCTACTCTGGAGGCATTCAAGACCTGCCTGGATGCCTTCCTGTGTAACCTCATCTAGATGTTCCTGCTCCAGCAGGGGGATTGGACTAGATGATCTTTTGAGGTCCCTTCCAATCCCTAACACTCTGTGATTCTGTGATTCTGATTCTGTCTGGGGGTCCAGGGTTTTGGGGTGTAGGATCCTGGGGTGCAGGATTTGGGGGTGCAGGGTTTTACTGTGCAAGTTGGGGGTGGCAGGATTTCGGGTATAGGGTTTTGGGGTACAGGGTTTGGGGAGGCAGAACTGGGGGTGCAGGGTGTTGGGGAAAGGATCTGGGGTTGCAAGATTTCGGGGTGAGGAGTTTGGGGTGCAGGTTTTAGGGGTACAGGGTTGGTGGCTTCAGGACGTGAGGGTGGAGATTTGGGGAGCAGGGTTTGGGCGTGCAGGATTTAGGGCTGCAGGCTTTTGGGGGAGTAGAGTTTGCAGGTGCAGGGTTTGGGGGTTCACGAGTGGGGGGGCAGTATTTGAGGGTGCAGGTTTTAGGGTAGAAGGATCTTGGGGTGAAAGAGTTTGGGGTGAAGGGTTGAGTAGGGCAGGACTTGGGGCTGCAGGGCTTTGGGGTGAGGGTTTGCGGGTGCAGGGTTTGCATGTTCAGGAACTAGGGGTGCAGGTTTTGGGGGTGTAGGATGTAGGGGTTCAGGACGTGGGGGTGGAGGATTTGGGGTGCAGAGTTGGGGGACACAGGATCTGAGGGTGCAGCGTTTGGGGGTGGAGTTAGGGGCTGCAGTATCTGGGGGTGCAGGGTTTGAGGTGTATTGTTTTTTGGGGGAAGAATTTGGGAGTGCAAGGTTTAAGGGTTTAGGATTTGGAGGTGTAGAATTTTGGGGTGCAGCATGTTGGGGGCAGGATTTGCAGGTGCAGGGTTTTGGGTGCAGGGTTTCATGGTCCAGGGTTCTGGGGTGCAGGGTTTAGGCATGCAGTATTGGGGGTGGAGCATTAAAGGGTGCTGAGTTTGGGGTTCAAAATTTGGGGGTTCATTGTTGGGGGTACAGGGTTTGGAGGTCAGGATCTAAGGGTGCAGGATTTGGGGGTGCAGGGTTGGGGGCCACAATCTCAGGGAGTAGCATTTGGGGTTGTAGGTTTTGGGAGTGCAGGATTTGGGGGTTCAGGGTTTAGGGTAGCAGAATCTTAGGGTGCAAGATATGGGGGTGCAGGGATTGGGGGTCAGTATCTGGGGGTGCAGGATCTTGGGGTGCAGAGTTTGGTAGGGCAGGGTTTGGGGCTGTAGGTTTCACATCTTTAAGAACTGGGGATGCAGGATTTGGGGGTGCAGGGTTCTGGGGTGTAGGGTTTGGGGGGCAGGATCTGGGGATGCGGGATTTAGGGGTGTAGGGTGTTGGGGTGATGGGTTTGGGGAACAGAATTTCGAGTTGAAGGGTTTGGGGGTGCAGGGTTTGCAGTGAAAGATTTGGGGTAAAGGATCTGGGGGTGCAGGATTTTGGGGTGCAGGCTTTGGGAAGTCAGGGTTAGGGTTAGGGTGGCAGAATTTTGGGGTGCACAGTTTGGACAGCAGAATTTGAGGCACAAGGGCTGAGAATTCAGGATTTGGGGTTGCAGAGTTTTGGGGAGTAGGGTTTGGGGGTTCAGGACATGGGGCTGGAGGAATTGGAGGTCCAGGGTTTGGTGGGGAAGGGTTTGGGGGTGCCTGTTTTTGGGGTGCATGATTTGGGGGTCAAGAGTTTGGAGAGGCATGTTTAGGGGGTGCAGGGTTTTGATGTGCAGGGTTTGTGGTTGCAGGCTTTAGGGGTGCAGGGTTTGGGGGTTCAGGTCGTGGGGGTGCAGTATTAGAGGGTTCAGTGTTAGTGCATGGAGGAATAGGGGATGCATCTGGGGGTGCAGTATTTGGGCGTGCAGGTTTTGAGGTGCAGGATCTTGCGGTGCAGGGGTCTGGGATGAGGGTCTTGGGGTGCAAGATTTTGGGGGCATGGTTTGGGGTGAGGATTTGGGGATGCAGGGTTCACATGTTTAGGACCTGGGGGTGCAGAATTTAGGTGTGCAGGGTTTTGAGGTGCAGGGTTTTGTAATGCAGGGTTTGTGGGACAGGATTTGCGGGTGCAGGGTTTGGGAATTCATGGTTTGGGGCTGCAGAATTTGGGAGTGCAGTGTTAGGGGGTGATTGTTTTGGGGGTGCAGGATTTTGAGGTGTAGGATCTGGGGGTGCAGGATTTCGGGGTGCAGGGTTGGGGGCCACAATCTTGGGGCATGGCATTTGGTGTAGGTTTTGGGAGTGCAGGTTTTGGGGATTCAGGGTTCAGGGTTTAGGGTAGCAGGATCTTGGGGTGCAGGATATGGGAGTGCAGGGATTGGGGTCAGGATTTGGGGGTGCAGGATTTTTGGGTGCAGGATCTTGGGGTGCAGAGTTTGAGGTTTGGGGGTACAGGGGTTTGGGGCTGCAGGTTTCGCATCTTTAGGAACTGGGGGGAGAAGGATTTGCGGGTGCAGGGTTTGGGGAGCCAGGGTTAGGGTTAGGTGGGGGCAGTCTTGGGGTGGCAGAATTTTGGGGTGCAGGACTTGAGACTGCAGGGTTTGAGTGTCAGGATCAGGGGTGCAAGATTTGAGGGTGCTGGGGTTTGGGGTGCAGGGTTTAGGGGTGCAGGGTTTGGGGGTTCAGGGTTTGGGGTTCAGGGTTTGGTAGAGCAGGATTTGGGAGTGCATGTGTTTGGGGTGAGAGTTTCAGGGTGCAGGTTTTGTGTGTTCAGGAGCTGAGGTTGCAGAGTTTTGGGAGTGAAGGACTTGGTGATGAAGGTTTTGGGAGGGAAGGATCTGAGGGTGCAAGATTTGGGGGTTCAAGGTTTAGGGTAGCAGGATCTTGGGGTGAAGGGTTGGGTAGGGCAGGGTTTTGGCGTGCAGGGCTTTGGGGTGAGGGTTTGGAGATGCAGGGTTCACGTGTTCAGGGACTGCAGGTGCAGGATTTGGGGGGCACAATTTGCAGGTGCAGGGTTTGAAGGTTCAGGACTTGAGGTTGCAGGATTTGGGGGTGCAAGATTTGGGGGTGCAGTGTTTGGGGATGGAGGATTAGGGGGTGCAGAGTTTGGAATTCAGTATCTGGGGGTGCAGGGGTCTGTGGTGAAGGGTTTGGTAGAGCAGGATTTGGGGGTGCAGGACTTTAGGGTGAAGGTTTGGGGGTGCAGGGTTTGTGTGTTCAGGAACTGGGGGTGCAGGATTTGGAGGTGCAGAATTTCGGGGTGTAGGGTTTGGGGTGCAGGGTTTTTGGCAGGAGGATCTGAGGGTGCAGGATCTGGGGATGCTGGATTTTGGGGTACAGGGTTTTCAGTGCAAGTTTGGGGGGACCTGATTTTGGGATGCTGGCTTTGGGGCTGCAGGATCTGGGGTGCAGGATTTGGGATTCCAGGGTTTAGGATAACAGGAATTTGGGGTGCAGTGGTTTAGGGTGAAAAGTTTGGTAGGACAGGATTTGGTGGTGCAGGGTTTGTGCGGCAGGATTTAGGGTTGAGGGTTTAGCGGTGTGGTGTTTTGAAGTGCAGGATATGAGGTGCTCGATTTGGGGTCGCAGAGTCTTGTGGGAAGGATCTGGGGGTGCAAGGTTTGGTGGTGTAGGATTTAGGGGTGCAGGATTTGGGGGTGTAGGGATTGGTTGTGGAGGGTTTAGGGTAGCAGGATCTTGGGGTGTGGGGGTTTGGGGTACAGGGTTTTGTAGGGCAGGATTTGGGGGTGCAGGACTTTGGAGTGATGATTTGGGGGTGCAGGATTGGGGCTGCAGAATTTGGGGGTGCAGGTTTTGGGGCTGCAGGGTTCTGGGGTCCAGGTTTTGGGGCTGCAGTTAGCAGGTGGAGGATTAGGAGGTGCAGGGTTTTGGAGTGCAGGGTTTCATAGGGCAGGATTTGGGGGAGCAGGGTGTTGGGGGAAGCATTTGGTGGTGCAAGATTTCAGGGTGCAGGGTTTGGCTGTGCAGGGTTTTAGGGTTCAAAACCTGGGATTTCAAGGTTTGAGGGTGCAGGTTTGATGGTTCTGGAGGATTTGGGTTTTCAGTGTTTGGGGGTGTACAACTTCGGGGTGCAGGGTTTGAGATGGCAGGATTTCGGGGTGCAGGATTTGGGGGTTCAGGGTTTAGGGTAGCAGGATCTTGGGGTGAAGGGTTTTGGGGTGCAGCATTTGATAGGGCAGGATTTGGGGGTGCGGGAATTGGGGTGAGGGTTTGGGGGTGCAGGGTTCATGTGTTTAGCAACTGGGGGTGCAGGAGTTAAGGGTGTATGGTTTGGGGGAGCAGGATTTAAGGGTGCAGGTTTGGGGGTGATCACTACTGATCTGTACATGCTCTCTCTGGTATTTACCTTCACTCTTGTCCCTCCATCCTTCCCACTGTTCTCTCCCATGTTCTCTCTTTTCGTTTCCATCACACTCTTGACACAGACCTGATCCACTGAGAATGTTCCAGAACACGATGATACAAACCCCGGTGTGACCTTTAGGGTTTTGGGGTGCAGGATTTCAGGGTGCAGGGTTGGGGGCCACAATCTCGGGGCGTAGCATTTGGGGTTGTAGGTTTTGGGAGTGCAGGATTTGGGGGTTCAGGGTTTAGGGTAGCAGGATCTTGGGGTGCAGGGTTTGGTAGGGCAGGATTTAGGGGTGCAGGGCTTTGGGGTGAGGGTTTGGGTGTGCAGAGTTCTGGGGTGCACAATCTGGGGGTGCAGGATTTAGGGGTGTAGGATGTTGGGGTGAAGGGTTTGAGGGACAGAATTTCGAAGTGAAGGGTTTGGGGTGCAGAGTTTGTGGTGAAGGATTTGGGGTAAATGATCTGGGGGTGCAGGAATTCAGGGTGCAGGCTTTGGGACTGCAGGGCTTGTGGGGCAGGATTTTGGGTGCAAGGTTTTGGGGAGCAGGATCTGGGGGTGATGGATTTGGTGATGCAAGGTTTTTGAGTGCGGAGTTTGGGGCAGCAGAGTTCAGGGGTGCAGGGTTTTGGGAGATGGGTTTGGACGTGCAAGATTTGGGGGTGCAGGATTTAGGGGTGCAGAGTTTTGGGGTGCAGCATCTGGGATACAAGGTTATGGGGTCAAGGATTTGGGGGTGCAGGGTTATGGGTTTAAGGATTTGGGGGTGCAGAGTTGTAGGAGGCAGGATTTGGGGATGCAGCATTTGGGGTTGCATGTTTAGGGCATGCAGCATTTTGGGGAAGGATTTGGGGTGCAAGGTTTGGGGGTGCAGATTTCACATGTTCAGTATTTGGGGATGCAGGATTTTGGGGTGCAGGGTGTACAGGAAAGGATCTGGTGGTGAAAGAGTTAGAGGTGGAAGTTCTAGGGGATTTGAAGGAAAACAGGTTTGGGGTTGTGGGATTTGGGGAGGCAGAATTGGGGGTGCAAGGTTTGGGGGTTCAGAACCTGGGGTAGAGGTTTAGGGGTTGCAAGGATTGGGGGAAGGATTTGGGGTGCAGGTTGTTGGGGGAAGGATCTGAGGGTGCAAGATTTGGGAGTGCAGGGTTTGGGGGGGCTGGATCTGCGGGTGCAGCATTTGGGAATGCAGCATCTGGGGTGTCTGATTTGGGGGTGCAGGTTTTTGAGGTTCAGGGCTTTAGGGTACAGGGCTTGGAGAGGCAGGATTTTGAAGGTGCAGGATTTGGAGGTTCAGGACATGGGGCTGGACGATTTGGGGGGTTCAGAATTTCCAGGTACAGGTTTTGGGGATGCGGGTTTCAAGTGTTCAGGATCTGGGGTGCATTGTTTGGGAGTGGAAGGATTTGGGGATGCAGGGTTTAAGGGTTCAGGATTTGGAGGTGTAGAGTTTTGGGGTGCAGAGTTTGGTAGTGCAGGAATTGGGGGGGCAGGTTTTTGGGGTCATGGTTTGGGGGACCAGGATTTTAGGGTTCAGAACCTTTGAGTGCAGAGTTTTGGGGTGCAGAATCTGGGGGAACAGGGTTAAGGGAGACAGAATTTGGGACACAGGGTTCAGGGCTGCAGGGTGTTGGGGGAAGGATCTGTGGGTACAAGATTTGGGGTTGCTGAGATTTGGGGTTAAGGGTTTTGGGGTCCAGGACATGAAGGTGCAGGGTTCAGGTGTTGAGGAGCTGGGGGTGCAGGGATAGGGAGTGCAGAGTTTTGTGGCTGCAAGATCTGGGGGCATACGGTTTTGGTGTGCAGTGTTTCAGGTGAAGGCTTTTCGAGAGCAGGATTTGGGTTTGCAGGGTTAGGGGGGCAGGTTTGGGGTTTCAGGGTTTGTGTGCTGAAGACCTGGGGGTGCAGGATTTGGGGATTGAAAGTTTGGGGGTGCATTATTTGGGGGGGCAGGATGAGGGGGTGCAGGATTTAGGGTTGCAGGGCTTGGGGGGCAGGGGTTTGTTGGCAAGATTTGGGGGTGCAGGGTTTGGGCTGAAGGGTTTGGTAGGGCAGTGTTTGGAGGAGCAGGATTTTGGGGTTCAGAACCTGGAGGTGCAGGGGTTTGGGGTGCAGAGTTTGGGGGTACAATATCTTTGGGTGTACGAGTTTGGGGTGTGAGATTTGAATGAAAATTATTTGGGGGCTGCGAGGTTTTGGGGTGAGGGTTTGGGAGGGCAGGTTTCACGTGTTCAGGAACTGGGGGTGCAAGATTTCGTGCTAAACAGCTCTGGGGTGCCGGGATTGGGCTGCAGGATTTGAGGGTGCAGGGTTTGAGGTGCAGGGTTTGGAGTGTAGTATTTTGGGGTGCAGGGGTTTTGGTTTCAGGACCTGGAGGTGCAGGATTTGGGGGTGCAGGGTTTTAGGGAACAGGATTTCAGGGGTGCAGGATTTGAGGGGTGAAGGCTTTGGGGATGAAGGATTTGAGGGTTCAGGGTTTGGGGGTGCAGATTTGGGGTTCAGGATTTGGGGTGCAGTGTTTAGGGGGTATAGGGTTTTGGAGGGGCAGGATATTGGGGTGCAGGATTTAGAGGTGCCAAGTTTTGGTCAGCAGGATTTGAGGGGGCAAGGATTTGGAGGTTCAGGGTTTCAGGGTGTAGCGTTTAAGGCTGCAGGATTTGGGGGCACAGTGAGTGGAGGTTTGGAGGTGCAGAGTTTTGGGGGTGCAGGATCTGGGGGTGTATGTGGTGTAGGATTCGCGGGTGCAGGGTTTGGAGGGGCAGGATTTGGGGGGGCAGAATTTGGGAGTGTAGGGTTGTGGGGTGCAGAATTTGGGGGTGCAGAGTTTAGAGGGGCAGGATTTGGGGAGGGGAATTTGGGAGCGTAAGGTTGTGGGGTGCAGGGTTTAGAGGTACAGTGTTTGGGGAGGAAAAATTTCAGGGTGCAGGTTTTGGGGTGCAGGGTTTCAGGGTCAGGATCTGGGGGTGAAGGGTGTTGGAGTGCAGGATATGGGGATGCAGTGTTAGGGGTTGGAGCATTAGGGGGTGCAGGTCTTTAGAGTGAGGGTTGGTGGTGCAGGTTTCACGTCTTGAGGAACTGGGGTGCAGGATTTGTGGGTGCAGGATTTTAGGGTACAGGGCTTGGTGAGACAGGATTTGGGGGTGCAGGGTTTAGGCTAGCAGGGTCTTGGGGTGCAGAGGTTTGGGGTCCAAGGCTTGGTAGGGCAGGATATTGGAGTGCAGGATTTGGGGTGCAGGATTTGGGAGTTCAGGGTTTGGCATGCAAGTTTTTGGCAGGCAGAATTTGAGGGCACAGGGTTTTGGGGTGAAGGGTTTAGACAACAGGATTTATAGTGCAGGGTTTGGGGGTTCGGGTTGTGGGGATGGAGGATTTGGGATGCAGGATTTCCACATTCAGGGTTTGGGGGTTCAGGGTCTAGGGTAGCAGGATGTCGAGGTGCAGGGTAATTGAGGGTGCAATGTTTGGGGGTGCATTGTGTGGGAGAACAGGATTTGGGGTGTAGGATTTGATAGTGGAGGGGTTTTGGGGTGCAGGATTTGGGGGTGCAGGTTTTGGGAGTCAGGATATTAAGGGTGCAGGGTTAGGGGGTGGAGGATTAGGTGGTGCAGGGTTGGGTGGGCAGGATCTGGGGGGGCAAGGTTTCAGGTGGGGAATTTGGGGGTGCAGGGTGTTGGGGAAGGATCTGGGGGTGCAATATTTGGGATTTAAGGGTTTAGGGGTACAGGATCTGGGAGTGGAGCGTTTGGGGTTACATGTTTTAGGGGTGCAGGGTCGAGGGAATTATTTGAGGTGCAGGGTTATGAGAGTGCAGGATTTTGGGGTGCAGAGTTTGGGGGTGCAGGGTATGGGGTAGCAGGATCTGGGGCTGCATTGGTTTTGGGGCTGCATTGGTTTTGGGGGAAGGATCTGGAGGTGCAGGGGTTTGGGCTACAGGGTTTAGGGGTGCAGGTTTTGGGGGTGCAGTGCTAAGGGGGTGGAGGATTAGATGGTGCAGGATTTGGGGGTGTAGGGTCGGGGGTGAAATAACTAACTTACGCTTTTTCTATGGATAAACAACATTTAATCCAATTCCTTGTATTCCTTAAACACGTGTTCATTAGAGCATAAGCAAAACAGCGCTGGGTGCGCGGGGGATTTGCTCCACCCAACACGCACACCTTCTAACAATAAGAGGTGTGCTTAAATACAGTAAGGTATTACATATTCATAATGACCCCAGGAACGCCTATACATATTCATAACCTTTCCTCACTTCTGATTAAAATGAGTCTCAGATAACCATTTCCATAAACCCTCCCCTGTTGCGCCTGCGCAGTGCCACGGTGAATTTGAGGAGGAGTCTTTGGGGGTCTTTGGATGAAGGCTCCTTCAGCTTCATCACAGTGAACTTTTTACCTTTGGCTTATTATGTTGAATTGACTGGGACCCAAACTGCCAAGTCGATTGAAACCAGACTGGCGCCCCCTTTTGCTGTAAATCTTCGTTATCTTGTCTCCTCAAGTTTACAGCTAGGTGCAGTAAAACTTCTTATCTTGGCATTCGATGGAGTTCTGTTCTTCTTAACATAATTGTTTACATAAAGCTCTAAGCATTTATTGTGTGGCTAAGCCTTAAAGAGTTAGTTCGTTAGTAGGCACTCATTATATGCTTAGTTAAACCTTAAAATGTTAGTTCCCTTCATAAGCAAGTTTCATAACTTTTTACATGGAACTTAAACACCTTTTTCCAGGTTCAGAGCCCATGCTTCATTTGGTTATATCTGTAAACATTAAACATCTTAGCACGAATCACAACTGCATTTTTCACAGGGGGCAGGGTTTTGGGGGGGCTGATTTGGGGGTACAGGGTCTGGGGTTCAGGATTTGCGGGTTCAGGGTTTAGGGCAGTAGGATCTTTGGGTGCAGGGGTTTGAGGTGCAGGACTTGGGGGTGATGGATTTAGGGGGGAAAAATCTGGGGGTTCAGGATTTGGGGCTGCGGGGTTTGGGGAACAGTGTTTTGGGTGCAGTGTTTGGGGGTGTAGCGGTTTGGGTTGGAGAGTTTGAGTACCAGGATCTTTGAAGGTTGCAGGGTTATGGGGGTGCAGGTTTTGGGAGGGAAGGATCTGGGGGTGCAGGGTGTAGGGATCAGAATTTGGGGTTGCAGGGTCTGGGGGTGCAGGGTTCTGGGATGCAGGATCTGGGGGGGCAGGATATAGAGGAGCAGGGTTTGAGGGTGCAGAACCTTGTTCAGGATTTAGAGGAAGGATTTTGGGGTGCAGGGCTTCGGAGTGAGGGTTTGAGGGTGCAGGGTTCAGGTGCTCAGGACTTGGGGGTGCAGGACTTGGGGGTTGGAGGATTTGGGGGTACAGGGTTGGGGAAGGAAGGATCTGAGGGTGCGGGGTTTGAAGGTTCAGAACTTGGGGGTGCAGGATTTGGGGGTACAGGATTAATGGGTGCAGGGCGTTTGGGGTAAGGATTTGGGGGTGCAGAGTCTGGGAGTGCAGGGTTTAAAGGGGCAGGATATGGGGGTGAATGGTTTGGGGGTGCACGTTTTTTGCGGGTGCAAGATTTGAGAGTGCAGGGATTTCAGGGTACTGGGTTTGGGGGGGAAGGATCTGGGGGTACAGGTTTTGGGGGTGCAGGTTTTTAGGATGCAACTTGTGGGGGGCAGGATTTGGGGTATAGGGTTTTGGGGTGGAGGATTAGGGGGAGCAGAGTTTGGCGGTGCAGGGGTTCGGGGTGCAGGGTTTGGGAATGCAGGATTTGGGGATGCTGGGTTTGGGGAGGTAGAGTTGGGGGTGCAGGGATTGGGGGTACAGGGTGTTGGGGGAAGGATCTGGGGGTACAAGATTTGGGATTGCTGGGTTTTGGGGAGCAGGCTTTGGGGGTGCAGGGTTTAGGGTTGAAGGGTTTTGGGGTGAAGGAATTGGGGGCGCAGGGTGTTGAGGAAAGGACCTGGGGTTGCAAGATTTGAGGGTGAAGAGTTTGAGGGTGCAAGGTTTAGGGGTGCAGGGTTGGTGGGTCCAGGACATGGGGGTGGGGATTTGGGGGGCAGGAATTTGACGTGCAGGATTTAGGGGTGCAGGGTTTAGAGGTGCAGGCTTTTAGGGGGGAAGGGTTGGGGGGCAGGGTTGGGGGTGCAAGATTTGGGGGTGCAGGTTTTAGGGTAGCAGGATCTTGGGGTGAAGGGGTTTGGGGTGAAGGGTTGGGTAGGGGAGGATTTGGGAATGCCCAACCATTCAACTGTGGAGGGGTTTTGATAGATAAAGATTTGTTGCTGAATTAGTCAGGCTCAAAGGTGTCTCAAGGCCGCTTCGAGAAGCTGAGTGCAGAGTCTGCTGTGAGAAAGAGGGGCGTTCCTCAATCAGCGGGGTCCTGGCGTGGCATGAATCATCGGACGTATCATCAGTGAGACTCCAGCGCACGGACAGCCCACGATACTCATTTAACAAATCCATGCTTGGAGCATGGACGCGTGATTAGAATATAGTTACGTATATAAGGAGACTTGTTTCTGTAATAAATGGCTTAGCGTGATTCACATTGAATCGATTTGTTTTGCTTAGTCCTTATCTTGCTCTAACATTCAACCATTTATCTAAACCCCAGTCCTCATAGGTTATTTTTTCTTGGTCATATAATCTAACCTTCTTTTTACTTTATGAATTGATTCAGAATGATCAGACAAGTTCATGCAACACATCCCGTCAAAATCTTCACAACCATGTCCTTGCGCTAACAACAAAAAATCTATGGCAGCACGATTTTGAAGTGTAGCATGTCTAATTGAATCAACACCTGCTAAAAGCCCAGACAATGCTAAGGAGGTGGCATTAGTTTGCTTTGCTAACCAACATTCTAATTTAAGTGTATTCAAAGCATTTGCTACTGCAACTCCAGGTGCAAAAATGGAGGCAAATACAGTTTCATCCAGTCCCCAAAACTCTATATTATCCTTGCAATCTTTGTCAAAGGCATGAATACTTTTTTTTCCTCTTTTATGCATTAAAATGGTTGATGTGTTTGGGGATAATACGGTTAACCTCCCTAAAGAACATGGCCCTCCTTTTATGTGGGAAGGAATCCCTTGCCAGGCTCTATCACCACAAATTAAAAATATTCTTGGGGGTAATTTCAAAGAGATGTTGGTGGCCTTAGATACATTGGGACTGGTATAATTATACCAAAAACTCTGATTGTGATATACAGCTGATGAGGCATTTATCACTTGCACGAGAGAGGTATTTTTTTTTCCTGAATAATTGAAATATAAACAAAAATCCATTTTTACTGATCCTAGTAACTCAATTTCTTGGGGTTCTAAACCACCTTGTGGTCAGTCTATGACCCAGTCATCCCAATTATTTGTCACATCTTGACCACCGCCAGTCGGCTGCCTCTTATTTTCGGGGATAGGCCAGGTGTCCAATGGAACACCAATCAAACACATTGAGAAAGGATTACTTGGAGATGCAGTAGCTAAACAGATAGAGTCTTGTCCTGTCATGTTGGCTAAAGTTATCTAAATATTAGTCTTTGGTTGAGAGGGAAGCCAAAAAGCATCGCTTATGTCCAACAATACTAGGACGATGCTTGCTACTTATTGTAATACCGACAACATCGTTGACATGCTGTACAGATGATCAGAGAGGCTATGTTATGTTGTCCCAAAGGGTCGGGACTAGTCAATTGTGGATCACCCCTCGTTGTTGTCATCTAGCTGTATGTCAGGTAGCAGATTGGTTTCAACACCAGGTGCTGTGTGGGAAACTGCAGCGGGTCTGTGGAATCCTTGACAGAAAATATGAGAGTAGAGATCAGCCTTGAGATATTAAGATTTACCCTTGAGAAGGATGGGAGTAAAGGAATATCCAGAGAGAGGAGAGATATACTCGTGAGAGAGAAGGGGATAGAAGAATAACATGGATGATAGAAAAATTAACCAATGAGATGTTAGTGCTGTAACTTGTAACCAATAGTGAAAAGACACATGAACTGGTAGAATTGTATAAAAATGCACTTGTAGCAATAAATGGCGCTCTATTACTTTCATCTTGAAAGAACCTGGTCCATGTCGTTTGTCCGTCTCAACCACGACAGTGCTGCTTCTGCTTCTTCAACTGTTGACTTGAGCTTCTTCAGGAACGCTCTGACACAACATGCAGGCACCCAGTGCGAACCTTGATCTGTAACGACACAAGCATAACCTCAATCCCGTGTTATCAATTGATGTGACCCTTCCCACTGGCCATTAACTAGTGATTTGACCATAAGTAACGTAAGTTCTTTCTAATTTAACAAGTTTTGGGTCATACTTGTAAAGTGTTTCACCACAGGGGGAATTTGGGCTGCACCACTCAGATATAGGTGATTCATCACATACAATGCTTTTGACAATTGATTTTGTGGTGTTTCCCCTACTTCTCCCCCTTTTTGTTTTTGCAAAAAAAAACGTTTCAGAATCAGATGTGTGTGTTCTACAATGACTTGACCTGTAGGGGAATGTGAGATACTTGTGGTATGTTTGATGCACCATCGATGAAAGAACTTGCTAGTAGAGTTACTAACATATACAGGGCCATTATCTGTTTTGATTTGTGAAGGCACACCTAAAACTGTGAAAGTTTGTCGAAAATGTGCTTGCACATGGAGACTTGTTTCACCTGCCAAGGCAGTAACCCACAAGGCGTGCGAAAAGGTGTCGACAGAGATATGCACATATTTCAATCAACCAAACTCTGGAATATGTGTAACATCTGTTTGCCAGAGTTGCAAAGAGGCTAATCCTCGGGGATTCACCACAGGTACATGTATATTTTGAAATTGTTGAGAGTCTGGGCAAGTCTGAACAATAAGCTTAGCATCAGAAATAGGTAAATGAAATTGTCTAGACAAAACTTTTGCTGATTGATGGAAAAAAAGCATGAGATAGCCAAGCTTGCTGAAAGGTATCAGAGAATGGAGCAGCCCATATGGGAGCTGTAAAATAATCTGCTAAAGCATTCCCTTGTGACAGAAACCCAGGTAAGTTGGTGTGACTATGAATGTGTCCAATAAAATGTGGTTGAACCCTGTGTTCTATCAAATACAATTGTCTAAAACTGTAAGAATAATTGTTCGTTGTCTATATGTTTTAAATATGACCTCTCAATCCTTGTTACTACTCCAACAACATACATCAAATCTGATATAATATTAAGTGCTTCATCAGGTCATAACTTAAAAGCTTCAATAACTGCTTGTAATTCTACCACGTGGGGCGACCCTTTACAAGACACAACATGATGATGCCATTGTTGTTGCAAATACCATACTGTTGCTGCTTTTCCCGTTTTCCCAGAACCATCGGTAAAGACTGTTAAACCTTGTAGTGGGCATTGCTGGCATAAGTGCCATTTCTCAATTTTCACATTGTACAAAAAGGTAAACATCTTGTGTGGTGGAAAATGCACATGGAGAGAGCCATCGTAGCCTGCTAAAGCTATCTGCAGTGCCATGCTATTTTGTTGGCACCATGTTAAATAGTCATGAGTCACTGGTAAAATGATGCTTCGAGGCTCTAAGCCCGATAGATCAACTATGCACTGCCTTCCCTTCATGACTAATTGTGCAAACATTTCCACTCAGGTTAGAACAGACTTGGTTGCTTGAAATGCCAAACACATCCATTCTAGAATTTGTAAAGGATCTGATGAAGTTTCAACCCACTGTCCAATTATTGCTATTGGCTGAAGTTCTTGACTACTTATATATAAATGGATAGAACACACTTTGTCATATCTATGACATTGCTGTTGACTAACAAAATGGCTAACTTGCTCTAAAGCAGCTTTTGCTTTGGGTGACCATTGGCAAAGAGCATTAATATCTGAGTTTCCTTTCAACAACTGGAACAAAGGAGCTAGAACATGATTATCAATGATACAAATGTTTCACAGTATCACAGTATGTTTGGGATTGGAAGGGACCTCAAAAGACCATCTAGTCCAATCCCCCTGCTGGAGCAGGAATGCCTAGGTGAGGTCACACAGGAACACGTCCAGGCGGGTTTTGAATGTCTCCAGGGAAGGAGACTCCACAACCCCCCTGGGCAGCCTGTTTCAGTGCTCCGTCACCCTCACTGAGAAGTAGTTTCTTCGCAAATTTAAGTGGAATCTCTTGTGTTCCAGCTTGATCCCATTACCCCTTGTCCTATCATTGTTTGCCACCGAGAAGAGCCTGGCTCAATCCTCCTGACACTCACCCTTTATATATTTATAAACATTAATAAGGTCACCCCTCAATCTCCTCTTCTCCAAACTAAAGAGACTCAGCTCGCTCAGCCTTTTTTCATAAGGGAGGTGCTCCACTCCCTTAATCATCTTGGTTGCCCTACACTGGACCCTCTCCAGCAGTTCCCTGTCCTTCTTGAACTGAGGGGCCCAGAACTGGACACAATATTCTAGATGGGGTCTCACCAGGGTGGAGTAGAGGGGAGGGAGGACCTCTCTCGATCGACTAACCACCCCCCTTGTAATACACCCCAGGATGCCATTGGCCTTCCTGGCCACAAGGGCACAGTGCTGGCTCATGGTCATCCTGCTGTCCACCAGGACCCCCAGATCCCTTTCCCCTACACTGCTCTCTAATATGTAATTTCCCAACCTATAGTGGAACCTGGGGTTGTTCCTGCCCAGATGCAGGACTCTACACTTTCCCTTGTTAAATTTCATCAGGTTATTCCCCGCCCAACTCTCCAGCCTGTCCAGGTCTCGCTGGATGGTGGCACAGCCTTCTGGCGTGTCAGCCACTCCTCCCAGCTTAGTGTCATCAGCAAACTTGCTGATAGTACACTCTATTCCCTCGTCCAAATCGTTAATGAACATATTGAATAATATTGGCCCCAGTACTGACCCCTGAGGCACTCCACTAGATACTGGCCTCCAACTAGACTCCGCACCACTGACTACCACTCTCTGGCTTCTCTCCTTAAGCCAGTTTGCAACCCACCTCACTACTCTATTGTCTAGATCAGACCTCTTCAACTTAGCTGTGAGGATGCTGTGGGAGACTGTGTCAAAGGCTTTACTGAAGTCGAGGTAGACCACATCCACCGCTCTGCCATCATCCATCCACCTTGTTACATTCTCATAAAAGGCTATGAGGTTGGTCAAGCATGACTTACACTTGGTAAAACCATGCTGACTGCCCCTAATAACCCTCTCACCTTTGATATGCCATGAGATGGCACCAAGGATAAGCCGTTCCATTACTTTCCCAGGGACAGAGGTGAGGCTGACCGGTCTATAATTACCCAGGTCCTCCTTCTTGCCCTTTTTGAAGACTGGAGTGACATTTGCTTTCCTCCAATCCTCGGGCACCTCTCCCGTTTCCCAAGACTTGGCAAAGATGATGGAGAGCGGTCTAGCAATGACTTCAGCCAGCTCCCTCAGCACCCGCGGATGCATCCCATCTGGACCCATGGATTTATGGATGTCCAGACTATTTAGTTGCTCCCTAACCCAGTCCTCATCAACCAAAGCAAACTCCTCCATTGACCTGGCTTCATCTGGGGTCTCAGGGGTACAGGGCTCCCCAGGACAGCCTCCGGCAGAGTAGACAGAGACAAAGAAGGCATTCAGTAATTCTGCCTCCTCTGTATCTTCTGCCACCAGGGTGCCCACCCCATTCCTCAGTGGGCCTACATTGCCTCTGGTATTAGTTTTATCTGCTATGTATTTGAAAAAGTTCTTTTTGCTGTCCTTGACCCCTCTCGCCAGCTGTAATTCTAAGGAGGCCTTGGCTATCCTAGCTGCCTTCCTACATCCTCTAACAGCAGCCTTATATTCCTCCCAAGTGGCCAGCCCCTGCTTCCTCTCCTCTTCTGCTTGAGCATACCCAACAGATCTCTATTCAACCACACAGGTGCCCTGGCTCCCTTCCTTGACTTCCTACGTGTGGGGATGCTCTGATCCCGAGCGTGGAAGAAGCAATCTCTGAATGCATTCCAGCTATCTTGGGCCCCTTTTCCTTCAAGCAGTCTTGCCCATGGGATTTCCCCCAGCAATTGCTTGAAAAGGCCGAAGTTAGCCCTGCTGAAGTCCAGGGTTGCAATTCTACTTGCTATTCTGTTTCTGCCACACAAAATGCTGAACTCCACCATCTCGTGGCCACTGCAACCCAGGCAGCCCTCAACCTTTACTGCTTCGACCAGACCCTCCTTGTTAGTGAGGATGAGATCCAGCAGTGCACCTCTCCTAGTCGGCTCCTCCACCATCTGCATGAGGAAGTTATCATCAATGCACTGGAGGAACCTCCTGGACTGTGGCTGGCTGGCTGAATGGTCCTTCCAGCAAACATCAGGGAAGTTAAAATCACCCACAATAACCAGGGCCTGTGACTGTGAGGCCACTCTCAGCTGCCCATAGAAGGCCTCATCAACTTCCTCAGCCTGATCTGGTGGCCTGTAATAGATGCCCACAACAGTATCACCCCTGCCAGCCTGCCCCTTAATTCTGATCCATACACTCTCAACTCGCTCCTCATCTGCTCCTGGGCAGAATTTAGCACATTGTAGTTGGTCTCTCACATAGAGAGCAACTCCACCACCACGCCTGGCTGGTCTGTCTTTTCTGAAAAGGTCATAGCCATCCATGACCACATTCCAGTCAGTTTCGGATCCAGTTAATATTTCCCAACAATTTCTGCACATCATTCAACGTCTTGATAGAGATATCAAGTTTTACTTGCTGTGGTTCAACTGTTTTTTGTGTAATTTTCCATTCTAAATATTTCCATGGTGGTTCTGATTGTATTTTTTCTGGGGCAATAACAAGCCTGAATTGTTCTAGCTCCTTTGTTACCACAGGTAAAATCGATTTCAGTTCTAATTCTGGTTTTCCTGCAAATAAAATGTCATCCATGTAATGATATATTAAAATTTCAGTATTATCTTTCCTAATTTTTTGTAAAGCTTGCACTGCATACTGCTGACACATAGTAGGTGAATTTTTCATCCCCTGGGGTAGTACTACCCAATTATATCTTTTCATAGGTTCTTGTTTGTTTGCTGTTGGAATGGAAAAAGCAAACCTTGGAGCATCCTGTGAATGTAAGGGTATTGTGAAAAAACAATCTTTTACATCAATTATAATAATATTCCAGTTTTTTGGCAACATGGTTGGTGAGGGAATCCCAGGTTGTAAGGGACCCATACCTTCAATAACTTCATTAATTTTGCACAAGTCATGTAACAATCACCATTTGCCACTCTTTTTTGGGATTACAAACACTGGAGTATTCCAAGGACTGGTAGAAGGAACTATGTGGCCTTGTTTCAGTTGTTCCTCTACCAGTGTTTGCAGAATTGCGACTTTCTCTTTTGTCAAAGGCCATTGATCCACCCAAACTGGAGTGTCTGTTCTCCATGTCAATTTGAGTGTAGGTCGCTGATCAATGGCCATTGTGCTAAATTTTTTGAAGTTGACAAAACAAATTGCAACTGACTTAAAACATCACGTCCTAACAAGTTCATTGGAATGTTTGTGACAAATGGTCGAACATAGCAATTAAAATCATCACTAGCCATTACTTGGATTAGCATTTTACTTTGTTGAGTTTGTGACACACCCCCCACCCCAATAAGGCCGCTGGAGGGAATTTGGACAGGCCATGTTGATGGCCAATCTTTCGCTGAAAACAATGTCACATCAGCTCCTGTATCCAACAATACAGACAATTGCACCGTCTTTGGTGTAGCCGTAGGGTGCATTAGTGTAACAGTCAGCACAGGTTTTTTGACAGTAATATTTGTCGCCTAATAAATTTCTGGCAGCCCGGTCTAACCAAAGTATTGCAGTAGAGATGGACACGACACAGAAGTTCAAGCAGCAACAGCAAAATCTTTACTTTGAGACAATATCTTTATATGTTAAACTTGCATCATATATATCAGCATGTTACAATTTGATTGGTATCTGCTTGTTGCTAGCCCAAACTGATTGGCATTTGTTGATCCTTGTTGTATGCTTGTCGTCATGTCCATCTTCTTACATATCCTTGTCTCGTAGTTTCCAGCTTCCTCAAAGTCGTCTATCCTTTTGCCTCAGCATTTTCAAGGGTACAGCCTGACCTGGTCAAGATCAAATCCTCTGGGAGGCCTTCAGTCCTGCTGTCGGCATCCACACCAAAGCCTCTGTCCTTGAGATTGATGTTTTCAGTATTCGGGATTTGAGCTTTGAATAGTACTAATTGTGCAATTCGACTCCCTCGTGGAACGAACACCAGTGGCACTGGAGTCTAGACCATTGCTTGAATATTTCCCTCAAAGTCTGCATCGATAACTCCAGATAAAATAAAAAGTCCAGACACAGTTGTACTTGATCTGCCCAATAGGAGAGCACTGAAGCCATTTCCCAAAGGACCTTTAACATTCAAGGGTATTCTTTTTACCCTCTGATCCCACAAAGTAGTATCCTCTATTGAGGTGACATCTGTTGGAACGAATAAAGGACTCAGCATTCCGATTCAATGTGAATCACGCAAAGCCATTTATTACAGAAACAAGCCTCCTTATATATGCAACTATTCTCTGATCACGCGTCCACGCTCCAAGCATGCATTCACTAATTGGATATCATCTATGTTCACAAGCTGTCCACGCGCTGGAGTCTCACTGCTGATAGGTCCATTGATTTACGTCTTGTTGAGGCCCTGTTATTGCAGAACTGCCTCACTCCCACAGCAGGTCCTGTTTTCAGCTTTCTGAGTTGGCCTTGAAATTCCTTTGGGCCTGGCTAGTTCAGTAACAAATCTCCACCTAATAGAAACCCAGCCACAATTCCCCCTTTTTGTTCTTGAACCAGTCAGGCCTTATTTACAGCATGCTGAATCATCTTTGAAATACACTGCAACATACAATACATGATTAACAAGATAATTACAACTACATATAATGCAGTTAAGCCTTACATAATAAGATAAAACAACTACCCACCTATTCCCAAGTTTTTAAACCATTTGTCAAACCCTAATTCTACTATGACAATCTTCTTAACGTTCTGGTTTAGTTTATCTAAAGTACTATGAATAGATTCAGAAGGATCAGACAAGTTAATACAACACATTCTCTCGAATTCTTCACAACCATGACTTAGTGTTTAAAGATCTATAACTGTGCGATTTTGTAGAGTAGTATGCCTAATACCATCAACATCTACTATTAGTTGAATTAGTAACTCAGAAGTTAGATTAACGTATGTAAGAGACCAATAGCTTAACTTTGATATGTCTCCTAAAGCTTTACCAGCTGCTAGATCAGGGAGAAAGAGTGCAATAGATACTAGGGTAGGAATGTCTCATAATTTTACCTCATCTTTGTATTAATTATCTAAATGTAATATTGCCCTTTTGGCTCTCCTGCTGTTTGCTCAAATTGCCATTCTCTACAGAAGGTACACCACCTGCTTGCTAATAGGTTTCTAGACCACCAGGTCTGCAAGCATCTATAACACTGAATTAGGATCCACGGTTTACATCTGAAACAGTCCTCACAACTTATCTCCCTCCTGTCCATCTGCATCTGTTGAATCTTCGTTGTCTTTATTCAGCCACAGCTTAACCCATTTTGCGGGAATCCACTCCGATCCCCGGCCTGTAATGACACAAGCATAACCCTTTCCCCAAGTTATTAACTGGAAAGGACCTTCCCATTCACCAGTAACATCATTGCGCACTTTGACCTGACAGTGATTTTCCCTAAGGTCTGTCAGATGGCCTTTTAAACTTGTTCCATGGTGAATCATAGGTGGAATATCAAACCCTTGTGGGAGGCGTAAAAAGTTCAAAACATATAATGCTTTACTCAGTCTGTCATGTGGAGTAGTGCAGTCACTTCCCCCTTTTTGTTTGTTTGTTTGTTTGTTTTAAAGAAAACAAAACAACCAAAAAACAGTTTGGAATCAGATATGTGCGTTGGACCTTGAGTACGTACTCAGAATCACAAATCAAATTTAGAGGTTCCTCCTTAAAAAGCTCTAAGTAAAGCTGCGACAAGTTCTGCTAATTGGGTTGAACCTTCAATAATTTTTACAGAATTATGCCAATTGTTATCTTCACGCCAGACCTCTACAGCTTCATGAGACTTCTCAGAACCATCAACAAAAACTGTGCAAGTATGTAGGATCAGACCAGATACAAGTATGGTCTGTGACCTGATGTTAAAGACTTGCAGGTTCTGCAGCAACTTACATTTAGGCATGCCAAAAGCTTTGCTGTTAAGAAAATCAGCTAGTGCAATTTACAAGGACATAGATTGCAAAAAAAAAAAATAAAAATCAAAATTAGATTTCACAAATGGTACATATATGACAAAAGGATCATGGCCTATTAAGACTTAAATTCATTCCCTGCATTTTCTTGATCAGAGTAACAAGCAGTATATCAGTCTGTTAGCAATCTCATCATACTGTCCCACAATAGCCACAGGTTGTTTCTCTGTTGTAGCTATAAATAGACACATCTGCAAGTCCAATCAAATGCAGTCAGCCTGTAAGGTTGTCATAAATTTATTCATCGAAGTTTATTACTCCATTTTGGCTATCATATTTATTGGATATTGTTTTCCTTACTGGATCGAAATCCTGTTTCAGTTCTATCAGTGTAGTGTTTGCTTTATCGAAACATTGGCTGTTCATACTAGTGGAAATACAGCATTTGAAATTTCCTTGGAGATTTCTCACTTGCAGCAAGCAGATCTGCACCATCCAAGCAGCTTCTTGTAGGACATGCAACTAAACAGAATTCTCAGAAAACAATATTTGAGCTTACAGTTTACTTAACAAATCTTGACCCAAGAGAGGTATAGGGCTTTCTGGCAAATACAAGAATTCATATGGTAAAAGTTTGTTCCAAATTTGGCATTCCATTGATCTCAAAAAATGGCCTTTCTTTCATTCTCTCCCATGACCTCAAAAACTAGCACGGTGAATTTACTAAGTCTTTTACAACTATTTACCACATAATAAATCTATTAACGAATTTTTGGTTTAATTTCCCAGTTTCATTAGAACTACAGATCTGCTGGGAATGCCTTTAAATTTCACCCTCAGGCTTCTCCATTCAGTATTATAACATCATTGCAGAGGGGGGAGAAAACCCCCCTTTCACCGCCTTGAAAGCAGGAAGCCAGGTTTTTCCATTTTTTCTTCTTTTTCTTCTTGCTGCAGTTTCGATATAGCCAAGGCCATGCAGCTGGCATAATCGCTGGTACAAAGTAGGAGGCTCTGGCAAACTCCTCAGTTACAATGAGGTGAGTTTATCTTGCAGCTTGACACAGGCCTGAAATTTATATTCAAACTGTACAACACAGGCCTGGGACATTTTGCTTTTTGTTTGCCCATTTCATTCCAACCATAATACACTTTATATGCAATTCCAAGTAGCTCAGCAATAGTTACATTCTTTAGCTTCTTTTACCTTTAAAAATTTACAGATGTCAAAAGCCAGCATATTAAACATCTATCCATTATTCCACTTTCCTAAATGCAAATCAGTTCATATTCCAGCAACTTTTAAATAAAACCTCATCCAAGTTCACATCCATCGTAGCATTTAGTTTTCTTTCCCATACCTCCAACTAGCACATAAATTAAATGCAAATCAAAGTTTAACAACTTCAATTATTTTCTGGTCTCAAAATTTTTAGATAACAATATGAGCAATAACTCTAATGTGTAAGGATGCATCCTAGGGGGGAGCAAGGTGATATTTTAGCAGAGGAACTGGTTCCCATTTTGTAATTATCTCCCAAGACAAAATTCTTTTGGTACCAAATATAAATATGCAAATTAAAATACTGAGCTCAGATGTGAAAACCAAACACCAAGTTCAAACATGCAGATGGATCACAGTTACACTTATTCAAGACAATATCTCAGTTTTTGCATCGCACCTTTGAACTGCTTACTGCTCAGCCAGGCAGAGGTACCGCTGGGTCTCCCTGACAAAACAGGTCAGTGTGCGCTGGAGCCCAATTGGCACCCGCCCCCCCGCCACCGCAGCAAGCTGGACTGGGCAAGGCTTTTATTAGTGTTTCATCTGGTGTGCTACAACTGTTATCCCCAAAGCAGGATTCATAACTTGGTGTGCATACAAAAGAGACAAATTTAGTACATCGAGATGAGACACAGCCTATCACAGAGTTGTGCAAGTCTGGATACCGGAATAAAGCTAGCATGCTAGAAAGAAAAGTAACAGCTAGTACACACAAAATTTTACCATCATATTCATGCAGTAAAGAACTAAATTACTCATGATCTTCTGTATTATCACAAAATGCACATTTTGAGTCCATGGATTTTCTGTGAACTTATCGTACCATATAACTAAGACCTACCAAAACTGCAACATACTTAAACAGATACCCACAAAGAAAACAGCTGAATAAGGAAAGCATCTTGCAGACTTTAACAAGTTTTCTCTGACCTGTGTGTTATCAGCTAATTCTCTCTCAGCTTGTCGAAGTTCAAACTGCCCCGCCTGTAAAACTGTCTGAAATGATTTAATGATCTCTTGTAGAGATTTATTTTGTCCTTCTCTTCTCGCCTTAAAAAAAACCATTAACTGCATCATAGTGTTATACTTCAAGATTCTATTCGCCGGACACTTTTGCCAATCATTTAACTTATACAGCAGCCAACACTGATTTCAGTATTTAACAAGATCTTCCTTCCTCATAATTCTGAGTACTTTCCTATGTTCTAAAACACCTCCCAATACCGACTTCTTAGGAACACAACTGAAAACAATCATTCCTGACCCCATCTTGTAAGTAAAAACCTTGAGAAGAGGGAGGGAGGGGGGAAGCACAGGTCTGCCTGCAGCGCAAGTGGGAAAAGTGGGGAGAAGGTTTTACGGCGCACTTAAAAACAACTAGTAAAACAATTAACTCACATTCCTGACAAGCTGCTTGATTTTCAGAGAGGCAATACACAGGAGCACGTAATATGTACTGTAAAACTCACAGATAACATGTTGATTAGCATTCTCTACTGCTAATTTCAACACCAGTGCTTCCTTAGCTTCTAAGTTTTCAACCTGCCTATTGATGGCCTCTTGAAGATGGTCAATAAATTGCATGTAATTCTCATTGGGACCCTGATTAATAGTCATAGATGATTTGGCTGCTTTGTCAGTTTCAGGCACCTCTCTCATAGCTTGATATGCAAGGTCTGCTGACTGCCTCAGGATTTCAGAAACTAATCACGCCTGTAATTGTGATGTGCCAATTAGTGTCTGTTCCAAGAGTTGGGGGATACCTGCCGCTTTCAATGAATCCCCATTGTTCTGTCCTAAATGATCCATAGCTGTTACATTGCATAGGCCTAATTTTGCTTGAGTCTTTCATGGTTTTTATCTGATCTCGGGGCAACTTGTACACATACTCCTTTTCCTTTTAACTTTTCAGGAAAATGCTGCAAAACCTCATCCTCATCCGAGTCATCAGATAACATGGACTTGAACGGTGCTGGAGAATCATTAGTAACAGGGGGGTTCAGAACAATGCACATTCTCGCCAATACTTTCTAGCATCATAATTATTCATATAACCTGAGTCCGCAAGCGCACCCCCTTTCCCGTCACGATCAGCATGACTGCACTGCTGACTGCTGGATTCACTCGCTATTAGCTGATGTAATCTTTCCTGCAGTTCTTTTGTCCAGTTCTTATCCAGCGACTCCTTCTGCTCTCTCATGGAAGTTGGAGGGTTAAAAGACGGTAAAAGCAGATACAAATTGTTAAAAAGCCTGATAGCACACTTGTTTGCAACTTTAGCATTCTTAGCTTTCACAGGTTCTTTGGGCAAGTTGTCTGATTCCAGTCCTTTGGACTTGCTGTTCTCATCAGGGTTGGGTAATAGTGTAGGAGGACACCCGCTCGACATTTTTCCTCCCCCCGCCCCAGACTGCTGAACCATCGGGGATGCCGAAGACACAGCAGGGGATGGAGTAGGGAGAGTATCAAAGATACGAACTGGGTAAACTTCACAGCGACTTTCAGGATTCTTATTAGGCTGCAACGATACAAAAACTCCAGCAGCAGCAGACCGTTCAGCCTTAAGATCTTTTAAGGTAGTAATTATAAGCTTCCATGTAGTTGCTAATGATTTAGCTTCTTTATCTCCATTGCTGACCTTATCCCATAATTTCTGCCCTTTATCGTCCCAAAGTTCACATTTAAAAGCCTTCTCGGTTTCTCCCAGGTAGCTGTTAATTCTACACCAAACTAACAGTCTACATATGTTACTTTCTTCCTATTTAAGTCCTCTCACAGAGACAATATGCAGGAGGAGTTTAACTATAGCTTGTTCTTCAGAAAATACGTTTTGCTCCATAACTTCACTCTTCCCTCCTCCTGCCCCCAGCCGCTCACCTTTTCTGGTGATCCATCGATGAATTTATTCCCGGGGCATCCGTATGCCTCCGTCCGGTCTTCAGTCCAGCTGAACCGCCTCCGGCTGGGCCGCTCCAGGCTTTTCCCCAATCATAGTGAGACACCATTCAGAGTATCACGTCGGGGTCACCATTTGTTGGAACGAATAAAGGACTCAACATTCCGATTCAATGTGAATCACGCAAAGCCATTTATTACAGAAACAAGCCTCCTTATATATGCAACTATTCTCTGATCACGCGTCCACGCTCCAAGCATGCATTCACTAATTGGATATCATCTATGTTCACAAGCTGTCCACGTGCTGGAGTCTCACTGCTGATAGGTCCGTTGATTTACGTCTTGTTGAGGCCCTGTTATTGTAGAACTGCCTCACTCCCACAGCAGGTCCTGTTTTCAGCTTTCCGAGGTGGCCTTGAAATTCCTTTGGGCCTGGCTAATTCAGTAACAAATCTCCATCTAATAGAAACCCATTCACAGACATCCACTCTGGCACTCCCTCTGGTCTTGGCGGTGAGACTGCCCACACTGCAGGGTTGTAGTGGTGGACTGATTGTTGCCTTGGAGCATTCAATGATGTCAATTGTGTCGATGTGTGGTTCTGCCTCGTGCTCTGATTTCCGTTTCCCAACCTTCCACCATTAGATCAAGCAGGCAGCAGGGTTCCATCTTTTTTGAATCTGGATCTACATTGGTTAGCATAGTGGCATCCTTTCTGATATCTAGGACAAGTTTCTGGTACTGTTGGCCCCCCTTGAGCTCTTGTAGCTTGGAAGTCCTCTCTTTGACTGGAACACTGGTAGCTCAGGTGTCCATCATCATCGCAAGAAAAACACTTTTTTGGCTTGGTAACTCACAACGCAGTGGCAAAGGCACTGGCAAGTGCCTCGGTATGATAAATA
Source organism: Nesoenas mayeri (assembly GCF_963082525.1). NCBI lineage: Eukaryota > Metazoa > Chordata > Aves > Columbiformes > Columbidae > Nesoenas > Nesoenas mayeri. The sequence goes on from NC_137553.1 coordinate 15,778,162, forward strand.
ATGGATCCCACTCTATTGCATGCTTCAGTCATTTGCACCAAAGTCGTATTTACTGGCAACGAAGTTAAAATCTTTTTACAGTTGACATTGGCATTCTCCACGGCTAATTTAAATGCTACAGTTTGCTTCGCTTCCTTATTTTCTAATTGTTTATCCAAAGCATCTCTCAGACGATCTATGAATTGCATATATGGCTCATTTGGACCTTGAATTATCTTTGTGAAAGAGTTTTCTGCTTTGCCAGACTCAGAAACTTTTATCAAAGCTTGGTAAGCAAGCTGAGCTGAACAATGCAGAATGTTGGTGTGCAGCCATCCTTGTAATCTAGAATCTGCAAACTGCACTTGTCCTAGGAGCTGAGGCAAACCCGCTCCAAAGCAAGGATCCTCCTCCCACCATTCTAAATTCCCAAGTGCAGCAACAGTACACAGTTCACTCCACTTTTGCTCCCACAATAATTTATGTGTGGGCATTAAGATCATGGCTGCAAGCTGTCTGCAGTCAAAAGGTGTTAGCAAGTGTGCCGTAAAAATGTTTTCCAATAGTGATTGGGAGAATGGTGCAGTTAAGCCACAAGCTGTAACTGTTCTGCGCAGCTCTCTTATCAAGTCCCATTGAAATTAAGTCCATTTGTTTGGTCCCTGATCACGCACTATCACAGGAAAAACTAATGCAACATCACTGCCCCTCGAGGCAATTGCCTCTTGTAACAATCGCCATCAGCTCCACGGATCAAAATCATGCTCTGAATGTAACGACAGAGCACTAGAGACGGTGGGCTCCTTTTTCACTACAGGGTCGGTATTAAAAGGGGGCAATAAAGGTTTAGAAATTGCCACACCAGGTATAGTCATATTAAGGTCTGTTAGGTCTTGCTCTGATTTTTCTTCACTTATATTGAAACTTTCCTCTGCACTCTTTTCTTGGTCTTTGCTGACATCTACTGGGGAGCTTAAAGATTGTCTCACTGCTCCTGATACTTTCTTTTCTGGTTTTATAGCTTTAAGAGTCTCTGTTACTAAGCACTATGTTGTCATTATTTCTTTTGCTTTAAGATCACCTTTGGAAGCAGCTTCCCAAATTATAGTCCCTGCATGCTCCCAAGTCTTTGGATCAAAGACTTCCGTTCCTGATGACAGAACACCATTTACTTTAAGCCATTTTAGCATTAACTTAACAGTACACTCTTCATATTTTATACCCCGCTTTTGTAAATGTTGCAATAATAGTTTCACTATAGTTTCTTCTTCTACAGACAAATTATGTCCCATATTTAACTATCCAGCTGCTCACCTGTATTCATAATACAGTGATTACCTGGTTATGTTTCTCTTTCTCTTCTCTTCCTCTTCTGTTTCTTTGTTTCTCGATCAGTCCAGCTGTCAAGATCATCGTTCGGCTGGAGTCCCTCCGGACACTCGCTTCAGCGCTTTTTCAACCCTATCATGTCAGGGTCACGATTTGAGGGATTAAAAGCACGGACTCCCAGTGCAGGTGAACCAAGAGACCTTTTATTTCAGTGAGGCACTTACATTTATAGTTAGTAGCTGTTGTACATGCGTTTAACTTTCTGTTTTAATTGGCTTATACCAGCTGTTCATGTGCTTAAAGTTATCTTATGATTGGTTTACTTAATCTTGCACGTACTCTGGCAGTTTGGCTAACACATTGTAAATATCTTTTCTTATACTAAAACATTCTGATTTCTTATTCTATTTTAGTCTATCTTTTCTTGTACTAAAACATTCTGGTTTCTTATTCTATTTTAGTTAAGGTCGTTCCAGTAACTCAGGGTAACTATCTGCAAGATACTCCATATGTGTTGGGCTCTGTCAGGCCCTGTCAGGCTATGTTGGGCTCTGTCAGGCTTTTTCAGGCTCTTTCATGTTTTGTCAGGCCCCGTTGGTCTCTCTCAGGCCATGTCGGGCTCTGTCCTGCCCTTTCAAGTTCTGTCAGGCTCTGTCAGGCCTTGTCGGGCTCTGTCAGGCTTTGCCAGGCACTTTTAGACTCTGTCAGGCCCCATCAGGTTTTGTTGGGCTCTGTCTGGCTTTGTTGGGTACTGTCAGGCACTGTCAAACTCTGCCAGGCCTTGTCGGGGTCTGTCAAGCTCTGTTAGGCTTTTTCAGGCTTTGTCGAGCTCTGTCGGGCTCTGTCAGGTTTTGTCAGTCACTGTCAGGCTCTGTCAGGCCCTGTCAGGCTTTGTCAGGCCCTGTCAGGCTTTGTTGGGCTATGTTTGGCTTTGTCAGGCTCTGTCAGGCACTGTCAAACTCTGTCAGGCCTTGTCAGGCTCTGTCAAGCTCTATTGGGCTCTGACAGGCTTTATCAGACTCCATCGGGCTCTGTCAGACTCTGTCTGGCTCTGTAAGGCTCTGTTGGGCTTTATCTGGCTCTGTTCTGCCCTGTTGGGCTCTATCAGGACCTGTCGGCTTCTGTCAAATGGTGTATGGCTCTGTTGGGCTCCATCGTGCTCTGTCGGGCCCTGTCAAGCTCTGTCAGGCTTTGTCATTCCTTGTCGGGCTCTGTCTATCTGTGTTGGGCTCTGTTAGGATTTGTCAAACTTTTGCGGGCTGTGTCAGGCTTTGTTGGCCTCTGTCAGGCCCTGTCAGGCTCTGTTGGGCGTTATCAGACTCCATCAGGCTCTGTCAGCCCCTGTCCGGCTCTGTAGGGCTATGTTGGGCCTTGTAATTCTCTGTATAGCTCTGTTGGGCTCTATCAGGCCCTGTCAGTCTTTTTCAGGCTCTTTTGGACTCTGTTGGGCTCTGTCGGGGTTTGTCGGGCTCTTCTGGGCTCTATTGAGCCACTCAGGCTTTTTCAGGTTCTGTCGTGCCCTGTTGTCCTGGTTTTGTTAAAAACAAGTTTCTCTTTCAGTGAATTTTGCCTGTCAGCTACAGCCCTCGTATTAACTGCATTTTCCTGGAGAACCAGACACATGTTTTGGTAAAACCTAGCAATGGAATGCAAACTTATTGATAAGCATGGATGGACATCTCGCGAGAGGGGCGACGAGAAACAACTGACCAACGATGTATAACATTCCATTCACGTGAATACTTCATATAAAATGGGAGATCACGAGGATCTCGTCCCTTTTTTTTTCCTCTTTTCCCTATGGCCAACATTAGGAGAGGACCTTGCTAGTCGTCCCTGCGAACTGAGGCCTAGTGAGAGACTGAATCCAGCTCTGGTTGGCTGTGGAGTCTAATCCAGGACTTTGGGTGCCGGCTCTGCAGTTGCTGAGACTTTCAAGATTGGTTTTGTATATTTTGTATTATTTTCTCTATTCTTATTAGTAGCATTAGTAAAACATCTTTAATTTTTTCCAACTCTCTTCTCTCTGTCCTTCTTTTTCTCTCCCGATCGCCTGTCCTGAGTGGAAGCGGGGAGAGGGAGGGGCAAAAGGGGGAAGTGGGGGGGAAGAGGGGGTTAACAATACATCTGCGAGGGTTTTATTGTCACCCCGCAATCCTAACCCTCGACAGATAATTGGCGCCCAACGTGGGGCAAGAGAAAGGGGTAAATCTGGAGATTTTTGGCTTTTCTACTGCTCTGACGTACCTTTCAATTTTGTTGGCACGGTGCCAACTCATAGAGTTGTGATACTCGCGCGTCGGTTTGCTTCGGATATTATTTAGTGGTATTAAGGCAAAGTGAATTCCACTGATTTAAAGATGTTATGGCTTAAGTTGTATCAGTTATTTTCTGCATTGTGCTCACTGATTCCATATCTGTGTTGGGCTTTCTTTTTAAATCGAAGTATTCATTATATAACAACAAGGAACTGGACAATGCTCATGATGATACTGTGTGGTTTGTCACTGGTTTATTTCATTATACTGCAGCCGCTAATGAATTTCTACTCGCTTCTGCTTTACCTTGAAAAGTCTCCAGGAGAGATTAAAGAGCAGTACGTCTCTGTGTTTGCTAATTGGTCAAGCGAACCTTTAGAAAGGCTGACTAACAATACTTTCGTTTTTTCGCTAGGACAGTTCGCAAATGTTTTAGAGAATTTTGAATATCCTTGGAGTTTTGATAGAACTGTGATGGTGTTATCTGGTTTGCTGAATGTGTGTCAGTTTGTGCTTCTGTTAAGAGAAATGGCATTCAACAGGAGGTTTGCGTCTCTTTGTTGTCCTGAGATTTGTGGTGCGTCTTCGGAGGCTTTAGCAAAAAGCACTCCGAGCCGCTCGAGAAAGAGCAAAACAGTGAAAGCTGCTGTTGCAGCTGCTGACCCCGCCACGGCGCCTTCGCAGGCTGAAGGTACAGCTCCTCCGCAGAGTGCCAAGGTCACTTCTGATAACACTAATTCTGCAGCCTTAAAGGCAGTCCCCCCTTCTTCACACACTGGGCACTGTTGCTGCTGTAACCATAGCGATCACTGTGACAGTCATTCAGACTCTGGAAATGAATCAAATGATGGTAAACCCATATCAGCATCAGTTGCTGGTTGTAAGAAAGTCACTAGAAAGACTACCTGTGCAGCAGATGATGGCACAGGGCCAACATCAAGCCAAGGGGCACCATCAGGACAGGGAGGAGATGAAGTGACCACCACTCGGTCCTTTTCTCCAGGTGAGCTGAGAGATCTGCGAAAAGACTTCAGTCGTCGTGAAGGCGAGAATATTTTAACCTGGTTGCTCCGATGCTGGGACAATGGGGCAGATACAATTGAACTGGAAGGTGGTGAAGCCAGGCAGCTGGGATCTCTGTCAAGAGATTCCACCATTGATAGGGCAATTTCAAGAGAGTCTAATGCCACTACTCTCTGGACCCGACTCCTGGCAGCTATGAAAGTAAGATTTCCCTACAAGGAAGATTGTATATCCAAGTTAGGGAAATGGAATACTATGGAGAAAGGTATTCAGTTCCTGAGAGAATTAGCTGTGCGAGAGATCATCTATTTTGGACCAAACAGCCAAGAGGGAACAGATCCAGATAGAATCAATTGTTCACGACCTCTGTGGCGCAGATTTGTACAAAGTGCATCACCTGCATATGCTAAGTCATTGGCAGGAATGCTCTGGTCATCTAGAGGTGGACAAGATATTACTGAAGTGATTGAGCAGCTCCGTGACTTCGAGGATAGCCTTGCTGGTTCTCTACGGGCTTGTGTCTCTGCTGTGGAGAAATTGTGTGAAAAATCTGATGACCGGTTTGAAAAGCTATTGCAAGAAATCAAAGAACTCAGAGAGGACACATACCATTCACGACCTGCACAAACCTATGTTTCAGCTGTTAGGAAAAGGCGTTTCCAATCTCGAGAGAGAGGACACAGGCAGCCCACAAAAAGAGGTTCACTGTGGTTCTTCCTACATGAGCAGGGAGAAAACATGAATAAGTGGCATGGGAGACCTACCTCAGAACTTCAAGAACGAGTACGTGAGATAAAAGGAAAAACTCCTAGGAAGGTGGCTGCTCCAATTTACAAAAGGAGCAGAAGAGATTCTGATGCTCTTGAAGGAACCTCTAATTCACACCCAGAGACTGTGCAAAACAGAAATTAGAGGTGCCCTGCCTCCAACCAGGTGGAGGAAAGGGATAACAGAGTTTATTGGACAGTACAAATACGATGGCCTGGTACAACACACCCCCAGGAGTACAAAGCTTTAGTGGACACTGGTGCACAGTGCACAATAATTCCTTCTAATTATAAAGGAACGCAATGCATCAATATTGTTGGAGTGACTGGGGGATCCCAGGAACTGACTGTTGTAGAGGCTCAAATGAGCCTAACTGGAAAAAACTGGCAAAAGCATCCCATTGTGACTGGTCCGGATGCTCCATGCATCCTTGGCATAGACTACCTCAAGAGAGGGTATTTTAAGGACCCAAAAGGGTATAGGTGGGCATTTGGTATAGCAGCTGTGGACACTGAGAAAATTGAACAGCTGTCTGATTTGCCTGGTCTTTCAGATGATCCTTCTGTTGTAGGACTGCTGATGGTTGACGATCAGCAGGTGTCAACTGCTACCACAACGGTGCATCGCCGGCAATATCGCACCAATCGAGACTCTTTGATTCCTATCCAGAAGTTGATCCCTCAATTGGAAAGCCAGGGTGTGATCAGTAAGACTCGCTCACCTTTTAACAGCCCAATCTGGCCAGTGCGTAAGTCTAGTGATGAGTGGAGACTAACTGTGGACTATCGTGGCCTGAATGAAGTTACGCCACCACTGAGTGCTGCTGTGCCTGACATGCTAGAACTGCAATTTGAACTGGAGTCAAAGGCAGCTAAGTGGTATGCTACAATTGACATTGCTAATGCATTTTTCTCTATTCCTGTAGTAGCAGAGTGCAGGCCGCAGTTTGCTTTCACCTGGAGAGGCATCCAGTACACGTGGAATCGCTTGCCCAGGGGTGGAAACACAGCCCTACCATCTGCCATGGACTGATCCAGACCACGCTGGAGCAAGGTAAAGCTCCAGAACACTTGCAGTATATTGATGACATCATCATATGGGGCGACACAGCGAAAGAAGTCTTCGAGAAAGGTGAGAGAATAATTCAGATTCTTTTGGATGCTGGTTTTGCCATAAAACGAAGCAAGGTCAAGGGACCTGCACGAGAGATCCAGTTTTTAGGAATAAAATGGCAAGATGGCCGTTGTCAGATCCCAATGGATGTGATCAACAAAATTGCTGCAATGTCTCCACCTACTAATAAAAAGGAGACACAGACTTTCTTGGGCGTTGTAGGTTTTTGGAGAATGCATATTCCTGACTACAGCCAGATTGTGAGCCCTCTCTATCGAGTGACTCGAAAAAAGAACCAATTTGAGTGGGGCCCTGAACAATGACAAGCCTTTGAACAAATTAAGCTTGAGATAACTCATGCGGTGGCCCTTGGACCAGTTCGGACTGGACTAGATGTTAAAAATGTGCTCTACACCGCAGCCGGAGATAATGGACTTACCTGGAGCCTCTGGCAGAAAGCACCAGGAGAAACTCGAGGTTGACCCTTAGGTTTTTGGAGTCGAGGATACAAAGGATCTGAGGCCAACTATAGTCCAACTGAAAAAGATATACTAGCAGCATATGAAGGAGTTCGAGCTGCTTCAGAAGTGATCGGTACTGAAGCACAGCTCCTCCTAGCATCTCGACTGCCGGTGCTGAGCTGGATGTTCAAAGGGACGGTTCCCTCTCCACATCATGCAACCGAAGTAACATGGAGTAAATGGATTGCATTGATCATGCAACGAGCTCGAATTGGAAGTCCCAATCACCCAGGGATCTTAGAAGTGATTACAGACTGGACAGAAAGCAAAGACTTTGGGATGTCTCCAGATGAGGAGGAAGTAACACGTGCTGAAGAAGCACCACCATATAATACTCTTTCAGAGACTGATAAGCAGTATGCACTGTTCACAGATGGATCCTGTCGTCTTGTAGGAAAACATTGAAGGTGGAAAGCTGCTGTGTGGAGTCCCACACGACAAGTTACAGAAGCCACTGAAGGACAAGGTGAATCTAGTCAATTTGCAGAAGTGAAAGCCATCCAGGTGGCTTTGGACATTGCTGAACGAGAGAAGTGGCCAATACTTTATCTCTATACTGACTCATGGATGGTAGCAAATGCCTTGTGGGGGTGGCTACAGCAATGGAAGAAAAGCAACTGGCAGCGTAGAGGTAAACCCATTTGGGCTGCCACACTGTGGCAAGACATTGCTGCTTGGCTAGAGAGCCTGCCTGTGAAAGTTCGTCATGTAGATGCTCATGTGCCTAAAAGTCGAGCCACCGAGGAACATCTAAACAACCAACAAGCGGATCAAGCTGCTAAGATTAAAGTAGCTGAGGTGGACTTGGACTGGCAACATAAAGGTGAACTTTTCCTAGCTCGGTGGGCCCATGATGCTTCAGGGCATCAAGGTAGAGATGCAACATATAAATGGGCTCGCGATCGAGGGGTGGATTTAACTATGGACACTATTTCACAGGTTATTCATGAATGTGAAACATGCGCCGAAATCAAACAAGCGAAACGGTTAAAGCCTGTATGGTATGGGGGGCGATGGTTAAAGTATAAGTATGGAGAAGCTTGGCAGATTGATTATATTACACTTCCACAAACACGTCAAGGTAAGCGTTACCTACTTACAATGGTGGAAGCAACCACTGGATGGTTGGAAACATATGCTGTACCTCATGCTACAGCCCGAAATACTATCTTGGGCCTTGAAAAGCAAATCCTTTGGCGACACGGTACGCCAGAAAGAATTGAATCAGACAATGGTACTCATTTCAAAAACAGTATTATAGACAATTGGGCCAAAGAACATGGTATTGAGTGGGTATATCATATTCCATATCATGCACCAGCCTCTGGGAAAATTGAAAGGTACAATGGTTTGCTAAAAACTACACTAAAGGCACTTGGTGGTGGAACCTTTGAAAACTGGGATTCACATTTAGCAAAAGCCACTTGGTTGGTCAACACCAGGGGATCAATCAATCTAGCCGGGCCTGCCCAATCAGAAATTCTACGGACTGTAGAAGGAGATAAAGTCCCTGTAGTACACATGAAAAACATGTTAGGAAAGGCAGTCTGGGTTACTCCTGCCTCAGGCAAAGGCAAGCCCATTCGTGGGATTGTTTTTGCCCAGGGACCTGGCAGCACCTGGTGGGTGATGCTTAAGGATGGAGAAGTTCGGTGTGTACCTCAAGGGGATTTGAGTTTAGGTGAAAATATGCAATACTGAACTGCATGATGTGAATTGCCATACTAACAGTATTTAATAAGTGTTTTTCAGATCAAGACAGTGATGATGAAACCAAAGCTAGCCTTCTTCGAGTGGCGCCTGACAACTTCTTCGAAGTTGATGTCTTTAACTCACAAACAGTGGTCATGAAATGCACTTGTACCATTTTTCCTGCCCTGGGAGACTGTTGTGACAAAATGAACTTAATGAACTTTTCAAAGGATGGTCCACTGATTAAGATTAATTACTCCTGGGTATATATGTACATATGTGCATATATATATAGTAGTAGTGATTAATTAGATTGTGTTGATAGATTGTATTGATAAGGTTTAAGCATTCAGTGAATGGCATATTATAAGGGGTGGAATGTCCTGGTTTTGTTAAAAACAAGTTTCTCTTTCAGTGAATTTTGCCTGTCAGCTACAGCCCTCGTATTAACTGCATTTTCCTGGAGAACCAGACACATGTTTTGGTAAAACCTAGCAATGGAATGCAAACTTATTGATAAGCATGGATGGACATCTCGCGAGAGGGGCGACGAGAAACAACTGACCAACGATGTATAACATTCCATTCACGTGAATACTTCATATAAAATGGGAGATCACGAGGATCTCGTCCCTTTTTTTTTCCTCTTTTCCCTATGGCCAACATTAGGAGAGGACCTTGCTAGTCGTCCCTGCGAACTGAGGCCTAGTGACAGACTGAATCCAGCTCTGGTTGGCTGTGGAGTCTAATCCAGGACTTTGGGTGCCGGCTCTGCAGTTGCTGAGACTTTCAAGATTGGTTTTGTATATTTTGTATTATTTTCTCTATTCTTATTAGTAGCATTAGTAAAACATTGTTATTTTTTCCAAACTCTCTTCTCTCTGTCCTCCTTTACCTCCCGATCGCCTGTCCTGAGTGGAAGGGGGGAGAGGGAGGGGCAAAAGGGGGAAGTGGGGGGGAGAGGGGGTTAACAATACATCTGCCAGGGTTTTATTGTCACCCCGCAATCTTAACCCTCGACACCTGTCAAGCTCTGTCAAGCCCTGGCAGGCTCTGTCAGGTTTTGTTAGGCTCTCTCAGGCCCTGTCAGGCTTTGTTGAGCACTGTTGGGCTCTCTTGGGCTCTGTCTATCCATGTCGGGCTCTGTCGGGTTGTCAAACTTTCGCGGGCTATGTCAGGCTTTGTCAGCCTCTGTCAGGTACTGTCCGGCCCTGCTGAGCTCTGTTCGTCTCTGACGGGCTTTGTTTGCCCCTGTCAGTCTTTTACAGGCCTTGTCGATCCCTGTCGGGCTCTGTCAGGTTTATCGGGCTCATTCAGGCTCTGTCGGGCTCTAACGGGCTCTGTCGGGCTCTAACGGGCTCTGTCAGGCTTTGTGTAACTCTGTCAGGCTTTTTTGGGCTCTGTCATGCTCTGTTGGGCTCTGTCAGGACCTGCCAAGCTTTGTCAGGGTCTGTAGGGCCATGTCAGCCTCTGTAATGCCCTGTTGGGCTCTGTCAGGCCTTGTCGGGCTCTGTTGGGCTTCGTTGGGGTCCGTTGGGCACTGTCAGGCTTTGTCAAGCTCTGCCATGTTTTTTGGTCCCTGTTGGGCTTTCTCAGGCCATGTCGGGCTCTGTCCTGCCCTTTCAAGTTCTGTCGGGCTCTGTTGACCTCTGTAAGGACCTGTCAGGCTCTGTCAGGCCTTGTCAGGCTCTGTCAGGCTTTGTCAGGCATTTTTAGTCTCTGTCAGGCCCTATCAGGCTTTGTCAGGCTCTGTCTGGCTTTGTTGGGTACTGTCAGGCCCTGTCAAATTCTGTCAGGCCTTGTCGGGGTCTGTCAAGCTCTTTCAGGTAATATTGGGTTTTGTCAGGCTTTGTCGAGCTTTGTCAAGTTCTGTCAGGCTTTGTCGGACACTGTCAGGCTCTGTCAGGCTTTGTTGGGCTATGTTTGGCTTTGTCGGGCTATGTTTGGCTTTGTCGGGCTCTGTCAGGCACTGTCGAACTTTGTCAGGCTTTGTCAGGCTCTGTCAAGCTCTATCGGGCTCTGTTGGGCTTTATCAGACTCCGTCGGGCTCTGTCAGTCTCTGTAAGGCTCTGTCGGGCTTTTTCTGGCTCTGTTCTGCCCTGTTGTACTCTGTCAGGATCTGTCAGCTTCTGTCAAACTGTGTATGGCTCTGTTGGGCTTTGTCAGGCTCCGTCATGCTTTGTTGGGCCCTGTCAAGCTCTGTCTATCTTTGTCGGTCCTTGTCAGGCTCTGTCTATCTGTGTTGGGCTCTGTCAGGATTTGTCAAACTTTCGCAGGCTGTGTCAGTCTTTGTTGGCTTCTCTCAGACCCTGTCAGGCTCTGTCGGACTCTGTCAGGCTTTGTCGGGCTTTCTCAGGCTCTGACGGGTCCTGGCGGTGTCTGTCAGGCCCTGTCAGGCTTTGTCAGGCTCTTTCCAGCCCTTTCGGGCTCTGTTGAACCCTGTGGGGCTCTGTCAAGTTTTGTCGAGCTCTTTTGGGCTCTGTCAGGGTTTGTCAAACTCTGTTGGGCTTTGTCGGCCTCTGTTGGACTCTTTTGGGCCCCTGTCGGGCTTTTTCAGGCTCTGTTGAAGACAGGGATTAGGAAGCAGAAGTGAGGAAAAGAGGCCACTCTAGTTTCTGATCATTTTTGTCCTCTGTATCTTTGGATATTTCGCCTGTATATTGTTGCGACAAATCATATCCATCAAAACTTCAGCTGGTAAAAGGTAAAAGATCGTCCTTTCTGCTGTGTTTTGTGTCCTAGGACAGGTAAACTTAGCTGCTGTTTTAAAATTACAGGCATCTGATAAGTAGGCCAAAGTTTTGGAGTAATATCTTCACCTCTTACATCTGGGAACATGACAAAAAGCAGAGCAAGAGCCGTACTGGGGCTCCTTTAGTTTGTAAATATACACAGTTTCTAAAATCTACATAACTAATGGAGTTATTTAGGGTATTATTTTACAAGGAAGTGCATCAGACAGTGACACAGACAATAAACTATAGTAATTAGGCTTCTAGCACCGTATTTAAACAGCAGGGCTGCTGAAAAGCCTGCAAAAAGCAAAATAATAGGTAGATAATGCAATTATCTCTTCTTGTTTGTAAAATTACCCCATTCATGATTTCTGAAGGGGTGTTTCAATACTTTTCTAAGTTGCAATTAAACGCTGATGTGATTAATCATCACAAAGCTTTCTGGAATGAGGCACTTCACTGGGAGTCCTGGCAGGTTTGTGTTGCAAAAATTTCCAAGAATGGGTCAATAATCCTATTTTGTTGTGAATCGTTAAGAAAAAATAAGTCAGAAAACAGGTGAAATAGAGATCACCTGCTGGGATGCTAAGAAGCGCTCAAAGCCTTATTTAGGAAAAATAAGTTGACAGAAATGAAGGAAATCCTCACATGAGAGAACAATATATATATCAAGGAAGTTTAACTTCTGCAAATCTAGTCTTAAGATCGTCTGCATTACAGATGTCCAGGTTTATTTAAATATTATTGAGGAAGAATCAAGAAATCACTATTTGAAAAAAATAACATTCAAATAATCTAATTTAAAATTAGATTTCTTTACAGGAAGGTCTAAATGTGACATGGTACCTTCCCTGTGTTGTTTCGGGAGCTGGATGCCAAGAACTTCAAAAGTTGAAATACACCTGTAAAATACTGCAATTACGTGCAAAAAAAAAAAAAGTTCAGAAAGTTTTATGTTGCCAATTCTTTTGATGGACCTGATTCTGCAGGCAAAGGAAATTCTGGTGGGTTGAATGGAACATGATCAGCCTCTCAGGATGTCGACACTGACAGTGAATTCTGTGCAAAATGATCTTTATTCAGATGTGTTAATATTCACAAAGCCAATCTAATGATAGTAATACAATATAATGTTATTACCCAAATACAGCAATTGCACCTCAGCCTTCTGTACAATGCAGAACATCATTGCTGAAAGAAGAGTCTTTTCAGAGGCTGCTGGTAAAGGAAATGAAGAGAAATTTAATTAACACTTAGATTAACTAAATCTGGCTTCCATGAGAACTAATTCTGTTCCATTGAACTAATACATGAAAGGATTATCTCCCTTGTGCAGTTTCCTGATTGTTAGAACATGCTCGATGAATCAAATAATATTTTAGGTTTCACAGACTGTCATTATTTTTGCTTTTCAGTGAGCCTGACTGAAGTAATTTAACTGAAATAATCTCAAAAACCACATTTGCTACAGTGATTTTCTTGCCTTATGAATATTTTTTAGCTCATAGTGCTCTATCTTTCTTTCATTGTTGTATTTGAAACATAAATTCTTTGAAATGTTGTGAAAAGATGTATTTATACATAGATAAATGTAGCAATACTTGTATTTTGCATGAGGATTGTTTATCAACTCATTTTTTGTGCAGTCTTACCTCTTTTATAGCCACTCTGTTGGCTGTGCACCATTTTTATTGCCGCAGTGGTCCAATCAAACACTACACGAACATGAAGCCAAAGATTTTTGCTTTTTTGTGCCAACGTATATGAAGTGGTTACACCCACCTTTGCACTTGCACCATTTGCATACGCGCTGTTTGCTCACACACACAGTTTACAGGTTTTATAGGTATGTCTAAGATCCGGGTTCCGTATTTAGTGTCACGCACTGCGATACTGTCGTGGGGGGGTGATTTAGGGTTCTGCTCACTGCAGAACAATGTTTAGATTTCTCAAAGAGTCTGTATTTTAGAGCTCCATAAGCAAACTTTCAGGGGAGGCCTGTACCCATTCGCAAAAGCAAACTTTCAGGCATTCCCTCCCTGATAACCGTTCGCTCTGGTGTCTATGTTTAAAGCTCCAGTGGCAAACTTTCAGGTGAGACCTGATAAAGGTATGCAGAGCAGACTTTCAGGAGACAAAATACTCAGAAAAAAAAGAAATTTTAAAGGAGTAGAACAGCAGGAGGGCTGGCTCAAGCTGGGTACCTGCACATAGGTCCAACCCGAATATAGAAAACCATAGACCTTTATATCTTTACAAACCATTCGCACCATGATTCAGTCCAATAACAATATTTCACTTTGGGGTCTTTTTGCTTCTCATTAGATCCTTTTCTCTGATTCCACGTGGGCCTTTGTTTTGTTCAGCTGTATGTTTATAGTCCATATCCTTGCAGGTACTTGGGTGATACTGTTGTGGGTGTCTATTATAGGCCACCAGATCAGGATGAGGAAGTTGATGAGGCCTTCTATGGGCAGCTGAGAGCAGCCTCGCAATTACAGGCCCTGGTTGTCATGGGAGATTTTAACTACCCTGATGTTTTCTGGAAGGACTACTCAGCTAGCCAGCCACAGTCCAGGAGGTTCCTCCAGTGCCTTGACAATAACTTCCTGATGCAAACGGTGGATGAGCCAACTAGAGGAGGACCACTGCTGGATCTCATCCTCACTAACAAGGTGGGTCTGGTTGAAGCGGTAAAGGTTGAGGGCTGCCTTGGCTGCAGCAACCATGAGATGGCAGAGTTCAGGATCTCATGTGGCAGGAACAGAATACCTAGCAGAATCGCAACCCTGGGCTTCAGTAGGGCCAACTTTGGCCTTTTCAAGCAATTCCCATGGGAAAAGGTACTTGAAGGTAAAGGGGCCCAAGATAGTTGGTTAGCATTCAGGGACTGCTTCTTCCAAGCTCAAGATCAGAGCATCCCAACATGTAGTCAAGGAAGGGAGCTAGGAGACCTGCTTGCTTAAACAAGGAACTGCTGGGCAAACTCAAATGGAAGAGAATTTACAGATCATGGAAAGAGGGGCTGGCCACTTGGGAAAAATATAAGGCTGTTGTCAGAGGATGTAGGGAGGCCTCCTTAGAATTAAACCTTGTGAGAGGGGTCAAGGACAACAGGAAGAGCTTCTTCAAATACATGGCAGATAAAACACTAGAGGCAATGTAGGCCCACTGATGAATGAGGTGGGTGCCCTGGTGACAGAAGATACAGAGAAGGCAGAGTTACTGAATGCCGCCTTTGTCTCTGTGTACTCTGACGGAGGCTGTCCTGAGGAGCCCCATACCCCTGAGGCCCCAGAGGAAGTCAGGACAATGGAGGAGTCTGCCTGGGTTGATGAGGACTGGGTTAGGGACCAATTAAGAAATCTGGACACCCATAAATCCATGGGTCCAAATGGGATGCACCCGCGGGTGCTGAGGGAGCTGGCTGAAGTCATTTCTAGGCCACTCTCCTTCATCTTTGCTAAGTCGTGGGAAACAGGAGAGGTTCCTGAGGACTGGAGGAAAGCAAATGTCTTTCCAGTCTTCAAAAAGGGCAAGAAGGAGGACCCGGGTAACTATAGACCAGTCAGCCTCACCTCCATCCCTGGGAAGGTGATGGAATAATTTATCCTTGGTGCCATCTCAAGGCATATCAAGGATAAGAGGGTGATTAAGGGCAGTCAACATGGCTTCACCAAGGGGAAGTCATGCTTAACCAACCTCACGGCCTTTTATGAGGACATAACCAGGTGGATAGATGATGGCAAAGCAGTGGATGCGGTCTATCTTGATTTCAGTAAAGCATTTGACACAGTGTCCCACAACATCCTCACTGCTAAATTGAGGAAGTGTGGACTGGACGATTGGGTAGTGAGGTGGACTGTGAAGTGGCTGAAGGGAAGAAGCCAGAGAGCTGTGACCAATGCGGCAGAGTCTAGTTGGAGGCCTGTATCTAGTGGAGTCCCTCAAGGGTCAGTATTGGGACCAGTACTATTCAACATATTCATCAATGACTTGGATGAGGGAATAGAGTGCACTTTCAGCAAGTTTGGTGATGACACCAAACTGGGAGGAGTGGCTGACACGCCAAAAGGCTGTGCAAGACCTAGACAGGCTGGAGAGTTGAGCAGGGAAAAATTTAATGAAATATAACAAGGGCAAGTGTAGGGTCTTGCATCTGGGCAGGAACAACCCCAGGTTCCACTATAAGTTGGGGAACAACCTATTGGAGAGCAGTGTAGGGGAAAGGGACCTGGGGGTCCTGGTGGACAGCAGGATGACCATGAGCCAGCACTGTGCCCTTGTGGCCAGGAAGGCCAATGCCATGCTGGTATGTATTAGAAGGGGAATGGTTAGTAGGTCCAGAGAGATTCTCCTTCCCCTCTACTCTGCCCTGGCGAGACCGCACCTGGAATATTGTGTCCAGTTCTGGGCCCCTCAGTTCCAGAAGGACAGGGAACTGCTGGAGAGAGTCCAGCGTAGGGCAATGAAGATGATTAAGGGAGTGGAGCACCTCCCTTATGAAGAAAGGCTGAGGGAGCTGGGTCTCTTTAGCTTGGAGGAGACTGAGGGGTGACCTCATTAATGTTTATAAATATGTAAAGGGTGACTGTCATGAGGATGGAGTCAGGCTCTTCTCGGTGACAAGCAATGATAAGACAAGGGGCAATGGATACAAACTGGAACACAGGAGGTTCCACTTAAATATGAGAAGAAACTTCTTCACAGTGAGGGTGACAGAGCACTGGAAGGTTGTGGAGTCTCCTTCTCTGGAGACATTCAAAACCCACCTGGACACATTCCTGTGTAACCTCATCTAGATGTTCCTGCTCCGGCAGAGAGATTGGACTAGATGATCTTTTGAGGTCCCTTCCAATCCCTAACATTCTGTGATTCGGTGATTCTGTGATACTGTTTTGTCTGAATAAATAATTTCTTCTTAAGTGTGAAGTAGGCCCCATTTTGCAGATGTCTGTAATGTCTCCACATTATCCTTGGAATGTTATTTTTCCCAGTCAGTTCCATTTTTCCCAGCAAAGTGCAAACTAGACCTTTTCTTATAAGTGTCCAGTGTAGTTTGTAGTTGCTTTTGGTAAATATGAGCAGAACTTTACAGCTTAAAATTTTACCAAATCCAGTTTACCAAGTAACATGAAGCAAAGAGTATATTAAAAATCATACAACCTTATATCTCTAAATAAATACTTAGTGTGCATCTACTTAAGCTAAATGATTAATATTAAACTTAAATTGGGCTCATCCACTAACCTGTGAGTAGTAAAACCATTGCCATACAGCTCACTTATTTAGCAGGGAGAGCTCAAAGTGGGCTCATCTAGGCTGTTGTATTTATAGAATGAAGTGGTTGACTCATAGTCAAATCCAGTAGGAAAAGTCTGCATGAGACTCCCTGTGCCCACAAGTTACCAGTGTTCAGTTGCTGTTCTACTTCCCTGTGGGTCTCCTGGAAGGAGTTCTTGGCCTGGCTGCAGGTCAGGCCTTTACCTCCTCTGGAGCCTGGACCAAACTGCTGCTGGTTTGGCTGGGGGGGTCAAATGCATCTGCCACAGGATTATTCATATTGTGAAGGGGTTTCTTTTTGAAGGGACTAAAGGGTAGTTATAGAACCAGCTGCTGATAGCGTTTAAAACACCTCAGAAATTGAGGTTACCAAAGGTATAAGCAATGATTTAAAGCTGTGTGAGGGCAGGATTGTGTCTGGTCAGTCCTCCCTCAGACACCTGCTGTTGGTGCCTCCAGTTACCTCAGGTCCCGCTTCCTCCAGTTACCTCAAGTGTCACTGACTGAAAAGGCGGGCTGCAGGGGAGGTGAAGCCGTGGCACCCAGCCCGTGCCCCCGACCACCCCGCGAGTTCCCAAGAGCAGCCTGTACCCATGGGAAAGGCTCACCCGGAGTTCACGACCCGTCCGTGGCAGCCTCCCCGCGCCGGACTACACTTCCCAGCGTGCCCCGCGGCACCGCTCCTCCCCTGACCAATCCCTGCCACCTTGTGCGCATGCGCGCCGGGACGTGCTGACGACGTGAAAGGCTAGTAGGTAGTGGTGGTTGTGGAGATGTTGATTGGGTTTTGTCGGGTCCTGGGTCTTCGGTATTGGTCACCTACCTGCCAGTACGGCGGTTTTCGTGCGAGCAGACAGGCGACGCTGACGGGGTAAGCAGTAGTTCCTCCGGGCCCGCCCCTTGGCGGGGGCTGGGGGGCGGCTGAGAGGTGCGGGCGGTGGCGGGGGACCTCTGAGGCTCTGCCAGCTCCCGGTGCTGCGTGGGGAGCTGACACACGCCCTTAAGCGTCCCGGTCGTCCCCTTGTTCCGACATCTGTCGTTGCTCGGCACCATATCGCGATAGGGCATCGTGGCGGCGGGGAGTTCCCGATCTCCTCAGCCGAGTGTTCGCTCCCGGCCCACTGGTACCCGCTGGGACCCTCCGCGTATTCCTTTCCCGGGTCATGGAGTTGTCCCCATTGTTCCTTCATACACGGTCAAAGCCCCAGCGAGCGAGGTTCATACCTCTGTTTCTTGTTTTGTGCTCGTAATGGCAGTTATTAGTAAAAAGACTATAAAATAGTGTATTTTCATTTCTGCTTTTGTGAACGGGATAGTTTTTATAGTGCTCAATTGTTGCATTTGCAATATAATGAGTCTGCTCAGTTTGCCTCTGCTTCCTGGTCGCTATTGCCGATTTGTTTTCATATTCTGAAGGCTCATGCTTAGCAGGACTGGGAAAATATTTAGCTTTTAAAAAGGAATTTGTGTCGTAGTTGCCATCAGGTTTTGTCTTGGATGCCTTCATGCCACATATTGTTTATATATATTTTTCTAAGCTTTTGTGCTAAGCGAAGTGAATTTATGAGGCTATTATCTGATTTCTTTCGTGGCATGTTCTGAGGGATAATGTGCTGGGCTGCGATTATAATAATTCAGGTGTTAGTAGAAGTAAGTAGATTGTTAATGTTTCCTGCACTGAGCGCTTTTTGAGTGCAGGGAAGTGTAAAGAAGCCCCTGGGTGGTTTGGTCAAATTTCCTAATGCATGTGGCTGGGTTGTGTAATCCTCCCTTTTGTCAATTCCCAAGTAAAAACTGTTGAAATTGCTCCAGTTGGAGTGAATTAAAAATGGTTGTTGCTCCTTAGATTGCCAGGAGCTCAAGCAGGCGTTGTTTTACTCTATCCCTGAGCTGTTCTCTGTTTTCACGTCACCGCTGTGTCAGGAGAAACCCATGGATGGTCCTGGGGATGCGGTACCCTGCTCAGCACTCTCACCTGGCTGAAGGAGCCATCAGCTCCTCTTCTTCCAGTCCTGCTTAGTGTTTTGGTGATAAATTCAGTTTAAAAAAAAAAAAGAAAAAAGAAAAAAAAAAAGGCTTATAGCAAATTAATACTAAATTGAGCTGGCTCTGGTGCTTCCAGAAGAAGATTCCAGGATGTTTTTAACATCCTGGTGACTGACAGAAGGTGTTAAAAGAATCCTGTTTGGTGGCTGATGAACTGTTGTTAAAGTGGATGGTTAAACATGATGAAGACATTTCTTCAGAGTGTATTCTCTAGAGTGGAAAGCTTCTTGTACCTTACAGTAATTGTGCACTTTGGTAGGTGTCATTTCATTTGCAGTAGACCCTGGAGAGAGGTGATATAAATAATGATGTGTAGCATAATATAAAATTAGCTGTACATACAAAACATTTAAAGCAGAGACAACTCTTGTACAAATAAGCATAATGCTCAATTGCGGGCAGATGCCAAAATAATTATATAACCTTTGAAATATAGCAATACACACTAATATTTAAAAAAATGCAGGCCTTTTAATGAATATCTAAGCATCTTGCTGAAGCTCATAAGGTATTATTTTTCTTTTTGAAACATCTCTTTGACCATTAGATTAGTTGTATTTATACCTGAGACTGCAATACGGAGAAAATCTTAAATATGTGTAATGGTAATCTTAATACCCCTTCTGTAAAGAGATAAATATACCAAACTAGCAGCTACTTAGATTATTAAATTGTAGTAGGTTTAACATGACTTTTGTTATATCCAACCCAGCTGCCCATTTTAATTACGGCAGTAACTGAGTGAATTACTGTAAATTGATTTTTAGTTAGGTATACTGAGTATAAACAAAAAGGGGGGGGGGAATAAATTCATCAACATTTTCATATTAAGTAAAGTTTCCAACACCGTAATCCATTATAGATTATCAGGTAGTTTGTGTAAAATTGTGCTTTTGAAAATTGTTGCTGTATTTGTGGTTGTGGTAATAAAAGTCTGGTTTTGGCCATGGGAAGAAGATACGGTCAAACCAGTAATACTGGTACCGATATGCAGTATGTTCTTAAGCCGTGAAGTTCAGTCTCAGTATGGGTTGTGTATATTTTGATTAGTCTTTTAAATTTTTTTTAAGCTCCATATTCCATTGATATTCTTGTCAAAAGTTCAATTTGTTCTTCTCATTTTATAGTCCCCCCCCCCCCCCCCCCCCCAATCTTTCTTTCCTGCTATGATAGGATGTATTTCTAAAGCTGATGCTGTCATTCTACTCTCAAATTATTAGGACTGATGCAGTAATTATTTAATGAAATGTTATTAGTGGAATTATGTAGGAGGTCAGAAAAATGCTCTTTAGAGTTTTTGAACCTTCAGGGAGATTTGGCCGCAAGTATCATGTTTTAGTGTGGGAGTGGAACTAGCAGCATTAAAAAAGGACAAAATTAGGGAGATCTTGTGGAATTTATACTAATGAACTAGAGACATGTTTTGTTGCATATGTGGCAATTAAACATAGAATACTTAAATGCTAGAAATGCTTATTGTTTTTATTCTGAGGCAAAAGGTTGGAACAGAAAGAAGGAATGGCATTTTTATGTGAAGCTTTTTTGGATCTTGTCTAACTTTAGAGAAAAGCAGTTTGAGCAAGGTTTTTATTTATTATTTTTTTTTCCCCTATGAGTCGATAATTCTAGTTCAGGACAAGTCTGTGAAGGTGACTTGTAGTTCATCTGAAAAAGCTATTTTGAGCTTAGTAAACATCTCCTTAGTGATCAAATGAATAGATTTGATCACCACAACAGTAACTTGTTGGATAGTGATTACATGTTATTATAAAGAATGAAAGAAAATGTGTGTTGAGATAGTACTGAGAAAATACAGAAGTTGTAAATCTCAGTCTCATTTATAGAATGTAGGTTTTCATTTTTCTGTCACCTGCTTTTCAGAACACTTTATGAAGAATCAGCAAACCGTGGTCTTTAGGGTAAACTGATAAAGAAAAAGGTAGTTTTCTTGTTTAGTCAACAACCAGAGTGTTTGGCCTTGCTCACATCCTATTTCTTCTGCTTGAAATATTCTACCTAACCAAGAAGGTCTTGAAAAATCCCTTCATCACTTGTGAGCAGAACAACTGTCCTGTGGGTGAGATGTCAAGTAAGCAAACTGTGCTCTTCAAAATTAAATTTTTTTTGTTCATCCAGCACAATAAACAGTGGACAAGTCTGATTAAACTATCTTGGGAGCTACCTAAAGACTTTAAGATGCGGCTTTCTTTTTCTTGTATTTAAGTATTGTATGGACCAATTATGTTGCATTTCTTATTAGTGTCCAAAAGTATGTCTGTCCTAAGGTCTTGAACTTTAAGGAAATATATTTTGGTCCCTGGTGAATGGTTAGTGTGCTGTGCTGCTGCAAAAATATATTAAAGGACTGTTGATACGGTGGAGACAGCGGCCATCAGACTTGGTAGAGTCTGAAAAACGATAGAGGAGAAATAGAGAACTTGACCAATATCTAGAACACTATGAAATAAGATATTTGTCCCAGGTTGCGAAGATTAGACCCATTTATGGTCGACCAGGTTCTCTTCAAGAGCACATAGGTTGTATTTTTGACAAAACTCAGCTCGTCTGTTTCTTTCTGCTTTGCACAAAACCTTTTTTTTGTGTTTTTCTTTTTTGATGCTTTTATGTGTTTAAATGCTGTGTTAAAATAAGAGGTGTGGGAAAAGGGAATCAGAGAAAGGAGTGGTGGCCAAATACACGGTAGAAAAGTGGAGGAAAATCGCAAAGCAGTACAGTGAAAAGTAAAATAAGCTGAAACAGTCTTTCTGGTGTAACTCATTAACTTAAAACCAGTAGGAAATGCTTTTAATTTCTAGTTGTGAAAGATGCATTTATTCTATTCTGAAATCTCCCATGCTACTTGGTAATAAGTGACTGGCATGTAAAGAAGAGATAAATTCTTAGTAGTAGTTTGATTGCATTTGATGATTGCCAGGCATTAAGGTATAGCTGAAATATTTTGACTCCTTAACATGCTTTACAAAAAAAGATTATTTCAGTGTTTTTTCTCTTGATTAAAAATGGCAAAAGGTCCTAAATTCTGAGGATTATAAAGATTATTTTTTTTATGAAGATCCCTTTTACGGACATAGATTCTCATTGCTGTACATTTCTCCATTGTTAGTTTTGTTTAGCAAAATTTTACCATTTCAGTTGATAAAACTAAAATCCTTACACTTTCGTACCTTGTTTTAGAGTATATGCGAAGTTTAATGAATGATCTCTTGGTATGAATAAAATATTTGTATAACTGTTTTTTACCTTTGAAGAAAGATCAAATCACTTTTTTGTTGTGTTTTTTTTTTTTTTTTTTTTTTTCTTCCAGCCTCACTAACAGCACCAAAACTTCCCCAAATAGTGCAGTTGAATAAACACTTAATATGTCAGGAAAGCTGCAAACCCATCCTTATTAAGGGAGCTTTTCTTTCTTGATATTTAAGTGTGTGTGTCGGAAAACTAAATTAACTATAATTTGAATTAAAAGCTCTACTTACTGCTTGTTGGCTTATTTTCTGGAGGTGAGCAGAAAGCAGTTGGAGGGTGTGTAGATAAGAGAAATTATAGTTTTGCTGCTGAAATTAAAGATTATTTTTTGGCATATTTTTTTGGTGTGTTTTTTTTTGGCATTTACAGCATGAGTTATCATTTTTATGGTGAGATCTGTTAGTCCTTTTCTGGTACCTTTGGGTATGTGTGGTACCCAACTTGATTTTCTCTTGGAAAATTGGTCTGTATAGACACCATTGGTATTTCTAGCAGCAATTAAAGTTAATGAAAAGATTCTGATTTTTGATCCTTAGACACTCAGATACATTGTGTGGACACTAAAATTAAAATATTGGCACTGAATAATATCTATGGTTACTATATCTTCTGCATTTTCTGTTGCATGAAGAATTGTATGTATTTATTGCAGTAGCCTCATAAATGCAAGGGAAGTTTTATGTTAGGATTTTGTGAGGCATTTTAATGTCTCACAGGTGAAATATGGTCTGAAATGTACAGTTAGTTCTTGGATACAAGTGGGAATTAGCCAAAAACCTCAGTGCAGCAGCTGTGTTAATACTTGAAAAAGCAGAATTACATCTTATATGTTCTCATTTTTACAGCTATATCAGCTGCTTTGCTTGAAAGGAAAACAATGTGCATTTGTTTTAGTTCCTAAAATTGTAAAGGTAACCTAAGTGTTATATGTGGAAATGAAATTTTGTTAGGCTTTCAAATAGCATCACTTCTTAATTTTATTTTCATATGGTTGCGTTAAAGACCTAGCTTAGAGACCAGATCTCAGATGGTGTGGTAAAATTGTCTGCATGACCACCTCATATTCTTAGGCTTTAAAGTACTAATTAAAAAAAAAAATAAATATAATATGTATTATTCAGGTTGTCTGTGGACTCAGCCAGACCATCATGGCAAGAATAGTTTTGGAAGGGGGAGCTGGTTATACTGGATGAATTAGTATAATATTGTGAAAAATGCAGTTGTGATTTGTGCTAAGATGTTTAATGTTTACAGATATAACCAAATGAGGCACGGACTCTGAACTTGGAAAAGGAAAAGGTGGTTAAGTTCTATGTAAAAAGTTATGAAACTTGTTTAGGAAGTTATATTGATAGAGGGAACTAACACTTTAAGGGTTAAGCAACTATATAATAAGGGCCTACTAACAAGCTAACATTTTAAACCACATTATTAATATCTAGTTTAGAGCTGTATGTAACTAATTGTGCTAAAAAAAGCAGGACTTCATTAAATGCTGAGATAAGAAGTTCTACAGCACCAGCTGCAACCTTGAGGAGACAAGATAGCCAAGATTTACAGCAAAAAGGGGGCGCCAGTCTGGTTTCAGTCGGTTTGGTAGCTTGGGTTCCAGCCAGTTCCTCCTAATGAGCCAAAGGTAAAAAGTCCACTGTGACGAAGCTGAAGGAGCCTTCATCCAAAGACCCCTAAAGACCCTTCCTCAAATTCATCAAGTGACACTGCGCAGGCGCAACAGGGGAGGGTCAAGGAGGGGAATATGTAAATGGTTATCTGAGACTCATTTTAATAAAAAGCGGGAAAGGTCATGAATATGTATAGGCGTTTCTGGGGTCATTATGAATATGTAATACCATACTGTATTTAAGCACACTTCTTATTGTTAAAAGTACCCGCGCACCCAGTGCTGTTTTGCTTATGCTCTAATGAACACGTTTTTACGGAACACAAGGAAATGGATTAAATGTTGTTTATCCATAGAAAAAGCGTAAGTTATTTATTTCAATATCAATTAAGTTGAGACCAGTAGGAGATTTAATACTTAATGGAACTATAAGTACTTGTCTAAAATTCTTGAAATAGAAGGTTTAGAGAGCATTGCAAGTTTGGACAGTACACATGTTGTACCTTGAGTTACATTTAGGAGCTCAGACACAACATGTATGTTGCTGAATTGCTTTTAAATTGAAGAGAAAAAATTACATTCTTGTGAACATTGTTAATAATTAATATTAATCTTTTTGAAGGGACAGTAAACTTGGGATATATCTCTACTCCTCGCTCTTTGAGATTGGAATGAGTCCTGATGTGCAGAACAAACTCCCTCGTGGTTGCTCTGGACTAGCTGCTGCTGTGTCCTGCAGCCAAGTTCAGGACTAAACAGATGTTGGGTTTAACAGAGTGTGACACTGTGATTATGTAGGGGTGTTCCCAGCTTACTTAGAGTTTTTGGTAAAGGTAATAATAGTGTTAAACTAAAAGACTTGCTAATAAATTATGTCTAATTATTTTTTTTTTTTAGCAAATAATTAGCTTGATTGCTTTTCAAGAGAAGACAACTTTTTTTTTTTTTAATGAAACCATGCATTTAGTGTATTTCAGAAAAAAAAAATTAGATTTCTTTGGTAATTTACTGCTGGGGTTGGGACTGATGATTTGATGATTTTTTTTTGTTTGTTTGTTTTTTTTTGTTTTGGTTTTTTTGTTGTTTTTTTTTTGTTTTTTAATGAAAAGGGTTTTCTTCTTATTTGGTGTTTCTCGTGGCTCTCCCACTTCATCATGTGAGGAAAGAGAATCTATTGAACAACCTTCTGCTCAGAAGTGACTGAGATTCCCTGGAGTTGCAAGGGGGACTGTTGTGAAAGTCATGGGTAAAAATTTAAAATTTAAAAAAATAGCAATTAATATCATGTTGTGTTTCAAATACTGACTAACGTTTTATGTCTTATAAAAATTTGAACCTCTACTGCCTTAACTAGTGTTAGAGACACAGCGATAATGCCTTTTAAAAGCAATTTGCAAATTTAAGTGGTTACATGTTTTATTGGAGTGATTTTTTTTTTTTTTTTTTTTTTTTCTTCCAGCTAAGGGCAGCTGTTTTGAAAAGAAACATGTCTGCTCTTTAAAAACATGTTTGAAAATGTTTTAAGGTGGTGAGTGGAGAACAGTATCTATCTTGTAAATGTGTTGGAGATCATGGATAACATGTAACCATCAAAGTTAAAGCATTTGGGTTAATCTGTTACCATTGCTAAAACTCTTAAGTCTTGATTTTTTTTTTTTTTTTTTGTGTGTGTTGCTATTATTTTTAAATTATTTTAGACATTTTTCCTGCAGGATATTCAAGAAATCTGAAGAACAGACTTATTTCCTCTGTCGCCTGGAGTTCCTAAGAAATGTTTTTCTGATTTAAAGCTGGGCTTATGGCACTTAAGATTGTAGGAGCTCAAGGTGCTCAGACTGCATCATAAAATCATCACAGAGCACAAAACCAGCACACTTTGAGATAATATAAGTTAATGATGGAAGGAGTTAGAAATAATGTACAACAGGTATAATGAAGCTAAGTATGGTCATCTCTATTAAGTATCAGTAGAACAGAGATTTTTACTTTAGAGGAGTATAGTGAATAGAATATTTTGGGAGAGAAAAAGCCCCTGGGATATAACAGAGAGGAAAAAAAATGTTTATTTGAATGCTCGAAGTTGGCTCACGAATGAGTAGAAGGCAAAGCTCACAAAGTCCATGTATCTACTAATTACTTTACAAGTATTTATCTAGCAATTGGATTCTTTTGATTGATTTTTCTGTTTAATCTCTACCTTTGAAATAAGGTCAATGAATATTAAAGGTAGCGTACTTTAAGTCTCGTGGTTGTTCTGTTGTTTGTGGTGGGTTTTTTTCCTTCCTTTGAGGCAGTAAAATTTATATTCAAGTAAGATGCATTCATTCTGTTCCATGAGTACATATTAAACCAAATTTCTGGTAATCTTCTTAAAATAATTACATTTTATAATCCCTTAATGTTTCTCTACAGAATTCCCTGGCACAAACTTCCATTTTCACTCATAGACCACTTTTAAATTTTTCTTCCTGTCCCCATGACAGAAATGACTTCTGCTAATTCTGTAGACACTATCTTCAGAGCTTTGTGCCAAATGAGACATAAATGAGGTTATGATGATTGTCTCTCTCTTCCCTTTGGTTAGATATAAAGGGGGGGGTGGTAGAAACTGAGCTGCTTTGTAAAAATGAATTCCACAGGTGCACGATGGCAGAACTACAGTGGTGCAGTTATAAAATTTGATATACTGAGTCAGTATAAAGTTTCATCTTGCTGTATTCTGTCTTCTAGAGCAGCTAATAGTGATGGTGGAGGATGGAAAATATCCTGTGTTCTGCTCTCAGTCTGTGCTGGCATTTTGTTGCTTTTGAAATATTTAGGTGCTGTGCATTTGCTGTAAATCTCAAATATAAATTCTTCAGATGGCCATAGTGATGGCTGCAAACATTGCAGCTTTTCATTCTATCCCTTAGTTTCTTTTTAGTAAGTGTTCCTCATTTTTATACTGTTCTTTATTACTATTAACTACTACTAGAATGGTATTTTCTGCAAGCAACTGCTTCTGCAAAGCTGATGAGTCTTAATCGGTACTGGAGTGATTCGTGAAACGGATCTTATATCTTTTTGAAGACCAAGGGAAGAGTTGCTACCAAGTAGTATCTTACATCTCCTAGTATAGCTGTTCCTGTTCTTATTTCTTTTATATAAATATAAACTTTAAAAGCTATTAGTCACAGTTATTTCTTCTCCAAAGATGGAAGATTATTGAAGCTGATGTCCTGGAACGATATAAGATGCTTAGGAGCATCCCTGGCACATAGTTAATAGTATCATGGTATTTTTTTCTTTAATTAAATTGTTTATAAAGGTAAGAAGTGCTGACATGCAGCATGGAGAATTGAAATCTCATCATTCTTGCACAGGTCAAGGACAACACAGCTGGTAATGAAGAGGTTTTGGACAATATCTCTACCAGCTTCTGTGGTGTTGCTTCAAAAAGCAGTTTTTTGATGTATGTATTTTTTAACTTTTCCCTCCTAGAAGGTGGGAGATTTCAAGGTGTAGATCATTGATAACAGGCAGGAATTTGCTCCATGATGGACTCCTTTTCTTGGCAATAGAAATAATTTTCTATCTGCACATATTCACTTGGAAAATATAGTTTTGAATAGCTTGTCAACTGGACACCCCTGTTTAAATTGTGAATTCTTTGCAGTTTTCCCCACTGGTTTCGATACAACTGTGACACTGTTCTTGTTGAGCGTGATTTATGAAAATCCAAGTGAGACAATGACTGAAGTATATAGCACAGTAATTTTTAACTTCCTTGGATGAAGAAGTCATTGTTGAAAGAAAGAAAAATCTTTTAAATGTCTTCCTATGTGCCTGTTTTCTACATTTTGGTAATTGTTCAAGGTGGTGAACTAAAACTACTGATTGCTAATTTAGGCTGTATAGATTCCTTATTAGTACAAAAGACTTAAACTAAAAAAAAAAAAATATTCAAAGAAATGAAAATTTAGAAAGGAATTTGCCAAATAAAGAAGATGGGAGCAAATAGCAGTAGCAGCATCAGTGAGCTTCTAGAAAACGAGTACTTAAAGAAATTAGCAGGAGCGGAACCTATCTCTGAGAATGACCCGTTCTGGAATCAGCTGCTGTCTTTCAGCTTTACCACTCCAACAAACAGGTAAAAGGGTTCTTGTTGAAAAACTAAACCTTGATTGTATATTTATAAGTCTGAAAGCAAATGAGTGGTTTTGTTAATCCTGTTCTAGGTAGCAGAGGAATAAATGCATGTGTAAAATGGACTGTTGTTTCTAATTTTGGAGGCTCTTCCACCACCTCTTCCATTCCTGTGGGTTCCTGTTTTCTTGGGTTTTTTTTGGGAAAGCCTCTGGAGTTGCTCAAGACTCTAACGTGATATTTCCTCTTGACTTACATTGAATTGCACATTTTCCATAACTTAATTTTAGGTTACCTGTTGAGTTTCTTAGTCTTTATGGCTTCCCCCCCCTCCCCCCTTTACATTTTACAAAGAAGCTTGGCATGTGTCCACAAAAATATTTTCTAAATATCTAAAATTCAAGTTCCATGTGTCTTTTCACTCCAGCAAGTGGTGTAGATGTAAACAGAATTAATATTTTTGTGAGGATCCACAGCACATGTCCAGAAATACAGAAAATAAATCCTTGTCCATTGCTAAATTCATTGGCCTATCTATTGATTATCAGTCTTAAAAGAACAGTCTGGTATTACTTAATACTTCTAATTATCACTTAAACTGTTTTTTACAGTTTACAATGTGACCTGATTATCTTCTGTCAGGTGAATGTCTCATTTGACCCCTTTATTATCCTTGCAAAGGATCTGGCTTTTTCACAAAGGATCGTAACAGACTACTTCTAACCACTTGTGTAACAGGTTTAAATAGGCCACAATGCATTACTGCTAAAATTTGGAACACTTTTCACCTTTAATAAATTGGAAATGTGTTTAAGGACTGTTCTGGCCAATTTGATTGCCATCTTTCAATTTTATTTTTTTTTTTTGTTTAAAACAGAGCTCCTGTCAAAATAAATGTTGGTTTTGGTTTTTTTTGGTTTTTTTTTTCAGAAGGTGAAAAACCAGTGCAGATTTGACTGCTCTGAGCTCTCAAGTTTTAAATATAAATCACTGATTGAATGAATAATGGGATACAATTTCTGGTGAGGTATAGTTTACATGTTATGTGACTTAACTCTGTGCTGTGTCTTGTGTGCAGTAGCTTCTGAAAGGCAAAAAAACCCACATTTATTTTCGAAATAATTAGGACCAGATCAGGCAGATCATATCTCCTACTACTGGGAGTAAGTGAATGTTCAGACAACTGGGAGGGGAAAATGTTTCCAGTTTTGTTTTAACGAGGCTTGAGCGTAGGTCAATCTTTAGACAGAAGCAAGGTGCTTTTTTTTTTTTTTTTTCTCTCGTGGATAGGAACTGTTTTTCACCTGTCCAACAGGACACAATTTAGGTTTTTTTCTCAAATAATACTTTTTTTACTTCCTTGAATTTTTGCAAAGATGGGACTGATACGATCCCCAGGTGGAAGGGGGTCCTATTCTCTGGATGCTGCTTCAGATGTACTTTTGTCCTATATATGACAGTACTATAGGGAAAGAAGAGAAAAACATGAAAAGCGAAGGTAGTAGGAGAATATATATGGTTGTAGGAAAACCAACCAACAATAAATAAGACAACAAAAACCAGCGACACGTGGGACATGGTGGGACTGGGGTTGCTTTCAGCGACGCGTTTACCTTGTTGTCATGAAGAAACAAGTATCTGTAAGGAAGGCAGAGGCTACTTGCGATATATTTAAGGGAAATTTGAATCTGTTTGTATAAGTTTGTGGGGTTTTGAACACTTTTCTGTGAGTATTTTCTCTCTGATGAGGAGTAAGCAAGTCATGCTTTGCTTTATAGAAGGTTGTCCGGATTAGCCCAGGTACTGCTGATCGCAGCTGCCAAAGGAAGATCTTTCGGGCTGCCAAACCCAGTTGGATCTTCCAAGGAACAATAGTTCTTTAATCCCCAAAATCAGAAACTCAGGGCCTTGAGAGTTGGTGAATTTACTGGTTTTCTACTCTAAGAAAAATGAGGGCATGATACCATATCTGATCTGATAATGGCATTGCTGTCTGTCTTCATTTCCTTATGCTTCGCTTTTCTCAGCACTTTATACCCTTTATTTCTTTGTTACTGTTTTGATTTTCTCCCATTCCCCTTTCAGTTGGGTTGATCTCTTCTCTGTTTATCTATTTCTCACCTTTCTGGTTTTCTCTCTTTTGCTTTCTCTTCCAATTGTATACGTTAATCTCTCTTTGTGTGGTTCTGTTTATAGTTCTTTATCATTTCTCATTTATGCAGCCACGTCTTCTTTACTTGGTTTATTTTTTCAGTTCATTTTGTCATTGAAATAAATAACTTAGGTTTTTTTCTATGGATCAACAACATTTAATCCAATTCCTTGTATTCCTTAAACACGTGTTCATTAGAGCATAAGCAAAACAGCGCTGGGTGCGCGGGGGATTCGCTCTGCCCAACACGCACACCTTTAAACAATAAGAAGTGTGCTTAAATACAGTAAGGTATTACATATTCATAATGACCCCAGGAATGCCTATACATATTCATAACCTTTCCCCACTTCTGATTAAAATGAGTCTCAGATAACCATTTCCATAGACCCTCCCCTGTTGCACCTGCGCAGTGCCACTTGGTGAATTTGAGGAGGGGTCTTTGGGGGTCTTTGGATGAAGGCTCCTTCAGCTTCATCACAGTGAACTTTTTACCTTTGGCTCATTATGTTGAATTGACTGGGACCCAAGCTGCCAAGTCGATTGAAACCAGACTGGCGCCCCCTTTTGCTGTAAATCTTCGTTATCTTGTCTCCTCAAGTTTACAGCTAGGTGCAGTAAAACTTCTTATCTTGGCATTCAATGGGGTTCTGTTCTTCTTAACATAAAGCTCTAAACTAAGCATTTATTGTGTGGCTAAGCCTTAAAGAGTTAGTTCGTTAGTAGGCACCCATTATATGTTTAGTTAACCCTTAAAATGCTAGTTCCCTCTGTCAATATAACTTCATAAGCAAGTTTCATAACTTTTTACATAGAACTTAACCACCTTTTCCTTTTTCCAGGTTCAAAGCCCGTGCCTCATTTGGTTATATCTGTAAACATTAAGCATCTTAGCACGAATCACAACTGTATTTCTCACATCATCTATTTTAGTGAAGAACACAAGGTAGCTTACAAGGATGAATAAATGCTACTGATTCCAAAGTCGCTGCATCTCTGTCAGCAACACTGATGCAAGATACTTTTGCATTTTTGCTATCCCAGTGTTTATTTTGCTCTGCTCTGGGTTTAACCAGGAAGTAATCTATCTGAAAAACAACATGGCAAAAAGAGAAGTGTTTATTTTTTCAGCCAAGTTAATTCCCTAGAGTGATTTGTGGCTTGGCACTGTAAAACAATTCTGGCACAATGAGGGATTGATTTTTTTATTATTTTTTTTTTTTTAAATTATTTTTTTTTAATTTTGGGGGGTTTGGGGAGCAGAGCAAACTGTTGGGCTAAAAGGTGAGATTGCTGAAACCTGCTGTGTCATCCAAAAACGCATGTGAAAGCATGTGCTGGCTGCTGGGAGTGTGATATTCTGCTTTTCCAGGCTGTTCTTCCTCTCATCATGTTGATTTTCTTCATAGTTAAGCAAGTTTTAAGAGAGAATATAAAGTGGGAGTAATTCTGGTCTGTGCATTTGCAAGTCCTGATTATGAATCAACTGTCAATAATTAGAAATGAGCTGTTGTGAATCCCTGTTCACTGTCCGTGACCAATAGTAACAGCCAGAGCAAGTCTGGAGTATTTGGCAGGTAAAGCCACTTAAACAATTTAGGAGTAGGAGATGAGTAATATATGCATAAATGTAAAAGGGAAAGCTACCAGCAGTTTAGTTTTAGGTTGCTTCATGCTTTGCACTGTAAAAATTGTATTATAATCTCTTCTGCCGTAAAGCAGGTTATGGGTGGCAAGTAGGTAAAATTCTTTTTTTTTTTTTTTTTTTAATATTTTCCTTCATGAATCCTTACTTGTTGCACAGAATGGACTCACGGGAGCTGAATTAAAATCTTAAGTCTGCCACTTGCTACATTTCAAGTGGCTGCCTTATCAATCTGAATACTGTTTGGATATCGGAAAAATAAAATAACAGCTTTTCTGGGTGACTTGTTTAGTTATTGTCATGAACAGGAGCCGTGAGGTTTATTTTGGTGCCTCAGCTCTTGGTTTAGGCAGAATTTTGTGTTTGTCTGGCTCTGCTACGAGTCACTCCCAAAAATGCAATGTCTTCCTTAGGGGCAACATTAGTTACAATTCTTTCCTGATGGAAAACTTAAACTGGACTTAACTAACCCAGAACTTGCTGAAAATCATGTGCTTAATATTTACTGTTCCACTTTGTTCCTTCCCTGGAGTTTTTAATGAGCAGCTGGTTCAAGAATAGTGCACAGGAGCCTTTAATGGAAAGACATAAAACCAAGCAACTTTTATGTTGCTTTAATATGGTACATTTTGAAATTGGTACAATAAATTATATGCAGCTTTTGGTTCTTTTGATATCTTTCCTCTGCCTAGTCCATTTAAGTCAACATTCCCACAGTGTGAATTTACTGAATGGGCTGATTCTTCTGCTTTGTATTCGATGGCAAGCGAAACACCTTTACTTAGAGGAAAAAAACTGTCAGGAAAGCTGTTTTGTGTTTTTTTTGTGGGTGTTTTTTTTTTTTTTCCTGTTCTACTACAATTTTTATCATATTTTTATCTTATTTTTATCATAAGAATAGACACCATGGTGCGAGGATGTTTATAGTTACATTTTATATGCAGAATACTTTTTATTGCCACGTTGAGATATTTTAACTGTTCACTGCCACTTTGAAACCTCTTTTATTGTGATACCTTTCAAATAAAAGCAGATAAAACCATGTTTTTCAAAGATGACTCCTTTCTTTCACTGTCTTTTTTTAATTATGGTTTTGTTGAAGTCTGTGGGACTGATTGTTAGTAAATTTAAAGTAAGGCAACTGAATTTATTTCAGCCACTGTAAAGTAACTCCACTGATTTATTTATTTTTTTTGAATATTTTTTTCTTCTTTTTGGAAGTAATAGGTTTTTACGATATATGCCAGAATAGCTGACCACAAAATCCAGCTTTCTGGTAGTATGAAGCCAGAAATAAAAATCTGCAGTCAATGAAAACTGTGTTGTGTTGTTGTTGTGTGGTGTTTTTTTGGGGTGTTTTTAGCAATAGGCTTCTTAATTTACCTTTCTTCCCCACCTCCTTTACTGAAAAACGATGCTGTCTTACAGAAAACTAACTTGGTGATGAAGAAAAAAACTTGACATGAGATCGATTGTTAAATGATAGAAGAGCAATTTCAGCAAGAAAACCAGAATTTATATTATCTAAATATTGTTTCAGTGTTATGTTCTACTTAGTCAATAATCAATGCCTTTGCATATGATAACTCGTAATTTTTGCTCTTCCTTGTGAAATATAAAAGGACAATTTTGACCTCTTGTATCAAAAGGATAGTGTTTGAGCTTGCAAGTTTAAACTTAATTTTGATTTCTTCTCTCTCCTTCCTAGTACTTACTATGTGATGCAAATATTTCCTGTCTAGGGATGGGTTTGTAGTGACAACTTATATGCAAAATATTCTTATTGCTTGTCTTGTTGAGACATCACAGGGTAATAATCACTGCAAAACCTCTAATGTTTTGATGCCTTTAAAATAAAACATTTTCTGGTAAATATAGTTGGAATATATACTACTTGCCCAAAACCAAATAGTTTAGTTCAGGTAGTGCCAGATGAAATATATCAAAAATAGCGTGATCAGCAGGACAAGGGAAGTGATCCTTCCCCTGTGCTCTGCATTGGTGAGGCCACACCTGGAGTACTGTGTTCAGCTCTGGGCCCCTCAGTTCAGGAAAGATATTGAAGTGCTGGAGCGGGTCCAGAGAAGAGCAACAAGACTGGTGAAGGGACCTGAGCACAAGACCTATGGGGAGAGGCTGAGGGAGCTGGGGTTGTTTAGTCTGGAGAAGAGGAGGCTTAGAGGTGACCTCATCACTCTCTATAACTACCTGAAGGGAAGTTATAGCCAGGTGGGGATTGGTCTCTTCTCCCAGGCAGTCAGCAATAGGACAAGGGGGCATGGGCTTAAACTCTGCCAGGGGAAATTTAGGCTGGATGTTAGAAAGAAATTCTTTACAGAGAGAGTGATCAGGCATTGGAATGACTTCCCAGGGAGGTGGTGGACTCGCCGTCCCTGGAGGTTTTTAAACTGAGATTGGACATGGCACATAGTGCCATGATCTAGTAAATGGACTGAAGTTGGACCAAGGATTGGACTTGATGATCTCTGAGGTCTTTTCCAACCCAGTCGATTCTGTGATATGATTAAATATTAACTCACCCAGGTGACTGTGACCATTATAATACAGATCCGTGGCCTGAAGACTTGTTTGTTACTATATGCACATGAACTATTTTTATATGTTCTGGAAAATATTTTTCTAGAAAATATCATCTTTTCAGAAGCTTCAGTTGTGAAAAAGTGTAATTTCTATTTTCCCAGTTCTTGGTAGATAAAATTGCAGAGTGGAAAATGTGTGGGATGTTTTCCTTTTCTGAAAGGTTGTTCTTGCCTGGATCCTCCCATGGGTACTTTGTTACAATTAAGTGTAATATTGTAAAGAGTCAATTTGCGTTTCAGACTTTTTTTGTCCCAAATAGCGAGCTCCTAAATATGCATCTATATATGTGCATGTGTATACACAACAACATGACAGTCCGTATTCCTCGGGTGAGGGTGTTCAGAGAAAATTGGAACTTTTCTTCAGTAATTAATGAAAAATTGAGGGTTTAGTGTTAGGTTTCCATTCTTCTATTAATTCATTAACCACATGTCACCTCCACAGGCATCGTAGAGCAAAGGCAACACCACAGCTGGTTGTAGCATTTCATTTGTGCCATGTTATGAATCTTGACCCTGACATTTTCTGCCTAGGTGTTAATATAATGTATGTTCTGTCTTCACAAAAAAATACATATCTTTTTTTCATTTCTTTCACTTTTTTCCTGCCCACATTAAGAAATCCACTGCTAAACTTTGCTCCAGGTACCTCCTCACTATACTCTATGAATTCATCCAAGAGAATGTAGCTGTAATATTATTTATAGAGTATAAAATGACTATTTTCAGACTGTGTTTGAGTAGTGTCCTGCTGCATCTCTTCCTCTTTAGGTGTTTCTGTTGTCTTCAGGATGGCAAAATTCAGTTCTTATATGAATGAGGGCGAATGGATTATATTTATTTTTTAAGCATTGGACTTTGTTTTAATAGGAAAAAAATGACTCGTTAAAAGCTTTGTTGAAGATCTGAAGGTTTTGTTTTGATCCTGGCAGTTTGTAGAAATTAGGTAACTGTGGAAATTGTTTGGGGACTTGGTGTGTTTTTTAGTGACTCAAAGGGAATTAAAAAAAAAATGTAAGAATACTGTAGTTTTAAACTTGACTGCTTAGAAATTAGGGGGAAAATGAACCATAATTAAAAGCTGATTGTCCCCATTTATGGTTTAAATCCTGGAGCAATTACAATAATCACTCCAGCTGGATTAATGGAAATCTCCAGTACCTTTGGATAGTGGGAGGTGGGTTACGATGTGTTGGATGCTGATTATTTGATGCCTAAGAACCTTCTAGTCACTTGGTGTCCAACAGAATGTTCACTCTGCCTGCCTGCTTGCAGGAAGGAATAAATCCTGATGAGTAGCAAATTTAGATTTCTTTTATTTTTTTTTTAATGTGAGCGTCCTTGTTTGACATAGACCTGGGAAATTGTGTTGTCTGTAGTTGCTTTATACCATTTATTTTGAATTACTCTGCACGTCTTCAGCACCGAAACAAGAGACCACCTTTGAGACTCAGTTTAATGTTTTTAAAGTATATGTGGAAGTGTAAGTTTGTTCTTTCCAAAACTTATGTTTCAAACTGATTTATAAGGGAGGAAAATGCTGTATCTGATGTTGGAAAAAAAACAATCTGCATTATCTGAAGTTGTCTTAGGATATTCAGCTGTTTCTACTGTCAGGTCACTACACAGCAAATTAGTCTGATATACAGGAAAATTTGCAAGAATCTTAAAATTTAAGTTGTTTGATGTCTCAGTCTTGAAACATTTCCTGTTAAAGTTTTGAAATAATTATTTTTGCTACTGTTTCTACCAGTATCCTTACCTCCTTTTCTAGTTCTCATTGCTTAAACTCAGCTTCCAAGAGCTCAGCTCAACATGGGTTTCCGGCAGTGGAGCTGGTTTAGGGGCTTCCCAAATATCAACACAGTTAATCTCAGACTGATGCAACTGTTTTTAGGGCTGTGCTGTCAACTGGATTACAATTAAATTTAAGAACAAAAAAA
This sequence comes from Nesoenas mayeri, assembly GCF_963082525.1. Taxonomy (NCBI): domain Eukaryota; kingdom Metazoa; phylum Chordata; class Aves; order Columbiformes; family Columbidae; genus Nesoenas; species Nesoenas mayeri. The sequence goes on from NC_137553.1 coordinate 15,814,259, forward strand.
GGAGGACTTTTCTTTAGAAGTTCTGTGGCAGAGCTACAGGTAGTTGCCAAGATGGGATTGAGGTGTTTAATCTCTGTTTTTATATAAATCAGGTTACTCATTGGAAAACTTAATGCTTACAAAGCAACGGTGACTTTGGCAATCTAATGATGGCAGTATTACATTTTGCAATATTTTTATAGAAGATGAGTGCTTGAACGGAGGCCAGACCACTGACTTTTTAGGCTGAGTTACTGTTCGGGTTTCATTATGTTGCTACTTTCCTATTTATTCTGAGTATGGCAGTTTTTATACCTTAAATTATAAGGATGTAGCTGCATTAACTCTGAAATTGTTCAGTCTGTATTGCATACTATGTTTTATCTGCAAGCATTGAGCTGTTTGGGGTTTTTTAAATTATTTTTTTGGGTGTGTTTGTTTTTTGTTTTGTTTTTTTGACTGACTTAATTTGGGTAATTTCAGAATGACAGCTGTTATTAATATTATTAATAATTTGGTCTGTATAGAAACTGTACAATCTTCTTTGATATCCTGAACAGTAGGGCCTGTAGCAACAGGACAAGGGGTGATGGTTTTGAACTGAAAAGGGGGAGATTCAAATTAGATATAAGCAAGAAATTGTTTACGATGAGGGTGTCGAAACACTGGAACAGGTTGCCCTTTAGTTCTTAATATTGGGACACCTTCATGTTGCTTAATGTGTCCACAATATCTGATAATTATTTGTCTTTTCCCTGTCTATTAAGGACAAATATTCTTTCTGTGTATTCTTCTGTTTTACTTTCAAGGATCGGTTACTCTGTAGTGGTAGGTCTGTAGTAAGAAGAGTATATAAATGTCTGTTTGTTTGTTTGTTACAGCTGATGTTTACTTTCAGTGGCTGTTGGCAGGTTTTGCTGTAGTGCTTTATTATTCTTACCAGCTGATGGTTTTCACTGGGGAATACCAGCAGGCAATTATGAAGTTATGAAAAACTTGGTGTATCTGATGTGATCGTTGCATTAATATAATAACATTAAAGGAAAGTGATGCTCAGCTTAAGGTTAAATGTCAGGTTGAAGATTCTTTAATTTATGCTTTTAAAAAATATGTTATTTCATATGATAGTTCTTCTCTGTTTGACCAGAGAGGTGGTGGAGTCTTTGTCCTTGGAGATATACAAAAGTCGCCTGGATGTGGTTCTGGGTGGCCCTGCTTGAGCAGAGAGCTTGGACAAGATGATCTCCAGAGGTTCCCTCTCACCTCAACTCATCGATGTAAACCAAATAATGAACTGGTGAAATTAAGTGTTTCATAGAAATATTGTGATGATTTTTTTTTTTTTCTTCCTCCCCTAGTGCTGACTTGAAGCTGTTGGAAGAAGCTACCATCTCAGTCTGCCAGTCTTTAGGTGATAAATTGTGACAAATTAACTTTTTTTTCCATGTGCTTTATCAGAAAAATTAACAAATAGTATTCATGTGCACACCCATGTCTCTAGGATACTGAACTCTACCTGTATGTGTTCCGCTAGTAAGATTAAAGTAAAGAGTGAGCTTATATATATCCCAAATTTTTAGAAACTTCTATAGTCAGCTATTTTGTAGAACTTGAAAGACTGAAAAGTTTAAAAGAAATAACTTCATCCCTACTACCTCTTTTTTTCCATCTACCCTCTAAGCTGATCAATAAGGGGAAAAAATTTATCAGAGGGCAAAAGGAATAAAATATAAATTTGATCAATGATCTTTGAAGAAGGGAAAAGCTGGTTGTGAAAACCTGCCCAATTTTCTGCCAGGAGACTATTGTGCTATAGAGAAGTCTTGGAAAGGAAGCAGCATAAGCTCCACATTTGGGATATTTGAAATTTAGGATGAAAAATATGTTTGGAGACCTGTTATGGAATAGTAAAGCATGTCCTGGAGAATCTTGAAAGAAGAACAACAGCTGTACAGAAAAACAGATGATGTAGAAATATTTAAGATGTTGAAATTTTGTTTCATTCTATATAATATTTGAACTAAATAATGTCAACTTATGTGTGCTATGTAATCGTATATTATTTTTCCTCATCTAGTTGAGAAAAATCCTCAAACAGGAAACCTTGGGTCATTGATTAAAGTCTTTCTTTCTAGAACCAAAGAGTTAAAAATCTCAGCAGAATGTCAGAAGTAAGTACCTGGAAAAAAGCTTTTAAATGTTCCTTTTGCTGCTTACTCTTGAGTTTTTCATTTTTGCTAGCTAACGCACAGACCAAAACTTAAAATTTTCTTAAATCATTGTTTGAAATAGAACAAGTATTTAGTACTTTTTCAAGCACAGAAGGTTAAGTGTAATAGGTAAATATATTGATGGGGAAAAATATGCATTTTTGTTCATCTTATGTGTTACATAAACACATTTATCATACAAATGGTGTAACTCCTGGTTACTACTGGTTTAGAGCTGTTTAAAAATCACCTGACCTTTTTAGCTAAATCTAATTGTACGAACTGTGGCGATGAGGAACAAGTCATACAGATGCAGACAGAGACACACAGGCACGGAGTTCTTGTTAGCAGCGAGAGCTGAGCTCTCCTTTATTAACAGTTCTCAATTTATAGGTTTACAGATATAGAGCTCGATCAAGAGGTTAGATAGTTTTTAAAAAATATGTTATTTTAAACGCACCACACATGTTGTGACTGTTTCCAGTCACATTCCCATGCATATCTTGTGGGTGGCATTCTGACCCACTCATTCACACGCCCAGGCCCAACATTCACACATCATACATATGGGGGCAGTTTCCCAACCTGAGATATCATTCTCACTGGCCTGGCCTATCACTCCTTACACTCATAAAAAACCATACTTCTGTATAACCTGTCCAAGGCTATTTAGCTGGAACCGCATATCCTGCCATTCCCACATATCCCCCTTTTTTTGTTTTGAACATTTGGTTCACAGTGAGTGCAGCAAGGACCCTGGTTTTATTCTTCTTTACATTCAGTATAATTTTCCAGATGATTCAGAGAACTACAAGGAAAAAATATTACACAAGCACATCCAATTCCCACAAGAACCCATATATGCAGATTGAGGCCTGAAAACCATGGTTTATGCTATTAGAAAATGTCATCCATTATATCTTGCAGTGTTAATTCTTGCAAATCATGCAGTTGTTTTTGCAGGGCACTGGTGAAATCCTGAATCAGGCCTTGTATACTAGCTGAAAATGTTCTCTGCAGAAGTTGTTTCACTTGATTTCACTCATAAACACTATGATTCAATTTCAGTGGTGTTACATATAAATTATTTTGAATATATTCCCAGTCGCAATGCTGGTAGCCAAAGTGTTCTGTCCATCTCCTATCCACAACAGAGCTGCTTTGCATATATTTGTCCAGGGGTGTGAAGAGTTGTTGAATTTTATTCTTCCCCTTAGGTGACTGCTCTCCAGTCTCAGCAGAAACTGTCTTTACAGAAAGAAGTTTGACTCCTCCTTTATCTTTGTCACGGAGGTACTTGAAAGTCAGTTTTAGGTGGACAACAAGTTCCAAAACAGACTTAATTCTAGCTGGAAATGCGTAGCCAGTAAACTGACTAGAAACAGGGTTTATACAATTATTTAGAACTACAGCAACATCAGTTGAGAAGATTATTTGAGTACAACAAAAGAAGAATAATGAGGATCCACAATGTGCATGTAGTCACTCACAAGAAGCAAAACTAGAGGCTTGTTACTTCAGGGTACTCACAATAAATAATCATTTGCCTGAGGTAGGCGAGGGGTCATTTAAGGACCTCTCACCCAAATGAAGAGGTGAGGCATTCTCAATCCCAGGAATTCTCCTTAGACAGTGTTCCAGTCTAAGGAAAGGGCTCCAGTTCACAGACCTGCAGCTCCAGGAAGACCATTCAAAAGGTGTCTTCAGCGGGAACCCCACTTCATAGTCTGTTCAGATGTGGCTGTGGGCATTAAAACGTAGTCCAGAAGTTTCACAGCTGCTCCGGGCACCTCCTTTGTTAAGAACCCTGTCAACTGACTGAGGGTCCCACCCCTCCTGCCCCACCAGTTAGTAGAGGTGAAGTCACCCTGCCCTGGGGCAGGGGAGGATGTGACTGCCAGCACCTTGGTACCACCCTAGGTGTGTACGTGGGGACAGGTACAGTGGGGCAGAAAAGGTGCTAAAAGAGCCATCAACGGCCCCACTGAGGGCTCCAGGTTTCAGGGGAATGTGCAACTGCCACACAATCCACCCCGTGACCACAGTCATCTGACAGGCTACTTTGGAGTGGTAATGCAGTCACCTCTTGCCTCCAAAGTCAAAAGGGGGCATTCTGTTGGTGAGTTTGAATATCCGCTGTGGATCATCATACCTTATGTGTTATTTCCCTGTTACACATTATCATTACAAATCAACCTACAATAGAATAGAATAATGCAAATTACAAAAATTACAGTTGTTAACAAATATTGGAGAAGGCTGGTTAGCCATCCTGATAAGGAAAACAAATGCATTGAAAGTTTTTTCACCAGTTAGTCCCCAGTCCAAATAATGTAAATCTGTACCATTCTGATATGCTGGTGCCTCTAATTTACAGGGGGCCCAGTACAAACTCAAAACATCATCTGCGGTAACTTTAGATACCTTGCACGCTAAGACCCAGAATGGAAACAAAAGCCAAATTGCTCTGAACCACCCCTCCATCCCCCATCACTGGTAAAACAGATGAAATTTCTCTGACAAATACTTGTTAATTTGTTTCTTAGAAATACATACAGGAGGGGTCTCAACAAAATATTTGTGTGTTTGATTAAATTTAATCCAATCCTTGTTTTTCTGCAATTGGCTTTCTGGTGGTATCCATGCACCGCCTACCCATTGTCTGTCATTGTTATTGCACTATTGCAGGAGATGATAGCCGAATAGGCTAAGGAAGTGTTAATTGGAGTGAGGGGCCTGCTGCTGCCATCATAGTACTTGTATTTTGTTGTAACTTCTTTAGCTGCCCCCTGGTAACATCACTGGCCTCTTCCAAGGCAGTGGAGCCAGGACCATTGTCGCTTTTAATCTGTTGTGGCACACCCAGCATAGCGAAACAGCAGATCCAGTGGCACTGAACATCTTTGCTTTTCTCGCTAGTGTAAGCAGATGCACAAAACATAACTGGAAAAGTATCTATAGAAATGTGTACATATTTCAAACAGCCAAAAAATGTAACATCAGTTTGCTAGATGGCATTAGCTGTGAGCCTGTGAGTGTTAACTCCAAGAGAGCATGGATTTGTAATAAGGTTTTGACGTTCTCGGCAAGACTGAACTATGTCTTTTGCTTGTTCCAGTGTCAGATAAAATATCTTTTTTAAGGCAGCAGCATTCTGATGGAAGAAAGCATGTGAAACCCTGGCAGACTGGAAGCGGACTGTAGCTACAGTGTAAGAGTCTGCAGCTGTGTTTCCTTCTGTTATAGAACCTGGTAAAGTGGTATGAGAGTGTATATGAGTAACAAACAGTGGGTGTCTGCAATGTTTTAGTGCAGTTTGTGATTATACAAACAATTCAAAGAGCTGCTGTTGTGACATTTCTTTAAGAAAGGTGGAGGGGATGTGCTGCAGGACCTTGACTACATAGTCAGAATCACAAATCAAATTTAGAGGTTCCTCCTTAAAAAGCTCTAAGTCATGTAAAGTTGAGCCAAGTTCTACTAATTGGATTAAACCTTCAATAATTATTACAGAATGATGTCAATCGTTATCTTCACGCCAGACCACTAAAGCTTTGAGACTTCCCTGAACCATCAACAAAAACTGTGTGAGCATGTGGGATTGGACCAAATACAAGTATGGTCTGTGGCCTGATGTCAAAGACATGCAGATTTTGCAGCTATTTACATTTAGGCATGCCAAAACCTATGCTGTCAAGAAAATCAGCTAGTGCAATTTGCAAGGACATAAATTGCAAATAAAAAAAAAAATAAAATCAAAATCAGACTTCAGAAATGGCACAATGGTACATATATGACATATTGGTCAAGGCCTAGTAAGACTTGAATCCATTTTTTTTTTTTTTATCAAAGTAACAATCAATTCTAGAAGCTGTGTAATAGTTTTATGGAAAGAGTTGGGCAAAAAAAATCCATTCTAAGTCTATCAGTCTGTTAGCATTCTCGTCATATGGCCCCACAATAGCCACAGGTTGTTTCTGTGTTGTAACTATAAATAGTCAAATCTGCAAGTCCAATCAAATGTGATCAGCCTGTAAGTTTGTAATTTTGTTTGCTACTAGCTCTAATTCTCTGTGTGCTTGTGGAGTTCAAGTGCGAGGAGATGTTAAATCTGAAACTCCTTTTAGCAAATTAAACAGATGCTGGAGTTCATGGTTAGAAATTCCAAGCATGGGTCGTACCTAGGTAATTGTACCCATCAATTTCTGTAAATCATTCAGTGTCTTAATGTCATTATTAATTGTCAAAGGCTGGGGTTTGATCATAGTTTCTGTTAAAATCCAGCCTAAATATTTCCAAGGAGGCATATATTTCCACGGTCTGCACTTTTTCCTGTGCAACTTGTAAACCATAAAGTTTCAGAGCTTGAAGTAAATGTGTCACTACATTGCAGATAATCAGATTGTTCAGCACAAACTAAGATGACATCCATGTAATGATATTTTATAGCCTCCATGAATGCTTCACGTGTAGGCTGCACAGCGGTACTCACAACAAGCTGGCAAATTGTGGGGCTATTCATGGAGGACACTAACCCCATTTTCACTTTCATGTTTGTTGGCTATTGTTTTTCTTTACTGAATCCAAGTCCTGTTTTCAGATCTATCAGTGTAGTGTTGGCTTTACAGATACTTCTTTGCCTGTACTAGTGGAAATACAGCATCCAAAATATCCTTGGAGGTTTCTTGCTTGCAACAAGCAGATCTACACCTTCCAAGCATCTTGTGGGAAATGCAACTGAACAGAATTCTCAGAAAACGTTATTTGAGCTTACAACTTCCTTAACAAATCTCAACCAAAGAGAGGTATAGGGCTTTCTGGCAAATAAAAGAATTCATGTGTTCCAAATTTGGCATTCCATTGATTTTAAAAAAGCCCTTTCTCTCTTCTCCCCCCCTTTCCCCCTCATTCAGAACTGCACATCCTGCCATTCTCACAATGAACCAATATTTTCTTTTGGAAGTATTTAAAATTGGACTGGATTTGAACACAAACTTCTGTGTAAAGACGTTACTTTGAAATAATATCATGCGACAGCCGTAGGAAAGAATGCTAGGTTGCGTGTGCAGCGCTGTGTAGTTTTGGCAGGGAATTTTCTGTAATTGTTCCCCCACACAGAGAAATATCCAACACTCATCAGGTTGGGGACTTCAGAAAGGAAGAGTTTTCTTTTTAATGCCCCTTTGCTCTCAGGATTCCCCTCAACCTTTTTGCTTCTTGTGGTTTTTGGTGCATGTTTGCAGGTCAAATGTTACTGATTCCTGTTTGTTTCTGCTGCTTTTCTTCCAGTCACCTCTTTATTTGGCAGGCTCACAACATGCTGTTTATCATTTGCTGTTTGCTGAAAGTCTTCATCAGTCGAATGTCAGAAGAGGAGCTGCAACTTCATTTTACTTATGAAGAGAAAGCACCGGGCTCATACAGTAGGTGTGAATTGTTTCTTGTGGGACATTTGTTTCAAAAAGTTCTGATGTTTTTAGACGTGGCGCTTAGGTGTTTGGTTGGAGGTGGACTTGGCAGTGATGGGTTAATGTTTGGATGATCTTCAGGGTCTTTTCCAACCAAAATGATTCTATTTTTCTATATTTTGTTTAGACTAAGAATCCTAGACTTTGCTTTAAAACTAGGAAAAAAAAAAAAAATATGAAGTTCCATACAACATGTTTATTGTTTGGTGCAGTGTATGTAGTCAATAATCAAACTGACCAACTTCCCTTGGGGTCTGAAGTAATTTGATGTAAAACATCTTCCTTTGTATCATACATGTGAAAGAGAATGCCTTCAAAATGCAATGAGAGCTTTTAATAATATATTGATTGCCATCTTCTGCTAAAATTAAACACTTTATAACAAGCTATTGGTGTGTTACAGGTTTTTAAAGCAAAACAGACCTCTAAAGTAGTATTTAAATAGTTTTATGTTTTCTTTAAAGATTCATATTTAACAAGGTTGTTTATTTCCAAATTTAATTTGCCTTTTTTTTTTTTTTAACTGTTGTTCAGGAGTGATGCTGTCAATCTACCTTAGCTTTAATCATTTTAATGCAGTTTGAAAGATGATAATGGTCATCTTCAGAACAACAGAATAGAATTGGGGTGAAGCTAACCACATAATGCCATAGAAATGGTGACATTGCAATTATTTAATGTTTCTTTTCACACGTTTCATAAACCAGCAGCAGCCAGGGAGTGGAATTAATGCCATTTTTAGGAATTTAGAGAGGGAAGGTTACCTTACTATGGTTAGAACTGATCCATTGAAAAGACAATGGCTAAAATTTAATTAGTAGGCAGTAGTTTATACAAGAGTGCAGCAAAAGTCAAAGAATTTAGGCAGAATATTCAAAAATAAGTGCATCTCCAGGAAACAGAGCATGTATTACACAAGATGAAGGATGACAGGGATGCTCAAATAATCTAGCTGTTCTTTCTGCTGTCTGCTCCTATTTGAGTGTGAATTGCGAGGGCGAAAACTCATGGACTCCACACAATTCAATATAAATTCAAGTGAAGCCATTTATTACTGAAACAAGCCTCCTTATATATGCAGTTATTTCCTGATCACGCGTCCATGCCCCAAGCATACATTAGCTGATTGGATATTGTCCACGTTCACAAGCTGTCCACGCGCCCAAGTCTCACTGCTGTTTTTCAGTCTTCAAGCTGGCCTTGAAATTCCTTTGACTGGTTCAGAAATAAATCTCTATCTAATAGAAACCCATCCACACAACAACCTCAAGAAAATCCCTCAAATCTCTCACAGTAAATAATGTGAATATGTTCCAAATCAGTTTAATTACAGCAAAACCGAAGTCCTGACGCTGCCACAAATCTTTGTGTAGCACCTTATCGAGATGCTCTTGGATATGATGGATAACGCTGGCACAGGAGCCTTGATTTCCTTTGTTATAAAGATACCATGGAGTTTGTAATTGTGTGTATTTGTTGCAAAAAGCCAAAAACGGTCTGGCAAAAAGGTAGAACAACCAAAAGTATCTAATTGTGGATTTCCCTCAACAGTCGGCCCAGCAGAATTGGTCATTAAAATTTAGTTTTAACTCCTTGGTGCCTGCCATGACTCAGAGGAATTCAGCCTTGGGTTTATTCTTGGTTTAAATTTTTTTTAACATTTATACTTGGTTAAAAAATGGTGTAATGTAGCACAGTAGAATGGATGAAAAAGCTGAGATGTTTTTTCTGTAACCTTCACGATCTTTATTCCTTACACTGGAAGTTCCTCACATCTTGGTATGAAAAGTGATTCTTGTTACTGGTATGTCCATTTATACCATGTCTTGTAGCACTTGATTGTGATTCCCAGTGATGTTTATTAGTGATAATTTTGTGCATATTGATGGCAAATGGACTTAGCAATTATCGTTGGCTGGATGGTTTTGATTAGGAAGGTAATTGCATGTGAGCTGCTGAGAGCAGGGGCTGGAGGCAGGAAAGGAGTTTCCAGTGGAGATGGTTTACATCAGATTTTTTTTAAATATATATGGAGTATGGTAATAAGGTGAATCCCTTCCTATAGCTTTTATACTTAGCTATAGGAAAGGTGAAGGATTATTAACAGAGTGTAATAAAATGCTGTTGTGTTAGGGTTTATTAAACTGAGCAGACCAGAATTAAATGCTTTTTTGTTTGTATTTTCATAATTAAGTCAAATGTAGCTTTGTTTTTGTTATTATTATTATTTGCAAATGAGAGCGTGCCTTGTTATGAAGTTTTTAAAACTTTAAGTCCTTAGTTGTCCTTGCAATCTTTTCATTTGTTAGAGCTTGATATGATTTTACTGTTTTTCAGTTGTCAGCATGATAAAACAAACTTTATTCAATATGTTATCATATTAATGTAAATAAAATGTGTATAGATAAAAGCTTTAATGCAGTGTGTGAATTTTGAAGTATTCTTGGCTTATTTTCTTAATGGCTGGTGAGTAGTTTTTGGAAGAACAGTGCAACTAATAAAAAGAACAAGCTTTCTCTCCTATGATCAGGGATTTTTTTTATGCCATTTTCAATCTCTCAGCCTTCTGAGAAAGGGCAACTGTTCTTTTCAGGATCATCTTAAAACTCCTTTGGAAATCACTGTGTAGTACTTGTTTCCCTGTTTAAACTATGAGCATCACTCGTTTTTTATTTCCAATCTGAGAATATATCGTAGCACCATGTTCTCAGAGTTTAAATAGAGCACCTGGGAACTCAGCATGTGGAACTGCAGCATCATTTTTGTAACTGTCTTATCTGCAAGAATTTTCCTCCCAGATTTTGCAATTCATATGCTTTCTTTCTTTTTTTTTCTTTTTTTTTTTCTTTTTTTTTTTTCTGATTTGTGCTTTTCCCTGCTAGACTCTGTTTGAGTCATAAAATGAGTTCATAAAATGGGATTATTGAGCTTTTCCTTTGGCAAAATGTTTGAGGGTGAGGATGTTGTAACCTACCATGAGAAAGTTGGAATGAGCAAATTGTGCAGGATCGAGTCCCTGCTACAACACTTTATAGATTTCTATCAAGAATTGTCAAACTATTAATAGAAACTTGTTCCTTTTGGCAGTTTTCAGGTGATTCTCCGGCACAGAAAGTACAACCTTTGCCTCTTCATCCATAATCAGGAATTTGCGTACAACTTTGGAGAATATTGCACAATTTTGATTGTAAGAAAATCCTTATGGGGATTTAAACCATGTGCTTTAAAATTCAGCTGAAATTTCCTGTTATTGGTAAATCCTAAACTGGACTCAGCAGCTGCTGGTTCGAGGCTGGAGTTAGTCTTGTTAACGCATATTGTTCACTTTAAAATGAGGCTTCTGTTGGTTTTTTTAATCCCTTAATTTCCTCATGGTCTTTAACTGTATTTGTGAATTCAGAATCCTTAAATGATTTAATGAGTATTCACCTGTCATATAAAGGAAATGAGGGATGGCAATTAGTTTATGGACTCATTATTAACACCCTTAAGTGAAAACTGGGAGTTTTTGGGAGTCCTCAGAGCTGGAGGTGAAACCACAAAAGCTTTAAGTCTGCTGGTTGTGTAATGAGTGGAATGGTTGGAGCTTTAAGTACTGTTTTACGAGGAAGTATTAATAATTATTTCATCACTGGTGTCCAGGTTCTATCCTATTATCTTTACGAGCAACAGGGCAGAAAACCAAGTAGCATTTAAGGTGAGGCTGTACCTTACTATACCTGAATATTATATATTTTTAATATTAGGCACATGTAGCTGCTACAGCAGCTCAAATCAGGTCATGACAATGTAGTGATGAAGTTTTTGAGAAGAAAAAGGTTGTTTTACTGTCCAGGTTAGACCCTGTATCATGGCCAAAGATGGAGCTGGGTTGATTTTACAAGTAGAGTCTCTGGATGAGGCATTTTCCCAGTGTAGTGTCTGTTAATCTAGTGTCTGCTATGCGTGTAGCTTTGAAAAAGTTAAAAATATTTATAATAAGAAACAAACCAACCCCACAGAAAAAAAACACAATGCAAATAATCCACATGTTTGAGGACTTAAATACAGGTACTGAAAAATTTTGTTGGAGCATAACTGGACTTCTTTTTTTTTTTTTTTTTTTTTTTTAAACTGTATGTTTGCAGTGATAAAATTTGAAGATGCACCTATGATTCCTCTCTCTGCAAATCTAATCTTGACAGATTCACCTTTTGTTATTTTCCCCGAGGCTTTACACGTATGTTTGATCTAAGAATGTGATCTATTAAGGTGAAGGAGTACTGTGTTTATCCTGCTGTTGAAAGAGGCATTGTTGATGAAAATACATCACATTGCATGTTTATGGCTCCCTCTCACGTTATAGATTTGGCACCTGGCTGCCTCATTTTTTTAGCAAGATGAGAATTAAACAAGAATGCACGTGCCCCAATGGGGAAGAGGATACATTAATTATTGGAGCTGAATGACATTGATTACAGCAACTAAGCTTTTTTAAAAAAAGAAAAACTAGTTTGAGAACAGGGCAGGAAAGACCAACATCTTCCATTCTATGTGATTGTGCTAAGCCAATATTTTCTTGCTTTATTTTGAATATAGTGTGGGGCGAAAGCCCTTTTTCATGTTCAAAGGACGTTATTCTCTCTTCAAATGAGTTGTGTATATAAAATAGTAGAAAAAATAATATTCTTAAAATGCATTTTTTTTTTTTTTATTTTCCATCCTTTTTCCTCTCTCCTCCTCCCTTTCCTCGATTGTCAAGAGAAACAATTTGGTACCTTTTGGGAACTAATAGCAGTCTTGCTCTATAAGCATTTTCTAGACACAATAATACTTGAGGAAATTGTCATGTTCAAGTTGCTTTAGATTATCTGGGCTTCATTATTGGTGGTGGTTTTGAAGGTTATATACTCCTAACAGTATTTTTACTAACAGGAGCTACATTGTATTCCTCGTGGGGGATTCTATATAAAGGAAACCATGTTTCCATGATAAAAAACCTGATTTCCTTTAGAATGTGCAGTTCACTAGGTGACAATTTTTAATGTGTTTTTAATAAACCGATGGTGGAAAGAAATAATTTTGCTTCCTTGTGAATATTCCCTCTGGTGTGCTGCTTAAAATAGATTCCTTGATTTAAGAAAAAATGTGGGTTAAACAGAGTAACAGCACCATAACCTGCCTGTAATGTTGTGTTTATTGCAAGGCATATTTATTTGAAAATACAAAATAAGCATTTGAGGGTGCTTATTGTGCTGTAATGCCTATCAGATAATGAAAAGGGAAAAACAATGCCTTTGTGTTGTAGGTTTCTATTTATAATTTTATTTTGAAAGCAAAATGAGCCAAGAGATTATTTTTTTTTTTTTTTTTTTAGTATTACATGAAAACTTCATATGGTTTAATAAGCTTTTTCCTCGAAGTCTTGCAAGCCTTTTGTTACAGTTGCTTTTAAAATTTGCAGTGCTGATGTAAAATACTACTGGTTTTATTGCTTAGAATAATTACATTTTAAAAATAATTTTAAATCATCCCATGCATTTTTGACACTTTGTATATGACTAGAGAGTAATTTCTGCTCACTTAAAATGCATTTTGGAAATTCATGAATTGATACTTGCCATGCGTAAAACCTCTTCAGTAAATAATTTTGCATTCAGGCAAAAGTAATATATAGATTTAATTGCTGAAGAGCAGCAGTGATATGTACAACAGGCTGCATTTATTCAACAGATCACAATTTAGAATATTGTTCAGTGTATGTTAGACTAATTGAACTGTTTTCTCTCTGTTGCTGCTTATTCTTCACTTGGGATTAAAAAAAAGAGGTGGAAAAATATTCAGAATTTTGAGGGTAGACTCGAACTGTGGAGCAGTGAGAAGTTGCTAGTGATCAATTCAACTGATAGTAGTAACACCATTTAATATCACCTTAGTTAAGTAGTAAAATAAGGCTTGATATGTTTAATATTAGCATTTCCTAGAATATCAACATCTCATTGAATTTATCCAATTGTTATTAGTTATTTTTATATATATCTAAGGCTTAGCATCACCATTTGCTCTGGTGATAATCCCAAGTCCTTTCTGTTTCAGGAAATAATGTTCTTCAACAGCTAGAATTACTCTTCTGGTGTTTGTTCCTTATTTAAAATATTGATCATCTATGTGTTTAAATCTTTGCTTTTGTTTGGTATTTGAAAATCCAGAAAAACTTTGGTATGTTTATTTTCAGGAATGGTGTATGAAGACCTCATAGAAGAGTTGCTGTGTTTTCTCATCCAGCTCATTGTTGAAATTCCCCTCCTGTAAGTTCTTTGGGTTTGGTTTTGTTTTGTTTTGTTTTCCAGCCTCCTTGTGTAAATCGAGCATTTCAGAGAACAGAAAACTTAGAGTGGGGTTATTATAATATTTAAATATTTGTATTTGAATGCTGTGTGTGATGGTGCAGTACCGATAATTATAACCTGCTGTTGGTACCAGCCCTGAATATTCAGTTAGAAGAAAAACATGATCAGCATTTCACACCTAGTTCAAACCAGGAGCAGAAATGATCCTGATTTATTTTGTAGGAGTTCTGACATTTGTTTCAGGTACCTCTGGCAGCACATAGATGGTTATTGCTAATTTTTGGCTAGAAATGGTTGTGTTAATTGTCCAGGGAAAGGTACATTGTAGGTGTTGCTTAATCTCTGGGGGATGCAGCAAGGTGCAAACTAAAGTTGCTGTTCTGCAGTTTTGTGGGTTTTTGAACTGCATTTGCATTAAATAAATCCTGTGACTGACTTAATGCTTATTTCTGAAATACTAGCAAATTTGTGTCTGAAAAAGAGAGAAGATAAATGAATAAGTGGAATGTTTCTGTAGATCTGCAGAACTGTTTACGTGGCTTTTTTTCATGCATCTGCTGTATTCGAGACATGTTGATTCTACAGATATACTTCAGTATTATATGATGAAGAACTTGCTTTGCTCTTGGGAAACAAAAATGTTTTTCCACCCCTGTCCTGATAAGTTTTAACTTCATCTCCCCCGAGATAAACTTTGCCAACACTATCTTAGGTAATATATTTTGTATTAAATTATGATCTGTGCCTAAAATGTAGTGCCTTAATTAAAGCATCACAGCTCCAAAAGAGTTTCACATCATCTGTTATAATTTAGTGTGTCACTCTGCTGCTGATTTATTTTTTCTCCTTTGGATTATTCTTTTGGTTGGAAAGCTGAGCAAGATGCAATAGTTTTTGAAACATTGCTCTCATTAAATACAACTCTGTCAGCGTTACACCAGGGTTTCACAGTATCACAGTATGTTTGGGATTGGAAGGGACCTCAAAAGATCATCTAGTCCAATCCCCCTGCTGGAGCAGGAACGCCTAGGTGAGGTCGCACAGGAACATGTCCAGGCGGGTTTTGAATGTCTCCAGAGAAGGAGACTCCACAACCTCCTTGGGCAGCCTGTTCCAGTGCTCTGTCACCCTGTTTGGGTAGTTAGTGTGTAATTAATTAGTGAGATGATTTAGAGTGTCGTTCTGCAAAGCTTGTCAGAATTTCCTGGCACAGATACACTTTTTGTTTGGAGCAGATTAGAGGAAGTAAAAGAGGTGAAAGGACCATGATACATGGGCAAGTTCATAAATCCTGGAGGCTTTTCTTTTTCTTTCTTGGAAGTCCCAGTGTCTGCATGGAGTCCAATATTTTTTATTCAGTTTTACTGGCAGAAAACTTTTACAGGCATGATTATTCTTAACCCTTTTCAACAGCTGAACTTGTCAACGTCTTTTTCTGTGTGAATGTGGTTTCTGGGGATGGAAGTAGCTGTTGAAAACACTTAGTTGACTATATGATATAGTGATAATAACGGCTTATTAAAAATATTATAAAGCCTGTCTGTAATCTTTAATGTTCAGTTATATCAAAACATACTTTTCCTAACAGCTGGATGTGGAAGGTTTTTGGGTTTTGTGTATATTATTTTCTAGCTTACTGGTGTAATATGTTTAACAAAGTGATACCTTAACTAATGATTTTATCCCCATATCATCGAAAGGGAAGTAGGGGAGGGGAAAGGAGACGTGGAAAAACTTGCTTTATTTAATTCACAATCCAACCCTGTTCTTCATGACGATGTTATAAGGCTGGGACATGTGTGCTTGATGCAATATTAATTTTTTTCAGGAGAATTATCAGGATTATTTAGTAGTGAGTTGACTTTTTACTTCCCTCTCCCTGATCAGTTACACTATAAATTCTTTCCCTGCTTTGGATCAAGGCAATAGTTCATTAATGTGTTTAGCTGGAATAAATCAAGAAAACTACAAGCCTAGTATGTGAATTTTGGGAAGGACTAGATTGAGTGGAATATTCAAGCTTTAAATGATTTCAGTAGCAGGACTTAAGATTGCTTGCTAGAGAATAGGCAGTTTATGGTGGCACTAACAATGTCTGTCTGTAAAGCTGCTATAAAGGTGAATTTTTGTTGTGACAGCCCATTAAAATATCTGCGCTGGGCCTGTCTTTGAACCATCATTCAGAAGAGCAAAATTTTTGTCTGTAGCCTGAACAGAGGATTGTGACAATTAGTGTGTCCCTTGGGTTCTGTAGATGCAGTTTGGTGGCAGAGTGGATACAACATGCAGCTCCTGTCTAAATATATTGCTTCTCCACATCCACTTCAAGCTTCTTGAGTGAAATACTACGATTATTTTTAAAGCATGGAAGACCATCTCCTTGTCCCAAATGCAGGAGCAGAGGTATCTGTGCAACAGTTCTGCACTCTGGAATTGTTCTAAATGTATACTTCAGAGGTACATATTTTTTCTTTTTCCCCCTTTCTATGTATAATTGCATATGTGCTGTCTTAATGTGGGGGTTTTGTTTCTGAGTGGTTTGTTTTTGTTTTTCAAATGTATAACTGAATTGTGGCCTGCATTACTGGATGATTCCGTGTAGATTTTGTTATGGAATAGTGAGAAATCGGAGATTATAATATAGAAAGATCTTATTTTTCTTCACAGTTGAGTATCATGTTGTGAAGATGTACATATAAGATGACAGTTACTGTTGGGAGGAGAACTGAGGTTACACATGTGATATTTTTCAGGCAGGTACATAATCTTAACCCACATTCCAGGCTGACCAAAGGCAAGCTGAAGACTTTAGGCTTGTCCCACGCACTGAGTTTAGGAAGGCTCAAGTCTTTCCTGAGCACAGACAGAGCTTGCTCACCTCTGAGCTTGCTCTATTACAAGCCTTGGCAGAATAAGCTCATGTCTGCCTATAAAATAACTTATTAGGCAAATGCAGCTGGGCAGCCTGGCCTAAAATTAATAAGGAAGGTATGAGATGGGGAAGACGACAAATGGTAAGTCTGTAACCCATCTTCTCGTATCCCTTACTGTGAATCACAGAATGTCCTGAGCTGGAAGGGACCCACAAGGATCATCAAGTCCAACTCCTGTCCCTGCACAGGACAACCCCACAGTTCACACCATGTGTCTGAGGACGTTGTCCAGTCTCTTCTTGAACACTGTCAGGCCTGGGACTGTGACACCTCCCTGGGGAGCCTGTTCCAGTGCTCCAACACCCTCTGGGTGAAGAACCTTTTCCTTATGTCCAACCTGACCCTCCCCTGACACATCTTCTTGCCCTTCCCTTGGATTCTGTCACTGGTCATCAGAGAGAAGAGTTCGGTGCCTACCTCTCTTTCTCCCCTTGTGAGTAAGCTGGAGTCGCCATGAGCTCTGCCCTCAGTCTCCCCTTCTCCAAGCTGAACAAACCCAGTGACTTCAACTGCTCCCCATACATTTCTCCTCCAAACCCTTCACCAACTTTGTGTCCCTCCTCAGGATCCTCTCCACTAGCTTTATATCCTTTTTATCCTGTGGCGCCCAGACTTGCACACAGTGCTCCAGGTGAGGCCAGAGCAGAGCGGGACAATCCCGTCCCTGCCTGGCTGGCCATGCTGTGCTGAATGCACCCAGGACACGGGTCCCTCTTGGCTGTTGGCTCATGTTCAATTTGTCGTTGACCAGAACCCCCAGATCCCTCTCCCTGGAGCTGCTTTCCAGTATCTTGTCCCCCAGTCTGTCTGTAAAACCAGGGTTGCCGTGTCCCAGGTGCAGGGCCACCTCAGCATACAAAATGGTGGCCCCATGGGCACCAAGATCACTTCAGCGCACAAAATGGCGGCACCAGGGGCACCAAGATCACCTCAGGCCTCAGAATGGCAGCCAGAGGTGTGGCAGGGTCACCTCATGACAAGACAGACTTTGTCCCGGGTGCAAAATCTGGCACTTGCCTTTGTTGAACTTCATGTGGTTGCTGATTGTCCAGTTCTCCAATTTGTCCAGATCCCTCTGCAGGGCCTCTCTGCCCTTGAGAGTGTCGACAGCTCCCCACAATTGTGCGTCATTGGCAAACTCACTAAGCAATTCCTCAAGTTCTGTGTCCAAATCATTGATGAAGACATTGAAGAGCGCTGGCTTATGGATTATGTGTTGACCCAGCTGTATGCTGGACATCTTGTCCAGGAGAATACTGTGAGATGCCCTATCAAAGGCTTTACTGAAATCCAAAAATATCACATTGACAGGCTTCCCTTGGTCAACTAGGTGGGTAACCTTGTTGTAGAAAGAAATTAAGTTGGTCAAGCAAGACTTTCCCCTCATGAACCTGTGCTGGCTGTGGCCAATGACTATGTTGGCATTCAGGTGCTTATATGAAATAACCACCAAGATGTGGTGACTTTTGTTGGGAAAACCTGCAGAAATGTACATCAAAGCATATTTAGGAGTGTTCAGAATTATCTATGATAAATTTAAGAAACTGTTTCTCAAAGTTAGTTGGTATTGGGAAAGGCAAATGTGCTTTTAGGCCATTACACAGCGCGTAGCTAAACCAGTTTGTAGCAGGGAGCACAGGACTCTGCAGCATCGTGGTTTTGAGTCTGAGAGTTACTGAAAAGATCTTGAGTTACCCTTTTGAAAAACAGGCTCTGCTGCATTGTACAAAATGCCAAGGAAAAAGGTTTCACATATTAACATTTAATTTAAGGAGTTTTATAGAAACTACAGCATTATTGCTTTTCAGGAATTAGACATGAGCAGCCCCTTAGAACACTTGTGTTACAGTATGTGGATGTTTGATTTATGGCTCCCTTGGGTATGTTATGGATACTTTGTTTTTTCTTTGGGTTTGGTAATGTTAGCACTCAAGAGTGTACACTACTGCTTAAAACTGCATAGTCAGCAAAAAGATGCAACTTCAGTATTTAATTGTTTGACTTTTGTGGCAATGAGGAACGACGCGCACCAGGATGCAGACAAAGATGCACACGGAGGCAGAGATCGTGTTCAGGAAGGAGCGCAGAACTGGGCAGAGCAGAGAGCTGAGCCAGGCTGAGGCCTTCTTTGTTAGCCATTAACAGTGTATAGGTTTTACAGATATGGGCCTGGACTAAGAGGTTGAACAGGATGTTTTTTCAGTAATTGTTATTGCAAACATACCACACCCATGTTGTGTCTGTTTCAGTTACGTTCCCACTCGTTCACGGACCAGGCCCAACAACATTCACACATCACGTGTACTTGGGGGGGTGGTTATCCATCCCGAGATACCATTCTCACGAATCTGGGCTATCATCTTTACAATTATGAAAAACATACTTCAGTACAACCTGTCCAAGTCCCTTTATATTTTGACTAGTTGCTGTGATTTTATTATGTTAGTATTATTTCTGCTTTGACCGTCTGGATGGTTATGTTAGTATTGATCTTCCTTTATCATCCAGGTGGCTGGAACCACACATCTTGCTTTCCCACAGCTTTTACGTCGAAACTCTTGCTAAACATTTTGTAACAAGATAGAGCTCCCAAGGCTTTAAATTATAGAGTTTTCTTTCAGCAGCTTGTTAAGAGCTGGTACACATAACTGAACATCTGGTTGTTATCAGGACATTTTTCACTTCATTAAAAACTGTAAATGCATATGGAGAAAAAATGAAAAACTCTGATCTAGTTAAATCACTGTTAAGTAGCACCCTGCGGTGCCACTTAGAAGTGAGTCGATGTTTC
Source organism: Nesoenas mayeri (assembly GCF_963082525.1). Lineage (NCBI taxonomy): Eukaryota > Metazoa > Chordata > Aves > Columbiformes > Columbidae > Nesoenas > Nesoenas mayeri. The sequence goes on from NC_137553.1 coordinate 15,833,969, forward strand.
TATTATGTTCCATTATTTTCTATAGTTAAAATTGGTTTTGGTTGCAATCTTAGTTATTAATACTTCCAAATTTAAATGGTAACAATGTTTTGACTCATTTAAGGGTGCTCACTACATTTCCTGGGAGCTTAAAAGTCAAAGATAGGAGGAAGAAGGGCGATAAAATTTATTACAAAGCGCTACAGAATCATTGCAGTGTAGGAATGATGCCATGTATAATGAGATGAGAAATATTTAGACTTTTTTTCCTGCTAATTTTGAGCAGTGAAGGGGTTAAGAATTGCTTTCTCTCTTATTTCAGTGTCTTTTTTTTTTTTTTTTTTTTCTCTCTTCCTTTCAAAACAACCAGTCAGAATAGTGCTTTTTAAAAAAGGGCTCTTCAGGGAACTTTAGCAAGATTGTATAATGGTAGCTTCAGTATTTGAAGAGCTATTTGACTTCAGTATTTTTGGCAACTTTACCGAATCATCAAAGGGAAACTTCCATCTGTAGAACCTTAGGTTGAAGCTAGCAAAAATGTCTGAACTGAAAAAGATTTGTCTTGCTTCGCTTTGAAGATCCTCAAAGTTTCAGACTGTTGTGCTCTGTGTAGGAGGGATCTCATTAACACAAAGGGAGTTTTATTTGGTGCTGCAGCAAATAAAAGAAAAAAAATATTTATTTGCAAGATTTTCATCATTGGTATTATCTTCTTTTCTATTTTCTGATGGCAGATGTGTGGCCTCTTCAGTGTCTAAAGCTCCTAAGCAGCAGAACCTTTATCTGTATCACATTCTTCTTATTCTTCTTTCTGTTCTAATTCTAAGTTATTTTTTATTTTAGACTTAGATCGGTGTTTCTCTATGACCTGTCTTTTCACTAGGCGAGCTTTAACTTACATTCAGCTTGTAAAAAAAACAAACAAACAAACAAACAAAAAACAAAAAAACCCAACAAAAAACAACAACAAAAACCCTAAAACAACAACAACAAAAAAAATCACACACACAAAAAAAAACCCACACACCAAACAAAAAAGCTTTCTAATCGCAGAGCATAGTGCTGTTTATCATATATCATGCTGTATATTCAGGCTCCTAATAATCTGTTTTCTCCGTTATGTTTTTCAGCCCTCTCTTGTGTTTGGATTTGAACAGTAAGGTCTTTCTCTGAGATTTAATGGATATTACTTACAAGACTTGATGTGCAAGGTAAATACAGAAGAATATAGATTATTTGTGCAACACTTAAATCCTAGATTATTTGTAGCATTTTTAGTTTCTAAAGGGAAGAGCTCAATGCCAGTGAGGTGAAAATGGACACAGCCACATCATCTCAGTTGGTTTAGGAACAAATCTGGGAATAAAAATCTTGAATCCAACCATCATTTTAATCCTTTAAATAACTCCCATTAGAGTATTTCCATCTTTGGTTGTTTTTTTGCTCGCTCTTTCAAGAATACCTGTTGTGGGGGAGATGCAGTAGGAAATGTCAGGGATGCTCTGAGCTTCCAGTTGGTATTTTTTGAGTGTCCTTTTGGGACATCTCCCAAACATTTGGAGTTGGCTGTAATGAGCACTGTGCATTACCGGCTGCAATGGTGCCATCAGGGGGTGTAAAATTAGGAGCGATTCCAAGAGCAAAGATTATGTTCCCTTGGAGTTGTGTCCTGAGACTGATAACCAGATATTCTGTTGGCTTTTCAGTTTTCAAAACTATTCCTATGCTTTCTGACTCCTCTTTCACCTTTCTGGTGGGTCCTCAGGAAGCAGGGAAATGAAACCTGGTTCCTGTATGATTTGAGAGTTTTTTGTATGAATCAGACCTTTTGGCAGCCCTCCTAAATTAAAAAATTAGTTACCTTTTAACCTTTTAATACTCGGAGTAGATGGCTCTGGCTGGGTGAAAGTTCAGGATAAGATTTAAATGGGGAGGGGGTTTGGTCTGGTGGTGCGAGGTGAAATTCAGAGATTTGTTTCTGACCATTCAGCCTGTTTGCTCTGAAGGTGTGAAATAATTTGAGCTCTCAGACTGTTTGCTAAGGTAATTAGCTGCGTTTCATTGAGTAATTAGCTGCGTTCACAACAGCACATGCCTTCAGAGCGGTGGTTGGTATTCCTAGCTGAGATTTTCCAATACATAGGGTGTTTCAAAAAGGAGGACCCAATTTCAAATTGAAATGACTTTGGAACTGGGTCCATCTTTTTCAAACACTCCATATTGTCTCTGTGCTTCATCTCTGTTCCTTATTCTGAGCCGTGTCTCTCTCAGAGGCAGGAAACAAAGCTGAACGATGTGGTGAGCTCAGAAAGCAGTTCTGAGCGGTGCTTGGCATTGGAGAGAAGCTAGCAGCAGCAGGATGGTGACACACAGGTACATTGTTGAACTCGTCAGCAGATGACACTGATAGAAGGTCATCCACACAGTTTTGAATGAAAAAAAGATGCCAGGACACTGGGGAGCTGAGGTTTAACAGGACCATAGTACTTGTTCTGTGGTGGGTAATGGCATCATTTAGAAACAGTCATTACACTGATACCTTCCCCTTACTAATTTAGATGCATAAGCTGCTGGTAGCATCAAACTCCTGCAAATTGCTCCTCTTGCTTCTACTGGAGTCGAATATACAAGAGTATTTTGGGTTTTGTATTTTCCCCCACAGGCCACATTTGACAAATGACCTTGCTATTATCATCTTCGTGGAATCATAGAATAGTTTGGGTTGAAGGGACCTTCCCAGCTCCCCCAGTGCCACCCCTGCCATGAGCAGGGACATCTTCACCAGCTCAGGTTGCTCAGAGCCCCATCCAGCCTGGCCTGGGATGTCTCCAGGGATGGGGCATCCACCACCTCTCTGGCCAACCTGGGCCAGGCTCTCACCACCCACAGGGGCAACAATTTCTTCCTCGTGTCCAGCCTGAATCTCCCCTCCTTTAGTTTAAAACCATTGCCCTTTGTCCTATCGCAACAGGCCCCGCTCAAAAGTCTGTCCCCATCTTTCTTACAGGCCCCTTTTAAGTTCAGAAAGGCCGCACAAAGGTCCTCCTGGAGCTTCTCTAGGCTGAACACCTCAACTCTTTCAGCCTGTCTTCCCAGCAGAGCTGTTCCAGCCTTGGATCATTTCTGTGGCTCTTCAGGTCCATGTCTGTCCTGTGCTGAGGACCACAGAGCTGGGCTGGATGATTGTTTTGACCGTAGACCTTTTTTTTTTTTTTTTTTTTTTTTCCAGACATTTAGACCTTTCAAAATGCAGTATCAGCATGGTGGAATATTTGAAATAACTGTCTGTAAAAGGCACAGGTGCAATTTTGGTCGAGATCAAGCAGACAATACATGCAGCAAGATGGTTCAGTGTGGTTCTCCAGCCCCCAAACATCTGAAGGTTGATACATTTACAAGTCCGCCACCACAATTAATAACAAAAATAAACCAATAATAACATATGTTCTTGATGGAAGACCAGAAGATAATTGATATCCTTTCCAGTTTGTATCCTGGAAGAATTAGTTACTTAATTTCTTCTAAATCAGTACTTTTTTCAGGATAAATGCAGCACTGCTTTAAAACTGCGAAGAGGAGCCTGACATCTCTGCTATCTACCTGAAAAAAGGGATTGAGACAGAAAGTATAGCTGACTTATTACAATTTTTATCATTAGTTTTTAATGGGATTATTGCCTAAAGATTACTATAATCCAAATTGTACATGGCTTTTAAATTTAAAAGCATTCATTGGAATGATCTGGTATCATTGCTTTTGGAAGGAATCCCTTGACATCTCAACTATTTCTCATTGAAATGTAAATACTAAACAATGTATTAAATATATACACACATTTGTGTCATGCTGGCATCCAGGAATCTCACATTTTTGAGCTCAAGTCATCATTCTCTGAAGAATTAATAATTTAAGATAATCACAGGTACACACCATCTCTTTTGCTTTAGAGATTAAATGTGTATGTATAAGATTTTGTTGCCAAAAATCAGTTTTAACTTGGGTGTCACATGCAAGAACCTAGATCTGTTAAAGAAACAGGTGCTTGCTTTGTGTCCCTATATAAGAAATGTGATACCAAGGGGAACAACTTGTTGTAATAAGGAAATAACCCAAATGCAGGAAAGAAATTATTGCTGTGATTTCTACATTTCACACACACAAAAAAAAAAAAAAAAAAAAAACACCCCAGAAAAAATCTATTACCTGACATGGGAATATATCCTCCAGTGGGAAGGAGAGAGAGAAAAAGAGGAAAGAAAAAAAAAAAGTGAGAATAACTATTGAAATCTCCAAATGAGAAAATCTGGGGGAGGGGGGGAATATGTATATTAAAAGGCCTGTATATGGTTTGGTGCATTGCTCTTGAGACGTGAGCTTTATCTGAGTTCTATGGGTATTTTATTTTATAAGACACTTGGGAAGGAAAAAAAAAAATCCCACAAACTCAAAACATTGTGCAGTTTTCTGAAATAAATAGCAAAATAACTTTGACATGTAATTGATACATGAGTTCATTATTTCTAGTTTCCTCCTTATCTGCAAGCAACCAGTTTTCAGAGGAAGTTGGAGATCAGCATAAATTCCATGTCAAGTCATTTTATGTGACCGATAGCTTCAAATAAAAAAAAAAAAAAAAAAATATCTCAAATCTCCCTATTCTATAGTTGCTCAATATAAATAAACAATATTTTATTTGAAGTTAAATGAGGTTCCTGATGGTTCTTGTGACCCTTTAGAAATGTTGGAGTTTCAGAAAAAAGTACATTTGACCCACGGTGGAGGAAAAATAATTTTTCTCTGAAGCTTTATTCTTGTGCTGAGTGGTTGTGTTTGTGTCAGAGCAGATTTAATTTGAACAGGTTCTACAGGTTGAGGGAAATTTTTCTGCAGTTAAATGTGCCCCAACTGGGTTTTGAAGAGAAAGAAAATGAGAACAACTTGCTAACTGGAACTGCATGAATTTAGCTTTTTTTTTTTTTTTTTTCTTTCCGAGTTATATAAGGGTATTGAAAGCAGATTTTTCTTCCCCAAAAATTACTTAATACATTACAGCAACCTCTTTGTTTATTTCTTTATACTGAATCTTATTAAAAAATAGAAAATAATTTTGTAACATCTCGTGAATTCAGCCTTTTCATTTATCAACTCAGGCTTGGAGACATTATTCTTGGTAATTATAAGCTTCTGATTATTTTTTTTTCTGTAGCTAAAATGTATTTTTTCCAAGTGTTTACATTGTTTTTAAATATAAAAATATTGCTTTTTTTTCAGGCTAAAATGTTAATGTTCAGTATATCTAATTCTTCCCTGGATTTCTTGGGATGGATGTGGGTAGGGGATTGTGAAACGTCACAGTTTAGAGGGGGAGCTGTTCCTGGCTTAACTTTAGGTCTGGCTTAAATGAATTTGCAGTGGAACCAGATCCTGGTGTAACCTCTGGCCTGATGTAATTATCATTACATCATTATCTTGTCTTAGGGACCCATTTTTCCTGGCAGATGGAGCTGGACATTTCCCTGACTGAAAAATATATTTTTCTGACAATTTTATTTAACAGGACAAAGGGCACACTTTTGAGATATCTCTGTTATTTTTAGAATAAAGCATTGTCTGAAAATTGCACCTGGAATGTTCTGGGCAATACTTCAGTGTTTTTACATTGTCTTGTGTTTTGACACACACACACACACACACATATATATAAAAGCTTATGCTGAAGAAAAACAGCCCATTGTTGGTATAAAGTGATTCTGGGTTTCTTGAATATGTTGTTTGTATGTTCCCAGTTGAAACTCACTGTACAACCTCAGGTGAAGCTACCAAGTGTTCTTGGAAGTCTGTTTGTAAACAAACCCACTATTTTTTTTTTCCTGCAGAGATATTACATAACAGCATTTCCTTGAAAGCTGCGACAGTCTCATTGTCTTTCTCTCCTGCCAATTATTCCACAAAGAAATTCTCAGAGAGAGCATCATCCACAAATACCTGATGCACGGGTGATGGTAGGTCATGTTGCTTCTGATTGCTTGGATTGGAAAGCAGAAACAATGAAATACATTTTGATAGAAAACTTGTTCTGTCCAAGAGAAAACAGGATACAAAAGCAAACAGAATACAAAAGCAACCACATATAAGGACCGTTGGAAGGTTTCGGGTTTAATTCTCACAGCCCTGACTTCAGTAAAACTATTTTGGAAACTATTTTAATTTTTTGAGGGTAATTTCTTTTCAAGATTTTTTTGAATTCAGTTACGCGTCTTTTCCTGTAACGTTGCAGTCTACGGATCTTGCGTACCTCAGAAATGCTAGTGAGACTTCTTGCAATACAAATATTGGAATAAAATTTTAGAATAAATATTTTATAATAAATAGCTGCCCCTTGAAAGACTGCAAATCTGTGCTACACTGAGTTTTAAGCTGCAATAGTAGAAGTACTTAGCAGGTGATAAACTCAGTTGTGTAATATTAACACCACTTGTTCCTACGATTTGATTGTTTTGTTTAAATGCTTGGTTGCTTTTATACATTTTGCTCAGGTGACCATTCATCCCCTTTCAACTTGAAATTCTGGACTTTGGGGAAATGTTTCTTTTATTTAGTTTTCTGAAATTCCTACTAGGTGTAAAAGAGGAGTTGGGCCTGAAACTACAGCAGGGCGGAGGCTCAGGATGTGGGGTTTGGTGAGACTTAAACTTCTGAACCAAAGGAAATGAGGGTTTGGGGCAAAATGAGGAATATTTGGAAGAAGAGATAGTAGGTGTAGGTCTAAGTTGGGAGTAGCAGGTACCTGCCCTCTTTTATGTTCATTTATTGGATGTTTTATTGGTTTTTACAACCTGGTTCCAGCTGCACACACAGCCAAAAATATTGAGGGCAGGTGGAGAAATTCTGGTGTTACCTGTTCTATGTAACCAACGCATGGAGTGAAAACTAAACAAATATAATTTTCTTTCCCTTGCATACATATTTTTCCAGTTGTGTCTTGAGGCAAAAGAATACAATTCCATAAATGAAATGATTGATTTAAAAGTAGGATTGGAAAAAGAAAACAAAAATAGTTTCCCTGATCCTGCTGTTGAAGGGGCTTTTGCTGAATTCTTTGTGTGGGCAACACCTGGATGTTCTTTCCTTTTCCAGGCCTTGTCCAGTGGAAGAACGTGGAAGACTTGATGGTAGTTTTTTCTTAAGAAAAAGGTTTCTCTTGTTTATTATAATATACACCATGTTTCAGTTGATGGTTGCTCTGTTCCTCACACCAGATGGGTTTTATTGGTGTGTGTATTACATATAAAATTCCTTCTAAAGGTTTTTCTTTTCCATATAATAATAAAAAATAATATATTTTGCTAACAGAAAAGATATATTTTATTTTCTTTTTCCCTGATAAACTGGACAACACTTTGCAAATCATTTGTTCTCAATACTATTTATTTTGCTCTTTTGTGAAATCCATTCACAGTCAGCATCCCTGGGGGATATTAATGTTCAGGCCGCACGTGCTCTGCTGTCAAATATTTTACAGCCTGTGTCAGTTTGTGTGGGTCTCCTCACGGAGGCAGTAAAAGAACATTTCTCTGGAATTTGCAACGGAACCCAAAGACTACGCTGCTTCTGCCTAAGAGGAGGTTACACGCAGCTCTGGGTTAGACCTCTGCCATGACTGGGTTCTGCCGGTAATGTAAATGCATCAGAAAACCTTTGCTTGGGTTACAGTTGATTTAAACAGAGAATAAATTAATTAAACTGTTCCCTGCAACATTTTTGAGTCCCTCCAGGTACATTCTTTTCCTTTGCTAGAGAAAATTGCTCTTCAATGTTTTTCTGGAGTGTTTTTCAGTAAGTGATTTGTACTTTTGTTGCATATTTCAATAGCTCTACTTACCCGATGGTTATATTCTTCTTGGTTCGACTCTCTCTGGTCACTCACAGGCAATAATTTTTTTATTTTTTTTTCCTGGTTACTTGATGGATTTGTAAAGTCCACCCAAATTGCCACCGCTCCTGCCTTCCTTTGTACCTCCTCTGATCTCATATCCCCCCATGACTTTTTACTTCGTGTATATCAAGTTTTCTTAATGCAGACTCTGAAGATTTCACCCTCCGTCTGTTCTTGTCTCTTCCTCCATTGCCTGTAGCAACTCATTGTAATAAGAACCGCCTTCTCAGGGACAGGTTATGAATATGTATAGGTGTTCCTAAAACTTTCATGAATATGTAACACTTTACTGTATTTAACCAAATTCACAACTACTGTAAAAACACACACATTTTGGTTTTTTGGTGGTGTTTTTGTTTGTGTTTTTTTGTTTTTTGGTTTTTTTTTTGTTTTTTTTTGGAAAGATCTCTCTTCATTGCGGGAGCAGACATTTTGTGTCTGGCAACGACAGCGGATAAGGTATGTTGTAATAAAATTGCATTTAATTGCATTTAGCGGGGAGCCAGTAAGCCGTAGACGGACGCCCCACATGTGGCCAGAGTTTCCGCAGTGGTAAAAGGTACCTGGGAAGTAGGGGTTGCTGTCTGTGGGTCAGTCGCAGCCGCTAGCGATCTTGGGAATAGATTGAGCAACCCCAAGGTTTGTGTGTCTCGATTCTGAGAGCCAGGATGGACTTTTGCTAATGACTAATCTTAGCAAGAGTGAAGGGCAATGTAGAAATCTCTCTTTTTGCAGCTGCTGAAAAAGGTAATAATGAAAAAGGAATTGGTCTATAACTGTGTGTTATCTTTTGTAAGTACTCGGGCATTCCATGCATTCCATTCTAAATCGTAAAGTAACTCGTAAGTTGTAAAACCAACCAGCCGTGTCTCTGTGAGCTGTGTGTGTGCTAATGACAGTAATTACTGTTTATGGTGGTACGCTTTAGCATGTGATCTGTATAAAGCAGAAGATGAGCTTAAAACACTTTGATTTAAGTCACGTGACATATGAGTTAAAATTATAGTGCGTGCAGTGTAAGAAAGTATATGCAGATATGTTTTTCACCCTCCGAAATCAGGGACATAATAACAAGATGGGAATCGGTTCTGATAAAGGCCACATTTAAAGAACCTCTGATAAAGGGCCACATTTTATTTCAAAAACTGTACAGCAAATCAGTCAGCACTTGGGAATTGACTGACAGCTACATACCCCTTATCGTCCTCAATCCACTGGCCAGGTAGAAAAAAAAAATGAATCATCTAATTAAACAACAAATTGTAAAACTGGGGCAGGAGGCGAATTTGGCTTGGCCTCGATCTTTGCCTTTGGCCCTTCTGCATATGCGAACAAGGCCAAGGGCAAAGGAAGGGTTGAGTCCTTTTGAAATCCTGTATGGGAGACCCTATAGTTTACAGAAGGGGATATCTGCACAAGTAGGGGATGAAATTATGACTTCTTATATGGTAGCATTGGGTAAACAACAAAATTGGGAAACATGTTTGGGACTCGGAGTATGGATTTGGATGGGCCAGTACATAACATCCAGCTGGGAGATTTATGTGAAGTCTCTTGCAGAAAAGACTTTGGAACCACAATGAGAAGGTCCATTTTAAGTCCTCCTGACATCTTCACTGCTACCAATATTAAACAACAGAATGCCTGGATCCATCATTCTAGAGTGAAGAAAGCCTGGAAAACACCATGGAGGGTAACCCAGGTGCAGCCTGGAAAATTGTATTTTTTCACGATCATAGCTTTAGGACACGATTGGCATGCAAAAAATTGGGATGTAATGCTCACTCAAATGATTTCGAACAATTTAAACCTTTCAGACTTTTGGATATGCACGGTCCTTCCAAGAGGAATGGAATTTCCACTGTTGGGAGTACCCCATCCAGACTGGAGTAGAGAAGGGGGTGGAGGGGGAAAGTTGGATGCAAACCAGAAGCAAACCTGTCTTTATGGGCAGGACCTGAGTAAAACAATAGGAAGACATTTCAAATTGGTACCTTGGAATCAAACTGAAATTACAATTTATTCTAGATGTATGAACTCCATAGATAAAATCACCAGTTGGGAAAAGTTTCCAAATGGCAGTGAATGTAGTCAAAGGGTGTTGGAATCTTTAATATAACCAAGCTGAAAGAACTGGGGTTTAATTACAGCATACAAAATACTGAAAACTTTAACTTCCCTTCCAACATAGCAACAAATTGTAATCTACCTCCTGGGTGGTGGTGGCTTTGCGGAGATAGACGAGCCAGGAAAAGTCTACCTGGTAAGTGGCAAGGCTGTTGTACAGGCAGATACATAGTACCTTAAGAAAAGGTGTTTAACCATTCATACCCACCCCCAGGTATTGTCAGGACGTTATGGAGAAAAACGCGTTCAGTGCCGAGTAACCCTCTTGTAAAGAGACCCTCTGGATTTCCTAGTTTTGCCAGATAGTTTATTCTTCAGCTGGGAGTTAGTGAGCTAGAAAAAGCCATGGTAAATATATCAGCCACAATCGAGAAAATTGAAAATGCCACTATGGATGCTCTTCAGGGACACCAGGAAGAGATATCATCACTAAGCAAGATAGTCCTACAAAATCGCATGGTCCTAGACCCCCTGACTGCAAAAGAAGGAGGAGTGTATGTGGTGATAAACCAAAGTTGTTGCTTATATATTAATCAGGAGAAATGGGTAGAAACAGATATTCAAAAGATATGGGAACAATCTCAGATCCTCCATCAAGTTACTAGAGACAATACAACATGGGGATTCTCAAATTTATGGGAAGGCCTCACTTTCTGGCTTCCCAACTTAACCCGGTTACAATCCTTATTTGTAGCTTTAGTGGGAATATTAGCTTTAGGGATACTGGTCTGTATGATGATGTGTTTCTTGTGGTGTTGCCAGAGTACTGGGAATACTTATAGCAACTGGAAGAAATATCAACTCAGGCAGGAGCTAGAATCTAATAGGTATTTTGTAAAGACATTAGATAAAGAATTTACTAATCTCTTAGAAAAGAGGGGGTTGATACAGGGAATTAACAATTAATTAACTAATTAATTAATTAACACTTAAATAATTAACACTTAAAGAACTAACACTTAAAGACACTTAGAGAACTAACCCTTTAACCTACATCACTATTGCCTAGCCTTGCTTAGTTTTGTGTAACTTACTGTAGGAGAAACAGGAGTTTGCTGACACCTTGCAAAGATAGTAATCCGTGGGTGCATCCTTGGGTGAACTAGATAACAGAAACTTGGGCACAGGACAGGAGGTATGCCAGTTTTAACCAACTCAGCAGTCTTGGTCCTAACCAACTCATCACACTGGAGCAAAGGTGACCGTGTACAGAGGAGACCCGTGTTCACAATCACTGCGCAGCTGCAACCAGGAGGAGCCAGAGGTGGAAACTATGGAAATGGTCTTCTGGAACTCATTGTAATAAGAACCGCCTTCTCAGGGACAGGTTATGAATATGTATAGGTGTTCCTAGAACTTTCATGAATATGTAACACTTTACTGCATTTAACCAAGCTCACAACTGCTGTAAAAACACACACATCTTGGGTGGAGCTATCCCCTGTGTGTCCAGCGTTGTAAATACATACCTTCTTTACAATCTCAGAGGTTGTAAGGTCGTTTCCATGCCTCAAGAGCAGCTTCATTCTGCCCCAACTATCTTCTCTCCCACCATGAGGACCACATGAGCTGGTTTGAAATAATTCATCTGAAGGAGGGTATGACTAATATTTAGAAAATGTATTTATAGTTCTTTGGTTCAATGCTGGAGTGGATACAGACATAGCCAAGAATAACCTGATACTGAAAATGTTACTTGTTAATATTCTCATATTTTCTCTTGCTGTCATTCCAATTGCAAATCACAGATACCTGCAGCGGAAAAATCTAAATATTTCTGTTATACTGTATTTTTTAAATAACTATTTTTAATAACTATTATATTTTAATTACTATTTACTACCCCATACAAATGGATTGATTTTTTTTTTTTTTTTTTTTTTAAACAACTAAACCAAATCCCTGGTCAGTCCCCAAGTGTCTCTGTAAAACGTGAAAAAAGAAGTTCTCATGTTTCACCAATGTCTCGTATAGAAAAAGTAGCATGAAAAAAATCCCAATTCCATTGAAGTATTTAGTACCAAACAGCCTAAAAGGCTCTGACCAGACTTCCTTCTGCATCCATGTCCTTGACTGTATATGGCTGCATGTTGAGAAAAAAAAAAAAAAACAAACCAGAATTATATTTTTATAACATATGGTAACACACTTCTGGTTTTTAAGCACTACATTTTGCAATCAAAACCTTGCTTTAGGAACACTAAAAGTTTGGTTTACTACATTGTTGAAATACAGAGCAGTTCCAAAAATAAATCCTACTTTTTGGAGAGCTACTGGATGGGGATTTTTTTATTTGATTGTGGTGGTTTGACAAAGTCCAGCCATCCAGAGTAATCAGGAAAAGCATCTAAAAACCAAATCAACAAAGAAAGATGCTTCAGGATGTTCATTTTTTCATCCAAAATCTTTAAAAAAATTGAATTAATCCAAGTTGAGCAAATGTTGGCTTACAAGGCAGTAATAAAAAATTCAAAAAACTGTCATAATTTATACCCTTTACTGCAAAACAATGACAATATCCTAAACCTATATAACTACTAAAGGAGGAAAATAAGAAAAAAAAAATGATAATGTTTGGCTTTCTTCAAATGTGTGTAATAACCAAAATAATTGGCTTTTTCAAAGGCTTTACCAGGTGTTTGTATCACTAATGTCAGTTCTTCCCACTTCTTCCAATTTGTTCTCATGTCTCCTAAATCTGAAGAGCAAAAGATTTTCAGTCACATTCAGAAGATGCTGCTGCCACACTAAATATTCTTAAAAAAAAAAAAAAAATAGCAATTTTCACCCTTATTTTCCTAAATCTTGAGAATATTAAAGTGGAATAAGGCTTAATGCCATCTACATAACATGAATATCAGACACCAATGAGACTTTTGTGGAACTCCTGAATGATGAAAGGAAAACATCTTTTTGAAGAACTTCTTGATTTTCTTCAATATATTTGTCTAAAAATCCTTCAACCACAAGCATATGATTAAAATCACAATAATGCAAAAACCAACTGCAAATAACTATTAGTCCTTCATATTAATATATGGAAGTTTAAATAGATGGAACTTCACCAACACTTTCGTTACAGAATTTTAGGATTGTTTGCTCTTTCTGTTTAAGGATAATTTATACAGCATTTTTTTCAGGAAAGTGTCCATGTCAAAGAAATAACTGATTAATAATTCAGATAGAACTGCAGAATTTGGTGATCGCTCAATACAAAAGCTTTAGATTTGGGTTACGCTGGTTATTTCAGTCTATTCTGAAATTGCTATTTTTTGATGATATAAAAATAGGGGGATTAGGTAGGAGTAATATTCTTTAAAATATAATTCATCTGAAGGAGAGTCTGACTAATATTTAGAAAATGTATTTATAGTTCTTTGGTTCAATACTGGAGTGGATACAGACATAGCCAAGAATAACCTGATACTGAAAATGTTACTTGTGTTCATGAGCCATCAACTCGGAGTAATCAAAAAGAAGGTAATTTAGTGTAAACCAAGGCGATTCTCATATTAAATGAAATTTAAATCAATAAAATCCACATACTGTAGAAAACATTAAAATATGGTATTGGTTTACCATGTACTACCTTCAGTAAACATCCTAAAAATTTCGTGTATAATAATATTTTAAGGTTTTTTTACAGTAGAAAAAAGAGGATCTAAAAATTCACACAAAAATGAAGTTTTTTAGATTATTAACAATGTCTGCTTAATCCAATCAAAAAATCTTACTGACTTAGTGACATATAGAAATTGAATAAAATACAGGGAAAAATAGTACTGAAAAGACCTAAGCGGTGCTTTTGGTGAAAAGTAGGTGGTTTCTGAGTTTTCAAGAAATATTATGACAAAATATTATTTTGGGCTTCTTCCCTCCTCCCCACTATTCGACAAATCTGGTCAATATCTCGATCAGGAGTCTTGATTTAATTTGCTCAAAATTTCCCATTCTGCCACCAGTGTCTTCAATTCTCCAGCTTAACGAGTAATCCACATTTTGTATGTTCGCAGCAGTTACCGCTAAGTAGTATTTTTACAGACTCCCAGCTAAACGACGTTAATTGCATCACGCTAACGTAGTTATGGTTGACCGGTTTATTTGAAAGTGGGTTTAATTTCATTTCTACATCATTACTGGAGTCATCAGATGATTGCGGGGAAGATTTCCTATTTTTTGACAATCACACGCATCTATAGGAAAACATTTATGTCTGGTGGCGAGTTCTGCATTCAACGAGTTCTTTAGATAATTTCAAAAATTAGATAGAGCTGCAACATTATTATATTAAAAGACATCACAACCTTAATTTACAGTTCAAATACTGTTCACGTTGATAGTGCATGAAATGCTTGTCCGCTGCATGCTGGATAGGAGAAAAAAAAATTAACTTTTTTGCACACCATAGAATCTTTTCGGTTCAAAGAGATCCTCAAGATCATCAAGTCCAACAGTTAACCCAACCCTGGTACTAACCCATGTCTCTGAGAACCTCGTCTACTGCATCTGTTCAACCCCTCCAGGGATGGTGACTCCACCACTGCCCTGGGCAGACTGTTCCAATGCCCGACAGCCCTTTCTGGGAAGAAATTGTTCCCAAAATCCAACCTCAACCTCCCCCGGTGTTTGCTGTGCTAAGGATGCTGGTGACAGTGTGATATGGTGGCATTTTTAAAGATGTCCCCAAGGAAAGGTCTTTTTGAGTCTTAAAATAATAGCTTAAAGTTGTCCCGGTAGTGTAGTCATGATCTAGGAAGGGGCAATATTATTAATTATTGCAGTTGGAATAACACAGGGATGTGAGTGAAGCTTAATACCCAAACCGTCTTCAGCTGGCACAGTTTCTGAGGGTTTAACCTTAAGAGAGGGCTTAAAGATGTTGTCACCCAAAGGAAAATTTCTGTAACCATTTTACTAGAAATGGTATTGGGATCTGGAAATATAAATTCAATTACCAGCACAGTAGCTGGAATGCAGCTTTATTCATTTAACCTTTCATCGTATTGGAGTTTAATAAAACTAAGCATTATAAACTTATCACTGGAATGTAAGACAAGGACTAGATCGATGAGAAGCTGGAGAGGAAGGCACAGAAGCAAATAAAACCATTCCTGATGTGGATGTATAGACAAAGAAATTAAAGGTAAAGAAGTTTCCTTTGGGGTGCTTGTGCAAAATGAGAGCGTGTTGGTCTGACAAGCTTTTGCACGTTATTTTTATTTTGCATATTAATCAAATGCTTTCATGTTTGGCCTTTCTAGGTAGGTCCCTGGCTAATATTTGGTTTTTTTGTGTCAAGTGTTGCCCTCTTTCCCACTCATTTTAGAGCATTTTGGGAGGTTTGAAGTCGACTGTGATCGTGCAATTCGGTGGATGGATTTTCCTTGGCCAGGATGCAAATCTTGTCATCCTGTTGTGGATATTAATAATGACAGAGTTGAGACCTTGTCACTCGTCTGCTGAGTAGTGCAGGGAATAAATTTGGAAACAAGGTTTCATAAGAGAATTGCAGTCAGGAACAGGACAAGGTTTTCTGTCTAAATGAGAAATTTCAGAATGAGTCTAACCCGGGAATAATTTAATCTTTTACCAATTATTAGGAATTTCTTTGCATTCCTGTTAGCATTTTGGATTTTTGCTCACCATTATGAGAATCTGTAGCTGATAAATACACAGATCCATAGTCTCGGTCTGACTAAACTGAAAATTTTTACTTTCCCATTGGTCTTAGTTCACACCCTCACATTGAGATGATTTTATACTGCAGCTGATGTTCAGAAGGAGTTTAAGTCTGTTGATTTCTGCCATGTACATACATGGATTTTCTTCTGTATTAAACAGTTGCTGTAGGACTCGTTTAATGTGTGTCTAGGGTGATGTGCAAGTCTTGAGGGTGAAAAACTTATATGAGTTGGCTTTCTCCAGTCACCTTCAGCTGGCAATTTATTATTTCAATAAGGTATTTGAGGTTGGCTTCCTGGATTTATTTTGCACCTCACATCTTAGAATCATAGACTCATTTTGGTTGGAAAAGACCCTCAAGATCATTGAGTCCAACCATAACCCAACCCTGGCACTAACCCATGTCCCTGAGAACCTCATCTCCACATCTGTTCAACCCCTCTAGGGATGGTGACTCCGCCACTGCCCTGGGCAGCCTGTTCCAATGCCCGACAGCCCTTTCCGGGAAGAAATTGTTCCCAAGATCCAACCTCAACCTCCCCTGGCGCAACTTGAGGCCGTTTCTTTGTGTCCCTGTCTCCCCTCAGCCTCCTGTTCTCCAGGCTGAACCCCCCAGGTCCCTCAGCCACTCCCATCACACTTGTGCTCCAGCCCCTTCCCCAGCTCTGTTCCCTTCTCTGAACTTGCTCCAGCACCTCCAGGGCTTTCTTGGTGTAAGGGGCCCAAAACTGAACACACAGATTTGAGTTAAGCCCTGAAACTGTTATTTTAAACATCACTTTGAAATTAAGAATGTTCAGTTTGTTGTCAAAGTAATTGTTGACGACAATTTTTGCTGGGGCTAAATGTTCCACGCTAAAACGGGGAAATTAATGGAAATATCAAGCAACACAAACACCCAAGTAAATTTGGAGTCTGGACCCTGTTACATGACATTTGTGAGCAAACAGTGGATGGAATTCACTAATTATAAATTCCAAAATTGAAGTCGAATGAGAGGAGGTAGTTATACTATGATACGCTGTATTGCAGTCATAGAATCGTGGAATAGTTTGGGTTGAAAGGGACCTTTAAAGGTCATCTAGTCCATGTCCCTACTTGTTGAGAAGCCAACCCAGGAGAAAGAGTCACCAAATCCTCTCCAAGATGTTTGAAGTCTTGGGGGCTTTGAGTTGTTTGTGCCCATGCAGATAAAAGAGCTTTATCCAGCTTGTGCATCATCTTACCAGGCAAACAGAAGTGGGATCTCCTGTTCTTTAACCACAAACTAATCTGCTGAAATGTTTTGAGTTCCAAAAATTAAAGGTCAGATGGCAACTTCTGGGAGAGAAATCAAAAGCCTGAAACCCACACGTGTCGTAAGGAGCTTCACGTGAATTAGAACACGATACAAGGGCAGGAATACACAGGAAAAACCTGCAAGTGATTCATTTGCTCTGTAAACCCACCTCTCTCTAGTTTGTATGGCACATGTCAGCAATAATAACTAAAAGATGCAGGTGAAGAAATCTGGTTATTTAAATTAAAGTCATTAAACTATTGTATCAAATTATCCTTTTGGGTACTTTTACGCTTAATGATCGAGTAATATGATAGTAAAGCCTCAGACAGGCATGTCCTGGAACATGTATTAACGCTGAAAATAAAACACTTGTTCCATTTTCATGCTCAAAAATCCACAGCAACTGATAAATCAACATTTTCTTTACACAGTATTGCAGTGAGAGTTCGAATGAGTACAAACCAAAGATCCTTCAGCAGTACAAAGATATTATTCAAGTCCTTGGAAGACATTTCCTCCTTGTACCAAAACTAGAGATTTTCCAACAAGCCATGCAATTAAATTACAAAATTGTTGCCAATTTGTGGGTATTGGCTCATTAAAATGAAGAGGACACGATGGATCCACTGTTCAGAACATACCGATTTGCCGCATGACTGCAGAACTTCCCCAAAAGCTCCTTGGAAATTGTTTTCAATCCTTTTTAGGAAGCCATAGCCCCATTCTTAAAAAATAATGTTTTTAACTGTATGATGTAAATATCCCAAATTACAAGTGGCTTGAGAATTGCAACTTGACAGGGTACAGTGAGTCTTTTAGCCATGAATAATTGCAGTTTTGTTTTGCTATTTTTAAGTGGATTTTTTTTTTTTTAAAGACATTCTGGACATGACATCATTCCTACAGGTTCCTGTATTTTGGTGTTGGTGGTTCCTCAGCTAATGCACATTTGGATAAATCTTTGTAGATTTAGGGACATACCAGTTGTGTTTTGAAACATGAAGTTTGATACTCACATAATCAGGGAGCAGAGAATTGGTCGAACCAAGGGAACCTCTTAGGGATTGCGTGGCTTGCTCCAGCACTTTGTTGTGGTTTTTAGACAGCAAAGAAAATAAACTGGAGGGAGAAAAGAAGTGGAAAAAAAATATTAAAAATAAATTCACAATAGTGTCCTGAAATAGTTCAACTACCCAGTCAGAAGAGACGGTTTATTATATACACAAACTTGAATAAAGAGATTTTTAGAATGCAATGAACAATAGTTATACAATTTATTTATTTATTTAGCATCTGGGCTAAGCAACAGTAAAATTTGAATAGAAATATTCTATACAATAAATGATGTGAAGAACATCATTTGTTCATGGTTAAATTCTTAAAAAGTCAAGCTGTAACAGAAAGAATGGTATACATGGAATTTTAAATTCATAACCATTATGTGTTTGCTAAAATGCAATTTTTAAGTGCAGCACCTCATGCAATATAGTGCAACAGATCCTTAATCATCCTGTGTATTATTCATTTCAATAATTCAATTGTTTAGTACAGGAAGAACCCAAGTATTTTACAGAAGCTTTGCTCTTGGAGTTGATGACGCTTGGGACATGGAGCAGCTGCAGACATCTTGTTCGTCACATCATTTAGAAAATATTAAATCCAGTTTAGCAATTAAAAAAAAAAAAGTGGCAAAAATACTACCTCAAGTGTTATATTCTAGATAGTTTCTATTTCTCAGAATTAGAGAACAGCTTCAGTGCTCGGAAAGCTTTTCTGCCTCAAGAAATGACGCTCGGCATTTCAAGAAATCCTCTTAATTTTTTTTACTTAAAATATATCATTGATATTGTATCTGTCACAGATGGTAGGAGTAGATTTCTCAGAGTATCAGTGGTTTTCCCTTTCTTGCTAGTCAACAGCCTCAGGAAAAGGTTTTTCCAACACTTCTCATCACCACAATGAATTAGTTATGCTCCTCAAACCTAAATTCTATTTCTCAGGAGCCGACTCAATAAATTCCACCATTTCCCAACACCTCTTCCATCAGATATTTCTCAGAACAGATTAACAGTGTCCTTTTAAGGACAACCTTAATCACAATGAAGGCATCTAATTAACCCATGTGAGAGCCCTTGGGTAGGTTGGACCATCCTCAAGGTTGATCCAGAGTCTACGAACATGAGGAACGGGCTTGAGACAACATGGTTGACACCAAGGCTGGTATCACAGCTGGTCCCACCAGGATAATCCCAACCGGACCGATATGACAAGAAGGTCGGACCATATTGCAAGACCTCCGTGGTGGTTACAGGGGTTGAGAATATTTGGTGTTTTCAGGATAACACAATATTTTTGGCACCACGAAAACTGGAATCTTATTTTTTCCTTCGTGTTGTCCAATGGAGACTCGACGTGTCATTCCTGGGACCAAACGCCAACCTCTCACTAACTCACAGCTATTAGAACATCCCATGTTAAAAAGGGGAGCAGCAATACAGAAATAAGATATATTAATAGGCTTTCCACCTTTTCCCCTCCCTCTCATAATCTACTATTGTATTCACAGACTGAAATTTTTGTTCAAAATTTGGATTTGCAAACTGGCCCTTGGCCCAAACCAGCAGCGCTATTTTTCAAATTGCTGGGATTTTTGAAGCCTCGGATTTCAGAGATATTGTCATCAGCACCATCTAGTGCTGCAGAGACAGAATAATTGGTTAAAACCAACCTGGTGATGGTTGGGGGGGGGGGGAACAAGAACAGGTTAAACCTGGTGTGTGTGTCTGCTCCAGAAGATACAGAAAATTTCACAGAGAGGAAAAATTTGGAAAAAAGAGGATTTCCAACTAGTAGATTCTTCTCCAAAACACATAAAGCATTTCAGCTACCAAGGAGATTTAAATAGAAACAAAGAATTGGTATCAGGATTTTGAAAAGTGCATTTATTCAACACATATGTAAAGGAAAATGCACATAAATTTGTATTCTGCATGGAATTGGGAGAGCAAAGAGCAAATTGATTTTCTCTGACAGATATGGAGACAACTGGGAAAAAGAATAAGAAATTAAAAGGACGGAAGATTATTTCTTTATATCCTATTTTTGCCTTTTTTTTTTTTTTTTTTTTTTTTGTAATTAAGTGTAATGTAACTAAACTCGAGTGCCTGTTTATGGCATAAACAAGCCCTTGGTGGCTGATTTCTATCTCCCAAAGGGGGGACGTTCTATTATCCACTGTCTTTGGCACCGGGACTTTCCCTCGCAGAGTTTTGCTTTCCTGCCTTCTTGGTCCACTGCCCAAAACACCAATATTCAGGTTAAGAAAACCAAACCAAACCAAATTAATAATAATAATAATAATAATAATAATAATTATTATTATTATTATTATTATCATTATTATTATTATTATTTTTTTTTTTTTTTTTTTTTTTAACCCACACAAAAAATCCACCCCACAATTCTCTTCTTCATAAATTCTCCAAGAATCATCTCTTAGTGGAGCATGAAAGGTAAGGACATGTAGGCAGGAACTTTTGACACCGAGAATTAAAATAAACATATATCACAGAATTGTACTCAGAGCAAACTGCAATCCCTCAAAGAGCTCCACAAAATCACAATTAGAAAAAAAAAAAATTAAGGCCAAATACTCTCATTAGATACTGAATTTGGAGGTCCAAAGGAAGTGGTGTTGGCTCCCGAAATGGTGTAAAACTTCATCACCAAGTAATTCACTTACTACACCTCGACCTCTGAAAACCTCCTTGAAAAATATCAGCTTAATTTTTAAAGTATTGGAGCAGATTTAATTACAACCCTCAAAAAGAATTTGCATGAAATTTCGCTCATAAAATTATTTTATCGTTGACAAAATTACCTTCTAAAGGAGACACGCTACCGTGCGGCAGTCACATCTTTTCTGTAAGGTTCAGGGGTTTATTTTAAGGTATGAAAAATGCAATTAAAAAAAAAAAAAAGGCAACGATGTTTTATAACAAGGTTGTTCCCGTCTCCACAACACGGTACAAGAGACAAACCCCAATTCATGCAGAGGTGGGAATTAAAACCACCTCCCAAATTTCCCTCACATGTTTTAGTCTCACTTGTATTTTACCCCACTAAAAATCAGGCTGAGATCAAATTGAAAATAATATATATTATGTCCTCAGAGAGGGCAGCTTGAATGACAATCTCAAGGTCTTGTGCTTCTGATTTTTAGGAAATAAAGCATTGGTTTCTTAATTCCCTCTATACAGATGAAATTTTTAATTTAACACAAAGCTGAACCTTGATCAGTAATAAAAAAAAATATTGCAGACTAAACACTAATGGTTGCTTAAATACAAGTGATTTGATTATGTGTTGTTTGCACACACAATATTATAAAATTCCAATCAGTAACATATGAACTTAAGGATTTCGAAAGGCCAATTCCACAAAGCCCGTGGAAAAAGGAAAATAAAGAAGTCAATAGTGGGAACTTATTTAACAAGTTTCTTCCTGGTCCATCAAAAATCACACACACACACAAAAGCTTCTGTAAGTTCTGCAGAAAATCTAATCTAATCTAAACAAAACAAAACAAATAATGTCCGACAGCCCTTTCCAGGAAGAAATTGTTCCCAAGATCCAACCTCATCCTCCCCAGGTGCAACTTGAGGCCTTTTCTTTGTGTCCCTGCCTCCCCTCAGCCTCCTGTTCTCCAGGCTGAACCCCCCAGGTCCCTCATCCGCTCCCATCACGCTTGTGCTCCAGCCCCTTCCCCAGCTCCATTCCCTTCTCTCAGTTTGCTCCAGCACCTCAAGGGTGTGCACCGGGAGGTGACGGGGTCCAAGGAGCGTGAACAAGTCTTCTCTGAAATCAGAGCGGTAGCCAGAGCTTTCCCAAAATGTGTAGCACTGAGTTTTCCAGCTGTGCTTATATTTGGAGTTTTCAGTAGAATGAAGGGCACGAAGAGGCTGGGGAAGATGCTGTCCATGTGATTCAGTGATGGGATGGAGAGAAATAAGGAAAATTGGGAGCAGCAGAAGGCGCATCCCTGCAGAGCTGGGTCCAGCAGATCTGCTGTCATTAAAATTGTGATTTGGGCACCAAATTCACCCCCTACCTCATCCTGCTTTGTCTCAATCGCTTAATTCTTGTGTGGTTAAACCCAGAGATGCTGAGTTGTGCCATGGTAAAGCTGACCACTATTATCCATTATTATTTCCTGACTTGAACATAAGTCTGGTAAGGGGTGAGATGAAAATTATCTTGTGTTTTAGGCAACTGAGTCCAGCAAAAATTATTTCTCCCTTGCCTCTTTGCATTTAATTTTTTAATTATTATTATTATTATATTTAGGTTGTTAGGCAGATCATTTTAAAACGAGACATTCCCAAGAGCCACTCGCTCATGTTCTCATGTCTCACTTAGGAAACAGCTTCATTTTTTTACCTGCAGTTACAAGTCAACAGGAGAAGTGTTTTAAGCTAAGTGCTATAAAATTCAAAGTGCTCTGTAAAAATTGGTTATTGGATGTATTGATCTATACAAGAACATTACAGGTCACTTCTGCCAACGGCAGCCTGAATTTCATCATCTGTCTCTATGTAGGGTTAAGGTGGTTCTGAGGGTGCTGCTTCAAGAGCATTAGCTAATATATTAAGTTAATGCATGCGATACAAATCTGGACTTAAATGTTGAATAGTTCATTATTCTGCCTTATTAATATGTTTATAGTTGATATATTTGATAATTACAATATATATTATATTTTATAATTTATAGAAATAAATGTTATGATTATACAAAATACAGATATGCATATATAATCCCCAAAATGAGATGAATTATATGAAGTGAAAATCAGACATCTGTAGAGTGAAAAATCTTCAGATTTGAATCTTGAAATAAGTTTTCTTAAAATGCCCAAACAGGAATATATTATTGGCCTTTCTAAATGCCAATAGGTATTTAACATTTGCTATAGTTCCCAAAATACTTTTAATTATATGAAGATGATATATAAGACAACATGTATCATTCATACACATCGATGATAAAGAAATGCTATGGTTAAACTTTGCAAAATGCAGATTCATTACAGGAACATCAAGTAAAAAGAAAAAGACATTTTTATTAATTTTTTGCTTTACCTTTCAAGAAGTTGGACTTAAATAATCTTGTGATTTAATGCAGCCATACTTGAATTTAGCAGCAAAGGATCCAAGCTGCTCCTCAGGAGTGAAGGATCAGCAACTAAAGACCATCAGAACAACAAATAGATGCCAATAATGCAATAAAGCTGCCCTTAAAGTCACTGGTTTTGGTATTAACAAAAATATCCAGCAAAGTTTTCCTTTATGGCACTGCCATGTGCAGATCTCACAATGATGGTTTGAAAATGCAAAGGTTCATAGAAGAAAAGATATTAATTATTAGACCAGAAAACACACCTCTCCATGAAACATGCAAGAAACTCAATTATTGAATGGATTTGAGAAAAAAAGGATGATTTGACCAAAATGAAAAAATAGCAAACTTTTCTCCACATGCCTAACAGAGGATCCTTCAAGCTATCAGAAATTTAAAAAAATGACAAGTTTTAGTGAAATGGAAACTAAAGTACCAGTTGCAGGGGCACAGGTCTGTCTTAGCGAGGTGGTTGAAACCAAGCATGAGGCAGAATAAACAGTTTTTTTACACTGTCAGGGCCTATTGCATCTCTGCTCCTACACACTGGGAACAGGAGGAGGTCGCACTTAAAACACATACTCGAAGCCAACTCAGCAGTGTTGCACCATCATCTTCATGCTCGGTCATAGAATTACTTAATGGTTTGGGTTGGAAGGGACCTTCAGAGCTCATCCAGTCCCACCCCTGCAATGAGCATCTTCATCCAGATCAGGTTGCTCAGAGCCCCGTCCAGCCTGGCCTGGGATGTCTCCAGGGATGGGGCTTCCACCACCGCTCTGGCCAACCTGGGCCAGGCTCTCACCACCCTCAGAGGCAAAAATTTCTTCCTCATGTCCAGCCTGAATCTCCCCTCCTTTAGTTTCAAACCATCACCCCTTGTCCACAACAGGCCCTGCTCAAAGGTCTGTCCCTATCTTTCTCACAGGCCCCTTTTGAGTACGCAAAGGCCACAATAAGGTCTCCCCAGAGCTTCTCTTCTCCAGGCTGAACACCCCAACTCTCTGTCCTCCCAGCAGAGCTGTTCCAGCCTCGGATCATTTCTGTGGCTCCTCTGGCCCCTCTCCAACAGGTCCATGTCTGTCCTGTGCTGAGACCTCCAGAGCTGGTTGCCAACAGCAGACAGAAAAGCTGGACCAGGATTCCTCCTAAATTGCATCCAGGTTTTACTTCAAAAGCCAATGGGGAATTACAGAGGCTGAGCCCAGATATGGGAATGAAGGACAAACAGAAGCACAGGAGGTTCCATCTAAACATAAGGAGAAACTTCTCTGTTGTGAGGTGCCAGAGTCCTGGAACAGGCTGCCCAGAGAGGCTGTGGAGTCTCCTTCTCTGGAGACATTCAAACCCACCTGGACACATTCCTGTGTGATCTGCTCTGGTGACCCTGCTTTAGCAGGTGGGTTGGACTGGATGATCTCCAGAGGTCCCTTCCAACCCCAACCAGTCTGGGATTCTGTGGGGTCAACCCTCGGCTTCAGGCTGCTCCTGGACTCCCTCCACATTGGGGAGAATGGACAAACCTATGGACAACGTGGCGTGGCTCTAATGGGGAGGGGAGTCAATGGGTTGGGACAGCAATGAAAGTCCTTAAATCAAGACTGGCTGTTTTCCTAAAAGCTCCGTTCTATTTCAACCACAGCAACTTCAGCCCAGAAGAAGGAATTAATTGTGTCTTTGGTCTGCGTTATGTTAGAGGTCAGACTCAATGATCAAAGTAGTCTCTTCTGGTCCTATATGCATTTAGTAATGGTCTATATGTACTAAATCAAAAGAGATGGAGGTAACACTACTATATAGCTTCCATATATTTTAATTTTTTTTCCATGCTACATGATCTGATGAAAGATGCAGACAACAAATCCTCTTGGGAGACAACTCAATTAATTGTATTTATAGGTTTTGTCACATTAAAATACATCTGGCAAAGGTAAAACTGGCAAAGGTATCTCTAGAATTAAATTTTTGCATCCGTATGCTGACGTATCAGCAGCATTATGGGCAAGAGGAGTATATTCTGTAAAGAAATAACAAAAAAATAAGAGAAAAAAAAGCTACAACTTTGGAAGGGGGAAGACAGGAACAACCTTTGAGGCTGAAAACTAAGAGTCACAGAGTGGGAGACAAATGGAGTAGATCAGCAGAGGAAGGCGAGATCGAGTTATATGACAGAAAAAAAGGAATAAGGATTGAACTTCTGCCAATTCAAATCACTGGTGAGCTTCTCAAGGGAAAAAAAAAATCAATTATCTGAATATTTTAAAATATTCTATATGTGTTGAGTACATAAGTAATTTGCAGTGCTCAACGTACTTTATTTGAAGCTTGAAAATTCAGACATTTTGAATCTTTTCTCCTCACTCTCCTACTTCAGAAGTATATTGCAAATAAATGGAACAGCATGCAAACACAAAACACTATTTGGTGATGTAAAAAAAAATCAACAAAAATTGATGAGGAATGTTCTCAAGCAATTCAGCAATACTCCGTGTTGTTCATTCCCTCTGCTCTCATATACATGCCAAATGGACTATTGTTCTCCATTTTAAAGAATTAACTATAAACCCTAAACACCAAAACCATGTTAGGCAAATATTCCTCAAACAATAGGATTTTACAATGCCTGCATGAACACCACAAACATATTAGAAAAAAAAAAAAACAAACTCCTTTATATAGCAAGCTCTAAAAATATCTTTGTTTTGAAACCTGACGTCTTAAAACCATACCTTAACTCCTGTATGTGCAAGGAACACTTCTTGCCTGTGACCTATTTTTTAATGAATTACAGGACCTATTTTTTAATTAATTAATTCATTTAACATAAAGAAGTTCAGAAAAAAAAAATAATGAAGTCCCCAAATGCCCATTACTACTGAAGAGCCCTTGAGGCATTTTGAATTTGAATTATCCAAGCTATTATGGCACACAAATAGAAATAACAAGAACTCCAAGGACTATCTGGGGCAGTTGACTCCACAGAGGGACACTTGGTTTTATTTATTTAAGCCCAACTTTAAGGCCTGGAAGAAATTTCAGATCCCTGGAATAAGAAGTCAACCAATTAAGATATCAAATTGCTAAGGAGAAAATATGAACGTACTTTATATCTTTCTTTTTAATCTTGTAAAGTGAAGCGTGAGTAAATTCTGCTTGAATTAAGCTTGGCTATATTTACTATTAGGTTCCTCTGGCTTGTGGAAATGATGTGAAACCAAGAGATTTTGGGTGTGCAGCCTCCACCAAGGTCATGGATGCAAATAAAACAGTTTTTACAAGCATCACCGACGGACTTACTCACTAAAGAGTGTTGAAAGGATGGAAAGGGCTTCTCCTGGGTAGCAAAAGGTCCACCTGAGGCTGGTTTTGCCACATTCTGATAGTGATCAGACTTTTTTTTTTTTACTTTTTTTTGACTTTTCTTGTCTCAAAAACGTAAGTTTGTGTTCCCTTGGAAACAGACTGTGACTCAGCTGCTGGTTATTTAAGGGCAAATCCCAAAGCATCGCAAATAATTTTAACATAACCTGGGTAAACAAATGATTTCTATCCCATCTTCCTATTAAACATCCAGCATTAAAAACTGCTTTTAATTCTACAGTCCTTGATCGTAAGAAATTAAGTATTTCAAGACATCTTTAGCTCATGACAGAAGCTTCTCATTAATTTTAAAGAGAATTATTTTATCTGCCACTGCTTACATATGAACAGATATCTAGAATTTATGTGTTATAAAGATGTTGCAAATTCCATCTCCTAAAGGAGCTTTCTTATTAATAAGTAGAAAACCACACAGTCACTGTACCCTTGTGGCAAAAGTATCACAAGCACATTCAGGAGCGACTTTGAACAATTAATGGAGGCTTCACATTAACAAACAGGATTTCCTGTTAAAATGGAATCGAAAAGACAAAGAGACTAGAAAAAAACAGATGGATGTGGTGAGATAAAAAGTAAATATTTACAAAATTAATCCCAGAGTTTAATTTGCAGTGAGCGGAGAAACATATTTTTCAAGCAAAGGCATAAATTGTTAGGCAGCTCGTGGTCGCTTTCCAACACGTGTTGGGAAATGGATGCTCCTATTGCTAGAGAAATAAAAGGAACAGAGGGCAATAAAATCCTTCCCTTGGATCTTGGTACAGATAATCTCATTCCCCTTTTGTCTGACATGCCAAATAACATCCTTATAATTGTACTTCGAGTCAGGCGAGGATGAGAAGCAGCACCTAGAAACAGTATCTTCCTAATTCCACATCGTATTAAAGCACAAATTCGATAACCAGACTGCGATCTACTACAGGCCACACACAGAATAAAGATGATTTTTTAAAGTGAATATTGCTCCATTTACTGAATGACACTGCTTCAGAACAAAAAAACCCACGTAGTCACTTAATTAAAGATCATGTTTTTGCTTTTGAAACAAAGATGCTGAATTAAAACTTCACAGACAACCTTAAGCTCTTATTTACTAAACTTTAAGTGAAATTTGATGTTGACCAAGTCAATTTTTTTTATGTAGTAAAACATAATATATGGGCTTGAGTTTATCACAATGTGTATTCAAACCAGCAAATACAGAATTTCTAGGCAATTTTCAAATTTTACTTATGCATTCCTTTCTGAATATGATACTGTATGATACTGTATCATGAACTCAAAATTCACACTACAATATTTAGCATAATATAATGTATGCACATATTTTTTATATATATGCTATATATATACATATGTATACCTGCCTATGTGTATATATATTATATATATAGCATTTCAGTCTCTTTCAAAATATTATATGCAAAACAAAAGACAAATGCAGGATAATGTTAGATAATGTAATATATTAAATATTTTTCAACACCAAGACCAAGTTTCATCTCTATTACTAAACAGTTCCTGTAAAAGCACAACACTGGACTTTAAAAATATATATCCCAAGGAAAAATTGTCTATATCCTTAATTGTAATGTCAACATCAATCCTCTTTTGTTAAATTTTTCTGGATTTATGTCTCTAGATATAAACCTGCAAAATGTAGCCAGTCACAAAAAACCTCTTTCCAAAGGAAAATTCATGTCAAAATAGATAGGAAATTAAAAAGAGGGCTTCTCATCCTGAAAAATATCTGCAGCATTGAAATAAATATTTATCAAGGATGCTAATTTTTATTAATTCCTGTTATTCAATATTTTTTATTTTATTTCTTTCTAGAGCCCCTCAAGAGCCCCCATGTCCATTCCTATGGGTGTGTTAGAAATAATGCCAGGGTCTTTAATCTACTTTATTTCCCATACATCTTTATCATGAACAGTCAAGCTGCCCTTCCTAATATCACATCTTAAATTTCAGGAGTTCAGTGATTTTCTCCTCCATGTTCTATGGTTGTTAAATAATATAAAAGGGAAAAACAACCTGTGCAAATAACTTGGCTTATGGAAGGAGCCCAGTCTTTGACCCTCCCCTTCATCTTTACAAAAATACTTTATATATTTAGCAAAAAAAATGTCTTGCCCATGTTTCATAATCCAACCTTGACAGAGCTCAAATGTTAATTTTGTTAAAAAAAGGTGTTACAGATGTTACCGGTATGATTTAGAAACACTACATTAGCACAAGGAGCCCTTACGTAAGAGAAAGCAGATTTTATTTTAAGTAACACTTCAAAGTTATTATTTTTCAGTAGGAAAAAGGTCATTATTTCCCACATATACTGTCATTCTAAATTACCTTATTCACTACTGAATTTGTCATTCTAAAGAGAGGTTATTTTATTGCTTTTAAGTCTTGTGATCGGTGGGAAAACTGATCCAAATTAGATTTAATGATTCATTTCAGCATACTTGCAGTTGTGCAATATTTTTCCATCTTCAAAACCAACATGATATATATTTAAGCCCCAGTGCCTCAAGTTGCACAGTAATTAAATTTACATTGTCTTCAATTTATTTGGAAATTAAACCTCATTCTCACAGCAAAAAGAGGTTGAGCTTTTGCTCTTTACCTCCCACTCCATTTTCTACGTCTTATTCCCCTGTGTGATTCTTTCTGCCTCTATCAATTCAAAAATCCTCACAAATTCTTAAAAAAAATGCCCTCCCCAAAATGTACTTTTTAAAAAGACAAAATTCTGTGATGTTCCAGCTCATTTTGTGATTTTTTCCAAAGCAAACATTTCCAAGAATAGATTTAGCAAGATGATAAAGCAAACACCAACCATTATCTATTGTATATTGTACAAAAACTACAACCCTCATGGGATGGGATGTTAATTCCCCTTCACCTTGGGGAAAAAAAATGAGAAAACTACAGCACGGGACCAAATACAAACTGGGATATTCAGAATAAAATCATAGAATCCTTTTGGTTGGAAGAGACCATCAAGATTGAGTCCAACCATAGCCAAACTCCAGCACTAAACCATGTCTCTAAAGACACAATATGTGTTTCGAGACACATACAAATACCTTTCACAATTTAAATTTCTCCAGGTGACAACCGAAGTCAAGCAAAGATGAGTTTTCACAACCTCGCTGGTTTAATCTGTGGCCAAAACTATGCTGGACACTAAGGCAATTCACAAATGTGATTGAATATACAAAAAGTATCATGGTTCTCAGAAGAAAAATCAAGATAATCATAGTATTTTCCAATTGAGCCAAGTAGTGACAAACTGGTGAAGTAGAAGGTAGAGAAGTGGACAAGGAGGTGGACAAAAAGCTGGTTAAAGAAATGGGTTTAGAGAGCAATGGTCAATGGCACAAAGTCCAGCTGGAGGCTGGTCATGGGTGGTGGAACCCATGTGGTGATTCTGGGGCAAATCTCTTGAACACCTTAATTAATCAAATCATTTAGGTTGGAAAAGACCTTGAAGGTCATCAAGTCTAACCATCAACTGTCAAGTCCACCACTAAACCATGTCCCTGAGTGCCACACTTACATGTCTTTTAAATAAAATCATAGTATGTCCTGAGTTGGAAAGGACCCACGAGGATCACAGAATCACAGAATCGACTGGGTTGGAAAAGACCTCAGAGATCATTGAGTCCAACCCTTGGTCCAACTCTAGTCTGTTGACTAGATCATGGCACTAAGTGTCATGTCCAACCTCACTTTAAAAACCTCCAGGGACGGCGAGTCCACCACCTCCCTGGGCAGGCCATTCCAATGCCTGACCACTCTCTCTGTAAAGAATTTCTTCCTAATATCCAGCCTAAATTTCCCCTGGCAGAGTTTAAGCCCATGCCCCCTTGTCCTATTGCTGACTGCCTGGGAGAAGAGACCAATCCCCACCTGGCTATAACTTCCCTTCAGGTAGTTATAGAGAGTGATGAGGTCACCTCTAAGCCTCCTCTTCTCCAGACTAAACAACCCCAGCTCCCTCAGCCTCTCCCCATAGGTCTTGTGCTCAAGTCCCTTCACCAGTCGTGTTGCTCTTCTCTGGACCCGCTCCAGCACTTCAATGTCTTTCCTGAACTGAGGGGCCCAGAACTGAACACAATACTCCAGGTGTGGCCTCACCAATGCAGAGTACAGGAGAAGGATCACTTCCCTTGTCCTGCTGACCACGCTATTTTTGATACAGGACAGGATACCATTGGCCTTCTTGGCCACCTGGGCACACTGATGGCTCATGTTGAGCTTCCTGTCAATTAGTACCCCCAGGTCCCTTTCTGTCTGACTGCTCTCCAGCCACTCTGTGCCCAGCCTGTAGTGCTGCAGGGGGTTGTTGTGACCAAAGTGCAGCACCCGGCACTTGGCCTTATTGAACTTCATCCCATTGGAATCAGCCCATTTTTCCAGTCTATCCAGATCCCTCTGCAGAGCCCTCCTGCCTTCCAGCAGGTTGACACACTCTCCCAACTTGGTGTCATCAGCAAATTTGCTGATGATGGTCTCAATCCCCTCATCTAAATCGTCAATAAAGATGTTAAACAAGACTGGACCCAACACTGACCCCTGGGGAACACCACTAGTGACTGGCCGCCAGCTAGATGCAGCCCCATTCACCAGCACTCTCTGGGCCCAGCCCTCCAGCCAGTTAACCCAGCGTAGAGTACACTTGTCCAAGCCATGGGCTACCAGCTTTTGCAGGAGTATATTATGGGAGACAGTGTCAAAGGCCTTGCTGAAGTCCAGATAGACCACATCCACAGCTTTCCCCTCATCCACCAGGTGAGTCACCTGATCATAAAAGGAGATCAGGTTGGTCAGACAGGACCTGCCCCTCCTAAACCCATGCTGGCTGGGTCTGATCCCTTGTCCATCCTGAAGGTGCTGGGTGATTCCATTCAGGATGATCTGCTCCATAACCCTGCCAGGCACCGAGGTCAGGCTGACAGGCCTGTAGTTGCCAGGGTCAGCTTTGCAGCCCTTTTTGTGGACTGGGGGAACATTGGCCAATTTCCAATCATATGGGACCTCCCCAGTGAGCCAGGACTGTTGGAAGATGATGGAGAGCGGCTTGGCAAGTTCTTCTGCTAGCTCCCTCATCACCCTAGGATGGATCCCATCTGGTCCCATAGACTTGTGAGGATCCAGATGGCTCAGTAAATCACCATTTCCTCCTGAAATACAAGGGACCTGTTTGGCTTCCTATCTCTGTCAACCACCTCCAGAGGCCAGTTGTCCTGAGAGCTACCTGTCTTTCTGGTGAAAACTGAGGCAAAGTAGGTATTAAGTACTTCAGCTTTCTCCTCATCTTTGTTAACTATATTTCCCTCCAAGTCCAACAGAAAATGGAGGTTTTCCTTGCCCCTTCTTTTGTTATTAACATATTTAAAGAAGGACTTTTTATTATCCCTGACAGAATTGGCCAAATTAACCTCAAATTGCACTTTTGTTTCCCTGATTTTTTTTCTGCATGATCTAGCTATTTCCATAAATTCTTCATAAGTAGCCAGCCCTTTTTTCCACAGTCGGTAAAGTCTCTTTTTATTTCTGATTTCATTCAGAATCTCCCTGTTTAGCCAAGCCGGTTGTCTTCCCTGCCAGCTAGCCTTTCGGCACACTGGTATAGCCTGTTCCTGTGCACTCAAAACCTCCTGCTTGAAGCATGTCCAACTCTCCTGGCCCCCCTTGTTTTTAAGCATTGTTTCCCAGGGTATGCTCTGAACTAGGCTTCTGAATAGGCAAAAATCTGCCCTCCAGAAGTCCAGCGTAGAGGTTTTGTTAATGGTTCTCCCTGCATCTCTGAGTATTGAAAATTCTATTATTTCATGGTCGCTATGCCCCAGGCGGCCTCCAACCACTACATCTCCCACCAGCCCTTCTCTGTTTGTAAACAGTAGGTCTAGCGGGGTCTTGCCCCTGGTAGGCTCATTTACCAGCTGATGAAGGAAATTGTCCTCTATACACTCTAGGAACTTCCTAGACTGCCTCTTCTGTGCTGTATTGAGCTCCCAGCAGATATCCGGCAGATTAAAGTCACCCACAAGAACAAGGGCCGTCGATTTTGAGACATCTGCCAGCTGCTTGTAGAATAATTCATCTCCTTCATCGTCCTGGTTGGGCAGTCTATAACAGACACCCACGAGGATGTCAGCCTTGTTGAACTTCCCTCTGATTCTGGTCCACAGGCACTCAACCTTGTCACTGCTGACCTCAAGTTTAACAGAGTCGAGTGACTCTCTAACATATAAAGCCACCCCTCCACCTCTCCTACCCTGCCTATCTTTTCTGAAGAGCTTGTAGCCACACATAGCAGCACTCCAGTCATATGAGTCATCCTGGTTGGATGTTTCTGTGATGGCAACTATGTCATAGCTTTCCTGCTGCACAATGGCTTCCAGCGCCTCTTGTTTGTTGCCCATACTGCGTGCATTAGTGTACATGCACTTCAAGTGGGCTGCTGATTTCACTCTTAATTCAGGCTTTCCATCCTTAGGCTGATCTTTGGAGAGCCCGGTTTCAATCCCTTCCCCCTTCAAACCTAGTTTAAAGCCCTCCTGATCAGCCCTGCCAACTTATGGGCTATAGTCCTCTTGCTCTCCCTAGAAGGATGAAGCCCATCTGATCTGAGAAGACTAGGTACCATGGAGTTTGCCCCATGGTCAAAAAACCCAAAATTTTTACGGTGACACCAATCCTTAAGCCACCTGTTGATGAGACGGGCTTTTCTACTCCTCTCTTTATTTAGCTCCTCATCCATCCCAGATAGCACAGGAACTGAGGCAAATATCACTTGTGCTCCCGTCCCATGAACTGACCGACCCAGTTCTTTAAAGTCTTTTTTAATTATCTTGGTACTTCTGTTGATGTCCTCGCTGCCAGCTTGGACTACTAACAGGGGATAGTAGTCTGAGGACTGAATTAGCTCCGGAAGTCTTCTATTAATGTCCCTCACCCTGGCCCCAGGAAGGCAGCAGACCTCCCTATGGGATGGGTCTGGGCGACATATAGGGCCCTCTGTTCCTCTCAGAAGAGAGTCGCCGACTGCTACCACTCTTCTTTTTTTTTTTCCTTCTTACAGCTGCAGTTGTAATCCTTCTTGTAGATGAGGTCCATCCAGGAGGCTCTCCAGGTGGATCTTCTTGGTTGTCCTCTGCTTGATTTTCAGGGTCCAGGGCCTCATATCTATTTGTTAAGGGCACCAAGGGTGGTGATGGGTTTCGAGAGAGGGTTCTTTTACCTCTCGGATCAGGGACCTGTTTCCATTCCCCCCCATCAATTAGATCTGCTCTATCTGCCTTATGGCAGGAGGGACAAGGCTTTGCCATCTCCTGTTGCACACCCTTAGGAGTCAAAAGAGCCTGACCCCACCAGTCAATTTCTTCTTCACTCTCCCTAATGCTCCTTAGTCTCTCCACCTCTTCCTTAAGCTCTGCCACTAGGCACAGTAAGTCATTGACCTGGTCACATCGTACACAGGTGCCTCCCATACCATTCTCTGGTACTAATGCCAGGCACAGACACTCTGCACAGCCAGAAGCCTGGGTGGCTGCATCCTTCTTGGCAGGTAGTGTCTGTGTAGACACACTCTTTGTATTAACGGCAGCAACAGCTTTCCTTTTTCTAGAAACCATTACTACCCTTAGTTAAATTGGGGACAAGATAACAAAATGAAACCCCGGACAAACTCACCTACAAGAGCTAGTTGTGTCCAGTCTACTTGCCCTGCCACACCCCAGTCTGTGTCACCAGCAACAAGTGAGAGGTCTAACAGCAAGGAGTGACAGAACCTCTGAACCCTACTGCACAAGCAGCCCCAGTCGCTGCTGCAGCACAGTGTGGGTAGTGCTCACCTGCCTCACAAGCACGTTCACCTCCCAGCGCCTGGTGGGCAGCGATGCGTCGCTGCCCTCCCAGAGGCTTTTTCGAAGCAAGAGGGAAGGGGTGTGACTCCCGTCACCGTGGTAACGGCCGCGCCACGTCAGCCGGCTCCGCAAGGGCTGCCGGGGACTCCCGGGTAGCGCAATCGAAATCGAAAACGCGACCAGAAACCCCTCTCTTTACCTTCTCTTACCTCTGTAGCTTCGAGATTTCGCTCACGGCTCCAGCCGAGCTGGCTTCAGTCAGCTGATCCGAGGAACTGAGTGCTTGTCTCGAGTTACAGCCGCTTTTAAATCTCCATTGAGTCCAACTCCTGGCCCTGCATAGGACAACTCCAAAATTCACAGCATGTGTCTGAGGGCATTGGGCCTTTTTAATCTATGAATTTAAGGGAATAGGTGGATCTACTAGTTCTGAGGAACCAATACCTCCAAGGATAACCCTCGGCGAGTTTGCAGGTGATAGAAAACTGGGAGGAGAGGTTGATGGACCAGATGGTTGTGCTGAGATTCAGGAGGACCTGGAGAGGTTGGAGAAACAGGTCAACAGAAACCTCAAAGGGAAATATCAGATCTCGCACATTGAAGGCCAATCAGTAAGACCTAAGGGTCCTGGTGGACACCAAGTTGAATGTAGGCCAGCAATGCGTTCTCACAGTAAAGAAAAGTCAACGTCCAACCAAGACGTTGCCAGCCCATGGCGGGAGGTGACCCTTCTTCTATGCTCAGCACCGGGGACATCTTATCTGGATCACTAGGCTCCCCAGTAGTAGAAACATGGACATGCTGGAGTGAATCCAGCAAAGAGCCACAAAGATGATTAAGTGATTGGAGCATCTGATGGGCAAAAAAAGAAGCTGAGAGACCTAAGACTGATTAGTCTGGAGAAGAAAAGGCTTGAGGGGATCTCAATGTGTACAAATATCTGATGGGAGGGTGTAAAGAAGACAAAGAAGAGAAAGGACAAGAGGAAATGGGCACAAATTGAAATACAGGAAATTGCATTTCATCATAAGGAAAAAAAAATCAAGTTACCCAGAGAGTTTGTGGAGTCAACATTTTTAGAGATATTAAAAGTCTACTGGACACAGACTTGGGCAACCAGTTCTACAATCTCCAGAGGTTCCTTCCAAACTCAGCCATTTGGTGACCCCCCCAAAATTTCCACGAGCATGGTTAAACATTGCAACAAACTACAAAATGCACGAATGGCTATCTGCCAGAAACGAACAGCAAATTACGCGGAAGCTTCATCAAAGCCACAATTGTGCTATAAAGTGCTTCAGGAATATAGGAAATATATTTTAAGATAAAATTCTGCAGTAGTGAGAGAATGGGCTGATGATTAATTAGAAGAATGCAGCATCAGAAAGATCTAATTTTTTTTTTTTTTTTTTTTTTAATAATCACCAATTTTTAATTTCTGCTGGGTGAACACCATTTTGAAAGCCACTCTAAGGAGTCGCATCTTCTTGCAAAGTGGAGAAAAGTAAAATATCTTTGTTGAATTCTCTTAAAACTACTCTGCAAAATCCAGGAGCAATCACAGCAGAGTTCATAGTAAAACTCAGATTTAAGAAAGCTCAGCTCTTGGTAGGACCGTGTCCTACCAAACACACACCAAGAGCTTTAGTGGTGTTTACACGTAAGGAGGGTAGAGGTTCACCTTCAGTAGAGGTTCCTCTGAGGTTCACTTCTCGGAGAAAGACCACAAAGCTTGGGTGAACTTCGATCCATGCAAGCTTATAAAAATCTAAGGCTTAGATTTTCCACCAACCGGAGGTAAAAAAAACAATTTATCCCACTATTCTTGACATTAAACTTGGCCTGATGGGTCACATCTCTTAGGGCTACCTTATTAGATCCCACCTAGAAAATCAGATTTTCCTTTCATAAAATGTTTTGATAACTAATAAGGAACATATGTGATCCTGCTCATTATGCACCTAAAATTATTTGAATTAACTAAATACAGGCAGGAAAATTAAATGAAAACTCTTCAATCTTCTTTCATTAGCATCCCCATATTGAACTCGTTTTCAGTTTGGCTGATGCCCCAGAAAACTTTTCCAGCATTTAGAAGAAAAGCCAAATGCTAATCAGTGTCCTGGAGGTTACCCTGGGACTGCAGAATTAGTCATCTCTGGAAAACAATTGTGGTTATTCTGATTTTCCTCTCCCACTGGTTTTGCTGATGCATGGCCAGTGCAGTGGGAGCATTCTCGTCGCTGTTTTCTCATAAATTCAGCATACAAACACGAAAGAACAAAAAACCACTTTGGAACAGAGCTCAGAGCTCTCGAGCCTGACATCCCAGGGATTAAAATCCAAAACTGACTCATTTCTCCCCCCCCTTTATTTTTTAATCCACCTCTGCATTTCTCGGTGAAACACGCTGCAGCGAGGAACGGCAATACCAAAATGTGAGAAGAAACAACAGTTCTTGTAGTTTGACGTTCTTGTTAAAAACTGGAAATGGAAAGAACAGAAGAAATAGTCCTTATAGAGTTATTAATTCTGCAAAAGTGGAATGTTTGGGGCCATTTAGATTGGTATGAATGAATCCAGAGGCCGGTTGCCAAGTCTTTAGCAGTTATAACTCTGTTAAAACAGGTTGGAACTACTCTAGAAGAACCATGAGAATGATGCTTCTAATGACGTAGATTGTTAATCAAATATTAAATAAATAATATTAAAAATTAAAATTAAAAAAATACACAAAAAAAACCCACATACACAAAATACAAGCAAACAACCTCAGACAAACAAAGAAACCAAACCAAATAAAATCAAAATGAAAAAATCTGGATTTTACTATATGATGTTTATCTCTCGGACTCATCATTTTTAAATTAAACATTAATTATCCTGAAGTCAGCCAGTACATGGGGAACAACTAGGGAAGAACTAGCTCAGACACACAATATCCCACTAACCAAATTATATTTTTATATTTCAAGCAAAAGTCACCTACAATATTAAGAGTATGTTCTGAAGTTTTCTTTTTTCTTTTTTTTTTTTTTTTTGTTTAACTGCACTATTGATTCTTGGGTTTATCAATTAAAATTCCTGCTGAACTAAAAATTTCTACATAAAATTTCTCCATTTTATGGAGTGGGATATTTTGCATCCAAACTTCAAAGCCAATGTCTTGTTTCCTACATCAATGTATATCTCTTGTTGCTTTTGTTCTTGAGAGTCTTTTGCCAAAAATTCATCACCACTGTTCATAAACATTATTTGAATCTCTTAATCACCTACAACTCTGTCTCCAAGTGATTTTCTTCCAGCTACAGCCTGGTGATTTGCAAGGAGAACTCATGATGACAAGGACTTCATAAGTCAAAATGAACCTTTGGTGAGAATCTCTGCTTTGATTTGACAAATTGGAAGATGTTTACAATGGGTAACATATATTTGTTATTTTCTAAGTGAATAATTTTCTAAATTTAGGTGATAATTGCATATTTTAGGCAACAATTTCACATTTTCACTAGGCAAAAGTTCGTGCAATGCTGGCTGGTGTGGAGGGGTTTTGATAGATAAAGATCTGTTGCTGAATTAGTCAGGCTCAAAGGAATCTCAAGGCCACTTCGAGAAGCTGAGAACAGAATCTGCTGTGAGAAAGAGGGGCGTTCCTCAATCAGCGGGGTCCTGGCGTGGCATGAATCATCGGACGTATCATCAGTGAGACTCCAGCGCACGGACAGCCCACGATGCTCATTTAGCGAATCCATGCTTGGAGTGTGGACGTGTGATTGGAATATAGTTGCATATATAAGGAGGCTTGTTTCTGTAATAAATGGCTTTAGTGTGATTCACATTGAATCGACTTGTTTTGCTGAGTCCTTATTTCGCTCCAACAGGCTGGGAAACCAGAAGAGAGAACAATGGATGATCTAGATGGACAAAACAAAGAGTATTCACCATGTGCTCATCTTGCCAATGACAATGAATTATTGAAGCTTCTAGAAGCAATTTTCTACACCCAAGAGGAGACGTTTGGCACCTGAGAGGAGGGAGACATTCTTCACCCAGGAGATGACATTCAGTACCCAAGAGGAGGGGGACATTCGGCACCCAAGGAGATGTTTTGCACCCAAGAGGACATGTTCTGCACCCAAGACAGCAGATACTACAAAGGAGCTGAAGCCCAGTAAAGTTTTTTGGTCTAAGCAGAAGATTGGCTTGTATGAGCATAAATTCTTTCTGCTTTTAGCTATAAACTATTAAACTCTGTTCAGTCTGCCATTCATTTTTTAGCATTCTCCTGAACTCCTCAGGCAAGCTATAGAATATTTCTCTTTTTAATTTCCAAACAATAACTTATTTACATACTTCTAAAAGAACAAGACACCCTCCCCAATCCTGATTAATCGCCAGATATTACATAAGAACGCAAAACCCCCGGACTCCGAACATAATGCTACAATGAAAATGTGTGAAAGTCATTTTCTTCCAATTTCATCTCATGGGAACGTGGGCTCATAAGCATTCAATTGAAAATAATTCTGTCTGATTGAGATGCATTTTAATTTCACATGCTAATATGGCAGAATGCATCTAGATTGTGTCTGTGACAAATTTTTACCAGGGTGGGAGGAATAATGACTCTTGTAATTTTATTATTTCAATTTAATTTATTTTTTGTGCATGAGAATGTAGTGTTTTGGCCACCTGTGCTGTTTTATACTATGTGGGTCAGATCACCTTGGGAAAATAACATTTGTAACAGGAAAATTCTGAATTAAAATACAGTATTTTAAAGAAATATGTAAGACAAACAAAACAACAAAATCCTGCATGGCAATTTACCTGTAATTCTGATTTTTAATGCCAAAAGTCACCACTTGAATCAGTTTGCCATAGGAATTCCCTCGGCTACCACCTCCTACGAGGCCAATTGCTGTGGCTGGACTTGGATGTATCTTTTAGGAAAAAAATCCAATCTCACTTAAAAATTCCAATCTTGGGAAATCCACAGCCCTTGTTAAACTATTCCAGTGAATCACCCACCATTGTCAATAAAATAAATATGAACCAGTCTCAATCAGTTTTGCTTCAATTTCGAGCTACTGGCGAACATTCTACTTTTGCAAACTAAAAAGTCCTTTATTAAATAATTTATTTATCCTTAATCTTCCACATAATTTCCAAGTAAACGCGCAAAATTGCCCTAAAATGCCTCCAAGTCCTTTCAAAGTCAACGCTCTCTAGAGCATGACCTACACACACAAAATTCTATGGGCTCCATGAAAATACACCGCATTTGCACCAGGTTTACTGTTAATTTTTGATATCCAAGCTTTCCCTTTCATTGATCCCTGCTTCCCTAAAAAAAATCATCTTCTGGATACATAATTTTAAATAGTGTAGGAGTTAACAAAGCAACACGCAAGGGTTCCCACTAGGTGCGCAATCACTTGATGAGCATCTTGTTAAATTGCGTTTTGAGAACTATAAGCCAGGCAATTTTTCACCCACCGAATACCGATAACATTTATTTTTTTTATGACACTGTATTTTTGATTGATATGCTGTGCAGCGTGAAGACAATTTCTAATGGAATAATTTATAAACAATTTCCCCTCTGCTAAGTCACTCAATGTTAAGTGTAAAATGATATTTCAATAATAAAAAACCCCAAGCGGTCAATAAACCTACCAGCAGTTGACTAAAAATCACAATCAAAATGCAAGAAAACATTCAATTATATTAATTCAACAAGGCATCTGACCATTTTAATTTTTTTTTTTCATAAAAATATCTGTTTTCATAGGCTGTTCTATAGAAATCTCAGCATCCTGGTAGTATCAAATCAACCTGCATCCTCAAAGTAATATTAGTGTAGCTTGTGCCTTTTTTCCTTTGCCCATTTTTACTTATTCTTGGTTTTATTTACTTCTTAAGGGAGTTAATTAAATTTTGTCAGATGTTCCAGGGACTACCTAGAACTGAAATTTAAAATGTACGTACTGTAACCACTGAAATCAATGATTATAACAGCAATGGGTTTGCATTAAAAATAAAAAGTAAAATTAATATTACACCCATTAGGAAAATTACCATCTTTGAGTCTTTAGGTTAAATGGTGGTAATTGCAGCAGTTAGAATCTTTCAGTGTACAGACAATAACATTAAAAGAAAAATGTTAATTGTCGCAAAAATGCGCTATTTCCAACTTCAGCATTAGAATCTGGATGAATAACGCCGTATGTCTCAATAATAAGAACAATTTCCCAATCAACCCATAATTAAATTCCATGATAACACCACGATATTGTAATCCCTGAATAGGTGCCAATTAACATTTTTAAACTAAATTATTTACCATTCCAAAAATAGTTTGCTTTAGTGATAAATTAAATTAAGCTTTTCCTTGCCTGTGAAAGGAGTGGGTTTATTCATGAAAAGTGAAAAAAAACAAGCTG
This sequence comes from Nesoenas mayeri, assembly GCF_963082525.1. Classification (NCBI taxonomy): domain Eukaryota; kingdom Metazoa; phylum Chordata; class Aves; order Columbiformes; family Columbidae; genus Nesoenas; species Nesoenas mayeri. The sequence goes on from NC_137553.1 coordinate 15,874,856, forward strand.
TCATTCAAAACTTAAAGACTTAAAAACCCTTTCTGATAAGGTCCAGTGGCTACATCACAAATAATTTTCCTTCTCTCACAGATTTTTATGGAGTTATTCACCAAGAAAGGTTTTCAATAGGTCCTGTGACTGAGGCCCCATAGAAGACTCACACATAATTTTCCTGCAGAAATAAGATTTTGTTACCTTTGGAAATTGTCTCATTCTCAAGCAATTTCATCTTCTTACACTAATTTATAATGAGATTTTTGTTTGTACACACCATTTGGATGGAACCCACCTACACCAACTTCACTCCATTTGGGCGACTTCTTTGCAGACACATTCATTTTTACTCAATTTTCCCATTAAAATAATCATTAAATTCAAAATAATATTGCTCGTCCTGTTGATTGTTGTGTTTATATGTTGTCCCACCTACTCGATGTTTATAATATAATTGTAATTAATATTATTTCTCAATAACGCTCTTTACATGGGGAACGCTTTCAACACCAGCTCTCCCAGGTGAAGCAAGGATCAATATTTGGTGGTTAATATTTAAAATGTCACACAGAAGTGATAGAAATTATATACAGAAGTGATAAATAACTGAGTGCTTTAAGTGGAAAAAGTGGGAAAATAGAAAAAGACCAGTTTTCAGAAGGCTGAAGGGGCTCTTGAAGGGAATAAAAATTAATTTTATGCAGTAATTCACCAGTGCATTGCAGCAATAGAAACATTTCTAGTATAATAATTACCAGTATTTTTCAAAGTTGACTTCCAAGGCCCTGATCCTGCAAAGGATGCACGTTCTTAAATTAATGTAAATGCATAATTCCATTGACTTTTGATGGCCTGGGAGGAGAGTGGTTGCAAAACTCATTCTCTACAGGCTTCAGACACTTCTGAAAGGGAGTTTTAACTTCTTCTTCTTCTTCTTCTTCTTCTTCTTCTTCTTCTTCTTCTTCTTCTTCCCATTATTATTATTATTATTATTATTATTATTATTATTATTTTGCTGTTGAAACAAACCTAGTATTAAGTTACAAAAGATATCAAAAAATGGGTAAACTGTGTAAATTTGACATCATATATATTTTTAAAAATTTTCTGAATCCAAATGAATCCATATGATTTTTCCTTTTTCTCTGCTGCTTCGTGAGTGTGTTTACTCAGTTTCCAAAGCTCAGCAAAACCATATTTCCCATGTCAAGCTGGCTATGAAAATAAAACTGTCCTTAATTTGTTTGGCAACCCCAAACAAATCACTGCTTCTCACTAGTCCATGCGCTAAGCCTGGTTCATTTTCAAAAAGAAATTTCTGGAGATGAACTGCAACCCAAATAGGTTTAAAATAAAAAAGTAAACACAATCGTTAAAACATCACACAACAAACATGTAATTCAATGGGAAACCATAATGGTAAGAATGGGAGAACATATTTCACATCTCTAAGCACAATTAGTGCAATAATCAATAAATAGCATGGCCACAACTGAATTATTAGACAGTAGCAGTGACAGATGACAATCCCAGGCTCAATATTTATGTTATGCTAATGCACAAAAAAAAAAAAAGGTATTGTGTCTTCTTTGTTTTAAAAGTGGTTATTAACTTCGATTAATTAGTCAGTGCCATAATTCCAAAGTCACCTTTACCTTCTCTCCTTTGTTCCTCTCCCCATCTCCAAATTAAAGGTACAATAGTCATGTATGGGAGGATGAGAGGGTCGTGATTTATAAATGACCATAATTAATTCTCTGCATTTAGTAATTTCTGTATTCCATCTCTTCTCTAAGCAGGATAAATTACTGCAGAACTTAATTTGGGATGAATGCATGGATTCACAAAAAAAACCCTTTTTTTTGACACCTCCATTTATGCCACTTTATTTAATGCCCTTTAAAGACTTACGCAGGCAAGTTTCCTAAGTGCACACTTTTCTAATAATATATTACCAGAAATTAGCCACTAAAAACTCCTACCTAGATATTTTCCTAGCAGCAAGTTCTATTTCAAATACTCCGTCCTCCTCCTATCTCATAAAAGGATAGCCTGGAATGAAAACCTGAGATTTTACAATCTTCTGAGCTGATATATAAAAAATATCATAATAATAATATATCTCAACTGATGCACAACTCCCATGTCAGAAAGTAATACCAGTAAACTATTTATCTGTTTCGGTATGGGGACCAACTAGATGAACTTTTTGCTCTAAAAACTTCACAAACTTGTTATAGGAAAATATATATATTATTATCAGTGTTTATTTTCATCAATAAAGCCACTTCGCTTCCCAAGGATGATTTTGCCAATGTTGCAGCGATTTCACTGAAACAAGCTGGAATAATTAAGCTATTTATTTTATGTTTTCAGATTCTATCTTAAACAAGCTTTTGGTGTGGACTGCCTTCAATATTATTATTATTCGTTTTTAAATAATCCCTTTGAAATCTTAGTGTTTTGCCTACTTTAATACCATACCCCTGTTCCGAATTAATCTGGAAAATGCCCCTGGGACGTCTCAATTTTCATCTCTTGTTGAGATCCTTCAGCGTAACTCTCCATCACGATGTACTACTATAAAACTTCTTTTTTGTTGTTGTTTTGTCAGATTTTCTTCCCTTGACAATCAAGCTGGTTTTACTCATATTTCCTGTGTGGTCTGTTGCTATTGTACGCTGGGAAGCCCTATTTCCACCCTGGCCGCTTTCCATCTTCACATTTTATTCCTTGTTTTCCTAAAACTTCTATAGTGTCTTGGTTAAGATATTTAATTATCAACAGTGAAATAGTAAAACTTAATTTTAACTTGGAGTAAACAGCTTAGAGAAAACAGTTGGGTATTGCAAGTAGAATTTATTTTTAAATTTCCTGCTATTTTACAGTTTTTGTAGAACATCTATAATTCTGCATCACGAACAAGGATTTTATATTGTCATTTTGGGCTGATGGATTCTCACTGTTCTTATTCTGAATAATCAAAACCGATCAGGCATACAAAAACAGGCAAATCTATCTTAATTTATCATTAAGTGCCATGACAATTTACTGAACTTGAGGGCAAAGTTCTATCATACCTATTCTTGAAAAGCAATTTGTAGAGACAGTGTCACCAAAATAAGAGGCATATTAGTATTAGAGTATTAGAGACTTACATGTATGACAAATTATATCTCTGCACTAATTTCAAATGAACTATGGAAGCTTTGGGAATCACAGTTTATGTTCTTAAGTCATAGCTTTGGAATAGGATTAAAATACTTGAACATTAAAAGCATTAAAAACTTCCAAAGGCCACACATTAATTTCAGAAGTTGTGTTCTAAATTATTATTATTATTATTATTATTATTAACAACAAAAACAACAACAAGCTGTTATTAGACTCCCATTTCCACCAGATTTTTTTAGGATATGCATCAAGGATGCCATGAAGACCCAAACCATCCCCTTAACAATTTAATGTCATTTTTCAGTTTACTGAAAAAAAACCCAAATATACACAGATCAGTCACAGAACGTGCAGCATGCAGTGAACGGAGAGCAGAGAGGTTAATAACCTGGCAGCATAGGATCTGAGAATGTGAGAACAAGTTAAAGATAAGAGTTCCTCTCCATTGTCACTGCGGGTCGAGAAGCAATGCTGCAGTGTGGAGCAGAGGGAGTGGGGAAAATACAGTTTGTCCAAGACATACACATCTCCGCAAGTGGCGGCAGGTATAGTTGCAAGACAAGGGTAAAGGGAGAAAAAACAAAACAGAAAAAAAGAGGTATTTGCCTTTGAGAAAGCTAATTCATGGTTTTATGTCCTCAGGTTTTGTGCCAAGAGTCAATGGAAGCTGCTGAGTAAGCAATGGAGCGGTTTGACATAAAATGAATTTGTTCACCTGGGTTCAGACGCTGGTTCTGTCACTACTGCAAAGGGAACTCACCAAGTTGGAAATCAAATAAATTGTTTTTTAATTTTTTTTTTTATTTTTGGAGGGTTGACAATGCATTAAGAAGTTTTTTGCCTCTCTCAGTTCACCTTGAAAATATAAATGCGTGTGTCTGAACTAGGTTTACAAAGTTTACCATAAAAACCCCTGAGAGTATTCACAAAATTGAACTGATTTTCATGGAAACTGAAATCTTGCTTTAAGGGAAAAAAAATCACATGGAATTACTGAACTGCTCTGGGATTCCAGGGGTAGAATATTCCTGTAGTGAGTTCTAGTTCCTCAAACATGGTGCTTTATCATAACAGAGTTACGCACTTAAGACCTGGAGAGCTTTTTTGTGAAAAACTACATGAAATAATGATAAAGCCATCGATAAAAGATTGAATATTCATCCTAACTGACTCTGGATGCTTTTGAGTAAGAATTATTGCTATGTCTACTCACAGTATATCCTCCCACTCATCATGGAAAATTAATTAATTTGAGTAGTTGACCTGCAACAAACTGCATCACCAGTCAAATACTAAGCACATAGATCATATATAACCTCAAACATCTATTATCATAGGGTTTAGACAGAAAATACTTCACTGTATAATGGTGTAAAATACACAAGTGTGATAGCCCAGCTCACAGGGGACATCTGCCCAGGGTGTAGATTGTGGTAAGTTCTCCAAAAAATACCTCAAGCAGCATAATATCCTGTGAGATAAATAAAACAGGTCTTTGAGATGCTTCTACCAGCCTGTTTGCCATCCTTACAGCAGCATGAAGTAAAAAAACCCCTTAACTCTAGGCTGGAACCTCCTCACTAAATCAAAAAACCCATCATTTCATAGCTTCAGAGGTTGAATCTCGGCCAACAAGTTCACCTACCGCAAGCGCCTGCATTTCACGGGCCAGTATCCCTCTAGAATCCCTTTAGCAGACATGTGCGGCTAAAAGACTCTTTCAGGAGACCGAATTGTGTAGTTTGGGCAAGGAACAGGCCAGAAAAGAGTGTCACCAATGGCTGATCCTTGGGGCTTCAAGTCTAAGGCTTCATCAAAACCAGTGTCTTCAACTGGGTTCAAGTCAATTACTTACCTTTGCTCTGGAAGTTGAGGAACACACAATCCCTTTTGACATTTCATTTGCCAATATATTAATTTTCAGAAGAGAAAGCAGCTGCAAGGAGGCAATTTCTTAAGCCATCGTGCCTTTTTGTTTTGACCACAGTATGTTTTGTCTTAAATACAATTTCTCAAATCGTAGATGTACATTCTGAGTTTTCCAAGCATTTGCAAAGTTTGGCCTCTGAAATCCTAGATGTGAGATCCACTACCTTGACACTCAAAAACTTGGTCTGGTTTCTAGTGGGATGCTTTGTTTTCCACTTCAGAGCTTTTTCCTCTCTTCCCGGTTTCTGATTTTGTTCCGTTTTCTTCTACTGCTGTTTCTGCTGACCAAAGCGAGATGTGTTCGTTAAATTTGGGGAAAGAAGAGGTTTATCTTGCTGCTCCCATTCCAGCCTGCTGTTATCACTGCTCAGTAATCTCGGAGTGATCTGTGTATTTCTGTGTGGCTTGGCTTTTTGTCAAAATACTCTAAATTTATGGACATCCACTGTTCAAAATTTAAGTTCACGGTTCAAAGAAAGCTCAGCTGGATTATTTTGGTTTAATTTGGATATGAAATGACTGAGCGTGTGGTCTGCTGGCTTCTCACAAGAGGTGGTAGCCGTCAGTGGAGCAGCAGCGACCTTGGGACTTTGGCAGATGCTTCTCACCTCAACCTTTAAATTTGGAATTATAAAAGGAGCTTTTTGAGCTGTGAGGCACCTTTTCCAACCTTCTCAGATGTGTTTTTCAACATCTATAGCTGTGTCTTTGAGGCAGATTCACTCCCTGATGTCTAAAACCTATCTCAAGACCCAAGGAAGGATGTGAATGCTCTTCGTACATGTCCTGGTTTTGTTAAAAAACAAGTATCTCTTTTAGTGAATTTTGCCTGTCAGCTAAAGCCTTCATATTAGCTGCATTTTCCTGGAGAACCAGACACATGTTTTGGTAAACATAGTAATGGAATGCTAACTTATTGATAAGGACAGATTCACATCTCGTGAGAGGGGCAATAAGAAACAGGTGACCAATAAACTGACCAACGGTGTACAACATTTCATTCACGTGAATACTTCATATAAAAGTGGGAGATCATGAGGATCTCGTCCTTTTGCCCTTTTTCGTCTTTCTTTGTCCCTTTTTCCTTATGGCTGACATTAGGAGAGGACCTTGCTAGTCGTCCCTGCGAACTGAGGCCTAGTGAGAGACTGAATCCAGCTCCGGTTGGCTGCAGAGTCCAATCCAGGACTTTGGGTGCCGGCTCTGCAGTTGCTGAGACTTTCAAGATTGGTTTTGTATATTTTATATTATTTTCTCTATTCTTATTAGTAGCATTAGTAAAACATTGTTAATTTTTCCAACTCTCTTCTCTCTGTCCTTCTTTTCCTCCCGATCGCCTGTCCTTAGTGGGAAGGGGGGAGAAGGAGGGGCAAAAGGGGGAAGGGGGTGGGGAGAGGAGGTTAACAATACATCTGCCAGGGTTTTATTATCACCCCGCAATCTAAACCCTCGACAGTATACGACGCCTCAACAACATTGTGACGTTTGGATGACTTATTCATCATCTCTCTAGACACATGTAGTTAAAATGTGACTTTAACATTGCCACTTAATTTTATTTGTGAAATAATAGTGCTGATATTCTTACTGAAGGCAGAGAGACTTCTGGTGTTGCTCGACACTGATGCATGCAGAAAGGAATGAACGACAGAAAACAAGAAAAAAAATTCTGTTGCATTGAAATGGCCAAATTATCTTTAATTGTGTGATGGACTCGTAAAATGACACTTGAAATGTGCCAAATAGTAAGAGAGACCTTAGAGGAAACACAAAGCACATCTGAAACTCATAGTTCTTCCAAAGATGTAAGCTCTTAGTAGCTACTCTTAGTTGGTTTCTGGATGTTTTTTAGCAGAGAGACTTAACGTGGGATCTGAGCTGGGCTGTATTACAAATAATAACCACAAAATATCCAAGTGTAACGTGGCAGGATGGCAGACTGAGAAAGATGTTGGTTATCCCAACAGCTGGAGCTGATTTTGATGGTTGTAAATAATGTAAGGATACATACAGAAAATGAATGTACTCATCAACTAAAGAAGCAAACCAAAAAGACAACATGATATATATTATATCCTATATAATATATGCTTACATATTCCAAAGATACTCCATGCTGTTATTTTTAAGCTTTGCAACCTTGGGTTCCCTGGCAAGCTTAAGCATAATAAAGTAAATATTTTCACCTGATTTTCTCTCAAAATACACAGATTAGTTATAAAGTTTCAGTTACCAAGAAAAGCAATAGGAATAAATACTTATGAACACATCTATTTCATGAGAGATTGATGTTTTGAGGCATACGTCATCCATCCTTTTACTGCTTTATGAAATGTGTTATTAAATTTAGCCAGTGCTGACAGATCCAACTTGCTCCATGATGCCAAAGCAGAATATTTCTATTTACATTCCTATTTTGGTTCTACCGTGAGAGTACAAGTATCCCTGAGAAAAGAAACCACAGTATTCATAATGAAAAAGTTTTTTCCATGCCTATAGAGATGGTACTTTATATCAAATAAAGTGTTTTAGGGTTTAGGTTTTTTAATTAAGTAGCTGTGAAACACTTAAAATCTGCTTAGCAATGCAAATGAATAGACAGTCAGAATTTAAACCTCACCAGATGCTCTAATGATTCCTTAATGTGAGAAGTAATTCTATTTCCACGCAGCCTTTTTCCTAATCCTGTTCTGAGGAGAGACTGCCAATTGTTTTACATTTAAAAGACTATTTTCTATGAAAGAATTAACTGCAAATATTCAATATACTGTACTTAAGAGCTCAATAAAATACAACTTGGGTCATTTGTATCACATTCCAAACAGCATGAAAATTGTCAGATTCATATAAATCTATCCCAAGCAGCTGCTGGAAATAAAAATAGCTGTAATAGGTGTTTTATTATAAGATTCAGGGTAATATTCATTCAATTTTGTCAACTGCCCTGACTTGGAGAACCTTCCCTTCCCTATACTGGTTTGGTTTTAAATACATGGAGCTATGTTATCAGCACTTCACTGTGTCTCTCTGTGGGTAGTTGAAGTTGTGCACAAAACAGGATAACTGGAGAGATTTTGGCTGGTCAACCTTGGGTGGCTTTGGCTTTTGCAGATGCTTTTTATCACAGAATCACAGAATGTTAGGGACTGGAAGGGACCTCAAAGATCATCTAGTCCAATCCCCCTGCTGGAGCAGGAACACCTAGATGAGGCTACACAGGAAGGTGTCCAGGCGGGTTTTGAACATCTCCAGAGTAGGAGACTCCACAACCCCCCTGGGCAGCCTGTTCCAGTGCTCTGTTACCCTCACTGAGAAGAAGTTTCTTCTCAAATTTAAGTGGAACCTCTTGTGTTCCAGTTTGAACCCATTACCCCTTGTCCTACCGTTGGATGTCACTGAGAAGAGCCTGGCTCCATCCTCATGACACTCACCCTTTATATATCTGTAAACATTAATAAGGTCACCCCTCAGTCTCCTCTTCTCCAAGCTAAAGTCTCAGCTCCCTCAGCCTTTCCTCATAAGGGAGATGCTCCACTCCCTTCATCATCTCTGTGGCCCTATGCTGGACTCTCTCCAGCAGTTCCCTGCCCTTCTTGAACTGGGGGACCCAGAACTGGACACAGTATTCCAGATGGGGTCTCACCAGGGCAGAGTAGAGGGGAAGGAGAACCTCTCTCGACCTACTAACTACAATCCTTCTAATACACCCCTTCCTGGCCACAAGGGCACAGTGCTGGCTTATGGTCATCCTGCTGTCCACCAGGACACCCAGGTCCCTTTCCCCTACGCTGCGCTCTAATAGGTCATTCCCCAACTTATACTGGAACCTGGGGTTGTTCCTCCCAGATGCAAGACTCTACACTTTTCCTTGTTATATTTCATTACATTTTTCCCCGCCCAACTCTCCAGTCTGTCCAGATCTCCCTGGATGGTGGCACAGCCTCCTGGCGTGTCAGCCACTCCTCCCAGCTTGGTGTCATCAGCAAACTTGCTGTTGAGGGTTAAGATTGTGGAGTGACAATAAAACCCTGGCAGATGTATTGTTAACCCCCTCTTCCCCCCCCACTTCCCCCTTTTGCCCCTCCCTCTCCCCCCTTCCACTCAGGACAGGCGATCGGGAGAGAAAAAGAAGGACAGAGAGAAGAGAGTTGGAAAAAACTGAAGATGTTTTACTAATGCTACTAATAAGAATAGAGAAAATAATACAAAATATACAAAACCAATCTTGAAAGTCTCAGCAACTGCAGAGCCGGCACCCAAAGTCCTGGATTAGACTCCACAGCCAACCAGAGCTGAATTCAGTTTCTCACTAGGCCTCAGTTCGCAGGGACAACTAGCAAGGTCCTCTCCTAATGTCGGCCATAAGCAGAAGGAAAAAGGGACGAGATCCTCGTGATCTCCCATTTTATATGAAGTATTCACGTGAATGGAATGTTATACACCGTTGGTCAATTGTTCCTCATCGCCCCTCTCGCGAGATGTCCATCCATGCTTATCAATAAGTTTGCATTCCATTGCTAGGTTTTACCAAAACATGTGTCTGGTTCTCCAGGAAAATGCAGTTAATATGAAGGCTTTAGCTGACAGGCAAAATTCACTGAAAGAGAAACTTGTTTTTAACAAAACCAGGACACTTGCTAATAGTACACCCTATTCCCTCATTCAAATCGTTGATGAATACACTGAATAATACAGGCCCCAGTACTGATCCCTGAGGGACTCCACTAGATACAGGCCTCCTACTAGACTCTGCCCCATTGACCACAACTCTCTGGCTTCTTTCCTTCAGCTGGTTTGCAGTTCACCTCACTACTTGATCGTCCAGACCGCACTCCCTCAGTTTAGCTGTGAGGATGCTGTGGGAGACTGTGTCAAATGCCTTACTCAAGTCAAGGTAGACCACATCCACTGCCCTGCCATCATCCATCCACCTTGTTATTTCCTCATAAAAGTCAATGAGGTTGGTCAAGCATGACTTCCCCTTGGTGAAGCCATGTTGACTGTCCCAATGACCCTTTTATCATTGATATGCCTTGAGATGGCACCAAGGATAAGTCGTTCCATCACTTTCCCAGGGATGGAGGTGAGGCTGACCAGTCTATAGTTATCCAGGTCCTCCTTGTTGCCCTTTTTGAAGACTGGAGTGACATCTGCTTTCCTCCAGTCCTCAGGCACCTATCCCGTTTCCCAAGACTTGACAAAGATGATGGAGCGTGGTCCAGCAATGACCTCAGCCAGCTCCCTCAGCACCCGCAGGTGCATCCCATCCGGACCCATGGATTTATGGATGTCCAGATTGCCTAATTGGTCCCTAACCCAGTCCTCATCAACCGAGGCAAACTCCTCCATTGTCCTGCCTTCCTCTGGGGCCCCAGGGGTACGGGGCTCCTCAGGACAGCCTCCGGCAGGGTACACAGAGACAAAGGCGGCATTCAGTAACTCTGCCTTTTCTGTATCTTCTGTCACCAGGGCACCCACCTTGTTCATCAGTGGGCCTACATTGCTTCAGGTGTTAGTTTTATCTGCCACTTATTGGAAAAAGCTCTTTCTGTTGTCCTTGACCCCTCTCACCACGTTTAATTCTAAGGAGGCCTTAGCTTTCCTAGTTGCCTCCCTACATCCTCTGACAACAGCCTTATATTCTCCCCAAGTGGCCAGCACCTCCTTCCATGATCTATAAACTCTCCTCTTCCACTTGAGCTTACCCAGCAGCTCCCTGTTTAACCACGCAGGTCTCCTGGCTCCCTTCCTTGACTTCCTACGTGTCGAGATGCTCTGATCTTGTGCCCGGTATAAATAGTCCCTGAACACTAACCAACTATCTTGGGCCCCTTTACCTTCAAGCAGCCTTGCCCATGGGATTTCTCCTAGCAATTGCTTGAAAAGGCCAAAGTTTTCCCTGCTGAAGTACAGGGTTGCAATTCTGCTTGCTATACTGTTCCTGCCACACAAGATCCTGAACTCCACCATTTCATGGTTGCTGCAGCCAAGGCAGCCCTCAGCCTTTACTGCTTCAACCAGACCCTTCTTGTTAGTGAGGATGAGGTCCAGCAGTGCACCTCTCCTAGTCAGCTCCTCTACTCTCTGCATCAGAAAGTTATCATCAAGGCACTGGAGGAACCTCCTAGACTGTAGCTCTTCATCTTTCATGCTCTTTATTCTCCACTGCGTCATTGCTACTTTTTATACAGAGGTTCCCGAATCTGTGGAGTGGCTTTTGTCGGGAGACAGAAGCAATTTATAAACATCTTGATACAGTTCAAGAAAAGAAACATCTGCTGTTGTTAGTAGCTTGTTGACCTAGATTAGCTGTGGGGAAGCTTATAAGCTAATCAGCCGGTCCAAAATTGGGAGGTGTCATTGCAATTAATAGGAATGGCTGTGACAAAAGGTGAGACAACAATTGTTCAGATGAGGGAAAAAAGATACTAGTAGCAAATGACTTAGCAACGTAAATATAATGAATTTTTAAAAGGAAATAAGTATCTTTTGTTACGATGCATTGAGTGTAGTTGTGGTCAAATGTATTAAAAAGCCGGTTTAGCTTTATGCACAAGAGGAGCGCTCTCTGTGGACTCGCCTGTTTTTGCCCATGGGTAACATATGGAGGTGAGGTTTTAGGCCGATATCAGCTGTTTCCAACATGGAAATATCTTTGAACTTCCTTTAAGCCTGGTTCAACCTGCTGGGGATTCTGTGTGGCCACCTGATGAGACAGTAATACCCTCGTCCCCCATCTGGCGTGAGCCGTTGAGTGCCCCGTGTGCTGTTAGAAGCCTTTGGAGCCATTTCCCAGATGGACAGACTGACAGCTTTATTTTGAGATAGATTGGATCAGCGTGAACCATGGAAGGGTCTTGGACAAACCGTTGTTCTGCGCTATCTCAGTATCTTCTCACATGAAGCAGAATTGTTACCTTCTGTTCTGCGTATCGTAGAATTCATGGCACAGAACTCCTTAAAAATATCATTATTGATTGCTGACCTGGCTTAAAAAGGATTTTGATCTCTACATACGTACCGCTCTAACAGCTCAGCTTTGGACAAGATGATTCTCTCTTCCCTTGACCACTTTTTGTGCCTCTGCTGACCTGTAAGACACAACCATCATGGTAATTCTGTCATTTTGGGGAGAGAAAGTCATTCTGACAACTTATTACTCTTCTGCCATCCAGGAAATTGTGCGGTACTTCAGTTTCTTACAAGCTACAAGCCATCACTTGGCAGAACATGTGGTTAAACGAACATGATGCAAATTCATGCAGCCATAGAACTGAAGTTTATCGAAGTCTCGATACCGGTTTCAAGGAATTGAGAGCATCACACAGATTCTTGCATGCAATGGAGAGTGTCACTTGGAGGTAGAAGGTCCCTTTGTCCCATCTTTAATTATCACAAATAACCCTTTTTATAGTTATTATGCCGCATAAGCTCTTTGGAAACAGTACAATTTGATAATAGTCTTCAAATTGGGGAATTAAAGTTTGATTTTTTTGGTGGAACCTCACAGCTTTTAAAACTGTTGATCTTGCGAATCTGTTTTGATGGAGAGGATTAAATATTTGAGGAAACCTGTGCAGAAATAACTGGGTTTTTGATAGTGATATTTAACAGATGAATTTGCAGAGCAGACTGAGGTTCTGAGTTGTGTTGTTTTAGTTTTCTGCATGTTTAATAGTGAAAGGAAGGAAAAGGGAGACAACCAGTGGCATTCATTCATTCGTGCTAGTGCCATTTTAATTTATTTTAGCTGGTCTGGAAATATAGATTAAGGGCACCAAAGTGCTTATTAGGTTGTATCCCAATTATTTGGGATTTGGGTGTCTAATGTACAGTACACTGAAGATGTGAATTGCATAGTTTTTACATTTTAAAAAGTCTGGTTTATAGCAAGAAATTGTCCTGCATAAGAATTTCTGAGATTTACAAAAACAAGGGTATTCTAATAGCCTTTTAGAAACTACTATTTGCTATTCTAGTAGAATCCTAGAAACTGCAGTCTTGTCTTCTTAATTTGTTGTGAATGGAATGTATTTATAGGACAGTGTTCCTTAACAGAAATTAAGAGATGACTCAAGATAATGACTTGCTTGAACCTGTCTTTTCTCTTCAGTTGCAGAGTATTTGGCTCATTAATCGCTTTATTCCAATACAACATGTACTTTTTCCTTTTTAGAAAATCTCTCTTTGGAAAAAAACTGTGAACTACAATCTGGAATGAGTAATAAACACACAAAGATTTATCTGATGAACTAAAATTGTATTATGGCTGTGAGTAAGTATTAGTACCAAACAAAACTGTTGCTTGGTTAGAAATCAATCAGTGCCCCCCAAATTGCTCCTGAAAACCTTCCTTTCCACCACACGTGGAAATTTTGTGTTCATTCAGACCCCACATTTTCAAACCGGCTTTCTGGCTGATTTTAGGAATACTAGAGAACAATTAATGACATTTCTGAATCTCTTAAGTACTCAAACCAAACTATTTCCCACTGCCATATCCTTTCCACCGTTGCCTGCATGGCTCCCGAAGAGAATATTGTACTTTGAAACATCTGATGCTTCTAAATGGACAGTGAAACTATAAGTGCAGAGGAAAGAATGAGGATTTAACAACTTTAATGTGCATCAGGTCTTTATAACTGTTGAATGACTTGACCTGTTTAATGGCAATAGCCTTCAGCAAGTTTAGGAAAGAACAGGTTTTAGGTAAAATACACTTAGTTCTGCAATGAATAAATCAATTTTCTGTGAAGTTGTGTAGAAACATGTTCTGTAACTCATTAATTGTACTCCTGGGTGCATCCCTAAGTAGGTTTTTCTCCAAATACCAGAATTTACATGGGTTCAGATGGGCTGAATCCTGCTGGAAACAGGCTGCGATGCAAACATCGACATTAACGTGGGTGTTGTCGGCATCTCCCGCAATCCCATGTATAGCCTGTGAATTATCTTGAGTGTCTGGCCAGAGGATAAAAGCGCGGGAGGTTTCAAAAGCAACATTCCCATAGCAGCATCTCTTCCAAATAACCACTGCATCTGGTGATTAAAACCTTCGCTCTTCATCTCAAACTTCAGTACCAAATAGACACTTCCTCACAGCTCTTTCATATATTTTTTTTTCTTATGGTCATCAGCTCTTCATGTCTGCTTCTAATAAATCCTTTTGTTCTTTTTAATAGAACTTCAGCTGTCTTGAGGCAATTTGGCCTTTCTAGAGAAGACTCTCATATATTTATCATTTGATTTTCTTTCTATCAAACATCTCCAGAACTTGTACGGTTTTCATTCCCTTGCACTCTTTACTATAAATACTTTCAGGTGTAAAGATGATAATCCTCTCATGAGCCTGTCATGTACATTTGGCCGCTTCTGTGACAGAATGTTGCCATGGGGCATGGGAAATTATGTCTGTGACACATTATCACAAATAATAATTTCTTACATATTAAAATATTTTTTTTGCCTCTCTATTCTGTGGTGTTATGGCACCTTTAACCCTATAATGACCCCTCCCCTCCAAACTGCTATTTTGCTATAATTTATTTTAAAATCCTGTCATCACTCTATGCTTTGAGATATAAATTTAGTGTATCTGAAAATTAGGCCCACAAGAACAGAGCATTTTTAGAAAGCCAAGAGAAGTCACCTTATTACTTAGATTAGGAAGTTAGGCGGGGATCAAGGAGGAAGGAAAGTACCAGTAGTGAGAAAGGATCAAGTCAGGGATTACTTGAGAACAGAATCAAAGACTGGTTGAGGTTGGAAGGGACCTCTGGAGATCATCCAGTCCAACCCACCTTTCCATGGACATCTGCAAGTCAATCTTGGTACTACAAATCGAATAATTAGTGTAGTTTCTACTGTGGTTCATCATTACCACAGTTCATCATGTCATCAACAACAGAGTACTAAACAGATATCAAAGCTTTTGTCCAAAATTCTAATATTTTTGGATGTATTTTACCCTTGGCAAGAAGGCAGATAGGCTTTTTTTGTTTGCTGTTTATCCTGTATGAAATAACATTAATAGGTGATATTTTAGGCAGAGAATAATTAGTCATTGTCATGGAATGAGTGATTTAATATGTTGTTATAATCTATGTAATATTTTAGTGAGTGTAGAATGTATTTTGGTTGGGTTTGACTTTGGGAATGACTCAGAGGACTTCCTAGAACATAGATTATCTGACAAAAACAGTAGTAAAATCTTCGAGGCACATCAGGACTTTCTTCCTGAGTGTATACAGGTAGTTTGGGATGCTGACTAACATGTGCTGCTTTAATTAACTTACACTATTTTTTTTCCTTTTTTTTTCTTTCAAAAAAAGGCTTTTGTACTGGCTTTCCCATAGAGTCATGTTGTAGCATAACTCCCTTTTGAAAGTCTAGCAATTAAGTCTTCAAACTCAGCGAAAGATGTTATTTGCTGCTCATTTTTCAAATTCTGATGCAGAAACAATAATATTTATTCAGGCTTAGCAGAATTGTTTTGTTTTGTTTTCCATTGGTGCAGATTAATCTATTTTCTCTGAGCTAACACGTGGCATGTATGTCTTCAAGACCTTTTTCTCAATAACATTAAAGATTTAAAGTCTTCATAAAATCTGGCGTGCATTGAGAGGAAGATTATGAATCGCAATTACTTAAACATTAGCACTGAGAAATTTTCTTTTGAATCTTGAATATGCTGTTTCAGACTAGATTGTATTTATTAGAGGAGTTAGTAAATACTGGTTTTAGAGCACTTTACTATATCTTGCCCAATTTGCTACGTTTCTGTGTTTTTTAAAAAGATGTAGGCCTGGTGCTGTTTATGTTTTCATCTTTGATATATTTACTTTAAAATTGCAGTTGACTTACTTCAGTAGAGAAAATATCAAATTTCTGATTTAAATAAGGACGTAAGTGCCTTTGCATGTTTTACTTAGTGCTGTTGCGGTGTTGTCGAGGGTTTAGATTGCGGGGTGACAATAAAACCCTGGCAGATGTATTGTTAACCTTCTCTCCCCACCCCCTTCCCCCTTTTGCCCCTCCTTCTCCCCCTTCCCACTAAGGACAGGCGATCGGGAGGAAAAGAAGGACAGAGAGAAGAGAGTTGGAAAAATTAACAATGTTTTACTAATGCTACTAATAAGAATAGAGAAAATAATATAAAATATACAAAACCAATCTTGAAAGTCTCAGCAACTGCAGAGCCGGCACCCAAAGTCCTGGATTGGACTCTGCAGCCAACCGGAGCTGGATTCAGTCTCTCACTAGGCCTCAGTTCGCAGGGACGACTAGCAAGGTCCTCTCCTAATGTCAGCCATAAGGAAAAAGGGACAAAGAAAGACGAAAAAGGGCAAAAGGACGAGATCCTCATGATCTCCCACTTTTATATGAAGTATTCACGTGAATGAAATGTTGTACACCGTTGGTCAGTTTATTGGTCACCTGTTTCTTATTGCCCCTCTCACGAGATGTGAATCTGTCCTTATCAATAAGTTAGCATTCCATTACTATGTTTACCAAAACATGTGTCTGGTTCTCCAGGAAAATGCAGCTAATATGAAGGCTTTAGCTGACAGGCAAAATTCACTAAAAGAGATACTTGTTTTTTAACAAAACCAGGACATGTACGAAGAGCATTCACGTCCTTCCTTGGGTCTTGAGATAGGTTTTAGACATCAGGGAGTGAATCTGCCTCAAAGACACAGCTATAGATGTTGAAAAACACATCTGAGAAGGTTGGAAAAGGTGCCTCACAGCTCAAAAAGCTCCTTTTATAATTCCAAATTTAAAGGTTGAGGTGAGAAGCATCTGCCAAAGTCCCAAGGTCGCTGCTGCTCCACTGACGGCTACCACCTCTTGTGAGAAGCCAGCAGACCACACGCTCAGTCATTTCATATCCAAATTAAACCAAAATAATCCAGCTGAGCTTTCTTTGAACCGTGAACTTAAATTTTGAACAGTGGATGTCCATAAATTTAGAGTATTTTGACAAAAAGCCAAGCCACACAGAAATACACAGATCACTCCGAGATTACTGAGCAGTGATAACAGCAGGCTGGAATGGGAGCAGCAAGATAAACCTCTTCTTTCCCCAAATTTAACGAACACATCTCGCTTTGGTCAGCAGAAACAGCAGTAGAAGAAAACGGAACAAAATCAGAAACCGGGAAGAGAGGAAAAAGCTCTGAAGTGGAAAACAAAGCATCCCACTAGAAACCAGACCAAGTTTTTGAGTGTCAAGGTAGTGGATCTCACATCTAGGATTTCAGAGGCCAAACTTTGCAAATGCTTGGAAAACTCAGAATGTACATCTACGATTTGAGAAATTGTATTTTAGACAATGGCTGTGATATGTAATGGGAAAACAGATTTGATTCAAATTCTGACCACTCGCTATCACTGCCAAGGGTATGAAAAGAGGGCGACTATCAAGCAGGGAAAAGGTAAAAGAATGTGTTAAACCTGCTTATTTGTCCACACTTGGACAACCAACCATTTCCAAAAGAGAAATGGTTTGGAGAGAACTAAATCCTAAAGAGCAGAGATTTAAGAACAAGATATATCTCTGGCTAACCCTGTAGAGCGAGATAAGGACCAAGCAAAACAAGTCGATTCAATGTGAATCACGCTAAGCCATTTATTACAGAAACAAGTCTCCTTATATACGTAACTATATTCTAATCACGCGTCCACGCTCCAAGCATGGATTCGTTAAATGAGTATCGTGGGCTGTCCGTGCGCTGGAGTCTCACTGATGATACGTCCGATGATTCATGCCACGCCAGGACCCCGGTGATTGAGGAACGCCCCTCTTTCTCACAGCAGACTCTGTTCTCGAAGTGGCCTTGAGATACCTTTGAGCCTGACTAATTCAGCAACAGGTCTTAATCTATCAAAACCCATCCACATAACCCCGTCCTTTACAAAGTGTACAGGCACGCTATTTAATTAATTTATTTTAATAAGCTAATAATAAGCTTTATCATCTGAAAAGTACAGTTGTAGGGTTCATATTAGCATAGCCTTGGTCACAAAATTATCATTGTGCTACATCAGATTTAACAAATAAATCTGTTGTCAAATATGCAGGAAGAAGTAAAGCAAGTTGAAAATCCAGTCTGCGTAGTACTTGAGAACCAGCACTCAGTGTGTTTTTATCATAATGTAACTAAAAAAAGTAATTCACACAAATTCCTGAAAACCTTGTTTGAAAGCAGCTCCTGAGCTGCTCCATTAAGAGAATCAAAATTCAGAAGTTTCTCAGACAGAGAAACTAATATTTTTTTGTGCATTCAGAACAATTTCTAGTATAAAGCAAATAATACTATGGGAGTATTTAGCTATTCACTTATCATTACAGCTATTTATTTCATCGGTATCTATTAAGGCATGTAAAATTTGAGGTTTTTTACTCCTGAGATTCAGCAAAAGATGAAATTCAAGAGCAGTTTTTCTATTTACCTGATGATCCTCTGAGCAGCATACTGATGAAGTGAGCGGAACTGTGCTGACATATTTGCTAAGGCAGCCAGACAATTTGTGTGAAGGTATTTGTCCTGTCAGAAAGAAGAGGAAAGCAAAAAAAAACCAAAACACACAGTGTCCTTTTGATACACACTGATGCCTATTAAAGGAATCATTCAAAAGACAGAGTAATATATGTTGTTTTAAAGGACATAGTCAAAAGCATAGAGAAAAAAAATGCAAAATGTGGTGATGGTTTAAATAGGTTTTCTTAAAATCTAAGGCTTATAAAAGAGAGATTGTTTCAGACTTCATGTGTGTGTCTTCACATATATTTAGTAAAGTTGATTTAAATGATATCACAGATGTAACAAATACTGAAAGATTCTCCTCCTCTTCCTTCCCTTCTTTTTTGTGGTCTTATCCCTGAAACCATTTGACCAGACGTATTTAAATAACAGCCCTATCAAAGTCAAGGGTTTTCACAGAGCCAAACTTGTCCGCTTATCCAATCCAACAGGGATTTATTTTTGCCTATTCAAATCTAAAATATGTATTTATATAACATAAAAGATTCCAAATCCTACAAATCCATGCCAAGAATGTCCTCGTTTCTTCTAACTCTTTTGATCATATAAGTGAAATCCTTAAGTTTCCCAATTTAAAATATATTTAAGTGATTTTTTTACTACTTGTAATGTAAAAACATCTGTGACTTGAATTGTTGAAAATATTCAAAACTATATGATACCATGTTTGAGATAAGGTATAGAATGTATTCTTGAAAAATGCACAAAAATAATTGGATATGAAGCTATGAAATTGAAGCAGTTTTGCTTTGCTAGAGCTCAGAAAGGTTTTATGGCTCAGTCACTGTCCTACCTCATAAAAACATTAACAATAAATAGAGCTGAAATTCCCACTTCTGAGCAATTTCAGAGAGGGAAACAACCTATACAGAATAATTTCTTCTCAAACTATGGAACTTTTTCTTCTAGGAAAATAAGGAGCTTGGTGCTTGAATTATGGTCTTTAAAGAATCCTACTCAATAATACAGATAATACAGAAACTGTGCAACAAGTTCAGAACCATTTAACATTGCACTTAATTAATCCAGCTCATCTTCCCATTTCCTTCCCTCCCATAAATTCAGATGTCAGCTGGTTGCAACAAAACGAAGAAAAACTGCAGACCCTGTTTGAAATCAATCCCGTTTAAGTTTGAAATCCACTTAATTCTTACCCTTGTCCGGGTCATGTTGTATTGGATGGTTCTTACCATGACCAGTATCAGGAGGCTCCCCAGTGAGATCTCTGTTAGGACACGCTCGGCATACCGAGTGATATTTTTCAGTATCTGAAAACAAAAACAAACAAAAAAAAATAAAGTTCTTGAGCACCTAGATCTGAATAAGGACATAGGAAGTCGTCTGGGCTCTTGTATTCCTTAAGATAGGTAAAGTAGCTTTCCAGTCTCAAATGTGAAAAAATTTACTGTATTCTAAAGCAAAAACTATAGAAAAAGGGAAAAGAGGGAGGGGGGAGGGAATGGGGAGGGACCTCTGCAGTATTATCAGTCAATAGATCTCATCAACTTTATTATAAGCCATGTGGAAAGACCCTAAGTGTAGAAAGATGATTAAATTTGGCAATTCCCTGATTTCTACTCCCTGTGCACCACACTCCTATATTCTTTTTGATCTTACCCTTTAATTTATAAATTCTTTAAAAACTTCAGAAACTCTTCAGTTCCACCCTAACCACCTGCAGAATGTTCCCAGTTCCTTCACATTTTCCCTTGTTCCAAGTTAAGAGCTTCAGATTTTTCAGTGCTCTGCACCATCAGGGTGGATAAAGTTTAACCACAATTTCTGAATTTATTGTAGGAGAATCAATCTGCTCTTTCATCTTATTAATAGAATATTCAGCCATCCAACCTGGAGAAATACAGTAAAATAAGCACAAAAATTCCTAAAAACATGGAGAATATGCTCTATAAATTCAGGATTATTCTAGGTCAAAATAAAAATTTGTACTGATACAGAGAATTGACAACTAATTTATTAACACTTAATAACTAACACTTAAAGAACTAACCCTACCCCACATCACTAAAGACACTTAGAGAGCTAACCCTTTAACCCACATCACTATTGCCTAGCCTTGTTTAGCTCTGTGTAACTTATTGTACAAAAAACAGGACTTCACTGACGCCTTGCAAAAATAATAATCCTTGGATGCATCCTTGGTGCATCCTTGGGTGAACTAGATTACAGAAACTTGGGCACAGGACAGGAGATATGCCAGTTTTAACCAACTCAGCAGTCTGAGACCTAACCAACTCATCACACTGGACCAAAGGTGACTGTGTACAGAGAAAGAGGACTCGGGTTCACGATCACTGCGCAGCTGCAACCAGGAGGAGCCAGAGATGGAGACTATGGAAATGGTCTCCCGGAACTCATTGTAATAAGAACCGCCTTCTCGGGGACAGGTTATGAATATGTATAGGCATTCCTAAAACTTTCATGAATATGTAACACTTTACTGCATTTAACCAAGCTCACAGCTACTGTAATTTTACACACGCATTAGGTGAAATGATTCCCCATGTGTCTGGCGTCGTAAATAAATGCATATCTTCCGTATAACTTCAAGGGTTGTAAGGTCATTCCGTGCTACAGTACACAAAGCTATCGCTCTGTGTAACTTTATATTCACTATATTAAGTGTGTTTCATTAGAACTTCATGATCATTGAAAATAATACAGATGTGATAAAGAAGTGGTATCTGGAAAGCAAAAATTAAAATTTCATATATGTATTAAGTTAGTGAAATTCTGAAATATTTAAAAACCAGGACTTGGAGATACTTTCAGGAACAGAAACAAAGGCAAAGGTGTTTACAGCTGATGTGAAAAGCGGAAATACTTGAGTTTAAAACCGAAAAATATTAACTTTGAAACCTGTAGCATCGCTCATTAAAGCTGGATTTTGTTTCCTCATGGCAGTACAAACACTGAACACATTTAAATATCGATTGGATTTGGTTTTCCACTATGTAGGTTATTCCAGAGCTCACACATTTCAATAGTCGGAATTTTTTCCACTTGGTTTTCAGTTTACCATATTTACCAGTTCAAACACTAATATTTGCAATTCCCCACTTGACCATCACTTGACTTCCACTCCTTAAGATTTTAATTTCTTACCTGGGTCATATTCTTTCACTTATTGTCATTTTGGGTCACAACACAACTAAATTTTGCATTTTTGTTTCTTTTAAATTTGGCAGGTGGCAAATCAAAGGCTTTACAATAAAAATGCTGCAGTTGCAGTCAAAATAATGACTTTCCACGAATATCCCAATATCTCTAACCTATAGAGGTAAAAATTGTACCAATTCCTGAATCACCACCAAAAATTGCTGGACAAATTCAATTTACAAGCAACAAAAACACAGTTGAAGCTTCATGTTCTGCACTTAACAACCTTATGTATATCTTATTCTTTATTTTTTTTCTATTCTGTTGTCATCAAAACTCTTATTCAACAGGGGATTTTCCCTACATTAAAACCTCCTTCTGAAGCAGACAGAATAATTAATTAAAAAAATAATTATAATCCATGTCTTAATCAGAAATGAAGGAACTGACTTTGCGTGTCAAAGTATTTTAGTTAAGAAATAATTATAATAAATAATTAGTAATTAAACTGTGTCCAAAAGTAGACTCTGTAAAGTTCAGGAATGCCATAAATCAAGAAGGTAACTTTTTTTTTTTTTTTTTTTTTAATATAATGGAATGTGTTTTTTCTATAGATAAGGAATCCTTTCCATAGGGAATATTTGAGTTGGTATCACCATCTCTTGTCCACATTATAGTGGATTTTGGAGTACAAATTTGAATTTTTGAATAAAGGGGAGATCTCTTTCTCCTTCCCTGCACCAATCTATCCACGTGACATTAATTTTAAGAGCATGGGGCAATAAAAAAAACCCTTAAAATTCAATAAGAAAAGCACTTCAAGGGTGGAAAAGCATTTTGCTGTGCCTCTGAGTTTGCTCTCTCCTTTGGCATGAAACACATCTCATCCATCAAAGAATGGAGAAAAAGGGAAGAGAAATAATAAGAAATAAAAGAAGAATTAAGGTTATCAATTTGCAGTGTCATGGTGCTCTGTTGGCTTTGGATGGCAAAATTGTCCATTTTCAGAGACTTCCCAGCCACCTCTCATTATCCAGCTAAGAAGCAAAACTCTGGCCGTTAATTAACTAATGAATTGATTCTTCACAGCAGACACTATGGAGTAGGAAAAAAACACAACCACAGGGTAAAAGAAAGAAGCAATTAGTGAAAATCTGACTTAAAATCAAAGATTTTTATTAAAACTGAAGTAGTAAACTAATATTCACAATACAACTATATTGGCAGGTTTAGCTGCAAAAGCAAGAATAAATTGGACAAGAAAACCTGATTTATGTTTTCCTTCTGCAGCTGGATCCTCATTAATTTTAGGGAAATCTTCCACTTTTACTCATCCCATAAGGAATTTATTGACAGAGCGTGTGCAAAGCCTTTAAAATGAATGAAAAATAATAGGGAAAAAGACTGAGGCAGGAGTGAAACTTTGTCTGCTCTCACCAAATTCGATTAATAAGAGAAATTAAATGACTTAGTGATATGGAACTCAAAAATAAATGTACACGTACAGTGCATATGGAATTTCAGAGAGTAAATATTTTAAATCTCTACTGCTTGGCACAATGAATAAAATGCCATTTATCTCCAAAAGAGGCTGGAAATTATCCCAGAATAAGAGTTTTGTTTAGATAACATGACATTTGCTTCCAGCTTTTTGCATTTAATTAATTTCACATAATATCCCAGTAAAAAAAAAAAATTCAATAAAATCAGTGCAGATCTCTTCTGTATTCTCACAGCTTTAGAAGGTAGGAAATTAGAACATAATTATCCAAGGCAGATGGTCAAGACCTATCAAAACTAGTAAAAATTTGGATCATCTTACACCAACAACATAAAATAGATATTAACATAGCAGGAAGAAAAAGAAGTGCCAAGTAAGGAAGGAACGTTCAGGCTTGAAAATAAAACTCCAACTAAAAGCTCCTCTCAGCTGCATCAAACTGGTTAAGCAAAGTTTGTAATGAGAAATCAAAAAGGCTTTTTTTGGTTTTTTCTCTTTTTTATAGTCCTCCCATGGCAAACACTCAGTATTTCTGAGGAAGCCTGTCTGGCTATTAAAATGAGACAGAAAAATAAGTATATGCAACATCTCCTCTACAAGAGGGAGCACGTTCACAGATATACAGATGCCTCTTTCTAAAAATAAACATTTAAATGATTTTTAGAGCTGAAGAATTGACCAAAACAACAACTCACCACCTCATGGATGGATCGGTTAAAGCCGTTGTCCTCCGTGAGGACCAGCAAAATGATAAGAGCCATGTAAACGTGGTGGGAATTCCTTTCTTCGACGTGATAGAGAATTTCAAGAACTGGCAGAACCTTTAAGGGAAGGAAAAAATGTGTGGATTAGTTTAGTCTTTCAAATACCTCAGACAATAGAGAGGAGAATTAAAATGTCCTGTGTATCATGCTGCCCTTAACAATATAATAATTCCTCCCTCTTGCAATAACCACTCCTAAATAGCGACATACAGTGTTCAAACACCTTCCATCTGTTTCTTTCCGTCTCTGCAAGAGTCTAAACAAATTCTTTCTTGTGGTCAGACGCAGAATTTCAATTCCTAATAAATGCGATTTCTAGCCCTACCAGTTACTATAGGCGCTGAAAGCTCTAGTTCCCCTTTAGACTATGGGAAAATGAGAATTAAAATAAAAATTATTAAAATTTATTAAAACTCTTAAACAAGATTTTCACATGTTCAAGCAGCAAAAACAATTGTTTCAAACCATTCAAGCACAACTTGGTCTGAAAGGACTTTTCTCATCAAATATAATGGTGCTGAGGTGCACACAGAAATATCAAGACCTGAAATTCAAATCCCAGTTTGGTGTGTGGACATAATCCCAGAAAAGAATCAGTTTGGGTTGGGTTAAGCCTAGAAAAGGCCTGTTTTTCCTATTCTAGATAATACTCAGCCAAAGAGAACTGACGTTACGAGGAGAGTTCAGCCCAAGGTCTTGCAATGTTTCCACCAGGACAAGTAACCAAAGCCAAAGTCTTGCAATAATAAGGAAAAGGAGATTTTATTGTGATGAGCAGTGCACTGAGCGCTCAGCTAAAGCTAATCCAGATGCAAACGTCTTGCTACCAACTGAAAATGGGCTTTCCACTGGTTCCGGACAACGCGGCTTCCCCACCGCAGAAATAGGCCTAAAAATCCCAAAATCTGTTGGAAAAAGGAACTGGAGAAAACTCTCAATTCCAAGATAGTGGATAAGACGTAGAATTTGTTGCCAAAAAGCTTCTAGACATCAAAAAACTTGCTGTTTTTCAAAATAGGCCGAGTGTAGTGGATGAAACGGATTCTGGTGAGCGGCTTCACAAGCCTCTAAAATTACCAGAATATTCTCTTATAATACAACCAACCAGTCCCAAACATGCTAAAAACACATTAAAGTTTCTATGAAAACCAATGAGATTGATCTAAATGCTTCAAGGCCACAAAAGCTTTTGATGGATGGGTCAAGGCAACACCGCAAGAAAAGCAGAGGGAAAATAATATTTACACGTTGCAAATATTCTTCCTTTACCATTTCAAAGGGTCCTTCATAAGCTTCTCTCTACAGTCAGAACTGGAGTCGATGTCTTTGTGGTTTTTTGAATATAGGTCTTGAGAGAAAAGCAAAGAGCAGGTTTTTCCTTAGAGTATTGACTCAGCATATAGCAAAAAAAAAAAAAAAACAAAAACAGTATTAATATTTTTCCTTGGATGGAAGAAAAGGGAGATAGATGTCACAGTGTTAGTCCATTATTCGAACTATTTCCATCTGAAATATTTAGTTTGTACGTAGCTCTGCATCACGTAAGCTAAAAGTCATTTCCAAGCGTTGCGATAAGCAGGGAACAATCTAAAATTATTAAAGAACTGCATTTATAACTTGATTTTGCAGGGAAAACAACAACTTATCTCTTCTGTCTATGCACATTAATATTAAAATAGGCCAAACTGTAGCCGTGAAAGTGCATTTGTGTTCTTTAAGTCTTGCTGCAAACTCCGTTAAAAAATGGTACCTTGATTCTGAGACATTCTGGAAATTTAATTTTACAAAAATTTATCTAGAACTGTAACCAAAATGCATTTCTACACTTTTATCTTACGCACATACCTTAAAACTTTTATCTCTGTCTTCTCATGCAATGCCAATGTCCAGCCATGTACGGAGAAGACTATAACCACTTATTTTTGTATTGCTGGGCCTTTTATTCATAGTCATTAAATGATCATTACTAGACCACTTCTAAAATTTCTCCATCAGAAGCAGCTTTTAACTGGTAAGACACAGCCACTGGTTAAAAAGAAAAAAAAAAAAAACCAAACACTTTTAATCCCCAAAACAAGAGGCAGGTATAAACCAAGCCTGAAAATTGCAGGTGTTACAATCAGTCCAAGGTCAGGAGCAGCTTCCCCAAAAACTATTTCTAAAAATAGTTTGGTTTTAGTACACAACAAAATACAACACCGCGGAGTCAGATAAGTAACTGACTAAAGTCAAATTTATACCACAGGAAAAAAAAAATGATGTATTATCAGTTGATATAAATACATCTTCATATTCATTATTTCAGTCCAGTCGTGTTGAGCAGCAACAAAATGTCAATTCAGCAGCCAAAGCAAATATATTCAACAGAAATAGCTTATTTTTTTTTACAAGCAGATACCTCACTGGTATTTTTACCTGCAATATGAGTGTTAACTGCTCTTATAAACAGAAAAAGGCTCAATATTTTCCCATCCTCAGACTGCGACACTGTGCTTATTAAAAAAATTGCTAATTAATCCCTATTTCACCAGTCCCACCACTTCCCAGAGAATTTTTGCAAATACTTTCAATAAGAGAGTCGAATTCTAGATGTGAACATCCCTACTAGCAGCAGATATTGAACCTATTTTATAAAATTTTACAAAGAGTTATGGAAGACACACCAACACCCTATTGATTCTATCAAGAGGAATTATAAGAGTAAAAAAGATGCTCTGTTTTACTATAGATAAAATATTATAAAGCACAATAATGGTATTTATATATAAATGACAGAGGTAAATTCATAAACAAATGAAGAAAAATGCGGAGACTTTATCTGTTACAACAGTTAAGAAAGACACCTGGAACCCATTTAAAAATTCAAGTTACAAAAGAGCAAAGACACATTTTAAAAATCCCAGGAAATGTCACAGAACATCTGTTATGATGCTTCCTGGGCACCGAAATCAGAAAAGTATTAAAATAGGAGAAAATGCAACAAATGCAATGCAGTGAGTGCAGCAAAACAGGAACAACGTGCCTAAACATTTAAGCTGAGCACTCAGCTTACCTGAGCTCCCATCTCAGACCTTTCTACATCACCCAACTGCTTCTCTATGAAGAAGTCGCTGACTTGTGCCATATTCTGTGGGAACAGCAGCATGTGTGGTTCCAGCTGAAGGGCCTTGGACAGGTTATACAGAAGTATGCTTTTTATGAGTGTAAGGAGTGATAGCCCAGGCCAGTGAGAATGATATCTCGGGCCAGAAAACTGCCCCCATATGTATGATGTGTGAATGTCGGGCCTGGGCATGTGAATCACAGAATCACAGAATGTTAGGGATTGGAAGGGACCTCAAAAGATCATCTAGTCCAATCCCTCTGCCAGAGCAGGAACACCTAGATGAGGTTACATAGGAAGGCGTCCAGGCAGGTCTTGAATGCCTCCAGAGTAGGAGACTCCACAACCTCCCTGGGTAGCCTGTTCCAGTGTTCTGTCACCCTCACTGAGAATAAGTTTCTTCTCAAATTTAAGTGGAACCACTCACAAGATATGCATGGGAACATGACTGAAAACAGTCACAACATGAGTGTGGTGTGTTTGGAATAACAATTATTGAAAAAACATCCTATCTAACCTCTTAGTCCAGGCCCATATCTGTAAACCTATAAACTGAGAACTGATAATAAAAGTGAGCTCAGCTCTGCCTGGCTCTGATCTCGCTGCTAACAAGAACTCTGTGTCTATGCATCTCTGTCTGCACCTGTATGCGTCGTTCCTCATTGCCCCAATATTCCTCCAAAAATTCATCCGCTCTCAGTCAAATCTATCCACAGAGAGCACTGGTTTGCCTCTAATTAATTACCTTAATTGTTTTGCACCCATAAACTCGAAGGATTCAACCTCTGGGCTTTATTTCTTATCACATCTCTCTCCAACCTCCTCCCCTCCCGATGTCACGTGTTTATCCCAACGCTTCTCAAGCTCTTTTCTGCACTAACTTTGCTTTTACAAAGCCTCTCGCAGTTTTATTGTTAATATTCAAGTGAAAAAAAAATGTTTCTCTACACTCTGATTTTTCAACAGCCTGTAAATATTTTATTAAAAACATTAAATATAGTCGTACACCACAGGCAGCGTGTGAGCAGCGCTCTTGCCGTTGCCATATAGGGAAGGAAACATCCAGCTCTGTTGTTTCTTCATCTTGTTGATAAGCGCAAGACTAAATTAGCCTTTTTCACCACAGGGTTGTAATTAGGAGATCGTGACTTCTCTGTCCAGAAACCATCCCACCCACAATCCTTTCTGCCTCTTCCTAAGCAATTAAAATTGCTTTTCTCATCCTTACCTACTCACTAAAAATAAGAGGACTGGGCAAAGATGTCAGTAGCAATCACAAAAAGCAACAGGATGTGTGAAGAGTCAAATAAGAAAAGACAGTTTCAAATTTTGGTACTAAAAAAAAAAAAAAAATCAAACATGCTGTTGAGTTTTTACTGATGCTTTTCTTAATTTTCTCAGCTTTTCCCACAACATGTTTAATGTTGCTGATTATTAATTGTCATTTTGTGGGTTTTTTTGGTTTTGTTTTTTGGGTTTTCTTTTGAGAGGGAAGAAGGATGAGTGATAATATATGAAGATATTGCACATTGTGAAGCATTTGAGTACCTGCATCTGGAGCTGACATATGCACCTCCTGCTTTTTCTGGCAATTTTACAATATAATCAGACATCAGAATTAGAAAACAATGCACACACCTAACCTTTATTTCTCTAAAAATAAATTGATATTGTCAGCAGCTGTGCAACATGGTGTATCATATATTAAAAGCCCAGAAAATTAAATACAACCATTTGTTCACAGAATTCATGCAAAATGCCTCAGCCCTCACCTAGATAATCTGCAGCAGACGACACAGAAGTTTAGTCATGAATTAATTCAATATTAACCATCTCCCCCCAGTTTGCCAACAGTGGTGTCTATCAACTCCGAACTGGAACTAAATGTTACTAAAGCTAATTTATAACCTACAAAA
The DNA here is from genome assembly GCF_963082525.1 of Nesoenas mayeri. Lineage (NCBI taxonomy): Eukaryota > Metazoa > Chordata > Aves > Columbiformes > Columbidae > Nesoenas > Nesoenas mayeri. The sequence continues at coordinate 15,903,892 of NC_137553.1, forward strand.
ACCTGTACCATGTGCCTGTTACATTGACCATTAACCACAATCCTATTTAAAGCAGCTAAAAAGTCACAAGAGTTGCATTTCTATAAAATCTGCCAGCTCTTCCTTGAAGAGTTTCAGCCTCAGGTCAACCCTGTAAGATATTTGGCGTATTAGGCAAGTTACAGCTCATTTTATTAACTATTATCCCCGTACGCTTGGCCTGACTATCTAAAAAAAAAATTATAATAATAAATAGTATGATATCTGCTACCAGTTTCTTTACACCATGCCCAGGTGGATCAAGACTAAGAGGGAATCAAAGCCTGGGAGCTTTATAAATATTATATTTTACTGCAGTGACATGTTTAGGATCATATTCCTGCAATGACACAACACTTAGGAGATTTTCTATGTTGGTCTGTGCCAACACATAGGTCCATACGTTGCTATTTTGATGCAGAAGTGTGTATAAAAGGAGAGTTGCTTGGTCAGATTTCTGCTGCTCGCACAAAGCCATGTACAAACTGTTAAAATTAATCTGGAAAGTGTGGGGATTTGATGATGAAAAAGCAGTGCTATCTGAAATAAATAATTCAAAAATAATTAACAAATATATTTACTATCCAGCTATTTATTAGCTTCAAAAAATCACTGGGGAGAAAAAATTTATACAGAATCATAGGAAGGAAGAAATAAAAATCATCCAGGACTTTAATCATAAAGCTTGATAAGGTCTCATGAAGCTTTGGTTGTGTCATAAAGCTGAAATTCTCCTCCCACGTGAGCTCCTGCATCTGCACAAGACACTCATCTTTTTTTAATAAATATCTTTATATATATATATAGTTTGTCCAAATAGCTTCTACTAGTAGAAAAATAAAAATAAAAAAAAGACAATCCCAGGAGTTGCTGCAAAGGAGCTACAGCGTCTTCGCTAGAATCAACGACCTGATTTATGTGCAAATAAAATTTCCACTATTAGTTCACGGGCATTAGGGTGGATTTATCTGCTACTCACTTTTTGGAATGAAGGGCAAGACTATCCTTATATTTTCAATAAAACAGGTGTTGTCAGGACTTTAAAAGATGGGGATTTTAGCACGTTAATTAAAGTGATTTAAAACACCGTGGCATATAGTTGAACATCGTTCGTGGTAACAACAGTTTGTTCACGTTCACAATATAATCTGTGCCAGAGCTGGAAATGAAAATAAAATAGATTTTGGCTTGAAGAACCTTCACCAGTTTCGAGAAGAATGTCCATCAGCACAGATCTCCACCTTTTAGGAATTTCCAGTGGAAACGAAAAAAGCAAATGTGACAATCAACATGCTCATACTCATGTCAGAAATCCAGATTTGTGTTCTTATTCAGCCTCTGGAGATTTTTACTTTGTTTTCTTCACAAAAAAAAAAAAAAAACCAACAACTTTGAGACCATGAGGTTTAGTTCCAATGCAGAGCAGGTGCTTTTCTCAATACTCAAAAAGCTTCACAGAAATTTGCAGAAAGTATTTTCCCATCCAGCTCTTGTTCAAAAACATCCAACAAAAACATGCATCTTCTGTGACGCTCTGTGAAATGGGACAATTGGCCTTTTTTGGGCTGATTTCTTTCAGCATCCTGGCAACTGAATACACAAACAAGCTACATACATGAAAAAATTCTGGGAACAACAGGAGCTTGGATACTCAAATATACTAAAGGTCTGGGCTTAAAAATTCCCATATTACTATAAGCAAGATGTTCAAAGTTGAAGAATTTAACTAAAATTCTTTAGTTCCCATAATAACAAACTACAGATTTCAGAATTATCTATTATTAAAAATGCATTAACTTGCGAAAGCTCTGCTGTATAAAACAGTGGGACAATATTATTTCTCCTGCACAGTAATTTCTGGACAGAAGGAATTTTAAGAGGAAGAAAAGACTTGGAAAAATAAAGGAAAATAAAACAATGCAAATGTAAAAATCTGCATTTTTACAAGCTGTTTTACAGCCAACTGTACTACGACAGCCAACAGAATAGGCAGCAACTATTGCATTTAATCAAAATCTTACTTTTTTCTTCAAATCCTGAAAGATTTCTCAGATATTATAGACAGCATAACCATGGAAAACAGTGAGAACAGTATCACCATGCATGTGCTCATGGGCAGCTACCACAAGATGAAACAAATTTGGCTTTTAAATGAACAATCCCATGGTTTCTTACCAAAATTTTCCACTCTTCTGGAGAAATTTCTGCCTATATTGGGAGGGACTGATCACACAAACACTCCCTACCCCCGATGGGATGCACGTGTGTCACTTTCCCCTTTTTTTTTTTAGTCCGAATTTGTAACCAGCTTTCAGTGTGGAAGAATGTGGTGGTTGCCACTGATTTTGAACAACATTTCCACCCTTCTGGGAAGGAAAAAACACTTGGAAAACCTGTAGATGCTCCACGGGAGCCTTGTCTCCCACTGGGATTTTGAGGGCCTGGTGGAGTCAATGTTGCTGCTTCTCTTGGCGTGGGCGAGGGGTAATGGCTCCAGCCATTCAGTTGAAAACAGCAGGAGGTCCTGGAGCAACGTTTTTTTTTTTTTTTTTTTTTTTTTTTTTTTTTTTCCTTTAGAGGCAAGACGCAGCCTGTCAGCGATGGAATCCCTGCCTCTCTGGTGTGGTTTAACCCCAGCCGGGAGCTAAGCCCCATGCAGCCACTCGTTCACTCCTCCCTGGTGGGATGGGGGAGAGAATCAGAAGAGTAAAAGTGAGAAAACCCATGGGTTGAGATAAAGGCAGATGAATAGGGAAAAGCCGCACATGCAAAGCAAAATAAGGGATTAATTAGCTGCTTCTCATCAGCAGGCCAGGAGAGCAACGGCTCCATCACGGGTAACGGTAACTTGGGAAAGCAAATGCCATCACTCTGAACGTCTTCTCTCTTCCTTCTTCTTCTTCCCCCCCAAATATACACTGAACACATTCTATGGTATGAAATATCCCTTTGGTAAGTTTGGGTCAGTTCTTCTCTCTCAGCTTCTTGTGCATCTGGCATGGCATGAGAAGCTGAAAAGTCCTTGACTGCTTAGCAATGACTAAAACATCGGTGCATTATCAACATTATTCTCATTTTAAATCCAAAATGCAGCACTACACCAGCTACTAAGAAGAAAATTAACCCTATACCAGCCAAAACCAGGACATTCTCCCCAAAAAACATTCCACCAGGAAGAGGAGAGACCAACATTTGTCTTTTCTGCCTCCACATCCCCTTCAAACACTGATCGTCATTATGGACCAATTAAAACCATCCTGCTTCGGGCAAGTATTTCCCTTAATTAGGGAAAAATTTGATGTGGACAGCAAAATCAGATCAATTCAATGTCTTCTATTAAGCAGAAAATTGACTCCATGATTCATTAGCTGAGGAGTGTCCACTCACTTTCAAGCTTCGCTTCTGTGGATGTTTAAAGCATGTCACTTATATTTATAGCAGTTCACTATCTATTTCAATAAAGGATATTTAAAAATTATTTAAAAAACTAAACAGTATTAAAGAAACTTATCAGCAACAGCAGCATATCCTGTGATATTCTATAAAACATTAAACTGTCCAAGAGAGAAATTAAACTATTCTAGAGCATGTCGAATAAAGAAAACTATCCTGAATTTTATCAGTTTTGTCCCAATTAAATGTTATCAATTATTTCAACAAAAAAGCCAGACACTACAGATCATTATGGCAATAACCAGACTTTCTTTATTATATCATTCTCCTCCTACCAGCTGCTCAGAATGTTCACAGGAATCAAATTTAAGCTCAGTTGTATGAGTATTGGTAGTGGAAACAAGAAGTCAGTCTATAAATTTTGAAGGTAAAGAGACCCAAGATAGTTGGTTAGTGTTCAGGGACTGTTTCTACCGGGCACAAGATCAGAGCATCCCGACACGTAGGAAGTCAAGGAAGGGAGCCAGGAGACCTGCGTGGTTAAACAGGGAGCTGCTGGGTAAGCTCAAGTGGAAGAGAAGAGTTTATAGATCATGGAAGGAGGCGCTGGCCACTTGGGGAGAATATAAGGCTGTTGTCAGAGGGTGTAGGGAGGCAACTAGGAAAGCTAAGGCCTCCTTAGAATTACACCTGGCGAGAGGGGTCAAGGACAACAGGAAGAGCTTTTTCCAATAAGTGGCAGATAAAACTAACACCTGAAGCAATGTAGGCCCACTGATGAACAAGGTGGGTGCCCTGGTGACAGAAGATACAGAGAAGGCAGAGTTACTGAATGCCGCCTTTGTCTCTGTGTACCCTGCCGGAGGCTGTCCTGAGGAGCCCCATACCCCTGGGGCCCCAGAGGAAGGCAGGACAATGGAGGAGTTTGCCTCGGTTGATGAGGACTGGGTTAGGGACCAATTAGGCAATCTGGACATCCATAAATCCATGGGTCCGGATGGGATGCACCTGTGGGTGCTGAGGGAGCTGGCTGAGGTCACTGTTGGACTGCTCTCCATCATCTTTGCCAAGTCTTGGGAAACGGGATAGGTGCCTGAGGACTGGAGGAAAGCAAATGTCACTCCAGTCTTCAAAAAGGGCAACAAGGAGGACCTGAGTAACTATAGACCAGTTAGCCTCACCTCCATCCCTGGGAAACTGATGAAATGACTTATCCTTGGTGCCATCTGTCGCGGATGAGACGAACAAACGACATGGACCAAATTGTTTCAAGATGAAAGCAATAGGTGCCATTTATTGCTACAAGTGCATTTTTATACAATTCTACCAGTTCATGTGTCTTTTCACTATTGGTTACAAGTTACAGCACTAATATCTCATTAGTTAATTTTTCTATCATCCATGTTATTCTTCTATCCCCTTCTCTCTCACGGGTACATCTCTCCTCTCTCCGGATACTCCTTTATTCCCATCCTCCTCAAGGGTAAATCTTAATATCTCAAGGCTGATCTCTACTCTCATATTTTCTGTCAAGGATTCCACAGACCCGCTGCAGTTTCCCACAATTCCCCCTTTTTTCATTTGTCCTAAAAATGCTGCCCTCATTGTCCGCTGCAGGGCCCTTTTTAGCAGAGAAATCATGCATGGCAACATTAGTAACACAACCACAACAATCATCAAAATGATCAGTCCTGTTTTCACTACTGATAACAACCATCCTAAAAACCCTCAACCACTAAGCAATTTATTTAACAAATCCCATCAAAATCTTCACACCCATGTCCTTGAACTAATAACAAAAATCTATCGCAGCCCTACTCTGCCATGTGGCATGTCTTACAGAATCTACATCTAAAAAAAAGTCCACTTAAAGCCTTTTAAGTTCTGTTAGTTTGCTTAACTAGCCAGCATCCTAATTTTCTAAAATATTTAAAGCTTTTAGCTGTGCCAACACCAGATACAAGAGATCCTAAAACCCTTAACCTTGATCCCCAAAAATCTACATTATCATCACATTTTGACTCATATACACGCAAAAAGTGTTTTTCTCGTCTTGCTCTTCTGTGATCTATTATCATAGATACATTGGGCGTTAAGAGAGTTAATAGTCCCAAAATACACAGTCCTCCAACAGCATTAGAAGGAATTCCTGGTCAGGCTCTATCTCCGCAGATCAAGAATACACCATACAGGAGGTTTTTGGGTCGCTGCCCCACATTATTAATGACATCCCTTGGATTCTTCTGTGAGGCATTACACCATCGAGTTTCATTTCTATAGTCACCAATGGTAGCATTAACATTTTGCAGTCTTATCCATTCATGCTTTAGCATATTGTCCTGGCACTTTTCACAAACCAGCTGGATACAAGCGTCCATGGGCACAGATCCCAGCAATTCCAGTTCCTGTGGTTCAATGTCTATTTCCAGGAGGCAATTAATCCAAAGTGCCATGTTGGTATTATTACAGTTTGTTGCAATGCCTTTGCACCGACCACTATTTTGAAACAATTGTGTGATGCTGCTGTAGTCATCAAGAGGGATGCCAACCAAGCATGTGTGGAACGGGTTTTCTGGAGATGCCGTAGCTAGGCATATGGAGTCCTGGTCAGTCATGTTGGCTAAAGTACTCCACATGTTAGTCTTTGTCTGTGCAGGCATCCAAAACACAGCAGCTGCAACAATCATTGTCAGGAAGATGACAGAGGTTTCACGTTTCGTGCCAGCAACCATTGCGGCCCTTGATCTGTAAAGACACAAGCATAACCTCTCCCCCAGGTTATCAATTGATGTGGCCTTTTCCATTGACCAATAACTAGTGATTTGGCCATAACTACTGTAGGTTCTTTTTGATTTAGCATGGTTTTGGGTCATACTTGCAAAGTATTCCATCACATACAATGCTTTTGACAGTTGTTTTTGTGGTGTTTTCCCTACTTCTCCCCCCTTTTTGTTTTAAAAAAGAACAAAACCAAAACAAAAAACACAGTTCAGAAGCAGATACGTGCATTGGACCTTGACTACGTACTCAGAATCACAAATCAAATTTAGAGGTTCCTCCTTAAAAAGCTCTAAGTAATTTAAAGCTATGCCAAGTTCTGCTAATTGGGTTGAACCTTCAATAATTTTTACAGAAGGATGCCAATTGTTATCTTCACACCAAACCACTACAGCTTTATGAGACTTCCCAGAACCATCAACAAAAACTTTGCAAGTATGTAGGATCAGACCAAATACAAGTATGGCCTATGGCCTGATGTTAAAGACTTGCAGGTTCTGCAGCAATTTACATTTTACATTTATGCGTGCCAAAAGCTGTGCTGTTAAGAAAATCAGCTAGTGCAATTTATAAAGACATAGATTACAAATAAAATAAAAAAATCAAAATTAAATTTCACAAATGGTACATATATGACAAAAGGATCATGGCCTATTGAAACTTAAATTAATTCCCTGCTTTTCTTGATCAGAGTAACAAGCAGTATATCAGTCTGCTAGCAATCTCATCATAGTGTCCCACAATAGCCACAGGTTGTTTCTATGTTGTAGCTATAAATAGACAAATCTGCAAGTCCAATCGAACGCAGTCAACCTGTAAGGTTGTCATAAATTTATTCCTCAAAGTTTCCAACTCCATTTTGGCTGTCATATTTATTGGATATTGTTTTCCCTTACCGGATCGAAGTCCTGTTTCAGATCTATCAGTGTAGTATTTGCTTTATCGAAACATTGGCTGTTAATACTAGTGGAAATACAGCATTTGAAATTTCCTTGGAGATTTCTCACTTGCAGCAAGCAGATCTGCACCACCCAAGCAGCTTCTTGTAGGCTATGAAACTAAACAGAATTCTCAGAAAACGTTATTTGAGCTTACAATTTACTTAACAAATCTTAACCTAAGAGAGCAACTATAAGAATTCATGTATTAAAACTTTGTTCCAAATTTGGCATTCCATTGGTCTCAAAAAATGGCCTTTCTTTTGTTCTCTCTCATGACCTCAAAAACTAGCATGGTGAATTTACTAAGAAGTCACAACTAATTACCACAGAATAAGTCTATCAACAAACTTTTGGTTTAATTTTCGAGTTTCATTAGAACTATGGAACCACTGGTGATGCCTTTAAATTTCACCCTCAGACTCCTTCATGCAGTATTACAGCTCTCTAGCAGTAACATTGCTTGGGGGAGGGGTGCGGGGGGTAATAAAACTTCCCTCTCGCCCCCATCTGAGATGGCAAGACCTACAGCCCAGCATGAAAACACATCAGTTTGAACTCCACATCAAACCAATCCGGCTCCACTCCACACTCAAATCAGTACCAGTCTGACCCAGAGAAGCACTGAACACTGTGACCCCCCAAAGCTGACCAGTGTGAAAAGACTGACTTCAGCAAGGAGGTAAAAGTATGAGCTCTTTTTCCCAAATGTGCCAAAACCTAGGAAACAAGACAGAAGCAAAAATAAACAACACCAACAACCCCTGATACAAAGCCGAAAAACAACACAGCGCCACAACAAAAATGGATGACAATACTTCAGGGAATAAAAGAAAAAAAAAAAGGACAGAGCAGAGGGAGTAAAGCCCCCCTTTCTCTGCTTAGCAGTGGGAAAACATGTTTTTTCCTTTTTTTTTTTTCTTTTTTTCTTTTCTTTCTTCTTCTTTCTCTTCTCGCTGCAGTTCAGATATAGCCAAGGCCATGCAGCTGGTATAATCACTGGTACGAAGTGGGAGGCTCTGGCAAACTCCTCAGTTACAATGAGCTGCACATAGGCCTGGGATATTTTGATATTTTGCTCTTTTGTTTTGCATTTCATTTCAACCATAATACACTTTATATGCAATTTCAAGTAGCTCAGAAATAGTTACATTCCTCAGCTCCATTTACCTGTTACAATTTAGAGATGTCAAAAAACAGTATAAACCAGTATAATAAACATAAATCCATTATTCTATTTTCCTAAATCTAAATCAGTTAATATTCTAGCAACTTTTAAATACAACCTCTTCCAAATTCACATCTATCATAGCATTTTAACAATTTAAATGCTTTTCTAACAATATAAGCAATCATTCTAATGTGTAAAGATGCATCCTAAGGGGAGGCAAGGTGGAATGTTAGCAGTGGAACCGGTTGCCATTTTGTAATTATCTCGCCAAACAAGATTCTTTTGGTACCAAATATGAATATGCAAACTAAAATACTGAGCTCAGATATGAAAACCATATATCAAGTTCAAATATGCAGATGGATCACAGTTACACTTATTCAAGACAATATCTCAATTTTTTGCATTGCACCTTTGGGCCGCTTACTGCTCAGCCAGGTGGAGGTACCTCTGGGTCTCCCTGACAAAATAGGTCAGTGCGCGCTGGAGCCCCATCGGCACCCGCCCCCCGCCGCCGCAGCGAGCTGGACTGGGCAAGGCCTTTTTTTGTTTTGTTTTGGTTTGTTTTTTTAGTGTCTCATCTAGTGCGCTACAGCTGTTATTCCAAAACCAGGATTCTTTACATGGTGTGCATACGGAAAAGCCAAATCCACCACACCGAGATGAGACCAGTCTGTCACAGAGTTGTGCAAGTCTGAATGCCAGAATAAAGGTAGCATGCTAGAGAAAAAAAAATAACAGCTAGTACACACAAAATTTACCATCACATTCACGCAGTAAAGAACTAAATTACTCATGATCTTCTGTATTATCACAAAACGCACATTTTGAGTCAAGGAATTCTCATGATTTAACAGACTGTGAACTTATCGTACCATATAACAAAGACCTACCAAAATTGCAAAATGCTTAAACCGATACCCACAAAGAAAACAGGTTAATGAGGAAAGCATCTTGCAGACTTCAACAAGTTTACTGTGACCTGTGTGTTATAAGTTAACTCTCTCTCAGCTTGTTGACGCTCAAATCGTTCCAGATGTAAAACTGTCTGTAAAGATCTAATGATCTCTTGCAGAGATTTATGTTGTCCTGCTCTTCTCACCTTAAAAACAACATTAATTGCAACAAAATTGTATTCTCTGGACACTTTTCCCAGTCATTTAAGTTAAACAGCAGCCAACACTGATTTCAATATTTTACAAGATCTTCCTTCCTTATAATTCCGAGTGCTTTCCTAAGTTTTAAAACACCTCCCAATACTGATTTTTCAGGAACACAACTGAAAACAATTAGTCCTGACCCCATCTTGCAAGTAAAAACCTTGAGAAGGGGGAGGGAGGGGTGCTGCTTGCAGCATGACTGGGAAAAACGGGGAGAGAGTTGTACGGCGCACTTAAAAACAACTAGTAAAACAATTAACTCACATTCCTAACAAGCTGCTTGATTTTCAGAGAGGCAATACACAGAAACACATAATATGTACTGTAAAACTTGCAGATAACATGTTGATAGCAAACATTAGCATTCTCTACTGCTAATTACAACACCAATGCTTCCTTAGCTTCTAAGTTTTCAACCTGCTTATTGATGGCCTCTTGAAGATGGTCAATAAATTGCATGTAATTCTCACTGGGACCCTGATTAATAGTTGCAAATGATTTGGCTGCATTGTTGGTTTCAGGCACCTTTACCATAGCTTGATATGCGAGGTCTGTTGACTGCCTCAGGATTTCAGAAAGTTATCGTGCCTGTAGTTGTGGTGTGTCAATTAGTGTCTCTTCCAGAAATGCACAGGGTCCCGTGGTTCAACTGTAATCGAAACTGGGGGTAAATCCCAGCTTTTTGGTAAGTTCGGTTTACGCTCTGAAACTCTACCCCCACCCTCAGGAATTTGCTTTGCAGCAGTGTGGGAGGGAGACGGGGGCAGGTTGGGGGGACCCAAATCTGTAGGAATTACGTATTTGGCTCGGTCTGGCTCACCACGGGGGGGTCCTCCCCACCTAAATCTCCAGGCAAGAGGGGATATTAAAAAAAAAAAAAATGTCCATTTTTTTCTTCCACGATTGATAGCGGCGGGGCAGAGGGTTGAACTGTGATTAATGGCGGTGACGCAGATGGCAGAACCGCGGTTGATGATGGTAGAGGAGAGGTTCGAGCCGTGATTGATGACAGCGGAGCAGTCGGCCGAACGCACCGCTCCGACCGGTGCTCCGAGGGCCCCTCCTGACATCGCACATAACCCAACACTGTTTTTTCATGTGAGTCTTTCATAGCTTTTATCTGATCTCGGGGCCACACATACGTACGGTCCTCCTTTATTCCTTTTAACTTTCCAAAAAAGTGCCGCGGATCCTTGTCCGTGCCAGATAATATGGACTTGGGTGGTTTTGACGAATCTTTAGTAACAGAGGGGGTCGGAGTAGTACTTAATCTTGCTTTTTCCTCCAAATCTGGCCCAGGAGAGCCAGGAAGACCATCCCCCTCGGCCGCCTCTGCCTTATCCTGTTGCTGTTTTAACTCTTTCAGAGTATCTAATAGCAAGCGCCAGGTTGTTAACAGTTCAGTTGCTTCCTTGGACCCTTGGGTAGCACTGTCAAACAGTTTATCTCCCAAGTCCATCCATTGTGACACACTAAATGCTGTCACAGGATTAACCTCTAAACCTTGTGCTTTGCCCCATAGTAACATTTTTCTTAAAGTCAGTTCCGGAAGGCTAACACCCTGCTTCTTCAGAAGCAGCTTCCATGTGGATAATATAGTACCCTCTTCTTTAGATAAGTTTCCCCCCATGTTCCCGGTAGCTCACCTCCTCCTTAGCGAGGTGTCTTTTCAATCAATTCAGATCATCGGCAGCTCCTTTGACTGCTCTCATCAGCTGTACCGGGCTCCGTCCCCACAGCTCTTCTTTGGCTGTTCACAGCTTTCACGCTGTCACCTTGTTAGGCGAGATCCTCTTCAGGCAGGATCACGTCGAGGTCACCATATGTTGCGGTTGAGACGGACAAACGACATGGACCAAATTCTTTCAAGATGAAAGTAATAGGTGCCATTTATTGCTACAAGTGCATTTTTATACAATTCTACCAGTTCATGTGTCTTTTCACTATTGGTTACAAGTTAAAGCACTAACATCTCATTGGTTAATTTTTCTATCATCCATGTTATTCTTCTATCCCCTTCTCTCTCACGGGTGCATCTCTCCTCTCTCCGGATACTCCTTTACTCCCATCCTTCTCAAGGGTAAATCTTAATATCTCAAGGCTGATCTCTACTCCCATATTTTCTGTCAAGGATTCCACAGACTCGCTGCAGTTTCCCACAGCCATCTCAAGGCATATCAAGGATAAAAGGGTCATTAGGGGCAGTCAACATGGTTTCACAAAAGGGAAGTCGTGCTTGACCACTCTCACTGATTTTTATGAGGACATAACGAGGTGTATGGATGATGGCAGGTCAGTGGATGTGGTCTACCTTGACTTGAGTAAGGCATTTGACCGTCTCCCACAGCATCCCCACAGCTAAACTGAGCGAGTGCAGTCTGGACGATCGAGTAGTGAGGTGAACTGCAAACCGGCTGAAGGAAAGAAGCCAGAGAGTTGTGGTCAATGGGGCAGAGTCTAGTAGGAGGCCTGTATCTAGTGGAGTCCCTCAGGGATCAGTACTGGGGCCTGTATTATTCAATATATTCATCAATGATTTGGATGAGGGAATAGAGTGTACTATTAGCAAGTTTACTGATGACACCAAGCTGGGAGGAGTGGGTGACACACCAGAAGGCTGTGCTGCCATCCAGCGAGACCTGGACAGACTGGAAAGTTGAGCGGGGAAAAATTTAATGAAATATAACAAGGGAAAGTGTAGAGTCTTGCATCTGGGTAGGAACAACCCCAGGTTCCAGTATAAGTTGGGGAATGACCTGGGGATCCTGGTGGACAGCAGGATGACCATGAGCCAGCACTGTGCCCTTGTGGTCAGGAAGGCCAATGGCATCCTGGGGTGTATTAGAAGGGGGATGGTTAGTAGGTCCAGAGAGGTTCTCCTTCCCCTCTACTCTGCCCTGGTGAGACCACATCTGGAATATTGTGTCCACTTCTGGGCCCCTCAGTTCAAGAAGGACAGGGAACTGCTGGAGAGAGTCCAGCGCAGGGCAATGAAGATGACTAAGGGAGTGGAGCATCTCCCTTATGAGGAAAGGCTGAGGGAGTTGAGTCTCTTTAGCTTGGAGAACAGGAGACTGAGGGGTGACCTTATTAACATTTACAAATATATAAAGGGTGAGTGTCACAGGGATGGAGCCAGGCTCTTCTCGGTGACAACCAATGATAGGACAAGGGGTAATGGGTTCAAACTGGAACACAAGAGGCTCCACTTAAATTTGAGAAGAAACTTCTTCTCAGTGAGGGTGACAGAACACTGGAACAGGCTGCCCAGGGGGGTTGTGGAGTCTCCTTCCCTGGAGACATTCAAAACCCGCCTGGACGCCTTCCTGTGTAACCTCATCTAGGTGTTCCTGCTCCGGCAGGGGGATTGGACTAGATGATCTTTTGAGGTCCCTTCCAATCCCTAATATTCTGTGATTCTGTGATTCTGTGAAATGGACATATTGAGAGAAAATACAGCTTTTTGTGCTACTTATGACAAAGAATAGTTTCTTTTAAAAATTTATAATGATACATATATAATTTTTCAATAAAATACATAACTAACCAAATAAAGCATTCGGAGAAGTTCTCAGTTAAAAAAAAAAAACCAGAATGAAACATAAATTGTATCAATAATTTGATCTCAATATCCAATTTGATCTCAGTATCCCATAAATCCAAGGGTCATGTTAGGACATAAAATTATTCATATTCAAACAATCCTCTATCCTCATATCGTGAGGAACATGTCTCCAGTTAAGCAGAATTTCCCCTGGTGCTACAAAGTTTTAGGGAACACCTGAAGACTCTTGGATAACCAATCTACTTATAGGTCAGTTTTATTTATATTTTATGAAATTATGAAGCTGGCTAAAATTTCTCAATTCTGAAGGAAAGAGTAGCCTTGTCCTCAAATAAATTATACTATATTGCTCTTCCACAGGTTGGCTGGAGGGAAAACAAGTTTTGCAAATGGAACCTTGAAGTAGTCGCAGCAACTTAACGCTTCATTTTCATCCGTTGATGCTTAAGAAATACAAACCTTGTGTGTTCTTGAAAGACATAATAGCTTGTCTGTAGGGATTGGACATATCGGGAGCATCAGTGAGATTCACCAAGACAAGGAGAAGCAGCAGACTCTGGTTTGTGAGAGGAGAGCAGCGTTCCAGCTGCGGCCGCACTTTGGTCCCCACCCCGCCAAATGTGAAGACCGTCCACAGGATAGCTAAAAAAACCAAACCAAACCAAAACAAAAAACCAAACAAACAAAACATAACAAAAAACAAACAAAAAACCAAACAAAAATACATATATATACACATTATTTGTGTCCATATTTTAATGCACAAAGCTCCTCTAGAGGAACAGATAGTGTCTGATAGGTCAGAAAAGGGAAAAACATTTCACTTTTGTACAATAAGACAACAGGTCTGACTACTTGATTTCTCAAAATGAAAATTTCAGGAGTAACAGCAGCAGGTGTGGGAAAGAAGGAATTGAAAGATTACTGGAAATTCAAGAAAATTAAGTCATAATAATATATGAAAGGTAAACGAGGAGAGGTGAAACAAAAGCCTGTGTTTGAAGGGGAGAACCTTAAACATGGAGCAGGCACCAGCTGAAGGATTTATGTAGAAATGTCAACACGTTAATAGAGGAAAATGAGCTTGTGTGTTGTTGTTTTAATAAAACCTACTTGTTCCATCACGCAGCATTTTTCTCATGTACTCAGTTTTATTAAACTCAGCATACTTTAGGCAAAACACAGTAACAAAAACTAATATTGCTTAAACCAGAACCATCAGATCAAGAGTCCTGTAGAGATCAACATTGTTGCTCATTATGATGGGTAAACAACATCTTAATAATTTCATATTCATTCCTCCTGCTACACTCAACAATTTGAAATTGAGGTAGACAGGATTGTCGGGGAAATGATTTTAAGATGTGTATTTTGAATTAATTAAATTAACCTTTAAATCTAGTCCAGGCACATGCAAATATTTCAAACAAAATACCAGCTTTACTTGCCAATATCAATGATTTTGATTTTATTAATGCAAAAACAGCAAATCAATCCCTTGCCAGTTGTTATTTCCTTTGCAATGAAGTCATTAGGACTTATTAGATACACCTGCCTCTGATTGGAACACACACCTGGTTTAAGAATTTATAATAGAGAATGAAAGGAAAAATATAAACCCTGAAAGGTATAAAGAACAAAAGAGATGAAGGAGGTAAACATGTTCAGTACAGTATATAATAGTGCAGAATACTTGCTGCATTTATCCTGATCACCTTGTCCTCCGATTATTTTTAGTTTATTAGTTAGTACACTCAAATTAGTGAGAACATTTGCTATTCTCTATCTACACCTTGATTGACCTCCCTTGTAGAGAGAGGGAAGAAAAACCTTTTAAAACCAACTCAACAACTGCCAGCATGAATTCCTCTCTGTAGCAAAAAGGCCAAATATTACTTGATTTTTTTTAAATGTAGACAGATACATTTTGGGGATTATATATGCATATCTGTATTTTGTATAATCATAACATTTATTTCTATAAATTATAAAATATAATATATATTGTAATTATCAAATATATCAACTATAAACATATTAATAAGGCAGAATAATGAACTATTCAACATTTAAGTCCAGATTTGTATCGCATGCATTAACTTAATATATTAGCTAATGCTCTTGAAGCAGCACCCTCAGAACCACCTTAACCCTACATAGAGACAGATGATGAAATTCAGGCTGCCGTTGGCAGAAGTGACCTGTAATGTTCTTGTATAGATCAATACATCCAATAACCAATTTTTACAGAGCACTTTGAATTTTATAGCACTTAGCTTAAAACACTTCTCCTGTTGACTTGTAACTGCAGGTAAAAAAATGAAGCTGTTTCCTAAGTGAGACATGAGAACATGAGCGAGTGGCTCTTGGGAATGTCTCGTTTTAAAATGATCTGCCTAACAACCTAAATATAATAATAATTAAAAAATTAAATGCAAAGAGGCAAGGGAGAAATAATTTTTGCTGGACTCAGTTGCCTAAAACACAAGATAATTTTCATCTCACCCCTTACCAGACTTATGTTCAAGTCAGGAAATAATAATGGATAATAGTGGTCAGCTTTACCATGGCACAACTCAGCATCTCTGGGTTTAACCACACAAGAATTAAGCGATTGAGACAAAGCAGGATGAGGTAGGGGGTGAATTTGGTGCCCAAATCACAATTTTAATGACAGCAGATCTGCTGGACCCAGCTCTGCAGGGATGCGCCTTCTGCTGCTCCCAATTTTCCTTATTTCTCTCCATCCCATCACTGAATCACATGGACAGCATCTTCCCCAGCCTCTTCGTGCCCTTCATTCTACTGAAAACTCCAAATATAAGCACAGCTGGAAAACTCAGTGCTACACATTTTGGGAAAGCTCTGGCTACCGCTCTGATTTCAGAGAAGACTTGTTCACGCTCCTTGGACCCCGTCACCTCCCGGTGCACACCCTTGAGGTGCTGGAGCAAACTGAGAGAAGGGAATGGAGCTGGGGAAGGGGCTGGAGCACAAGCGTGATGGGAGCGGATGAGGGACCTGGGGGGTTCAGCCTGGAGAACAGGAGGCTGAGGGGAGGCAGGGACACAAAGAAAAGGCCTCAAGTTGCACCTGGGGAGGATGAGGTTGGATCTTGGGAACAATTTCTTCCTGGAAAGGGCTGTCGGACATTATTTGTTTTGTTTTGTTTAGATTAGATTAGATTTTCTGCAGAACTTACAGAAGCTTGTGTGTGTGTGTGTGATTTTTGATGGACCAGGAAGAAACTTGTTAAATAAGTTCCCACTATTGACTTCTTTATTTTCCTTTTTCCACGGGCTTTGTGGAATTGGCCTTTCGAAATCCTTAAGTTCATATGTTACTGATTGGAATTTTATAATATTGTGTGTGCAAACAACACATAATCAAATCACTTGTATTTAAGCAACCATTAGTGTTTAGTCTGCAATATTTTTTTTTATTACTGATCAAGGTTCAGCTTTGTGTTAAATTAAAAATTTCATCTGTATAGAGGGAATTAAGAAACCAATGCTTTATTTCCTAAAAATCAGAAGCACAAGACCTTGAGATTGTCATTCAAGCTGCCCTCTCTGAGGACATAATATATATTATTTTCAATTTGATCTCAGCCTGATTTTTAGTGGGGTAAAATACAAGTGAGACTAAAACATGTGAGGGAAATTTGGGAGGTGGTTTTAATTCCCACCTCTGCATGAATTGGGGTTTGTCTCTTGTACCGTGTTGTGGAGACGGGAACAACCTTGTTATAAAACATCGTTGCCTTTTTTTTTTTTTTAATTGCATTTTTCATACCTTAAAATAAACCCCTGAACCTTACAGAAAAGATGTGACTGCCGCACGGTAGCGTGTCTCCTTTAGAAGGTAATTTTGTCAACGATAAAATAATTTTATGAGCGAAATTTCATGCAAATTCTTTTTGAGGGTTGTAATTAAATCTGCTCCAATACTTTAAAAATTAAGCTGATATTTTTCAAGGAGGTTTTCAGAGGTCGAGGTGTAGTAAGTGAATTACTTGGTGATGAAGTTTTACACCATTTCGGGAGCCAACACCACTTCCTTTGGACCTCCAAATTCAGTATCTAATGAGAGTATTTGGCCTTAATTTTTTTTTTTTCTAATTGTGATTTTGTGGAGCTCTTTGAGGGATTGCAGTTTGCTCTGAGTACAATTCTGTGATATATGTTTATTTTAATTCTCGGTGTCAAAAGTTCCTGCCTACATGTCCTTACCTTTCATGCTCCACTAAGAGATGATTCTTGGAGAATTTATGAAGAAGAGAATTGTGGGGTGGATTTTTTGTGTGGGTTAAAAAAAAAAAAAAAAAAAAAATAATAATAATAATAATGATAATAATAATAATAATAATAATTATTATTATTATTATTATTATTATTATTAATTTGGTTTGGTTTGGTTTTCTTAACCTGAATATTGGTGTTTTGGGCAGTGGACCAAGAAGGCAGGAAAGCAAAACTCTGCGAGGGAAAGTCCCGGTGCCAAAGACAGTGGATAATAGAACGTCCCCCCTTTGGGAGATAGAAATCAGCCACCAAGGGCTTGTTTATGCCATAAACAGGCACTCGAGTTTAGTTACATTACACTTAATTACAAAAAAAAAAAAAAAAAAAAAAAAGGCAAAAATAGGATATAAAGAAATAATCTTCCGTCCTTTTAATTTCTTATTCTTTTTCCCAGTTGTCTCCATATCTGTCAGAGAAAATCAATTTGCTCTTTGCTCTCCCAATTCCATGCAGAATACAAATTTATGTGCATTTTCCTTTACATATGTGTTGAATAAATGCACTTTTCAAAATCCTGATACCAATTCTTTGTTTCTATTTAAATCTCCTTGGTAGCTGAAATGCTTTATGTGTTTTGGAGAAGAATCTACTAGTTGGAAATCCTCTTTTTTCCAAATTTTTCCTCTCTGTGAAATTTTCTGTATCTTCTGGAGCAGACACACACACCAGGTTTAACCT
Source organism: Nesoenas mayeri (assembly GCF_963082525.1). NCBI lineage: Eukaryota > Metazoa > Chordata > Aves > Columbiformes > Columbidae > Nesoenas > Nesoenas mayeri. The sequence continues at coordinate 15,921,897 of NC_137553.1, forward strand.
GTTCTTGTTCCCCCCCCCCCCAACCATCACCAGGTTGGTTTTAACCAATTATTCTGTCTCTGCAGCACTAGATGGTGCTGATGACAATATCTCTGAAATCCGAGGCTTCAAAAATCCCAGCAATTTGAAAAATAGCGCTGCTGGTTTGGGCCAAGGGCCAGTTTGCAAATCCAAATTTTGAACAAAAATTTCAGTCTGTGAATACAATAGTAGATTATGAGAGGGAGGGGAAAAGGTGGAAAGCCTATTAATATATCTTATTTCTGTATTGCTGCTCCCCTTTTTAACATGGGATGTTCTAATAGCTGTGAGTTAGTGAGAGGTTGGCGTTTGGTCCCAGGAATGACACGTCGAGTCTCCATTGGACAACACGAAGGAAAAAATAAGATTCCAGTTTTCGTGGTGCCAAAAATATTGTGTTATCCTGAAAACACCAAATATTCTCAACCCCTGTAACCACCACGGAGGTCTTGCAATATGGTCCGACCTTCTTGTCATATCGGTCCGGTTGGGATTATCCTGGTGGGACCAGCTGTGATACCAGCCTTGGTGTCAACCATGTTGTCTCAAGCCCGTTCCTCATGTTCGTAGACTCTGGATCAACCTTGAGGATGGTCCAACCTACCCAAGGGCTCTCACATGGGTTAATTAGATGCCTTCATTGTGATTAAGGTTGTCCTTAAAAGGACACTGTTAATCTGTTCTGAGAAATATCTGATGGAAGAGGTGTTGGGAAATGGTGGAATTTATTGAGTCGGCTCCTGAGAAATAGAATTTAGGTTTGAGGAGCATAACTAATTCATTGTGGTGATGAGAAGTGTTGGAAAAACCTTTTCCTGAGGCTGTTGACTAGCAAGAAAGGGAAAACCACTGATACTCTGAGAAATCTACTCCTACCATCTGTGACAGATACAATATCAATGATATATTTTAAGTAAAAAAAATTAAGAGGATTTCTTGAAATGCCGAGCGTCATTTCTTGAGGCAGAAAAGCTTTCCGAGCACTGAAGCTGTTCTCTAATTCTGAGAAATAGAAACTATCTAGAATATAACACTTGAGGTAGTATTTTTGCCACTTTTTTTTTTTTAATTGCTAAACTGGATTTAATATTTTCTAAATGATGTGACGAACAAGATGTCTGCAGCTGCTCCATGTCCCAAGCGTCATCAACTCCAAGAGCAAAGCTTCTGTAAAATACTTGGGTTCTTCCTGTACTAAACAATTGAATTATTGAAATGAATAATACACAGGATGATTAAGGATCTGTTGCACTATATTGCATGAGGTGCTGCACTTAAAAATTGCATTTTAGCAAACACATAATGGTTATGAATTTAAAATTCCATGTATACCATTCTTTCTGTTACAGCTTGACTTTTTAAGAATTTAACCATGAACAAATGATGTTCTTCACATCATTTATTGTATAGAATATTTCTATTCAAATTTTACTGTTGCTTAGCCCAGATGCTAAATAAATAAATAAATTGTATAACTATTGTTCATTGCATTCTAAAAATCTCTTTATTCAAGTTTGTGTATATAATAAACCGTCTCTTCTGACTGGGTAGTTGAACTATTTCAGGACACTATTGTGAATTTATTTTTAATATTTTTTTTCCACTTCTTTTCTCCCTCCAGTTTATTTTCTTTGCTGTCTAAAAACCACAACAAAGTGCTGGAGCAAGCCACGCAATCCCTAAGAGGTTCCCTTGGTTCGACCAATTCTCTGCTCCCTGATTATGTGAGTATCAAACTTCATGTTTCAAAACACAACTGGTATGTCCCTAAATCTACAAAGATTTATCCAAATGTGCATTAGCTGAGGAACCACCAACACCAAAATACAGGAACCTGTAGGAATGATGTCATGTCCAGAATGTCTTTAAAAAAAAAAAAATCCACTTAAAAATAGCAAAACAAAACTGCAATTATTCATGGCTAAAAGACTCACTGTACCCTGTCAAGTTGCAATTCTCAAGCCACTTGTAATTTGGGATATTTACATCATACAGTTAAAAACATTATTTTTTAAGAATGGGGCTATGGCTTCCTAAAAAGGATTGAAAACAATTTCCAAGGAGCTTTTGGGGAAGTTCTGCAGTCATGCGGCAAATCGGTATGTTCTGAACAGTGGATCCATCGTGTCCTCTTCATTTTAATGAGCCAATACCCACAAATTGGCAACAATTTTGTAATTTAATTGCATGGCTTGTTGGAAAATCTCTAGTTTTGGTACAAGGAGGAAATGTCTTCCAAGGACTTGAATAATATCTTTGTACTGCTGAAGGATCTTTGGTTTGTACTCATTCGAACTCTCACTGCAATACTGTGTAAAGAAAATGTTGATTTATCAGTTGCTGTGGATTTTTGAGCATGAAAATGGAACAAGTGTTTTATTTTCAGCGTTAATACATGTTCCAGGACATGCCTGTCTGAGGCTTTACTATCATATTACTCGATCATTAAGCGTAAAAGTACCCAAAAGGATAATTTGATACAATAGTTTAATGACTTTAATTTAAATAACCAGATTTCTTCACCTGCATCTTTTAGTTATTATTGCTGACATGTGCCATACAAACTAGAGAGAGGTGGGTTTACAGAGCAAATGAATCACTTGCAGGTTTTTCCTGTGTATTCCTGCCCTTGTATCGTGTTCTAATTCACGTGAAGCTCCTTACGACACGTGTGGGTTTCAGGCTTTTGATTTCTCTCCCAGAAGTTGCCATCTGACCTTTAATTTTTGGAACTCAAAACATTTCAGCAGATTAGTTTGTGGTTAAAGAACAGGAGATCCCACTTCTGTTTGCCTGGTAAGATGATGCACAAGCTGGATAAAGCTCTTTTATCTGCATGGGCACAAACAACTCAAAGCCCCCAAGACTTCAAACATCTTGGAGAGGATTTGGTGACTCTTTCTCCTGGGTTGGCTTCTCAACAAGTAGGGACATGGACTAGATGACCTTTAAAGGTCCCTTTCAACCCAAACTATTCCACGATTCTATGACTGCAATACAGCGTATCATAGTATAACTACCTCCTCTCATTCGACTTCAATTTTGGAATTTATAATTAGTGAATTCCATCCACTGTTTGCTCACAAATGTCATGTAACAGGGTCCAGACTCCAAATTTACTTGGGTGTTTGTGTTGCTTGATATTTCCATTAATTTCCCCGTTTTAGCGTGGAACATTTAGCCCCAGCAAAAATTGTCGTCAACAATTACTTTGACAACAAACTGAACATTCTTAATTTCAAAGTGATGTTTAAAATAACAGTTTCAGGGCTTAACTCAAATCTGTGTGTTCAGTTTTGGGCCCCTTACACCAAGAAAGCCCTGGAGGTGCTGGAGCAAGTTCAGAGAAGGGAACAGAGCTGGGGAAGGGGCTGGAGCACAAGTGTGATGGGAGTGGCTGAGGGACCTGGGGGGTTCAGCCTGGAGAACAGGAGGCTGAGGGGAGACAGGGACACAAAGAAACGGCCTCAAGTTGCGCCAGGGGAGGTTGAGGTTGGATCTTGGGAACAATTTCTTCCCGGAAAGGGCTGTCGGGCATTGGAACAGGCTGCCCAGGGCAGTGGCGGAGTCACCATCCCTAGAGGGGTTGAACAGATGTGGAGATGAGGTTCTCAGGGACATGGGTTAGTGCCAGGGTTGGGTTATGGTTGGACTCAATGATCTTGAGGGTCTTTTCCAACCAAAATGAGTCTATGATTCTAAGATGTGAGGTGCAAAATAAATCCAGGAAGCCAACCTCAAATACCTTATTGAAATAATAAATTGCCAGCTGAAGGTGACTGGAGAAAGCCAACTCATATAAGTTTTTCACCCTCAAGACTTGCACATCACCCTAGACACACATTAAACGAGTCCTACAGCAACTGTTTAATACAGAAGAAAATCCATGTATGTACATGGCAGAAATCAACAGACTTAAACTCCTTCTGAACATCAGCTGCAGTATAAAATCATCTCAATGTGAGGGTGTGAACTAAGACCAATGGGAAAGTAAAAATTTTCAGTTTAGTCAGACCGAGACTATGGATCTGTGTATTTATCAGCTACAGATTCTCATAATGGTGAGCAAAAATCCAAAATGCTAACAGGAATGCAAAGAAATTCCTAATAATTGGTAAAAGATTAAATTATTCCCGGGTTAGACTCATTCTGAAATTTCTCATTTAGACAGAAAACCTTGTCCTGTTCCTGACTGCAATTCTCTTATGAAACCTTGTTTCCAAATTTATTCCCTGCACTACTCAGCAGACGAGTGACAAGGTCTCAACTCTGTCATTATTAATATCCACAACAGGATGACAAGATTTGCATCCTGGCCAAGGAAAATCCATCCACCGAATTGCACGATCACAGTCGACTTCAAACCTCCCAAAATGCTCTAAAATGAGTGGGAAAGAGGGCAACACTTGACACAAAAAAACCAAATATTAGCCAGGGACCTACCTAGAAAGGCCAAACATGAAAGCATTTGATTAATATGCAAAATAAAAATAACGTGCAAAAGCTTGTCAGACCAACACGCTCTCATTTTGCACAAGCACCCCAAAGGAAACTTCTTTACCTTTAATTTCTTTGTCTATACATCCACATCAGGAATGGTTTTATTTGCTTCTGTGCCTTCCTCTCCAGCTTCTCATCGATCTAGTCCTTGTCTTACATTCCAGTGATAAGTTTATAATGCTTAGTTTTATTAAACTCCAATACGATGAAAGGTTAAATGAATAAAGCTGCATTCCAGCTACTGTGCTGGTAATTGAATTTATATTTCCAGATCCCAATACCATTTCTAGTAAAATGGTTACAGAAATTTTCCTTTGGGTGACAACATCTTTAAGCCCTCTCTTAAGGTTAAACCCTCAGAAACTGTGCCAGCTGAAGACGGTTTGGGTATTAAGCTTCACTCACATCCCTGTGTTATTCCAACTGCAATAATTAATAATATTGCCCCTTCCTAGATCATGACTACACTACCGGGACAACTTTAAGCTATTATTTTAAGACTCAAAAAGACCTTTCCTTGGGGACATCTTTAAAAATGCCACCATATCACACTGTCACCAGCATCCTTAGCACAGCAAACACCGGGGGAGGTTGAGGTTGGATTTTGGGAACAATTTCTTCCCAGAAAGGGCTGTCGGGCATTGGAACAGTCTGCCCAGGGCAGTGGTGGAGTCACCATCCCTGGAGGGGTTGAACAGATGCAGTAGACGAGGTTCTCAGAGACATGGGTTAGTACCAGGGTTGGGTTAACTGTTGGACTTGATGATCTTGAGGATCTCTTTGAACCGAAAAGATTCTATGGTGTGCAAAAAAGTTAATTTTTTTTTCTCCTATCCAGCATGCAGCGGACAAGCATTTCATGCACTATCAACGTGAACAGTATTTGAACTGTAAATTAAGGTTGTGATGTCTTTTAATATAATAATGTTGCAGCTCTATCTAATTTTTGAAATTATCTAAAGAACTCGTTGAATGCAGAACTCGCCACCAGACATAAATGTTTTCCTATAGATGCGTGTGATTGTCAAAAAATAGGAAATCTTCCCCGCAATCATCTGATGACTCCAGTAATGATGTAGAAATGAAATTAAACCCACTTTCAAATAAACCGGTCAACCATAACTACGTTAGCGTGATGCAATTAACGTCGTTTAGCTGGGAGTCTGTAAAAATACTACTTAGCGGTAACTGCTGCGAACATACAAAATGTGGATTACTCGTTAAGCTGGAGAATTGAAGACACTGGTGGCAGAATGGGAAATTTTGAGCAAATTAAATCAAGACTCCTGATCGAGATATTGACCAGATTTGTCGAATAGTGGGGAGGAGGGAAGAAGCCCAAAATAATATTTTGTCATAATATTTCTTGAAAACTCAGAAACCACCTACTTTTCACCAAAAGCACCGCTTAGGTCTTTTCAGTACTATTTTTCCCTGTATTTTATTCAATTTCTATATGTCACTAAGTCAGTAAGATTTTTTGATTGGATTAAGCAGACATTGTTAATAATCTAAAAAACTTCATTTTTGTGTGAATTTTTAGATCCTCTTTTTTCTACTGTAAAAAAACCTTAAAATATTATTATACACGAAATTTTTAGGATGTTTACTGAAGGTAGTACATGGTAAACCAATACCATATTTTAATGTTTTCTACAGTATGTGGATTTTATTGATTTAAATTTCATTTAATATGAGAATCGCCTTGGTTTACACTAAATTACCTTCTTTTTGATTACTCCGAGTTGATGGCTCATGAACACAAGTAACATTTTCAGTATCAGGTTATTCTTGGCTATGTCTGTATCCACTCCAGTATTGAACCAAAGAACTATAAATACATTTTCTAAATATTAGTCAGACTCTCCTTCAGATGAATTATATTTTAAAGAATATTACTCCTACCTAATCCCCCTATTTTTATATCATCAAAAAATAGCAATTTCAGAATAGACTGAAATAACCAGCGTAACCCAAATCTAAAGCTTTTGTATTGAGCGATCACCAAATTCTGCAGTTCTATCTGAATTATTAATCAGTTATTTCTTTGACATGGACACTTTCCTGAAAAAAATGCTGTATAAATTATCCTTAAACAGAAAGAGCAAACAATCCTAAAATTCTGTAACGAAAGTGTTGGTGAAGTTCCATCTATTTAAACTTCCATATATTAATATGAAGGACTAATAGTTATTTGCAGTTGGTTTTTGCATTATTGTGATTTTAATCATATGCTTGTGGTTGAAGGATTTTTAGACAAATATATTGAAGAAAATCAAGAAGTTCTTCAAAAAGATGTTTTCCTTTCATCATTCAGGAGTTCCACAAAAGTCTCATTGGTGTCTGATATTCATGTTATGTAGATGGCATTAAGCCTTATTCCACTTTAATATTCTCAAGATTTAGGAAAATAAGGGTGAAAATTGCTATTTTTTTTTTTTTTTTAAGAATATTTAGTGTGGCAGCAGCATCTTCTGAATGTGACTGAAAATCTTTTGCTCTTCAGATTTAGGAGACATGAGAACAAATTGGAAGAAGTGGGAAGAACTGACATTAGTGATACAAACACCTGGTAAAGCCTTTGAAAAAGCCAATTATTTTGGTTATTACACACATTTGAAGAAAGCCAAACATTATCATTTTTTTTTTCTTATTTTCCTCCTTTAGTAGTTATATAGGTTTAGGATATTGTCATTGTTTTGCAGTAAAGGGTATAAATTATGACAGTTTTTTGAATTTTTTATTACTGCCTTGTAAGCCAACATTTGCTCAACTTGGATTAATTCAATTTTTTTAAAGATTTTGGATGAAAAAATGAACATCCTGAAGCATCTTTCTTTGTTGATTTGGTTTTTAGATGCTTTTCCTGATTACTCTGGATGGCTGGACTTTGTCAAACCACCACAATCAAATAAAAAAATCCCCATCCAGTAGCTCTCCAAAAAGTAGGATTTATTTTTGGAACTGCTCTGTATTTCAACAATGTAGTAAACCAAACTTTTAGTGTTCCTAAAGCAAGGTTTTGATTGCAAAATGTAGTGCTTAAAAACCAGAAGTGTGTTACCATATGTTATAAAAATATAATTCTGGTTTGTTTTTTTTTTTTTTTCTCAACATGCAGCCATATACAGTCAAGGACATGGATGCAGAAGGAAGTCTGGTCAGAGCCTTTTAGGCTGTTTGGTACTAAATACTTCAATGGAATTGGGATTTTTTTCATGCTACTTTTTCTATACGAGACATTGGTGAAACATGAGAACTTCTTTTTTCACGTTTTACAGAGACACTTGGGGACTGACCAGGGATTTGGTTTAGTTGTTTAAAAAAAAAAAAAAAAAAAAATCAATCCATTTGTATGGGGTAGTAAATAGTAATTAAAATATAATAGTTATTAAAAATAGTTATTTAAAAAATACAGTATAACAGAAATATTTAGATTTTTCCGCTGCAGGTATCTGTGATTTGCAATTGGAATGACAGCAAGAGAAAATATGAGAATATTAACAAGTAACATTTTCAGTATCAGGTTATTCTTGGCTATGTCTGTATCCACTCCAGCATTGAACCAAAGAACTATAAATACATTTTCTAAATATTAGTCATACCCTCCTTCAGATGAATTATTTCAAACCAGCTCATGTGGTCCTCATGGTGGGAGAGAAGATAGTTGGGGCAGAATGAAGCTGCTCTTGAGGCATGGAAACGACCTTACAACCTCTGAGATTGTAAAGAAGGTATGTATTTACAACGCTGGACACACAGGGGATAGCTCCACCCAAGATGTGTGTGTTTTTACAGCAGTTGTGAGCTTGGTTAAATGCAGTAAAGTGTTACATATTCATGAAAGTTCTAGGAACACCTATACATATTCATAACCTGTCCCTGAGAAGGCGGTTCTTATTACAATGAGTTCCAGAAGACCATTTCCATAGTTTCCACCTCTGGCTCCTCCTGGTTGCAGCTGCGCAGTGATTGTGAACACGGGTCTCCTCTGTACACGGTCACCTTTGCTCCAGTGTGATGAGTTGGTTAGGACCAAGACTGCTGAGTTGGCTAAAACTGGCATACCTCCTGTCCTGTGCCCAAGTTTCTGTTATCTAGTTCACCCAAGGATGCACCCACGGATTACTATCTTTGCAAGGTGTCAGCAAACTCCTGTTTCTCCTACAGTAAGTTACACAAAACTAAGCAAGGCTAGGCAATAGTGATGTAGGTTAAAGGGTTAGTTCTCTAAGTGTCTTTAAGTGTTAGTTCTTTAAGTGTTAATTATTTAAGTGTTAATTAATTAATTAGTTAATTAATTGTTAATTCCCTGTATCAACCCCCTCTTTTCTAAGAGATTAGTAAATTCTTTATCTAATGTCTTTACAAAATACCTATTAGATTCTAGCTCCTGCCTGAGTTGATATTTCTTCCAGTTGCTATAAGTATTCCCAGTACTCTGGCAACACCACAAGAAACACATCATCATACAGACCAGTATCCCTAAAGCTAATATTCCCACTAAAGCTACAAATAAGGATTGTAACCGGGTTAAGTTGGGAAGCCAGAAAGTGAGGCCTTCCCATAAATTTGAGAATCCCCATGTTGTATTGTCTCTAGTAACTTGATGGAGGATCTGAGATTGTTCCCATATCTTTTGAATATCTGTTTCTACCCATTTCTCCTGATTAATATATAAGCAACAACTTTGGTTTATCACCACATACACTCCTCCTTCTTTTGCAGTCAGGGGGTCTAGGACCATGCGATTTTGTAGGACTATCTTGCTTAGTGATGATATCTCTTCCTGGTGTCCCTGAAGAGCATCCATAGTGGCATTTTCAATTTTCTCGATTGTGGCTGATATATTTACCATGGCTTTTTCTAGCTCACTAACTCCCAGCTGAAGAATAAACTATCTGGCAAAACTAGGAAATCCAGAGGGTCTCTTTACAAGAGGGTTACTCGGCACTGAACGCGTTTTTCTCCATAACGTCCTGACAATACCTGGGGGTGGGTATGAATGGTTAAACACCTTTTCTTAAGGTACTATGTATCTGCCTGTACAACAGCCTTGCCACTTACCAGGTAGACTTTTCCTGGCTCGTCTATCTCCGCAAAGCCACCACCACCCAGGAGGTAGATTACAATTTGTTGCTATGTTGGAAGGGAAGTTAAAGTTTTCAGTATTTTGTATGCTGTAATTAAACCCCAGTTCTTTCAGCTTGGTTATATTAAAGATTCCAACACCCTTTGACTACATTCACTGCCATTTGGAAACTTTTCCCAACTGGTGATTTTATCTATGGAGTTCATACATCTAGAATAAATTGTAATTTCAGTTTGATTCCAAGGTACCAATTTGAAATGTCTTCCTATTGTTTTACTCAGGTCCTGCCCATAAAGACAGGTTTGCTTCTGGTTTGCATCCAACTTTCCCCCTCCACCCCCTTCTCTACTCCAGTCTGGATGGGGTACTCCCAACAGTGGAAATTCCATTCCTCTTGGAAGGACCGTGCATATCCAAAAGTCTGAAAGGTTTAAATTGTTCGAAATCATTTGAGTGAGCATTACATCCCAATTTTTTGCATGCCAATCGTGTCCTAAAGCTATGATCGTGAAAAAATACAATTTTCCAGGCTGCACCTGGGTTACCCTCCATGGTGTTTTCCAGGCTTTCTTCACTCTAGAATGATGGATCCAGGCATTCTGTTGTTTAATATTGGTAGCAGTGAAGATGTCAGGAGGACTTAAAATGGACCTTCTCATTGTGGTTCCAAAGTCTTTTCTGCAAGAGACTTCACATAAATCTCCCAGCTGGATGTTATGTACTGGCCCATCCAAATCCATACTCCGAGTCCCAAACATGTTTCCCAATTTTGTTGTTTACCCAATGCTACCATATAAGAAGTCATAATTTCATCCCCTACTTGTGCAGATATCCCCTTCTGTAAACTATAGGGTCTCCCATACAGGATTTCAAAAGGACTCAACCCTTCCTTTGCCCTTGGCCTTGTTCGCATATGCAGAAGGGCCAAAGGCAAAGATCGAGGCCAAGCCAAATTCGCCTCCTGCCCCAGTTTTACAATTTGTTGTTTAATTAGATGATTCATTTTTTTTTTCTACCTGGCCAGTGGATTGAGGACGATAAGGGGTATGTAGCTGTCAGTCAATTCCCAAGTGCTGACTGATTTGCTGTACAGTTTTTGAAATAAAATGTGGCCCTTTATCAGAGGTTCTTTAAATGTGGCCTTTATCAGAACCGATTCCCATCTTGTTATTATGTCCCTGATTTCGGAGGGTGAAAAACATATCTGCATATACTTTCTTACACTGCACGCACTATAATTTTAACTCATATGTCACGTGACTTAAATCAAAGTGTTTTAAGCTCATCTTCTGCTTTATACAGATCACATGCTAAAGCGTACCACCATAAACAGTAATTACTGTCATTAGCACACACACAGCTCACAGAGACACGGCTGGTTGGTTTTACAACTTACGAGTTACTTTACGATTTAGAATGGAATGCATGGAATGCCCGAGTACTTACAAAAGATAACACACAGTTATAGACCAATTCCTTTTTCATTATTACCTTTTTCAGCAGCTGCAAAAAGAGAGATTTCTACATTGCCCTTCACTCTTGCTAAGATTAGTCATTAGCAAAAGTCCATCCTGGCTCTCAGAATCGAGACACACAAACCTTGGGGTTGCTCAATCTATTCCCAAGATCGCTAGCGGCTGCGACTGACCCACAGACAGCAACCCCTACTTCCCAGGTACCTTTTACCACTGCGGAAACTCTGGCCACATGTGGGGCGTCCGTCTACGGCTTACTGGCTCCCCGCTAAATGCAATTAAATGCAATTTTATTACAACATACCTTATCCGCTGTCGTTGCCAGACACAAAATGTCTGCTCCCGCAATGAAGAGAGATCTTTCCAAAAAAAAACAAAAAAAAAACCAAAAAACAAAAAAACACAAACAAAAACACCACCAAAAAACCAAAATGTGTGTGTTTTTACAGTAGTTGTGAATTTGGTTAAATACAGTAAAGTGTTACATATTCATGAAAGTTTTAGGAACACCTATACATATTCATAACCTGTCCCTGAGAAGGCGGTTCTTATTACAATGAGTTGCTACAGGCAATGGAGGAAGAGACAAGAACAGACGGAGGGTGAAATCTTCAGAGTCTGCATTAAGAAAACTTGATATACACGAAGTAAAAAGTCATGGGGGGATATGAGATCAGAGGAGGTACAAAGGAAGGCAGGAGTGGTGGCAATTTGGGTGGACTTTACAAATCCATCAAGTAACCAGGAAAAAAAAATAAAAAAATTATTGCCTGTGAGTGACCAGAGAGAGTCGAACCAAGAAGAATATAACCATCGGGTAAGTAGAGCTATTGAAATATGCAACAAAAGTACAAATCACTTACTGAAAAACACTCCAGAAAAACATTGAAGAGCAATTTTCTCTAGCAAAGGAAAAGAATGTACCTGGAGGGACTCAAAAATGTTGCAGGGAACAGTTTAATTAATTTATTCTCTGTTTAAATCAACTGTAACCCAAGCAAAGGTTTTCTGATGCATTTACATTACCGGCAGAACCCAGTCATGGCAGAGGTCTAACCCAGAGCTGCGTGTAACCTCCTCTTAGGCAGAAGCAGCGTAGTCTTTGGGTTCCGTTGCAAATTCCAGAGAAATGTTCTTTTACTACCTCCGTGAGGAGACCCACACAAACTGACACAGGCTGTAAAATATTTGACAGCAGAGCACGTGCGGCCTGAACATTAATATCCCCCAGGGATGCTGACTGTGAATGGATTTCACAAAAGAGCAAAATAAATAGTATTGAGAACAAATGATTTGCAAAGTGTTGTCCAGTTTATCAGGGAAAAAGAAAATAAAATATATCTTTTCTGTTAGCAAAATATATTATTTTTTATTATTATATGGAAAAGAAAAACCTTTAGAAGGAATTTTATATGTAATACACACACCAATAAAACCCATCTGGTGTGAGGAACAGAGCAACCATCAACTGAAACATGGTGTATATTATAATAAACAAGAGAAACCTTTTTCTTAAGAAAAAACTACCATCAAGTCTTCCACGTTCTTCCACTGGACAAGGCCTGGAAAAGGAAAGAACATCCAGGTGTTGCCCACACAAAGAATTCAGCAAAAGCCCCTTCAACAGCAGGATCAGGGAAACTATTTTTGTTTTCTTTTTCCAATCCTACTTTTAAATCAATCATTTCATTTATGGAATTGTATTCTTTTGCCTCAAGACACAACTGGAAAAATATGTATGCAAGGGAAAGAAAATTATATTTGTTTAGTTTTCACTCCATGCGTTGGTTACATAGAACAGGTAACACCAGAATTTCTCCACCTGCCCTCAATATTTTTGGCTGTGTGTGCAGCTGGAACCAGGTTGTAAAAACCAATAAAACATCCAATAAATGAACATAAAAGAGGGCAGGTACCTGCTACTCCCAACTTAGACCTACACCTACTATCTCTTCTTCCAAATATTCCTCATTTTGCCCCAAACCCTCATTTCCTTTGGTTCAGAAGTTTAAGTCTCACCAAACCCCACATCCTGAGCCTCCGCCCTGCTGTAGTTTCAGGCCCAACTCCTCTTTTACACCTAGTAGGAATTTCAGAAAACTAAATAAAAGAAACATTTCCCCAAAGTCCAGAATTTCAAGTTGAAAGGGGATGAATGGTCACCTGAGCAAAATGTATAAAAGCAACCAAGCATTTAAACAAAACAATCAAATCGTAAGAACAAGTGGTGTTAATATTACACAACTGAGTTTATCACCTGCTAAGTACTTCTACTATTGCAGCTTAAAACTCAGTGTAGCACAGATTTGCAGTCTTTCAAGGGGCAGCTATTTATTATAAAATATTTATTCTAAAATTTTATTCCAATATTTGTATTGCAAGAAGTCTCACTAGCATTTCTGAGGTACGCAAGATCCGTAGACTGCAACGTTACAGGAAAAGACGCGTAACTGAATTCAAAAAAATCTTGAAAAGAAATTACCCTCAAAAAATTAAAATAGTTTCCAAAATAGTTTTACTGAAGTCAGGGCTGTGAGAATTAAACCCGAAACCTTCCAACGGTCCTTATATGTGGTTGCTTTTGTATTCTGTTTGCTTTTGTATCCTGTTTTCTCTTGGACAGAACAAGTTTTCTATCAAAATGTATTTCATTGTTTCTGCTTTCCAATCCAAGCAATCAGAAGCAACATGACCTACCATCACCCGTGCATCAGGTATTTGTGGATGATGCTCTCTCTGAGAATTTCTTTGTGGAATAATTGGCAGGAGAGAAAGACAATGAGACTGTCGCAGCTTTCAAGGAAATGCTGTTATGTAATATCTCTGCAGGAAAAAAAAAATAGTGGGTTTGTTTACAAACAGACTTCCAAGAACACTTGGTAGCTTCACCTGAGGTTGTACAGTGAGTTTCAACTGGGAACATACAAACAACATATTCAAGAAACCCAGAATCACTTTATACCAACAATGGGCTGTTTTTCTTCAGCATAAGCTTTTATATATATGTGTGTGTGTGTGTGTCAAAACACAAGACAATGTAAAAACACTGAAGTATTGCCCAGAACATTCCAGGTGCAATTTTCAGACAATGCTTTATTCTAAAAATAACAGAGATATCTCAAAAGTGTGCCCTTTGTCCTGTTAAATAAAATTGTCAGAAAAATATATTTTTCAGTCAGGGAAATGTCCAGCTCCATCTGCCAGGAAAAATGGGTCCCTAAGACAAGATAATGATGTAATGATAATTACATCAGGCCAGAGGTTACACCAGGATCTGGTTCCACTGCAAATTCATTTAAGCCAGACCTAAAGTTAAGCCAGGAACAGCTCCCCCTCTAAACTGTGACGTTTCACAATCCCCTACCCACATCCATCCCAAGAAATCCAGGGAAGAATTAGATATACTGAACATTAACATTTTAGCCTGAAAAAAAAGCAATATTTTTATATTTAAAAACAATGTAAACACTTGGAAAAAATACATTTTAGCTACAGAAAAAAAAATAATCAGAAGCTTATAATTACCAAGAATAATGTCTCCAAGCCTGAGTTGATAAATGAAAAGGCTGAATTCACGAGATGTTACAAAATTATTTTCTATTTTTTAATAAGATTCAGTATAAAGAAATAAACAAAGAGGTTGCTGTAATGTATTAAGTAATTTTTGGGGAAGAAAAATCTGCTTTCAATACCCTTATATAACTCGGAAAGAAAAAAAAAAAAAAAAAAGCTAAATTCATGCAGTTCCAGTTAGCAAGTTGTTCTCATTTTCTTTCTCTTCAAAACCCAGTTGGGGCACATTTAACTGCAGAAAAATTTCCCTCAACCTGTAGAACCTGTTCAAATTAAATCTGCTCTGACACAAACACAACCACTCAGCACAAGAATAAAGCTTCAGAGAAAAATTATTTTTCCTCCACCGTGGGTCAAATGTACTTTTTTCTGAAACTCCAACATTTCTAAAGGGTCACAAGAACCATCAGGAACCTCATTTAACTTCAAATAAAATATTGTTTATTTATATTGAGCAACTATAGAATAGGGAGATTTGAGATATTTTTTTTTTTTTTTTTTTATTTGAAGCTATCGGTCACATAAAATGACTTGACATGGAATTTATGCTGATCTCCAACTTCCTCTGAAAACTGGTTGCTTGCAGATAAGGAGGAAACTAGAAATAATGAACTCATGTATCAATTACATGTCAAAGTTATTTTGCTATTTATTTCAGAAAACTGCACAATGTTTTGAGTTTGTGGGATTTTTTTTTTTCCTTCCCAAGTGTCTTATAAAATAAAATACCCATAGAACTCAGATAAAGCTCACGTCTCAAGAGCAATGCACCAAACCATATACAGGCCTTTTAATATACATATTCCCCCCCTCCCCCAGATTTTCTCATTTGGAGATTTCAATAGTTATTCTCACTTTTTTTTTTTCTTTCCTCTTTTTCTCTCTCTCCTTCCCACTGGAGGATATATTCCCATGTCAGGTAATAGATTTTTTCTGGGGTGTTTTTTTTTTTTTTTTTTTTTGTGTGTGTGAAATGTAGAAATCACAGCAATAATTTCTTTCCTGCATTTGGGTTATTTCCTTATTACAACAAGTTGTTCCCCTTGGTATCACATTTCTTATATAGGGACACAAAGCAAGCACCTGTTTCTTTAACAGATCTAGGTTCTTGCATGTGACACCCAAGTTAAAACTGATTTTTGGCAACAAAATCTTATACATACACATTTAATCTCTAAAGCAAAAGAGATGGTGTGTACCTGTGATTATCTTAAATTATTAATTCTTCAGAGAATGATGACTTGAGCTCAAAAATGTGAGATTCCTGGATGCCAGCATGACACAAATGTGTGTATATATTTAATACATTGTTTAGTATTTACATTTCAATGAGAAATAGTTGAGATGTCAAGGGATTCCTTCCAAAAGCAATGATACCAGATCATTCCAATGAATGCTTTTAAATTTAAAAGCCATGTACAATTTGGATTATAGTAATCTTTAGGCAATAATCCCATTAAAAACTAATGATAAAAATTGTAATAAGTCAGCTATACTTTCTGTCTCAATCCCTTTTTTCAGGTAGATAGCAGAGATGTCAGGCTCCTCTTCGCAGTTTTAAAGCAGTGCTGCATTTATCCTGAAAAAAGTACTGATTTAGAAGAAATTAAGTAACTAATTCTTCCAGGATACAAACTGGAAAGGATATCAATTATCTTCTGGTCTTCCATCAAGAACATATGTTATTATTGGTTTATTTTTGTTATTAATTGTGGTGGCGGACTTGTAAATGTATCAACCTTCAGATGTTTGGGGGCTGGAGAACCACACTGAACCATCTTGCTGCATGTATTGTCTGCTTGATCTCGACCAAAATTGCACCTGTGCCTTTTACAGACAGTTATTTCAAATATTCCACCATGCTGATACTGCATTTTGAAAGGTCTAAATGTCTGGAAAAAAAAAAAAAAAAAAAAAAAAGGTCTACGGTCAAAACAATCATCCAGCCCAGCTCTGTGGTCCTCAGCACAGGACAGACATGGACCTGAAGAGCCACAGAAATGATCCAAGGCTGGAACAGCTCTGCTGGGAAGACAGGCTGAAAGAGTTGAGGTGTTCAGCCTAGAGAAGCTCCAGGAGGACCTTTGTGCGGCCTTTCTGAACTTAAAAGGGGCCTGTAAGAAAGATGGGGACAGACTTTTGAGCGGGGCCTGTTGCGATAGGACAAAGGGCAATGGTTTTAAACTAAAGGAGGGGAGATTCAGGCTGGACACGAGGAAGAAATTGTTGCCCCTGTGGGTGGTGAGAGCCTGGCCCAGGTTGGCCAGAGAGGTGGTGGATGCCCCATCCCTGGAGACATCCCAGGCCAGGCTGGATGGGGCTCTGAGCAACCTGAGCTGGTGAAGATGTCCCTGCTCATGGCAGGGGTGGCACTGGGGGAGCTGGGAAGGTCCCTTCAACCCAAACTATTCTATGATTCCACGAAGATGATAATAGCAAGGTCATTTGTCAAATGTGGCCTGTGGGGGAAAATACAAAACCCAAAATACTCTTGTATATTCGACTCCAGTAGAAGCAAGAGGAGCAATTTGCAGGAGTTTGATGCTACCAGCAGCTTATGCATCTAAATTAGTAAGGGGAAGGTATCAGTGTAATGACTGTTTCTAAATGATGCCATTACCCACCACAGAACAAGTACTATGGTCCTGTTAAACCTCAGCTCCCCAGTGTCCTGGCATCTTTTTTTCATTCAAAACTGTGTGGATGACCTTCTATCAGTGTCATCTGCTGACGAGTTCAACAATGTACCTGTGTGTCACCATCCTGCTGCTGCTAGCTTCTCTCCAATGCCAAGCACCGCTCAGAACTGCTTTCTGAGCTCACCACATCGTTCAGCTTTGTTTCCTGCCTCTGAGAGAGACACGGCTCAGAATAAGGAACAGAGATGAAGCACAGAGACAATATGGAGTGTTTGAAAAAGATGGACACAGTTCCAAAGTCATTTCAATTTGAAATTGGGTCCTCCTTTTTGAAACACCCTATGTATTGGAAAATCTCAGCTAGGAATACCAACCACCGCTCTGAAGGCATGTGCTGTTGTGAACGCAGCTAATTACTCAATGAAACGCAGCTAATTACCTTAGCAAACAGTCTGAGAGCTCAAATTATTTCACACCTTCAGAGCAAACAGGCTGAATGGTCAGAAACAAATCTCTGAATTTCACCTCGCACCACCAGACCAAACCCCCTCCCCATTTAAATCTTATCCTGAACTTTCACCCAGCCAGAGCCATCTACTCCGAGTATTAAAAGGTTAAAAGGTAACTAATTTTTTAATTTAGGAGGGCTGCCAAAAGGTCTGATTCATACAAAAAACTCTCAAATCATACAGGAACCAGGTTTCATTTCCCTGCTTCCTGAGGACCCACCAGAAAGGTGAAAGAGGAGTCAGAAAGCATAGGAATAGTTTTGAAAACTGAAAAGCCAACAGAATATCTGGTTATCAGTCTCAGGACACAACTCCAAGGGAACATAATCTTTGCTCTTGGAATCGCTCCTAATTTTACACCCCCTGATGGCACCATTGCAGCCGGTAATGCACAGTGCTCATTACAGCCAACTCCAAATGTTTGGGAGATGTCCCAAAAGGACACTCAAAAAATACCAACTGGAAGCTCAGAGCATCCCTGACATTTCCTACTGCATCTCCCCCACAACAGGTATTCTTGAAAGAGCGAGCAAAAAAACAACCAAAGATGGAAATACTCTAATGGGAGTTATTTAAAGGATTAAAATGATGGTTGGATTCAAGATTTTTATTCCCAGATTTGTTCCTAAACCAACTGAGATGATGTGGCTGTGTCCATTTTCACCTCACTGGCATTGAGCTCTTCCCTTTAGAAACTAAAAATGCTACAAATAATCTAGGATTTAAGTGTTGCACAAATAATCTATATTCTTCTGTATTTACCTTGCACATCAAGTCTTGTAAGTAATATCCATTAAATCTCAGAGAAAGACCTTACTGTTCAAATCCAAACACAAGAGAGGGCTGAAAAACATAACGGAGAAAACAGATTATTAGGAGCCTGAATATACAGCATGATATATGATAAACAGCACTATGCTCTGCGATTAGAAAGCTTTTTTGTTTGGTGTGTGGGTTTTTTTTTGTGTGTGTGATTTTTTTTGTTGTTGTTGTTTTAGGGTTTTTGTTGTTGTTTTTTGTTGGGTTTTTTTGTTTTTTGTTTGTTTGTTTGTTTGTTTTTTTTACAAGCTGAATGTAAGTTAAAGCTCGCCTAGTGAAAAGACAGGTCATAGAGAAACACCGATCTAAGTCTAAAATAAAAAATAACTTAGAATTAGAACAGAAAGAAGAATAAGAAGAATGTGATACAGATAAAGGTTCTGCTGCTTAGGAGCTTTAGACACTGAAGAGGCCACACATCTGCCATCAGAAAATAGAAAAGAAGATAATACCAATGATGAAAATCTTGCAAATAAATATTTTTTTTCTTTTATTTGCTGCAGCACCAAATAAAACTCCCTTTGTGTTAATGAGATCCCTCCTACACAGAGCACAACAGTCTGAAACTTTGAGGATCTTCAAAGCGAAGCAAGACAAATCTTTTTCAGTTCAGACATTTTTGCTAGCTTCAACCTAAGGTTCTACAGATGGAAGTTTCCCTTTGATGATTCGGTAAAGTTGCCAAAAATACTGAAGTCAAATAGCTCTTCAAATACTGAAGCTACCATTATACAATCTTGCTAAAGTTCCCTGAAGAGCCCTTTTTTAAAAAGCACTATTCTGACTGGTTGTTTTGAAAGGAAGAGAGAAAAAAAAAAAAAAAAAAAAGACACTGAAATAAGAGAGAAAGCAATTCTTAACCCCTTCACTGCTCAAAATTAGCAGGAAAAAAAGTCTAAATATTTCTCATCTCATTATACATGGCATCATTCCTACACTGCAATGATTCTGTAGCGCTTTGTAATAAATTTTATCGCCCTTCTTCCTCCTATCTTTGACTTTTAAGCTCCCAGGAAATGTAGTGAGCACCCTTAAATGAGTCAAAACATTGTTACCATTTAAATTTGGAAGTATTAATAACTAAGATTGCAACCAAAACCAATTTTAACTATAGAAAATAATGGAACATAATAGAAACATCGACTCACTTCTAAGTGGCACCGCAGGGTGCTACTTAACAGTGATTTAACTAGATCAGAGTTTTTCATTTTTTCTCCATATGCATTTACAGTTTTTAATGAAGTGAAAAATGTCCTGATAACAACCAGATGTTCAGTTATGTGTACCAGCTCTTAACAAGCTGCTGAAAGAAAACTCTATAATTTAAAGCCTTGGGAGCTCTATCTTGTTACAAAATGTTTAGCAAGAGTTTCGACGTAAAAGCTGTGGGAAAGCAAGATGTGTGGTTCCAGCCACCTGGATGATAAAGGAAGATCAATACTAACATAACCATCCAGACGGTCAAAGCAGAAATAATACTAACATAATAAAATCACAGCAACTAGTCAAAATATAAAGGGACTTGGACAGGTTGTACTGAAGTATGTTTTTCATAATTGTAAAGATGATAGCCCAGATTCGTGAGAATGGTATCTCGGGATGGATAACCACCCCCCCAAGTACACGTGATGTGTGAATGTTGTTGGGCCTGGTCCGTGAACGAGTGGGAACGTAACTGAAACAGACACAACATGGGTGTGGTATGTTTGCAATAACAATTACTGAAAAAACATCCTGTTCAACCTCTTAGTCCAGGCCCATATCTGTAAAACCTATACACTGTTAATGGCTAACAAAGAAGGCCTCAGCCTGGCTCAGCTCTCTGCTCTGCCCAGTTCTGCGCTCCTTCCTGAACACGATCTCTGCCTCCGTGTGCATCTTTGTCTGCATCCTGGTGCGCGTCGTTCCTCATTGCCACAAAAGTCAAACAATTAAATACTGAAGTTGCATCTTTTTGCTGACTATGCAGTTTTAAGCAGTAGTGTACACTCTTGAGTGCTAACATTACCAAACCCAAAGAAAAAACAAAGTATCCATAACATACCCAAGGGAGCCATAAATCAAACATCCACATACTGTAACACAAGTGTTCTAAGGGGCTGCTCATGTCTAATTCCTGAAAAGCAATAATGCTGTAGTTTCTATAAAACTCCTTAAATTAAATGTTAATATGTGAAACCTTTTTCCTTGGCATTTTGTACAATGCAGCAGAGCCTGTTTTTCAAAAGGGTAACTCAAGATCTTTTCAGTAACTCTCAGACTCAAAACCACGATGCTGCAGAGTCCTGTGCTCCCTGCTACAAACTGGTTTAGCTACGCGCTGTGTAATGGCCTAAAAGCACATTTGCCTTTCCCAATACCAACTAACTTTGAGAAACAGTTTCTTAAATTTATCATAGATAATTCTGAACACTCCTAAATATGCTTTGATGTACATTTCTGCAGGTTTTCCCAACAAAAGTCACCACATCTTGGTGGTTATTTC
This sequence comes from Nesoenas mayeri, assembly GCF_963082525.1. Lineage (NCBI taxonomy): Eukaryota > Metazoa > Chordata > Aves > Columbiformes > Columbidae > Nesoenas > Nesoenas mayeri. The sequence continues at coordinate 15,943,010 of NC_137553.1, forward strand.
ATATAAGCACCTGAATGCCAACATAGTCATTGGCCACAGCCAGCACAGGTTCATGAGGGGAAAGTCTTGCTTGACCAACTTAATTTCTTTCTACAACAAGGTTACCCACCTAGTTGACCAAGGGAAGCCTGTCAATGTGATATTTTTGGATTTCAGTAAAGCCTTTGATAGGGCATCTCACAGTATTCTCCTGGACAAGATGTCCAGCATACAGCTGGGTCAACACATAATCCATAAGCCAGCGCTCTTCAATGTCTTCATCAATGATTTGGACACAGAACTTGAGGAATTGCTTAGTGAGTTTGCCAATGACGCACAATTGTGGGGAGCTGTCGACACTCTCAAGGGCAGAGAGGCCCTGCAGAGGGATCTGGACAAATTGGAGAACTGGACAATCAGCAACCACATGAAGTTCAACAAAGGCAAGTGCCAGATTTTGCACCCGGGACAAAGTCTGTCTTGTCATGAGGTGACCCTGCCACACCTCTGGCTGCCATTCTGAGGCCTGAGGTGATCTTGGTGCCCCTGGTGCCGCCATTTTGTGCGCTGAAGTGATCTTGGTGCCCATGGGGCCACCATTTTGTATGCTGAGGTGGCCCTGCACCTGGGACACGGCAACCCTGGTTTTACAGACAGACTGGGGGACAAGATACTGGAAAGCAGCTCCAGGGAGAGGGATCTGGGGGTTCTGGTCAACGACAAATTGAACATGAGCCAACAGCCAAGAGGGACCCGTGTCCTGGGTGCATTCAGCACAGCATGGCCAGCCAGGCAGGGACGGGATTGTCCCGCTCTGCTCTGGCCTCACCTGGAGCACTGTGTGCAAGTCTGGGCGCCACAGGATAAAAAGGATATAAAGCTAGTGGAGAGGATCCTGAGGAGGGACACAAAGTTGGTGAAGGGTTTGGAGGAGAAATGTATGGGGAGCAGTTGAAGTCACTGGGTTTGTTCAGCTTGGAGAAGGGGAGACTGAGGGCAGAGCTCATGGCGACTCCAGCTTACTCACAAGGGGAGAAAGAGAGGTAGGCACCGAACTCTTCTCTCTGATGACCAGTGACAGAACCCAAGGGAAGGGCAAGAAGATGTGTCAGGGGAGGGTCAGGTTGGACATAAGGAAAAGGTTCTTCACCCAGAGGGTGTTGGAGCACTGGAACAGGCTCCCCAGGGAGGTGTCACAGTCCCAGGCCTGACAGTGTTCAAGAAGAGACTGGACAACGTCCTCAGACACATGGTGTGAACTGTGGGGTTGTCCTGTGCAGGGACAGGAGTTGGACTTGATGATCCTTGTGGGTCCCTTCCAGCTCAGGACATTCTGTGATTCACAGTAAGGGATACGAGAAGATGGGTTACAGACTTACCATTTGTCGTCTTCCCCATCTCATACCTTCCTTATTAATTTTAGGCCAGGCTGCCCAGCTGCATTTGCCTAATAAGTTATTTTATAGGCAGACATGAGCTTATTCTGCCAAGGCTTGTAATAGAGCAAGCTCAGAGGTGAGCAAGCTCTGTCTGTGCTCAGGAAAGACTTGAGCCTTCCTAAACTCAGTGCGTGGGACAAGCCTAAAGTCTTCAGCTTGCCTTTGGTCAGCCTGGAATGTGGGTTAAGATTATGTACCTGCCTGAAAAATATCACATGTGTAACCTCAGTTCTCCTCCCAACAGTAACTGTCATCTTATATGTACATCTTCACAACATGATACTCAACTGTGAAGAAAAATAAGATCTTTCTATATTATAATCTCCGATTTCTCACTATTCCATAACAAAATCTACACGGAATCATCCAGTAATGCAGGCCACAATTCAGTTATACATTTGAAAAACAAAAACAAACCACTCAGAAACAAAACCCCCACATTAAGACAGCACATATGCAATTATACATAGAAAGGGGGAAAAAGAAAAAATATGTACCTCTGAAGTATACATTTAGAACAATTCCAGAGTGCAGAACTGTTGCACAGATACCTCTGCTCCTGCATTTGGGACAAGGAGATGGTCTTCCATGCTTTAAAAATAATCGTAGTATTTCACTCAAGAAGCTTGAAGTGGATGTGGAGAAGCAATATATTTAGACAGGAGCTGCATGTTGTATCCACTCTGCCACCAAACTGCATCTACAGAACCCAAGGGACACACTAATTGTCACAATCCTCTGTTCAGGCTACAGACAAAAATTTTGCTCTTCTGAATGATGGTTCAAAGACAGGCCCAGCGCAGATATTTTAATGGGCTGTCACAACAAAAATTCACCTTTATAGCAGCTTTACAGACAGACATTGTTAGTGCCACCATAAACTGCCTATTCTCTAGCAAGCAATCTTAAGTCCTGCTACTGAAATCATTTAAAGCTTGAATATTCCACTCAATCTAGTCCTTCTCAAAATTCACATACTAGGCTTGTAGTTTTCTTGATTTATTCCAGCTAAACACATTAATGAACTATTGCCTTGATCCAAAGCAGGGAAAGAATTTATAGTGTAACTGATCAGGGAGAGGGAAGTAAAAAGTCAACTCACTACTAAATAATCCTGATAATTCTCCTGAAAAAAATTAATATTGCATCAAGCACACATGTCCCAGCCTTATAACATCGTCATGAAGAACAGGGTTGGATTGTGAATTAAATAAAGCAAGTTTTTCCACGTCTCCTTTCCCCTCCCCTACTTCCCTTTCGATGATATGGGGATAAAATCATTAGTTAAGGTATCACTTTGTTAAACATATTACACCAGTAAGCTAGAAAATAATATACACAAAACCCAAAAACCTTCCACATCCAGCTGTTAGGAAAAGTATGTTTTGATATAACTGAACATTAAAGATTACAGACAGGCTTTATAATATTTTTAATAAGCCGTTATTATCACTATATCATATAGTCAACTAAGTGTTTTCAACAGCTACTTCCATCCCCAGAAACCACATTCACACAGAAAAAGACGTTGACAAGTTCAGCTGTTGAAAAGGGTTAAGAATAATCATGCCTGTAAAAGTTTTCTGCCAGTAAAACTGAATAAAAAATATTGGACTCCAAGCAGACACTGGGACTTCCAAGAAAGAAAAAGAAAAGCCTCCAGGATTTATAAACTTGCCCATGTATCATGGTCCTTTCACCTCTTTTACTTCCTCTAATCTGCTCCAAACAAAAAGTGTCCAAGTTATTTTGCTATTTATTTCAGAAAACTGCGCAATGTTTTGAGTTTGTGGGATTTTTTTTTCCTTCCCAAATGTCTTATAAAATAAAATACCCATAGAACTCAGATAAAGCTCACGTCTCAAGAGCAATGCACCAAACCATATACAGACCTTTTAATATATATATTCCCCCCCCCTCCCCGATTTTCTCATTTGGAGATTTCAATAGTTATTCTCACTTTTTTTTTTTCTTTCCTCTTTTTCTCTCTCTCCTTCCCACTGGAGGATATATTCCCATGTCAGGTAATAGATTTTGTCTGGTTTTTTTTTTTTTTGTTGTTTTTTTTTTTTTTTTTTTTTTTTTTTTTTTGTGTAGTTATATGCGGTGCTTTTATTCCAGCGCTGGGAAACCAGGGCTTCGCACCCAAAGCTGACTTCGACCACTGATTTGAACTCTACTACATTTATACAGTTTGGTTACATACATATTCATTAGAGTTACAACGTGTATACTGCTTATTCATTAAGTTACACAATTATTTCACAATATCAATTGCAACACCTTGGAACTACCCTAAGCATGCACAGTGTCCTCTGGTGGTCGTTTTGGGGGTCTTCAGGATGAAGTAAGTAGTCTTCATCACTAGTGTACTTTTCACCTTTCATCACAGCACATGCGCACTCTTCACAAAATTGTATAAATTCTTGGATGATAGTAAATGTACCTTCTCAGCACATCCTATCTTCTTGAGATAAGTACTAACTTTTAGTTCTCTAAAATATGAAACTCATATACAACCTGCATAGTTTTTAAGATAAGGTAAGAATCTTGGATACAGTTTACGAAGCAAAATGCAGCTAACTATAACAGTTATGTGTCCTTTTTGCTAACATTTTTGGCGACCCAGATGGGACCTCGCGAGCACTGCTGAGGCAGATCGTGTCTTGATCCTGCTCCGGCTAGCACCAAGGTATTCTTGGGGAGCGCATCGGACGCGACCGACCCTCCGCTGCTCTCGACGGACCTCTGATTGGTAAGAAGGTGCTTTTATTTTGGATTTGGTGTACCCCATTTGGTTTGGTAGCCTGCCGGTCAGACGCGGCGAAAGCCACGCTCGGTTGGGCAGGGAGCTCCCGTTTGGTAAAGCCTATAGGCGCCGTCCGTCAGACAGAGGGAAACCTCTGCAGGTTCGGCATTTGGTCAGGCGCCAATTAGTTTGTGTAGCTGAAAGGTTCAGCACTTGGTTAGGCGCCATTTGGTTTGGTTTGTGTATTTGCTGCAGGCTCGGCATTCTAATCTTGGTCTTTGAATTTGTTCTGGTCTGGTTCCTGTATTTGTTTCTGTATTTGGTGTGGTTCTTGTATTTGTTTCTGTATTTGTTCTGGTTTGGGTTCAGTTTCTAGGTGCCATTTGGTCTGATTTGTGTATTTGTGGCAGGTCCTGAACCTTGGTGTCTGATTCTATTTTGATCTGTTTTTTGCATCAGTTTCTATATTTAAGCTGGTTCTTGTGTTTGTCTTTGTGTTTGTGTTAACTTGGTTTGTTTTCTGTATTTGTGTTTGTGTGTTGATAATATGTCTAAGTTAAAGGTATCACCTCTGGATTGTTTGCTAAAACATTGGAAGGAGGGGGGGTTTGGACAGTCTATGCATAAAAAGAAGTTAATCGAGTATTGCACTCATTGGTGGCCTGAGTATAAATTACCAAATGAAGTACAGTGGCCACCAGAGGGCACTTTGAACCGTGAAATTATCGCTGAATTAATGAGGTTTTGTTAGAGAGAAGGTAAATGGGATGAAGTTCAATACGTTGATCTCTTTTTCTATCTTGAACGAAAACGTGACTGGAGAGAGAGCTGTGGACTAATGTTAGTACAGAATAATAGCGAAAATAAGTGTACGGGATGCACAACGGAAAGGAAATGCATGACATGTTTGGCTGTGGAAAATAGCAGTGGTAATAATTCAAAGACGGATTTAGTGTGTCTCGATGTTGCGCCTTCTGAGGGAACGGTACCAATTAGACCCTCCACGCCTATCCCTCTTACTGATAGTGATGATGATTCGAGTGATGAAAAGGAGGTAATAGTCGGTGTAAAAGGAATAACCGTGACTCCAGTATCTCATCGAACTAGAAACAGGGAAAAAGAAAAGGAAGCGCGAAAGGGGGGAGGATCATCAAACATAATAGCACCCCTGCGGCAAGCAGTAAGTGTGGGGGGGGAACCAGTCTATGTAAAAGTCCCGTTCTCACCAGGGGATTTAGTGATTTGGAAGCAATCATCTGGTCCTTATCGGGAAAACCCAGATAAGGTTGCAAAAGTGATTAAGATGATAATTAAGACACAGAATCCTGATTGGGATGATTTACAAGTGATTCTGGATACGTTAATGGACTCTACGGAAAGAGATATGGTCATACGAGCTGCAAGGGATAGAGCGAGAGAAGATATCCGAAATGGACTAGCAGGCGGTAATGTTGATGAGAATTTTCCAAAGGAAGACCCCCGATGGGATTATAATACAGGAGACGGATTACGCCGTCTCCGGAGGTACCAGGATTGGTTATTGATTGGCGTCCAAACTGCTATGCCGAAGCAAATGAATTGGTCAAAATTGTATAATGTAAGGCAGGAAAAGAATGAGTCTCCCTCAGTCTTTTTAGAAAGATTGAAAGAAGCTGCTAAAAGATATACGGATTTAGATGTGGAAACGGAGCAAGCGAAAACTCAGTTGGCTTTAATTTTCTTAGGGCAATCTCAAGATGACATTCGCAAGAAATTGCAGAAACTGGAGGGTGCACAATTAAGGAATTTGGATGTAATGTTAGAAACGTCTTGGAAAGTTTACAATAATAGGGAGAAGGAGCAGTCGAGACGTCATCAGCAAAATTTGTTGGCTTTGATCCAGGGACAGGGCAGGGGAGTAGGAGTCCGTGGCAGGGGAACGGGAAATGCTCGGGGAGAAGGTCGGGGGCGCGGTTTACGAAATACACAAGGAACTCCCCTGAGACCCCCTGTGAGGCTTGGCATAAATCAATGTGCTTATTGTAAGTAGGAAGGACACTGGAAGAATGAGTGTCCAAAGATTCCCACGAATCAGGTGTCCAATGCTGCGGGAAATGCGGTACAGACTATGGTTTTGGGGGAATACAGTAATGACAGCTGACTATATGAAAGCATGCAAGAGAAAACTCAGAGTAAGGAGCCCTTAGTGACAATACAAGTGGGAGACCGGGATGTAAAATTTTTAGTGGACACAGGGGCTACTTACTCTGTATTAAATTCTTTACAGGGAGCAGTAGGTCACAGAGCTACAACAATCGTTGGTGCCACAGGGAAGGAGGAAGTATGGCCATTCCTGCAACCCTTGGATTTGTGTTTTGGAGAAAAGGAACTAACACATGAGTTCTTGTATGTTCCAGATTGTCCAGTTTCTCTTTTAGGATGAGATTTGCTGACTAAATTGGATGCCACAATAACATTTGAGGATGGAGAGTTGGTAATGAAAATTCCAGAGTCAAAGGTAGGACAGATTTTACTATTAAAAGAAAAACCGTTTGTAAAAATACCACAGGCAATAGAAGATGCAGTAATTCCCACAGTATGGGAAACTGACATACTTGGAAGGTCAAAAACAGCTAGACCTGTGAAAGTGGAGCTGAAGGAGGATGCTAAACCAGTACGGTTGAGACAGTATCCATTGAAATTGGAAGCCAAATTAGGAATAGTATCTTTAATTGAGAAATTTTTGAAATATGGAATTCTAGAAGAATGTGAATCAGAATATAATACCCCAATTTTTCAGTAAAGAAACCTGATGGTAGCTATCGACTAGTCCAAGATTTACGAGCAATAAACCAGATCACTAAGGACATACATCCAGTAGTTGCAAATCCCTATACCTTGTTAACATCTGTGAAGGAGAAATATAAATGGTTTACAGTACTTGATTTAAAAGATGCCTTCTTCTGCATACCCCTTGACCAGGAAAGCAAAAAGCTATTCGCTTTCGAATGGGAAAATCCTCACAACGGAAGAAAGACTCAATTGACCTGGACGCGCCTTCCACAAGGATTTAAGAATAGTCCGACCATCTTTGGAAATCAACTAGCCAAAGAGCTTGAGGAGTGGACTACAAGAGGCCATATCGGAATTCCCCGACAATGGTATTTGTTGCTGCAATATGTGGATGACATTCTGATTGCTGCTGAAACCCAAGAACTTTGCATCCAGGTAACAATTGAAATATTGAATCAACTAGGAATGAATGGATATAAAGTGTCGAAAAATAAGGCTCAGATTGCATCCACGACTGTGATCTATCTAGGATGCGAGCTTTCTCAAGGACAACGAAGACTAGGTATAAACCGTGTGCATGCTATCTGTGCTATCTCTGAACCGCGTAACTTGCATGAATTAAGATCTTTTCTAGGAATGGCAGGATAGTGCAGGCTCTGGATTATGGACTATGGACTTATTGCCAAACCTTTATACGAGGCACAGAAGAATAAAGTTTTGGTGTGGGAAAAACCGCAACAAGAAGCTTTCCGAAAACTGAAACAAGCTTTAAAGCAAGCGCCTGCTTTGGGCCTACCTGATCTGAGTAAGGACTTTCAGTTATTCGTGCATGAGCGACAGAGACTTGCTCTAGGGGTATTAACCCAACGGCTGGGATCTTGGAAACGGCCCGTAGGTTATTTTTCTAAACAACTTGACCTGGTAAGTGCTGGATGGCCGGCATGCTTGCGGGCGGTGGCTGCTACCGTGATATTAATCCAGGAAGTTCGGAAACTGACCATGGGGAAAAGGATCGAAGTATTTGTATCCCACATGGTGACTACTGTATTGGAACAAAAGGGGGGCCATTGGCTTTCCCCAAGTAGAATGATGAAATACCAAGCCATTTTGACAGAGCAAGATGATGTTATCTTAAAAACAACTAACCTAATGAATCCAGCTGTGTTTTTAAATGCAGAAACAGAAGAAGGGGATTTGGAACATGACTGTGTGGAGGTCATCGAATATACCCACGCAAGTCGTCCTGACCTGAAGGATACCCCATTGGAGGAGATGGATTGGGAACTTTTCACTGATGGCAGTAGTTTCGTGGAAAGCGGAGTGCGGTATGCAGGATATGCGATTACTACTGTCAAAACAGTGATTGAAGCCAAATCCCTACCACCAAACACATCAGCACAGAAAGCTGAGTTGATTGCCCTAACTAGGGCATTAGAGCTCAGCAAGGACAAAAGGGTCAATATTTGGACTGACTCAAAGTATGTATTTGGAGTTGTTCATGTGCACGGAGCTCTCTGGAAAGAGCGCGGACTACTTTCCTCCCAAGGAACAAACATCAAGTACCAGAGGGAAATATTAAACTTGATTAATGCTGTTCAGAAACCATTACGAGTTGCCATCATGCACTGTAAAGCTCTTCAGAGTGGAACATCGAAAATTGTTGAAGGAAATCGACTTGCTGATCAAACAGCTCGATCAGTGGCACAACAAGTCTGGATAATGGTGGGTCTTATCTCCCAGAAGGTAAGAGCAATTGATTTATTACCTATACCTTTAGAGGCACCTAAATATTCTACAGAAGACGAGAAATTGGCAAAATTAGTAAAAGCTGTCAAGGATAATTCTGGATGGTATGTGACCACCAACGGACAAGTTGTGGTGCCAACCACGACTATGAGAGGAATACTTCAAATGGAGCATCAGAAGTGTCATTGGGGTGCAGAAGCATTGGTAAAATACCTGAGAAAATGAATTATCTCAGTCCAGATGTTAACAATGGCAAAGTCTATTACGGCTAAGTGTGAAATTTGTTTGAAAAATAATCCTTTAGTAAAAAGAAAAGTAGATATGGGAAATATTAAGACAGGCATACAACCAGGAGATTATTGGCAAATAGATTATGTGGAACTCCCCAAAACTCGAGGATTCAGATATCTATTAGTTGGGGTATGCACCTTTTCAGGATGGCCAGAAGCCTTTCCTTGTCGCACCAATCAGGCACAAGAAACTGTAAAATGGCTATTAAAAGAGATAATTCCAAGATTTGGGGTACCATTGGGAATATCATCTGACAGGGGACCACACTTTGTTGCTCAAGTGGTGAAGGAAGTCAGTAGATGTTTAGGAATCAAATGGGAATTACATACCCCATGGAGACCCCAATCTAGTGGACAAGTGGAGAAAATGAATCAGACATTAAAAAGACAACTTAGCAAAATTTGCCAGGAAGCAAAAATTCAATGGCCTCAGGCCTTACCTATAGTGTTATTGCGAATTAGGATTAAGCCCAGGAGCGGAATGTCAGTAAGTCCATACGAAATTTTGTATGGCAAACCATATGAAGCACCTGATCCAAATCCAAGTGTACATGTAAAAGGTAATCAGGATGTATACAATTATGTGTTGTCTCTCGGCAGGACATTGAATCGACTCAGATCCGCACTAGTGTGGAATCGCCCACTAGCACTTGAGAATCCGGTACATGATATAGAACCTGGAGACATAGTGTATATAAAGACCTGGAGAGAGGATCCTTTAAAAGAACGTTGAGACGGACCCTATCAAGTACTTTTAACTACATTCACCGCAATCAAGGTTGCTGAAGTAGATTCCTGGATACACTACACCCGAGTAAAGAAAGTCCCAAAACTGTGGCAATCGCAAGTAGTGGGTCCTACCACACTTAAAATTACGACGCAGGATGTCTAGTTTTTGTTACCGTATTGTGTTTATAGTAGTAAATGTACCCAGACTGTTTGCTTTTGTGGGAACACTTCTTGAAGAAGGAACAGAGAATGCCACTCTGATTTGCAAAGTCACTGGAGAACAATTATGTAGGACACGAAGGGCTATAGGAGATAGTGACGACACTCAAATGCCACAAGTGGTGCAAAGTGTACAAAATCAGGCAGAGAACCTGATGATAGGATTGATTAGAGATTTTGCACAAACTCAGAACACCAGTAGCATCACTGCTTGCCTTCCCATTCCGAAATCGGCCAAAGACCCAATACAATGGGGAATAATATCTACGACCTTACCAGAAACAAACAAAACTTGTAAGATAGTGTGTGAATCTCGCACTAGATTAGAGCAAGTGCAAACCGAAAAATGGGAGAAAACAGGACCCGAACCAGTGGAATATGGAGGAAAGATAGTTCTCAAAGAAAGTTGGACCAAAAAGATAGTATATGAAAAAGTCAACCGAACCTATTGGGAATGTAAAGATCAGGATAATCAGAACATAACTGAATCATGGAATAACATGTGGACGTTGAGTATTGTACAACAATATCAATATAGTGAAGCATTCCCATGGTGTTTAAATGGTCCAATGTAACGAGAGGGATAACAGTACCATGGTGGAATTGCTTGCGAGTAATAACCTGCCAGACGGATGTGAGAGATATACCTCTGTTCATCATTAAGGTTGCAGTAATAGCAGGTTGCATCTGTCAAAAACAATTGTATCCAAAGGAAGCAGTCAAAATAGGCATTGATGGAGATAAAATAGATTGCAAAGGAACTATATGTGGTGTGGGACATTTCGTTTGGGCCTTAAGCGATGGAACTTGGACAACACATTTACCGGTAGCAGGACCTGCAAGGGAAATTACTTTGGGGTTACCAACCCTATGTCCCATTTGGAAAAAGTCACCCTTGAAGAATAGGCAGGAACTTCTACAAGTTAGGCACAAGCGAGAGATAGATGAGGATGAGGTGTGACATGAACCGTCAAGCAGTGTTAAATTCGGCTGGGCATTAGAATCCTTCTTTGCACCGATTGCAGCTTATAGAAACAGAGAAATGATTGACAAATTAATTGGGCAGATGGATCGATTGGCAAGGATAACCAAAAAGGGTTTTCGAGATTTCAATATACAATTGCAAGCTACAACCAGAATGACCTTGCAGAACAGAATGGCACTTGACATAATGTTGCTGAAAGAAAATGGCGTTTGCGGATATTTAAAAGATAGGGTTGATCATTGCTGCATTCATATCCCAAATGTGACTTCTGAAGTGGAGAAAGATATTTCCCAATTAACCCAAACGGAAAAGGAACTACAAAAGGAAAAGCAAGATGCAGAGCAGAGCTGGATTGGGGCCTTACTAGGTAAATTGAACCTGAATTTGGGAGGATGGGTACATTCATTACTGGAAAATTTACTCCTGCTTGCAGTTATAGTCGCTCTTCTCTTTTTGCTGTACGCTTGTGTTAAGCGTCAAGTAAATCAATCAAACGCCAGGAATGATCGCATCTTTACTGTTCTTAGCAGAAATACTAACCCACTCATTGACAACCCTCCAGCTGATAAGGAAACATAGTGTATCCAACTATAATCAAAACAATGGAGTGAAAATGCATTGTCTAGGAATAGAAAAGCATTTTCAAAGGGGGGAAATGTTATAGTTGAATTAGTTTTTACATCTTATAGTTGAAATAAGTTTTGCATCAAATAGTTGAAATTAGTTTTCTTATGGTTGAATTAGTTTTCTGTTTTGCAAACCGTATCTAAGATTCTTAGTTTTGTAAACTATATAACTGTATCTAAGATTCTTGGTTTAGTAAACTGTATCTAAGATGCCGTATCCAAGATTTTTACCTTATTTTGAAGTTTTCGGACCGTGTCCAGGGAGATGTGCATTCATGCATGGTCTTATATAACCGTACCCTATTCTTCTAGTTGACAAAGATTTATGATATATTCTCTTAAAACAGGTAACTTAGAAATAACCGAAAAACATGCGAATATTACTTAGGATCGGTTAGATAGACAGTTTGTGTTAGAATAGGTGTGGAATATGCTAATGGTTGTTAAGAGTTGTGATGAATATGTATGTAACTAAGTTGTACAAATGTAGTGAGTTTTGAATCGGTGGTCGAAGCCAGCTTTGGGTGTGAACCCCTGGTTTCCCAGCGCTGGAATAAAAGCACCGCATATAACTACGTCCGTGGTTATGTATCCTTTTTGCTAACAGGGGGAGGAGAGGAGGTTAACAATACATCTGCCAGGGTTTTATTGCCACCCCGCAATCTTAACCCTCGACAGATAATTGGCACCCAACGTGGGGCTCGAGAAAGGGGTAAATTTGAAGATTTTTGGCTTTTCTACTGCTCTGACGTACCTTTCAATTTTCTTGGCACGGTGCCAACTCATAGAGTTGTGATACTTGCATGTCTGTTTGCTTCGGACATTATTTAGTGGTATTAAGGCAAAGTGAATTACATTGATTTAAAGATGTTATGGCATAAGTTGTACCAGTTATTTTCTACATTGTGCTCACTGATTCCATATCTGTGTTGGGCCTTCTTTTTAAATTGAAGTATTCATTATATAACAACAAGGAACTGGACAATGGTCATGATGATACTGTGTGGTTTATCACTGGTTTATTTCATTATATTGCAGCCGCTAATGAATTTCTACTCACTTTTGCTTTACCTTGAAAAGCCTCCAGGAGAGATTAAAGAGCAGTACGGCTCTGTGTTTGCTAATTGGTCAAGCGAATCTTTAGAAAGGCTGACTAACAATACTTTCGTTTTTTCGCTAGGACAGTTCGCAAATGTTTTAGAGAGCTTTGAATATCCTTGGAGTTTTGATAGAACTGTGATGGTGTTATCTGGTTTGCTGAATGTGTGTCAGTTTGTGCTTCTGTTAAGAGAAATGGCGTTCAATAGAAGGTTTGCGTCTCTTTGTTGTCCTGAGATTTGTGGTGCATCTTCGGAAGCTTTAGCAAAAAGCACTCCTGGCCCCTTGAGAAAGAGCAAAACAGCGAAAGCTGCCGCTGCAGCCACTGCCCCCCCAACCGTGACTTCACAGGCTGAAGCTACAGCTCCTCTGCAGAGTTCCTCTGCCAAGGCTGCTGCTGCTAACATTACTTCTCCAGCCTCAAAGGCAGCCTCCTCTTCTTCACACACTGGTCACTGTTGCTGCTGTAACCACAGTAATCACTATGACAGTCATTCAGACTCTGGAAATAAATCAAATGATGGTGAACCCATATTAGCATCAGTTGCTGGTTGTAAGAAAGTCACTAGAAAGACTACCCGTGCAGCAGATGATGGCACAGGGCCAACATCAACCCAAGGGGCACCATCAGGACAGGGAGGAGATGAAGTGACCACCACTCGGTCCTTTTCTCCAGGTGAACTGAGAGATATCCGAAAAGACTTTAGTCGTCGTGAAGGCGAGAATATTTTAACCTGGTTGCTCCGATGCTGGGACAATGGGGCAGATACAATTGAACTGGAAGGTGGTGAAGCCAGGCAGCTGCGATCTCTGTCAAAAGATTCCACCATTGATATGGCAATTTCAAGAGAGTCTAATGCCACTACTCTCTGGACCCGACTCCTGGCAGCTATGAAAGTAAGATTTCCCTACAAGGAAGATTGTATATCCAAGTTAGGGAAATGGAATACTATGGAGAGAGGTATTCAGTTCCTGAGAGAATTAGCTGTGCGAGAGATCATCTGTTTTGGACCAAACAGCCAAGAGGGGACAGACCCAGATAGAATCAATTGTACACGACCTCTGTGGCGCAGATTTGTACAAAGTGCACCGCCTGCATATGCTAAGTCATTGGCAGGAATGGTCTGGACAGCTAGAGGTGTACAAAATATTACTGAAGTGATTGAGCAGCTCCGGAACTTTGAGGACAGCCTTGCTGGTTCTCTACGGGCTTGTGTCTCTGCTGTGGAGAAACTGTGTGAAAAATCTGATGACCGGTTTGAAAAGCTGTTGCAAGAAATCAAAGAACTCAGAGAAGACGCATACCATTCACGACCTGCACAAACCTATGTTTCAGCTATTAGGAGAAGGTGTTTCCAATCTCAAGAGAGAGGACAGAGGCAGCCCACAAAAAGAGGTTCACTGTGGTTCTTCCTACATGAGCAAGGAGAAAACATGAATAAGTGGCATGGAAGACCTACCTCAGAACTTCAAGAACGAGTACGTGAGATAAAAGGAAAAAGTCCTAGGAAGATGGCTGCTCCAGTTTACAAAAGGAGCAGAAGAGATTCTGATGCTCTTGAAGGAACCTCTAATTCACACCCAGAGACTGTGCAAAACAGAAATTAGAGGTGCCCTGCCTCCAACCAGGTGGAGGAAAGGGATAACAGAGTTTATTGGACTGTACAAATACGATGGCCTGGTACAACACACCCCCAGGAGTACAAAGCTTTAGTGGACACTGGTGCACAGTGCACAATAATTCCTTCTAATTATAAAGGAACGCAATCCATCAGTATTGTTGGAGTGACTGGGGGATCCCAGGAACTGACTGTTTTAGAGGCTGAAATGAGCCTAACTGGAAAAAACTGACAAAAGCATCCCGTTGTGACTGGTCCAGATTCTCCATGCATCCTTGGCATAGACTACCTCAAGAGAGGATATTTTAAGGACCCAAAAGGGTATAGGTGGGCATTTGGTATAGCAGCTGTGGACACTGAGAAAATTGAACAGCTGTCTGATTTGCCTGGTCTTTCAGATGACCCTTCTGTTGTGAGACTGCTGATGGTTGACGATCAGCAGGTGCCAATTGCTACCACGACGGTGCATTGCCGGCAATATCGCACCAACCGAGACTCTTTGATTCCTATCCAGAAGTTGATCCGTCAATTGGAAAGCCAGGGTGTAATTAGTAAGACTCGCTCACCTTTTAACAGCCCAATCTGGCCAGTGCGTAAGTCTAGTGACGAGTGGAGACTAACTGTAGTCTATCGTGGCCTGAATGAAGTTACACCACCACTGAGTGCTGCTGTGCCTGACATGCTAGAACTGCAATTTGAACTGGAGTCAAAGGCAGCTAAGTGGTATGCTACAATTGACATTGCTAATGCATTTTTCTCTATTCCTGTAGCAGCAGAGTGCAGGCCGCAGTTTGCTTTCACCTGGAGAGGCATCCAGTATACATGGAATCGCTTGCTCCAGGGGTGGAAACACAGTCCTACCGTCTGCCATGGACTGATCCAGACCACGCTGGAGCAAGGTAAAGCTCCCGAACACTTGCAATATATTGATGACATCATTGTATGGGGCGACACAGCGAAAGAGGTCTTTGAGAAAGGTGAGAGAATAATTCAGATTCTTTTGGATGCTGGTTTTGCCATAAAACGAAGCAAGGTCAAGGGACCGGCACGAGAGATCCACTTTTTAGGAATAAAATGGCAAGATGGCCGTCGTCAGGTCCCAATGGATGTGATCAACAAAATTGCAGCAATGTCTCCACCTACTAATAAAAAGGAGACACAGACTTTCTTGGGCGTTGTAGATTTTTGGAGGATGCATATTCCTGACTACAGCCAGATTGTGAGCCCTCTCTATCGAGTGACTCATAAAAAGAACCAGTTTGAGTGGGGCCCTGAACAACGACAAGCCTTTGAACAAATTAAGCATGAGATAACTCATGCGGTGGCCCTTGGACCAGTTCGGACTGGACTAGATGTTAAAAATGTGCTCTACACCGCAGCCGGAGATAATGGACTTACCTGGAGCCTCTGGCAGAAAGCACCAGGAGAAACCCGAGGTCGACCCTTAGGTTTTTGGAGTCGAGGATAGAAAGGATCTGAGGCCAACTATACTCCAACTGAAAAAGAGATACTAGCAGTGTATGAAGGAGTTTGAGCTGCTTCAGAAGTGATCGGTACTGAAGCACAGCTCCTCCTAGCACCGCGACTGCCGGTGCTGAGTTGGATGTTCAAAGGGACGGTTCCCTCTACACATCATGCAACCGAAGTTACGTGGAGTAAATGGATTGCATTGATCACGCAACGAGCTCGAATTGGAAGTCCCAATCGCCCAGGGATCTTAGAAGTGATTACAGACTGGCCAGAAAGTAAAGACTTTGGGATGTCTCCAGATGAGGAGGAAGTAACACGTGCTGAAGAAGCACCACCATATAATACGCTTTCAGAGACTGATAAGCAGTATGCACTGTTCACAGATGGATCCTGTCGTCTTGTAGGAAAACATCGAAGGTGGAAAGCTGCTGTGTGGAGTCCCACACGACAAGTTACAGAAGCCACTGAAGGACAAGGTGAATCTAGTCAATTTGCAGAAGTGAAAGCCATCCAGCTGGCTTTGGACGTTGCTGAACGAGAGAAGTGGCCAATACTTTATCTCTATACTGACTCATGGATGGTAGCAAATGCCTTGTGGGGGTGGCTACAGCAATGGAAGAAAAGCAACTGGCAGCGCAGAGGTAAATCCATTTGGGCTGCCACACTGTGGCAAGACATTGCTGCTCGGCTAGAGAGCCTGCCTGTGAAAGTTCATCATGTAGATGCTCATGTGCCTAAAAGTCGAGCCACCGAGGAACATCTAAACAACCAACAAGCAGATCAATCTGCTAAGATTCAAGTAGCTGAGGTGGACTTGGGTTGGCAACATAAAGGTGAACTTTTCCTAGCTCGGTGGGCCCATGATGCTTCAGGGCATCAAGGTAGAGATGCAACATATAAATGGGCTCGCGATCGAGGGGTGGATTTAATTATGGACACTATTTCACAGGTTATTCATGAATGTGAAACTTGTGCCGAAATCAAACAAGCGAAACGGTTAAAGCCTGTATGGTATGGGGGGCAATGGTTAAAGTATAACTATGGAGAAGCTTGGCAGATTGATTATATTACACTTCCACAAACACGTCAAGGTAAGCGTTACCTACTTACAATGGTGGAAGCAACCACTGGATGGTTGGAAACATATGCCGTACCTCATGCTACAGCCCAAAATACTATCTTGGGCCTTGAAAAACAAGTCCTTTGGCGACACGGTACGCCAGAAAGAATTGAATCAGACAATGGTACTCATTTCAAAAACAGTATTATAGACAATTGGGCCAAAGAACATGGTATTGAGTGGGTATATCATATTCTATATCATGCACCAGCCTCTGGGAAAATTGAAAGGTACAATGGTTTGCTAAAAACTACACTAAAGGCACTTGGTGGTGGAACCTTTAAAAACTGGGATTCACATTTAGGAAAAGCCACTTGGTTGGTCAACACCAGGGGATCAACCAATCGAGCCGGGACTGCCCAATCAGAAATTCTACAGACTGTAGGAGATTAAGTCCCTGTAGTACACATGAAAAATATGTTAGGAAAGGCAGTCTGGGTTACTCCTGCCTCAGGCAAAGGCAAGCCCATTCGTGGGATTGTTTTTGCCCAGGGACCTGGCAGCACCTGATGGATGATGCTTAAGGATGGAGAAGTTTGGTGTGTACCTCAAGGGGATTTGAGTTTAGGTGAAAATATTCAATACTGAACTGCAGGATGTGAATTGCCATGCTAACAGTATTTAATAAGTGTCTTCCAGATCAAGACAGTGATGATGAAACCAGAGCTAGCTTCTTCGAGTGGTGCCTGACAACTTCTTCGAAGTTGATGTCTTTAACCCACAAACAGTGGTCATGAGATGTACTTGTACCATTTTTCCTGCCCTGGGAGACTGTCGTGGCAAAATGAACTTAATGAACTTTTTAAAGGATGCTCCACTGATTAATTACTCCTGTGTATATATGTACATATGTATATATATATATAGTAGTAGTGATTAATTAGATTGTATTGATAGATTGTATTGATAAGGTTTAAGTATTCAGTGAATACTTTTCCCTATGGCCGACATTAGGAGAGGACCTTGCTAGTCGTCCCTGCGAACTGAGGCCTAGTGAGAGACTGAATCCAGCTCCGGTTGGCTACAGAGTCCAATCCAGGACTTCAGGTGCTGGCCCTGCAGTTGCTGAGACTTTCAAGATTGGTTTTGTATATTTTGTATTATTTTCTCTATTCTTATTAGTAGCATTAGTAAAACATCTTTAATTTTTTCCAACTCTCTTCTCTCTGTTCTTCTTTCCCTCCTGATCGCCTGTCCTTAGTGGAAGGGGGGAGAGGGAGGGGCAAAAAGGGGGAAGTGGGGGGAGGAGAGGAGGTTAACAATACATCTGCCAGGGTTTTATTGTCACCCCACAATCTAACCCTCGACACATGTTTATTGGATATTGTTTTTCCTTACAGGATCGAAGTCCTGTTTGAGTTCTATCAATGTAGTATTGGCTTTACCGATACCTTGGTTGCCCATACTAGTGGAAATACAGCATCCAGAATTTCCTTGGAGATTTCTTGCTTGCAGCAAGCATATCTGCACCATCCAAGCATCTTCTTATGGGACATGCAACTGAACAGAATTCTCAGAAAACGTTGTTTGAGCTTACAATTTACTTAGCAAATCTTGACCCGAGAGAGGTATAGGGCTTTCTGGCAAATACAAGAATTCAGCTGTTAAAACTTGTTCCAAATTTAGCATTCCATTGGTTTCAAAAAATGGTCTTTCTTTCTTTCTCACGATCTTAAAAACTATCACGGTGAATTTACTAAGAAGTCTTTTACAACTAGTTACCACAGAATAAGTCTATTAAAAATTTTTTGGTTTAATTTCCCAGTTTCATTAGAATTACGGATCTGCTGGGAATGCCTTTAAATTTCACCCTTAGACTGCTCCATTCAGTATTACAACATTGCTGCAGTGGCGGGGAGAGAAAAATCCCCCTTTCACCGCATTGAAAGCAGGTAGACAGGTTTTTTGTTTCTTTTCTTTTTCTTTTTCTTTTCTTTCTTCTTGCTGCAGTTTCAATACAGGCAAGGCCATGCAGGTGGCGTTAATTGCTGGTGCTAAGTGGGAGGGAGGGAGCTAAGCCAGGGAGCTAAGTTTATCTAGCAGCTTGACACAGGCCTGGAATTTATGTTGAAACAGTACAGCACAGGCCTGGGATATTTTGCTTTTTTGTTTTCCCATTTCATTCCAGCCATAATACACTTTATATGCAATTCTAATTATCTGAGCAATAGCTACATTCCTCAACCCCATTTACCATTTGCAATGTCTTACAGATGTCAATAAACAGCATATTAACCATCAATCCATGACTTTAATATTCTTAGATCCAAACCAGGTCATATTCTAGCAGCTTTTAAATACAACCTCCTCCAAGTTTGCATCCATCATAGCATTTATTTTTCTTTCCCGTACCTCCATCAAACACATAAATTCAATGCGAATCAGAGTTTAACAACTTCAATTCTTTTCTGGTCTCAAAATTATTAGATAACAATATGAGCAATTACTCTAATGTGTAAGGATGAATCCTAAGGGGAAGCAAGGTGCTATTTTAGCAGCAGAATGAGTTCCCATTTTGTAATTATGTCCCCAAACAAAATTATTTTGGTACCAAATATATATATATATGCAAACTAAAATACTGAGCTCAGATATGAAAACCAAACACCAAGTTCAAATATGCAGATGGATCACAATTACACTAATTCAATACAATATCTCGATTTTTGCATTGCATTTTTGAACTGCTTACAGGTCAGTGCGGGCTGGAGCCGCAAGACTCGCTTGATTTACACTGAGCTGAGACAACGTGGCTGCTAATACTGAAGCCCGATATGTTTCAGTCCCTATATTCTGACAAATCTTAACATATTGCACAATATCAGTGGCTTTACCTTTCACCAACAACAAAGCAGCCTGGCAGTCAGAGTTAGCATTGTCATATGCCAGTTGAAGCAGTAAAAGTTTTGCTGCATCTTCACTTTCAACCTGCCTTGCTATAGCAGTTTGCAATCTGTCAGTGAAGTTTATATAAGACTCCTGCGGTCCCTGTCTTATTGTTGCAAACGAGCTTACGCACTGCCCTGCCTCCGGGATCCGACGCCATGCTGTAATAGCAAGACAAGTTGCCTGTTCGCAAACCTGCCGCGGAAGCCCAGCCTGCGCCTGTGGAGTGATATACTGTCCGGTTCCTAGCAACATATCCTGATTTATCCCTGCTCCTGATGACAAATTCTCCAAGACCTGTTCAATCACAAGATCTTTATTCTCTACTTGCCACACAGAATATTGTGCTGGTGTCAAAATTGTTTTAGCAAGCAATTTCCAATCCCATGGAGTCATTACATACGTGGCACCAATACTTTCAATAATTCCCATTGTAAAAGGACTGTGTAACCCATTCTCTTGCACATATTTTTTTAACTCCTTAACCATTGTATAAGGTAGTCCATCATGTTCTGGTGGTTGTTGTGGTTTGTAAATAACTGGAAAGGTGAAAGAAAAATTGCCGTGCTCCATAGCCTTTGTGTCATTTTTGCATTACCCCTTTGTGTTCTGCTGTCTTAGTTATGAAGGGGTTACTGTGTGCTGTATAAGCATCATTAAAATCAGGCAAAGGAGGTGCTGAGGGCAGAGCACAGCTCCTCACAAATTTCTGCCTTATCTTTACATAGCTGTGATGGCATTAATGATGGATATAAAACTGACTCTTTTTTGAGATCTACAGAGCCTGACTCAAAAGGATGAGTGCTGTCAAGACTCAAATCATTAGCAACTTGCTCATTTGTGTTTTTCTGTCCATCCTCCCCTGTTTGCCCTTGCATTATTTGCTCTGCCGACTGCAACTGCGATAGCACAGAGTACACAAATTTCCAAGTTACATGCAAACCATTGGGGACTGCAAAACCTGAATTCTTTTGCGCGTGTAGATATTTCCCCAACCTGTTTCCAAATTTTACTGTCAAACGTCCCCTCACTCGGAAACCAAGCACAATTCTCTGTCACCTATACCAGGAGCGAAGCGACCTGCTTCTCAGAAATACGATACCCAGAAAAACATAATATCTGCAGTAAAACCTGCAAATACAATTTATGTTCCTGAGAAGTGGCTTACCCCATACTAACACAATCCCACAGCTCTCTCATTCCACGAGGACTACTTGTCCCTATTTATACCATAGGGTTTAATGTGGCCACAAATAAAATTTACTCACCCATCGGATTGCGTGGTTACCGCCAAACACACAGAGCCTCCAGGGGTCACACATTCACACAGGGCACCATTTGCAGTGATTAGGAACGACGCACACCAGGACGCAGACAAAGATTCACGCGCAGACAGAGATCTTGTTCAGGAAGGAGTGCAGAGCCGGGCAGAGCAGAGAGCTGAGCCAGGCTGAGGCCTTCTTTATTAGTCAGTGACAGTTTACAGGATTTACAGATACGGACCTGGACTAAGATGTTACATAAGATGTTTTTCCAATAATTGTTATTAAAAACACACCACACTCATGTTATCTTTGTTTCAATTACATTCTCACTCATTCACAGACCAGGCTCAAGGACATTCATACATCCCATGCACTTGGGGGCGGTTATCTGGCCTGAGATACCATTCTCACGAGTCTGGGCTATAATTCTTTACAATTATGAGAAATGTACTTCAACACAATCTGTCCAAGGCCCTTTATATTTTGCTATGATCTAATTATGTTAGTATTATTTCTTTCACCGTCCAGATGGTCATGTTAGTATTGATCTTCCTTTATCATCCAGGTGGCTGGAACTGCACATCTTGCTTTCCCACAGCAGTCTACAGGAAATGTCATGGCAAAGATGCCAAACCATGGGATGGGATCAGTGAGGAACCAGTGGAGAACTTGTGATTTCAGCTTCTAGTTGCCAGCTTTAGTGAGGGTTGGGAATTATTCAGTTAGTTTTGATATTTTCTCAATTAAAATTGCTTAGATGCTGAAAATAGATCTTCAAAATCCATAGCACTGAGTGATTTTCTTGAATGACAGCAGTTGGTTCATTAGAAATATGCTCTTCATTGTGTATATATATATATACATTTTGCAATGAGTTCCATAGTCGTTACTGCTAAATATAATACCAAGGGTGAAGAAAATAGTTGATATTATAGTCAGAGATTATGCTGGGGCTGTAAGGAGGTGGTGGATAAATTACATTCCTCTAACTGTAGTGGACTGTCTGGAGGCAAGTTTGGGAGGTGTGAAGGGAAAATGTGAAGAAAACCGTTTGATTTAAATTGCTAATTGTAATGTTTTTCCATCTTATTCTTCATGATAGAAGCAAGGGCTTCTATACTTCAATTAAACATCATATAGGATAAAAAGGATAAGAACCCATTCCAAGTATAGTTTGGTTGCGGATGGAACTTGTTCTTTCCTGTTCTACCAGGCGAACCAAACAAAATCTTCCCATCCCTCTAGGGAATACTGCTTGATTTCAAGGATAAATGGAAAATTCTCCATTTCCTTTCAACAGCAGGAAAATTTCTTTATATTTTTCACGCATGTTTTGTGAAAAATACAGATTCAGAGTTTTAAATTTTCTTAGTAGGAACATTGTCCTTTTCCCAGCAGCAGTTGCTTCCCAGGTTTGGTGGGACCTTAGAAAATGATTTGGTTGAGTTCTCCTAAATACAGGTTTTGTTGTCGTGGTTGGATATGGTTTGGAAATATCTTGTTCTTGTATAGACAGTGTTGGAGTCCCCAACTGGTGGATCCCCTTAAACTGGAGCTTCTTGGTGGGCTTAGATCAGCCTCTAAAGTTTGACCTTGAGTAGATGCCTTCCATAATCATTTACTTTTTTCAAAGCTATTTGGGCTGAAAATCATTTGATTTGATTTGTCATTTTATTATCTTAGGAGAAGGAGACTTGTCACTCCTTTGCATTCCAGGTGGAATTAAATACTTGAATTAG
Organism: Nesoenas mayeri; assembly: GCF_963082525.1. Classification (NCBI taxonomy): domain Eukaryota; kingdom Metazoa; phylum Chordata; class Aves; order Columbiformes; family Columbidae; genus Nesoenas; species Nesoenas mayeri. The sequence continues at coordinate 15,965,741 of NC_137553.1, forward strand.
ATGGGAGGTTCCCAAGAATGGAGTTTGGGATGAAATGCCAAAGAGGAGCACTATCTAAATCCTGGTTTGTGGAAGTGAACACCTTCTGCAGTTGTGATACTGAATCCCAGTCTCACAAAAATGCCAAATTCTACATCTTTCCTGCACTTAAGTGTCTCTCCATCCCTTTGAGTGTTGGGTTGACAGTTGGACTCAAAGATCTTAAAGGTCTTTTCCAACCAAAACAATTCTATAAAATGGGCACAGGGCTATGAGAGTGAAGCATCACCAAGAATCAGTAAAGCATTGAGGGAATTTATGTAAATAGCTAGAAATTTTTCATTGATTTGGGAGCCTGACTTTGTAGGGAGATAGAGGATAAGTATTTCAACGTAAAGTATTTTAGGACTGGAATTTCAAAGTGCATGAATGGAAGAAGAGATTAAGGTGTTGAGGTAAATTCAGTGTAAACCCCACAATTTTTCCCTTAATACCTATTTTCCCACAATTCAACATTATGGCCAAAAACAATCTGGGTTTAACATACAGCAGCCAGAGAGTATTGTACCAGTAAAATAGATAAAGATAAGATTTCTGTCACCAAAGGCTTGGCTTTGAAGTTCATTTTTTCTTGGGCACTTCCTTCTTTCCCCTCCATTCTTCCAGTCTTTTGACAGAGCGATTTTATCTTGTTGAAGGTTTTATTTTCTGCTGAAAATGCAGGAAATTCAGACAGATCTCTTGGAAGCTCCCCAAAGCTAATACAAACAAGATGTATATGATTCTCTTAAGTAACTAAAAATAAAGAAAATTATTTGAAACAATTTAACTGTAGAAATTCCCCTGTGAAGAGGAAAGGGAAGTTTACATCATTAGAATTGTGGATGCTGTTAAATGATGTTATCAAGGTGAAAATCCCTGGAGTGTCAATTCCTCTTTTCCATAAAGTACATCACTCTGGAGTTTATAATAGTTGTGTTATGGGCAGGTGTGGAAGAGTCAAGTACTGAATATCCAAAAATATAATTATTTTAAATATTCCTTCACATCTATAAAGCTAGCTGAAAAAAATAGAAAATAAACTGAAGCTGTCTGTTCATCTAGACTTATTGTGGATGCAGCTGATGGATTTGGAGTTAGTTTATCAAATTTTTCCTCTGTGTTTTTTTCCCTGGTAAAAAACATAGCGGCCAGAGCTGTTTGGGGTTAATTTGGCATTCTGAGTATTTTTTATAAGTGTTAAGTATATGGTACGTGTATCCTTTTGTTTTCCATTGTTGACAAAATTGCCTTTCAAGTCATATGTGCGTCATGAAGGAAGTAGTTGTTTACAATTACAGGTTTATATGTTTGCAGGTTATATTTTTTGGGAGGGGGAAATCTCACTGAAAATATTCCACATGAATAAGGCATCATGGATTAAGGACTCAGAATAAAGAAAAGCCATTATTAAGGTTGCCTGTACTACCTTCATCCTCGCCTTTCTTTGGTTTATTCCCTCATCCATGGAGGGGATGAGGCTCTGAGGATGAGTGGTCCCCATCCCATGGCCGCAGCGACACGACCATGACAGGCTCCTGCCTGCTACGCTGAATGCCGCACCCGCCTCATCGTCCTCCGGCTCTTCCTGCACCCCAGCTGACGTACAAAGGGACAAAATGGCCTTGAGGGGACAGTCAGGACCATCTGGGGAAGTGGAAATTCAGAGGTGGTTTTGCTGCTTTGACTTGTGGAGTTGTTAGGAAGAAAAATATTAAAATATCTCAAGATAAAGCTGCTTTAAGTAGCTTCTTTGCAGCTTTTCTGTACCGTGTGCGCTCCGTGCTCCACAGGAGAGGGCTCTGCAGTGTCAGTAATTGTGACCTAAAGCCACCAAGCTTCAACATAAAGAAATCTACACTCTAAAAAATTCAAATTTCAAGGCATCCTGTTACCGGCACCAAGATACCACCTGCCAAGAGCCATTCATTATCAGTTGTCATAAGCAGTAAGTTCAGAATTGTGAGGTTCATCAGCCTATATTTCCATCATATATTTCTTCTGCTATTATAGGTGGCACTTCCACTTTATTTCATCAGGTTTCTTTGGATTAAGACTTCACTATAGTGCGCCTTTCTTGATTTTTTTTTTTTTTTTTTACCCTATATACATTGTATGACTATAGCATATTCCATCACACATCTCTGCTCAGGTTTTTTTTTTTCAACTGGATAAGCTTCTTCCTGCTCAGATTGTGCTAACCTTTTATATATATATATATAACTGCCTTTTCGATAGCATTCAGCATCACACCATTTCAATATGCAGAAACCTCCAGCAGTTATTTAGCCAAAAGTATCAGTTGCCTGGAAGACTGCTGCGATGTGAAGTCTCAGTGAGAAGTGGGGATTTTTGAGTAGGCAGTAACATCCTGGATATATATATAGATATATATAGGTATATATTGTTGTATACTGCATAGCACCATTGCTATGGATCCCACAAGGAGATTTCCACAAAGGAAAAGGTGCACTGTTAGGTCTCTGATTGTAGACCTGGTTAGGCTTAGAATTATTTGTTGCTTTGGATTGCAGATTACTATACATTCGGGTAAAAAGGAAAAAAAAAAAGAATTATTGCATTTAAGAGAATTCTATCTTGCAATAAATAAATATTTAATCATAATGCATCGTGTGGACACAATATGAGAGTGAAGTTTGTGCACTAGTGCTTTTTAGAATCATGGAATAGAATCATTGAATGGTTTGGGTTGGAAGGGACCTTGGAAGCTTATCTAGTCCAACCCCTGCCATGAGCTAAATGTCTAAATGTCCCCTCTTTTCATTTCAAACCATCACCTCTTGTCTTATCGCAACAGGCCCTGCTCAAAAACCTGTACCCAGGTCCAAGGGCCATCCCTTGCATAGAAATATCTCTTTATAATGTCACAAGTGACCAAAATTCTGATTTTCAAATGACTTATTTTCTGTATAAACTAGCATAGGGGGAAAGAAAGCAAAAAACAGAATAATTTTGTCTCGGTTTTTATTAGGCAGTGCAAGTTATGAGGGATGGTTGAGTAAAGTTAACCTGAATGACACGTGGACGTGTTTTCCTTTTTCTGCTAGGAATTAGTGGGATTTAGAAGCTGGAGATTTGCATTCTTTCCTAATAGAACTTTTTGAACCAATTCTTTAAAAAATAAAATTGATTTAATGTCAAATGAAATGAAAAGGATGAGCACTCAGAATGTTCCGGCGTAGGAACCAGAAGATGGGTACCATAAATTAAACAATTCTTTTGGCATTTAGGCCACTTGACTGATATTTTATAAACCATATACTTTTCAGTTCTTTTTACACACCAGTGTCATTCAGCACTATTTAAATATTGAATTCTCTGGAAGTCTTTGCCCAAGAGGATGTCATGCTAACTATTGATTACATCGCAGCAAGGAAAGCAACAATATCCCAGGATGCTCAGAACTGAGAACATCCAGCTCTGCCTGTAGTTTGCTTTGGCTTTGCACATTTGTGTCTTCCTTGTTAGTGTTTATCGAACTCAAATTCTTTTTTTCCAAATGATGTTCTCATTCCTGTGTTCAGCGTGTTTTCATTCTCTTTTCTCTGGCGTTATCACTTGTTTTTTTCCTTTTTCCTTTAACAACAACAAAAAAGACCCACGCTAACCAGAACTGTACTTGCATTTCTTGTAGCTGGTGCTGTTCAGTTTGCCCCTTGTGCAACTAGAACATAACCAAACATCTGCCTTTTTGCCTTAAAAATGAAAGTTTTTGCAAAAAAGCTCCACATTTAATTCCTGTCCTGAGAAAGAACCATGAGGTGGTTACCATCCCTTTTGCAGGCAAGATTTCAGTCTCAGAAAGTTGGTACTGAGCTTTAACTTCCACATTTCTTTTAATGATGAGTATAATTATTTTAATGGGCATAAACAAAAAAAAAAAAAAGAGGTGGAGGACTGATTCTCATCAGTGTCAACAGAGGCAGCTGAGCCCTGTTTTGTAAAGGAATACATCTGCACGTGTAAGTAAATTAACTCTCGCAGGATTGCGAGTGTATTATAAATTTACCCTCGCGGAATCGTGAGCGTATAACTTTCCGTACTCACTACGAGTATGCGTATCTCTTTAAAATAACCCTGCTACGGGTTTGGGCAAGTGTGTTCTTCTCCGGGACTCAGGGGTGACTCCGGCATTGTTTTGAGTGAAGCCACGTGCATGCACTCTGTGGACCGCCTGTTGTAGTGGTTGCTGCCCCTAAATAATTTTCCTCAACTGATATCCGAACCTTTATTTAAGTCACTTTTGGAATGCTAAAACCCTGTTTCTCACCGGTTTAATAAAAGTTGTTTTGGACCCTGTTGTCCCTTGTATTAACCTCGGGGTAATATTCCGTGACATCCCCTCACTAGTCAATTAATATGGGGGATGTTTTTTAAGAGCAGACATTCAGTTGCCTTTATCTGTGTGTTGCTCTCACCTAAAAAGTGTCTCTCCACATCAGTCCCTTTAGGGTAAGTAAACATTTTGGAAGGAAAAACAAAATAGCTGCATATCAGAAACTGTTACCACTGTGGCTCTCCATGGAGTATGACTTTGGAAAACAGTTGTTAATTAATTACTGCTGCAGCTGATGGTGGCTTTAATGTTCGTATTGAGAACCCAAGTAATGATTCCTGATAGAAAAGAACAGATTTTTAAGCACAAGGAATATTTCTCTGTCCTCAAGTCAGTATTTGCAGAGCTGAACAATGCTTGAAGTAGCTTTTATTTTAAAATATTACAGAAGATTGACAGATTTCTGATGATCCATAAAGAAATTTTAAATGTCGAACTGAAATCCTGCTCTGTACCTTCCCCTTCCTCTTCTGTTCTCACTTCATGTTTTCTAGTCATGCAAGAGCATGACACTAGACTTGGAGAGTAGAGGATTCAGAGCTCAAAACTCTCCAAATTTTTGGCAGCTGCAGACTACAGCATGATGCTGCCCGGAAGATTAGGACAAGATGTCTTCAAATTGTGGGGCAGTGAAAAATAAATCATCATCTTCTTTCTCTTTTTTTCTTCTTTTCTTCTTCCCTTCTTCCCTCCTCCTTCTTCCCTCCTCCTTCTTCCCTCCTCCTTCTTCCCTCCTCCTTCTTCCCTCCTTCTTTCCTTCTTCTTTTTTCTTCTCCTCTCCTCCTCTTCCCTTCTTCTTCTTCCCTTCTTCTTCTTCCCTTCTTCTTCTTCCCTTCTTTTTTTTCATTCCTGACTGAGATAGACACCTTCCTTGGTCACTTGTCCAGATCCAAGAAAATTAGCACTGGCCATACCTTCTGTGTGACAGCCCTGTGCTTCCCACCGATAGCAGCATGTCCTTTCCTTTGTAACACTTAAATGTAGGTTTTCCTCAACAATTTAAACAATTCCTCCCCAAAACTATTTAATATTAGGTTACAACATAATGTCACTTACATTCAGAAACTATTTAAAGCTTTTCAAGGGAGCATGTTGAATTTTTAAATAGCTCCTTCGTTAGAGAGAAGCGAGGATGTAAAAAAAGAGATTTTAAAATTTTTTTTTTAATGTACCTGTCACCAGCTGGTAAGTGCTGAGAGTTGTCAGACTTGCAGATCTGAATAAAAGATGAGATTCATCTGACTCCTACCTTGTCATGTCCTCCAGCTCATACATGGGATTGGCAGCACTACCATCCCATAGATTGTCTTGTGTGCCACAGCCAAAATGTTGTAACTGGTCTTCCTATCCCTTGAAAAAGTGGTAAACTGTATTAGTTTTGCTCTACATATGGGGAGCTTGTCTGGGACTGTGTGGGCACTGAGAAGAACCAAAATAAGTTCTTGGCTCCCAAACTTTGCTCAAGGTTTTTTTCTACAATGATGAAGGTGGGAGCTCCATCCTCATGGCCATGTGAGTTGTTGTGAGTGTCTGAAATGTAGATGTGCTCCAAAAGTAGTCAAAAAATATGGGGGAAAAATACATATATTTAAAGATTTGGCTCAATAAATTCCTAAACTGTGTGTTGCTGGAAGCTGGGAGGATGTATTCACAGGGAGGATCTCCCTATTCTTGAACTGCTCTTATATTCTTATTTAAGTTTCCATCCCAGCCTGATGTTAGAGAGAGAATTTTGGGGCTTTTTGTGTAGCCAAAACTGATTATTCAGAGCAGGATGGATCCACCAACTTCCCACGTATCAGGGATCTCTTTTGGGGTTCAGGCTGCTGTGCTCAATGTAATTTTGTGGCCAAACACATATAAATCATAGGTGTAAATGGTAAATGTTGCAGCTTTTGGTGATGGAAGGGTGGGGACCCCAAACTATGTCTGGAGGGGCTGTGCTACATCTTGATTCTCTCCACCAATACTTTTTGTGGTCATTAAACAGCAAAATACATTTGGATTATCTTCACCCATGCTACAGTGGAAGCATGAGTATAATTTCCATCGTCAGATCCCACTAGAGGTCTACATGAGGTTCATGTTATGCTCTGAGTCACCCTGACATCCCTCTGTGCTTCAACAGAATCCTCCTTATGCTGGGTGTAAGATTCTCTGATCCTAAACTATAGTCCAGATTTGTATTTCCTACAGAAATACTAACAGACAGCATGTTCTATATTGAGGAAATCTTAACAAAATATAGAATATGTGCAATCTGTAATGAGTTTTGGACACTACAACGGATGCCAGATCACCTTGTCAAGAATCTATAAAATGGATATGACATTTCTTGACTTTAATACTTAGTGGTTTGACTTTGTTGCACATAATGTTCTCATCAAACAAACAGGAAGCACAGAAGAGGTGAAAATGCTAAAAATTAGATGCAAAATTAGTTGGAAAATGTACTGAGAAGGTAGTAATGAGGAGCTGATGGTGCAAACAGAAGGAGGTGTTTGCTGCAGTCCTTGGTGGGTATGCAAAGCAGAGAAGCCCAGAGGTGTCCCCTGAGTCTGCTGGTGCTAGTGACGTCTTAGCTGGGTTACTCTGGGTTTAGAATCATTTGGGTTGGAAAGGATCTGTAAGATCATCGAGTCCAACTGTTAACCCACCCCTGGTACTAACCCATGTCCCTGAGAACCTCATCTCTGTGTCTGCTCAACCCCTCCAGGGATGGTGACTCCACCATTGCCCTGAGCAGCCTGTTCCAATGCCCGACAGCCCTTTCTGGGAAGAAATTGTTCCCAAGATCCAACCTCAACCTCCCCTGGCGCAACTTGAGGCCATTTCCTCTCGTCCTGTTGCTTGTTCCTTAGTGTAGAGCGAGATAAGGACCAAGCAAAACAAGTCGATTCAATGTGAATCACGCTAAGCCATTTATTACAGAAACAAGTCTCCTTATATACGTAACTATATTCTAATCATGCGTCCACGCTCCAAGCATGGATTCGTTAAATGAGTATCGTGGGCTGTCCGTGCTCTGGAGTCTCACTGATGATACGTCCGATGATTCACGCCACGCCAGGACCCTGGTGATTGAGGAACGCCCCTCTTTCTCACAGCAGACTCTGTTCTCGAAGTGGCCTTGAGATACCTTTGAGCCTGACTAATTCAGCAACAGGTCTTAATCTATCAAAACCCATCCACACTTCCCCCTTTCTTTTCCTGAATTAGTCAGGCCCCTTAAACCGCACGATGCATCATTTTTGAAATATACTGCAACATAGAACACGTGATTAACAACATAATTACAATTACATATAATGCAGTTAAACCTTACTTAATAAGATCAAACAACTACCTGCCTATTCTTAAAACCTTAATTCTACTATGACAACCTTATTAACACACTATTTTAATAGATTCAAAATAACCAGACAAGTTAATAAAATATATTCTCTTAAATTCCTAAAAGATTTATAACTGCGCAGTTTATAGGGTAACATACTTAATATCATCAGCATATACTAATAATTGAATTAATATCTTAAAAGTTATCATCTTAACCTATTTAAAAGATCAATAGCTTAACCTTAATATCCCTTCTAAAACTTTATCAGTTGCTGAACTTAGATTACTATGATAGAGATATCTCATAATTTTACCTTATCTATGCATTGACTGTCTAATCATAATATCACCCTTTTGGATCTCCTGCTGATTGTTCAAAGTGCCATTCTCCACAGAAGGTACACCACCTGCTTGCTAATAGGCTTCTAGACCACCAGGTCTGAGAGCATCTGTAACACTGAATTAGGATCCATGGTTTACATCTGAAACAGTCCTCACAACTTATCTCCCTCCTGTCCATCTGCATCCGTTGAATCTTTGTTGAATCCACTTCAATCCTTGGCCTGTAATGACACAAACATAACCTTTTCCCCAGGTTATCAATTGATGAGGCCTTTTCCATTGATTAGTGATTTGACCATAACTAATGTAGGTTCTTTCTGATTTAGCATGGTTTTGGGTCATACTTGCAAAGTATTTCATCACATACAATGCTTTTGACAATTGGTTTTGTGGTGCTTCCCCTACTTCCCCCTCCCCTTTTTTTTTTTTTTTTTTTTTTTTTTTTTTTTTTTTTTTTTTTTTGTAAAACAAACAAACAAACAAACAAGCAAACAAAAATTCAGAACCAGATATGTGCGTTGGATCTTGACTACGTACTCAGAATCACAAATCAAATTTAGAGGTTCCTCCTTAAAAAGCTCTAAGTAATTTAAAGCTATGCCAAGTTCTGCTAATTGGGTTGAACCTTCAATAATTTTTACAGAATGACGCCAATTGTTATCTCCACACCAAACCACTACAGCTTTATGAGACTTCCCAGAACCATCAACAAAAACTTTGCAAGTATGTAGGATCAGACCAAATACAAGTATGGCCTACGACCTGATGTTAAAGACTTGCAGGTTCTGCAGCAATTTATATTTTACATTTAGGCATGCTAAAAGCTGTGCTGTTAAGAAAACCAACTAGTGCAATTTATAAAGACATAGATTACAAATAAAAAAATCAGAATTAAATCTCACAAATGGTACATATATGACAAAAGGATCATGGCCTATTAAGACTTAAATTCATTCCCTGCATTTTCTTGATCAGAGTGACAATTGGTATATAACAGTCGGTATATCAGTTTGCTAGCAATCTCATCATACTGTTCCACAATGGCCACAGGTTGTTTCTATGTTGTAGCTATAGACAAATCTGCAAATCCAATCGAATGCAGCCAGCCTGTAAGGTTGTCATAAATTCATTCCTCAAAGTTTCTAACTCCATTTTGGCTGTCATATTTATTGTATATTGTTTTCCCTTACCGGATCGAAGTCCTGTTTCAGATCTATCAGTGTAGTATTTGCTTTATCGAAACATTGCCTGTTAATAGTAGTGGAAATACAGCATTTGAAATTTCCTTGGAGATTTCTCACTTGAAGCAAGCAGATCTGCGCCATCCAAGCAGCTTCTTGTAGGCCATGCAACTAAACAGAATTCTCAGAAAACGTTATTTGAGCTTACAATTTACTTAACAAATCCTAACCTAAGAGAGATATAGGACTTTCTGGCAACTAAAGAATTCATGTATTAAAACTTTGTTCCAAATTTGGCATTCCATTGGTCTCAAAAAATGGCCTTTCTTTCGTTCTCTCTCATGACCTCAAAAACTAGCATGGTGAATTTACTAAGAAGTCACTTACAACTAATTACCACAGAATAAGTCTATTAACAAATTTTTGGTTTAGTTTTCCAGTTTCATTAGAACTATGGATCCACTGGTGATGCCTTTAAATTTCACCCTCAGACTCCTTCATGCAGTATCACAGCTCTCTAGCAGTAACATTGCTTGGGGGAGGGGCACGGGAGGAATAAAACTTCCCTCTCGCCCCCATCTGAGATGGCAAGACGTACAGCCCAGCATGAAAACACAGCAGTTCGAACTCCACATGAAACCAATCTGGCTCCACTCCACACCCAAATCAGCACCAGTCTGACCCAGAGAAGCACTGAACACTGTGACCCCCCAAAGCTGACCAGTGTGAAAAGACTGACTTCAGCAAGGAGGTAAAAGTATGAGCTCTTTTTCCCAGGTGTGCCAAAACCTAGGAAACAAGACAGAAGCAAAAACAAACAACACCAACAACCCCTGATACAAAGCCGAAAAACAACACAGTGCCACAACAAAAATGGATGACAACACTTCAGGGAAAAAAAAAAGGGACAGAGCGGGGGGAGTAAAGCCCCCCTTTCTCTGCTTAGCAGCAGGAAAACAGGTTTCTCCATTTTTTTTTCATTCTCTTCTTCCTGCAGTTCAGATATAGCCAAGGTCACGCAGCTGGCTGGTACGAAGTGATACGAAGTGGGAGTCTCTGGGAAACTTCTCAGTTACAATGAGCTGTACACAGGCCTGAGATGTTTTGGTCTTTTGTTTTCCCATTTCATTCCAGCCATAATATACTTTATATGCAATTTCAAGTAGCTCAGAAATAGTTACATTCCTTAGCTCCATTTACCTTCTACAATTTAGAAATGTCAAAAAACAGTATAAACCAGTATAATAAACATAAATCCATTATTCTATTTTCCTAAATCTAAATCAGTTAATACTCTAGCAACTTTTGAATACAACCTCTTCTAAATTCACATCTATCATAGCATTTTAACAATTTAAATGCTTTTCTAACAATATAAGCAATTACTCTAATGTGTAGGGATGCATCCTAAGGGGGAGCAAGGTGGAATTTTAGCAGTGGAACCGGTTCCCATTTTGTAATTATCTCCCCAAACAAGATTCTTTTGGTACCAAATATGAATATGCAAACTAAAATACTGAGCTCAGATATGAAAACCATATACCAAGTTCAAATATGCAGATGGATCACAGTTACACCAATATAAGACAATATCTCAATTTTTTATATTGCACCTTTGGGCCGCTCACTGCTCAGCCAGGTGGAGGTACCTCTGGGTCTCCCTGACAATAAAGGTCAGTTGCGCGCTGAAACCCATCCGCACCCGCCGACCCGGACTGAGCAAGGCCTTCTTTTGTTTTGTTTTGTTTTGTTTTGTTTTGTTTTGTTTTAGTGTCTCATCTAGTGCGCTACAGCTGTTATTCCAAAACCAGGATTCTTTACATGATGTGCATATGGAAAAACCAAATCCAGCACACCGAGATGAGACACAGCCTGTCACAGAGTTGCGCAAGTCTGAATGCTGGAATAAAGCTAGCACGTTAGAGAAAAAAAAATAACAGCTACCACACGCAAAATTTTACGATCACATTCACGCAGTAAAGAACTAAATTACTCATGATCTTCTGAATTATCACAAAATGCACATTTTGAGTCAGCGGATTCTCATGATTTAACAGACTGTGAACTTATTGTACCATATAGCACACACCTACCAAAATTGCAACATACTTAAACAGATACCCACAAAGAAAACAGGTTAATAAGGAAAGCATCTTGCAGACTTTAACAAGTTTTCTGTGACCTGTGTGTTATCAGTTAACTCTCAGCTTGTTGAAGTTCAAAGCACCCCACCTGTAAAACTGTCTGAAATGATTTAATGATCTCTTGTAGGGATTTATTTTGTCCTGATCTTCTGGCCTCAAAAACAACATTAATTGCAACAAGATTCTATTTTCCGGACACTTTTCCCAATCATTTAAGTTATACCGCAGCCACCATTAATTACAATATTTTACAAGATCTTCCTTCCTTACAATTCTGAGTGCTTTCCTAAGTTTTAAAACACCTCCCAATACTGATTTTTTAGGAACACAACTGAAAACAATTATTCCTGACCCCATCTTGCAAGTAAAAACCTTGAGAAGGGGGGAGAGGGAGGAGGAGGAAGGCACAGGGCTGCTTGCAGCGAGAATGGGAAAAGTGGGAGAAGGTTTTACAGCACACTTAAAAACAACTAGTAAAACAATTAACTCACATTCCTGACAAGCTGCTTGATTTTCAGAGAGGCAATACACAGGAGCACATAATATGTACTGGAAAACTTGCAAATAACACATTGATAGCAAACATTAGCATTCTCTACTGCTAATCTCAACACTAGTGCTTCCTTAGCTTCTAAGTTTTCAGCCTGCTTACTGATGGCGTCTTGAAGATGGTCAATAAATTGCATGTAATTCTCATTGGGACCCTGATTAATAGTTGCAAATGATTTGGCACCTCTCTCATAGCTTGATATGCAAGATCTGTTGACTGCCTCAGGATTTCAGAAACTTATCGTGTCTGTAGTTGCGGTGTGTCAATTAGTGTCTCTTCCAGGAGTTGTGGGACACCTGCCCCCCTCGATAAATCCCCATTGTTCTGTCCTAAATGATCTATAGCTGTTACATTTCACATAGTTCTTTTGACAAATTATCTGACTCCAGTTCCTTGGACTGCTTGGTCTCCTTAGGGTCGTGTGATGGTATGGGAGGCCATCCACTCGGTAATTTTCCTCCCCCCGCCCCAGACTGCTGAATCAGTGCCGCCGGCACAACAGAGGATGGAGTGGGGAGGGGGTCAAAAGACACAATCCGGGTAAACTTCACAGTCATTTTTAGGTTTGTTATCAGGCTGCAACGCTGGAAAAATTCTGGCAACGGTAGCCCGCTCAGCCTTAAAGTCTTTTAAGGTGGAAATTTTAAGCTTCCATTTAGTCGCTAGTGATTTAGTTTCTTTATCATCTCCATTGCTGACCCTATTCCATAATTTCTGCCTTTTATCATCCCAAAGTTAACGTTTAAAAGCCTTCTCATTTTCTCCTGGGTAGCCTTTAATTCTATACCGAATTAATAGTCCACATATGTTGCTTTCTTCTTATTTAAGTCCTCTCATAGAGAGAATAGGCAGGAGGAGTTTAACTACGGCTTCTTCCTCAAAGGATTTATTTTGCCCCATAACTTCACTCTTCCCTCCTCCCGCTCCCAGCCGCTCACCCTTTACGGTGACTTCTTCAACAACGCGGAACGACCGTAGGCCTCCGCCCGGTTCTCAGTCCAGCTGATCCGCCTCCGGCTGGGCCGCTCTAGGCTTTTCCCCAACTTCAGTGGTACGCCGATCAGAGTATCACGTTGGGGTCACCAGATGTAGAGCGAGATAAGGACCAAGCAAAACAAGTCGATTCAATGTGAATCACGCTAAGCCATTTATTACAGAAACAAGTCTCCTTATATACGTAACTATATTCTAATCACGCGTCCACGCTCCAAGCATGGATTCGTTAAATGAGTATCGTGGGCTGTCCGTGCTCTGGAGTCTCACTGATGATACGTCCGATGATTCATGCCACGCCAGGAGCCCGGTGATTGAGGAACGCCCCTCTTTCTCACAGCAGACTCTGTTCTCGAAGTGGCCTTGAGATACCTTTGAGCCTGACTAATTCAGCAACAGGTCTTAATCTATCAAAACCCATCCACACCTTAGGAGCAGAGCCTGACCCCCTCTGGCTCCAACCTCCTTTCAGGCAGTTGCAGAGAGTGAGAAGGTCTTCCCTCAGCCTCCTGTTCTCCAGGCTGAACCCCTCAGGTCCCTCAGCTGCTCCCCAGCACACTTGTGCTCCAGCCCCTTCACAGAATCACAGAATGTCCTGAGCTGGAAGGTACCCACAAGGATCATTGAGTCCAACTCCTGTCCCTGCACAGGACAACCCTACCGTTCACACCCTGTGTCTGAGGATGTTGTCTAGTCTCTCCTTGAACACTGTCAGGCTTGGGGCCGTGACACGTCCCTGGGGAGCCTTTTCCAGTGCTCCAGCACCCTCTGGGTGAAGAACCTTTTCCTCATGTCCAACCTGACCCTCCCTTGGCACATCTTTTTGCCATTCCCTCAGGTTCTGTCACTGGTCACCAGAGAGAAGAGCTCAGCCCTGCCCCTCCTGCTCCCCCTGTGAGAAAGCTGCAGCTGCCATGAGCTCTCCCCTCAGTTTCCCCTTCTCCAGGCTGAACAAAAAAAGTGACTTTAGCTGCTCCTCCTACAGCTTCCCCTCCAAACCCTTCACCAACTTCGTAGCCTCTTCTGGACACTCTCTAGTAGCTTTATATCCTTTTTATTCTGTGGTGTCCAGAACTTCACACAGTGCTCCAGCACCTCAAGGGCTTTTATGGAGTGAAGGGCCCAAAACTGGCCCCAGGATTCAAGGTTTGGCCTCCCCAGTGCCCAGTCCAGGGGACAGTCACTGCCCTGGGCCTGCTGGCCACACCAGTGCTGGTACAAGCCAGGATGCTGGTGGCCTTTTTGGCCACCTGGACATATGCTGGTTCATGTTCAGCCAGCAGCATGGAAGAAATTCTAGGGAGAAACAAGAGCTGTAGGAAACGAGACCTCTGAGGACAAATAGAATAGGTGCTGATCAGCCAAGGCCAAAGGTGATGTGATATTATTCAAATAAAACGCTGCTGTGAGGGAAAGGAAATAACCTTTTTCACATACTTGTGGATTCACAGGTTGTAAGCAAAGACTTTCTGATGTTAATAACAATGAATTGCTGTGGTAGGTTTTCAGGGACTCGAAGATCTCTGGAGAGCAGACGTTTGGCAGGATGACACGGGGGCAGGAGACCGAGCAGAACATCTCTGTAGGTCTCCAGGAATATGGAGACGGTTCTGCAACTCCACCAGCTGCCCAGACCAGTGACAATTGCCCAGGTTAACTGTGGGATAAACTTCATCACAGTAATTAAGGAACTCGGTCTCAGGATTTGAAGCATTCAGGTTACTCTGGTGATAACACGTAAGCTCTGTGGGCTTCAATGTTGAGGCAAAAAATAGGTAAATGTTTAAGGGACATCATTGTATAGAACACACTTTTATTGAAAACTACTTATCTACCTCTGGGATTTTATAAATAAGCTAAAAATCACCATTGCCAGCTGATTGGCAGCATATGGGAACAGTTAATGCTCTACAGAAGAAACTGAAATCAAAATACCTTCTGTTTCCTATTAATTTACTTTTCATTTTACTAAGTCATCTTAATAGGATATCATGCATCTCATTTAGCTAAATGGGATATTCCTCTGGATGGGGAACAGAGAGGAATGCTGTGGTTCCTGTCATTCATCCCAGAGAAATGGTCCAGCTGTGACCCATCTATATGTCTCTGTTCCAGAGGTGGTCTCTAATTTGGTCAGCAACCTCAGATGTGTCAGGAATTCGGTGACGACTTTTCGCTTGTAATTCCGAAAGACAGGTTTGTTTCACGGCCATCATGAGAACTCAACTTGGCTCTTCATGACTTTCACATTTCCTGGTGATAGATGTCGTGCAGTTGAACAGGCTTAACTAGGAGCTGCGAGAAGTTTGTTTGCAAAATAATCTGATAGAAATCAGGAGGTCAGGAGCAATGGTTTAGTGGTGCAAAGGATCCGATTGATGCAGTTTCCTACTAGGAATTTAATTCTCCGAAGATGTTGCCCTGCT
Source organism: Nesoenas mayeri (assembly GCF_963082525.1). Taxonomy (NCBI): domain Eukaryota; kingdom Metazoa; phylum Chordata; class Aves; order Columbiformes; family Columbidae; genus Nesoenas; species Nesoenas mayeri. Next base: position 15,981,088 of record NC_137553.1, read on the forward strand.
TGATTTTAAAATTAGTTGAGTTGGCTTGAGTCTGGCATAACAACTTCTGTTTCAGGACTTGCAGTGAACATGAGAACTGATCTGTCATGGTTTTTTTTTTAGAAAAACTTTGATCCTGCTAATTACGAGGGCCTGGATAAATACTTTAAGTGATTTTTTTTTTCTCCTCACTCCTACCCACTTTCTTTGCTAGAAGTGGGAAGATGAGAAGAGCCGAATACCTTGAAAAAGTTCACGTGTCTTTGAACACGTTGCTCCTCATTTCATGGCAAATCTGAAAAACTTCAGCACTTAAATTTGCCGCTAAACCTTTTGTGTTTCTCCTGCTTTTGAATCACCTGGAGCCATTTCGTCTCTTCTAAAATCAGCCTCACTTCTGCTCCAGATCAGAGGGTTTGACAATCAGCTCCTGAACATAGCTGTAATTTATATTTTCCTCAGGAAGCTACTTAGCTGAAGTGCTAATCCTGCAGTACTTTACGATAAGAGGTTTGTTTTCTCCTTTTCTTCTCCTTTTCAGTGTGTCGTCAATACAGCATCTTCCTCTCCTAATAGTGAACACGTCTGGAAACATAAAAATAACCAATGTCAACATGTGCATCGTTCACTTTTCATCCTTTAAAAAAAAATTTAAAAATCAGAACTTTTTCATTTCGTGCCAAGTCTTTTGTGTTTTGTTTTTTTTTTTTTTCTCTTTTGCCAACTTAACCTTGACCGTTGCGGGCAGAGGAGGCAGAAGTGAATCATACTGTTATTTTTATCTGGAGGAGAAAACAAGGAGCTGAAGTGTTAGTTATGGCTGTGGATGGGCTGGGGCATCGCACTGAAAGAACCCAAGTGGAGAAAACATCTTGTCCTTGATAGCTCTGCTGCTATAATAGATAGAAATATTTATTTACTTCACTCTTTCAGCCCGATTGAAAACAACAGATGGGTGAAATAATAGACATCGTGGTTAGTCCCTCATCATCTTAAAAAAAAAAAAATATCTCCCAAAACGTCTTTTTAAAATCATTCTAGTTTTCTTGTAGCAATTTTAATATCTGGAAATATTTTGTAAATTTATTGTTTAGAAAACAAAAGGGCAAAAGATGAGTCTTCGGGAGGAAAATTGACCTCTTAAATGGAAAAGCTTTCTGAAAAGTGCTTTTGGAAATCACTGTAGGAAACATGTTTTGTTTAGAGATCTTGAGTATATGAATGGTGTAGTAATATATTACTTATATTAATTAATATATTAATACAAAGCCTAGATATCCCTGAGCTGGTGACCAAACCCATCGCGTGGTTGGGATGCTCACGCAACCAGAATTCAGCTCTTTGCACAAGGCAAGGCGCTGGAGATCCACCGTTCCATCTCAATGCTGACAAGATATTCCTAATGAGGGGCTGTTTAAGCCAAGATTAAACGTGCCTTTTAATCCCTGTTAATATGGGAGCCAGACTGGAGAGAGTGAGCTTTTTAAAACAGGTTATTTTCCTTGGATGGAGAGGGTCTTTTGGCTCAAAGCATGACTTGGATATGAGTAATTCGCAGCAACTCATTAAGTTTCTTCTTCTTGTTAAGCTATTCTTCTTTCTAAGTAGTCTTTGTGGTTATTTTCTGTTTTCTTAGACCTGTTGCCCAAATAATTAATGAGAAAAATAATTTTCAGAATATAAAAAATGGACACCATCTCTCAGTCTGGTTTGTTCGCCCTGAGATTCGCTCTTTTCTATACATTAGCATGCTCAGCGTTGGGTTTTAAAGCATGTGCAAAAATTTGAAACTCATTTAATATTATCCACTCAGTTCACCTTTTCTGGTTCGTTTTCTTTTTAAGTGGACAAGGACTTGAAATCTGTTCATTTTCATGATTATTTTAAATGTAGTTCTGTTACTTATGTGTGGAGGATAATTAAAGCTCTTTCAAAGGGCTACTCTGCCTTAATATTTTGTTAAGCTTTCATTTACATCTTTTATATTTAGGCAGATAATTATGTAAAGTGTTAAACCTGCTACAGAGAAGATGGGAGCTTGGGCAGTTGGGATGTAACTCAAGATGCTTTTTTTGGTTTTTTATTAATATAACTCTTCTGTGTATATATATATCTTCCTCTCTATAGCTCATTTATTTTATATTATTTTATTTTTTAAATTTCATTGGTGTACCCACTGGCTATCTGAATTTCTCATTGGGATACTGTGCTTATCAGGGTTAGAAAGGGAATTATTCCAATTCTATATTATCTGAAGTAGTAAGACAAATAATGCTTAGAGATAAGTCTTGTTATTTAAGTTTATATTTTTCATTTCAGTCTTGAACTGCGTATCAAAAATAGCCAGAGTTCTGTGAAATGCCAACATAGCCTGAAAATATTGGAAGCCTATCGCACTCTTATTCTTTGTGAAATATAACTCAACCAAGATTAGTGCTTTTACTACAAAAACACAAGCGTTTTTAAGAAACATGTTAAGATTAGAAGCTTTGACTTTCCAAAATAGGAAACACCAGAATTCAGGTAGTATTTGTGAGATTCATTCAGGTTTTTTTATGCAGATGCGTTCATTATGATGGTATTTTATACTTTTGATTAAAAGCTGAATATGAAATTTTGCTTTTGTTGTGGTGGAGTGGAACTCAAGCTGCTGACGGGGTGATGGATTCTCTGCAGGAGCTGCCCTGGGCGAGGGTGGGTTTCACAGCGATTTCTAACAACACAGGAGTGTTGAAATGCAGGAAAATGTTTTTTTTTTTCTTTTGAAGTTTGCAGGCAACTTTGTCATTTATCTACGAGCTGCATCTCCTCTACTAGCAATTTGTCCCAGACTCTGCCAAAACTGTGTCATCCTCACTCCGAGGTCCTCACATTCTTTGCATGAGCCATTTCTTCCCATTTTCCTCAGTAATTTCTGGTTCCTATGAACTCAGCACATCTTCCTCCTCCTGTTTTGTGTTGTGTTTTGGTTTGGGTTTTTTTGGGTTGTTTTTTTTTTTTTCAAGGATCAGAAATCGCAGCGGATCCTTATCTGTAAGAATATAAAACCTACCTGCACCATCTGCCAGAGGTAGTGAAATTCTCCCCTCTATTCAAGTCTGGAGATAATTGTAATGACAGTACAGAAGGTTAAACATTATTTTTTTCTTGATTGATTTTCACATTTCTGTTATTTAAGACAAAACACACACACACAAAGGCAAAACTCAACAACAATCCCAAAAAACAATGTCTAGCAAGCGCCATCTGTCTCTATCTTGCTTGGTGCTTTGGTTTCTAGAGAAAATTGTTTTCCTATCCAGCAAATCGACCTGCTCAAAACAAGGGCTGGGTTTTCAGGGATGGCAAGAGAGGAACAACCAATTTGAATCCCAAAGTCATCAAGCCATCAGTTATCTTTGTTTTATGAGCTGTGAGGCATAATTAGGATAATGGTTTTGGGCTCCAGTTGTGTCTCACCACAGAACAAAGAGAGCTCAGCAGAGATTTTTGTCGTATAATACACTTTTCCTCAATTCTACTTGGGAGAATTAACAAAGATTACTCGATGTGCTGGAGATTGGAATTCAGATAAAAGTGGGCATTAGTGGTTTTTCAGAAGAGAGGTGTCCGAAGCCTATCAGATGTCAGAGAACCTCCCAGTCGCATAAGCCTACGAGATGTCGGAGAACCTACTGGTAGCATGAGCCTATGAGATGTTGGAGCACCTATCAGTAGCATGAGCCTACAAGATGTTGGAGAACCTACCAGTATCATGAGCCTACAAGATGTCGGAGAACCTACCAGTAGCATGAGCTCACGAGATGTTAGAGAACCTCCTAGTAGCATGAGCAAAATCTGTGCGTAGCCTCAGCAAGGAGTAGTCAGGTGCTCATGTGTAGACAGGTTGTACCAAGTAGCTCTGACCATCTTTTGGTACCCTCAAAGGACTCTAAGTAGGTGTTGAAACTTTGCCTCATACACTTCTTGAGTTGTTTTGAGTTTCAGATCCTCTGCATGACTGATGAATTCTTCTGGGATACGGGATGGAGTTTGCAAAGTGTGTCCTTTTGGGATGAAAGGAGCTTTAGAAATGGAGGATTTCTGATGTCCCACATGGAGAACTGCCAGTGGGATGTCTGCTTCTGCTGCAACCTGCTGAGCTTGGAGAGGGATCAAAGTTAAAGCCTGACCTAACTGTGTTCTAGTAATAAGGACCAGGTGGAGCACAGAAAAGGGGGTGGGGAGGGAAATGTCGTGAAAATCAACTTGGCCTCACCAAGGAGATCCATGGAGGACGAAAACATCAAGAGGGAACGTACAAATCCTTGGGCCTGGAATTTGTGATGGGGAAGGTACATTGGGGACATCGAGTGCTTAATTTGGGGACAAGATAAGCTTTGTGACCTTTGGATGCTCCAAAACCCCCAGGCAAGTCACACAGACTCTCGTAGCTGTATTGAGATATTTAATAGTTGTCTTAAAGCCTCTGTCCAGAAATCACTGGAACTAGAAGGGTTTTACCTTAATGCTTGAAAATTAAAGTAAATTTCTAGCCCAAACTGTAAGACTGGAAGGCATCAAAAATCCTGACATGCAGAAGTACTGACAGATAGAAATAAAAGCATGTTAGTGCGCAGTACTTGAAAATGTAAATTTATTAATTCAGCTGTGTGTGTTAAATTGTAAAATCATCTGTTGCGGTTGAGACGGACAAACGACACAGACCAAGTTCTTCCAGGATGAAAGTAGTAGATGCCATTTATTGCCACAAGTGCATTTTTATACAGTTTTACCAACTCATGTGTCTCTTCACTATTGGTTACAAAATACAGCAGTAACATCTCATTGGCTATTTTTGCTATCATCAATGTTACTCTTTTACTCCCTTCTCTCTCACAGGTACATCCTTAACATCTCCAGATACTCCTTTACTCCCATCTTTCTCATGGGTAGGCCTTAATATCTTCAAGGCTAATTTCTGTTCCTATGCCCTCCGTCAGGGAATCCACAGACCCACCATACTCCCACAATTCCCCCTTTTTGTATTTGTGCTAGAAAAATTGCCTGCCCGCTGCAGGGCCCTTTGCAGCAGAGAAATCATGCATGACAACATTAGTAACACAATCACAGCAATCAAGACAATCAGTCCTGTTTTCACTACTGATAACAACAACCCTGAAAGCCCCCAACCACTAAGCAATTTATTTAACGAATCCCATCAAAATCTTCATACCCATGTCCTTGAGCTAATAACAAAAAGTCTATTGCAGCTCTATTCTGCAGTATAGCATGTCTTACAGAATCTACATCTAACAAAAGTCCACTTAAAGCCTTAGAAGTTCTGTTGGTTTGCTTAACTAGCCAGCATCCTAACTTTTCTAAAGTATTTAAAGCTTTAGCTGTGCCAACACCAGATACAAGAGATCCTAAAACCCTTAACCCTGATCCCCAAAAATCTACATTGTCATCACATTTTGACTCATATACATGCAAAAAGTGTTTTTCCCATCTTGCTCTTCTGTGATCTATTATCATAGATACATTGGGCGTTAAGAGAGTTAATAGTCCCAAAATACACAGTCCTCCAACAGCATTAGAAGGAATTCCTGGTCAGGCTCTGTCTCCACAGATCAAGAATACACCATGCAGGAGGTTTCGGGGTCACTGTCCCACATTATCAACGACACCACCTGGATTCTTCTGCGAGGCATTACACCATCGAATTTCATTCCTATAGTCACCAAGGGTAGCATTAACATTTTGCAGTTTTATCCATTCATGTTCTTGTATATTGTTCCGACACTTTTCACAAACCAGATTGATACAAGCGTCCATGGGCATACATGCCAGCAGTTCCAGTTCCTGTGGTTCAATATCTGCTTCCAAGAAGCAATTAATCCAAAGTGCCATGTTGGCATTATTACAGTTCATTTCAATGCCTCTGCACCTACCACTATTTTGAAACAGTTGTGTGATGCTGCTGTAGTCATCAAGGGGGATGCCAACCAAGCGTGTGGAATGGGTTTTCCAGAGATGCCATAGCTACGTGTATGGAGTACTGGTCAGTCATGTTGGCTAAAGTACTCCACATGTTAGTCTTTGTCTGTGCAGGCATCCAAAATGCAGGAGCTGCAGCAATCATTGTCAGGAAGATAACACAGGTTTCATATTTTGTGCCAGCAACCATTGCAGCTCTTGATCTGTAAAGACACAAGCATAGCCTCTCCTCCAGGTTATCAGTTGATGTGGCCTTTTCCATTGACCATTAACTAGTGATTTGGCCATAACTAATGTAGGTTCTTTCTGATTTAGCATGTTTTTGGGTCATACTTGCACAGTGTTTCATCACAGGGCAAATTTGGGCTGCACCACTTAGATATAAGTGATTCATCACATACAATGTTTTTGACAACAGGTTTTGTGGTATTTTCCCTACTTCTCCCCCCTTTTTGTTTAAAAAAAAAATACAGTTCACAATCATACAATACCAAGTTCACATCCATCATAGCATTTAGGACTTGTTTTGTTTCTGTTTTTTTTTGTTGGTGGTGATTTTCTTTGTTTTTTTGATATTTTTGTGTGTGTATGTGTGCATGTGTGTTTTGTTTGTTTGGTTGGTTTGTTGGTTTTTTTTCAATGCGAATCAGAGTTTAACAATTTAATTTCTTTTCTGGTCTCAAAATTAGGAAAATAACTTACAGTACCATACTTAACCCAATTATTTCCAAAGTTCTGCAGAACAACATTAATTGCAGTACAGCACTAAAACTCAGAATTCCACATTTAAGCCACATTCCAGGACAGTATTGTTTCAAGTTTTCTTTTATCAGAATATTTCACCAAAAGTTACTCTGATGTGTAAGGATGCATCCTAAGGGAGAGCAAGGAGGTATTTTGGCAGCGGAACCGGTTCCCATTTTGTAATTATCTCCCCAAACAAAATTATTTTGGTACCAAATGTATATATATGCAAACGAATATACTGAGCTCCGATATGAAAACCAAATACCAAGTTCAAATATGCAGATAGATAACAGTTACACTTATTCAAGACAGTATCTCGATTTTTGCATTGCACCTTTGAACTGCTTACTGCTCAGCCAGGTGGAGGCAGCTCTGGATCTCCCTGACAAAACAGGTCAGTGCGTGTTGGAGCCCAATCGGCACCTGCCCCCCCGCCGTCGCAGCAAGCTGAACTGGGCAAGGCTTTTATTAGTGTCTCATCTGGCGTGTTACGAATGTTATCCCAAAACCAGGATTCTTTACCTACTATGCATACAAAAGAGCCAAGTTTAGTACACCAAGATGAGACACAGCCTATCTCAGAGTTGCGCAAGTCTGAATGCCGGAATAAAGCTAGCATGTGTCGAGGGTTAAGATTGCGGGGTGACAAAAAAACCCTGGCAGATGTATTGTTAACCTCCTCTCCCCCCCCACTTCTCCCTTTTTACCCCTCCCTCTCCCCGCTTCCCACTCAGGACAGGCGATCAGGAGGGAAAGAAAGACAGAGAGAAAAGAGCTGGAAAAATTAACAATGTTTTACTAATGCTACTAGTAAGAATAGAGAAAATAATACAAAATATACAAAATCAATCTTGAAAGTCTCAGCAACCGCAGAGCCAGCACCCAAAGTCCTGGATTGGACTCTGCAGCCAACCAGAGCTGGATTTAGGCTGTCACTAGGCCTCAGTTCGCAGGGATGACTAGCAAGGTCCTCTCCTAATGTTGGCCATAAGCAGAAGGGAAAAAGCAAAGGCAAAAGGGAAAAGGGACGAGATTCTCGTGATCTCCCACTTTTATATGAAGTATTCACGTGAATGGAATGTTATACACAGTTGGTCAGTTTCTTGGTCACTTGTTTCTCGTCGCCCCTCTCGCGAGATGTCCATCCATGCTTATCAATAAGTTTGCATTCCTTTGCTAGGTTTACCAAAACATGTGTCTGGTTCTCCAGGAAAATGCAGTTAATATGAAGGCTTTAGCTACAGGCAAATTCACTAAAAGAGAAACTTGTTTTTAACAAAACCAGGACATTCCACCCCTTATAATATGCCATTCACTGAATACTTAAACCTTATCAAAACAATCTATCAACACAATCTAATTAATCACTACTACTATATATATATATATACATATATACTTATATCCACAGGAGTAATTATTCTTAATCAGTGGACCATCCTTCGAAAAAATCATTAAGTTCATTTTGTCACAACAGTCTCCCAGGGCAGGAAAAACGGTACAAGTACATCTCATGACCACTGTTTGTGGGTTAAAGACATCAACTTCGAAGAAGTTAGCTCTGGTTTCATCATCACTGTTTTGATCTGGAAGACACTTATTAAACACTGTTAGCATGGCAATTCACATCATGCAGTTCAGTATTGAATATTTTCACTTAAACTCAAATCCCCTTGAGGTACACACCAAACTTCTCCATCCTTAAGCATCATCCATCAGGTGCTGCCAGGTCCCTGGGCAAAAACAATCCCATGAATGGCCTTGCCTTTGCCTGAGGCAGGAGTAACCCAGACTGCCTTTCCTAACATATTTTTCATGTGTACTACAGGGACTTTATCTCCTTCTACAGTCCATAGAATTTCTGATTGGGCAGGCCCGGCTCGATTGGTTGATCCCCTGGTGTTGACCAACCAAGTGGCTTTTACTAAATGTGAATCCCAGTTTTTAAAGGTTCCACCACCAAGTGCCCTTAGTGCAGTTTTTAGCAAACCATTGTACCTTTCAATTTTCCCAGTGGCTGGTGCAGGATATGGAATATGATATACCTACTCAATACCATGTTCTTTGGCCCAATTGTCTATAATACTGTTTTTGAAATGAGTACCATTGTCTGATTCAATTCTTTCTGGCGTATCGTGTTGCCAAAGGACTTGCTTTTCAAGGCCCAGGACAGTATTTCGGGCTGTAGCATGAGGTATGGCATATGTTTCCAACCATCCAGTGGTTGCTTCCACCATTGTAAGTAGGTAACGCTTACCTTGACGTGTTTGTGGAAGTGTAATATAATCAATCTGCCAAGCTTCTCCATACTTATACTTTAACCATCGCCCCCCATACCATACAGGCTTTAACCGTTTCGCTTGTTTGATTTCGGCACAAGTTTCACATTCATGAATAACCTGTGAAATAGTGTCCATAGTTAAATCCACCCCTCCATCATGAGCCGATTTATATGTTGCATCTCTACCTTGATGCCCTGAAGCATCATGGGCCCACCGAGCTAGGAAAAGTTCACCCTTATGTTGCCAGTCCAAGTCCACCTCAGCTACTTGAATCTTAGCAGATTGATCTGCTTGTTGGTTGTTTAGATGTTCCTCGGTGGCTCGACTTTTAGGCACATGAGCATCTACATGACGAACTTTCACAGGCAGGCTCTCTAGCCGAGCAGCAATGTCTTGCCACAGTGTGGCAGCCCAAATGGGTTTACCTCTGCGCTGCCAGTTGCTTTTCTTCCATTGCTGTAGCCACCCCCACAAGGCATTTGCTACCATCCATGAGTCAGTATAGAGATAAAGTATTGGCCACTTCTCTCGTTCAGCAATGTCCAAAGCCAGTTGGATGGCTTTCACTTCTGCAAACTGACTAGATTCACCTTGTCCTTCAGTGGCTTCTGTAACTTGTCATGTGGGACTCCACACAGCAGCTTTCCACCTTCGATGTTTTCCTACAAGACGACAGGATCCATCTGTGAACAGTGCATACTGCTTATCAGTCTCTGAAAGCGTATTATACGGTGGTGCTTCTTCAGCACGTTTTACTTCCTCCTCATCTGGAGACATCCCAAAGTCTTTGCTTTCTGGCCAGTCTGTAATCACTTCTAAGATCCCTGGGCGATTGGGATTTCCAATTCGAGCTCGTTGCGTGATCAATGCAATCCATTTACTCCACGTAACTTTGGTCGCATGATGTGGAGAGGGAACCGTCCCTTTGAACATCCAGCTCAGCACCGGCAGTCGTGGTGCTAGGAGGAGCTGTGCTTCAGTACCGATCACTTCTGAAGCAGCTCAAACTCCTTCATACACTGCTAGTATCTCTTTTTCAGTTGGAGTATAGTTGGCCTCAGATCCTTTCTATCCTCGACTCCAAAAACCTAAGGGTCGACCTCGGGTTTCTCCTGGTGCTTTCTGCCAGAGGCTCCAGGTAAGTCCATTATCTCCGGCTGCGGTGTAGAGCACATTTTTAACATCTAGTCCAGTCCGAACTGGTCCAAGGGCCACCGCATGAGTTATCTCACGCTTAATTTGTTCAAAGGCTTGTCGTTGTTCAGGGCCCCACTCAAATTGGTTCTTTTTACGAGTCACTCGATAGAGAGGGCTCACAATCTGGCTGTAGTCAAGAATATGCATTCTCCAAAAACCTACAACGCCCAGGAAAGTCTGTGTCTCCTTTTTATTAGTAGGTGGAGACATTGCTGCAATTTTGTTGATCACATCCATTGGGACCTGACGACGGCCATCTTGCCATTTTATTCCTAAAAACTGGATCTCTCGTGCCGGTCCCTTGACCTTGCTTCGTTTTATGGCAAAACCAGCATCCAAAAGAATCTGAATTATTCTCTCACCTTTCTCGAAGACCTCTTTCGCTGTATCGCCCCATATAATGATGTCATCAATATATTGCAAGTGTTCGGGAGCTTTACCTTGCTCCAGCGTGGTCTGGATCAGTCCATGGCAGACGGTAGGACTGTGTTTCCACCCCTGGAGCAAGCGATTCCATGTATACTGGATGCCTCTCCAGGTGAAAGCAAACTGCGGCCTGCACTCTGCTGCTACAGGAATAGAGAAAAATGCATTAGCAATGTCAATTGTAGCATACCACTTAGCTGCCTTTGACTCCAGTTCAAATTGCAGTTCTAGCATGTCAGGCACAGCAGCACTCAGTGGTGGTGTAACTTCATTCAGGCCACGATAGACTACAGTTAGTCTCCACTCGTCACTAGACTTACGCACTGGCCAGATTGGGCTGTTAAAAGGGGAGCGAGTCTTACTAATTACACCCTGGCTTTCCAATTGACGGATCAACTTCTGGATAGGAATCAAAGAGTCTCGGTTGGTGCGATATTGCCGGCAATGCACCGTCGTGGTAGCAATTGGCACCTGCTGATCGTCAACCATCAGCAGTCTCACAACAGAAGGGTCATCTGAAAGACCAGGCAAATCAGACAGCTGTTCAATTTTCTCAGTGTCCACAGCTGCTATACCAAATGCCCACCTATACCCTTTTGGGTCCTTAAAATATCCTCTCTTGAGGTAGTCTATGCCAAGGATGCATGGAGAATCTGGACCAGTCACAACGGGATGCTTTTGTCAGTTTTTTCCAGTTAGGCTCATTTCAGCCTCTAAAACAGTCAGTTCCTGGGATCCCCCAGTCACTCCAACAATATTGATGGATTGCGTTCCTTTATAATTAGAAGGAATTATTGTGCACTGTGCACCAGTGTCCACTAAAGCTTTGTACTCCTGGGGGTGTGTTGTACCAGGCCATCGTATTTGTACAGTCCAATAAACTCTGTTATCCCTTTCCTCCACCTGGTTGGAGGCAGGGCACCTCTAATTTCTGTTTTGCACAGTCTCTGGGTGTGAATTAGAGGTTCCTTCAAGAGCATCAGAATCTCTTCTGCTCCTTTTGTAAATTGGAGCAGCCACCTTCCTAGGAGTTTTTCCTTTTATCTCACGTACTCGTTCTTGAAGTTCTGAGGTAGGTCTCCCATGCCACTTATTCATGTTTTCTCCTTGCTCATGTAGGAAGAACCACAGTGAACCTCTTTTTGTGGGCTACCTCTGTCCTCTCTCTTGAGATTGGAAACACCTTCTCCTAATAGCTGAAACATAGGTTTGTGCAGGTCGTGAATGGTATGCGTCTTCTCTGAGTTCTTTGATTTCTTGCAACAGCTTTTCAAACCGGTCATCAGATTTTTCACACAGTTTCTCCACAGCAGAGACACAAGCCCGTAGAGAACCAGCAAGGCTGTCCTCAAAGTTCCGGAGCTGCTCAATCACTTCAGTAATATTTTGTACACCTCTAGCTGACCAGACCATTCCTGCCAATGACTTAGCATATGCAGGCGGTGCACTTTGTACAAATCTGCGCCACAGAGGTCGTGTACAATTGATTCTATCTGGGTCTGTCCCCTCTTGGCTGTTTGGTCCAAAACAGATGATCTCTCGCACAGCTAATTCTCTCAGGAACTGAATACCTCTCTCCATAGTATTCCATTTCCCTAACTTGGATATACAATCTTCCTTGTAGGGAAATCTTACTTTCATAGCTGCCAGGAGTCGGGTCCAGAGAGTAGTGGCATTAGACTCTCTTGAAATTGCCCTATCAATGGTGGAATCTTTTGACAGAGATCCCAGCTGCCTGGCTTCACCACCTTCCAATTCAATTGTTTCTGCCCCATTGTCCCAGCATCGGAGCAATCAGGTTAAAATATTCTCGCCTTCACGACGACTGAAGTCTTTTCGCAGATCTCTCACCTCACCTGGAGGAAAGGACCGAGTGGTGGTCACTTCATCTCCTCCCTGTCCTGATGATGCCCCTTGGGTTGATGTTGGCCCTGTGCCATCATCTGCTGCACGAGTAGTCTTTCTAGTGACTTTCTTACAACCGGCAACTGATGCTGATATGGGTTCACCATCATTTGATTCATGTCCAGAGTCTGAATGACTGTCACAGTGATTGCTGTGGTTACAGCAGCAACAGTGACCAGTGTGTGAAGAAGGGGGGCTGCTTTGTTAGCCTTTGAGGCTGGAGAAGTAATGTTATCTGCAGCGACCTTGGCAGAGGAACTCTGCGGAGGAGCCTGCGAAGCCGCCGTTGTGGGGGGCAGTGGCTGCAGCGGCAGCTTTCGCTGTTTTGCTCTTTCTCAAGCGGCTCGGAGTGCTTTTTGCTAAAGCTTCCGAAGACACACCACAAATCTCAGGACAAAAAAGAGACGCAAACCTTCTGTTGAACCCCATTTCTCTTAACAGTAACAGAAACTGACACACATTTAGCAAAACAGATAACACCATCACAGTTCTATCAAAACTCCAAGGATATTCAAAGCTCTCTAAAACATTTGCGAACTGTCCTAGCGAAAAAACGAAAGTATTGTTAGTCAGCCTTTCTAAAGATTCGCTTGACCAATTAGCAAACACAGAGCTGTACTGCTCTTTAATCTCTCCTGGAGGTTTTTCAAGGTAAAGCAGAAGTGAGTAGAAATTCATTAGCGGCTGCAGTATAATGAAATAAACCAGTGATGAACCACACAGCATCATCAGAACCATTGTCCAGTTTCTTGTTCTTATATAATGAATACTTCGATTTAAAAAGAAACTCCAACACAGATATGGAATCAGTGAGCACAATATAGAAAATAACTGATACAACTTATGCCATAACATCTTTAAATCAATGTAATTCACTTTGCCTTAATAAAACTAAATAATATCCAAAGCAAACAGACGTGCGAGTATCACAACTGTATGAGCTGGCACCATGCCAAGAAAATTGAAAGGTACGTCAGAGCAGTAGAAAAGCCAAAAATCTTCAACTTTACCCCTTTCTCTTGGCCCCACATTGTGCGCCAGTTATCTGTCGAGGGTTAAGATTGCGGGGTGACAATAAAACCCTGGCATATGTATTGTTAGCCCCCTCTCCCCCCCACACTTCCCCCTTTTTACCCCTCCCTTTCCCCCCTTCCCACTCAGGACAGGCAATCAGGAGGGAAAGAAGGACAGAGAGAAGAGAGTTGTAAAAATTAACAATGTTTTACTAATGCTACTAATAAGAATAGAGAAAATAATACAAAATATACAAAACCAATCTTGAAAGTCTCAGCAACTGCAGAGCCGGCACCCAAAGTCCTGGATTAGAGTCTACAGCCAACCAGAGCTGGATTCAGTCTGTCACTAGGCCTCAGTTCGCAGGGACGACTAGCAAGATCCTCTCCTGATGTCGGCCATAAGCAGAAGGGAAAAAGCAAAGGCAAAAGGGAAAAGGGACGAGATTCTCGTGATCTCCCACTTTTATATGAAGTATTCACGTGAATGAAATGTTATACACAGTTGGTCAGTTTCTTGGTCACTTGTTTCTCGTCGCCCCTCTCACGAGATGTCCATTCATGCTTACCAATAAGTTTGCATTCCATTGCTAGGTTTACCAAAACATGTGTCTGGTTCTCCAGGAAAATGCAGTTAATATGAAGGCTTTAGCTGACAGGCAAATTCACTAAAAGAGAAACTTGTTTTTAACAAAACCAGGACAGCATGCTAGAAAGAAAAATAACAGCTACTACACACAGAATTTTACCATCACATTCACGCAGTAAAGAACTAAATTACTCATGATCTTCTGTATTATCACAAAACACATATTTTGAGTCCATGGATTCTCATTATTTAACAGTCTGTGAACTCACCGTACCACACAACGAAGACCTACTAAAACTGCAACATGCTTAAACAGATACCCACAAAGAAAACAGGTTAACGAGGAAAGCATTCTGCAGACTTCAGCAAATTTACTGTGACCTGTGTGTTATCAGTTAATTCTCCCTCAGCTTGTTTAAGTTCAAACTGTTCCAGCTGTAAAACTGTCTATAATGATTTAATGATCTCTTGTAGAGTTTTATTTTGTCCTGCTCTTCTTGCCTTAAAAACAACATTAATTGCAACAAAGTATACTTCAAGGTTCTATCCTCCAGCCATTTTTCCCATTCATCTAACTTACACAGCAGCCACCATTAATTACAATATTTCACAAGATCTTCCTTCCTCATATTTCCAAGTGCTTTCCTATGTTTTAAAACACCTCCCAATACTGATTTCTTAGGAACACGACTGAAAACAGTTGTTTCCAACCCCATCTCGTAAGTAAAAACCATGAGAAGAGGGAGGGAGGGGAGGAAGCACAGGGCTGCTTGCAGCACGAGTGGGAAAAGTGGGGAGAAGGTTTTACGGCGTACTTATACCACAAAGAAACAATTCTAACAACAACCAGTAAAACAGTTAACTCACATTCCTGACAAGCTGCTTGTTTTTCAGACAGGCAATACACAGAAGCACGTAATATGTACTGTAAAACTCGCAGATAACACGTTGATAGCAAACATTAGCATTCTCTACTGCTAATTTCAACACCACTTCTTCCTTAGCTTCTAAGTTTTCAACCTGCTTATTAATGGCCTCTTGAAGATGGTCAATAAATTGCATGTAATTCTCATTGGGACCCTTATTAATAGTCATAAATGATGTGGCTTCTTTGTCAGTTTCAGGCACCTTTATCATAGCTTAATATGCAAGGTCCGTTGACTGCCTCAGGATTTCAGAAACTAATCGTGCCTGTAATTGTGGTGTGCCAATTAGTGTCTCTTCCAAGAGTTGGGGGATACTTGCCGCTTTCAATGAATCCCCATTGTTCCGTCATAAATGATCTGTAGTTTTTACATTGCATAGGTCTAATTTTGCTTGAGTCTTTCATGGTTTTCATCTGATCTCAAGGCAACACATACACATACTCCTTTTCCTTTTAACTTTTCAAGAAAATCCTGCAGACCCTCATCCTCATCCGAGTCATCAGATAACGCAGACTTGAACGGTGCTGGAGAATCATTAGTAACAGGGGGGTTCGGGGTTTGGAACAGTGCACTTTTTTTTTTTTTCCACATCTATTCCAGGGAAGCCACCCCTCTCCGCTGTCTCTGCGTGTTCCTGTTGCTCTTTCAATCCTCTCAAAATCTCTAGCAACAAGTGCCATATTGTTAACAGTCCAGTTGTTTCTTTGGATCTTTCAGTAGTGCTTTGCCCCATAGTAACATCCTTCATAAAGTCAGTTCCAGAAGGCTAATAGCCTGCTTCTTCAGAAGCAATTTCCATGTAGATAATGTAATACGCTCTTCTTTACATAAGTTCCACCTCACCAACTCTTGGCGTGGTGTCTTTTCAAGGATCCAGATCTTCGGCAGCTCCCCCCTGCTGCTCTATCAGCTGTACTGGGCTCCGTCTCCACAGCTCATCTTCGGCTGTCACAGCTTCACTACTGTCTCTTCTTCATGCGAGATCCTTCTTCATACAGGATCACGTCGGGGTCACCAAATGTCACGGTTGAGACGGACAAACAACATAGACCAAGTTCTTCCAGGATGAAAGTAGTAGATGCCATTTATTGCCACAAGTGCATTTTTATACAGTTTTACCAATTCATGTGTCTCTTCACTATTGGTTACAAAATACAGCAGTAACATCTCACTGGTTATTTTTGCTATAATCAATGTTACTCTTTTACTCCCTTCTCTCTCACGGGTACATCCTTAACATCTCCAGATACTCTGTTACTCCCATCTTTCTCATGGGTAGGCCTTAATATCTTCAAGGCTTATTTCTGTTCCCATGCCCTCCGTCAGGGAATCCATGGACCCACCGTACTCCCACAATTTCCCCTTTTTGTATTTGTGCTAAAAAAATTGCCTGCCCGCTGCAGGGCCCTTTGCAGCAGAGAAATCATTTTTCATTCCAGGTGATCAGTTTTTTCAGCTCACGATTAGAACAAGCTGGCATGGAGCTGTCAGTGGAGCAGGTTCTGGAAATCATCAAGCAAGGAGCTGTTGCTTTGCCCAAAGACCAGCTAAGAGTAAGTGCTCAAGACCTCATCAATTAAAATGTCTCGTTCCAATCACAGACACACCCTTTATATCCAAATGTCAAAACACCATTTTTCCTATCAATAGTACCGTATAAGCAGCATTGTGAATTGCCCGTATGTGGATGTTTTAATTGAAATTCCTAATTTGTGCTAAATTTTTGAGTTTTCTTGATTAGTTATTAAATTGAATTAGTGTTTGCTGAGGTTGACTTTTTCTTCATGATATCTCAAAGATACAGTCTCACCTCTCCATCCGTTATTTAATTAAACTGTAACCAAACTTTGATCATTCTTTTTATTTTATTAACTTATTCTTCTTTCTCTAAAGTTCTGCACCTCTGTCTGGGTCTACATAAAATGCTACAAAAAATAAATTTCTGGGGCATTCGTTCAGAATTAACAAACCTACTGAAAATCAATTCAGGACCTGTAAATCTAGTCAACATGATCATGAACTTTCTGTATAATCCTGAGCAGATCCCTCTGTTCTGAGAACCTCTCAGCCTCTCAGAACCTCATGAGGGATTTATCAACTTGACAGATTTTGTGAGGATAAAATCCATTAATGGCTGTGTGATAATTAAATACTGCAGTAATGAAATATGTGTGAGTAGGTAAGTAAGTAAATGGGAATTATGTGGGTTTTTTAAACCCACAAAATTTTGCTTCTCCATTATGCCAAGTTTATTTTAAATACTGTCTGCTTTCTGCAGAACCATTTTTATTCCTACTCCATGATAAGAGATTGAAAGTATCTTCTCAAGACCCACTTCTTTTGTGATAACTTTAGGAAAATATCATCTGATAAGGCTCACTGAGTACCCATGGCCATTGGTGATGGCTGGTAATTTATTTATACCCTGGTAATTTTAAAACACCCAGTGGGAATTGTCAAGCTGGCTGCGGGTACTAATGCCTTTCTGACAGTTCCCCCTGTCACAGATTTATTCTCTCAGACTGAATTAATTTGGGAGAGATTGGTCTAGAGTCTGAACCCTGTAATTCCAGAGGAGTTGTTGGATCCAAATCCAGCCCCTCGGGTTGTGTCCTTGCTACACTGGGAATCCAGAGACATTTTTCTTTTTCTATGACAACTTATTCTTACATGCAGATAATTAAAAGCTCTTATGTTAAGAGGCTACAGTGATTCTTTCATGACGTAGAGCTATCACTAAAAAAATTCTCTCCTTAGAAAAAAAAATGATGGTTTTATCAGTTAGTTAATGTGCCAGATGACCTACATGTTGGGCCACAATTTAAAGAAATGTTGTTATGCCATCAAGTTTACATTTTATGTGTTAAATATATACAGCATTCAAAATGACATGTTTATATTGCCACTTAAATCAGCAGATTGACATTTTTTGACAAGTGCCAAACTCTGTAAATCCTCACCACGCAGTCTGGTACTTCTAATTTTAAGGATGTTTCTTGTGTGACTTGGAGCACTTACCTCTGGGGACAAGGTTACCAAGTGAACACAGTCAATCTGGCACATAATTCTTCTACACTGTCTGCTTACACCTACATTTTTTTATCATTTTTTTCCAAATCTTTTTGCTGAGCAACAATTGAGCCAGAGCAGGTTACTCCTGCATGAGTAGGAGTAGGTGCCCACCAGCACCCATCATGGGGACACAGCCATCCTCTGGGCTTTGCTGGATCATTTTTCCTCTTTGGATCATTGCAGAATCACAGAAGGGTTTGGGTTGAAAGGACCTTCCAAGCTCATCCAGTCCAACCCCTGCCATGAGCAGGGACATCTTCATCCAGATCAGGTTGCTCAGAGCCCTGTCCAGCCTGGCCTGGGATGTCTCCAGGGATGGGGCATCCACTACCTCTCTGGGCAACCTGGGACAGGATCTCACCACCCTCAGGGGCAACAATTTCTTCCTCATGTCCAGCCTGAATCTCCCCTCTTAGTTTAAAACCATCACCCCTTATCCTATCACAACAGGCCCTGCTCAAAAGTCTGTCCCTGTCTTTCTTACAGGCCCCTTTTGAGTACAGAAAGGCTGCAATAAGGTCTCCCCGGAGGTTATGATTTGCAAAAATGAGGATTTCAACAGCACTTTTATTCACTTGCTTCCCTGCAGCTCAGACAATGGTGGTTTATTTCATACATTTAAGTACCTAATATATGCACAGATAAATGTAGTGAATGTTTTCAAGTTGCTTATCTTGGCCTTTGCCGAGGAAGTGAGCATTCAAGAGGCATTACGTGCATTCAGAGCTTGAGTCTGTTGCTTAGACCGTAGTTTAAACATGGGAAATCTAACTCGTATTTTCCTTCCAGACCTGGGGCAATCTGACTGGAGACAAACAATATAATGAACGTTATTTTAAGCATATGTTTTTAGCCATGTACTGCAGAAGGCAGGGAAAGTCCAAGCTGAGTAATTAGCCTTTTAGAAGACTCCTGCATAAACAGAGATAAAGAGCAGGTGCTGAAATCAAGAGCTGGTTATTTCTCCTTTCAGTCTGTGGGAGGAGATAAATGAAGTTAAGATGCCCGGGACGGAGGCAGAAACCGTGGCGTGGAGATAGAGCTGTCTCCTTCACAGACGAGCAGCCCACAATCCCGGCTCCCTGTTTTATTGCCGAAGCTTATTAAAGGCATTTTAGAGATCATCATAATAGGTGAAAATTGGCCTCATTTTTTCTTTCTTTATGTTTTTGGGGTTTTTTTTGTTTTTGTTTTAAAGTTCTCAGGCTGCCTTTCTTCCTTTTGGTGAACTATGTGTATTTTCAGGCTTAGGAGCGTGAGAGAAGCGGGACCGTGGCTGGAGTCTGCACGTTTTCTCAGGATTTCGAGGAAGGGAGCCAGCAGATAACCACTCTCTTACAGTAAGTGGGAAAACTTGTTTTGAATGCCAGCTAGTGACTGGAAGCTGATATTGAAGTTTATGGAATGATCACACTTGGGAGGCCACGTTTCATGCTTTAGAAAAGTTCGCATTTGCTAAGGTGCTTAAAGCAGATATTTAATTTTCATGAACATCTTCTGAGCTGTTTTTATTTTTCTTCTATTCTTCTTGTGTCAATGAGTATTTTGTCATTGGTGTGCATTCTGTCATACATTCTTGATGTGCTGTGCAGGGATGCCATTATGCCATCAACTCACACCTTTTTGGTATGGTAGAAAATTTAATATTTATTGAAGTGCATTCTAATTTGACATTAAAATTTCACAGAATGTGTATAAGGAAGAGAGGTAAAAACCTTTGGTCTCTTGACAGAACAAGCTTTGCTTTAGGTGTTAAAAGCACTTCTCATAGGTTCCCCCTTCTCTTAACGATGTATTTCCAATTCCTTCAACTTCCATTTGTTTCACTGGAAAAAGTCCCTAATTATTGAGGCACCAGAGTGCACAGAAAAAGAGTAAATTGTCATCGGAGTGTTGGTGGCTGGACCAGGACAGTTTTGTGGCCCTGGCACATCACCCCACTTCTGGGGAAGCAATGTCAACACCTGAAGTTCAGCTACTAAAAATATTAAAGTAACAAGGTTGTTGACTGAGGTGGCAGAAAATTCAATGAGGGATGTCAAGTGTAGGTACTTTCAACTCTGGAAAGAGGGTGTAGCTGTAAAAAAAAAAATGCATGTGAAGTCCCCAACATGGAGGGAGTCTAAACAGTCTCTTGGTTTAGCTACTGAGCTTTCTCTGGAAAGGCTCTCCTGTTTCTGTAGATGTTCCTCCTAAGGAGGAGACATCATCTGTTCAACGTGGTCTCTTGTACCGTCACACTATGTTCAATGTGGTCTTTTGTACCATCACACCGTGTTCAACATGGTCCCTTGTACCCTCACACTATGTTCAATGTGGTCTTTTGTACCATCACACCATGTTCAATGTGGTCATTGTACCATCACATGATGTTCAACATGGTCACTTGTACCGTCACACCATGTTCAACATGGTCACTTGTATGGTGACGCCATGCAGAGGGGCAGCACCCACACTGCCCCAGATTGTGAATAAATCCATCGCATTTTCTATGTTTGCATCCTGTCTAACCTGATGTTGATCCCAAGGAACCATCCATTGCCCCATCTTCCATCACAATGGCTCCTGATAATGTGGGGTTTTTTTTCCAGAGTCTTGATGTCCTTAGTCCTCCGTGGTTGTTATTTGACCATGGCAAGATGCAACCTTCAGAATCCAGACCACTGATCTTTAAAGATCTAAATTAAATGCTTTCTTGGGTTTGTTTTACTGCTGTATCAGCACCTCCTTACTACGGGTTTGAGAGAGAAGACAGCACAAATTAACTCTGTATGACGCTGAAAAGAGGTAGAGGCAGAGGAGATATGGAGACCAGCAACCCCTTCACAGAGCCTCAGAGCAACAGAGACAGAAAACATACTTAAAAAATAAATTCATCCAATTCTTCCTGATATTTATGTTTTTTTCTGGCTGAAGGGTCAAAGATCTTATTAGAGTGGAAGCTGATTGTGTCTAATACATCCTTAGGTCTGACATGAGGCAACATCTGTGATGGAACCTTCCCTTTGGTGACCCTCAACTGCTGTTAACCCTTAACCTGAAGAAGATCGGATTAGGAAGAGAAGTGTAAGAAACTTTTAAACAAAGTGCTTTTGGGGCCTTTCCGAAACACCGAACATATGCTAAGAAGAAGAATATTTATGGATTGTGTATTTCCTTTGGACAATTTATACCCTCAATTAAGATGTCAAACTTCCCTGCTGCCGTGAGCTGACCTATAAGTGATGAACAATAATTCATGTTTCTTTTGAAGGCATTCATTTTAGAGACCATGTTCTTCGAGACCTTGGGTAGGGAAGAATATACTCCCCATCCCTTGAGAAATATGATTTTAAGTAATCAAAATTCCAAGAAACAAAATTATCAAGAAGTTTTGATGGGCTTTGTGGTCAGAAAATAACTTATCACAAAGCTGTGAGTGTGCAGAGACGTGTCTGCACTCAACCGACTCTGGCTACTCTTAAAAACTGAATTATAAAAGTGTCTGTCTGAACCAGGGCAAACCCTTATTGCAGGTGCTCTTCTATTAATATAAGTCCAGCTACTTAAATTGTTAAGAATGAGTTGAAACTAAATGGAATGACGCTATAAGTATGTCCAAGCAGTTTTATATAATTTAAATCTATTTAATTAAATGGTGCAAACCTGTGTGTAGGCAAGATCTAAAGCATGTGAAGAATATTATGGAAAAAAATGTGACTATTATAGTACTTAAATTTAGATATTTGCTGCTGTAGTGCATCGTATGGGAATGCTTGATTATACATTGCAAAAATGTACAGAAATTTCAGTCAGAAATCAGACTCTTAACCCCATTATCCCAGTAGGAAACCAAACCTTGGGGGCTATAGTTCAGGAATAAATGCCTCCATCGCTTTTAAATATTAATATCATACAATCCACAGAAATGTGTCCTTAATAGGAGATAGATTTGAGTAGCTAATTAGAATATATATCATAGTAACAAATTTTGCAGTGAAGATCATATATATTTTTAAGCAAAATTACATATATAATTGCATATATAATTTTAAGCAAAATATGCTTGTTTAAACTTTTACTTATATGCCTGGTTATTTTTATTTTTTTTTTTTAACACTGAAGCAGCCAAGGGCCAAAGTAAATTAGCTTTTGAGCATCTGTGGCTTCAAAGTCTTTGAAATTTGGTGTCTCCTTTTGTTCCATGGTTAAAAGTGTATTTTAGCCATCTTTAGAGACATGTTCGTAGTTGTGTATAATGTAAATACAGTTGACAAGTTGGGTTGAATGCTTAAAAACACTTCATTTTCAGAAGGATCCTTCACATAAGATAGAAGAAATCAGTTAGCTTAGAAGCTTTAGGGAAAGCGAAATAAATTATAGTGCAGTCCTTTGAAATGGAGTTTGACTTGAAACTTGTGACCTGTGGAGCTTTGTATCGCTGGACTCAAGACATTTGAAATGTTGGTGTAGTCTGGTAGTGTTGGCGAGTCACTTAGAAAGCATATTTATTTATTTTTAAAATGTTGCTTTGATTTTTTTAAGTAAAAAAAATAAAATCCACAAACCCAACCAGAACTCTTCATCCAGTTCTCCCAAAGAGAGTTTGCTAACGCTGGAACCGACACCGTATTTATACATTACTCTCAAGGGTGTTTGAAAGGGGATGGGCTCTCCACCTCTCCTCTAAATGTGAAAATTATACAATATCGCATTTTTTAATTACTTTTTTAACATTATGGGGAAGTGACCAAAAAAACCTCCACCCCACAAATGGCTCCAGGAAACTTAATTTTTCAAATGGGAATGCCCTGAGAACCCAAACAAGTGAGGTTTGCTTTTACATAGCAGCTGTCAGTCAATTTTGGAATTAAAAACAGCTTTTTAACTTTAGTTTACTTCAGTGGTTATGAATTCTGCCATGGGGGTGGAGAAAAATAAACAGTAACTTTTGGCATTGTTGACTAGAACGAGAAAACAAAAAATAAGCAGCTATTTTATTTTGCTTGCCTGCCTGGCGCACAGTTAAAAATATATTAATGCTTTTCTGACACCTCCCTATTGAAGACTAATCTAAACATCATTGCAGCATCAGCGTAGGAAAATATGCATCAGCAAACTCTCGAATCTCTGATCTTTAAACTTTCTCATGTAATATCAGTTTCTTACTGTAAAGGAACCAAAAATCTCTTTGAAAAGAAAATAATAATCAGGCTTTCAACTTGGAGCAAGCACTTTGTAAAGCTTTTTTTCGCAGATCAAGAATAGACAGAGAACTTGAACCTTGTTTTCATCCCAGTCACTGAAGCGTTTAGTGCCATATCCTAATGCTTCAGAGATCCGTGGGGAAAAATCCTTTTCTCGTTGGCTGGTTTTGCTGTTGGTTTTCAAGCTGTATCTTCACATGGATAAGATGCCACCAGGCAGGAGGTGAGCAGGACACGGGGCACGTTCCTGAGACTTTGTGTAGCCCGTGGTGGGGAGTATGTGGCTCATAATGATGGATGAGCAGTATCTCAAAAAATTGAGATTATATCTCCTCAGTTTGTCTCTCATGTTGCTTTAAAGGACAGTATAGGCCTGTTTTTTTTGCATGGTAGGTGTGAGGAGACCGGCCCATCACCTAAATCTCTCCAGAGCAGTCATGCCCACGGTGGTCAGCAATCTGGTAAAGATCTCATGACATGAGATGCTCATGTTTTTTCCTACACTGTGTGCAAACACAGCAGGAAAAATGAGTCCGGGAGCTTCTGAGCTTCAACCAACTTGGTTGAAGTGAGTTGAGAGAAGCAGCTGGAGGAGCAGAAGAGATGGAGGTAGAGCCCTGATAACTGGGGAACGATCAGCTCGAAGGAGCTGGGAATGACTCTTGGTCACCCACACCAAATCCATTCAGCTTTTGCAAGCTCATGTGTTGAAATGGATGGTAAAATTTAAAATAGATGGCCAAGAAGGCCACCAGCATCCTGGCTTATATCAGGAACAGTGTGGCCGGCAGGACCAGGGCAGTGACCGTCCCCTATGCTGGGCACTGGGGAGGCCAAACCTCTAATCCTGGGCTCAGTTTTGGGCCCCTCACACCAAGAAAGCCCTTGCAGTGCTGGAGAGAGTTGAGAGAAGGGAACGGAGCTGGGAAAGGGACTGGAGCACAAGTGTGCTGGGAGCGGCTGAGGGACCTGAGGGGTTCAGCCTGGAGAACAGGAGGCTGAGGGGAGACCTTCTCGCTCTCTGCAACTGCCTGAAAGGAGGTTGGAGCCAGAGGGGATCAGGCTCTGCTCCCAAGGAACAAGCAACAGGACAAGAGGAAACGGCCTCAAGTTGCACCAGAGGAGGTTGAGGTTGGATCTTGGGAACAATTTCTTCCCCAAAGGGCTGTTGGGCATTGGACTTTTAAAAGTTGAAATCACTGTGTGTCGAGCTACTTGGATTTCCTGTAAAAATGTTAGAGCCGTCAATGTATTTGTAACAGTATAAAAGTGAAGAAACGTTCAGGCTAACTTCATGTGAAGAGATAACATTTAAATAGATCGGAAACTCACAGCCAAGCTTGTGTTTGAGGCACATTTGTCATTTTGCAATTAGCTTAACATTCAGTAAGACTTATCAGCCACATTTATGAGGATAACTTTAAAAAAAATCAATTTATAGTTTAAGTGCGGTGTTTAGCTTTCCACTATAGCTCCTATTGAAACTACATCCTTTGCATTTCAACAATGCCAAAATCTACCCAATACTTAATGATTTATCCTTCCATATTTGGCTTTTTGCTGTTGGAAAGGCCAGGGGAGGGGAGGGTGTTGGAGATTCTAAACTCCAGAATACCAAACCCCCCATAGCATTTGCCTTTAAAACATAAACAAGTTACATCCCAACATGTGTTTTACCCAGCCGTACATTTTCAACTCAATTGCTTAAGGTAAAAATATTGGATATATGGTGGCGCGGGTGGATTTTTCCGGGGGATCCCGCCCATTGATGCGGCGCTATCGGCTGGAAACGGTGTCTGGTGTTGGGTCAGTGCTGTTTGGCTGGAGGATGATCAGCAAAAAGAGACAGTCTGGCTCCTTCCAGGAGCCTCTCGCTTCATGGCTGAGCTCTCCAACAGTTCCCAAAGCCTCTTGCTTACTTATTTTCCCCGCAGACCATTCATTTATCAGGAAATGAAATTGGTTACAGGTTTGTTGTTTGTTTTTTTTTGCGCGTTGCTAAAAAAAACCCTCACTGACGAAATCGGGTTCGTTCTTGCTTTCTGAAGTAGGAAGGACACATTAACTCCTTGTGCTTGGTAATGTTTTTATTGCAAAAAAAATAGCCAGATTCCTTCTAATTTTTAAAGATTTCTGAAATTGCCGATATGCTCTCACCCTAAATGAATGTAACATTTATTCCTTTGGATCACGCTTGCCACTATATAAATATCATTTTAGGACAGTTGAATTATTTTTAATGTGAGATTTGCCTGCTACAATCAAGTAAGAATACACTTCTTGCTTGAAATATGTCTAAAGTAAAAGAGGGAAAATTAAGAATTAATAAAAATACAAACCATGCTTTGTTGTTTACAAAAAGGTAAAAAGGTTTTAAAGGCAAAAAGGAGGCTTTAAAGCAGGTTAAATATTATAAATATTAAATTTTATATTGTTTATTATAATTTATGCAACCTAAATAATATTTTATATATAATAATTTTATATATAGAACCTTAATAATATTTTTACATATTATAATTTGTAGAACCTTAACTAGAATTTTATAGAAATAGATCTTTAATTAACTGCGTCCCATTAAGACACCAGATGAGAATTCATGCAGTTCCATGCAGAGGCTTTAGAAGATGGAATAGTGTCCTATGACAACAGTTATTAAAGGTGGTTTGTTTTGGTGGGGATATTTCTTCTTTTTCTTTTTCTTTTTCTTTTTCTTTTTTTTTCCTTTTCTTTTTCTTTTTTTTTTTTTTTTTTTTTTTTTCTTTCTGACCCAGGATTAGGCCATCAGGCAACTCTCAGTGTTGTAAAGTTAAGAATTCCTTTGAACCTGAACAGGAGCAGAGCTGGAGTCTGGGCAGAACAGGGGAAAGCTGGAGGGCTGATTATCAGGATTTTCAAATGCATTGTGTGTCCAGGCAATAGCGAAATTCTTAATTCATGTTTGTGATTAAAGTTCATATAAAACAAAAAGCAATGGGGTGAAAAACCTGTTGGACAAATAGCCTGGGAAAGAGCAGCACCGACAGGAGGGTAGAATTTGCTGCTCAGTATTTGCTAAGGGTTTAATTAGCATCTTTTCACCTTCAGTGTTAAAAAATAGGAAAGGGAGTATGAAGGAACGTAAAACAAATGATAAGAAGCAGCAGTGATATTCTCGTGGAAGCTGGTTACCTCTTAACATTTGCCTTTTCTCTTGAAACAGAGCAACAAATACAAAATTGGTGTTGGATGAAAATAGCCAGATATCGAAATCTGAATCTTAAAAAAAGTAAATATATAGTTCTTTATGCATCCTGTAGGGAGCAGAAACATATTTCTGCAATGGACACAAGTGAAATCTATTGCAACAATCTTCTTTTTGAATCAGAGGCATCTGGTTGTGCTCTACCGGTGACATGAGAGGGACCCATCAGCATCTTCGTGTCTGGCAAAAGATACCCCAACCAGTTCTTACCCAGAAGGATGTTTTGCAATGAATAATCAGGAACCAGCACTGTTAGAAATATTGTTTTGGAGGAGAAAAAAAGTGGTAAGTGGTGTCATTTTCCTACTGTCACCCAGGATGAGGGATGTTTTGTGTTCTGCTGCTGGAGCATCCTCACAGGTGGCATTGCTGGTGGTGATAAACACAGGGCTGATGTTCGGTGCTCTGCAAACTTTGCGGATGGAGAGGGTCAGGAGATGACATAAAAACTCCACTCACTAAAAAAGAGCATAAATTGCCAAAAGAGGCCAATCAAATATTTCTTTATGCACAGCTGATATCTGGTCTTGGCCTGTGAAATACCCAAGGAGACTGGGAGTGAATGGAGTAACAAAATCCGATTTTTCCATGTGAGCTCTTGAAACACTGCGTCCTCTGTCAATGCATCTACTTTGATTTAGCTGTGCAATTTAAAAACAAGTATTCCCTAAATTTTATTTTTTAGTGGTGCATATAGAGATAGGGTCAATCATTCTCTTACTTTATAGGAAGGACGGGCACATATAGAGACTTTGAGCAGGAGAATTTAAACTTTACTCAGATTCTAATATGAAACAGTCTGGTTTTGTGTCACTGGTTACTTATCTCCAGCTCCTTTAAATTGCTTGATTCCATTGGCTTAAGGAAATATTACAAGAAAGACATACAAAGGAGAGAGAAAACACTGAAGAAATGAGGATGCGAAAGCAGGACAAGACTTTCCAAGTTGTTCCCCGTAGTAACAGATCCTGACACCGGTAAACAACATTTTGCATGTCTCCATTTCTCAAAGTGACTTCCATTCTGCGAACTGCTCTCCTGCCACATCATTTGAACTCTCTTAACTTTCCAGGATGACGATTCCCTTTTTTTTTTTTTTTTTGCACAAAGGCGCTTCCCTGCCTGGAGCTGCAGAGTTTTGCTGGCAGGAACCCAACTCTGCTCATAACTCCTCATGCAGGACATCTTAGAGGAGGGCTCTGAGCCAGAGCCCATCCCCATTCACTTAAAACTCTACATTTACTCTACCTAAATAACATTTCCCAAGTTTCCCTCCTCCGTACCCTAGAAAACCCACCCTAGACTTTTATTACATCTTTCACCGGGACTAAATCTGCTTCGCACATGTTGTGCAGCTTTCCCTTCATTGCAAATATTGGGAATCTAATGAAAAGTCCAGTGCCAAATGTGCATGATGTGTTGTTTCCAAATATCTTGCAACTTTGGGCAATGTAAAGTAAAATTACGCTGAAATGCTCTGAGATTTTTTTTCCTCTCCTCAGCTATTTGCAACCCCTGTGTTCATTTTCTACTGCAAACCTTTAGTACAGATGGGGTAGTTGAAAGGCAAAAATTTGAATTTAAAATTAATTTATTACTTTCATTAATTAAAAAAAAAAAATTCTCATTCCATATATATATGTATAAGTCTTTTAAAAAATATATAAATTAATGTGACAGATACCAACAATTTTATCCTAGAAAGTGCAAGATTTGGCATGTTATTAACAACTGAATATAAGATTGAGGAAGAAAAAAAATCACGTAACCAATTTCCAATTATACCATTCCAATAGTTCTTCCACTTTTAAAGTTTAGCTGTCTTTTCTGAATTAGTCTTTTAAATTAAGTTTCCATAACATGTGGCAGATTGAGAAAAACAGTCCTCAGAAGATTTCTGCCCTGGTTGACAGATGAACTAGATAATGGCATATAATCTTTTCCATTTTCATGATTTGACACATTTTCACTTCTGTGTGTATGTTTAAATCAAGGAATCAAAATAAATTTTGAGGACAGAATATAAATCCTAGGCAAAATTACAGCTTTCATTGCAGCATTGGCTTAAATGTAAACAGCAGGAATGTTCTAGATATCTTCTAATTAAACGCATAAATTAGAGAAATGTCTTGAATGTTTACAGCTACTACACCAAGAAGTGAAAATGAGGAATTTGTCAGCTGATGGCTCCCTTAAATGCATTCCCATACAGAGATTAATTTTGTCACAACCTTTGCTACAAGTTGCGATGTTTCTCTCGGGTTGATTTACGGTGTGTATGTTCCTGCTTAGGATGATTTGTGATGTAAATGGCTTTTTCCTGGCTGAGCAGGGGATTTCTCATGTATTATCAGCATCGCTGCTGAGGACTCCGCTGTTAGGATTGGTCCGATCAAGGACAATTTGTTTGTAGCGTTGGTTGATAACCGGGTCAAAACTCAATGTTATTGCAAGAAAAGGGACTTGGCTTTCCAAAGGAAGATCGATATTTGCAAGAGGAGCCACCTCCATGGGTGTGGGAGGGCTGGAGTGCAATTAATTAACAATTTATATTGATCTGTGAGGGCTGAGGAGAGGATAAACCAATTTGTGTTGGAATTCTTTGCAGATGAGGTTCTTAAGGACATGGTGGTATTGGATTGACAGTTGCACTGAATGATCTTAAAGGTCTTTTCGAGCTTAAATGATTCTATGATTCTGTGATTGTTGCTTTCAGTCAGGGTGCCTTAACTCTAGCTGTATTTGATATGTAGTATCAAATAATTGCATTGACTCTCGAATCCATGTGGATTTAGGCTGGGTTTATGGTTCCCTAAGCTCGTAGCCCTCAACCCACAATCTGTTGAGCTTGCAAACAAGGATGGGTTTTCTTGACCATGTTCTCACGTCGACTCCTTACCCTCACAAACCCCACTGGACTCTCTTCTACCCAAGTGCCAGTTTTTCTTCTTGTCCTTCATGACCAGACTAGTACATACTTACTAGTGGTAAGTGTTTCATAGAATCATTTTGGTTGGAAGACACCTTCAAGATCATTGAGTCCAACTGTTAACCCAACCCTGGCATTACCCCATGTCCCTGAGAACCTCATCTCCGTGTCTGTTCAACCCCTCCAGGGATGGTGACTCCACCACTGCCCTGGACAGTCTGTTCCAATGCCCAACAGCCCTTTCTGGGAAGAAATTGTTCCCAAGATCCAACCTCAACCTCCCCTGGCACAACTTGAGGCCATTTCCTCTTGTCCTATCACTTCCAACCACCATAGGCTCTTAGATCACGGGACATGAGGAAAGATGGGGAATCCTGTGGGACATAGATTTGTATCTATGGAGTAGAGTAGAAGAAGAACACAGCCCTTAAACTTACGTGTTGTCCTTAACACAAGACTCGTGAGATTCAAGTGGTGCCTGTAGCGTTGAGCTTGGAATTGGGCAGCAAAACTTTATTTGAATTCTTCATGCTTGTCTGTGCCATCAGTGAAGGCAAACAAATCTGGAAATATGGCATCAAAAGCATAATAAATCAGAAAACGCAAGTAATTTTCATGCATTTTTGCAAGAGCAGCTCACTTAAGGCCTTTTTTTCAGATTGAGGTGATGTTTTGCATTAGAAAAAAAGCAGTTTTACCGTCACAGGCTGCTACTTTTTAAACCAATAGCTGCGGGAGGACACCAAGCATACAGATAGATGACTTTTTGGGTGTTGTTGGCTCCTTACTCCCCATAATTAGTCAAGGAAGATACCATTGCCCAGCTGCAAGACCCGTAACAATGCCCTCCACCTTGACAAAATCATCCTACTCATTAGTAGTTATACTTTTCTTCTTCCTACATGTTACTTGACTCTATCATCGATTAAGGCTTTTTTCAGTAGCTAATTTGAACATGTTATCACAACCTTCATGTCCTGCATGAATAGAATTTAAAATATAGAATAAAATATAGAATAGAACGAGCAACCTAAAAATCGATTTAAGAAAAGGCACCTTGGTCATATGTTGAGGTCACTTTGAACCCCCGTGTCTTGGGTCTGTCTTCACAGGACTCTCAGCATTAGGGCAAATTAAAAAAATATATTTCTTTTAAATCTGTGATGCCCATATCCACAAAATAAAGAGCGTAAATGGCCACATTTGGCACCAGTTCCTCAGCTCACCATCCCCTCAGAGATAAGGCTGCAGTCTGGCACCACGCGCTCTGGCTGGAGAGGTTTTGACTGTCATATCACATTTCGCTCCTTGAGATAAATAAATTTAATTTCCTGCATGTAACGGGGCGGCTGCTGCTCGTCTCATAGCTCTGTTTGCTGAGGTTTGAAATACTTCAGGAGGGAGTGCATCTGTTGGGGAGTAGATTTTTCCAGTTTGGGGAGATTAAGGGAACCAAAGGTTTGTGGACTCAATAGGAGCATGGGGCATTAGCACGTCCCAAACCTCAGGCAGATAAGGGTTCGCTTCCGAGTCTGCCCTGATCAGAGAGTTAACGGTTGGTGACAGTGAGTCTGTCTCTTGTTCTGAAGTCATTGTTATATTTTCTTTTTTTTGGTAATATTTACAGGCCTGGCTCGCTCAGATTAAAGAAAAGGACAAACTCAAAAGGAGATCTTCCTCTGTGGGCACTTGAGAGGGAGGAAGAATGTTGGGGCTTGGCATGCCGTCCCTCATGGGAGGGACGGGAGGAGGATGTCCAACTTTGTGGCTACTCTTATATAAAATTCAAACCTTGTAGAAACAAGACACGAGGTGCCTTTTGCATGAGGAAATGTGTAGTAGACGTCAGCCTAATGGAAGGCATTCAACTCCACGGGGAGATCGGGGTCTTGTTTCTCTTGTTGATACACAAAGCCAAAGTCTAGGTGCTGGTTTAAACCTCTGTGCAGTGATAACGGAGAGGAGCTTGGTCCCAGTTGTCCAAAATAATGTTCTTTTTGGCTTCATGGGATGTTTTGGATGCTGCTGTAGTGTCGCAACGATTTCCAGTGAAAGCATGTCTGGGACCTTCGTCACTGGAAAAATATGCGAACTTGAATCACTCTGCTCTTCTCCTGTCACCTTTTGTGTTGGGGGAATTTGTTCTATGCAACTAAATGAGAAGATAAACAATTGGGATGTTGTTATAACTCTGAATTTTGGTTGAAAGAAGCAGGTGGGTGAAAATAAGAGTTTCGACCTCTTGATTTTCTGCCTCCAAGCTTCAACTCGATAATCCCAAGGATGTGTTAGGGCAGCAGAGAGGGCCCATGTAGGTAGTTTCCAAAAGGAAAAATCCTTTAAAACTGTGAAATTAGTGTGGTTTATGCTGTCAGTCACCCTTCTTTCCCATCTCAGAGCCTGAAGAGCAAGGAGATGAAAATCAGCACAGAGACTTCATAGGTGGTCACCAACTTTCCACCTGCAAGCTCAAGGTGGGACAATCTGTAAAGATGGACGGTGAAATCTCCAGTTCCTGTCGAGGGTGGGGGAAAAAAAATCTAACCCTGGGTATGACAATTACTAGAAAAAAAAGTGAAAAATTGGTAATATTTACATATTAGGAAGCTGGGGCAGAATTTGTATGTGGTCCAGACAAGCAAGTCCCTCTTGTACCAAGGTAGAGTTCTTGCTCCAGTGCTTTACCAAAACACAAAAATATGGGTTGCATTGTTGAAATTTAACAGTTTCTTTAATTGCAAACACAGTGGGCTCATTTTCCATTGCTGGTTGCATGGCACACACCATGGCAAGTGTTTAATTCGCACAATTTCTGAGGGTTTGGTAGGAATAGAAGAGTGGGAGAGGTTTATCTGGGCTTTGGTTTAGCATGATGGGATGGTGCGTTAGCCCAGGTGGAGCAAACATCTATGATGTTATATTAATATTTCCATTATAAACAACATTTCTCGTATTTTAAAGCAGTCTGCTATCAAAATCAAAACAGCTGCTGTGACTTTGACAGTAGCACTCACTGCTAGAAATTTAAAACATATAGTTGGCTCTAAAATTTGTGTAGATTCAGCATGTCTTTGAGTAAATAGCTACACATTAGTATATACTGATTATTCAGCAGGATTATTTTCTCCAAACCCTCCATTGTTCAACCCTTTTAAAACTTTTCAGGTGAGTTTTTCTTTAATAATAAGGTTTAATAAATTAAATCAATCAGACTAAAAACATGCTATTCGCTTTTCAGAGAATAATTAGCAGGTAGTTGTCTCTGATGTGAAAACTGAAATATTGGATGGCATTTATAACATTGGTTTTGTTTTAAAAAATGGTTGATGAAGGGAGCACGGATCTGTAATTTTTATCCAGAAACTGGAGCAGAATTTGTAGCCCAGATATGAGTTAATTCTTTTCTCTCTCTTCACCTAAAAGACTTTGCCTTTTTCACCCCTTTTTTACCCTCCTTTGAGTTCCTCTGCATTGTTGCAAATAATTAAATTGTATGGGAGGGATTATTTTGATTTCTGGCTGTCCTGGTTTTGTTAAAAACAAGACCAGTTCTCTTTTAGTGATTTTTCTTTCAGCTAAGTTCTTCTAGGTGGCTGTACTTTTCTGAGTTTTAGCCTGCATATTTTTCCTAGGATGCTGTACTCGGTGCTGATAAGAAGACCAACGAAATGCTGAAGAAGCTCGTGTTTAGATTTATTACTATGATAGCCAAGAAAGACTGAAAAGTTTTCCCATGTTCCATTGTGAGAGGGGCGTGTTTGAGGAGGGGTGGATGGAACAGGTGACTAGAACTGACCAATGGAAGTATTCCATCCCATAGTCATCATACCCCCTATATAAGAGGGTGATCACGAGGATCACTCTCTCTTCGACCATGGCCGGTATCTAGAGAGGACCCTGTCTGTCTGCCTGTGATCCATGGCCTCAAGCCCTGCATCCCTGCAACCAGTTTCCGGTTTGCTGTGAAGTCCCACCCATGACTTCCGGGGGCCTGAGCTGCACCTGCTGGAGCCACACTAGCTCCGCACACCCAGCTCTGCCACTGCTGGAGTGATGCCAACTCCACATCGAGCATTCGAGATTGGTTTTGTATATTTTGTATATATTCTCTATTTATTAGTAGCATTAGTAAAAGCCTTTAGAACCTTCCATCTTTCCTATCATCTTTCCGATCTAAAGGAAAGGGGTAGCGGGAGGTAAAGGGGGTAACAGGGAGCGTCTGCCACAGTTTATTGGCGCCTTGCCTTAAACCTTGACACTAGCAAGTCCTGAACCATAAAATTTTAATTTTGAGACTTACGAAATTCATTATGTCCAAGCCCTTCTTTACAGGTCCTACTAAACCTTTGTTGACTTAATTGTGACTTGTAGCAGCATCCAAAATCTACTCCTAATCTTATCACCTTTTTTTTAGTAACCATATGAATCTTCTGTATAAAGTTGGCAGCAAATTATTGATTTCTAAATGCATTCCAGTTTTAACAAAAATATTTGCTGCAAATATACTGGGTTTTACTGGGTTGTATATGCAGGAAGACAGAGTTTAAACTAATTTTCATCTTCCTTAGCACTGTCTGCTGTTATAAAATATGAATTTTCTGCAAATCCCATGGTAAGAAGACTTATACATCCACTTCATATCGATAAAAGTTTTCGGATTTGATAAGTTCATCCCCATTTGTGTACTGATGCCCTTTAATGCAACTGCAAAATGGGCCCGGGGATTATTCTGGGTTTTGGGTTTTTTTACAGATTTTAATTCCCTAAATTCAAAAGCACGCAAAGGATTTTCCATATTTATCCGAGTAGTCGATGCGTGTACGTAACGGGATCGCAAATGCTCAAGCGAGGTCAAGCACCACAACCATTTTTGTGAGTTGACCAGTAGTTTTTTCATTCCATATGTTTAAACCTTTACTTGTTTTGTTTTGTTTTGTTTAATTTCAATTTTGATAACATTCCTCATTTTTACCTGTCAGCATTTTCAGGTTGTTCATGTTTCAGGTTAAGCCCTGAAATGGATGAAATTTTTTTGTTGACGGTACCTCATCTACACATCATCAAACCTAAAGTATAATTACATATATCGGCCTCTAGTACTTTTTTTCTTATTATTTGCCAAAGCCAGCATATATTGTATTTTCTGCCATGTTGCAAACAGCCCTATAATGTTCCCATCGCCGTTCCCTGGCTCTCTCTGGTCTCCGAGATGTTGAGCTGTTATCTTGGAAATCTTCTGAAATGTATATTCGTCTAAACAACATGGTATACAGAATAATCCTGACATGGCAAGCAAATTTTCATTATAAATCCTTAAATCATGATGTATAATATAATGTTATGTAGAGGTTAATGATGCTTAACAGTGCATTAATATGTGAGTCCTGCTTTAGTCTTTCGTTTTCTTAATCATTTTTTTCCTATCCCAAAATTTCCCCACGTAGACAGAATATCCATGAAGCTGTTTTCTCAAAATTAAGGGATTTGGGGGGGGAATCAGCTGTTCAGGTGACATATTTTCAACTAGTTTTGCTGACCAGGAGTCTAATTTATTTACCGTCTTCTCTAGAAGTAGCTCACAAGTCAGATGTTTCTGAGGCCGCCTCATCCTAAGCTCAAATTTATACTTTTTGTACACTATATATGGAATTTGTGCAGATTAACGACTCTGTATGAAAACAAAAATAATTTCTATGGCATGATTTGAAGTTTTTGCTATTTATCAGCAATATTTTCAAGCTGCAAGGAAAATAAGGATGTAGGTATGTGTGTCCCTGACTTTCTAGAAGGACTTTAAAGCTGTCAGCATTTGCCAACCTATCCTAGAAATACAATATTTTTTATTTTCAGCAATGTGGTGCTTCGCAAACTTCTGCGCCCTGGCAGGTTTACTGTAAATATTGCACTTCTTTAAATTATTGCATCTTTACCAGGAAACATTTAGACACAGCTGTTTTGTTGATTTTTCCAAAATTGACCAATTATTTTTTTTTAAATTACAATTTCTGAACTCAACAGAGGCATGTCTGCTTCTCTGGTGGTGGTTCAGGTCATATGGTTCAAATTCACTGTGCATTTATTTTCCTGTCATTGTGCAAACCTTTATTTTGAGTGATCTGAAAACTGAAATCGCATCTCAACAATCCTAACTTGGCTAAAAGTGTTGATTTCTCTATAGATAAATCTTCCCTGCCCTTTTGCACCAGGAAGATTGTATCTCATTAGATGACCATGGGTTACTTATTGAATTTTTGAATTTTACTCCCTGGGAAAAATGTCACTTTCTAATACACGGGGGATATTTCACCCTCTTCTTCTCATCTTGAGTTTTCTGTTTCGAAACCTCCCAACACACTCCAAGCTGCTTGTGTTCTTCTCTGCCATTAAGTTTGCACCTACTCCTCCTGAGGATCTTTGAACGAGACATGCAGGTCACACTTCGTCAAGCAGGTTTCCTGTTTGCATCCTTCATCACCCACCACTGTCTCTTGTTGGGCTGTCGATGCCTCAAACCTGAGAAGACAACAAAGATGATATCGGGCATGTGTGGTGTAACCAAGACAGCTATTTCACCCAAGCCACATCGACTTTGTGTCTTAAGTCAAAGAGAAACAGTGTAGACGTGAACCAGAGAAAGATGAAATGGCATTATCGCCTGGGAAGAATTAAATAATTGCAAAAATTCAATGTATCGGTATCTTAGGACAAGTACTTAGAAGTATTCTTCCATAAATTGTGCTCTGTCAAAGCACTTAAGTGCTTACATTTATATAAAAAATACATTTAAATATATAATAAATTAAATATATAAATGTTTTTATATATGTATATCAATACCATGAACAATGTAGCAGCCATGACTGTAGAGTTGTTTTCAAAACCATCGGCCATTAATTTGAGTCAGATTGGGATCTTGGGGACCAGATTTCATTGTGGATTCTGGATTTTGCAGACAAATACAAATTTTCTCCCTCAACCCAAACTCCTTATAGGTTGGTATGTTCAGTGCAAGGCGTGTTTTAGGACTAAACCTTGCTGGGGTAAAAAAAAATCATTATTGCCCCTATAATAATGACTTGTTATGGTGCTGAATCTGAGCCCTTATATTTTTTTTCTTTGCCAGTTGATGTATTTTGCTAAAAAGGTCCAATCTTGCAGATGTTCCCCAGACGATATCAGTATATTTAACTGAAGCAATATGAAACACGTAATTTGCCAACGTGTCATTAGGTTACCAAACAAGATTCATGGTAAGCTTTTCAAATGCACACAAATCCCATTTTCAGAAAGACTTTGAAGCTTCATATTGATAGCAAGTTACCATGAATTTGACTCTCAAATGTGTTCAAACTCCTTTGGAAATGGCACTTTTCTCCTAAACCGGTCATGCACTTTTGAAAATACCGACTCACGTTGATGATTTCTGTTTCAGAAACCAGCATTTCGAACCAAGGACTAGAGGAAAAGAGGATTCTCCAGTTTTATGTTAATCCAATTATTTGTTTTTGTTCTTTTTCCACGGTGACTGCCCCGTTTTTTTGACAAGGGCTGCGTTATATCCAGTAAAGCAGATTTTTTTTATTTAATATATGGCTCAAGTAGCTCAAATGCCACCAAGTTACCTGGAGCCATGCCAGGGGATGTTGGCTGGCCATGATGTTATCATCCTCATCATTAACTGAAAACAAAAAAAATACAATAAACACAAAAAATTACAATGTCGTTCAACTTTTGCGGTAGGGGAGTTATTGCTGTTCAGTTCTGTATCTGTTCATCGGACTTCCTGTGGTTTTTCATCGAATCGTATGACTGACAGAGCAGACAGTATGCAAAGTTCTTGATCTGTCTAGTTTTATATGCTCGTCCTGACCACTAAAAATCTGACTTCTGCTTTGTCTGTCAGAAGAAAACGAGATAAGGTGCCATGGTGGGTTGATTCACCAGAGCTGATAAGTGTTGTCTGTATTTAAATGGTGCCGTTCAAATCCTTGCGTTATCTCCGGCTCTTGAATTTTCAAGTATTGCCTTGGGTCGATTTGTTTTAAACCAGCTGGGGTTGTCTCTGCTCTGGTAACAACAGGATAAAAATGCAAATAACAGCTCCGCTGGACTCATTTATGGCAGGGCGATAAGTTCAAAAGCTTAAATAGTGAAGCATGTGGCAAAGCATGTGGGTAATGAAGAATTTGTCTGTCTTTCCTGAACGAAAAGCTGAGAAGGAAAAAAAAAAAAAGATATTATTTATCTCATGCCAAGGTGTTTCCTCTATTATTAGGATTACTGTTTAAGATGCTTTAGAGTGGTGCCTCTTTTCAGAAAGTGCTAAAAATCAGGTTCATTTGGGCGTCACACAGTGAAAGCTCCCAATCGCTCATTTGGAAGCAGAATAGCAGAATGTGCAGGAGACCAAGAACACAGAGCTGAACTTAAACATTCCTTGAACTACCATCTGTCCAAAATCTTAAAGTTTTATGGCACTGGTCAAGGTTTTTATGTGGTGTTTAACCCTTTCTGTAATAAATTGTTTTAAGGTCAATCTGATAAGGCAGAAATGTTTTGAAGTTACTGCCATTTGATGATTTTGAATGTTAACAAATTTTGTTTTCGATGAATACCCCAGTAGTGAAACTGTATGGGAAGTTTTTTTTTTATTTTAACATTGGTAAATCTTGCAAGATAGAGTCTGGTGCAGAAGTTATCTCCATGCTCAGACCTCTAGAATTTCTCATTTTTGATGAATGAGAAGCCATGGCCACCACCCAGCCATGGATCATTGCAGTTGGGTGTGAATTATTGTCCTGGAAATCAAATTTTCCGTGTTTTGTTAGCAATGCATTGAGCTATTTTGGGTACTGTTCAGAGGGACCATCAGAAAAAGAGAATTTCTGCCATTACTTCTTTTTATAAAGATAGGTTTGATATTTTTTGTATATAATGGCAATGCGTATTATATCTCTCCTTAAAAATCTCCTTATCTTTGTCTACATTTGCACGATAAAACTGCAGACTGTTCAAGGTATATGCTGAGTGTGAGAGAGTCCAGGCCGATTGAAGTGAGTTATGGTCTTTAATCGAAATTTGATTATTAAATTGCTATGGTACGATCACAATAGATGGCAACATTGATCAGTCTGAAGAAAGACTTAATAAAATCAATGCGTGACTGTTATTGCCTGAAAATATGAATACTATCTGCTTTTCTTCCAGCAGTGATAATGGGATAGGAAGAGCTGAGCATCTCAGATGTAGCTATTGGAATTTCTAAGACAATTTTACCTACTGTTTTAAAGCTTCAGATGTTTGTTAAGTCCTGAATGGTCCCAAACCAGAGTGTCTGCAAACACCAGTCACTATAATCTGTGATCCTGAAGGTGTAAAACAATTATCTGTGTTTAATTCAACTCAAATTAGTGTCTTTAATCACTTTTTTTCCCCTTCTCTTGCAGAAGAACTACTCCAGGCAGCATTTGGGGTGCAGAACAATGGCTACGTGAGGGTTTTGCTCTGCTAGGAAATGTTGTGACAGTTTAATCGTGAGGTTTAACCATTCATTCTACTGATGCAACGTCAAACCAAACGTGTTCCTGTCTGTGCCAACCACAAGTCAGGAAGCGTTTAGGAGGGAAGTGGGGAAAGTTACGCTGAGGAGAAACAGAGTAGAATATTGAGTTTAAAAAATAATAATAATTAAAATCTACGTGAGGGCTTGATTGGAGTGAGGGTTAATTTGATGAAAGAATTGTGGTGTCCTCAGAAGAGGGATGGGGTGGCAGAGGGGGAAGGCGGGTAGAGCTCGAGGACTTGGAGCCAAGATGGGAAGGGATGGGGTGGTAATGAAAAGGAGGATCTCACAAAGCTGATGAGAAACAAGAAAACTTGAGTATAAAATAGAAAGATCGGTGAATCCCTCCAAATTGCAAATCAAATATGCCACTGAGCTGCCAACTGGGACGATTTGAATGAGAGAATTCCAGGAGAGATTTTTTTTTTCTTTAATGCTACTGAAGTGCACGGCATAATCCTTCATCATCACTTTAAAAACTATCTTAAAATTAATCCAAAATGAATATGTCTTGACAGGTGCGATGAAATGTTCAGCTGTACATAAAGTTTTTGCCAGCTGCCTTGGCAAACTAAATGGCAGACTTCAGTCTTCCTTATCGTTGCTTTGTGCTGCTGAAAATCCTAAATCCAATGGCACCGTGAGAAAACTGGAGACCTTTGAGTATCTGGAGAGGAGCTACAGAGCGGTGACAAACTCAGTGACATCCCTGATGATGCTGTCCTGGCCCCTCCTTCTGTTTATGGAACGATGCGACTCGTTTTTCAAAGAGCAAAATGGCTTATTGAAAACTGCCGATTTAAACCAGGAACAGCTGTTCTTGACTTGCTGCTGCTATTTTTGTTCCTGAAACCATCGTCAGGGTCTGTCCCCTCTCCCCATGCAGCTTCTGCATTCCAGTCTGCAATGTCCCCCCCCACGAATCCTGCCCAGCACAGACGCTCAGGATCCAGGGGACCATCAGAGCTGGACATCCCTATTTTAGGACTTTATTGACCAGAGAATAATGGGAATAAACCACCCAGGGACAAAGCTGGATCTGAAAATTCAAAGCCTCTTCCAAACCAGGTGCTCAAGGACCAGTAGCCTCTTCAGATGGGGTCTGGGTCAGCAAAACCAGTAGGGAAAGAGGGATCACAACTGGGACGGTGGCCCTGGGGACTGGTGTGGCAAAGGCATCTCACTGGGGAAATGGGGAATAAATGGTGGGCAAAGAATCAGTCACTGGGAATTGCCTAAAAATGTGGGGGGGTTTCCTAATATGGCTTTGCATGGGTTTTTGTTGCTCAGGCTGTTCCTACAGAGGGGAAAACCCACCTTCATTCCTTGATATTTGGTATCCAGTATATATATATATTAATTTTTTTTTTAATATTTCTTTTTACTTAGCTGAGCTTCAGATTAAATACTCTGCTTAGTGCCTTGTGTCTTGTACTGTGCTGAGCAGCAGAGCAAAGCAAGAGAGCCGTTTTCACCCTGAAACGAAGCTCTTTATGATGGCTCCAGAAATAAAAAAAACCCTCAATCTTCCCCCAAGAAAAAGTGGCTTTGGCATCTGCAACCTTGCAAGTTTCTCCCAGCTGAAATAGGAAGTGAAAATTAAATTTAAATTATTTTCTATCTCCTAAATCAAATCTCGCAGACGCCAATTGGCCTTTGAAAGATCAACCTTTCAGCCCACAAAATACGTTATTGACCTAAACAATGGCCATAAAACTTCAGGCTGCCTTTATCTCCTCACTTGGCTTCTCCTCCTTCCTGACCAAGCACATTTGGGCTGGGAAAGCAGCAACTCCTGACAAACATAGCAGGGGGGAGAAATAAAACCCTGTGTCCACAGCAGCCCCGGAGGAACACGAGCAGGATTGCCTCTTGTCTTTTTTTGTTGTTTTTTATCTTGGTTTTCTGGAGGACATGTTGGCAGTTTCAGAGACCACTTGCACATCTTACAGAGCCATTATGGAAGGAGCAAAGAAATAGTTGAAGATGTCACTGCTCATGGCAGGGGTTGGACTAGATGAACTTTGAAGGTCCCTTCCAACCCAAACTATTTGGTGATTCTATGAAATGGAGTTTAACAAAAGTTCCCACTCTTCACACAGCAGAATCTGGCCAGGTTTGGACTGGAAAATGTTTCTGGTGGAGCAAGTAGTCTGGTCGAGAGGTGGATTTGCAGCATGTCCATCTTTATGTAGACCCAGAAGATGTTTGCCAGATGTTTTCACTTATCACAGTGCTGTGTTTCTCTGTTCAATTAGATGTGCTACATGGGACATACAACCACACCAGAGCCACATCACCACCAAAACCAAGGGACCCATGTCCAGGTCACCCACCGTGGACACAAGGGTGGCCTTGAAAAGCTGGAGGTAATGCTGTCCCATCCCTAACATTCTGCGATTCTGTGATTCAGCCAGTTCACAGTCCACCTCACTACCCGATCATCCAGACCACATTCCCTCAGTTTAGCTGTGAGGATGCTGTGGGAGACTGTGTCAAATGCTTTACTCAAGTCAAGGTAGACCACGTCCACCACTCTGCCATCATCCATCCATCTTGTTATGTCCTCATAAAAGTCAATGAGGTTGGTCAAGCACGTCTTCCCCTTGGTGAAGCCATGTTGACTGCCTCTAATAACCCTCATATCCCTCATATGCCTTGAGATGGCACAAAGCATAAGTCATTCCATCACTTTCCCAGGGATGGAGGTGAGCCTGACCGGTCTATAGTTACCCGGGTCCTCCTTCCTGCCCTTTTTGAAGAATGGACTAACATTTGCTTTCCTCCAGTCCTCAGGCACCTCTCCCGTTTCCCAAGACTTGGCAAAGATGATGGAGAGCGGTCCAGCAATGACCTCAGCCAGCTCCCTCAGCACTCACAGGCGCATCCCATCCGGACCCGTGGATTTATGGATGTCCAGATTGCCTAACTGCTCCCTAACCCAGTCCTCATCAACCCAGGCAAACTCCTCCATTGTCCTGCCTTCCTCTGGGGCCTCAGTGGTATGGGGCTCCTCAGGACAGCTTCTGGCAGAGTAGACAGAGACAAAGAAGGCATTCAGTAATTCTGCCTTCTCTGTGTCTTCTGTCACTAGGGCACCCACCTCGTTCATCAGTGGGCCTACATTGCCTCTGGTGTTAGTTTTATCTGCCACGTATTGGAAAAAGCTCTTCCTGTTGTCCTTGACTCCTCTTGCCAGGTTTACTTCTAAGGAGGCCTTAGCTTTCCTAGTTGCCTCCCGACACCCTCTGACAATAGCCTTATATTCTCCCCAAGTGGCCAGCCTCTCCTTCCATGATCTATAAACTCTTCTCTTCCACTTGAGCTTACCCAGCAGCTCTCTGTTTAACCACGCAGGTCTCCTGGTTCCCTTCCTTGACTTCCTATGTGTCGGGATGCTCTGATCTTGTGCCCAGTAGAAACAGTCCCTGAACACTA
This sequence comes from Nesoenas mayeri, assembly GCF_963082525.1. Taxonomy (NCBI): domain Eukaryota; kingdom Metazoa; phylum Chordata; class Aves; order Columbiformes; family Columbidae; genus Nesoenas; species Nesoenas mayeri. The sequence goes on from NC_137553.1 coordinate 16,023,562, forward strand.
ACCAACTATCTTGGGCCCCTTTACCTTCAAGCAGCCTTGCCCATGGGATTTCCCTTAGCAATTGCCTGAAAAGGCTGAAGTTTGCCCTGCTGAAATCCAGGGCTACAATTCTGCTTGCTATCCTGCTCCTACCACATGAGATCCTGAACTCCACCATCTCATGGTCACTGCATTTATAAAGAAGTGATGGGTGAGTACGGATTGCAGTTAGCATCTCAGCTACATTTAGGGCAAGATATTTGGGGGATGCCAAGCTTTTTCCAGACTGGTTTGAGCCACCCCAGCTGAGCTGGGCCACTCTGGGGCTTCAAGAGGGCTTCAGGAGGATGCCAGGGAGCAGGAGCCGTGGGCAGCAAGGCCACATGTCCCATGTAACGAGGCTGCCAATGACGAATTTATCTCATCTTTTACCTTGTGTGGCACGTTATGTTTATGTTGTGGCTACGAGCGTTAAAGAGGGCAGATTAGTCATGTTTGTACAGCTGCCAAGCTCGCTGTTGTGACACTTCCATCTGCCTGGCTGTTGTATAACCCTCTGCTCCTGCTGAAATTAAGAGCGAGGAAGAAATCTGCTCCTTCCCTGCTCCTCACACTGGGGATGACAGAGCAGCTTATCCCCCAGCATCAAGTCCTGAAGTCTTCTCTCCAGTCTAGGCCTGACCCTCCAACCTAGACCTGAAATTCTGTCTTGCCCCATGACCTTGGGATGCTCTGCAGCCAACGGAGAGCAAAAAATGTGTTTGCACGGATGTCTTTCAGCATCAGGACTGACTCTGATAAGCTTTGAGGACTGACAGTCGTCTTCAGGTCAAAAAAATTTAGGCCCTGGTCCTGGTAAGCCCTTATTTCCCCTCTCTCGTGGGCACCAGCAGCAGCTATCAGCAAAGGCGGCTGTTGTTCATGCCATGGGAGACCCTTACCTTAACTCATCCCTCCCAAAAAGACAGAGTAGGATGGCGACCATCTCTGAAACATTCCAAATCCTGAACCATCCCTGGAGACATCCCAGGCCAGATTGGATGGGGCTCTGAGCAACCTGAGCTGGGTGAACATGTCCCTGCTCATGGCAGGGGTGAGATTGGATGAGCTTTGAAGGTCCCTTCCAACCCCAAACTATTCTGTAATTCTATGACCTCAGGCTTTTTCTCCAGCTCTCCACAATCTGGGGCTTGGATCTGGGGCTCATGAAGTTGGGAATACTGGCCTCCTACCCCTTCCTCCCAAGCAGTGCCGTCAACCCCATCATGGACCATGAGGACCAAAAGTCACCCCTCCTGATTTAAGCGACTTGGAAGAGGATTTGGCACCCTGCACACCCAGTGCAAGGTCAGATGCAGAGGAGTTAGGCTTGGAATGGGGATTAGGATGTTTATTGATGCCTTTGCAGCGCTGCCCTTTCAATTTTTCACAGTGTTTTCGCTTATGAGCTTTCTCCTCCCTTGACAGCAACCTTTGAGATAGCAAGCTGGTGGGGTGAGTGCAGGAGATGATGAAAGATGAGGAGGTGAAAAAACTTGTCCTGAACATTTTGTTGGCTCTTGGCCTGAGACACTTGGGCCTGCTCAAGGTCTTGCCAAGATCGTTTGCGCTGAGAGGATACACTGATGATGACAGCCAGATATTTCTTTGATGTGATTCTGTGTATTAATTGGCAATGTACATAAAGTCCTCTGACGTAGATTAAAATAATAAACATGCGTACCCTTTTGTGCAAGCAACTGCAACCCAACCAGAGCCTTGGGAGAAAGAGCAGTCTTTCCTCCATCACTTACAGGGATTTCCAGGGAAATTGCTCATTTTCCAGCCCAGCTTTGCTGTGATGGTTTGTGACCTGTACAAGAGTTTTTCCTGTTTTGGCTTTCACAAAACAAGGGTGAGAAACTCTTCTCTCTTTTAGACACAAGGCCAAGTAGCAAATTGGCTAACGTGGTGCTTGGCTTAAGTGAAACGTGCCCGTGGATCAAGGTTGGATCACTTGCAGCCTAGAAGCCTGCGTCACAAGGAGTGTGGCCAGCAGGTCGAGGGAGGGGATTCTGCACTCCGGTGAGATCCAAGGAGATGTTTGCAAAGACCAGTCCTCAGGACTGGGAGGAACAGGAGTCTGTATAAGCCATGCCTGAATATTTCTCTGAATGGATGCTCAGAGGGATAAAGGGACCAACAACTGCAGCAACGCAGCATAAGAGAAAAGGGAATTTATATTTTTGGGGGGAAAGGTACCAAATTTGAGGATCTACATCCACCAAGATAAATTCACGCATGAGATGTTCCATGGACAGAGGAAACTGGGGGCTTGGGGCATTAAGTAACCCAGATTCCTACCATGTGTTTAGCGTGAGATTTTTTTTCTGAGGAAAAAGATAAAAAAACCCCTCCTTTTGCAGCATTCATGAGAGTGGCCCACACACAAAACAACATAAGAAGGGAATGGTCTTTTTTTGGCCACCACACTTGGGACAAAGTGTCTCAGGATTTCTGACAAATAACAAATGAAAGACAAATGTTGCGCGACTGATGCTGACACCGCCGTGTGTTACCCCATTGGGATCCAGGCATCAACTGGGGGTCATGACCAACAAACTCCTACAAGAAGCAGCACAATGGAAATATATATATGTTTTTCTGCATGACGGATGCCTGTTAGCTCCTTTGCAGGGCAGTGCACCATCAAATATTCAGCACATTCAAATGCACCACACACAGGAGCAAAACATCTGGACGTGCTGTACAATAAACAAGACGTGGGCAAGTCACGCCCCTCCAGATAATCCCTTGTTCAAAGTGAAAGCTCACCATGGAAATTTGGAAAAGGGGAAGGAGAGGGACCAGACTTATTATGCTTGAAAACTATTTAAATATGTCAGTATTAAGGGAGCCATTAACACTCCAGCCATTCCAGCAAATAAGCCGGTAACAGCGCCTACTTTACGGGACATGCATTTCCTCTTGGCAGTCCTCTGGCTGGGAATTATTGAGTACATGGCTCTCCTGCTCCTCTCCATCTGTTTCATCACCAGCACCAGTGGGACAAGCATCTTCCAGCCAAGTGGGACCACAGAGCAATCTCTGGGGTGCACATAACCGCACATGGGAGACCACGCTGGTCAACGTAACCCACTTGGAAGTGATGCCCAAACCCCTGAGCTGTGGGTCTGAGGACATCGAGCAGCCTCGTGATGCTGAGGAGCCCCATCCCATGTTCTCCTTGGGGTCAGTGCTGACCATCATTTCCATGGTGAAGCTCACCAGAAGTAGCTCAGAGCTACTTTGCTTCCCAGAGCATATCCCCAGAGCAGCCCTCACTGTGGGAACATCAGAGGAAGGAGAGAACTTTGGTTGAGGGACTGGAGTCTGTACCCAGATCTCCTGAGTCAGCTCCCAGCATCTCCACCGACATCCCATGTCACACCGGGTGAGTTGCTTCACCCTGGACGACGCCACCTCCGAGCCTTATAAAGTCATTTTATGGTCAGTTGTGTGGCAATCCACAGTCATGCTCCAGCTTGGGGAAGTTACTAATGGTCTTTGACTTCTGTTTTGAAAACACTGAACCCAAAAGCGAGGTTCCTTGGGCCATTAGTCATTGAAGGAAACGGTGGCTTTCCTGAAGCTGCTGAGAACCTTCCCAGGGCTGCCAGGAGGGGACAACATTCCCCTCCCTATGAGGGATGCTTGGGGTGCATCTGGGCTGGCACATGGTCCAGGGAGATGTTGAAACCAGACAATTCCCATAAACAAAACCCACTTATGAGAAAACTGCCCTGTAGAGTGACCACCCTGCAATGTCCCATCCATGGGCACTGCTGACCCTTCAACCACATAATGCCATTTATGCAAGAACCCACTAAAGACACCAAAAAATAATCTACAGCCAAAGCAGTGGCAATTAACCTCATCGCTCATTAACTAGGGTCTGTGTATAATCCTTATTATTGAGTATGAGCATTTTCCAGAATCCCTGTGTGTTGTGGAAGTGATTTCATCCATGTTTTGCAGATGTTGGACCAAGATTTCAGGGATTTATCCTAAACCACCCAGGCGACTCACCCACCTCCACCTGGACCCCTGTCCCCTCTGCTAGGACCCAACGCTGGGTGACAACAGTGGTCACCATCCATCCATTACCAAAGACAAGTCCCAAAGTCTGTGTGGGGCAACATGCTGCTCAGACGAGGTGCAAACATTTGGATTTGGCCACTGGGCTCCTCACATTCCTGATTTTGCCACCACTTCAGCTAATTTGGAATTGCATTTATTCCACATCGCCCGGGATATTCTTGCAAGCCCCATGAGAAATGTGTGAGTGCTCATTATTGTTCATAACACATGGACCATGCCATGGGCCCTTTTAAATTCATTAAAAGCCCTTGAATATTTTTAATTGATTCTTTTTTCTTTTTTTTTTTTTTCAATATCCACCCAAGTTGAGTCCTAATCCCATCTAATGGCTGCAGAGGAGCTCTAACAAAAGATTAGCTCATGCTTAATGTCTGGCCAGTGCCTGAAAGGCATCTTGAAAATGTAAAATGCCATGGAAACACTGAATAATCTTATTTTGTTGTCAACGCTCCCCTTGAGCAATGCCCTTAAGCCTGACAAATGCTCACTGCAAAGGAAGTGAATGTCTTCTCAATCAAATCTCACGCTCTGGCATACAGAAAGCCCACCACAATGCTCCCTGGCTAACCAGGGAATTTGTTTTTTGCGACGAGGACTTCTCATTTTTTGAGTTGTCCCAAAATCTCTCATTGTGAAGCCCAAATTTTTGCCTTTTGCTCAATCACTGCCTGCGGCAGCTGCTGCTGAGGTCCAGCCTCCGGTGCCCTGGCAGAACGATAATGGATGGGATCCCCCCATCAGCATCCTAGGGGGTGGATCTGGCCCAAGCTGCTTCATTTTCCCATGTTTCATCCTTCATGAAGGGTGTGGGTAAATCTCGTGCTAAATCCTTGCTGAAAAGCCGGCACTGGGACAGCAAATATTTTTTAAAGCATATTTTTTCCATTATATTTTTCCCATTTAGTGGGGGAGAACCCCATTCCCTGCACCCATAAGACACCCCACTCTTTAATCATTGATTTTTTTTTATTGCATCCCTGAGCTCATACCAAATAATCCTGTAGCTGTGACCATGATTTTCTCCCCAGCTCACGGTGTTTGGGGGAGCATTAATCAACACGGTAATTCCTCCAGTGGCACGGTAATTCTTCCAGTGGCGCGGGGCACACTGTGCATTCATCTACCCTCATTAGCTGTAATTTGATAACATTAATACTTGAAGCCCAGCCTGCGGGAGGGTATGGATGGTTTCCCACTTGCGTCGGGTTCCTGCTCTTTCTCACAGTGCACGGTGATGCGAGGCTGGGTGCTGTGATGCATGCGGGTTTTGGGGGGGAAGTCTCTTAATGTGGGTAATGCACTCGAGAAGTCAGTTGTGGAAAAAGAAAATCAACAAAAGCTTAGAGGAGGCAACGGGAAAGGTCCTTTCTGTCAGTCTGCTGTGTTGCTCCGAGGTTTGAGCAATGATGGACCCTCAGAGCCATCACAGAGTTGGGTCCCAGTTAATTAAAGAGAGTCGTGGAGTTGACATGGGTAATAACTCAGCACAGGACAAACATGGAACTGTTGGAGAGGGGCCAGAGGAGACACAGAAATGATCTGAGGCCGGAACAGCTCTGCTGGGAGGACAGGCTGAGAGAGTTGGGGTGTTCAGCTGGAGAAGGGAAGGCTCCGGGGAGACCTTATTGCGGCCTTTGTGTACTGTAAGAAAGATGGGGACAGACTTTTGAGCAAGGCCTGTTGCAATAGCACAAGGGATAATTGTTTTAAACTAAAGGAGGGGAGATTCAGGCTGGACATGAGGAAGAAATTGTTTGCACTGAGGGTGGTGAGACCCTGGCCCAGGTTGCCCAGAGAGGTGGTGGATGCCCCATCCCTGGAGACATCCCAGGCCAGGCTGGATGGGGCTCTGAGCAGGCTGACCTGGGTGAAGATGTCCCTGCAAACGGTAGGGGTGGGACTGGATGAGCTGGGAAGGTCCCTTTCAACCCAAAGTATGGCTGTTTTTGACAAGACACCTGAGCATTGAAATATAAAACCTTACCAGAATAATGAATTCAGTCAAATATGCCATTCTTTAAACACTACGGCTTTATTTTTTTTCTTTTTTTTTTTTTTTGCAACTTAGTCCTGCTTCCCATCAACCACACGATGCTCTGCTACACAAACTAAACCCCTTTTCTGTGCAGAGCCATGAGTGACGGGTGGACTCCAGGTGTTCTATGAATCTGTGGTAATTCTAAGTTATTCAGAAACTTGGCGAAAAAAAGCTCTGGATTCCTGTCAGGATTTCCTGAGCAGCTCGCCCATCTCTCAGCAAGTGGAGTCCATGAGGAAGGATAAAAAGCTCTGGATTCCTGTCAGGATTTCCTGAGCAGCTCACCTATGTCTCAGCAAGTGGAGTCCATGAGGAAGGATGCTGTGAGTGGGAATGGTGGGAATCGCAGCTTCTGCAAGGTGTGAGACTGGCTCCCACCTCCCAGAGATGCTGCAAGGCTCTTCCCCCACTGGCAGAGGTCACAGTCCTGGATCCAGATGTGCGGTCTGGGTGATCGGGTAGTGAGGTGGACTGTGAAGTGGCTGAAGGGAAGAAGCCAGAGAGTTGTGGTCAATGGGGCACAGTCTAGTTGGAGGCCTATATCTAGTGGAGTGCCTCAAGGGTCAGTACTGGGGCCTGTATTATTCAATATATTCATCAGTGACTTGGATGAGGGAATAGAGTATACTATCAGCAAGTTTGCTGATGACACGAAGCTGGGAGGAATGGCTGACACGCCAGAAGGCTGTGCTGCCATCCAGTGAGACCTGGACAGGCTGGAAAGTTGGGCAGGGAAAAATTTAATGAAATATAACAAGGGCAAGTGTAGAGTCTTACATCTGGGTAGGAACAACCCCAGGTTCCAGTATAAGTTGGGGAAAGACCTATTAGAGAGCAGTGTAGGGAAAAGGGATCTGGGGGTCCTGGTGGACAGCAGGATGACCATGAGCCAGCACTGTGCCCTTGTGGCCAGGAAGGCCAATGGGATCCTGGGGTGTATTAGAAGGGGGGTGGTTAGTAGGTCCAGAGAGGTTCTCCTTCCCCTCTACTCTGCCCTGGTGAGACCACATCTGGAATATTGTGTCCAGTTCTGGGCCCCTCAGTTCAAGAAGGACAGGGAACTGCTGGAGAGAGTTCAGCGCAGGGCAACAAAGATGATTAAGGGAGTGGAGCATCTCCCTTATGAGGAAAGGCTGAGGGAGCTGAGTCTCTTTAGCTTGGAGAAGAGGAGACTGAGGGGTGACCTCATTAATGTTTGCAAATATATAAAGGGTAAGTGTCACGAGGATGGACCCAGGCTCTTCTCAGTGACATCCAATGATAGGACAAGGGGTAATGGGTTCAAACTAGAACACAAGAGGTTCCACTTAAATTTGAGAAGAAACTTCTTCTCATTGAGGGTGACAGAACACTGGAACAGGCTGCCCAGTGGGTGTGTGGAGTCTCCTACTCTGGAGGCATTCAAGACCTGCCTGGACACGTTCCTGTGTAATCTCATCTAGGTGTTCCTGCTCTGGCAGGAGGATTGGACTAGATGATCTTTTGAGGTCCCTTCCAATCCCTAACATTCTGTGATTCTGTGATTCTGTGAGATGTCCAAGGCCTGGACTGTAACTAAGGTGTGGGCAATCACTTCATTCTGGGGGTTTAATTTTCAGACAGCTAAAATTAAGATAAATGAATCCCAGCCAAAATGTGGAACTTTTGGCCCTGTAGGATTTTATTATATATTATGTTTGGCTGCGCCTTGAATCATGGGGTCAATTTGGGTCCCTCACACCAAGAAAGCCCTGGAGGTGCTGGAGTGAATTTGGAGAAGGGAATGGAGCTGGAGAAGGGGATGGGCACAGGTGTGATGGGATCGGCTGAGGGACCTGTGGGGTTCAGCCTGGAGAACAGGAAGCTGAGGGGAGACCTTCTCGCTCTCTGCAACTGCTTGAAAGGAGGTTGAAGCCAGGGGGGGTCAGGCTCTGCTCCCAGAGAACAAGCAACAGGATGAGAGGAAACAGCCTCAAGTTGCACCAGGGGAGGTTGAGGTTGGATCTTGGGAACAATTTCTTCCCGGAAAGGGCTGTTGGGCATTGGAACAGGCTGCCCAGGGCAGTGGTGGAGTTACCATCCCTGGAGGGGTTGAACAGACATGGAGATGAGGTTCTCAGGAACATGGGTTAGTGCCAGGGCTGGGTTATGGTTGGACTTGATCTTAAGGGTCTTTTCCAAGCAAATTGATTCTATGATTCTATATTGCAGCCCACCATGCTGTCCTGTGATGAGAGGCTGGTCCATAATGGTTGCTCTTCCTTCATCATTCCTGTTGGCCACAGGGGACACGGGAACTTTGGGTTCCTCACTGCTTTGACTGGATGGCAGCGCCCTGCAGTCATGATCTGCTTTTTTGCCCTTTCCTGATGGGACATGTGGCTTGGTAAGGACAGACTTTCTCAAGGTGGGATGATAATAGTAGGTGGCTGAAATCAAGTAAGTTATTTTAAATTTAAGGTCTGTTAGGAACAGCCCAGCCAAAACCTAATGTAAATGGAAATACAGGAGCTGGAAGCGTGAATCCTTGAAGATAAATGATAAAACTGCTGTTGTCTTCGGTAGGGTCAGAGCACAAAGGAAAAACAGTTGTGTTACAGGGGGTAATCATTGTCCTGAAGCAGTGGGTCATGCAAAAGAGTGATTTCTGGCTGTAATCCCAACAGCATTACACTCAGTGAGAGGACTGAGACACTAATACCGAGGAAGCTTGATACTTCATGTCTGTTTTATTTGTTTGGTGAAAAATTCTCAAGGAATGAACAGCAAAACTACTTCTTTTCTCTAATACGTAAATGTTATCCCAGAAAATAATTTCTCTTCCCTGCAATAAATCTTGGAGAGGAACTTCTCTGACAGGCATTTCACCCCAGCTGTCAGCTGAAATGGATGTATGGAAAGATGTAGAAACAAAATAAGGAAATGTAAAAATAATCTAGATTCCATTTCTCTATCAGACATCATTTAAAGTAAGCCTAACCATACACATTTCATTGCCTGCAGACAAAACAAGGTGTAACACATGTCCCTTCAGAAGCACTTGAGATAATTAAGAGAAAGGCTTTCATAGAGCATATTTCCTTGAATAAACACCAGCTCTCCTTCCCGGCTTTGGCACTGCATACCCCAGCACGGCAATCTCAGCATCTCACAAAAGGAATTTCAGACAGAAAAAAATAAACTCGGGGTGCAAAAACACACCAAGGAGAGAGGAATTGTCTCCTTAAGCAACGCAAGGTCTCCGGGGAGACCCACAGCCAGCCTGGTTTTCAGGCAAATATTAAATATCCAGCTCTGAATGGCCTCAGACACCCTTGGCCTGGAAAGCCCCACTGAGGCGGAACATTTTCCTTGTGTCAGGCTTTCATATGGATGCGAGCTTGGATTTTACCCAAAGCGCTCTAATGGAGATTAAACAACTCTGCAAGCAGCTGCTCTATGGTGATATTAAGTGGAGACTGGATAAGTTATCAATTTAGATTGAACCAGGGAAGTTCTACTAATGCATTTGAACAACAAAGGTGCACAGATGGCAACTGAAATGCTTAGGGAACTTCTAAAGAAAAATCTAGCTGAGCCTTATAAACAAATTCCCTTTGTAAAACCAGCATCTAAGGAGCGATCTGGGGAGACTCTGTCTGAACCACTTTAATTATTTTTTTTCTTTTTTTGCCATCAGGGACCTGCCTGAAGTGTGAGATGTTTAAATTATCAGGACAATTGCAACAGCCACATGGCTGCAGAGAATGAAAAGGGATGGCAGGATTTGCGTGTAGCCCATCAGTGCTTGTTAAAGAAACAGCAATTCCATTTGTTTCTAAAGAAATAGGGTGGAAAAAAACCAGTTTTGTACAATTCTTTCCTGCTTATTTACATGGGGCAGGGGTGTTCCTGAGCACAGCACCTTGCGTCCATTCAGAAAGGTCTTTGAAGCTGCTGAAACACAACCCATGAAGCTGACAACCTGATGGAAGTTGCCTCGCTTGACACAAAACTAAGGGCAGGGGAAGGCGACACAGCTTAGCTGATGGCTTTGAACTCACTCATATGCCTTCCAATTATTTAAATAGCCTGGTTAGATAAACATCAGTACTCAGGGATCACCGTTAATATGCATGAGAACAAATGTTCCAGATTTTTAGCCCGTAACTTATTCAAACCAGTTGGTTAGGGAACGGGGCTGTTGCACTCATGTCACCTTCAAACGCACAGGCTCTTGGGGAAGGGACTTGTCTGGCCCCATTCACCACATTCATATGTGTGCTGCTACATATGAACAAGGATAATTGCAGGGGTTGAGTGATCCTGTGTTCGAAAGGTCTGCAAGTGCTTCAGTGTCAGAGGAGCTGCTCCTCTGTGAGAGGTCACTGCCAGATAACAGAGTGTTTATATTTTGCTGGGGAATTGAGCAGCCCACATCGTTAGCATCCTTCCATTGCTGCTCCCCTTGTAGGGATGCACAGATAATCCCCAAGCTTCAGTATATAAACCAGCCAGTGGTGGATAAATGATAGAAAAAGCTTTGCCAGTAAGGATGTTGCTGCAATTTTTCTGTTCTAGGGTCTCTTCTAGCATCACATCCAAACTATTGATACTGGTTGGAACACATTGGCAAGTGGAAGCAAATCCAGATTGCATGTCCCAAAATTAAAAAAAAAAAACAAAACAAAACAAAAACAACCCACATAAAAAACAAAACAAAACAAACAAACAAACAAAAACAAAAAAAGACAAAAAAACAAAAAACAAACAAAAAACCCACAAAAACAAAACAAAACAAAACAAAACAAACAACCAAACACCCACATTTTTTTACTTGTTTTGATTAGAAGAAAATCATTAGCAAATATGTTCACATCATAATTTTCATGCCGATGAGAGCATCGGACCAAAGTCAACTCCAGAATCCAAAACCTTCTACAATGGGAGACCAAAAGTCAGATGAGAAACTTAATTCAGGCGTTCTTGTGTAATGTTTCTGCTTCTGAGACTACAGCGATGGTTTCACCTCAATATTTTGCAAGTATGTGTGAATAATAATGATCTTCTCCTTCTCTTCTCTTCTCTTCTCTTCTCTTCTCTTCTCTTCTCTTCTCTTCTCTTCTCTTCTCTTCTCTTCTCTTCTCTTCCCTCCTCTTCCCTCCCCTCCCCTCCCCTTCCCTCCCCTCCCCTCCCCTCCCCTCCCCTCCCCTCTCCTCTCCTCTCCTCTCCTCTCCTCTCCTCTCCTCTCCTCTCCTCTCCTCTCCTTTCCTTTCCTCTCCTTTCCTTTCCTTTCCTTTCCTTTCCTTTCCTTTCCTTTCCTTTCCTTTTTTCTCTAGGTTCAAGCAAGATGACCCAAAACACCTTGGAAGCATCGCTAAAGTGCCCCAATAAACATTTTGTTGTTGATGCCCAAAGACACAGCCATCTCGGGCAAAGTAGAGCCAGATATGTTGCTATGTTTGGGGTTTTTTGGACCAATCTTATTAACAGCAACCTGTTATTTTCGGCAAATCGGATCAAATGCAGCTATCAGTTCACTTCAGCTACTTTTGACCCTGGACTTCTGCCTATTTTTGCATGCCTGGGATGGAAATATCATGTGTGAGCCTTGAAATAAAACAGTGCATCTCCTGAAGTACAAGAAAAATCGCTGTCGGTACTTACACAAGCAAGAGTTTGTCAGGTAAATCTGCAAAAAATAGCGAGATACATGCCAAAATCATGTACTGGGGCTCAGTACGTATAAATCCCAGAATAAAGATAAACCAGCCTAACTATCTGGATATGTATGTCATACAACAATCTATGCTATTTGGGTTTTGCTTTTAAATCCTCCTGTCGTTTTGTGGTTGGTTTTTTTTAAGAAAAATCAGGTTAACTTTAAACAAGTTTTTTTCTACCACAAACATCTAAATTGGAAAATCCTCGAGCAAGCTGTTCCTTTTCTATTCCAATGCTCAAAACAACCCCCCAAAAACCCCAGAAAACCTGAACAATTAAATTCTGCCATAGAAATCACTGCAGACAGGCCCCCTTTCAATGCTGGATATTTATTTTCATGTATTAACTGTTCCTAGTAGACACGTGAAAGACAATATCTCAATTTTTGCCTTTGGCAATGTGACTTCTAAGAAGTGGTTTTTCAGCACCAAGAAAGATCAGTCGCCTTATTGCTGGCAGTAAGTAGCACTCCCAAAAGCTGTTAAATTCTTTACCTGCAGATGAGTGCCTCTTGAATAGGTAAAAAAACCTATTTCCTGCCTTTTGAAGATATGAAAGGGACTCAAAAGGATTACGAACTGGAACTGATAACTTTCAGACAGCAGCATTATCAAAACGTGAAGATAAATGACCAAATTCATCCAACGTCTAACTGCTTAAAGTCAAGGAGTTCAACCTGGAGATGAATTGCCTTCAGCAAAGCCAAGGTCTACATGGTGTTTTGTTAATGAGTACAGAAATAATAGTAGATATTAAATGATTGACAGTGGTGTTTTTGACGTGTCACTGTTATTAAAGCCCGTAAGTCCAAGTCCTACTCATGCGGGGACCAAGATCTTGCCTTTCTCCTAGGATCTTGCTTTTCTCCTAGGATCTACCACCATCATCACTCACTTCATTTCTGGTCGACCCATCTGCCAGTAAGGTCAACATCAGGAAAATGAGGTCCATACTTCTCCTTTCATGTGCTCCTCATGGTCTTACATAGACAAAACCCAACTTTCCAGGCAAGTACAGAGCTATTTTCAGAGGTGTTGTCCCCCCAACAGAAGTTGTAAATATTTTTGAGCTCTCCCTTATCTCAGTAGTAATTGAGAGTGCTCTACCTCACATGGGAACAAGCTTTGTTTCCAGGCATTTTAAAAGTATTTAGGTTATTTTGGTGTCTCATTTTGAAATTATCCCATTAGGCTCTTGCTTTGACCATGTGTACTACATTTGTTTGGCATTATGGCACAGGGCTGTGGCATGAGAATGAAGTAACTCAATCCTCTGCTTCTGTGTTATCTTCCTGTCACCCATGATATTCTGAAAATTCAAAAGAAAACCATAATTGTTTTTTTTTTATTTTCTGGTGGTCTTAGCACCCTCACAATCCTGGAGGATTTCCTCATGCTCAAGAGGTTCCTGCTCTGTAAAAGCCACAGCATCAGAGCAACTGGGCATGTCAAGAGAGTGCCATGAACCAACATCATGGAAATGAAAAGAAAGTGTCCTGTTGATAAGACTTAAGGTTTTACTGGCAGACCTAATGTGTATCAGCAAAAATATCCTCCCAGTAGGATAAACTTTGATTATCAGCACAAAGAGGTAGGCCCTCCTGCTCTTCTCATGCCATTTGGGAAGATCAGTTTAAGCTACACAAGAGGAAGAGTTTTATTGTCCCTATGAGATATGTTTTCTGAGCAAGGGGTATCTGGTTGCAATGGTAGAGTTCTGCCGCAAATTTCTCTGAGCATAGACCAGTTCTTGCCCTACCATTCCTCACCTGGAGAGCTAAATCTGCTACAAAGGCACGAATTCAGAACTCTTTGATTCACCTGGAGCCACACCTGGCTGGTGTTTGCACCAACGACCAAGACTGAAAAAGGGCAGACCAGGCAGAAAAAACAACTGGAAAAGGGCTTTTCTGGGAATGCTCTACAAGCAGAGTTAGTGAGGATAATGAAATATGTGATGTCAACCAGCACACTTTCATATGCCCCTTGGTTCCCAGTCCAGATGCTCTCCTTTGTGTGCTACTCACATTACTCCTTGAACAAGCTCTGGATGAGCAAAGGGTGACCTGTTCTTGGGTTCATGAAAGAGGAACCATGTACCAGCAGGAAAGAGCAAGCCAGCAATTAGAGGTCAACGTTTTGGTAGCTAATATTTTGTCTGTTGTAGCTGATAGGGCACTTAGAGACAGATGTCTCATCTGAAGTGACAAATGAACTTATATTTTGAAGCAAACAGCTTCTCTTGCATTTCTCTCGTTCCTTTATAACCATAGACTGTTGTCATTTTGTGGACATCTTCTCTTAAGCCAGCCCTTCCAGAATGATAAGATTTAATGTTATATCACAAAGTGACAGGAGAAGACAGTGGTATGTGTTCCCTCTATATGCTATTTCCCCAGGAGGCCTAGAAAAGATCATCATGCTGAAGAAGCTCGTGTTTAGATTTATTACTATGGTAGCCAAGAAAGACTGAAAAGTTTTCCCATGTTCCATTGTGAGAGGGGCGTGTTTGAGGAGGGGTGGATGGAACAGGTGACTAGAACTGACCAACAGAAGTATTCTATCCCATAGTCATCATACCCCCTATATAAGAGGGTGATCACGAGGATCACGCTCTCTTCGACCATGGCTGGCATCTAGAGAGGACCCTGTCTGTCTGCCTATGATCTACAGGCCTCAGGCCCTGCATCCCTGCAACCAGTTTCTGGTTTGCTGTGAAGTCCCGCCCATGACTTCTGGGGGCCTGAGCTGCACCTGCTGGAGCCGCCAGCTCCACATACCCAGCTCCTGCTGCTGGAGTGATGCCAGCTCCAGATCGAGCACTTGAGATTGGTTTTGTATATTTTGTATATATTCTCTATTTATTAGTAGCATTAGTAAAACCCTTTAAAACTCTCCAACTTGACATCTAAGTCTCTCTTCCTTTCCCCTTATTGTTCTTATCATCTTTCTGATCTAAAGGAAGGGGTGGTGGGAGGTAAAGGGGATAAAAGGGAGAGTCTGCCATGGTTTATCGCTGCCTTGCCTTAAGCTGTTACACTAATAGAAACTAAATAAACACAGCCAAACAGTGTCATCTGTCTGTGTGATGAGTAGTTCTGAGGGATTCCTCTTTAAATGGATGCTTAAGTAAATATAGAAATATCATTTTATGAAGGCTGTCTCAGGAAAAGGTGTCGAGGAGTTACAAAGTAGGGGCCGCCTCATTTACGAATGTACATGTATAAATGCTAATGTGACCCGATGTTGTTATCGAGTGTGTAGCAAAGGAATTTATTTCGGCTTTTAGAGTCATGTGTGCTTTCTTTAATCCACCATGCTCAAGATGGAAAAGTAGTTTTCTATTTCTGAAGTGTCATTCATAAAAATGGCTTTTTCGTTGAGTATTTTCATGCCGGTGTGCAACACTATTCATTTTTCTAAGGAGGCTATTGGGGAAATATTTCATATAATACATTGAGTTCCTGCAATACAATGGAGGGTTATATTGCAGCTGTACGATTGTTCTATACCCTATCAAGTTGTGATTATTAATGACCGTGTAGCACTGAGCACAAAGATATGGGTGTTTTAGCTGATATGAGTTATTTTGCTCTGCCCTCTTCAATCCTCCCTCCATGTCTCCAGGACACATAATTCAGCCTCATCTCCACTCCTGCAACATCAGACTGGGCTCCAGGTTGAAAGATGGACCTTTTCTGTGCTCGGTGGAGCTGTTTGCTACCTGTAATGCAGTAATTTAAATATTAAGGATAGGTTGTTTTGGGAAGTTCAGCTCTCAGTGAGTAAACCTTACTTAACTGTGGGAAGAGGGAAGAAGAAATGGGGAAGGGGGAGTGATGGGGAAAGAACAAAGAGTTTCAAATGCCTCCATAATTGTCTGAGGAGGAGGCAAGTGGTGCTGTTGGAGGGTGTTGGTATCTTTTCCCAAGTAATAAGTGATGGGACGAGAGGAAACAGCCTCAAGTTGCACCAGGGGAGGCTGAGGTTGGATCTTGGGAACAATTTCTTCCTGGAAAGGGCTGTCGGGCATTGGAACAGGCTGCCCAGGGCAGTGGTGGAGTCACCATCTCTGGAGGGGTTGAACAGGCATGGAGATGAGGTTCTCAGGAACATGGGTTAGTGCCAAGGTTGGGTTAACGGTTGGACTTGATGATCTTAAGGGTCTCTTCCAACCAAAATAATTATGTGATTCTATAACTGAGAGATTTATCTCCCAGACCAGGGGAAAAAAAAAAAAAAAAAAAAAAGTAGATGGTGGGTATAGAGGGAAGAGGCGTAGTGTGGGGCACAGAGCACCACTGCTGGGTGGGAAACCAGGGCACCTGAATCTGCAGAAAGAAGGGAACAGGTCCCTGCTGTGGGTAAATGAATGGCTTAGAGCATCCAGAGTATGTGTATTGGCTGTTGATATATTTCTACCATTTGTTCTTTTTCCCATTCCCTCCACAGCCTGAGCCGTTCAACTCCCATGCATCCATCACCCCTCCTCCCCCACCCCCCACCCTGTTACTGCTCTTGAACCAGAAAGGTAGAAAAATGCAGAACTTTTGCAATATTGCTGCCACTGCATGAAAACAAGTTGGCAGGGAGATGAGGAGCCAGGATTCCTGGGACTTGCAGCTGTGCAGAGGGAGACGGCAAGAGGACAAGGGCTTTTGCAAGAGGATGGTCCCTCCTTCTCCAGCTCTCAGGGGGTCTGAGCTCAGTAGGATTCCATGGCAAAACACCATATTATTGTTTGCTTTCTACTAAACCAGGCTGTGCCATTACTTTTTTAGGGAAATGGCTGCTTTCTGACTGCCTGCGGCTGCTCTGTACAGCTGTGGCCAGGCACAAGGGGTGAATATGGCCCAGATTGTGGCCAGCAGATCAAGGGAGTTGGGGTGTTCAGCCTGGAGAAGAGAAGCTCCAGGGAGACTTTATTGTGGCCTTTCTGGACTTAAAAGGGGCCTGTGAAAAACATGGGGACAGACTTTTGAGCAGGGCCTGTTGCGACAGGGCAAGGGGTGATGGTTTTAAACTAAAGTAGAGGAGATGCAGACTAGATTGAAGGAATGAATCATTTATGCTGAGGATGGTGAGACCCTGGCCCAGGTTGCCCAGAGAGGTGGTGGATGTGACATCCCAGGCCAGGCTGGACAGGGCTCTGAGCAACCTGAGCTGGGTGAAGATGTCCCTGCTTATGGCAGGGGTTGGACTGGATGAGCTTTGAAAGTCCCTTCCAACCCAAACTATTCTAAGATTCCATGAAACAGCTGCTCCCAGCTGGGCAGTGGCACCATCTCCCCCACACTACTGCAGACCTTCCGAGATGGAAGCATTTGTAGGGGTGCAAAGCAGAGTCCCCAAGTCAAACCTCACTTGCTGCAGCACATCACTCACCTGTGCCTTGTACTGGTGTCTCACCTGGACCACACAGCTCCTCAGACATCTTCTGGGAGCAAGTGAGGTCCCACCAAAGGTGCTTCACCCATGCTGTGATGGGTGTCAAGAAGGGAGAGGAATTACTCTCTGGAGGGATTTGTCTCCTCTCAGAAACCCTGCATAGACCCTTAGACTAGAAATGTGACTCTTTTTCTATCCAAGTTTAGGTAAGGTGAACACCATCTTATAAACAGCCTGGCCAAATACCAATAGTGACATTAATTATTTCAATCAGTGTCAAAGGATCTATGAGTTGATTTTTTCCTATCCAGTCTAGAGAATGGAGCTGAAGTGACTTGGAAGATGCTGGAACAGAAATACGCACTGCCCTCAGGGGTGCCTATAATGGCATGGGATTTCTGTACGTTGCAACATTCCTTTAAAGTAATGTCATCTAATGACAGACTTAATTCTTTTTATTTGGAGGCAAGGAGAGAGAAATTAGCTTTCTTATACAGTTTCCTCCCTTTCAGCTACTTTTCTTTTTATTTTTCAGATATATGCGTGATGTGTACACATTAACTGTAAATAAAAATACATTCTGTTTTGTAGTATGTGCCTTTTGAGAGTCTTGGAGGAGTAACACTATCTCTGGACTGTGAGTAGTTCATCAGCTTTGGAGTAATAACTCAGGGAGGAACCTGTTAGTAAGCAAGGTTACAGCCTGGTAAACTGAGGCAGGGGTTTTGCCCTGTTAAAAAAGGGACTTGTGGAACAGGGATTAAACCAGCAATTCTGTAGAATATATGAAAATCTCTATAAAACTTGTGTTATTTAATACAAAATTACATACTTCCAAACAGTGGTCACTGTGGCTCTTCCCGAATATCTCACATTTGTGCAACCGAAAGATGCTCTGAAGTTGTGGCAAGGCTTATATCTTTTATCCCAGGGCTTCATACAAACTGGAGCTGTGCCGGATCCTTGGGGGGATGTTGTCAGCAAAATTTTGGACACAGGGAGATAGCGTTTAAAATATTTCAGGTGTATAGAAAACCTATCATTGCTTCTGAGGCTCCAAGTAGTCTTGTGTTCACGGTAAGTCAGAGCAGTTAATAGGGCTTTCTGGCTTTACTTAATCTAATTTACCACATTTTTTCTGGAATTAATATGTTGCAAAACAATTTAACTAGTCCAAACTAAAGGAACCTTCAAATCGGTGCCAATTTACCTTACCTGCTGTTCTGCAAATGGAGATGCTCACTGGTGTGAGATGGAGGAAGATGATGCACTCAGACTTACCTTCAGACTCACCAGAGGTATTGGGACAACCTGTCATGAGGCTTTTCACTCAAACTGAGAAGCTGAGATCTTGCTGTCCCTTATTTCTCTCTCTATTTAAATTTTGCATTGAATTTATAGATTCAGTTATGCAAGTGGAACATGAAAAACTGCAGTTTGCAAGCATAAATGGTCATCTGCATATTTGCTTGCCGTATAGATGGGTCCAATCTGTAATCAGGCTGATTGAACTGGTCCTATCAATTAAACACGTGTTGGAATTAATGCCGCAATTTAAGAAAACAATTTCCCTAAAGGGGCTAAGTGCTGGTGGGGAAGGCCTGAGAGCTCTAAACTTCTCTTGATGCCCTTTGGAGATGAGGCTACTCCTTGTAGGAACCTGTATGGTTTGGAGAAACCTGAGCCAGCAGATTTTCTAGCACATCACCATAAACAAAGAGTTAATAGTAGTAGTAATAATAACAATAATAATACTTAGCGTGTAAGGACAACAGCTGGTGGGGCTGTGAATGGGAGTGTTCTTGCAAACCTGTATTTATGGTGCTGGTGATATCATGGAGTCTAGCAGGAAGTCCACAGCTTGGATTTCTTAAAGCCTTTAGGAGGTGGTAATTGTCTCACTTTTGCCTTAAACACAGAGTTAATTAGCTTTTTTAAAACAATGGATATAAAGTTGTCCTTTAATTCTTCCTAAAGTGCTCTTCCCTGTCTCTGAGTGTTGGTAGTTGATACACTTTAATCTTGAAGTTTTGTCTTTCTTTGAACTTGAAGGCACAGTTAGCACAGGATCCATTGCAGTGCACTTTCCCTCTTTGCTTCAAATTGTTTTTTCTTTTCTATTACATAGGTGGTGTTGGGTGGTTTGACTTTGTATCATTAAATTATGCCAGCAAACCCTCTGAAAATAATAAATTTTTAAAAGTGCCCGTAATATCCTTTGGATATTTCAGATCTGAAGTGACTTTTATGTCTTTGAAAAAAAAAAAAAAAAAAAAAATAATACATTTGGGACACGGTGGGCCATCTTCTGCAGCCCCTAGAAGACCCAGCCAGCAGCCCACAGCTATCTCAACCAGTACAGCTGCTTTTACCTTCTCCCAGAATATGTAATTTTTCCTTTTAAATGAGGAGAACAAGTCTGGGCCTCCTTTGGATTAATCACCGCTATCAGATGGCACGTCTTCTTCCCTCCAGATGAAATGAATGTGCAGGTTTGGGTAACGTGCTTTTGAAAATCCCATTTTTAAATTACACTTTATTATTAATACTTTTTTTCCCCCTTCAGTTTATGCAATTTGGATTGTGAAATCAGGGTAGCCAGTTCCTGTCTGATCCTATATTTCTTGTTTACCTGAAACTCCCTTATTTCAGGTTCAAAGGAAATTTCTCATCCTATCAGATGGGGTCCCAATTTCATTTCAGTGCCACTCTCCAGTTCTCAAGCAATTTCCATCACTTGGATCTTTTAGAGAAAAAAAAAATCAATTCTGAGCGGGTTATTTTCCCTGGAACTGAGCCATGCATAAGACCATCATGAAAGCATTTATTTTGAGTTTAATATTTATAAAAAAGCTATTAAAAAAATCCCAACCCTACACTTAGACAAATGAGGACTTTTCAGTTATCTGTTTTAATACACTGGCTTTGCTAATTCATAAATTATCAGGTATGAATGGCTATTCCTACTGTCTAGATGACCCACCTGAGGAACTCAGACCAGAAAGAATCCCTGTGTCCCTACAGGTTTAAACCAGCTGGAGCTCATCTTCTGAATTACTACCAAAACCTCACTTCAAAATTAGTATTGACAGAGCATCCACCATAACCAGTAGTTAATTAGTCTACCTGGATCATTACTGGTGAAAAATGATGCTTCATTTCTCACTCATATTATCTAAGCAGAACATCCAGCTTTTGGCTCATCCTATATCGTTGAGAAACTCATTATCAAAAAATGCTTTTTTCCACCCATGCAGGTATTTTGTGACTAAAGTCCTTGTAGGCTTCTAGATAACAGACATTACTTATGTAGAATTGTCCTGATTTTGGAGCATCTTTTAATTATTTGCATGCATGTTCTCAGTTCCTTCTTGAGCACAACATAGGGGTGTATCATGCAGAGTCCAAAATGTTGTCATATAGAGATATAATGCTCTCCTAAAAATGGAATATAAAGAAACATCCAAGAATTTGTTACTTAAAATAAGAATTTGGATTGGAGGACAAGAAATCTAAAACATGTTCTTTAAAGCAGACTTGCACAATGTAACTGCAATATTCTACACTTAAAATGTCACTGATTTATAAAGTGCTTGTACCACAGATGTTTGATTGTTAATTTTTTTTTAATGTCAAAGTGTAGGTCAGTATGAGGAACACTAATCCTGAGCAACCTGTTATAAACATGAAAATTCTTTATTTACTACAGGCTGATCCCTGTCTCTGATGGGACAAAATTCCCATTAGCATCAGTGGAAATTGTTCCTGGAAAAGCCTGTGGAAAGTCCAGGTATCTCACCACCTGTGAGGATGTGGATAATGTTTGAGGAAGAGAAATGAGCTCCACAATGCAACTGGCCAGGCCACCGCAATAAATACAGAAAGACACATAAATGTTGCCAAGGTTATGACCTATCCCATTAAAAAGGAAGGAACTCCAAAATTACACCTCTACCTACTGGCAATAGGAAATACAGAAGCTGGTGATTTTTATTTTTTTTTTTTTCCCCTCTTGCTTTGCCTGCTACTCTTCTACAATTATATTTCCTTCTGCCAAAAAGGGTTTGGTGGGTTTTTTTTGTGTGTGTGTTTGGTTTTGGTTTTGGTTTTGGTTTTTTTTATTGAAGGAATTGTGGGTTCCTTTCTGGGTAAGCAGCTGATGCTGCCATCTGAGCAGCCCAACTTGCAGGATCTGATAAATCCCCCCTAAAGCTGGATACCTCCCACTGAAAAACAGAGATTTTCTTGATAACATTAAGACTAAAATGCTGCTTGTAAGTGATTGACACCCCACCCTTCCCCAGCCCCCCTGGGCATAGGTGTTGCAATGTCATATTTAGCATCCAGGAGGTCTAAAGGCAAAGGTAACTATATGTATAGGTAACTAAAAATAAAACATTGCAGTTCATGCATTGGGAAAACATCCTTACTTGAAATAAAGAGGATTTTGATTCACACTGCTGAAAGGGAGATACTATATTGCCTACATGTACTTACTTTCAAAATGTTCCAGCAAAGCTACTATGCTTTCTCTTTCTATATAGAAATATCCTTTCTTGAGAGCTTACATGCCAAAACAAGTCTAAAGAAACATATATTTACTATTTTGCACATCCAAAGCACAGAAGTACAGGTACAATACAGAGAGTTACAGATAAGGTGGTGTATTCAGGTTATATATTTTATATTAATATTGAGCATCTCAGTCAGCAAGATCCTCAGGAGCTCCACAGAGTGCAAATAGATCCCAAAGGGTCTCTGGGTGGGACTGCTGGAGAAAGAAGCCAATCTCTATCTCAGAATAACATGTAGCAAGAGGGATTTGCAGGCTTTCGTTTATCTGTGAAGTTAAATATTCCACCTGCCTCTGATCCTCCCCTTTGCATCTCTCATTCAACAGACTCACATCTTCTCTGTCTGTCTGTCTGGCAGCTCCCAAATGTGCTTCAATTCCCATCTCCCTGGTCATCCCCACCCAGACCACCTGACTTAAATCCGTTTCCTAACCCAAGCACTCCAATGATTTTGTGGTCGAACCATAAAACTAACAAAATTTCAGGTAGCAAAGCACATATATAAAGTCAGGCATGTGTAAGTGCTTTGAATCTGGGTATTTTGGTAACTGATGAGTCCCCCAGTGCCAGCTATAGCTACTCCATTTGGACAGAGAATCACAGAACCATGGAATAGTTTGGGTTGAAAGGACCTTTCCAGCTCACCCAGTGCCACCCCTGCCATGAGCAGGGACATCTTCACCCAGACTGGGTTGCTCAGAGCCCCATCCAGCCTGGCCTGGGATGTCTCCAGGGATGGGGCATCTACCACCTCTCTGAGCAACCTGGGCCAGGCTCTCACCACCTTCATTGTGAAAAATTTCTTCCTCATGTCCAGCCTGAAAGGAGTGCTTTTCCCCATGCTTGATAAGCACAGGCAAATGTCCATCCCACTACACTTTTTTTTGTTTTCTAATTTATTCTACCCACTTGCAGTGAATCATTTTCCAACAGATGCAGCCTTGGAGTGGCTGCAGTGAATCATTTTCCAACAGATGCAGCCTTGGAGTGGCTGACAGCACCCAAGAGCACCAGCACTGAAATGACGATTTTTATCTTGCCATGATGGGTGAGAAGAGCGAAAGCATGTGAGCTCCACGTCTCCCTGTGTCACATACCAAGGTTGCTCAGAGTTTTCTTCGCAGACCTGAGGTTTTGTAGCTTGAATTTGCTGTGTTTTGAGCTGCTGGAGTGCAAGGAGACCCTGGATACAGCCCAAATGGCATCATAGCCTGGACTTCGAACATTGCTTGAGAGCTCTGCTCTGAAAATAAGGCACAAAAATTGAAGTAGGGCCACAAGTGTAGCTATTCCTAATGTGCACAAAAGGATGGGAGAGTGCCAGGAGCGAGCCTTGTGCTCTCCTACCTCCTCTCAATGGCTTTTCACTGCTCTTCAAAAAAAAGACATACCCCCGAAAGAGCAAAGTGTGTTTGTTATTGACCCTCGCCTGGAAAGTGTATGAAGAGGGATCAGCTCTGTTTGTTTGTACCTGGTAATGATGTCAGGAAAATGTTTGGTTTGGTTTGGGTTGTGTTTGTTTGTTGTTTGTTTTTTATTTTTTCCTCCCAAGTCTGGTTTTATCCCCTTTGTTGGAAGTGCCTTTGGTGAGTCTCACATCCTGGTGCTGTTAGCAAAACAATTAGATTAACAGTGCCCTGGCTCCAACTGTCTGTCAAGGGCTGAATTGCAATGCAAATGAACTCGGCTTGAGCTCTTTAAAGCCAGCTGGGTTCAGGAAAGGTCTCTAGAACCCTCCATGAGAATCCAGGTCTTAGGGACGGGGAGTGTGGGCTTGGTGGGATTTGACATCCAGGAACTAATTTGTTTCACACGAGGGATGTAATGCATTCTACAAATACATAATACAAATATATTATACAAACGCAATACATTCAATTAATACAAATCCCTTCAAGGATTAGAAGAAGATGGGGACAGACTTTTTTGCAGGGCCTGTTGTGATAGGACAAGGGGTGGGTGATGGTTTTAAAGTAAAAGAGGGGAGATTCAAGATGTGTTTAAGTAATAAATTGTTTATGCTGAGGGTGGTGAAACACTGGCCCAGGTTGCCCAGAGAGGCGGGAGATTCCCCATCCCTGGAAATATTCACATTCAGGTTGAACAACCTGATCTGAGTGAAGATGTCTCTGCTCATGGCAGGGGTTGGACTGGATGAACTTTAAAAGTTCTTTCCAACCCAAACTATTCTATAATTTGGACAGATTTTATTCCTTCTCATGGGTTAGGAGTGACTCAGGTATGTTTTGGGCCAGATTTCTGGTCCAGTCTCATGTTTATCTGCCCGTGAGCAACGTCATCCCACCGCAGCACAGTCTGTGACTGTCACCCCTCTTTCAGAGCATCTCCCCAACCCAGGTACCATGCACATTTTTATTAGCTTCATTACGCTTATTTCTGTATTTTCCATATGGGCACACACATGTGGTCTGTTTAAGCAAGTTGGCAGGGTTAATTAGAAAGCAGTTCTTTATCAGTTATTTAATATTTCGCACTTCTGGAGTCATTTTCACCTGCAGGGATTACAAGGATGGGCAAGTACTGCTGGCCCAGCTGTGCGGATGGGCCAAAGCTCAGGTCCCTTCTTGTGGGGAATTAGATGTGCCCAAGGTCATGTAAAGTCCCTATGGCAGGGCCAAAAAGAAAAAATTAACCCTGGACCCCATTCCTATTATTCATTCCTTCATAGCATATGCCCTGTTTTGCTTTTTGTCGCTCTGTTCATGACAATAATCACAGTCATAATTGGAAAAAAAAAAAACAACAACAAACCAAAACCAAACAAACAAACAAAAAAAACCCCAAAAAAAACAACTAAAGAAATCAATTAATTTATAATAGCCTGGAAAGTTTTAAAAATTCAAAGAGTATAATGTGTATGTTAATGGACATCTTTCACCAGCAGATATGGGAAGGAGAAGGAACTACTTTATTTTCCTCTTTTTCCCTATCAATTTACCATATGCATCACAGTGAAAAAAGGATTGAGGTTCTCTAAGGAAACGAGGAAATCAGCCTCGGTTTATATGAGGTCACTCCAGAGGATGGCGAATAAGACGTTAAACTGAAAATGTTACCTCGTTTCCATTTTTCAGGCTGCAGAAGTGACTATTTTCAAAGCAACAGGATTTTCTGGAGCGCAGCAGCCCCAGATGCCAATTCTGTTCTGCTTTGGCATCATGCAGCCCACCTGACCTCTGCAATGGCCTTGGCTGCAGCCTCAGAATTCGATGGGCCACTTAATAGGCAGCTTCATTAATGCCATTAATTATTTGGTGGTGAAGTGAGGAGTCCATCCCCTTCCTCAGACTCCGGTTTAATAACACAGCTTCCTAAATTATTCTTTAAGATGCCAGCAAATAATGTTCTTCCCCACCTCAAATTTTCTTGCTGTTTATCACAAAGCAGATTTTGGGCCTGGGTGACTATATTCTCATGAACATTTCATAAGGCTGCCCCAAAATCTAACCCCCATTATAACTTATTTAGATCCAGATTCTGCAAATACCGTGATTCCAGGCCTGATAGGAGTCTCCTTGGCCTTGTTCTTGTGAATATTTGCAAGACTGGGCTCTGAAATTATACCTGCGCTCCTGCCTTGATGATCTTAAAGGTCTTTTCCAACCAAAATAGTTCTATAATTCTATTATTTTATGAAAGGCAGACATGCAGAACAGTGAACCCCAGGAATACCCTACCCACACAGCACGTTTTGTCCCCCCGTTTTAAGTCTGGTGTCACATTTAGCTCAGTGCAATTGTTTTAGAATTGGATTTGCTTATAGCAGCCATGATTTAAGAGTCTTGGCTTCTACTTCTGATGTGATAACTGACTTACTGAGTGACCTAAAGCAACTTTTCCGCCTGCACTTGTTATATGAAAAAGGAGCTACTTATCTGTGGGACATCATGTGGGATGGGGACCCCTGGGGACACTCCTGGCCCATCAAAGCCTGGCATTAGCAATGGGGACCCTTGGGGACGTCTCCTGCCCAGCAAAGCCTGGCATTAGCAATGGGGACCCTTGGGGATGTCTCCAAACTTTGCAAAGCCTGGTGTTAGTGATGGGAACCCCTGGGGACATCTCTGGCCCAGCAAAGCCTGGCTTTAGGAAGCTTGGCTGGACTTCCCAGCTTCCTGCAGCCTGAAGCAGGGCTGCACCAGCCACACAGCCTCTTGGTGGCTCAGTTTCCCCATCCTTGGCAGGTTCTTGCTGGCAGAATCTGAATGGGAGGACTCGCGGAACACCCCGGGGCCAGGAATTACTACCACTAGTAGTACTCAAAACAAGAATAGTCAGAGTGTGATCTGCTCATCATTCCTGCTTCCCATTTTGTGAGAATCGGAGTATACTTACCCTCTATGAAAATACTTTGGTGACAGCTGCTGTAAAAGTGCAAAGTATTATTAGTGTTATTGCTTTTTTGTGCCATGCTCTCTTTTAATGCTCAGAATCATTTTTAAAAATATATATATATTTTTATGGCTGGAAAGGGTTTAATACTTCAATATTGACAGTGGGCTACAGTCTCTCCGGCACACCCAGGCTTTGGGGGTGCCCCCATGGCACCTACGGGGGGACCAGCTGCATAGCACACCCACTCATACCCCCCAATTCCCGGGGGGTGCAGCACCCCTGGGTGTAGCGGGGGAGTAGGGAGAACCCACAACCTTTCAGCAACCCGAGCCGTCGCTTGCGCAAGGCAGTTGGAGATAAATATATTATATATATATATATTTTATTATTATTATTTTTTTTTCCCGGAGCGACACGGTGTCTAGACACCCACGTGATGGGGCCGGACTGAGACCGCGCTGCTGCGCACTAAGAGCAGCGGGCGGGAGGGAGGGGGCGGTGGGCGCGGCCAAGCGCGTAAGCACTGCAAGCACCGCGCTTGCTAGCGGCTCCGCCGCCGGGATTCCCCCGCCGGAAGGGAAAGACGGGAGGTGCTGGTGCGGAGAGGCTCTTTGCAGCGAACTGGGGGGGGGGGGAAAGGAGGAGGAGGGGCAGGCAGGCAAGAAGGAGGAGAGAGAAGGAAAAAAAAAAAAAAATAAACGAGTGAGGCAGACGCGCCGGCAGCACGGAGAGGGTCGCCGCGGGCAGCTCCCGCACCCATGTAAACAGCGGCGGGAAGAGGCGGCGGTGACAACGGCCCCAGCGCGGAGCGGTGCGGAGGGGCGGGCAGCCCGGCTTTCCCCCTCCCCGGCAACACGCTGCTGGGAAAGGAGGGGACACAGCCCCACTTTTTTTTTTTTTTCTTTTATTTTCTTTCTTTCTTTTCGTAGCAGCCGGATCAAGACTCCATGTGTGCGTGCGTGTGGATTAAAACCTTTGAGAAGGAGGGAAAAAAAAACCAACAAAAAAAAACACAAAAGCAAACCAGACCTCAAACCCCGCATCAGGACGACCTGGGCTTTAAAAAGGGATACAACACTCTGGATGCGCTTGTTCTTCTCTTTTTTGACAGATGCTTAAACCGATTCCGACGTCCAAATCTTAGGGTTGGTGATTGATTTAAAAAAAAAAAAATTTTTTTCTTTTTATAGACATAATTTTGGCTTGCTTTTTTCTTTTTATCTTTTGATTCTGCCCTGCGTCGCATCAATCCCGTCTCCCCTTCAACCCGCCCTCCCCCCCTCCCCACACCCCCCCCTCCCCAGCACTGGCGGGTTGATGGGAGCTGCGGCCCCGGGAAGGCCGAGGATCCCCTGCGGCTCCAGCCGCGCAGGACGGCGCGGCGCCGGCAACCTCCTCCACCCGCCTCCCCCAGCGCGATGCGCCTCACACTATACCCAGCCTTTTGATTTTTTTTTTTTTCTTTTTTGGGCAAAACCAGAGCGAGCAGCGGCTCCCCCCTCCCCTTTTTTTCCCCCCTCCCCCCCTCCCTTTTTTTTTTTTTGTTTGTTCTTTTTCGCAGCGGGCAGAGGCGCGGGCCGGCGCAGCCCCCCGCGGGAGGCGGCGGGACCCGCGGCCCCCTAGCGCGGAGACTGGCGCATGCTACAGCCTGCCTCGGCCCCGCCGCCGCCTTTTCCCCGCCGCCCGCCGCCTGCTGCTCCCCGCCGCCGCCTCGTCTCGGCTCCCGGCCCCTTCATGCGCGGCGGACGACATGCCCGTTTTGTAGCCGGGTGCCCCTCCTCTCGTCCCGCATGTTCAGGACCAAACGCTCGGTGCTCGTTC
The DNA here is from genome assembly GCF_963082525.1 of Nesoenas mayeri. Classification (NCBI taxonomy): domain Eukaryota; kingdom Metazoa; phylum Chordata; class Aves; order Columbiformes; family Columbidae; genus Nesoenas; species Nesoenas mayeri. Next base: position 16,051,539 of record NC_137553.1, read on the forward strand.
GGCGGCTTTGGAGGAACCGTGCGCCCGGCGGTGAGGAGGCGGAGGCGGCGGCGGCGGCGGCGGCGGCGGGGGAACCCGGCGGCGGGGCGGCGGCGGCCGAGGCCCGGGCTCATGTTTGCGGCGGGGGGCGCGGGTGTTGCCCGGGCAAAGCGAACCGCGGTAGCCGGGCGGGCGCGGAGGCGGAACTGAAGGCACTGACCCACGCCGTGTTGAAGCGGTTGAAGGAGCGGCAGCTGGAAGGCTTGTTACACGCCGTGGAGTCCCGCGGTGGGGCGCGGACCCCCTGCCTGCTGCTGCCCGCCAAGGCCGACTCCCGCTTGGGCCAACACTGGTACCCGCTGCCGATGCTGCTCTGCAAGGTGTTCCGCTGGCCTGACCTCCGCCACTGCTCCGAAGTGAAGCGCTTACGTTGCTGTGAATCCTACGGCAAGGCTCACCCCGAGCTCGTCTGCTGCAACCCGCACCACCTCAGTCGGCTCTGTGAGCTAGGTAGGGTGGTTTGGGATGGAGGGATGGGGGTGCAGGGGATGGGGATGCAACGCTCGGGGATTGCGACTCCGCTCCATGCCCACTCAACTTTTAATTTTTTTCCCTGAAGGGGAAAAAGAGCAAGAAACGGAAATAAAAATTACAGTGTTTTCTGAACTTTTTTTTTTTTTTTTATTTAGGGGAGGGGGTCAGACCCCCCAGCCCCGGGGGCTCCGGCGCTGCCTCTCAGCCGTCCCTGCGCCGTACCGGGGGATTAGGGGCCGCCTGGCGCTGCCAGCCCCGGCGCTGCCGCTGCTCCGGCGAGCCAAGGAGGCCCCGATCAGACAGCCCGAGCGGCAGATAGCAGGGAGACTGGCGCCAGACGGCCCCTTTTGTTTATCTGACAGCTAAATATCAAGGCAATCACCGCCTCGCTGCCCTGCCTCCAACCCCCAGAGCTAAGACAAACAGTTTTGCTAAAAGAATGCCACTGCTATCATAAGTTCCTATCTTTTTTCTTTTTTCTTTTTTTTTTTTTTTCCCTCATGGCTCTGCCTTTATTTTCTCTGTGCTTTTCTAATTCCAGAGTCTCCCCCTCCACCCTACTCCAGATATCCAATGGATTTTCTCAAACCAACTGGTAAGTGGACTTATTCAATGCAGACTGCAGATAAAAAAAAAAATAAAAAGGGAAAACAGTCCCTTTCTCAGGGGAAACATCTCCTGCCTTTGTCATGCTGTGATGCATTTTGCTTTTGGGCTGCTTGCATGCTTCTGTGCCTTCTGATATCCCTGGAACAATTAACATATAATTTCTCAGACATTCTCTGCACAAAGTGTTATTTTAAAATTCTGGTAGGAGGGATTGCAATGCAGCACAGGCCTTTGCTGCTTGGAAAAGCCAGGAAGAACCATGGGCCCTGGTTTTAAATGGCAGAACACCCCTGCCCTTGGGTGAATTCATAGGAATTTAGGTTGGGATGCAGCACAGCTCTGGCCAGCATCTCCCTGATGGCTGGGCATCCCAAGGAGACTTGACAAATGGAGCTGGTCAAAATCTTTCTGTCTTTTAAGGGAGCCTAATCCCACCTTGTCAGGTTGAAAAAAAATAGGAAAGGGAGTTGAAAATTCATTTTTCTTCCTTTTTTTTTTTTTTTTTTTTAGTACTGTTTTGCATGCCTGTTGCTTGTAATTGAATGTTAGGGTGCCAGAGGAGAAGCCCATTTGAGGCTGGCACCAGCTCTTTCGCGGTTGTCTACATAAACTCCTGGTTGGCAGTGAGTTGGCTGGCTGGGAGATAAATTGGACTGGAGGAAGGAGGAGAGGTGGGGAGAATCAGAAACGAGGGGAGCTCAGGGTCGAGCAGCTCCTGGCTCCCCCAGGATTAGTGGATCTGGAGCGCTGGCTGGAGGATGGTGGTTGCTGTGGTCTGTGGTCGTGTCCCTTGGTCACAGCAGGCAGGAGGGACACAGTGGTACAGGGAGGTAAAGACAGATGTATTTCTGAAGACCAATATCAGGTCTTTTTTTTTTTTTGTCTTTTTTTTTTTTTTTTTTTTTTCTTTGGCCAAAAGAGTAGCTTCTGTAAAATTGTTGCTCTTGAGTTTCTTGGAACTAGAAGAAACCCCAAACTTTAGGTCGCTTTGGACACATGGGGTCCCATCCTGCCCACTATTCTCTCAGAGGCTGGACTGTTGGTTTTCCCCTCTAAGAAACACTAATAAGTCTCTTTTAATGCCTTGTGGAAATAAGCAAAGCTGTTTAACAAACAAAGCATGAGATATTTTGCCTCAGCATTGAAAAACAGGAGATAAAGGCTCATGAACAAGACTGGTGAAGGGACTTGAGCACAAGACCTATGGGGAGAGGCTGAGGGAGCTGGGGTTGTTTAGTCTGGAGAAGAGGAGGCTCAGAGGTGACCTCATCACTCTCTATAACTACCTGAAGGGAAGTTATAGCCAGGTGGGGATTGGTCTCTTCTCCCAGGCAGTCAGCAATAGGACAAGGGGGCATGGGCTTAAACTCTGCCAGGGGAAATTTAGGCTGGATATTAGGAAGAAATTCTTTACAGAGAGAGTGGTCAGGCATTGAAACGGCCTGCCCAGGGAGGTGGTGGACTCGCCGTCCCTGGAGGTTTTTAAAGTGAGGTTGGACATGGCACTTAGTGCCATGATCTAGTAAACAGACTAGAGTTGGACCAAGGGTTGGACTCGATGATCTCTGAGGTCTTTTCCAACCCAGTCGATTCTGTGATGAATGAAAGAGGAACATGGGGAGGAGGTTCAGCATCACTAGCATGTGCTGGGATGCAGAAAGGCTGTTTCATAATAGACTCTGAGGGTTTGCTGCGTCACAAAGTTTAATGGGTTTGGGTGAGATTGGCATCACTTTGACTGCATCCCTGCAGTGCTCCCCCAAAAGTTTATATTTCTTTGTTTTTTGCCTTTGCTTGCACCCGATGATGTTCCTGGCATGGAATGCAAAGGGGGTCGGAGTTGCAGGAGAGAAGGGTTAATGCTTGCCTTTGGTTTCCTGTAAGGATGTTAGGATAAATCTATTAGCAGGGTTTAAACATCCAATCTGCCTCTGCCAGGACCTCATTTTCAGTTAGCTGAGTGATATATTTATTCATTAGCAAGTGTTGACATAAGGTAGCAAAATGTGTGTAAACAGAAAAGCTGCAGAACATGAATGTGCCATTTTGAAAGGAAAAGTTATTCCTATCGGCCAATAGGAAGTGAATAACGCTGCCTTTCGGAAATGCAGAAACAACTGGGTTACTCACCAAAAAGTCCTCCTCTTTAAAAGAAAAATCCATTTGGCAGCTGAGCTCTGACTAATGGGGCCGTGACAGGCACCAGTGGAGCCTGAAAGTCTGTTGTTGCAGGTGGGTTTTGCAAGCTCAGGGCTTCTCAGCGTTTACTCTACAGACAGACTGAGGATCTTACATCCTGGCATCCGTGCCATCTCCTGCAGCATTTGCCCAGCTCGGTGTTGAGGATTGTGTGCCATGAATGGAAGAGGGACAATAGGTGATGATGGGAAGGTGTGAAGTATTTTACCTGGTTGATGCACATGAGCCATCTTCTCCTCTGGGACCTTGGGTGGGAATGGTCCCTCCATTTAGTCTTGGGCAACTGCATCTGCCAATGGAGCTGAGAACATGCGTCTAGCAGGAAACTTCTGCTTTTCCATCAAGCATGATAGCGGTCATAAAAATATTGAAGCATTTAGTGCAACGTCTTGTAAGTGCTTCATAGGGATGGACGGACAGGAATACCTGGACCAGCGTGGGGTCTGGCAGTGGTCGCCAGTGCCCGTGATCGTAGAATAGTTTGGGTTGAAGGGACCTTCAAAGCTCATCCAGTCCAACCCTTGCCATGAGCAGAGACATCTTCACCCAGCTCAGGTTGCTCAGAGCCCCGTCCAGCCTGGCCTGGGATGTCTCCAGGGATGGGCCATCCACCACCTCTCTGGCCAACTTGGACCAGGAGTATGAAGAGTGCAAGAAACTCACTGAGATGTCGCTGCAGAGCTAAATGCCCTTGTGTGGCATCAACTTTCAGAGGAGTTGGAGGTTTGGCAGCTTCCAGGAACTTATTCGGTATCTTGCAAGGTTGGGCTGGTGGCCACCAGGAGTAACTGTATGTCTCTGTGATGGCTTTATGTTGTGAGAAGGCAGTTTTGGGAGGGGGCTCACATGCTGTAAGCTTGGGTAGATCTCTGATCCTACGATCTCTCCAGTGCTGAAGATAAAATGAACCCAAGTATCCTCTGCTAGCGAGAGATCTGTGGGCAATGGGAAGAGTGTGAGGATGAAACCAGTATAGGGCAGGGAGCCCAGGAAGGTCCCACTTCTGGGTCTGTCCCATACCTGACCATAATGCTTGGTCTAGAGTTGAGGTGCATCAGCTCTGTGTCCTCTAAAGAGATGTTGGAGGGTAATTAATTGATGAAGGGAACTGGCTGTTGGATGGTGGGACATGAGAATGGAGCTGATGGTTTTGATGGTCACAGCAATGCTGGGAGCCTGCAAAGAGTTGCCTATATACTGATTTTTAATTTTTTTTTTTTTTTTTCTTCAGCAGATTGTCCAGACTCTGTGCCTTCCTCCACTGAAACAGGGGGAACTAATTGTCTAGCCCCTGGGGGGCTTTCAGGTAAGACATTTCTTGTTGCCCTTGATTTTGGCCATGGGTTGTGTTGACAGAGGGTCCTGACGGACGGTGAAGTGATGCTGGGGAGATTTGGAGATGCGAGCAGTTGAGAGAGTCATGCTCGAAGGGGGAATTAGGTTTCATTTTGGTAGCAGCCACGTACCTCTCTTGCAGAGGATGTGTTGAAATCCCAGGTGAGGTTCTCCATCCCCAAAAGCCCATATTTTCTTCAAATTCCAGCTTTATGCTCCATTCATTTTCGGAGCAAGGTAGGAGTTGGGGAAGGCGTGTTGGGGAAGGTGAAGTGCTGTTGGCCACCCCTTCATTTGGATACATGGATTATTGGAGCAGGTGCGGTCATGCTTTGTAGAAGGATTCAGCGTCAAGTTCTCCTTGACTTGGTGGTGGTGGTATCTCTTGTCTCTGGGACGAGAGCCATGCTTGGCCTTTGCTCCTGGTAGGGTAACCAACATCCCACATCTCATGCGTGAGGCTTGTGGTGCCCAGGGATGAAAGGCAGCCCTGTTTTTTGCATAAGTTGTTGCTGAGGCAATTGGTCGTTGTTGCTGAGGCAATTGGTCTTGATGATCCTTACTGGTCCCTTCCAACTGGAGATACTCTATGACTTCCCTTGTTTGCCCGTTTGCCATCTCCTTCAGCCTCCAGGTGCCACTATGGGATGGGGGTACAGAGGGTGGTCTCCCCACCCCTCTTGTTTTTTTCACAGAATCATAGAATGGTTTGGTTTGGTTTGGAAGAGGCCTTTAAAGGTCCTCTAGTCCAACTCCCAACACCTCTTCCAAGGTGTGACATCTCCAACACCTCGTCTCTTACCCTGGACCGGCCAACTCTGTGGCTGGGCTCTGTCTCTACCGGGATTAAAGTGTCTGAAACCGTGTACCTGCATGTACTCGCCGATGTTTGAAGGCGCTTTCCTTTGTGCGGATGTCTCCTTGATTCGTGATTTATTCATTGCCCTGAAACTGGAATTTCAGAAATAGGTTGACGTGCGCGTGCATCCGCCCCTGGGTCTCTCCAGGAATTGCATTTGGTGTGGATGTCTTTAAGTGAGCCTTGTTTGTTTTTCTTTGGATGTAATATATACCCTGTCTGTTACTTGAGAGGGGAGCATATTGTTTGTTCAAAGGCCCTAATGAGAATTAATCAAAGGAAAGGGGGAGAGGGAACAGAGAAACTTGTCGCTGCCTTTTTGACTTTTTTTTTGTTTGGGTTTTTTTTTGTTGTTGTTGGTTTTTTTTGTTGTTTTTGTTTTGTTGGGTGTTTTTTTTTTTTTTTTCCTGTAGCTGTAGGGAAGAAAGAAAAAAGATACTTAAGAGACTTTAAAGTAGAAACAAGACAAGAAGCAAACCAACACAATAAGGATGTTGTTATATCTTTTTTTTTTCTTTTTTTTTCCTCCTGAAATGCACCCGTTGTGGAGGGGAGGAGAGAGTTCAGTTCCACAGGATACCACATGAAATAAGCAGAGGAAGTACTCGCTTCTTAAAAGGGGGCTTTTCTGTAAGGTTTAAGCCTATTGATAACATCTTGTCTGGCTGCTCCCCTCCTGAAGGGAAGGGAGGGTGGGAGGTGGGGGCTTGAACTGCAGGAAATAACACAGCCTTCCAAAGGGCCACGGGAAGGGGAGCCCCAGCTCCCCATAGAGCCTCCTCCTCCCCCCAAAAAAGCACATTCCTCCTTGACAATTCCTTTTTTTCCCCTATTTTATTATATTTGTATTAATTATTTCAGCAGATGTGGTTGTTTTTGGTCTTCATTATCAAAGGTTCCCCCCCCCCCCCAAGCATAGAAACAGAACCTTTTTACGATCATTAACCGCTCTTTTTTTTTTTCCTCCCCAAATGTAATTATAGCCATTTAGTTTAACGAGGAGCTGATAGGAGAGTTGACTCATGAAGGGGATACCGTTAGCTACCCAAGCCCTGAAACAAAGCCAAACGCCTCCACATGAAAGAGCATTTGTTTTGAATTTGCTCTGATTTACTGGCATGTCCCTTCCACGCGCAGAAGTGCAGCCCTGAAAATTCCCAACTGGAGAGACCCAGTCGAGAAAGGAAAATAAATGCACTTTGCAGCACTCCTCCAAAGCTGTCTTCTTTTTTTCCACCCCCTTGCATATTTTAGTTAGCAGAAGAGTGTATTTGAAGGTGGTTTTAATGAGTTATTGGCAGAGTACATTGGAGAGAGCTTCAGTTTGGTCTTACCTAAGTTTGGGCAGATGGCGATGGGTGATGCTGGGTAGAGATTCCAGCATCCATCATCGCTGAGGAAGAAGACATCATGGGTGGTGGTGGTGGGTTCCTGTAGCACCGTGGGCTTTGGCCACCAGTGGATGCTGGTGTAGTGGTGGTCAAAGCCAGCAGACCCGCGCTAATGTCTGGAAGCTGGAAAGGCAGGATTTAGTGCGGCAGATCAGTCTCAACACCGAGAATTTGGGAACAGGGCCAACCTGGGGTTTCACAGCCGTTCTGGCAGGAAAACTGCATGGGGGGGTTGAGAAGATGAAGGTTTCTGTTCCCTTTCCTGGCTCAGGAATGAAATATTGGGTAGTCTTTGACGCTGTGCTGGTGTCTTCATCCCTCCCCAGCTGATGCACCTCTCGCTCCCCCCGAGATGTTGGCTCTCGGTTCCATATTCTTGCCTTTATTTATTTTCTTATATCTTTATTTTTATTGGTGGTCACTCTGTGGGTAGGTCAGGCCTCCTCGCTCACAGTGATGGTTGTACTCAGGTATTACTAGTCCAGATCCTTTATGTCCTTGATGTGGTTGAAGAAGAAAGCAAAAATATCCCATTGGAAACAAAAATAATTTCCATAAATAGGAGACAGAAGGTGTTTTTTCCTGTATTTTAAGCTGACTCGTTCCCAGCAGATGTGTTTGGTTATGACTCTTCTTTCAAACAGAATCACAGGATTGACTGGGTTGGAAAAGACCTCAGAGATCGAGTCCAACCCTTGGTCCAACTCTAGTCCCTTTACTAGATCATGGCACTAAGTGACATGTCCAATCTCAGTTTAAAAACCTCCAGGGACAGCGAGTCCAGCACCTCCCTGGGCAGGCCATTCCAATGCCTGACCACTCTCTCTGTACAAAGAATTTCTTTCTAATATCCAGCCTAAATTTCCCCTAGCAGAGTTTAAGCCCATGCCCCCTTGTCCTATTGCTGACTGCCTGGGAGAAGAGACCAATCCCCACCTGGCTATAACTTCCCTTCAGGTAGTTATAGAGAGTGATGAGCTCACCTCTGAGCCTCCTCTTCTCCAGACTAAACAACCCCAGCTCCCTCAGCCTCTCCCCATAGGTCTTATGTTCAAGTCCCTTCACCAGTCATGTTGCTCTTCTCTGGATCCGCTCCAGCACTTCAATGTCTTTCCTGAACTGAGGGGCCCAGAACTGAACACAATACTCCAGGTGTGGCCTCACCAATGCAGAGTACAGGGGAAGGATCACTTCCCTTGTCCTGCTGACCACGCTATTTTTGATACAGGACAGGATACCGTTGGCCTTCTTGGCCACCTGGGCACACTGTTGGCTCATGTTGAGCTTCCTGTCAATTAGTACCCCCAGGTCCCTTTCTGCCTGACTGCTCTCCAGCCACTCTGCGCCCAGCCTGTAGCGCTGCAGGGGGTTGTTGTGACCAAAGTGCAGCACCCGGCACTTGGCCTTATTGAACTTCATCCCATTGGAATCAGCCCATTTTTCCAGTCTATCCAGATCCCTCTGCAGAGCCCTCCTGCCTTCCAGCAGGTTGACACTCCCTCCCAACTTGGTGTCATCAGCAAATTTGCTGATGATGGTCTCAATCCCCTCATCTAAATCGTCAATAAAGATGTTAAACAGGACTGGACCCAACACTGACCCCTGGGGAACACCACTAGTGACTGTCATGCTTGGGGAGCCTGGAGGTGGCCAACTTCTGGTCCGGTGGCATCTGATGGGTGGCAACTGATGGGTATGACTGTGCTCTGAGGGTAGGAGTGTGCTGATGGTGCTTGATGGTGTTGGTATTGGGTCTCCGTGGGATTTTCTCCACCCAGCCCTGGACATATCTCTCTTGATGTGGGGCTGGTGGCTCTCAGCTGATGTAGAAGGTTGTGGTGCCCATGGTGAGCGAGAAGGTGACTCCTCCTGCAGGACAGGTGAACGGTGCTGGATCTGCTGGCAGAGTTAAGTTCTTCAAGAAGCCCAGAGCTGGCCATCACAGAGGGAAAGCGAGATAAACTGGCTTGTATCCTCGACACCTCTGCTGCTGTTTTATTTATTCATAAAATATCAAAACCTGAGAGTTTACCCAGATTTCAACCTGATCCTGTTGACTTGCCCTGACTTTGGAACCACCCCAGGGACTCCTGGAGCAAGTGAATGTTGAGTGATGGTGCTTGGTGGGCACTGGACCAAGGGTTGAAGCGGGGAGACCCACAAGGCTCTTCAGGAACAAGCACAACCTCAGTTTCCCCCTTCCAACCCCTCTGTACCAAAAAAAAAAAATGGGAAGAGACCTCTAGAAGCTGGAGAAGCATCAGCATCACTCCCTGCCCCAGGAGTGGGACCTCATCTGGTTTAAGGGACCTCTTGGCTGAGTGACAATTCATTCTGAAATTGTGGGCAGGCCAGGAATGTTTCACTATGTCTCTGATCCCCGCTGGTATCTGCTTGCTGGAGAAGCAGCACCTTGTCCAAATTCGGAGCTATTTGCCCCCAAAGCAGCTCCCCCCCATGTAAACAGGATCCTGCATGGTTTCTCCAGCGAAGTTCTCCCTGTGTTTTCCCATTCCCCCCCCGGCTCTTTCCACCTCCCTCTCGTACAGAGTTTATAACCTCCTGTGAAATGCCTTTATTTACAAATTGACATCCTATTATAATCTGAAATTGAGACATCTTCCTGTGAAACTAGGATTGTATATTTGTCCCAGGGATAAACAGTTGCTTGGGATATTTCTTTTTTTTTTTTTTTTCAAGTTACTTATTCTTGGTTTATTTTTGAGCATATGTCCTTTTAACATATATTTTTAATTTACTTTGAGCACCAAACGGCCTTGCACTCCTTCCTTCCCAGCCTCATTGCAGACGCCACCACCACCCTTCCTTGCTAAAAAACACTGTCCCCTCCAGGAAAGGACAAGGTTATCAGGGGTTAACGCCAAGATGACAGCACTGGAGCCTCTGGAGCAGAGCAGGCTGCCTGCCAGACTAGGAGCCTCCCGGCTCGCCTCACACATCATCTGACCGTGGCCAGTGGGGAGGAGGGAGCTGGCACTTGGCACCAACCCTGGGACTCTTGGCTTGGCCACCCACTCTGGCTCCTTTGACCCTGTGGGGTTTTTTTTGTTGTTGGTGGTGGTTTTTTTGTTGTTTTTTTGTTTGTTTGGGTTTTTTTTGTGTGTTGTTTTGTTGTTGTTGTGTGGGTTGTTTTGTTGTTTTAAGGGGGATCTCAACCTGTGGGGACCCCCCCTCTTCAGGGATAACCCCTATGCTGCTGGGGCATCCTTCCCCTGGCTCCTGGCTATTAGCTAATTAAAATCCCCTCAAAGCAAATGAGACCTGTTTAATTATTATTTTTAAGTGATCTAGAGCCTTTGCTAGTTACTCTTCTAGGATGAGTTTTTTAAAAAAAAAAAATGATGGCAGAGATGCTCCCCCCATTAAATGTTCCAATCCATCCATGTACAGGTCCATTACATTCATTTTTTTTCTGGGTGCCACTGTATTTTCCCAACCAAACAGTGCCTTGAGAGCAGTTGACAATAAAGTGCAGAAGACGACCCCATTACCAGCAAGTCCTTCATGGTGGGGACCATGATGGATATCACATGGGTTTTATCCCACTTTTTAGGGCAAAATGAGGACAAAAAGGTGAATTTTGGAAGTTCAACGTCAATTTGAACCACACTCCACTGGCCAAAAAGATGTCCTGACGAGCGCCGGCAACTTGATCGTTAGGGACATTTAAAACTCATTGGGACACAAACACTTGTAGCGGAGCAGCCGTGGGCTGGCAGGGATGCAGGTCGCATCGTTTCCATCCCCGCCGTCTTGCCAGCGGGTATTGCTTACGCTGGAAGAACCAGTAACATTAACCACACGTGTTTCCCTGCTGCCGGCTGGGGGGGGGAGATGCTCATTTCCACCGCCAATCCCATAAATCACCGTGCTGGATTAAAAGGGGGTACACCCCATTTTAGGGTGTGCAGGGGAAAAAAATAGGGTGTGCGGAGGCTTCTCTGGCTCTAAGCAGGTGTTTTATCAGGGTGGTGGGGTGGGTGGCTGGGAGTGCCATCCCCACTGCTGTCCCCAGCCAGTGTGAATGACCCAGGCCATGGCCTGGCTGCCTGCCGACTGTCACAAAGGAGCTTCCTTTCCAGTTTATTTTCAGCGCCGAGATATTATTAACCACTCAGGCACAGTCTCTTGTTCTAACCACCCAGGCTTGCTTTTTTTTTTTTTTTCTTTCTTTCTTCTTCTTTCTCTTAAATTGCTTTGTTTTCACCTGTGAGGCTGCCGGTTTGGCTCCGGTGCCACTGGGAGTACCGGCCATGTCACGGATGCTGTTGAGGAACAGGGAGGGTACGAGGGGCCTGATCCTGCGCAGGGTTGGGGATGGGGAGGGGAAGGAGCTCGGTGTCTCACAGGATTTCCGCCCACTGGCTTTGGATTAGCCCCTTTTTATTATTTAAAATTTTTTTTTTTTTTTTTTAAATTTTTAATCATAGTTTGATAAAAGCATCATCTTGGGTGTTGCCGGCTGCCTCTTCTTTTACAGTTTTTTATTTTACTTTATTTTAGTTATTTATATTATTGTTTTTTCCTTTTCCCCTCTTCTCCTCTTCTTTCTCTTCTTCTTTTCTTCTTCTTCTCCTTCCTCCTCTTCTCTCCTTCTCCTTTGCCTTCTCTCCTTTTCTCTCCTTTTATTTTCTTTATTTTCTTTTACTTTTTCTAATGCAAGAAAAGAGCTTTTCTGGGCAAGCATTGCAGGTATTTTCCATCCACATCCAGGGAAGGGTGGGGGCTCGCATCCCCTGTGCACAGACCCACTGTAGGAGCCATCCTTGGGGGGGGTCTTGGCCAATGGGCTCAAGTCTTTGGGGCCAAAAAGCTTTTACTGGAGGGTTTTGTGCTGTTGGAGGTTGCTAACAGATAGCCCTTTTCTCCCCTTTTTAATTTTTTTTTTTTTTTTCTTTTTCCCCTGTTTTTTTTTCCCCCTCCACTCTCTTGGGTAGCCATTTAAATACGTGAGGATAACTTTCACCCTGTTAATTAACAGGAAACATTGGGACATGACAGGAAATTACATCAGTCTTTTTATGAGGAAAGAGCCAAGGAAAAAAAAAACTGCAAGAAAACATAGTTATTAGTGAAAGGAAAGAAAGTGCCGGGGGAGGTGGAGAAAGAAAAGGAGGAAAAACCCCATCCCATGGGCCCCGCTTTTCCGAGGGAGGCTGCTCCAGTACTTCTATTTTTATTATGTTGAAAAATATTTGACTAGCAGGGTCACCTTTGCTTGAGTGTGACACTCGAGCTTCCCAAGGAATTTTTTTTTTTTTTTTTAACTTTTTTTTAATGCCTTTTCTCAGCTTCCTTCCCCAAACTGTGAGACCTAGGAAGCTCTTGGCTGGGAGACTAATTTTGGTTTGGCTGCTCAGCCCTTCAAATTGGTCCCCACCCAGCATCATTATCTTGATTTTAACTTGCAAGGGGAAAAGAAAGAGGAAAAAAAAAAATAAACACCCCATAAGAGCTGGCTCAGCCCTTCTCTACCCTTTTAACCTTGCTGCATAAAAAAACCTCCTGGTTTCAGCTCCCTGGTTGGATTGTGCCGTCAATGCCGAAGCACCAGGGGAGGTTGCAGGAGGTTCTGGTGATGGTCTCGGTGATGTTCTTCCATGTGCAGTGGTGGGCACCTAGCTCTGTGGTCTTTCATCTTCCTCTGTTGAGGATGAAGTAAGATGCCCGTTGGGCTGCTGGGTTTTGGTGAACTGTCTGTCCGCTGAAGTCCTGGCTCCCATGGGCTTTCCCAGCTTTTCCCTGAATACCTGGGCAGGTGGCGAAGCAGATTTCTCCATTAAATGAATTAACTCAGAACTGCTCAGCCTTCAGAGCATTGTTGCAAATATGTACCTGTATGTGTCTGCAATAAGTGAGACTATGAACCGTTTTATATATATATATATATATATATATATTTAGGTTGAATATATATAGGTTATATTTATATATAGGTTGCATATATATTGAGTTATATATTGTATATGTAGGTTGAATGCATCCGGCATAGCCATTATATATTCATTATATTTGATCTATTTGATACAATGAATATATAATGAATGTTGAGTGTATTCAACCTATATATATATAGGTTGATAAAATCCCCACATACATATAGGTTGAATAGATTTTGTTTGTAGAGCTACCAGTGCTGTATCAATAAGAGCTGGCTCTGCATTGGAGAAACTCGGGTGTTGGGAAGGTAAGGAAAGTTCAAACATTCTTCACTTTTACAAGTTGGCACTGTATTCGGCGATTTTTGGTGATGAAAACTGATGGGTTGAATTTATAGATGCTAAAAATTGCTGGGCATCACCACAGAGGAGGAACTCCCATCATGGTGGGTGATGCAAAATAATATCGGAGGGGTTGTGTGGCTGTTTGTGTGTTGGGTGCCAGGTGAGGTTTTGAGTGGAAAAGCAGGGAAAACAGCAAAAAAGTCCCCCCACGTGGGACAGCTGCTGATGGCTGAGCTCTGACAGCACCTTCCAGGGCAGAACGGATGGAGTAAATAACTCCATAAAATCATCTTTTGAGCAGGAATCAAATAGCAGCAGTTTTATTTGGAAAAGGAGTTGGGAGCCTGAAGTTACATCACTGCGTTTGAACTGATGAATTAATTTTCTTTGGAAGCCGAGCTGAAACTTTTTAGCTCATTATAAGGAACAAACCCATAAATCTTCATGCGCTGAGGCCTGTAGTTTTCCTGTTCTTTGTCACAGCCAAGCATGGAAAATGTATCTTGGGCATCAAGAGCATGAAGACTTGACACACCTGAGATGTTGCACCAAGGTTATTTTCTAGAGTATGGTACTGGGTGCTGAGCCCCAAATCCCCTTGGTGATGTCCAAATCTGGGTTTTGTCCCCACGGAAGGGTGTTGCTGGGTCTTGGTGATTGCCAAATCTGGATTTTGCCCCATGGGACAATGCTGCTGGGTCACAGTGATGCCACCCTGGCTGTGGCACTGTCCCCGCCTGGGCATGGACACTGCTGCTACCACCAAAAATGAGGTGGGATGAGCATAAGGGGTGGGTTTTTTCATGTGGTTTTTGTTTGTTGGAGTTTTTTTGTTTTGTTTTTTGGGGGTTTTTTTGTTTGTTTTTGTTTTGTTTTGTTTGTTTGTTTTTAGGTTTTTGTTGTTTTTTGTTTTGTTTTTTTGGTTTTTTGTTGTTGTTGTTTGTTTGTTTTGTTTTGTTTTGTTTTTTCCTTTTTTAAATCCGGGTGCTGCTAACCTGCCCCGTTTTATAGCCTGAGGCAAACCTCTGCCAGCCTCCGTTTGTGAAAGCGGGGTGCCAACTCCGCCAGAGCGCCGGGAGGGTTAATTACTTAATGAACGTAATATTCTCTATAATTGCGAAGCGTTATTAATCCCGAGCAAAGTGAGAGGCAAGGAGGGGAGGGGCGTCTGCATGGCCAGGCTTGTGAACTCCATCCAAACGTCGTCCGTCTGTCTGTCCCTTGCCTGCCCCGCTGCCTGAGGAAGGGCTGATGCTGTCTGTACATCGGTCTGTCCGTCCCTGGGCGGTGACCCTGCCTTGTACATGAGTGTGTTTTGCTGCTTGCTCTTAGGAATAGGCGTGATTAGATTATGAAGGCAGACAGAAGTAATGATTAACTTTTTCAGTCTGCATGCTGTCTCCAGTCTGGCGCTGGGTGTTTTTTTTCCCCCTAAGTAGGCCCTGGCCCCGTGTCGACAGGGTATTAGGTTGTAAAGAAAGCCAGGAGGAATGAAGGCAAGGGAGGGAGGGGAAAGAGAGGGAAGGGGGAGACTTTTCCATCGGATCCGGGGATGGAATTTATTGGCAGGAATGCAGTAAATGAGTAAATGCTCCAAATGCCAGCCCAGCTAAACAGTTCTCATAATTGCTACGGAGCGAGGCACAATGGGCGTGAAAAGGACTTTTGTTCCAACTCTGCTTTTTCCATGTGTTTACATCCCTGCAAGGGATGCTGCTCTGGGAAAGGGAGCTGGGGGATCATCTTTTTTTTTTTTTTTTTTTTTTCAAGAGTGGGAAACACATATTTACGTCTTTTTTCAGTCTTTGGGGAGAATTTTAGGTCGGTGTGCTGTGAGGAGAGGCTTTTTTTTTTTGTTATTGAAATGAGAGAGGCAGTGATGCTGTGTGTGTGAGTGGAATGCAGTTGGGGGGGGAAAAAAATCCTAACGCACATCTGGGTATTAGGTATCTGTTTTTGAAATCCTAGACCACTCTGCTTCACTTTTTATTAAGGACTTTACAGGGTTTTTAACATGTTGTCAGCAGAGAGCTGCAGCTTTCCTGGGGGCCTGCCCTCCCTGGGGCATTGCCAGGTACCAGGTGACCCCCCCGCTTCCTTGCAACAGCAGAGCTTTATATTTAATTGCAAAAGCGTTTTAAGGTCTTCATCCTCTAAAACTGAGCTCGGCGGCTGTGTTGAGGGGGCTGTGACCCTGGGGATGGTGTGGCCCGGTGGCCTCTGGTGGCTTCAGCGTCTGTGTGGGTGGCTTATCCTTGGGCTGGAAGGGTGATGGGCAAGGATGTTGTCGTGGGAGCCTCCAGAACAACCCAAGCCGGGAGAGATATTTTGGCAAGCTCATCCTCAGGTCTGATTTGCATGGTTGTTAAGTCAGGAACCTTTTGTGTTCTGGTTTCTCCTTCTCAGAAGGTTTCTGGTGGAGATCTGGGTTGGGTATGGGTGGAGAAGAGGTGTGTCTTGATAGTTGCGGAGGATGAAGCATGGACGTGTTTGCTCATCTCCCGGAGCTGGGGCTGGTACTGACCTTGAGTCACTTGATGATCTCATGGCAGCATCTCATGAACTCTGGCTTGAGGTTCTTGTGTTTTCCAGAGGAGCCTCTTGGCTGATTATAATAAAAATGTGATTATTTTGGGTTGCTATCAAGGCAGGGGAGGAGATTGAAGGGTGCACAGGGCTGTGGAGCATCCTGCAACACCTCAAACAAGTCCTTCCAGGATATAGAATCACAGAAGCATAGAATGGATTGGGTTGAAGGGACCTTCCCAGCTCACCCAGTCCAACCCCTGCCATGAGCAGGGGCATCTTCACCAGCTCAGGTTGCTCAGAGCCCCGTCCAGCCTGGCCTGGGATGTCTCCAGGGATGGGGCATCTACCACCTCTCTGGGCAGCCTGGGCCAGGCTCTCACCACCCTCAGGGGCAACAATTTCTTCCTCATGTCCAGCCTGAGTTTCCCTTCCTTTAAAACCGTCACCCCTTGTCCTATCGCAACAGGCCCTGCTCAAAAGTCTGTCCCCATCTTTCTTACAGGCCCCTTTTTAGCGCTGAAAGGCCACACAGGAGAACAGCAATGGGAACACGTGAGCAAAAATAAGATTTCTGGGGGTTTTCCACATGGATCTACCTGTCCTCATGCCTATATGGGTGGTCTGGGAGGGGGTCTTAAAATCCCCATGGGTGCTGGCAGCACCCTCTGGAAGGGTCTCCCCTCTGGAACGATCTCTGTGTCCCACCCCGTGTTGGGTTGGAGCTTGGGGAAGGGTTTCCTGTCCTACTGCTTTTTGAAATAAGGGAAAAAGTTTTCCCACACCTTTGAGGGGTGCAGCAGGAGAGGCAGATAAAGAAGGTTCTTTAAATTAAAACTTCAAAAAATAATTAGACTGACTGTATACTAAACAAAAGCAAAGAGGCCCCATTTACTGTAAATATTATTAATGGATTTGGCTGGCTTCTTCGCATCCCCACCCTTCCTCTAAGGCTTTTTCTCTTGAGCCAAGTCGAAATTCAGCCTTCAGACAGCACGGTACTCTATAATTTGCATGGCTGATGAGGCCTGAAGCCTGGTACGGAGGAAACTGGAGTCAGCTGGCTCCTCTCTAACCGCTGCAGACAGGCAGACAGACATTTTTGGTGTGCGCCTGCATTTTTTTTTTTTCTTCCCCCTTGTAGCTGCAGCTTTGCTTGACTTTTAAAGAAAATGGGCACAAAAAAACCAAGGTTCTTCTCAAGTCGTTTTTAGCCATGGTAATTGATTAATCACCGTAATTAGACAGTAGCAGTGACTAATAGGATGTTTATGAATCAAATTTCAGGTTTGGTGGACTCCATGAACTCAGCAGTTTCACTTTGGTTCTTTCTTTGGCATCTTTTGATGCAGGGGACATGGGGGAGCTGGGCTTTCTTCATACCTATATATTGATCACCTTATATTTTTCAAGCTTGGACATGTCTCCTGGGCCAGCCTTGGTGTTTGCTATACTGGTGCTTACTCTTATAACAACATACTTGCAGGGACCCTTTCCTGGTTTTTCTTACTTTTGTGTCTCATCCCTGAATTAACCCTCAATGGTCAGGCCTTGGGTTCCAGGTTGGGAGAAGGTTGACTCAAGGTGCCGCCAAGTTGGGGTGGGAACCTCAGGGGATGTCATCTCTACCCACCGTCTACTCAACCTCATTTTTGTCCTGCTTTCACAAGAGGGTTTCCCAGCCCTGGTGAAGGTCATAGAAGTCCTTGGTTGGGTCATCAGGGGACTGAGCAGAACATTCCTAAGCTCATAGGTTGCCACTAACATGAGTCTGAACCTAAAGCCCTAGTTACAAATATCGGGAAACCCCAGACTCCTTCCCCTGATGACTTCTGTGTCTTTCATCCTCTGTGTCCCCATCAGACTCACAAGGTTTCAAATCTCTTGGCAGCCCTTAGAACTGAAATCTTGGGGGAAAACTCAGATGAGATTTATTTTCATACAGGATTGACTTATTTTGCTAGGAGCAAGGACCATTTAAGCGATTGGGTGGGCAACTTGTTAATAAATTAAAGCCTGCATGACTACTGTATATGTTGAGTAGTAAGAGCTGCCTAATTAGGCATAGACACAAATTTATGGTCTAGCCTTTCGATCCGCAGATTAAGGACTCCGTAAGTACCTACTGACACGATGGGCTGTAATGGCTCCTAAAGAGAGATGTGATGGTCTATCGTGTTAATAATCCACAGATTAAGGGCTCCCTAAGTATGTGTTGATGTGACTGACTGTCCCAGCTCTTTGGGGGCTCTTGTGTTGGCGTGGTGGAGGGACCCCAGGGGCCACCTTGGGTGGTGGCATCCCTGCAGTAGATCAGGGCTTATTTTCTCTGCAAACAACAGGATCTTTAACACATGACCATCCTCTAAATTAGCCTTTCAGAAATCATCCCAGCCATCAAAATCAGGGGTGGGTGAGGAAGTCAAAGCTGTCTAGCCCTTGTGTGCAAGGAGACCTAAAAGGTTTGGGGCAAACATTGCCGTGGGTGGTGTCTCCAGCCTGCCCACAAACTCCATTAAAGGCACAAAGACCCTTTTCTGCATGCAGGATATATCCTTTAATTGGGATTTCTTTTTTTTTTTTTTTCTTTTTTTTTTTTTTTTTTTTTACTTTGCTTTTTTGCAAAGCATACCTGGAGATCTGGCTTTGAAGGATTTTTCTTGTGTTTTTTTTGTTTGTTTGTTCCTCCACCCAAGTAGCCTGTAAATCATCTGAGAGACTAGAAAGGAAGTATGATTTCCCTTTTTGGTGCCTGTTTTTCTTTGCTTGGATGAGCTGTGTGATTGCATGTCATGCTCCGTGTTCTCCTCACCTTGTTTGGGGGTGTGTTTTTCCTGAGATCCTGCAAAAACAACACTGACTGGTTAACATGAAGGGCAAAATTGCAACTGGAGTGCCCCGAGCTGCTCTGAGGACCCTCAAGAAGAGCATGCAAAAACCCATAAAAAGTTCCAGGGTTTGTGTCTCCATCTCTTCCATCTCAATGAGCAGAAGATGGGGGGCTTGCAAATGCTGCTTAAGGTCAGCCAGGAGAGATTACTGGGCACGAGATGTGCTGAGCTTGGTCTCAGCCTTGTCCTTGGCCAGATGACACATTGTGCTGACACCAGGCCAGCCAATTTTTTTTTTTTTTTTTTGTTAATCACAGATGCCTTCCATGAGTTCATCTGCTCGTTGGTGGTGCCCACATCGCTTGTTTTCCAGCAGGAAGCTGCCTCCTGAGAAGCTGAGCAGGGATCTCACCACCCCTCTGGGTCTCCTTGCTGCCCCAGGAGCTCATGGGTCCTGGTCCTTCTAGGAAAAGTCCATAAGACCAATCTCCTTTAGGTGCTATGATTTCTTGATGGACATCTATACAAATTTATCTGTTGCCTTTACCCATTTGTGTTCGGTTATCAGTCGTGTGTGCAACGTGTCAGCCTCCACAAGAGGCCTAGATGAAGGTATCACAAAACCTGAGCAACCTGATCTGGGTGAAGATGTCCCTGCTCATGGCAGGGGGATTGGACTAGATGACTTTTAAAGGTCTCTTCCAACCTAAACCATTCTGTGAAAATGAGACCCTTGTTACCAGTTCAGGGTAGATGATACCATGGTGAATATTGCATCCAGGTTGTTTGGTGGAAAATCCAGCCCCAGAGATCGCAGAGGAATGAGGAAGAGGAGGGAGAAGTTTAGGAAGAGCATGAGAAGATGCCTTGTGTCAACACTACACTTAAAAAAATAAATATATATCTAAAACCAAGCAAAAAAATACGTAGTTTGAAGCACTTCTACAGCTGGATAATTTAATTTACATCTAATCCTAATATAATTGAGGAAAGATCCAATTACAGGCATTTAAAAACCTAATCAGGGACACAGTTGTACTCCCATTTTCAGCGAGGAGTTGTTATTATTGCAGATATCAGTGACAATTTCTATAGCTCTTGACTTGATCAGATGGGAATAGTCCCGGCAGGTGAGATCGCTCCATGTGTGCTAAACTTGCTGTTTTCTTTAGAGGTCAGTTGATTACAGGAAAACCTTTAGCTGTGTCAAAACCAAACAACGAAAAACAAAAGATCCCCAGCCTACCTTCCCTCAGTGTTCATGAACTTGGCACTGGCACAAGGCTGAGATCCAAAATCCAGCTGAGAGCTGCATTTTTTTTTTTTAATTTTATTTTTAAAATTCTATTTTGCCAGAACGTGTCGATTATTCCTTTTTCGTCCCAAGCTCCTAATAAAACTGCTGGAGTTCAGAAAGAAAAAGTACAGATGATATGGTTTCATCGTCCTAAAAGTGTTCATGTGTCGAGGAGAAAAGCCACACCAGAAATTTTCCGCCACTTCCAAGCAATGTGGGATGCAAGTCCTCTTACCATGGCTTGGGTGTGGAGACATTATTGATAAATTTGGGTGTTTTCTGTGGTGTGAATATCCCATATCCACCTTTATCCAGACCTCCTTGGTTTCAGAAGCTTTTAATTTTGGGGGGGTTGTTGCTCTGGTGTTGCAACCTCCAGAATTTCTGTGTGGATGTAGCATCTTCTTCAGCATCCCTCCCCAGCGCAGGATGATGCCCTGAGCCCTTGGGTACCACGTGCACACCCAAAGATAGAGAAATCCTGGCTTTCGTGGCCTTTTATTGAACAATTTTGGGCAGGAGTCGATATTTGGGAAGGTCAAGGCAGGTGGTGGGAAACTTCACAGTATCCGAGGCTGGTTGGTGTCTTGGGAAGTTTTGGGGATAATGCTTTTGAGGAGTGCACCAGTAAAAGCCTCAGGAAAATTCAGGAGGGTGTGAAAAATATGGAAAAAAATCAGTTTTCCACTGGGAATGTGATACTAAGTAATGTGGTTGTGCTGGGACATTGCCGGTGATGAAGCATCAGCACCAAATTAAAAAAAAAAAAAAATGTTACCCCAAAAAATTAAGGTTTAAAAATCTTGCCTTAATTTATCCACTTCATGCAGAAATGTGCTCTGCTTCGAATGGCCTTTCTCTGTAACCCCAACTATAAGTGATCAATATGACTAATTCTCTAAATTCCTGAGGGCGGACTCGCTTTATTTTCAGTTATTTATATATGTTTTTTTCACAATAGGCTTGTACAACACACTGGGGAGCCTGATGGAGCCCCTAGGTGGCCTGTAATGCAAACCATGGAAAATACTAATAAATCAGTGATAGCAACAAATGGAGGAATGCTTAATAATTAAATGATAGCGTGGATGTTTGTAGCATTAAACATTATAATTATTTGCTGGAATATGGGAATGCTCCCAGTTTGCTGGGAGTTTTCCAGGTATTTAGAAAGGGATATGTTTGCTCAGAGGAGCTTGTAAAAACAAGACTTTTTAAACTAAAAACAAGAATCCCACAGTGTTTTCTGGGCTGTTGCACATGAGGACACATTGCAGGTGATGCGGCTGCAAATTCCTTGGGATCTGTTTTTTTTTTGTGTGGGATGGAAGACGGGAGTGGGATGGTGGATATGGATGAACCTGGTGGGGCGTTTTGGGGCAAAATTCACTTATTTGCTTCATTTGCCCACCAAAAAAAAAGCGCCTTTTGAGTAAAAATGTCTCCATCACTGTAGGAAGCATCTCTGTGTCAGTTTTTCCTTCTGTCCTGCAAACTCCTCTCCCACCTCTGCCGCCCCAGTGATGCCACCGGCTTTTCCTCCCCCTTTTCATGGCTGATGCCAAAATCAGGGATGCAAGTGGGACCTTGGGGTCCCAAAACTGTGAAAAGTGGCTTTGGTGGCGGCTAGCTTGGAGACCCAATCCTGTTATCCGAGCTCAGCCCCTGATATTCTCATGGGTTTTTGACTAGACATCCAGTCAACAGCTGAATTCCGTGAATGGAAGATGCTCTGGCATATTTATACTGTGTGCTGGCATTGACTTCTTAAAAAAAATATATATATCCCGCATTACCTAAGACTTGTCCTTGAAGTCTGGTCACCCCATGTAATTGAAAAACCTAGTGGGGAATTCATTCATGAACTTTCAGCCCTCTATAAAGGTCTGTTCATTCATAGCCAAGGCAGTTTTGTTTTTTTTGTTTTTTTTTTTTTTTAATGCGCTGGCAATTAAATAACTCTTTGTAAGCAGCAATGAGCTGCTTGTTAAGTGGTCTTCACTAATGCAAGCGCAAAAATCAGGTGAAAAAGTATTTCTTTTTCCCTCCTGCTAAAAGGGGGACTTTTGTGTTAAAATAAATAAAAACCTATAGGAATTTCAGCAGGGTTCAATGGATCTTGCTCCAAAATTCCCTTAATTACTGTAAAACAAAACGCGAGAAGCTCTGAGCATTGCTGGCAGGCTATTGATGAGGAGTGTGCAAGATGGGGATGGATCCAGGAGCATCCCCCCAAAATTCCTCTGTCTCATCATGGGGTGGGAGAAACATCACCCCAGGGGTGTTTCTTGCCCTGTTGGGTGCATCCTTGGGTGGGGGACACCCCATTTGGGTTAAGGGAGAGGCAACTCAAGTTGACCCCCCCCCTCGGTCCCTCGCATGGTACCAGATTTCAGCAGGATATAAAATTATCCACAAAAAAAAACACTGAAAAAGGGAAGTGGAAGGATAAACTGGGGCACATCCCGATGGATCCCACTCCCCTGCCACCAGGACCCCCATCCCCAGTTTCAACTGAGAGCATGGGTCTCTAGTTTTGGGGCAGACACAGGCCCATTTTTAGTAGCTGCCTTCAGAAACTGGAGAAAATATTTTCCTCTCTGGCATAGAAATGAGGAAATGAAAAGTGTGTTGCCGGGTTGTTTTTTTTTTTATTTTTAAAAGCACAGTGTGGGGCTTGAAACACAACTCGGAGATGGGAGAAAAAAATGCCTGCTTTGGGGAAACTGGCTTATTAATAGCAAAAATTATAGAAAACAGAGCATGCCGCTGCCATTGCTTATGTCGAGGGGGGTTAGGGGACTGCTAAGGAGAGTTTTGGGGTGCTGGGTCACCCACTGTCCCCCGTCCCATAGCTACTCCCATGGTGCAGGGAATGATTTCGGTAGCTTTTACTAACTCACATTCACAGCTTTTTTTTTAATATATATATATATATATATTTTATGCAATTATAGAGATGAATAGTTCCCAGGTCTTAACATGCCTACGGAGGCTAGAAGGAATTACCCGCTGAGCAGTGCAGGGATCGTCTGTCAGGAAAAGGGGCTTTTTCACATTTCTCCGCCTCCTCCTTTGCTTTTTCCTCCTATGTTGTATCCTTGCTGCTTGCACAGAGTAGCTACAGGCCAGGGAGTTGAAAGAAGGGCTACGGGACAAATTATTGGGGGTTTTTTAGGCCATTTTAGTTAATGAGTGTGAGATTTCTGGTCCCTACCCTGCCACCATCTACCGGTGCTTCCTGCAGGTCGGGGCTTCAACCAACATCTCCATGGGGCAGGGAAGACCCCCATGGACTAGAGTTGGTGAGTCCTTGTCCCCTCTGGTCCCATGGGTGACCTTCAATGTGCTTTTCTTAGCAGCACCTTGTTTTTTTTCAACATCTGCGCACAGTAGATCCGTCGTCTGTCCGGTGGGTGGAAATAAGGGGATTTAGGGTGTTTGGTCTTGCTGGATGCAGTTGGCTGGAGCATCTTGTCTCTCCTGTTGGCACTGAAGGTGGTTCTAGTGATGGTTTGGGCGTTGCGGTGCCACTGGTGGGTCTGAAGCCACTTCTGAAGGTGGATCTGGTCATTTAGGACCTGTAACTCCAACCAGAGCTGAAGCAGCACAGGAATCCCCCAAACCTGGGTCAACTTAAATGGTGTTTGTGGTGACCTTAACACATGGTTTTTGGAAAAGGTGGATGTGCTATGGGCATTGGTGTGTGCATGGAGAGCATCATGAAACATTGTGTCACTTTTGGGTCATATTACCCCTTCTTGGTGCTCAATTTCTCCTTTTTTTCTCCCGTTCTGTAGATTCCCAAGTTCTTCAGGAGCCAGGGGATCAGTCACAATGGTGCATGGTGGCATACTGGGAAGAGAAGACGCGTGTGGGTCGGCTGTACTCTGTCCAAGAGCCCTCCCTGGATATCTTCTATGATCTACCTCAGGGGAATGGTTTCTGCCTCGGACAGCTCAACTCGGACAACAAAAGCCAACTGGTGCAGAAAGTCCGTAGCAAGATTGGCTATGGCATCCAGCTCACCAAGGAAGTGGACGGCGTGTGGGTGTACAACCGCAGCAGTTACCCCATCTTTATCAAGTCGGCCACACTGGACAACCCCGATTCTAGGACGTTGCTGGTTCACAAAGTGTTCCCAGGTTTTTCCATCAAGGCTTTTGACTATGAGAAGGCATACAGCTTGCAGAGACCCAACGACCATGAGTTCATGCAGCAACCATGGACTGGATTTACTGTTCAGATCAGCTTTGTGAAAGGCTGGGGCCAGTGCTATACGAGACAGTTTATCAGCAGTTGCCCATGCTGGTTGGAGGTTATTTTTAATAATCGATGACTCAAGACAGAGTGGACTCATGACATTTATACTACTTTGCTGCTATTATTTCCTTCTGAGTGCTTGCTTTTCATGCAAACTTTTTTGTTTGTTTGCTTTTTCCCCCTCTCTGTTTTGAGAAATAGCTTATGGAAATAATTTTTTTTTTTTTTTTGCCTTGAGTATTTTGATAAATACCTCTATTTTTTCAGAAGTGTGAATGACCAATAACTCAGAAGGGAGAGAGAAGGGAGCGGGGGGATGGATTGCAAGTGAATTATTTTGCGCCTCTGAAAGGTTTATTCTATGCGATCGGTGGATTCGGAAGCCACTCGCTGTATGTTACAGCTCCTTCTTTTGGATAGAACAACAAGATACCTGTATTTTTTATGCACCACTGTCCCCTTGCCACCAGCTGTCCCTGGTGACAGTGACAGCGAGACCCTTTCCTCAGCGGTGCCATCCCCACATTGCTGCTGAAGGATGGTGCAAAACCTTCCCAATCAGGTCTTTAGCCCCCTTTTTAATTTATTTTTTTTTCTTGTTGCTGGGTTCACGTCTTGTCTCTGTGTCCATCCTTCCACTGCTTTTTTTTTTTTTTTAATGGTCATGGATTGATGCAAGGGGAGAAAACGGTGGAGAAACCTCGCACACGGCCCATGCTTTATAATTTGAGCTGAGATGCAAAGCGACAGAAGCTTAAGCCTTAAAAAAACAAAACAAAGCAAAACAAATGGGAAAACAAAAGAAAAAAATTGTTCACGATAGTTGATCTGTTGAAATCTGCTTAGTTCAGGTTATCCCGGTACCATCCTATCTGGAAATGCAGTTGTGCTTTCATTTCTTCTTGAATTCATACACAAGTATGATACTTTTACACTGTTCTTAGCTCAATGAGCATGTTTAGACCTTAACATAAGCTATTTTTCTAAATATAAAGGTTTATGAACAAGAGAGCATTCTCATTGGAACTTTAGCATTGTAGTGCTTTGGAAATACACACACAAAAAAGGACTCCTTAAAAAACCCCCTGAGATTTATTAAAGAAAAAATGTATTTTATGTTATATATAAATATATTATTACTTGTAAATATAAAGACGTTTTATAAGCATCATTATTTATGTATTGTGCAATGTGTATAAACGAGAAAAAAAATAAGATGCACTTTGCTTTAATATAAATGCAAATAACAAATGCCAAAATAAAAAAAAAAGAACACGAGATTGGTGTTTATTTTTATGGGTGTTATCATCCAGATGAATGTTTTTTCTAAAAGAGTTTATGTTCCATTCAAAAACTAAAAATGTACACTTGATCCCAGGCTGTGCTGAATGGCTTTTTTAGTGGTGGGGATGCCACAGGCAGGTGGTGGGACCACTCTGGCATGGGTAGCCAGACTTTGTCCTGTCCTTCCCCCTTCATCTCCCATGCCCCTGGAAATAAAAGGTTATTTTTTTTTCCCTTTTGCCCCTTTAACCCTGCCTTCAGGTGTTCACATGTGTCACATCCCACTTGCACGTGTCCTCTGCCAGGGAGAAGGTCCCTGTGTCAGGTTCTTGCCTTTTGTGGAGAGGAACCTTGAGTGGAAATCACCAGAGTCCTGGAGACTGAAAGATTTGGAGAAGTAGAAGGTCTGGATGGGTTTGTAAGCTCCCTCCCTGCCATAGCACCTGGAATGTGACTTCCAGCCTCTGCTGTCCTTCACGTGGTTGATGATCATAGTGGTAGATCAACCTTTTTGAGCATCTGGACCAACTGGCTCAAAGTTGTAGCCTACTATTCAATGGAAATGTGCCCAATACAGAGGGATTTCTTGAGATAAGGCATTTGGTTTGCTCTGCATTGACTGTACCTTTAGTTGGATTCATGTCACTGAGCCCATGAACCAACTTCAAAGTGGCTTTTGCTCATGCGTGAGGTTTACATAGGAGTTTCAATTTCCAGGGTCTGGCCTCTCGTCCTTCTGGTGGGAGTTGTCATCAAAGGCTGAGCGCATGATGGACGCACCCCCACCCTGTCTTGCTTGATGTGCACTAAGAACCACCTGAATGGCAGATGTTGGAACAGTCATCTACATGACAATTTGGCTTGTTTCCATTCTACACCAGCAGACTTGAAATATCCAATAATCATGTCATACCTTCTCCGTGGTCCAGTGGCCAAGCTAGCATTGATGGCTTGCACTAGAATCTCAATGAAGAGTGTTCCTGCATGTGTCCTCCACACCCACCCAGATAACGCACCATCAAAGGCCCAGCAGGATAAAGCAGGAAATTTCATCGCAAAACCAGCTTTTGACTCCTCTGAGCTTCTGTAGCATTTATCTGCAGGATTGTACAGGCAGTAGAGACCTGGGGTTAGAAAGATGCTTCCAAGTCTAGGAGCCATCAGATTGATGTTCCATGAGGTACATACCATATCCTGGTACTTAAAGCCCTGACCTCAATTGTAGCATAGATGACATCGTCCCTTGAATTGAGATTTGAGTTCTTGTCCCTGTTCATCGGTCCATGAGGTGTGACCAAGTAATTTAACTTTGTTGTTTCTCAGGATTGCCTTGTGTGACAAACAGAGGCTACAAACCATAGCTCCTCCTGAGAGATGAAAGCAGAAGATGGAAATACTTCACAGCAGTTTTCCAAAATACATAAGGGCCACAAAAATGATCTGAGGCTGGAACAGCTCTGCTGGGAGGACAGGCTGAGAGAGTTGGGGTGTTCAGCCTGGAGAAGAGAAGGCTCCGGGGAGACCTTATTGCAGCTTTTCCAGACTTAAAAGGGGCCTGTAAGAAAGATGGGGACAGACTTTTCAGCAGGGCCTGTTGCATTAGGACAAGGGGCGATGGTTTGAAATTAAAGGAGGGGAGATTCAGGCTGGACATGAGGAAGAAATGTTTGCCCCTGAGAGTGGTGAGAGCCTGGCCCAGGTTGCCCAGAGAGGTGGTGGATGCCCCATCCCTGGAGACATCCCAGGCCAGGCTGGACAGGGCTCTGAGCAACCTGATCTGGATGAAGATGTCCCTGCTCATGGCAGGGGTTGGACTGGATGAGCTTGGAAGGTCCTTTCAACCCAAACCCTTCTGTGATTCTGCAATGATCCAAAGAGGAAAAATGATCCAGCAAAGCCCAGAGGATGGCTGTGTCCCCATGATGGGTGCTGGTGGGCTGTCGTATCACTTGCAAGGTGCAGCAAGGGTCTGCTAGGCCTGAGATATCCTCCACACACCCCATTTTACACCATGTCCTATGTGACTATCCCTGGCCATGGCTGGAGACATGTTGAGCTTGGCTAGACCTTCATCTGGACATCATGGCTTTCCAGGTCAAATGTTACAGAGCTCGTCTGGAGAATGAGCTGAAACTCATTTATTTTATGTGATCTTTACTTGCATTTGTCTGTCAAAATAAAAGAAAGCTTGGAAAGCTTGGAAATAATCAGCAAAACTAAGGCTTTTCAATACTATGGCAGCTTTACCTAAAATGTTCCAGTCTTTACCTCCTGCTGAGCTAATTTTAGACCTCATTCAATGCAAAAACAAAACAAAACAAAACAAAAAAAAAAAAAAAAAAAAAAAAGAAACACGACAGAAGGATACTGAGGACCAGCTCATGCATATTCCCAATTACCCAGAGCTTGTTCAGCTCTAGGGCTGGTAGATGCAGGGCGGGAAATAGTCTGAAGGTTAAAATAGAGATTGGAGGTTAAAGCGAGGAAGAATTTCCCCTGGGCTGGGGTTTGGTGATGCTTTAAATCCATCTATAGGGCTCAGAAGCTGCAGCCACCTAAAGCAAAGTGCTGACCTGGTATAAACCTGGTCTGATGTGGTCCTGCTGGTGTTGTGCCGTTCAGCTGGAGGCTTCATCTGCTTGTACCACTTTCACTGTATGCGAGTCCCTCTGCAGCTGGTGCTAAGCCAGGCTTAAACACATGTACTTATATAAACCCCGAATGCTGGAGGTAACTTGTCAGAAATGCAGTTTTGTGGCCACTCTTGATCTGGTCAAATTTGAATGATCCAGTAACGCCCAGACTAAGGATCAGAACCACAGTCCTGATCTGCCCTTGGATAGAGGAGCTGTGGGCAAGGGTAGAGCCAGCTCCTTCTCAAATGAAAATGCTGATGTCCAACCTCCAGGTCACTCCTGGCCAGCAACGTGATGTCTCCTTCTTGCTCCATGCCCACAGCACCTAAATTCAGGCACTTCCCCAGGTATGGGAACCTTCAGCTCCATGGACATCTTCCAACAGAGTAGTGGCGGCCTTGGGACCTCATGTGCCGTCATGCTCTGTATGCCCTAGCTGTGGTTTCCACTCTTCCCTCCTGAGAAATCACCTTACAGAAAACTTATTCAGTTAAGAGGCTCAGACATTGTCTGGTTAAGACAGTCTGAAGTCCTGATTTCCCAGCAGACGGTGGGACATGTCTCCCTTCCTTATAAAAGAACTGGACTCGATGATCTTGAGGGTGTCTTCCAACTGAAATGATTCTATGATTTCTCTGGAAATTTGGGATGTCTGATCTCAAGTCTGTTCTAGTTGACTGTACTATTGCTTTGGATCACGACTCCAGGGTAATCAGTTCTAAATCTTCTCATGATATACTGCAACACAGTAAATTACATCATGGTTGGGCCTTTTTTCACCAATATTGCTGAGCGGTAATTGAAGAATGCAATAAAGAAGGGTCAAATGGTGTAAGCTTTTGCTGCTAAATCGTATGTGAAATATGCTCAAACTGTCATCTGCTGCTAAAATATCATGTCTATAATGGTTGATGTACTGCAAGGGAAGGAAGTAAAACTCCATCTCGAGATCATGGGTTTATACATGGGAAAACCATTTGCAAATGGATTTCCATTGCGATCATGGTGCAGAGCCATGATCCCAGTTTCATTTAGGCGATGCTCATCATCTGACTCGTTCCCCACCTACTCTAAGGTGTCTGTGGGTTCTTGTCTTGCAGCCATTAGGTGAATGGACCCTTCTGTCCATGCAGGATGATGTGGTGGTTGTGGGTTGGTGACTACACACAATTCAAAGAGTGAGTCCTTGGAAAAGTATTTGCTTTATGCTGGTTGTACTTTGGTCTCGGTATTTGCCAGTGTAAAGTTGAGCTTAACTCAGTCTGCAACCAGTAGCTCACTTGGCTTTATATGTATGTGCATATCCTGGTCTTCAAGGGCTTCTAGAGGCCAAGTCGTGAAGAACTGTCTTAAGATGAATTTAAAAAAAACACCTGTAGAGGGAAACAGCATTTTCTTTGTGTTGTATACATGTGTTTAAAAATATATTCTGGTTTACTGTGCACAAGATGTCATGGTGGGGATGGATCTCTGCTGGTTTAAGGGAGGAGATGAATGTGTGCTGGGACAAATGACTGGGAGATGTTCCCAGCAACAAGTGATGGATGGAGCTCCTCCTGTGACATTTATTTTTATGGTCACAAGGACTCACATGGGGTCCTGAGCCTTTTTGGGCCAGGCATTATAAAGAGAAAGACCTTGTCCCAAGAAGCCAATGCATGAGCAGCAATGTGAGGTGTTGTACTGGGAATGACAGCAAAGCCAGAATCAGATCCAACCCTCTAGTCCATGGTGGGACAAGTCTAACCCCTGTGACTCCCCTGTGTCACTAGGTTTTGACAGGAGGATGTCCCTGCCCAGCCTTTGCACATTTGCACAAGGGAGTCAAGGGGACATCCCTGGGGACTCCACTGAGTCATTGTGCAACTCTTTTGGTGGCTTAAAGATGAAATGAAACAAAACCTGAAACACTTGAGAGGCTCAGGTAGCTCTTGTGGTTAACGGGGAAGTCACCACTGTGACATGTTTACCAGCCAAGGTCCTTGTCATCAGCTTTGGTGGAAAACCCCAGGACGTTTTCTCTTTGTCATGCTGACTGGATCAGCATCATTAACCAAATTACTCCTGGTAATGAATCTGACCATCCAATGGTGGCCGGACTTCTGAGGTGCTCATTGGATTGAGGAGCAAGGAACAGCAAGAATGAGCAAAAGTAAGACTCTAGTGGTTAAGACACTCTGTGCAAAGGCACGTTGGTGTCCCTGCCCCAGCTCTGGTGTGTACCTGGTACCATACACAGTCTGACAGAGTTGGGGTTGTTCAGCCTGGAGAAGAGAAGGCTCTGGAGATCCTTCATCCAAGAGCCCAGTTGAGCCCAGTGTTGTGGGGAGATGCTCAAAGCTCTTAGCTCCATCACTTGCAGTCCTGTGTCTCTGCAGGGTTAGGGCTAAAGGAAGGGAGGTTTAGGCCTGTTGGGTGTTAGAGCAGCTCTGAGAGTAAAATCTGTCTGGTTTCATAGAATCATTTGGTTGGAAGAGACCCTCAAGATCATCAAGTCCAACCGTTAACCCAACCCTGGCACTAACCCATGTCCTTGAGAACTAGCACTTCATTTCACAAGCTTTCGGTAGGGGCAAAGCATTCGCAGGGTTCTTCCATATCAGACGGGAACAAAGCAGTGTAAGTCAGGTGACGATATAGATGCTGTTGGTTACCAGGGTTACAACACACATGGGAAAAAGGAGAAAAAAAAATCTCATATATTGCAAGGTACTAACTCTTAATTTTGCTGTGGTGGCAATACTTAGGACTGGCATTACCATGGAGGTATTTATATCCTCTGTCCTGTAGAAAATATGTAAGTTATTGAGGCATGTGCATACCTGGAACTGGAGTTGGGCCAGAAGAGACCTCCACGGAGTTGTTGTGTGAGACCCAAGGGAGCCCCCTGTTATTCCCTACAGCTGCCCAGACAAGAATGCCAATCTGAATATGCTTAAAATTAGGAAAATTGACATTCTAACCCCAAAAGTATCTGTTTTGAACAAGGCACTCTGCAAAGAAAGGAGTAGGACAGCTTGGGGACCCATCATTCAGCCAGTGGAGGGACACAACTGGCCCCCAGTATCACACCTACTGAAATCAGTTTGCTCAGTTCAGAGCCAACCTCCAGTGGCAAATAGGTCAGAAAACAAGTTTTGCCTCCCATCAGCAAGACAAGACAAGACTGAGAGCTTGCAAGAAGAGGAAAACAGAAAATAAAGCCCTTGTAAAACAGGTCTAGTGAAAGAAAGGAGAAACCAGGTGTCAAGGCATTTGCTGGAGCCCAATGGAGGTGATGGAAGAGCAACCAACCTTCTTGACCTCAACAGGAGCTGGTGCAGATGGAGAGTGATGGGACCTCACACAGCAGTGGGTGGGAACGGTATTCAGCCAAGGTGGCCAAGGGAAAGTTGGTGCAAATGAAACCAAACCCCTGGAGACACTCCAGCACCCCAAGACCCCCCACTGGAAGTGGTATTTACTCCTTCCCCTGGAAACACAGTCCCTGCAGTTGGATTTTTCCAGCTCAGCACGCCATGGGGAAGCTGGGATGAATTTCATGGTTGGAGAATTTTTGAATTTTGCTCTTGATCAAGAGCGAGCAGTGAGACAGAAAGGCTTTGTGCAGCAACTTGCTGCCTGTGGGCTCCCTGTTTGAAATGCTTCCAGCAGTGAGAAGTTGAGTGGGGCTTAAAGCAAGGCATTGCCTCCTCAGGATGGACTATTAAGGACTTAGTGCCTCCACAATGGGTCAGAGGGGATTGCTATCATCTTCCTGCCTGGAACATCTGGAGCCTGGACTTGTAAAACTTTCATTATTACTTTAACCCTTCAGGCCTGTTTTTTAGGGTTTTAAAAATTTATTTTGGATGTGAGGCTGCTGTTGGTGGAGCACTAAGCCCATGTAGCAGCATTGCTAGTTGGAGGCACTGCCAGCTACGTCTGCTGCCCATGGAGAGAGGGACAGTGGGGCCTCAACCCATCTCTGGAGACCTCTGGCATGAGAGAAGGTCTGGTGCCGGATGACTACCAGACACTGAAAATTTAGTGGTTATCCTATAAAAATAACATTTCTTGGGACTTTTGAGGTCTTTTGCAGGGATGCATCACCACCCTTGGCAGTGCGGCTCTGGGGTTCAATTGATTTTCAGCCCAGTCAACCCTGATGCTCCTAATCCAGAGCCTTTCATCTCTTGGAGGTCACACTGAGTTCGGGAGACAAATTTCTCACCTGGGGCATATTTTTCTTGCAGGAAAACAGATCTCCAGATAGAGACCTGCTTTGTTCCAGGAAACAGATCTCCAGATACAGACCTGCTCGTATCTTGGGAAACCCCAAGAAGATGAAGACAGGGTGATATTTGGGTTCAGAGCTCAGAAGCTTCAAATACATCAACCTCTTTCCAGTAGAGATGGACAGTCCAGTAAAACAACCTCAGCTGAAGCAATGAGGGGCATAGGATCATGATAATGCAAAATCATAGGAATGTCTAAAATGGGCCTCAAAGTGGAGATGGTCAATATGAAG
Source organism: Nesoenas mayeri (assembly GCF_963082525.1). Lineage (NCBI taxonomy): Eukaryota > Metazoa > Chordata > Aves > Columbiformes > Columbidae > Nesoenas > Nesoenas mayeri. Next base: position 16,084,037 of record NC_137553.1, read on the forward strand.
AGCAGGAAACCACAAGGAATGGTGGATCTTGGTTGTACATTTCTGCCCTAAAGTCTCAGCTGCTTTTTAAGCTCTGTGCAGAGTTCCCACCCATGGGCTCTGCTTGGTGGTTCCTCAATGTCTTACCAGAGGCTCATGAGCATCTGAGAGCTCCAGATGTGTGGGCAAGAAAAAGCTGAAAGCAACACAACTCACCAGTCCTTCAGCTGCAGGAGAAATTGGAAAAGTGCAGGCTGAACACCAAGAGGATGGATGGGTGAGGAAAAAGGTTTTTTAGGAGTTAACCTGACTTTTAAGTCAGCCTGCGCATCTGGGTGATTTTTTTTTAAGTGTTTGTGTTTGCAGGGCTTGGGAGATCTTACGCAGAGACAAGAAGTCACACTGGATATGGATATATCCTTCTATATCTATCGTCACCTGAAGCAACACATTCCTGCCCCTCTGTGGTTTTGTGGTTATATTAAAATCTCAGGGTCTGCCCCAGAACCCTAAAAGCTGGACTTTAAGCTTGGCTTTTGGTATCTGGCCCACGGGTGGGATCTCTCCCTTGTATCTCATGGTTATGCAGTAGTCCATGGCGGCTTCACTCTGACAGTTCCTCCTGCTGCTGCAGCATTTTGGATGCATCTCTAAGCTTGTCACACCACAAAAATGCTCTGAGTGACATCGGGCAAGCTGCTTCTGCCTCAGTTTCCCCTTCTTCCCACTTATCAGCTCCTGTGCCTTTGATGGCATCTGAGATGACTTTCCTTCACCAGAAGAAGTTGTTTATTTTAGAGTCTGGTGATAGCTTCTCCCCAGTATCTTTATACACCCATTGCCCAACTGAGTGCTGGAGACGAAAGCTATGTGGCTTCCTGAAGGACAATGTGCCATAGGAAGGGTAGTTGCAGCAGGAACATCAGTGCCACCACCAACTATGTTTGTGAAACCTCCATGCCAGGAGACATCAGAGAGGGTATGGCATCCTCAGCTCCCAGGCAGCGAGGAGGTGAAATGCCCTTCCAGTTCAGGCATGCCTCAAGAGTTTGCTAAAAAAACCCACTTCTTATTAATCTGCGATTGAAACTGTAATTATGTCATGGCTCTGAACAACCCCATTGACAAGTTTGGGCGTGGGGAGAGCTGGAACGGTCAAGGCTGGTGTGCTGCACGCTGTGAACAGCCCAGCCTGGCCTTGTCTCCTGCTCTTACCATCAAGGGCTATTCGGGTTGGCAAACTCCACCAAGGTCCATGGTGTCCTCTCCAGTGAGACCAAAACTCATGCCAGGGTCCGGGGAGGGGGAAAGCTGCTCATGGGTGGTGTGATGGACTCAGGTAATGTGTGGTCATTGTCCCCCTCCACCACTCACGTTGTCCCCATCCTTGTGTCACAAATCTGGGTGTCCATCTATAGAATCACAGGATGGTTTGGTTTGGAAGGGACCTTCACAGCTCACCCAGTTCAACTCCTGCCACAAGCAGGGACATCTTCACCCAGCTCAGGTGGCTCAGAGCCCCATCCAGCCTGGCCTGGGATGTCTCCAGGGATGTGGCATCCACCACCTCTCTGGGCAACCTGGGCCAAAGTTTCACCACCCTCAGTGTAAAAAAATTCCCCCCAAACCTGAGCTTTTTCTCTCCTCAGGAGCTCCCACCTTTTCAGATGCTTCTCATCCCCCGGGAAGCCAACCCAGCCCCACACTTGCCTTTCTTTGCTCTGAAAACTCCAGTTTCAGCTTCCATTGCTTTCAGCGTTTTTTTTTGGACCTTATTTAATAACATCGCAAATGCTGATGTTAATTAAAAGTCCTCCTAACCGCCCCCTGCTCACCCTCGTCTTGTAACTCCTCCTTTAAAACCTCATTCATTTTTGGGACCTTCCCAAGCTGAGACTCCCATCTTTATTCAGAGTCTTTCTCTGTACCATGTGCCTCCTCCATAAACTCCTCTGAGATGTAAAGCACTGTCTGCTTTTTCTTCATCACCATCTTCCTATCATTTTGTCTGTCCTTGAAGCTTAAGCTTGAGGAACATCAAAAGGATTATTTATCACACTTAGGCTGGTCTTTATCTGTGCCAGGAATGCAAGAGTCGAACCTATCGACATGGAAACAAGTCTTCGTCTCTTGCGTTCAGGACGTACGCCTCTCCCAAATATGACATTTTAGAAACTGAGCTCCTGTCTGTTCAGCATTGGACTGTAAATATCTGGAATAATGTCTATTAATTCCATGGGGTTTGCTCTTATTAACGTCTACTCTGGGTTTTTTAGCCTCCTGTGTGTATGGGGTGTGTGTCCTTCTGAGATTTGTTGGACTTGCTGGAGGAGAAGATGTCTGACCTGCAGGAAAACTGATTTGCAGACAAGGTGGAAAAACATTAAAGCGAGACATTTCCTTAAATTTCAAAATGCATCCCAACCAAGGAAGAAAAATAAATGGAACAATAGAAAATGGGGATGGAAGTGAGTGCTTTTTTCTGAGCGCTTTATACACTCTCTTCCAGACTCCCTCTATTACTAGTTCACCACGTTTATTACTAACTCATTATCTAGCATTCATTAGATATTACTTATTCAGGTAAATGCTATTTATTAGAATATATTTATTCTTCTCATTATTATAGAATATAATAGCTGTTGTCCAGCCATCTGCCAGTTCTTTATGTCTTTGCAGAGGTGATGGATGGTTCCTCTGAGGTCTACATGGATTTGAGGAACCCCTGGGCAGGTTCCCATGGAAAATCAGGGTGAAGTCCCCAGATTTGTGCCAGGCAGGGAGGAGCACAGGGTGTTAAATGAAAGCAGGGACAAGAACACCACTTTTTATCCATTTTCAAATGATGTTTTTCTCCACAAAGACATTTTGAGAAGAAAAAAAGTTTTTTGTGTTATTTATTGCAATTAGCTCTGGGACCAGAGTTGACTTTGCTGAAGATAAGGACCCTGGAACTGCAGAAACAGCATCACCAGTGAGATAAGCAACAGCCATCAGTGCACAGTGGGTTTCCATTTCAGATGGAGAATGTCACACCCACTGCTAGAACAAAAACGTCCAGCCCTATCCAAACAGAAATATATTTTTTTAGAAATATATTTTTCCAGTTGAAGACCTGGCCTGGGATCTGTACAACAAAGCAGCAAATTGTTGCACATGCACTACAAATCTGCTAAAGATGTTTTGGATGCAAAGAGAGACTTTGAAACAACACAGTGCATTTTTTTTTCCCTACTTTCTCCCTCCCTCAGGCCAGGACAAGATCTTTTCTAACTTCCAGGTACCTTTGCGGAGTGACCCTTAGACCAGGTCATTTTAGGTGAGCAAAGCCCCCTCCAGCCACTGCCGATTAATTATTACTTCCATTCCTCCTGCTTCCCAACCTTGGGAAACTGCTCTGTATTGGGTAATTCCTTTTTTTTTTTTTTTTGTCCACAAATGGACAACAGTCAAAATATAACTTTCCTCAGGCATATACAAAATATTTTCTACCAAAACTGCAGGTTGGAGACAAGAGATCCCTTTGGAAAGGGGTCCATGGATGGACGGATGTCCTACTTCATGGCGTAGGTTAATCTGCACAGGGGCAGGAGGATTTGGGAGCAAGATTTCACAATGACATTAGTGGCCTGGCAAAGAGACGTGGCAGAGTCTGGTTCTTACGACACTGAGCACTTCAGCCCTCGGCACGATTTCCATTGGCACCTGGAGCTGGAGCCAAGCGGGAGACCTCTGCTCAGCTTCCCATTAACTATTTCATTTTAATTAAAGGCATTCAGCAGTCAACTGTCACCGGCCAACTGGGAGACTAAACGGGTGGTCCCTAACCATCATGTCCACCTATTTTTTATTTTTTTTTCACTAATCTGGCCATTTTTTGCTGTTGCAGAGGAGGGGAGGAAATGGGTGAAAAGGGGGTGTTTTGGAAAAGAGGCGTGATGGCCTTTTCAAGCAATTTTTGGCCTTTTCAAGCAACTGCTAGAGAAAATCCCATGGGCAAGGCTGCTTGAAGCTAAAGGGGCCCAAGATAGTTGGTTAATATTCAGGGATTTCTTCTACCAAGCACAAGATCAGAGCATCCCGACACGTAGGAAGTCAAGGAAGGGAGCCAGGAGACCTGCGTGGCTAAACAGGGAACTGCTGGGTAAGCTCAGGTGGAAGATAAGAGTTTACAGATGATGGAAGGAGGGGCTGGCCACTTGGGAAGAATATAAGGCTGTTGTCAGGGGATGTAGGGAGGCAATTAGGAAAGCTAAGGCCTCGTTAGAATTAAAGCTGGCACGAGGGGTCAAGGACAACAGGAAGAGCTTTTTCCAATACATAGCGGATAAAACTAACACCAGAGGCAATGTAGGCCCACTGATGAATGAGGTGGGTGCCTTGGTGACAGAAGATACAGAGAAGGCAGAGTTACTGAATGCCTTCTTTGTTTCTGTGTACTCTGCCAGAGGCTGTCCTGAGGAGCCCCGTACCCCTGAGGCCCCAGAGGAAATCAGGATGGTGCAAGAATTTGCCTTGGTTGATGAGGACTGGGTTAAGGAACAATTAGGCAATCTGGACATCCACAAATCCATGGGCCCAGATGGGATGCACCCACGGGTGCTGAGGGAGCTGGCTGACGTCATTGCTGGACCACTCTCCATCATCCTTGCCAAGTCTTGGGAAACGGGAGAGGTGCCTGAGGACTGGAGGAAAGCTAACGTCACCCCAGTCTTCAAAAAGGGCAAGAAGGAAGACCCGGGTAATTATAGACCAGTCAGCCTCACCTCCATCCCTGGGAAAGTAATGGAATGACTTATCCTTGGTGCCATCTCAAGGCATATCAAGGATAAGAGGGTCATTAGGGGCAGTCAACATGGCTTCACCAAGGGGAAGACGTGCTTGACCAATCTCATAGCCTTTTATGAAGATATAACGAGGAGGATAGATGATGGCAGTGCGGTGGATGTTGTCTACCTTGACTTCAGTAAAGCATTTGACACAGTCTCCCACAGCATCGTTACAGCTAAACTGAGGAAGTGTGGTCTGAACGATCAAGTAGTGAGGTGGACTGTGAACTGGCTGAAGGAAAGAAGCCAGAGAGTTGTGGTCAATGGGGCAGAGTCCGGTTGGAGGCCTTTATCTAGTGGAGTGCCTCAAGGGTCTGTGCTGGGGCCAGTACTGTTCAATATATTCATCAATGACTTGGATGAAGGACTAGAGTGTACTATCAGCAAGTTTGCTGATGACACGAAGCTGGGAGGAGTGGCTGACACGCCAGAAGGCTGTGCTGCCATCCAGCGAGACCTGGACAGGCTGGAGAGTTGGGCGGGGAAAAATTTAATGAAATATAACAAGGGTAGAGTCTTGCATCTGGGTAGGAACAACCCCAGGTTCCAGTATAAGTTGGGGAATGATCCATTAGAGAGCAGTGTAGGGGAAAGGGACCTGGGGATCCTGGTAGACAGCAGGATGACCATGAGCCAGCACCATGCCCTTGTGGCCAAGAGGGCCAATGGCATCCTGGGGTGTATTAGAAGGGGGGTGCTTAGTAGGTCGAGAGAGGTTCTCCTGCCCCTCTACTCTGCCCTGGTGAGACCCCATCTAGAATATTTTATCCAGGTCTGAGCCCCTCAATTCAAGAAGGACGGGGAACTGCTGGAGAGGGTCCAGTGTAGGGCAAACAAGATGATTAAGGGAGTGGAGCACCTTCCTTATGAAGAAACACTGAGGGAGCTGGGTCTCTTTAGTTTGGAGGAGATTGAGGGGTGACCTTATTGATGTTTACAAATATACAAAGGGTGAGTGTCACGAGGATGGAGCCAGGCTCTTCTCGATGATAAACAATGGTAGGACAAGGGGTAATGGGTTTAAGCTGGAACACAAGAGGTTCCACTTAAACTTGAAAACAAACTTCTTCTCAGTGAGGGTAACAGAGCACTGGAACAGGCTGCCCAGGGAGGTTGTGGAGTTTCCTACTCTGGAGACATTCAAAACCCGCCTGGACACGTTCCTGTGTAGCCTCATCTAGGTGTTCCTGCTCCGGCAGGGGGATTGGACTAGATGATGTTTCGAGGTCCCTTCCAATCCTTAGCATTCTATGTTCTGCTGGATCTTTTGGGGAGAAAAGAGAGGAAAACCCTTGCGCAAGGATAAAAGACTGAACAATGCAAATGCCCCTTTAGTCCAGTCTAAACTTGAACCCTCTCCCTGTATATTATCGTAAATGGCAAATTTTGGCTGCGCATACCCAAAAAGGAGGATGAACACATCACTCTGATCTCCCCCAAATGCTTTGGTCCCGGTGTCACCTCACTGTCCCAAAGGGCTGGGGACCTTTGGTCATCCATGCTGTGCCCACCTGCCAGCCACAGGGTGTCCTCATGTCCCCTCCACACTGACGCCTGTGAGCCAAGAGGAGGACAGCAACAGGGTGACCAGGCTGCTGGCCAGCCCTTATCTCCTTCCTCCTCCTTATCTGCTTCCAGTAGAAATGAGATTGCAAATGGGTGCCCTGGGAGCGAGGCCAGAGTGGAGCGGACGATGAGGGCGGCTGATAACGGTGTTTCCTGGAGACCAAGCATTTGGGCAAGGACTCCTAGAAACAGCTCGTGACAAAGTTGAGATGGGTGAGATTAAGAAAAACAAAACAAAACAAAACAAAAAACCCTCTGCAGCACTGGATTCTTCATCTGCCTGCAAAACAGCCGGCACTGAGATCCTGCCTGACACCTCAGGGGGGAAATAAAGACCCAAGGACCTGGGATGACCCTGCGAGGCTGGGGAGGATGGATGATGCTGATAGTCAAAGCTGCAGCTCCCATGAACTGGGAGTGAATGGAGCATCTCGTGTACCTGAAGAAGGTTATGGCTGGAGAGTAAGACTTGTCCTAAAAAACACTCTGAAGTCCATGGGGTGAGTGACATGGGTTGAGATGTGGTAAATACGTCTTGTAGGCCAGCACAGGGATGGTTCCCTGGGACCAGTGATGCCAACACAGAAAGGATTTGCACCAGGACATCCCACCAGCATCTGGCCTCATCCCACATGGTAGGGTACAAATCACCCCCAAGTGAGACCTTGGGCTGATGTGGGGTTGAGATTTGCACATCCAAGGGTGACAGCAAGGGACAGAGGCCACCACTTGTCCTCCAGAGATCCCAGCTGAACGCCCTGGGTGGAAAACATGACAGTGCCTTGTGGTCTGGGCTCCTGTCCAGGTTCGTCATGGGACTCCCAGCAAATCCCCCAGGGCAATCTGATCTCTGGGACACCAGGCACCTATCCCTCCCTCTGGCATGTCAGGTTTTCCATGGTTTAAGGTGCCAAAGTTCATTGACGGTCCTGGCAGATGGGGCACACCCACCGCTGGTGCCACCCTTTGTGGGACGATGCAGGTTACCCGTCAAGGAGGAAAGAAAACAAGGTGTAATAGGGATAAAACCACTTTGCACCTTGGGAAAAAAAAATAATAATAAATAATAATTAAAAAAAAAAATAAATCACCCTCATGACACATCCTACGTAAACACCGGAGGTTATATCACTGCTCGTAGATATTAAATGGTTTTATTTCATGGAACAGTCAGACTTGATGATGAAACGCTGTCTGAAGCTTCACGGAGACAAATGACACGTTTCCCAGCAGTCCTTGAATGGTTATCAAATGTGTCATAGTTAGGAGCCGGCCTGGAGGGACTTTTTCTCCAGTAGCTCCTATTCCAGGAAATGAGTCTGCCCTGTGCATTCCCTAAAGTTGTCAGTGATCTAGGGAGGCATCTTTGTTAAAATTAGAAGGTCCATTTTGGTAGAGTTTCTACTAACTCTTGAGTAATTTAGGAGGTGAAATAACCATGCAGAGAAAGCCTCATGTCTCTTCTGGGAAAATATGATGGACTTGTTGGGAAACACAGCTTGTCCAGGAATTATGCCATTTGTCCCTTTACATTCTTCCAGGCTTTTGATGTGAAACCTTCATGACCATGTCCGTGAGCCTGGAAGGGAGTCTGTCACCCTCTGAGTGAGGTGCACAGCCCCTATGTGCTCTCTGCAGCACCGACACACCATCCCATGAGTGCCAGCACCTTGCACAACCCACAGGGTGAGGGACATGGTGCACGTGTCCAGGCGAGCAAATTAATCTCCACAACAGCGTAGCCACGTGAAAACTGAGGATTAAGGATAGTGTTGGGTCCATCTGAGCTCCTTGGTGATGTTGGAATGTTGCCTGGAGGCCCAGCTAGTTGGCATGGGACAAAACTGTGCCAAAAAGCCCTTGAAGCATCCCCAGCGTTGTCCTTTTGCACTGTGTGGTACCCACCAAAACCATTTTGGTTTCCCCGTTTGACTTCCCCATCCTGGGCTGGGCCAGACCCTGGGCTGAGCTTAGGGCAGCACAGGGAAGGCTTGGTCAGCCCTGCGACCCCAAATATCTGACATGAAATAAATGACCACGGTGGTATTTTGTCCACTATGTCACTGGAAATACTGCGAGAAGAGCCTTTCCAAGCAGATGAAGAAGTCAAACTCCAACAAAATCACAGAAAGAACAAGTTAAAGTAAAATATCCACTGCCCCCCTCCCCCATCTGGCCTCCCTCCCCATGAACTTTTTTGAACTTGGAAAAAAACAAAGCAAAACAGAGCTGGGTTCAGCCTCAGTTCAAGTCATAGATAAAGTTCAACCTACTTCTAATTTTGTCCCAATGGTTCCCACCCGAAAATCAGCTTTTGTGTGATGGCGTGAGGGTAAGTCAGTCCTGATCCTCACCCCTTTACCAGCCCCCCAGGTGTCCCCAGAACCTCCTGCCCACCAGCTGCCGTGTCCATGGTGGCCAGGGTGGACTAGCCCAGCCCACTCGCTCCAGTATATTCAGTTAATATCCAGTATATTTTTTGACCCTGAGGGTGGTGAGAGCCTGGTCCAGGTTTCCCAGAGAGGTGGTGGATGCCCCATCCCTGGAGACATCCCAGGCCAGGCTGGATGGGGCTCTGAGCAACCTGATCTGGGTGAAGATGTCCCTGCTCATGGCAGGGGTTGGACTGGATGAGTTTGGAAGGTCCCTTCCAACCCAAACTATTCTATGATTCTATGATTGTAGAGTCCCTGCAACCTCCTCGCAGCATTTCCACAGGTGACACCACCACACACAGGTGGCGGCTCTTGCCAGCAGGATGCAAACCTGGCATGACCCAGGTGTGGTGTTCGTAGCAGTTGAAAAGTGTTAAAAAGGGAGAAAACCCTTGTACAAGGTGCTGAGGGTCTAAATTGGAGATTTAGGGACCAGGAGTGGTCCCTTGTCCCCAGAAATACAAGTGCAGATGGTGATTGGCACAAGGACAACTAATCATCTCCAAAGAGGAGACATCCTCAGCTGTGGAAAGGGAGTGGAGGTGGCCAAACATGACAGCATGGAGCTAGAGAGGGGAAGGAGCAAATACGGAGGGAGCAAAATGAAATTTAAATTACAGGACAGAGAGTAAATGGGGAAAAAATGGGTAAATTGGCTCAAAAATAGAACCTAAGCTGGGTTATTTGGGCTTAGACCACCCCCTGGAGAGCAGTGAGACCCTCAGCACTGCTTTGAAAAGTGCTCACAGAAGCAACAGAAGTGTAATGTTCTATAAAGAATATATACAAGGGTATGTGTCCATGCAACGGTCATAAAAACCACCAGGGAGATGAGCACTTGCAACCTCCACATGTGACACAATCCCTGTCCCAAATGCTTCATCACCCTGAAAAAATAAGACTGCATTTATCTTTAGGAAATCAGGACAAAAACTTGTTTTCAAACAAATATGCCACATTTTTTGTGCTTTAAAAGAAGAGCAGCGCAGCCTTGAGAGTGAGGGTTTGATTTCTCGCATGAGTCGTAAAATCCAGCCCCAGGGATAGAAGTTACCTGAGCTGTAAAACAATCCATGAACTGGATTTCACAACCTTTGTCATCTTTCTTTCCCCAGAGCAATATTTTACAGTATTTGCCCTCAAACCAGTTTTTCATCAGATGACATGTTATTAGCACAAGACAGGTATTTGGGAACCCATCTCCTGATGCCGTTTTTCCTCTCACCCTTGTGCTCCGTAGCTGCTGATTTACTGAATTGGGCCTTTTCTAGACCTGCTTTGAAAGGTGAATTTGAGCTCTTTTGGAGCTCGAAATTTAAAAATAGCAAAAATCGTAACTTCAAAATTTATCTCTGAGCTTGAAAGGTGCTTTTCTTACCCCAGCTTTCTGCTGGCATTAACAACTGGGAGATGTGGTGTCTCTATCCATGGGGCTGATGGATGAGAAGAAATGCCAGGAGGTTTCTGTAGGATCAAGGGTTGGGTTGGGAGTTTTTGGGAGGGTCAAGACTCAACTACGGGCCCTGATTGCCCAGGAGAGTTTGGAGAGGAGGCGGTAGGGAAGGCCACTGGCATCCTGGCTGGTACCAGCACTGGTGTGACCAGCAGGCCCAGGGCAGTGACCGTCCCTCTGCTGGGCACTGGGGAGGCCAAACCTCGAATCCTGGGGTCAGTTTTGGGCCCCTCGCACCAAGAAAGCCCTTGAGGTGCTGGAGCGAGTTTAGAGAAGGGAATGGAGCTGGGGAAGGGGCTGGAGCACAAGTGTGATGGGAGCGGCTGAAGGACCTGGGGGGTTCAGCCTGAAGAACAGAAGGCTGAGGGGAGACAGGAACACAAAGAAATGGCCTCAAGTTGCACCAGGGGAGGTTGAGGTTGGATCTTGGGAACAATTTCTTCCCAGAAAGAGCTGTCAGGCATTGGAACAGTCTGCCCAGGGCAGTGGTGGAGTCACCATCCCTGGAGGGGTTGAACAGATGCAGAGATGAAGTTCTCAGGAACATGGGGTAGTGCTGGGGTTGGGTTAATGGTTGGACTTGATGATCTTGAGGGACTTTTCCAACCAAAATGATTCTATGATTCTATGCAGCTCTGGGGCATGGCTGGACAGCACACAGGAGGATTTCTGCTTGTCCATGACAGGTCTAACCTATAGGAGAACCACTGGGACTGGGTTCTCCTAATACTAGGGAGTAGTAAATGCTGATTAGGATTTCTTTTGAGTTTATCCCATGGACAAAACTGTGCCAATGACTGTCACATTTGTCTGTGGTTGACACATGGGACCTGGAGAACCCTCAGCTCAAATGATGTCTGACCACAGCATATCAGGCTGATGCTGCTCATGACCCACCTGTGCCCGGCATCCCAGTTCCGGCTCCTGCTTGGGGGGTTGCACATCTGTAGCTGGATCTGCTAAGAAAGCCCAGGCTCATGCAAAGCTCATGATTATGGTTCTTAAAGCTAAGAGAGAGCTGCTCGTTCCCTGTCTCCATGCACAGGACACCAGAAGGAATATCTGTCTGGTGAATACATAAAGCAAAAGTCAATGGGATTTGTCTCACGGACCAGGAGAACCCACCGGTACCTCTGAGCATCTGTCCACTAAACTGAGGGAGTGCAGTCTGGATGACCAAGTAGTGAGGTGGATTGCGAACTGGCTGAAGGAAAGAAGCCAAAGAGTCGTGGTCAATGGGATGGAGTCTAGTTGGAGGCCTGTATCTAGTGGAGTGCCTCAAGGGTCAGTACTGGGGCCTATATTATTCCATATATTCATCAACGATTTGGACGAGGGAATGGAGTGTACTATCAGCAAGTTTCCTGATGACACGAAGCTGGGAGGAGTGGCTGATACGCCAGAAGGCTGTGCTGCCATCCAGTGAGACCTGGACAGGCTGGAGAGTTGGGCGGGGAAAAATTTAATGAAATATAACAAGGGCAAGTGTAGAATCTTGCATCTGGGTAGGAACAACCCCAGGTTCCAGTATAAGTTGGGGAATGAACTGTTGGAGAGTAGTGTAGGGGAAAGGGACCTGGGGGTCCTGGTGGACAGCAGGATGACCATGAGCCAGCACTGTGCCCTTGTGGCCAGGAAGGCCAATGGCATCCTGGGGTGTATTAGAAGGGGGGTGCTTAGTAGGTCGAGAGAGGTTCTCCTGCCCCTCTACTCTGCCCTGGTGAGACCACATCTGGAATATTGTGTCCAGTTCTGGGCCCCTCAGTTCTAGAAGGACAGGGAACTGCTGGAGAGAGTCCAGCGCAGGGCAACAAAGATGATTAAGAGAGTGGAGCATCTCCCTTATGAGGAAAGGCTGAGGGAGCTGGGTCTCTTTAGCTTGGAGAAGAGGAGACTGAGGGGTGACCTTATTAATGTTTACAAATATATAAAGGGTGAGTGTCATGAGGATGGAGCCAGGCTCTTCTTGGTGACATCCAATAGTAGGACAAGGGGTAATGGGTTTAAACTGGAACATAAGACGTTCCACTTAAACTTGAAAACAAACTTCTTCTCAGTGAGGGTAACAGAGCACTGGAACAGGCTGCCCAGTGGGTTTGTGGAGTCTCCTACTCTGGAGACCTTCAAAACCTGCCTGGACGCCTTCCTGTGTAACCTCATCTAGGTGTTCCTGCCCTAGCAGGGGGATTGGACTAGATGATCTTTCGAGGTCCTTTCCAATCCCTAACATTCTGTGATTCTGTGAAGTAAAACCCAGGCTCGGTTCTTCCTGCAGAAGGGTGGAAATGGTGTCCATAACCAGCCATTTGGACTTTGCACAGGTCCTAGATGCCAGGGAATCCCATGGACTGCTTTCTCCACTTCTCACGCACATGCAGACACTCCAGTTCCTCAGTTGGCTGTAGCCACCACATCTCCACCAGTTGCAAAGGCATCGATCTGCTCCAGTACCTGGTTTCTCCTCACAGCTCCATCACCAATGACCACCGTGGGGTCACTGGAGGGGTCTGTCCAGCTCCCTCCCCATCTTGGCACGTTCATGACATGTATTTAGATGTCTAAGAATGACATGTGTGGGGACAGGCATTAAATGTTGATGCGTTTCCCTCTGGCACATCTCGGAGAAGAGGCACGGAGGCTGAAGCAAGTCCAGGACCCTGTGGTTGTCTTTAACAGTGAGGAGAACCAGAGCAACTCTCCAGGAGTCTGCATCTCTGGAAATGTTTAAATCATTATATTAGAGCCCAAGAATGGGATTATTTTTTGCAGAAATTAATTCAGAGAAGTCCTGAGGTGTGGGACAGACTTAAAGTTCAGCTCAGAAGTCACATTTCTGTAGCTGCACAAGTCTCCAGCTTTATAATTAGTGATCACAATGGAGGATCTAAAAGGAAGAGGCCATATAGTCCTGCGATGTGCGTTTTTGTTTTAATATCATTGTTCTTGTTGCACCCCCAGTAATAACCATTTAAGCTACACTTCAGCTTGCATACATGGCAGTGATGCCGTGACATTAAGTGTGAATGTACTTTGTCACTTAGGATTTCTCTTTGTCATCTGTTTTACCACCGGCACAAGCATTTAAAAACTCAGTTTATTATTCAGTATTGGAAGTGGAGCTGCTGGGAGAGACAAACACCCTGGCTATTTGCAGGTTTGCCGTGTTTTAGGAAAGCCAAGCGAACTTACTCTGATTCCTGGTGTTTCTTTATTTGCTGCTGAGTTTTTGGCAGCCACAAGGAATGCCCATAGATATTCCTGCATCTTGAAAAGTTTCCAATCTGCAGCAACGCCCATCCATCTGCTCCAAAATCTTCTGTTTACTGCAGGTTATTTTCTCATTTACTGTATCTCGGTGGTCCCAGTGACCATCCTCACTCTTGGCTTGGCTGCTCCCAGCCCAACTCCAGTGTTGATAAGATCTTTCTGAAGCTGGTCCAGATGCTCTCAATCTTGATTTGGTGGAACAAGTCAAACTACAGCTCCAGCACACCCTGAAGCTGTAGGTTGGGGCAGTTGATGGGGTCATTTAGGGATGGATCCTTGGAAAAGGTGACTTTGGACAGATTTGGATGGTTTCATCCTTCATTTACCAGCAGTGATTTGTCTCACTTGCTGCACAACTTTTTCCCACCCAGTTGATGCAGCAATAGAAATTATGGGAAGGACCCAGGAGTAATTAGAAGTAACAGGACAAAACCTACTGGGTCAACTTTTCAGCAGCAGATGGCATGAACCAGTTTATTGTTTTTCCCTGTGCTATCATCAAAATAACCCAAAATAATGTCTGATGTTTGTCTAAAGGACTAAACAGGAGGTTTATATGATATATTTCTAATTTATAGTCCTGCACAAACATCCTGGAATGACCCTGTTGTGCATCATGAGACATTTTTGGGAGACAATGGGCAATTCACCCTCCATCACCAGGACATGTTGGACAAACTCCTCCAGGAAAGGTGCTGGTGCAGTTGGTCCTGCTTTGGGACAGAAGGATGGACCAGGTGATGCCCCATGTCACAAATAATGCTGCCTGGTGGGTCATGTCATCAACCTTCAGTGTCAGTACAGAAAAGATGAGGTGTGGGGACACCATTGTCCCCTGGGTAGGTGACCCAGCCTGGGTGTGCTGCGCTGGGGAGCTACCGCAGAAATGGGCTTTTGGAGGCAAAAAACCCCATAAGGAGTTATGAAAAAGGAAAGCAAACCTCATGGATCAACTCTGTTCCATTAAGGACACAGGTCACTCTCCACCACTTGACCTTGGCCATGTCTAATTTACCATGTTGCTCATGATGGTCGAGACCTCAACTTGCAGGCAGAAGAGGAGAAAAAAAGTGAGGTGTTTTTTTTTGGCAAATTGAGTTAAACTCTCATAAAATGCTTTGCATGGACTTCAAGGTTGATGTCTGCCTCCTAGGAGATGCAGGAGGACATGATCCTGAAAGCCAACAGCACAGGTCAAGAAGGATTTAATGAACCCAAGGCTCTTTCCTGAAGCAGATATGGGGTTGCATGTAACATGGGGTGACTTGTACCTCATTTTAACATCTATTTATTTATGGCTTGAGCTCCCAGCATGGATCCCTCTGCCACAATCCCACCTTCTTCCACGTCCTTTTGATATATTTATTTTGCAAATTGGCTGCATTGCAGTGAGCTCTAAGCACACAGTCACATAGGGCATTTCACAAGAACATTTCTTCAAAAGCAGGAACCAGTTCACTTCCAATTTTCTGGCCGAAGCCCGATGACACACACGGGCACAAATCACTCAACCCCGGTGACCCGCATGGTTTCCCAGGCCAACGCACACACTCAGCCAAAAATTAATTGGCTTGGGCTGGGATCTGACCCAGTGACAGGAGCAGAGGGAAGGATCAGTCCTGGGGCCACATTTCCAAGCAAACACGATTATGGATTTATTTTTTTTCCCCCTTTATATCTTTTCTTCCATCTGACACAAGGATATGCAGACCAGCACATGTACCCACAAAGAAATGGGAAAATGTCAAGCTTTAAACATTTATTACTCAGATGATGCATTTCACAGCATACAGATGTTCTATAAACAAAGACTAGATTGCCACAAAGAGTTATTAGCTCTCTTGTTTTAACAGTCTCTGAAATGCTGAAAACGATGAATTTGTGTTTCCTCTAGTATGAATATCTAGTCTTTATTCTCCCCAAAACCTTTTTCCTTTTTTTTTAAATATTTTTATTTTTTTTAAAGCACTTAGTTTAACAAATATGATTAAATTTAAAATGTTGCTTTTCTTTTGTTTTTTTTTTCAAATGCAAATAAATACATTAAAAAAAAAGTGAATTGGTAGCATTCAACTCCATGTTCTACAGGACACCGCAGCTCCCTTGGCTATCGACAGTGGACTTCACAACCCTTAGTGTCATTTTTTCCTGAAAAAATACTGCAAGTATCACTGGGACTGGCTAATAGCTAACACCAAGAAGAGCAAAATTAGTGTAAAGCCATAAAATACCCAGTGGGGAAATTAAAAAAAAAAAAAAATCCTATTTAAATTTTGAGAGACTTTCAAGTGAGGGACACTATAAAAATAAGCATGAAAATAAATCATAAGTTATTCTGACAAGTTTTCCTTCAAAGCCATCAATCATGCCAAGAACAGATACTAATTAATCTCCTTTGAGGGAAGAGGGGAACCAAGCAATTCGCTTACTTTTCCTTTTTTTTTTCCCTCCAATTTTAATTTCGCCTCCATATATGAGACTTTTCCAAACAGGGGTGAAAACCCTCATGGGGAAACTGAGCAAGTTACTTTGTGAGTAGCAAAAAATCTTCAGTTTGGAAATAATTTCTCTGGGAATGGGGTGAATTAAATGCTCTGCATCTGAGGGGGACTGGCACAGAGCATCACTCCTCTGCAGATACTTCAGCCTTTATACCACCCTCAGATTTGGCCCAAGGAGGTAATTTTCCCCCTTTGCTGATGGGGAAAATACATTAAAATATATTAAAACCCCAAACAAATACTTTTATGGAATGGCAAAGATCAAATCTGGCTAATTCGGGGCGACATAGCCAGTGGCTTCGCACCTTCAAAAATGCACAGTGTAGAATTACACTCTTTGGTGCCTGTTTCTAAAGAAAGTAAAAAAAAAAAAAAACAGAAAAAAAGTCAAAAACAAAAAGAGAAGAAAATACTCAATGAATCCCAAAAACTTCCTGGCACTGCTCCCCATCAAACAACCTCATGGTACCTGTTTTCCCAAGGTGGTACTGTGGTTAATGATGGCACATGTTCACTGGCTTCCCACTGATGAGCTTCTGAAAGATATCATTGGCAGCATGTAATTTTTTGGGGGGAAAAAAAAAATCCATTTTTGCTCAACATTTTGATTTTTTTGCATATCAACAGAGAGACTGACATACCGAAGCAGTTAATAGCTGGATGAACATACATTAACAACAGAGACAAATGGCAAGACGTTAAAAAATGATGGGTTTCACATAAAAGTTCTTCGGTAGGAGAAATCCCAGGTGTTGGGGGTGGGGGGGAGGGGAAAGTCATGGACTAAGCCCAGTCGGGGGGGGGGGGGGGGGGGGTGGGGGGTGGGGTGTGTGCAGAATTGCACTCCAGTGGGAAAATTGAATAAACTCTCATGGTTGGTAGGAATAGGGAAATGCTTAAGCAGAAATACTGCCCCAGGGCTTACCCTTTGCCTCTGAACACCTCCACATTTTTTAGAAGGAAAAATCCTCAACTTCTTTGAGTTTTTCCTTCTTTTTTTCCCTTCTTCTTTCACTACATCCTAAGAGCAAGTTATGGAAGAAGGGGAAGGGAGAAGCAGCCTAGCACCCATCTGTTTCTGCCCCCCCTTATAGGACTTTTTTGGTATTTTCTTTTAAAAAACAAAACTCAAGACAAAACTGGTTTTCAGGTTTTCTCCCAGAAGACTGACACTGCACCTGGGCACATTGTGATGGGTATTAAATCCCCTTTTCCCCTGCTCCCTGAGAAATCAGGGAAAGCCAAGAGCAATGGGCACAACCCTGAGCCTTATAACACTGATGGACTTTGCTGCCTTAATTAAGTTCAGCTGCTTGTTAATACTTTCAAACCCCATTGCTGCTGACAAAGCTGACCCAGCACAAGGCACCGTCACCATGTGAAGCTCCTGAGCTTGAATCCACGAAGCAGAAATGTTTTTCCAATGCATCCACCAATAATTTTGCCGCTTGCTGGGTAGAAAGGAAAATTCTAGCTCCTGTTTCCAGCTCTCGCCTTTTGCTCCACATGCAGATTAGAAAACAGATGAAAATTCAAATGATGTCGAACCGTGCCATCAGGACTCTCACCTTATGCCATCAGGACTCAAACCTTCTGCAATGCATTTTCTGCTGAAAATTTCTGCCCTTTTAAATTTTGCAACAAAAGCTTCCTCCCCCTTGCAGACAGACCAACACATTCATAAGGCACCCGAGAACATACTGCACATCCAAAGAGGTCAGGGTGAAATCTTGCTTCTCTACAATCTACCAGAAATTCAATGTTTTGCTTGGAAAAAATGGGTTTGAGCTGCTGAGTTCAGACCCAGCCTGCCTGGTCCAGGGTCTGTGTGTGCTGGAACCACAGTGTGAGTTATCTTCTTACACCAGGAAAGGAAAAGAAATTGAATATTGGGAAGAAAACAGGATGGGCTGCCGGCATTGTGCTTTCCTTGGCTCCTCTTCCACTGCACAGGTGGGATGGGGCGGCTCAAATCCCCATGAGGCTTCACCGAAATAAGCACCTGATGTGATTTAATAAGTCAAAGCATTGCTAGACAAGCAAATAAGGAGATCACCAAGTCTTGTTCACGATCCAGGGAGTGATGCAATGGTGTGATGTGTCCCTCCGTACCGGCGTCCTCATCCTCTGGGTATCTCCTTGCTCAGGTGGCATCTCACCGTCATCCCTCGCAGCCACCCTCTGCCTCAGGATGCTCCAGCAAGGAGCAACCTGGGGATCCCTGGGCAAACTCTCCCCCTCCGAACACATCACCCATCCCTCCAGGACACAGTGACACTTTAACCACGGGGCAGATCCACTCCTGTACACCACACACCCAGAAACACCGGTGAGCAAATTCACCTAGTTCGAAGCCAGGCTCAAAAGCCTCTGTTTTTGGCTTTTCTTAGTTTTTTTCCTCCTTTTTTTTTTTTGCTATTCACACCTTGTCTTCTCTTACCCAGTCTCCAAAGAACATCAAACCTTCATTTCTCCCTCGCCCTGTACATCATTAGGGCCGACTCTAACAGGCCTGGATTTAAATGTACAATTACAACCAGGACAGTAATTACAATAAAGCACTCCTTCAATGGAAACAAACAAAAAAAATAACATTATGAAATGGGCTATAGTGGCTGAGGGATAACAGTGACTTTAACAGCAAGAGCTGCAGAATCCCCTGGTTTTTAGAGCTCCCAGCTCAGTGGACATGTTTCTCAGTCCATCAAGGAGGTCACTGGCAAGATGACGGTGGTGACGTTACTTCTACAAGTGGCTTTTGGACTCCTAGAAAATACTCCTCCTGCTTCAGCATCTTCACGTAAACCGTTATCAGCTCGCGGGAAGGTGTTGCCTTCCCCATCTCCGAGCTGCTCGCAATTGTCCGTTCAACAAGAACAACAAAACAAGAAGAAAATACAAACGCCCAAGAAGAAAGAAAACCCAGTGCAAATCAGGAAGTCGTCCCCACTCTCCCGTCTGCTGCTGAAGGGCTGGTGAGGAGGGGAGGGACACACAGAAAGTCAAAGACAAAAGAAAAGGCTGAGGGGGAGGATAAAACCTAATGCAAGCCCCCGCTCGACAAAAGCCATCAGTTATGAGCATCTGGTGTCGTGTGTGTCTGGCTTTGTCCTCCCGAGACATCTGCTGCCTGCTGTCTCCTGCCAGTTGGCCGGAGCAAAGCAGGAGGACGGCGTGAAAACAATACCAGCCCCTACTTGGATTCTTTTTTTTTTTTTCTCCCTCAAATTCTCCATCTTTTTAACAATAACACAGCAGGATGTGTCACTGCCGCTTGAGCAATGAGTTCAGAAAAAAAAAGAAACACCCCCTAGAACAAAAACCACGGCAGGGAAGAAGAGGGGTGGCACTTGACGATGTGGCTGAAAAAAAGAAACATGCTTCTTCCTTCCCACCCCATGAATGGATTCTCGAGCATGCTGGGGTTTGGTCTTGCTTGGGGGGATTGAAATGGGAAAAGCTCTTGCTGGATCCCTGTCAAAGTGCATGTCTTCTTCTCGGCCCTTCCCACCCCACCTTGCCCTGCCTCTCAAGCCGTCAGTTTTTGGATGGTTTTGTTGTAGTACTGCGTGATGGTGGGTGTCAGGGGGTTCCAATTGTTGGCGTGCAGCTCGATGACCTCCAGCAGCAGGGAGCGTGTCAGCATGGATTCGGAGGGACATAGCATCTTGTCACGGGCTATCGCCAGCAGCTCCGTCATCATCTCGGGCAGCTGCTCCTCCAGCAGCCGGCCAGTGCTCTGCAGCTGTCAGGAGAAGATGGGGTCAGCCATGGCATAGTGATCCTTACAGGTCCCTTTCAACTTGATTCTATCATTTTATGATATTAAAACACCCTGCTGGCTTTTACAAGTGCCCTCCAGATGCATCTAGAGGGTAGCGGTCAATGGCTCAATGGCTGGATGGACACTGGTGACAAGTGGTGTCCCTCAGGGGTCCATACTGGGACCAGTACTAATTAATATCTTCATCAGCGACATAGACATAGGGACTGAGTGCACTCTCAGCGAGTTTGCGGATGACACCAAGCTGAGCGGTGCAGTTGACACGTCTGAGGGACAGGATGTCATCCAGAGGGACCTGGACAAGCTTGAGAAGTGGGACCACGTGAACCTCATGAGGTTCAACAAGGCCAAGTGCAAGGTCATGCACCTGGGTCAGGGCAACCCCCGGTATCAATACAGGTTGGGGGTGAAGGGATGCAGAGCAGCCCTGGGGAGAAGGACTTGGGGCACTGGGGGATAAAAGATGGGACATGAGCTGGCAATGTGCGCTTGCAGCCCAGAAGCCAATGGTATCTTGGGCTGCATCACAAGGAGCGTGGGCAGCAGGTGGAGGGAGGGGATTCTGCCCCACTAAAAGAGGGGAGATTCAGGCTGGACATGAAGAAGAAATTGTTGACCCTGAGGGTGGTGGAAACACTGGCCCAAGTTGCCCAGAGAGGTGGTGGATGCTCCATCCCTGGAGACATCCCAGGCCAGGCTGGATGGGGCTCTGAGCAACCTGATCTGGGTGAAGATGTTCCTGCTCATGGCAGGAGTGGGACTGGATGAGCTTCGAAGGTCCCTTCCAACCCAAACTATTCTATGATTCTACAATTCCATCCCTCCAACTCTCCCTGCTCAGTGCAGCAGGGCAAACATATGAGGTTAAAGGCGTTGTGGCTTTTGAAAACCAAAACCACCCAGCAGCAGACTCTAAGAGCCGAAGATGAAGGGTGAGGTTTTCAAAAGCATCCGTGCTGGGCTGCTGGAGGAGCAAATGCTTCAGCTCCCACTGACTTAAAAGGTGGCAACATTGGATTGCTTTCGAAAAAACAAACAAACAAACAAACAAAAACCCACCTAAAAAAATCATGTTATCGTCAAAACAAAGTGCAGGCTGTGATGTGGTATTGCTGCCTTCTACCTGGCCCTTCATTTACGCGCTGATTCACCACTGTCGGTGACTCCCCGTCATTAATTGCATCAGCAGAGGCCTCTTGTATGCATAACAAATCCTGCCCTGCTGAGATCTGCATTTACACCCATCATGCCATTTCTCTGAGGACAGCCGAGGGTTGTTTTAGTACAATTACTCCTTGGAGAGTCTCCATGGAGCAGCATAAGGCCTGGGTGGTCCCACAGAGGAGAAGGCCCAAGCTTGGAGGGGACAGCAGTGAGTCCATCATCACAGAACTGCTCCCCAAAGTCCTAATCTTAAAAATTCAACCTCTCCTCCTGAGTTGCCTCTCACTTTGCTGAATTTTACCCGTTCAGGCTGGAATTTCAACCACTCTCTGCAAGGAAGGCATCCGTCCCCACAGGCCAATTGCTTCCCAAAAGCGAAACTAATGAAACTTCACTCTATTTGCAGCAGCATTTCTCTGCAAACCTGCTGCTGAGCACAGCAAACCTCTCCCTGTCACCCAAGGGGCAGTTTTTTCTCCAATGCAGGGTTTTTTTGTACTTAAAAAAATAAACACATGGTGAGATTTGAAGGAACCAGGATGATATAATTTTGGGATGGGACCCTGGCTACCAAACGTTTTGCATCCATTTACATGCATCAAAAGTCCAGTGATAGAGTCTCAAGGGACATCTCTTATCTCATGGTGATGTCATTTATCTACTCTGCAGGGCCTATTGTGATGGAACAAGGGGCGATGGTTTTAAACTAAAGGAGGGGAGATTCAGACTGGACATGAGGAAGAAATTTTTGACCCTGAGGGCGGTGAGAGCCTGGCCCAGGTTGCCCAGAGATGGTGGATGCCCCATCCCTGGAGACATCCCAGGCCAGGCTGGACTGGGCTCTGAGCAACCTGATCTGGGTGAAGGTGTCCCTGCTCATGGCAGGGGTGGGACTGGGTGAGCTTGGAAGGTCCCTTCCAACCCAAACTATTCTATGATTCCACAAGGCAAAGAGGCAACAAGGCTGATTTGGTTTGGGAACATCTAAGAGCTGCTCGAGATATGTGTAGCCAAGGACAGAAGGGACAAAACCATGAGGACCAGGATGGGTGGTGTGGGTGCTCTCCTACCTCCATGGAGCAGCAGAGCACAGCGTCTTCCTTCACATCCTGAGATTGCAACAACTGCAAAAGAGAGCAGCAGTGAGAAATGCGTGACCTCCACCTCCCGTGTGACCTTCCTTCCATCTCTACACCCAGCTTAGCTTTCACCACTTCCAGGAGGTAAGGACAGAAAATAAGAAAGAGGGGAGGAAAGTGATTACCAACACAAAAAATTAAGATAAACAGTAATAAAATGCAGGGTAAAGGCTATCATCAGCATATCCAGTGCTGGGAGCAAGCAAGCTGGGCAGAAAATTTAGATTAGTTTAGATTAGAGAATTTAGATTAATTACTTTTAAAATAAATTTTATTTGGTTTACACTCCTTTTTTTTTTTTTTTAAATCCCATGGCAGGCAATGAGAAAATGCGACTAAATATTAATACAACTGTCAGATGACAACATTGGAGCAGCTGTTTGGAAGGGAAGGGCTCTGCCCAAGAGGCAGCCACCCAACACCGAACTTCTCCATCCCCATGGGGACACTTCGACCAGCCACAAAATTACCTGATGGGGAAGCATTACAGCCAAGACACCGTAATTAATACATCTCCTTCTAGACTGATTATATAGTGGTGCAAACACAATGGGTTGCAACGAAACTACGATGTCAGAGATGCACTGACTCCAACCTCGCTCTGCTCTCCATGAACTTTGCATCCCAAACATGAGCTTGGAAGCACGAGGAATTTCCATGAGAGACCCAAAATGTTGTTGTGATGGGGAAGGAAGATGCTCGTCCCTCTTGATTCAGACTCAAGACATGCCACGAGAGTCAACAGCTCTACCTGATGATGGCAAAGTGTAGGAGCTCAGCATGTCTCACTCCCAAAAATCACACGCAAAGACCCTCAAAAATGGATCAAAAATTCACATTTTTCTTTGTTTTCATCTTCATGACTTCGTCACGCACACAAAGGCGTCGTTTCGGGTAACCGCAAGAAAAAGCATGGTTGTTCTAGTTGTTTTTTTTTCAAGTAGATAAAAATACTGAGGTTCTCAATCAGCCAAGAAAGTGAGCAGGAGCATTATGAAAAACAGTGTACCATGAGGTGGCTGGTAAAATTAAAAGCGCTGACAATGCTCGAAGCTATGTCTGCCTCCACTCCATCACCTTGGTTTGAATGAGCACTGAGCTAATCCCTGTGTGCACAGCGGAGCTGAGTGAATGCACTAAACACTGAGAAAAAAGGAGAAAAATTAGGAAAAAACTGGCTTCATTAGTATCTGAAATTCATCAGGGAAAGGCAAATTTTGGGAAAGCGGTTGGACTAATTAAAGCTGCCCATCTAAAAATTGTTCAGCATTAATAAACGTGCTCCAAAGTCACGTCCTTTAGTTAAAATCTCAGTTCTGATTCTCAGCCTTATCATCTCTCCATCTCACTCTCATTTTTTCATGTTTCCCTTATAAATAAATGCCTTATTTGTTTACCGGCTCCACAACTGCTGGAAAAATAGCTAGAAAAAAAATAGAATCATCATTCCTCTCAAAGTTTTGTCTTCACCTTCTCCTGTTTTCAGCAGCCAGCAGTTTGTTTGCATTGAAAATGGTGTTTACAGCATCTCAAGGAGCTTGTGGTCCATCAGTTTTTTATCTCGCATTAGCCGAAGGTTCAGCCAGGGTTTTGGAGACATGCAACAGTTCCACCACCACCCCCCTCCAGTTTATCTTTCTGCTGAGTTGTTTAGAAAATGTTAGTTAAGCCCAAGCCACGTGGTCTGAGATAAGTTCTCACAAACAGTTCACAGATTCTTTGCAAAAAAATCCCCATGAGATTATTTTAAACCCAACAACAAGGAAAAAAATATAAATTAGGGACAAATATAAACAGGCAGTAGTCCAAAAATTCACTCCTGGGTTATCTAGCTCATGAGCATGGCATGAAGCAGGGCTGCAAATTGAATACATATTCATCTTTCTGATTCTTTAGTAATGAATATAACATAGAAATGAAAGAAAAGTGGAGTTAGGACTGATTAGGAAGGACCAATGGTGGCCCAGTTCCAGCCCTTCCCACCTGCAGAGTTGGGTCATGCTTCCCTGCCTCGAAAGTTGGTTGTGATTAGAATATGTCACTGTCAAGTGTCTGGATATTTGGCTAATGAGCCAAATGAGTCTTATCTATGAAGAAACAGAGACTACATCCTACCCCAGTTCTTGGGCAGGCACCTTCTTCCTTCATGGTGCTCTCCTGGAGCTCATCTCATGTGACTTGGCTGAACAAGGAGAATGCATGGGCTACATTTTGTCTATCAGGGCACCATGTGCTCCACCTCATCCACTGAAGCACCATGTGTTCCACGTCGTCCACTGAGGCACCATGTGCTCCACCTTGTCCATCGAGGCATGATGTGCCCCACCTCATCCATCCAAGCACCACGTGCTCCACTGCTTCATCGAGACACCATGTACTTCACCTCATCCATCGAGGCACAATGTGTTCCACCTCATCCATCCAAGTAGCACGTGCTCCACTGCTTCATCAAGACACCATGTGCTTCCCCACATCCATCCAGGCACCATATGCTCCAACTTGTCCACTGAGGCACCATGTGCTTCCCCTTGTCCACACAGGCAGCATGTGTTTCACCTCTTCCATCCAAGCAGCACACATTCCACTGGTCCACTGAGGCACCATGTGCTTCACCTCTTCCATCCAAGCACCACGTGCTCCATTGAGGCACCATGTGCTCCACTTCATCCATCCAAGTGCCACATGCTCCACTGCTTCATCAAGACACCATGTGCTCCACCTCATCCATCCAAGTGCCATGTGCTCCACTGATTCATTAGGACACCATGTGCTCCACCTCATCCATCCAAGCACCACGTGCTCCATTGAGGCACCATGTGCTCCACCTCATCCATCCAAGCACCACATGCTCCACTGCTCCATTGAGGCACCAAGAGATACCAGTCCCAAGGGCCACAGTCCAACCTCTGCCTGTGATATGTGGGTTGAGGAGGCCCACAAACTGCCCACCAAAGCCAGGCACAGCCCTGCGCAGCAGATTGGGGCCCAACATGTGGATCTGCTGGTGCTACATGAACCAGTCAATGCCCACAGATGATTGTCAGCCACCTGCATCGGTGCAGTGGTCTGAATCCAGGAGGATCAGGAAGATGTCACTGTTTCTCTGCATCTTCTTGGTCATAACTATGTTTGTAGCATGCTGGAGTGGGGCTCTGGAGCTTCCCTGGGCTGTAGGCACCAGAGATCTGCTGCTGGAGGACATCAAGAAGCCCAGTTTGCTCTCCCTAGCACGACATGGGCTGCTGGAGGCAGACAGCAAGGGTGGCACTTGCAAGGACTGCACTGTCCAGGGTCCTGCCATACATGTCCTCACCCACTGATAAAGTTTTGCACCCATTTCTCAAAGGGTGCTTTGTCCCCAACCAACCCACTCAAGCACCCAAGGGTGGGTGCTTCAGCAGGAGCACAGCATTTCCCAAAGCTCTTTGATCCCTCCCATGTCAGCCCTGCAAGAAAAAATGGTGCAAACACTTCAAGACTTCCAGGGAAGTCATAACCATGAAGCGACGGCACTTGCGTGACCATAAACCCAAACCCAACTGATCGCATTAATCGTTTGCAGTCTAATTCATATTTACATAAAATATTTTAATGTAAACATGCTATACTCATTAATTACCACTCCCACCTTGGAATTATTATTTATTTAATTGTTTATAACTGCTCCTCCCTGCTACATGCATCTGCCCCAAATCCCACTGTGGGCACCATCCCATCCCTCTCCACCAAGTTCCCACACGCTTCAAACCATCTGCTGAACATGGACGAGGGAGTGGAAAAAAAAAAGAAGCGTGAGGCAGACAAAGGTGAGCTGAGCCTCACATGCTTTTCAGTTTAACCCATAATCATCCCCTGGAGGCTGGGGTTGTCTGAGAGAAAATAAAAAACCCTTTCCTTTGCTCTCCAGCTGGTTTCCCCCATATCGGGTGAAGGCGGGTGAGGAAAGCAGCTGGAAAGCAGACAAAGAGTTTGCTCGATTTCCCAAGAGAGGCAGCTGCACACCAGAATCTGCCCGACCACTCATAAAATACCCAACCGCGGTTGTGAAAGGGCTTCTCGCTTTTGTTTCTGGGGCTGGAATAGCAGCTTTGCAGACTGGTGGGAGATATCGGGCTCCTCCTCTTCTGAACTTCTGTGTTGTCTTGAGAAATGGAGCGCTGGGTGAGGTCCTCTGTGAGGTCAGCATGCCTGGGGGGGCTCTGGGTGCTAAATATTTTAGTAAGAAATCCAAAATAATTTGTAGAGTTTGCTTCTGGAAGCAGGGAAGCTGCAGTGCCTTGCTGGATGGCTCTGGAGTGCAACTGGTTTCCGTGGCATGCTACTGGGACTGGTCTCCCCTGGCTTCCATGGCCCCAAAAACTGCTCTTTAAATCTTTTTAGAGCATCATAAACCCCAAGGGGTGGGCACACAACGGTGGTTGAGAGGGCAAAGAAGCCCCAAAACTGCAGCAGTGCTTCATCATGGAAGGAACCAGCTTGGTCCTCCTGAACATCAACGGATGAAGATGCATGTGGTGCAGACCACCAGGAGCAAAACAGGGAGATGGGATTCACGTACCCACAAATATTTGGGTTTATTATCTGTTTTCAGAGATCACCTGGGCTGCTGAGAAGCTAAAGTGCTTACTCGGTGTTCTCAGGGCTGCCCACACCATGAGCAGGACCGAAGAACCTGCCCCACTGTCCCTTATCACCAAACCATGCAGGTTTGTGTTCTTAGCAATTCTCCCCAGGAGATGGAATGGGAGCAGCCCAACACGCACATTACCCTTTCCAGCTGCAACGATATTTCTCCTGCAAGGCACAGGACTAATTATTGTGTACAATATCGCTTGCAAAATGACACATAAGCAACACTTGCCACAAACTACCTCTTTGCATGCAGTGTCTTCTGAGGCTTGGGTGATGACTTCAGTGTGAAAGCACAGAAAGCTTGAAAATATCCACCCATGGAGAGGTTGGGATATCTTTGAGACCCAGCAAAAGCTGGACTGGCCATAGTCCATGTGCTGATTGTCCCAGCTCCCCAATGGGCATCTCAGGTTGATCCATCCAGGTAGCAACATGTGTGGACATCTAAACAGCCTCAGGTGTGAAGCTCCGGCCTCACAACTGCCCTGTGTTCCCTGCCCACAGGTCTGCTTTTCATCTGATGTGTAGGTCACAAGGAGGTGCCCATCAGTATTCACCCCAGGGAGTGTGGACAACAACCGCAGAAGAACCAACGCGTTGCAAATGCAGCATCCTGGTGTAGCAACCAGCTCACTGGTGTGAAACAAGGCAATGGGTGAAAGCGGAGACACATTTTGATTAGGAAGAAGGAAAAAAAAACAGCTACTTGAGCCACTTGAAGCTTAAGCAGAATGAACCTGAGCTTGAAAGGGTGCAGGAGAGATGGTGCTTTCAAGTCCCATAGGAGACCTTGGGAAGGGCCATGATGGACTTTGTCCTCAAAAAGATGGATATGGTCCAGATCTGAGGTCCGCATTGTCACAGAGTCCTCCTTATAAAGGGGCTTAGAAGAAAGATAGGGACAGACTTTTGAGCAGGGCCTGTTGCAACAGGACAAGGGGCGATGGTTTTAAACTAGAAGAGGGGACATTAGGATTAGACATGAGGAAGAAATTTTTGACCCTGAGGGTGGTGAGACCGTGTCCCAGGTTGCCCAGAGAGGTGGTGGATGTCCCATCCCTGAAGACATCCCAAGCCAGGCTGGACCTTGATTTCAGTAAAGCCTTTGACACAGTCTCCCACAGCATCCTCACAGCTAAGTTGAAGAGGTGTGGTCTAGACAATAGAGTAGTGAGGTGGGTTGCAAACTGGCTTAAGGAGAGAAGCCAGAGAGTGGTAGTCAATGGTGCGGAGTCTAGTTGGAGGCCAGTATCTAGTGGAGTGCCTCAGGGGTCAGTACTGGGGCCAATATTATTCAATATATTCATTAACAATTTAGACGAGGGACTAGAGTGCACTATCAGCAAGTTTGCTGATGACACTAAGCTGGGAGGAGTGGCTGACACACCAGAAGGCTGTGCTGCCATCCAGCGAGACCTGGACAGGCTGGAGAGTTGGGCGGGGAATAACCTGATGAAATTTAACAAGGGAAAGTGCAGAGTCCTGCATCTGGGCAGGAACAACCCCAGGTTCCAGTATCGGTTGGGAAATTACATATTAGAGAGCAGTGTAGGGGAAAGGGACCTGGGGGTCCTGGTGGACAACAGGATGACCATGAGCCAGCACTGTGCCCTTGTGGCCAGGAAGGCCAATGGCATCCTAGAGTGAATTACAAGGGGGGTGGTTAGTAGATCGAGAGAGGTCCTCCTTCCCCTCTACTCCGCCCTGGTGAGATCACATCTGGAATATTGTGTCCAGTTCTGGGCCCCTCACTTCCAGAAGGACAGGGAACTGCTGGAGAGAGTCCAGTGCAGAGCCACAAAGATGATTAAGGGAGTGGAGCATCTCCCTTATGAAGAAAGGCTGAGGGAGCTGGGTCTCTTTAGCTTGGAGAAGAGGAGACTGAGGGGTGACCTTATTAATGTTTACAAATATATAAAGGGTGAATGTCACGAGGATGGAGCCAGGCTCTTCTCGAAGGGGTAATGGGTTTAAACTGGAACACAAGAGGTTCCAATTAAATTTGAGAAGAAACTTCTTCTCAGTGAGGGTAACAGAGCACTGGAACAGGCTGCTCAGTGGGTTTGTGGAGTCTCCTACTCTGGAGACATTCAAAACCTGCCTGGACGCCTTCCTGTGTAGCCTCACCTAGGCGTTCCTGCTCCAGCAGGGGGATTGGACTAGATGATCTTTTGAGGTCCCTTCCAATCCCTAACATTCTGTGATTCTGTGGATGAGGCTCTGAGTAACCTGAGCTGGGTGAAGATGTCCCTGCTCATGGCAGGGGTTGGACTGGATGAGCTTGGAAGGTCCCTTCAACCCAAACTATTCAATGATTCTAAGGTTCTATGGTCATCCTCCTGGGAGCACAAGCCAGTTCTGCTACACTTCACAGGCTTTCCACAGAAAGACATAAATAGCGATTTTTTTGCTTTTTCCAGTGGCCCTTTATCGACCTCCTGCCGCAAGTGTTCAAGGAAGATGCCAGAGATAAGATCCATGGGGCTGCTTGGCATGGAGAGAGTCACGCACTTCTTGGAGCTCCAAGCAATTGCTACAACTCTCCACTTTTCTTGCTGTCACAAGGCACCGGGTGGTGAAAACACTCAAGACTGAGGAAAATGCAAAGTACAAAGAAGAGTGTGGGGGATTGTCCTGGCTTTGTTAAAAAAAAGTTTATCTTTTAGTGAATTTGCCTTTCAGCTAAAGCTTCATATTAGCTGCGTTTTCCTGGAGAACCAGGTACAAGTTTTAGTAAACATAGCAATGGAATGCAAAGTTATTGATAAGCATGGATGGACATCTTGCGAGAGGGGCAACGAGAAACAGGTGACCAAGGAACTGACCAACTGTGTATAACATTCCATTCACGTGAATACTTCATATAAAAGTGGGAGATCATGAGGATCTCGGCCCTTTTTCCCTTTTGCTTATGGCCGACATTAGGAGAGGACCTTGCGAGTCATCCCTGCGAACTGAGGCCTAGTGAGACTGAATCCAGCTCCGGTTGGCTGCAGAGTCCAATCCAGGACTTTGGATGCCGGCTCTGCAGTTGCTGAGACTTTCAAGATTGGTTTTGTATATCTTGTATTATTTTCTCTATTCTTATTAGTAGCATTAGTAAAACATTTTTAATTTTTTCCAACTCTCTTCTCTCTGTCCTTCTTTTCCTCCTGATCACCTGTCCTTAGTGGGAAGGGGGGAGAGGGAGGGGCAAAAGGGGGAAGAGGGGGGAGAGGAGGTTAACAATACATTGGACAGGGTTTTATTGTCACCCCGCAATCAAAACCCTCGACAGGGATAATTACCAAACACTCCACCGGCAAGGCCAGTTGCAGGATTTCGGCAGTCTGCTCCCATTAGAGGTATCAGCTCCTCAACCCAGGACATGAGAAGGTCAGTTGGGCTGATCCTGCACCCACCAGCAACCTGGGCCAGTGCCACCCTCTCTAAAGGGGTACAAAGTCTGGACACACCCTGGTGTCCTGGTTTTGTTAAAAACAAGTTTCTCTTTTAGTGAATTTGCCTGTCAGCTAAAACTTTCATATTAGCTGCATTTTCATGGAAAATCAGATACAAGTTTTGGTAAACATAGCAATAGAATGCGAGCTTGTTGATAATGATGGATGCACATCTTGCAAGAGGGGCAACGAGAAACAGGTGACCAAGGAACTGACCAACAGAGTATAACATTCCATTCACGTGAATACTTTATATAAAAGTGGGAGATCACGAGGATCTCGTCCTTTTTCCTTATGTCCGACATTAGGAGAGGACCTTGCTAGTTGTCCCTGCGAACTGAGGCCTAGTGAGAGACTGAATCCAGCTCCGGTTGGCTGCAGAGTCCAATCCAGGACTTTGGTTGCTGGCTCTGCAGTTGCTGAGACTTTCAAGATTGGTTTTGTATATTTTGTATTTTTTTCTCTATTCTTATTAGTAGCATTAGTAAAACATTTTTAATTATTCCAACTCTCTTCTCTCTGTCCTCCTGATCACCTGTCCTTAGTGGGAAGCGGGGAAAGGGAGAGGCTGAAGGGGGAAGAGGGGGGAGAGAGAGTTAACAATACATCTGCCAGGGTTTTATTGTCACCCTGCAATCAAAACCCTCGACACCTGGGAACCAGGGAAATCAGGTGAGACCTTCCCCTAGAGAAGACACAAACAAGCACTTGGAAACAGAAGCCCTTTAGAAGTTCACAGGCATCTCCTTTGCTCACCTATTTGATGCTGAGGTTGCCCAAACACAAAGTTTTGTGGAAAACCTTTCCCTTATGGAGCTGCCTGTGCTGATATTTGTGCAAGGGACAGGCTCTACCATGCTCCAAAATTTTACTTTTTTGAGCTCTGAAAACCCGACTGACCTGGGAGAGGCAGGTTGCGTTGAGCCGCATCCACCAACAGTGCTGCTTCTCTCCACATCACTTTCTGCTCACACCTCTCTGGAGATCTGGTGAAGTCTTCAAGCCCATTGAGGATGCACAAGGTGCCATCAACCCGTGTATCTTATGGAGGGGTCCCTCTTCCCAGTTATCTATCTGGGATGGCCTGGTCAGGGACTTGGTTTAGTAACAACATTGGGTTAATGGCTGGACTTGATGATCTTGAGGGTCTTTTCCAACTGAAATGATTCTATGATGACAGCAACTCGCGCTGCTCAATTAGGAAGAAGCCACCAACATGGGTCACTGCTGGTCCCACACGGAGGCGGCACAAGGTGGGAAGGAGCTCCCCAATGTATTTTGGACAACGTGAAGGAGTTTGCTTGGTAGAAGCTACTCCTTTTGCAGTGACATGCTGCTCTCAGCTAAGGAGGAGATTTCTATTCTCCTGTTACCCAACCAGGACTCCCTGGGAGGATGGTAGGAAGATATTAGATTGTTTATAGCATCGAATAAACCAAAATGTTGGTTATCCTCCTCGTCAGGCTCCTGAGAAACTCAGATATATTTAACAGCAAATGGAATTAAGGCCAGAGGAACAAAACCTCGTACCCAGTTGTGGGAAACTCCTCCCACTCCTTTCCACTGTAGAGAAGGGAAACCATGAAACATGACTCCCTCTCCCCAGATTTGGAACAGCAGAAGGGATTCCTGTGAAGATGGAAACTATTAAGAGGCAATTACTGGAGACAATGATGAAGAAAATCTGGTCACTTGTCAACTCAGATGCTGCAATCCAACAGTAGCTTGGTAGTTATACAACCCCTGGCTGGAGGCGGACCTTCAGGACCTGAAGGTGGGTGAGACAAACGGACAGAGCCACCCAGTCTGCGCTCACAGGGCGACCGAGCCACCCAGGCGGCTGGCTTCATCCTGCCTGGCCAAAGCCATAATAACCCTGGGAGAGAGAAGAGGATGTGATCTCATCCCAAGGGTCCCAAGGAAAAGACAAAAGATGGAAAGAACCAGCAGCAAGACCATCGCACTTGATTGTGATGGGCTCCACCCTGGCTCGCCGGACGCTCTCAGGCTTTCCTGGCTCAGCAGAGGGAGAGAAGGCAATGGCAGGGAGACACAAATAGTTGTGTTTACATCCCATTGAAAAGAGTTTTTGGGAACTAACAATGCCTGGTAGGGAGGGCGAAGGAGAAAAACAAAGCCATGCAAGGAGGAGGGACCATCCTGTGAGATGGTATCTAGGCTTTGTTTCTTCGTCTGCCCTAATTGTTTCCGTTGCCTTTTCCATGGGTCCCTGAGAAACGAGGGTGGCATTTCCCCTCTCTTATTTAAAATATACCATTCTACTTTTAATGCCAGGGCTAAACGAGTCCCATAGCTTTCCAAGAATATATGTTCTTGCACATAAAACACTCGACAGAGCTTCTGGGCTCAAAGGCATCATGCAACCCTCCTCTTTTTGGTCTGTCCTCATCTGCTCCCAAATAAAACCCCATTTCCTTCACCTTAACCCTGTCCTTTGACCAAAACGATGCTGATTAAAGGGATTTTTTCTCCCATACAAGCTGCATTCACAAGAGGGATTTTGCCAGCGCAGCCACAGGGGGTCTTATTTTCTCCCCACTCTTCCATGTCTTCAATCCTCCTCTTCTGGATTCCCACCACATTTCCTCACTTGTTTGTTCTCCCCATTTCTCCTTCCTTCCCATGTCACTCAGTCTCTTCTTTCTCCCTCCTTCCCTGACATCCCTCCCATCCCTGCATCCCTCATCCCTTCTCCATCCTTTCCCCCCTACAAATCACTTCCCAGTTTGTCCCAGTCTCACCAAACCAAACCACAGATTTTTTTTTTGCAGAATGAGATGGGGACACCAGAAGGGGACTTTTACGAGGAAATAAATCCCCTTCTTCATAAAGGACTTATTTTCTCTGGTCAGATCTGGCCTCACAGAGCTACCTGGATGGAAGGGTGGTGTGGGATCAGGATCAGGATTTGGGTGGTAAAACCCTGGCCCAGGTTGCCCAGAGAGGTGGTGGATGACCCATCCCTGGAGACATCCCAGGCCAGGCTGGATGGGGCTCTGAGCAATCTGATCTGGGTGAAGATGTCCCTGCTCGTGGCAGGGCTTGGACTGGATGAGTTTGGAAGGTCACTTCATCCCAAACTATTGAATGATTTTATGATTCTATGATCTGACCCCATGGCTCATTCAACAAAGGAAATATTCTAGAAGAATTAGGAGAATAATCTTAAAAATCCTAGCATCTCATTATACCGTCAAAGACCCTTTTTTGACTCAAAAAGGCTGACGCTTTTTAAAAAGTGAGAGTGATTAAAAAAAAAAAAAAGGCAAAACCCATGTTAGAAGATACAATTTTCCTTTCCAAACAGCACCACCCTCCCTGCTCCTCTGAGTGCAGCTGGGACAGTTTTTCCTCCCTCTTCCTCCGAAGGAGACAGTAAAAAGGCAGTGCCCTCTTGAAGTTCAGATGTTAATTATCCTGCTTGAATAGATTTGCTAAATTACACAGCATGGCCCCAGGAGATAACAGGCGCTAAGAGAAGGGAGGGGAGTGGATACCTGTCTACACGCTGCGCCGCAGACTCAGACGTGGGGGAAAGGCAATTAGACGGGGAATATTTATCCTTCACCACGCCGAGGCTTTGCAGTGAGCAGGGAAGCCGTGGGAATGTGCCAAGATTTTAAACGATGCTGAAATGGGACCGTCTCTGCCAACCAGACTGGAGGTAAGGAGACAATTCCTGCAAGAAGAACAACTGTCCTGCCCACTGCCAGGGCTGGTTCACCACTCCTGGGTGCTGTCCACACAGTTGGTAAAAAGATCATAAAAACATCTGTCTTGGGTCAGGTCAATACCCATGTAGCATGGAATCATAGAATCATTTTGATTGGAAGAGACCCTCAAGATGCTCAGGGTGATACCCCCAGGGGCAGCCTCAGCAGCAATAACCCTCCCAAACTGGAGGGACCTTCTGAGGAGCAGCTGAGAGACCTGGAGGGTTCAGCCTGGAGAACAGGAAGATGAGGGGAGACCTTCTCGCTCTCTGCAACTGCCTGAAAAGAGGTTGAAGCCAGGGGGGGTCAGGCTCTGCTCCCAAGGAACAAGTGACAAGACACGAAGAAACAACCTGAAGTTGTACCAGGGGAGGTTGAGGTTGGATCTTGGGAACAATTTCTTCCCCAAAGGGCTGTCGGGCATTGGAACAGGCTGCCCGGGGCAGTGGTGGAGTCACCATCCCTGGAGGGGTTGAACAGACACGGAGATGAGGTTCTCAGGGACATGGGGTAGTGCCAGGGTTGGGTTAACGGTTGGACTTGATGATCTTGAGGGTCTTTTCCAACCAAAATGATTCTATGATTCTGTGACCTCCGTGAATTGGTCCTGCAGCCACAGCCTCTTGCATGAAGGAGTTCTGCAGTTCAGTGTCTCTGATGAGCTGCTTCTTGAGGTTTGCTCTGAACCTGCCCTAACAGCCCTGTGTGATGCACCCATGGGCACTGAGAGTGGAACGGTGCCACAGCAAGACTGCTCCCTGTCACCTCTGGGATCCAGTCGCATTGTATCCATGATAGGACATAATGAACTGGACAACCAGATGGGTAAAAAGACTGGTTGGATGGTTGGGCTCAGAGAGTTGTAGCTATTGGGTTACAACCCCACTCCACTGGGAGGTCAGTGATGAGGAGAACTGACATCTCTATCCTGGGACCTGCATCCTTATCCATGACTTGGAGGAGGTGAGGAGCAAGCTCTTGAGATATTTGTAGATGAGATCAAGTTGGGGGGACCACTCAATGGGGTTGCCCTTGTGAGACCCCAATCAGCAAGGTGCCTTGAGGAGACCACAGTGACATCACTACCTGGCATCTTCTTGAGCTTTAGGTCCCACAAGCCACTTTTTCCACCTCCTCACTCTGCTGCTGTAGGCAACTGCTCAGGTTACCTGGCTGACCACTGAATGGCATCATAAAAACAAACAAATGAATCCAAAGCACCACTCGACATCAGTCACCTTGGCTGGAAGTGGCTCCTCCTGGCAGAGGGATGTCAGGAAGGTGGCAGCTCCCAGGCCCAGAGGCACCTTCTGGGTTGGTGTCTCAACAACATCCGATGAGGATGAGATGGAGACATATGAGAAGCCAAAGCTCCTGACACCACTCATATGTCCTGGCTTCTGCAGAGCATGACCACGGCTCCAAATTGGTTACGATCCTTCCTTCCCTGCAGACCTCAACCATCATCAAGAGGTGGGCCAGGTCCCTCAGGACTCAGTCCTAAGTGAATCATATGATCACAGAATCATTTTGGTTGGAGGAGACTCTCAAGACCTTTGAGTCCAACCATTAACCCAACACTGGCACCGAACTGTGTCCCTAAGAACCTCATCTTTGTGTCTGTTCAACCCCTCCAGGGATGGTGACTCCACCACTGCCCTGGGCAGCCTGTTCCAACACCTGACAATGCTTCTCCACCCCAGAAGCACCAGAGGATGAAGCTGGGTTGGCCCATGCCAACCCCGTTGACACATATCACAGTATCACAGTATCACAGTATGTTTGGGATTGGAAGGGACCTCAAAAGATCATCTAGTCCAATCCCCCTGCCGGAGCAGGAACGCCTAAGTGAGGTCGCACAGGAACATGTCCAGGTGGGTTTTGAATGTCTCCAGAGAAGGAGACTGCACAACCCCCCTGGGCAGCCTGTTCCAGTGCTCTGTCACCCTCACTGAGAAGAAGTTTTTTCTCAAATTTAAGTGGAACCTCTTGTGTTCCAGCTTGATCCCATTACCCCTTGTCCTATCATTGTTTGCCACCGAGAAGAGCCTGGCTCCATCCTCGTGGCACTCACCCTTTATATATTTATAAACATTAATAAGGTCACCCCTTAGTCTCCTCCAAACTAAAGAGACCCAGCTCCCTCAGCCTTTCTTCATAAGGGAGGTGCTCCACTCCCTTAATCATCTTTGTTGCCTTACGCTGGACCCTCTCCAGCAGTTCCCTGTCCTTCTTGAACTGAGGGGCCCAGAACTGGACACAATATTCCAGATGGGGTCTCACCAGGGCAGAGTAGAGGGGCAGGAGAACCTCTCTCGACCTACTAAGCACTCCCCTTCTAATACACCCCAGGATGCCATTGGCCTTCCTGGCCACAAGGGCACAGTGCTGGCTCATGGTCATCCTGTTGTCCACCAGGACCCCCAGGTCCCTTTCCCCTACACTGCTCTCTAATATGTAATTTCCCAACCTATACTGGAACCTGGGGTTGTTCCTGCCCAGATGCAGGACTCTACACTTTCCCTTGTTAAATTTCATCAGGTTATTCTCCACCCAACTCTCCAGCCTGTCCAGGTCTCACTGGATGGCAGCACAGCCTTCTGGTGTGTCAGCCACTCCTCCCAGCTTAGTGTCATCAGCAAACTTGCTGATAGTACACTCTAGTCCCTCGTCTAAATCGTTAATGAATATATTGAATAATATTGGCCCCAGTACTGACCCCTGAGGCACTCCACTAGATACTGGCCTCCAGCTAGACTCCGCACCACTGACTACCACTCTCTGGCTTCTCTCCTTAAGCCAGTTTGCAACCCACCTCACTACTCTATTGTCTAGACCACACCTCTTCAACTTAGCTGTGAGGATGCTGTGGGAGACTGTGTCAAAGGCTTTACTGAAGTCAAGGTAGACCACATCCACCGCTCTGCCATCATCCATCCACCTTGTTACATTCTCATAAAAGGCTATGAGGTTGGTCAAGCATGACTTACCCTTAGTAAAGCCATGCTGACTGCCCTTAATAACCCTCTCATCCTTGATATGCCTTGAGATGGCACCAAGGATAAGCTGTTCCATTACTTTCCCAGGGACAGAGGTGAGGCTGACCGGTCTATAATTACCCGTGTCCTCCTTCTTGCCCTTTTTGAAGACTGGAGTGACATTTGCTTTCTTCCAATCCTCGGGCACCTCTCCTGTTTCCCAAGACTTGGCAAAGATGATGGAGAGCGGTCTAGCAATGACTTCAGCCAGCTCCCTCAGCACCCGCGGATGCATCCCATCTGGACCCATGGATTTATGGATGTCCAGACTATTTAATTGCTCTCTAACCCAGTCCTCATTGACTAAAGCAAACTCCTCCATTGACCTGGCTTCATCTGGGGTCTCAGGGGTACAGGGCTCCCCAGGACAGCCTCCGGCAGAGTAGAGACAAAGAAGGCATTCAGTAACTTTGCCTTCTCTGTATCTTTTGCCACCAGGGCACCCACCCCATTCATCAGTGGGCCTACGTTGCCTCTGGTATTAGTTTTATCTGCTATGTATTTGAAAAAGTTCTTTTTGCTGTCCTTGACCCCTCTCACCAGCTGTAATTCTAAGGAGGCCTTGGCTATCCTAGCTGCCTTCCTACATCCTCTAACAGCAGCCTTATATTCCTCCCAAGTGGCTAGCCCCTACTTCCATGACCTGTAAACTCTACTCTTCTGCTTGAACATACCCAACAGATCCCTATTAAACCACACAGGCCTCCTGGCTCCCTTCCTTGACTTCCTACGTGTGGGGATGCTCTGATCCTGAGCGTGGAAGAAGCAATCTCTGAATGCAATCCAGCTATCTTGGGCCCCTTTTCCTGCAAGCAGGCTTGCCCATGGGATTTCCCCCAGCAATTGCCTGAAAAGGCCTGTTAGCCCTGCTAAAGTCCAGGGCTGCAATTCTACTTGCTATTCTGTTCCTGCCTCACAAGATGCTGAACTCCACCATCTTGTGGTCACTGCAACCCAGGCAGCCCTCAACCTTTACTGCTTCGACCAGACCCTCCTTGTTAGTGAGGATGAGATCCAGCAGTGCACCTCTCCTAGTCGGCTCCTCCACCATCTGCATGAGGAAGCTATCGTCAATGCACTGGAAGAATCTCCTGGACTGTGGCTGGCTGGCTGAATGGTCCTTCCAGCAAACATCAGGGAAGTTAAAATCACCCACAACAACCAGGGCCTGTGACTGTGAGGCCACTCTCAGCTGCCCATAGAAGGCCTCATCAACTTCCTCAGCCTGATCTGGCGGCCTGTAATAGACACCCACAACAGTGTCACCCCTGCCAGCCTGCCCCTTGATCCTGACCCATACACTCTCAACTCGCTCCTCATCCGCTCCTGGGCAGAATTTAGTACATTGTAGTTGCTCTCTCACATAGAGAGCAACTCCACCACCACGCCTGGCCGGCCTGTCTTTCCTGAAAAGGGCATAGCCATCCATGACCACATTCCAGTCATGTGAACTGTCCCACCATGTTTCTGTAATTGCCACCAGATCATAATCTCCCGACCGAACATAGGATTCTAACTCCTCCTGCTTATTCCCCATGCTGCGCACATTGGTGTAGAGGCATTTCACGAGCGAGCAGAGCACACCCATTTCTCCCTAGGGGCATAGGAGGCCACCCGGTCCTCATCAGTTTTAGAATGCTGCCCCACTGGGACAAGCCCAGCTACAACCCCATCCCCCTTCGAGTCTAGTTTAAAGCTTTCCAAATGAGCCCAGCTAATTCCTGCCCCAGCATCCTTTTGCCCCTGCGAGATAAACCTTTCCCGCATGACACTGTCCAGACTGGAGGCTTATAAAACCAACCATTATCAAAAAATCCAAAGCCCTGCCTGTAGCACCAGTCCTGGAGCCAACCATTTAGAGAATGAATTTTCCTATTCCATCCCACATAGTCACTTGAAGATGGAAGGAGTGAAGAGAAGATCACTTGAGCCCCTGAGTCTTTCACCATCCTTCCCAAGATCTTGAAATCATTCTTCATTCCCCTCAGACTACGGGAAGCAGCTTCCTCCCCATCTGTCTGGAAGACCAGCAGGGGGTAGTAGTCTGTCAGGTGCACCAGTTTGGGGAGCTCTCTAGCAATATCCTTGATCCGGGCTCCAGGTAGACTACAAACTTCCCTAAGATGAGGGTCAACTCTGCATATTGGGCCCTCTGTTCCTTTCAGAAGGGAATTTCCTA
This sequence comes from Nesoenas mayeri, assembly GCF_963082525.1. Classification (NCBI taxonomy): domain Eukaryota; kingdom Metazoa; phylum Chordata; class Aves; order Columbiformes; family Columbidae; genus Nesoenas; species Nesoenas mayeri. The sequence continues at coordinate 16,123,177 of NC_137553.1, forward strand.
TTACAGTCACCCTTCTTTCTTTCTTATCAGAGGCAGTCTTAAGTTGTGAAGTCAACTGCCTCTTCCTATGTGATCTTGTAGGCAGGCTTGGCACTACCTCCTCCCCTACCTCTTCTTCATGGTCCAGGGCCTCAAACCTATTACGGAGGGGCACCTAGGGAGGCAAAGCAGGCAGGGAGGGGGGCTGCCCATGATGCCGAACCGGAATATGCTTCCAACCCTCGTCGTCTTTTAGGTCCCCTACCTCTGCCGGACAGCGACAAGGGTGGGGCCGTCTCAGGACTTCCGCCTCTGTCCAAGAGGGCAGGAGGTCCATCTCCTCTTGGGGGGTACCTTCCTGGCGCCTTTCCGACTGGCACGTCATGGTGTTACTCCACCAGTCGATCTCCCTTTCGCACTCCCTGATGGTCCTCAGCATCTCAACCTCCTCCTTAAGTTTCACAACCATATTGAGCAGGTCTTGCACCTGCTCACACCTCACACAGGTGGAGTGCTGGCCTCCCTCCCCTGGCAGCAGCAGGCTCTGGTACTCCCTGCAGCCGGAGACCTGAACAGCCACCGTTCAGGACAGAACCTCAGTCTGCATTGCCACCGTCTGTTTGAGACAAGCTCTCCTTCTGGAGGGGACCATGGTCGTCAGCAGTCTGGGATGCTGGCAATAAGTTAGAGGGGCTGACAAGCAACAAGTGCTCTCTGCATCCTGCTGCAGAAGCTACCACACCCGCTGCTGCAGCACAGTGTGGGTGGGACTCACCAGCTGCACAAGCTGGTTGCTCTTCTCTGCACCTGGTGGGCAATGACTAGTCCCAAAGCCTTTTTCAAGGCAAGGGGAGGGGGTGTGGTCGCCGTCACCGTGGGAACGCCCCCCACCACGTCAGCCGCTCTCTCGCAATGGCTGCCGGGGCTGCGGGGATCGGGACCCGCCAGGAATCACGCTGTCCCTGTATGTTTCCCTCTGAGCTTCCTAATCTCTGCTGAACCTCATGGTCGGCTGAACCTCGCTGGCTCTGGCTCTCGCTGGGCTGGCTCCGATCAGCTGACTGAATATGCAGCCATGGGCAGCACAGACCTGGATGAAGACCAGCCAGCTCCAACCATGCTTAGGAAAGAGCTAGAAAAGGCAAAAGTGGTGATAGTCAGTGAAAAATAGGTGGGAAATAATATTATTTTTATCTCAACATCTTCAGTAGCCATAGGGCACTTGTTGCACCAGGCTCTGGAGTGCTCCTGCCCCACTGATGGTTTAACTGGTATTTGTTGGTCCTTGGTCTTATCTCATTTTTCACATCTTGCTGACTCTGCCAAAGGCCATAGAAAAGAAATATGGCCAGGCTGCAAGAACCGAAGTCTCTTGGTTGTTCTCCTGGTTTAAGTTGGTTTTGGGGGCCATGCAGCATGAAGTATTGTTGGAGCGGGGCTGAATGTGGTCCTTGATGTTTGGGCATGGGCTTTGGGGCAGGAAGGATGGCAACATGTTCACTCCCCACCATCCTGGAGGGGCAGAAGGAGAGGTACAGGGTCAATTTTGTTGTGGTTTTGTGAAATAAAGTGAGGCTGGAGTTGAGTGCACATGGGCTGTAGGACCGGGAGAAGACAGTGAGACCATCTTCAATGTTGATCTATGGGCTGGTCTTGGACATCCCCTTTCCCTTCCCCAACTTCAACCCTGCACTATTCCAACCAGAAAAAAATGTGTTTCCATCTCAATCACCACCTAAACTCGCCGTGTTCCACCAAACCATTTTAACAAGAGCTGGACCCACCTTTTACTTCTCTTGGCGAACCACCTCTTTGCCTAAAATCTCAACATTGACCCCACCAGGCCTCGTTGTGAAGACACTCTCTGCCTGCACAAATCTCACCTCAACCCCTCAGATTGGTTTTGGAAATTAAACTTTTTGATTCTTTGGGGATCCAGCTCCTGGGAGAGGCAGTCACCATGTCAGATGTGGTAGAACCTTCCTTCTCCCCACACCCTGTTTTCCAGCAGGACACTCAGGCGATGGGTGCAGAGGAGGACGCAGCAGATCTCCCTCCGATGGGGGCTTGGCGTGGACCACATTTGTGCCAAGAGGCACAGCCATTCCCTTGGCTCCCAAAACTCTGCCCAGGTGAGGCGGCAGCTCTGACCTGAATTTTCTTTGCCGTGATTAAACACTAGTTGCCATGGCTGACATCAAAATGCAGCTGTTTCTGCCCATGTCCTTGAGGACAGTGATGAACACTGGTTCAATTAACCAGCAAACCTCAGCATTTATTACTCCAGCCTCACCTGAAATGAACTTTCTCTTTTGATTTTTTTTTCTACAGACAGCAGCAGGAGACAAAACCATCTTTAAAGCAGGATGGGGCAAAGCCTTCTCCTGCTCTTTTGAACATTAATGCTTGAATTGCCTTTTCTGTTTGTCCTCACCAAGGTTTTTGCCACCACCCTGAACCACAGGGAGCTCAGGTTCTGAAATGTCCCCAGTCCTGGTGGCAGGGCTGGGTTTCTGCTGCACTAAGCAGGGACTAAGGACATACGGGACCTCACCTCTCTCTCTTTTTTCTCCCCTCAGTCTGTCTCATCTATTCAGGTGGCTTTGCCTGCTTTTAAGAAGCTTTTTAAGCCCCTTCGGTGGGAACTTTTGCTACATTGGGATTTGCAAACTCAAGCATTGTCTTTGCAATCCCAGCTGTGGGGCTTTGCAAAACCTCGGACAATGGAGTCCTGCTCGAAGCACGTGCTTTTAATGAGCAGAAACACAATATGCAGGAAAAGCCAAGCATCCCTGCAGACGTCAGTACTTTTGGGGTGAAAAGTAGTGATGCTGGCAAAGGAAACCTCTAGGAACATCTACAAATCATGGGCACCTCAGCACAGCAACACAATGGCTTGACCCGCACGGTGGAGAAGGACAAACTCCGAACGGCATTTACCTCCCTGAGGCAGGTATAAATGGGACAGACGAGTACTCTGAAAGGTTCTCCCGTGCTGCTCCTCATGGTGCCAAAGACTTCGCAGAGGAAGGTGATGAACCCCAGCCAACGTTCCACGTCCAGCTGCTGCAGCTCCTCCCGCATGGTGAAATCTTTCTGCAAAAGGGACAAGAGACAAGAGGCTGCATCAGCAAAACTGTGTGGCCACGGGAGAGGCAATGGCCATCTAGAGAAAGAATTAGGAAGGAATTGAAACTGAGGGTGGGGGGAAAAGGCAGACAGACAGACAGACTCTTTAGTAACAACAGGGAGATTACTCAACGCACAGTGAGCGGCTGGAATTTCAACACAGCAAAGACACCAGAAAGCAGGTACTGTAGAAATATCACCAAGCCCTTGCAATAAGTCACAGCTTGTGCTAGAGATGGCATCCTCTGTGCCCTGCCCTCCCCCTTGGATGGACATAGGGACTCTTTTCCATCTGCACAAACAAAATGGAATAAAAACAAGAACAAAGTAGTCAAATGGCTGGTGGCAATTACAGAAACATGGTGGGACAGTTCACATGACTGGAATGTGGTCATGGATGGCTATGCCCTTTTCAGGAAAGACAGGCCAGCCAGGCATGGTGGTGGAGTTGCTCTCTATGTGAGAGAGCAACTACAATGTACTAAATTCTGCCCAGGAGTGGCTGACGAGCGAGTTGAGAGTGTATGGGTCAGGATCAAGGGGCAGGCTGGCAGGGGTGACACTGTTGTGGGCGTCTGTTACAGGCCACCAGATCAGGCTGAGGAAGTTGATGAGGCCTTCTATGGGCAGCTGAGAGTGGCCTCACAGTCACAAGGGAAAGACATGCTTGACCAACTTCATAGCCTTTTATGAAGATATAATGAGGTGGATAGATGATGGCAGTGCGGTGGATGTTGTCTGCCTTGACTTCAGTAAAGCATTTGACACAGTCTCCCACAGCATCCTCACAGCTAAACTGAGGAAGTGTGGTCTGGACGATCAGGTGGTGAGGTGGACTGTGAACTGGCTGAAGGAAAGAAGCCAGAGAGTCGTGGTCAATGGGGCAGAGTCCAGTTGGAGGCCAGTATCTAGTGGAGTGCCTCAAGGGTCTGTGCTGGGGCCAGTACTGTTCAATATATTCATCAGTGACTTGGATGAGGGACTAGAGTGTACTATCAGCAAGTTTGCTGATTACACTAAGCTGGGAGGAATGGCTGACACGCCAGAAGGCTGTGCTGCCATCCAGCAAGACCTGGACAGCCTGGAGAGTTGGGCAGGGAAAAATTTAATGAAGTATAACAAGGGAAAGTGTAGAGTCTTGCATCTGGGTAGGAACAACCCCAGGTTCCAGTATAAGTTGGGGAATGATCCATTAGAGAGCAGTGTAGGGGAAAGGGACCTGGGGATCCTGGTGGACAGCAGGATGACCATGAGCCAGCACTGTGCCCTTGTGGCCAGGAAGGCCAATGGCATCCTGGGGTGTATTACAAGGGGGGTGGTTAGTAGATCGAGAGAGGTCCTCCTGCCCCTCTACTCTGCCCTGGTGAGACCACATCTGGAACATTGTGTCCAGTTCTGGGCCCCTCAGTTCCAGAAGGACAGGGAACTGCTGGAGAGGGTCCAGCGTAGGGCAACAAAGATGATTAAGGGAGTGGAGCACCTCCCTTATGAAGAAAGGCTGAGGGAGCTGGGTCTCTTTAGCTTGGAGAAGAGGAGACTGAGGGGTGACCTTATTAATGTTTATAAATATATAAAGGGTGAGTGCCACGAGGATGGAGCCAGGCTCTTCTCGGTGGCAAACAATGATAGGACAAGGGGTAATGGGATCAAGCTGGAACACAAGAGGTTCCACTTAAATTTGAGAAAAAACTTCTCAGTGAGGGTGTCAGAGCACTGGAACAGGCTGCCCAGGGGGGTTGTGCAGTCTCCTTCTCTGGAGACATTCAAAACCTGCCTGGACATGTTCCTGTGCGACCTCACCTAGGCATTCCTGCTCCGGCAGGAGGATTGGACTAGATGATCTTTTGAGATCCCTTCCAATCCCAAACATACTGTGATACTGTGATACTGTGATACTGTGATACTGTGAAATGAAATGCAGAAAAAATGCAAAGAGTGCTGGTGGCCATGTTGGGCTTGGTGGTCCAGGTGGACCTGTCCCGATCATTCACCCCAGTGTATTCAATATATATCCAGTATATTTTTTTACAGCGAGGGTGGTAAAACACTGGCCCAGGTTGCCCAGATAGGTGGTGGATGACCCATCCCTGGAGACTTCCCAGGCCAGGCTGGATGTGGCTCTGAGCTACCTGATCTGGGTGAAGATGTCCCTGCTCATGGCAGGGGTTGGACTGGTTAAGGTGGGAAGGTCCCTTCAACCCAAACGATTCGATGATTCCATGATTCTGTGTCTGTCTAGGGGTATCCTAATGGTCTGGTTGCTCCCTGGGGTCTCATGAAATTACAGCAGAGACTGGTTCACTGCCCAACCAGTAGATCAGGGCAGCTCAGACTTGGCATTAAAAGGTCACCCTGCTCCTCAGCTGATGGTTGCCATGACCAAGGATTATCTGAATAACGTGAATCATGGAGCAACATCAGGAGGAAGTGTGAAGGGAGATAACCGCCTCCCCATCAGTCCTCCAGCTGGGGAGAAACAAAAGGGGTTTGCCTGAAGGGAGGAGATGAAAAACAAAAACCTTTCTAGAGGGTTGCACGAGAGAGTGAATTGTACTCAGAGCCCAAAGGGTTTCTCTGGTCTCTTAGTGATGCTGCGGAGCTTCTTGCAAGATGTCTCACATGACTTTGCTTGTCTGTCTGTCTCCTTTCCTCAATATTAAAAATTAGCAGACACTAAGTAGGGGAAAATGAAAGAACAGAACAAGTTTGTTCTCAACACTGTGTGTTCCTGGTGCAGGTTGCACAACATTTAAAACCCAGTGACTAAATAAATTATCTTCTGTATCTTGTTCATCTCGGTTTATTCCTATTGCCTGAGACAAAGGGCTTTTGCTGCTGCGAATGCTCCAACCTGCAGCTGCACTTTGCAAAGCCAGGGAGATATAAAAGCCATAGCACCAAAGTTCATTCTCATGGCCCTGGACAACAGACAAGAGATTTTTCTTTTGAAAAAAAAAAAAAAAGGTAAGTAAAGCAGCTGCTAAAGAAACCCAGGCCAAAGCACAAAGTTTATTTTCCTGATGCAACCATAAAAGATCCAAGACAGGAGCTATTTATATGTTTCATTACAAAAGGAAAAAAAAAATCTATTTGCATATGCAGGAAAAAGACTTGTAAAATAACCGAGGCACTTATTAACCAAACAGCGATGACTAATTCCTCTCTACACCCATTTCTATAAGGCAATTGACCAACTTTGTCTGTGAGTCCCAAGTCAACCTTGCAGCCAAATACTGACGGGTCTTTGCAGACTCTCTGGGGGAGTTTGCGGAGTTTGTCCTTTCATTATCCAGCCGGTCCCGGGGCAGTGATGGAGGAGACAGTGATTTGCCAGCTCAGGTTATCACCCCAGGGTTACCAAATTACTTGTTCTGGGGATTTTTCTCGAATTTTAATAATAATAATATTAATAATAATAATAATAATAATAATAATAAATCTAAATGTCCTCCTGACTCTTGAGCAATTAAAAAAAAATCATATGAGAATATCCCACACCCCTCGTCTGGACCGGGGACCTTCAGCCGCATCCAACCATAAGGTCACCAACTTCTGCCCTGGGACAAAAAGCACCTTTTGAGCCCCAAGACTTCTCCATCCCCTGGCACTCAGATGTCTCCTGCATCTCACACATTTCTCCAGCCCCTGAGCCATCATGCTCTTCCTACACTGGATGCCCACCAGCATCTCCCTTGTCCTGCCTGGGAAGGTCTACACTGATGCTCCTGGGGAGCTGGGATGTATTTTGGGATCCCTGGGGCATGCTGAGAAATTACCAGCAGCTTGGGATAACTACATGGTCTCTGTGGTCTCGGATTGCTGGGAAAGAATAAAAACGACCGCAGGAAATTCTCCTCTTTCTCGTTCCTGCTTCAAACACATCATCCCGCTTTGCAGCCTTGCAAGAGAGAAAACTGACTCTGACTTTTTCTCTTTAAAAAAAATATTTTCTGTAAAACCAAAAAAAACCAACCAAACAAAAATTTCCATAAAACAACCACTGAACCAAACTCATCATGCATAGGATGGGAGCTGGGCAGGAAGAGATGCCACCACCCAGCACCCTCTTCTTTTCATCCTGCGGCACCCGGTGGGTGATGCCACTCAGCAGAGACATCAATGAACATTCTGAGCCCAACTTTGCATCTGAAGAAGACTCTTGCAAAAGAAAAGGGACTGAGCTCCTCTTCCAACCCCCTCAAATCACCAAAAAGCTTGTGCAGACTTTGACAGACCCTCATGAAGGACGAGAGAGGGGGACAGAAAGTGAGATGGATGCAGAGGTCACTGCAAACATTTTCATCTAGAATGTGATACCGCAGAAGCAATAATTTTACTCCATTTGCTGCCTCAGGTTAGGCCAAATTTCATGCAAGTAGATCATCTTCAAGTCCTCTGCAAAGAGGGGGGTGATACTGATTCCTTCAACAAAGCAGGAAAAGCACCTTCCCAGAGGTCGGAATTATGCTTTTTGGACCATTCTTGCCTATGGGCAAGAGTTGGGCTCACCAGGAGCTCAACCTACATGGAAGTGCTCTCCTGAAGCATCCTGAGATACCAACTGCTTCAGCCCCACAAGGTGACATGACACCAGTGTCACTGAACACACAAAGAAGGTGGCCTGGGGAGCTTTGGCCTTGAATTTGGCCTTCAGACAGCAGGCTTGATCAGAACCACAAAACACACAGCAAGCCAACATGAACATCTCCCATGCAGAGGTGTTCTACCTCCCTTGAGGTGTCCATATTTGAGGAGGTCACTGCTGTCATCTCTGATTGCCCAGAGAGGTGGTGGCAGGATTCTGTGATTCTATTCGATGATCTAGGTAATTTGGTCAACGGAGTTAGGGGTGCAATTCACCTGGCTGCATGTCAACCGTGGTCCCAACAGGACCCGCGACTCATCATGCTGGGCATGGAGAACATGGAGAACAACTCAATGGTTTCTCCAAAGGGTGTGCAACCAAAATGGATGAGCCAGACCAACAGTGTGGAAGAGGTGAAGAGTTGACCAGCAGTGAAGAGCAGCTCAGCAGAGGACAAAACCCACATCCCATGTGCCCAGGGCACATCTGATTGACAGACCTCCACTCCACCGAGGAGAAGCCTTGAGGAGGCTGAAGAGCCCTGAAACCAGACGGCCAGGTCACTGCCCTGCCCAGTGAACTTTATTTGCTCTGGAAATGCCTCACGGAGTTATATAAAAATAACCCATGGATTGGCTTGCCCCATGCTTAGGTGGTGATGTCAGGGAAGTGAGCAAATTATCTTTCATCAGTTTGGCTGTATTTTTGAACAGGAATTGTATTAGTAATTTGGGGGTGCCCTGGCCTGGAGATAATCTGGGTGCATTGACTGGATGACCTTCCCTCAGCACCTCTAGTTTAAATAAAATGTATTTATACCAGGTAGCAGGGTTGACCTCCCTTCTCTGCCTGGTTTAGGAGAAGAGTTTATTGGGAAACCACGTGGCAATTGGGGGGATGCCAAGGGGACCTCTGAAGAGGTCTCATATGGGACAAGTTGGACTTGATGATCCTTGTGGGTCCCTTCCAGCTCAGGACATTCTATGATTCTAAGTTTGGGGCATAAACCTGAAGGTTAAGCACATTCATCACATTAGGTCTCACCACGTGTGATGGGTAGGTCAGGAGTGGCCTGTGTTCATGCTAGTTGAAGATGGCCCTGCTCATAGCAGGGGGTTGGACTAGATGACCTTTGAGGGTCCCTTCCAACCCAAACTATTCTATGATTCTATGATAAAGATGAGCCACGGCTCAGCCCATCCTCTGACATCCCCCACTGGACACTTTCTACCCTTGGCTGAAGCTCCTGTCAGCAAAAGAAACAGAAAAAAGGCCTTTATCTTGCACCCAAGTGAAAGCTCACTCTTCATCTCAGTGTAGATGCAGCTCATGCAATGCTGTCCTTTCTTGGCCCAGACATGAGACCTTTCCAAGACCAGGACCAAGCTAGAAGAGCCAAGAAGACTTGGCCAGTCCATGAGAGAGGAGGAAAATCCATCCTCTACCACTTTTGGTGGGGCAGTAGAGTCAAGCGGGATGAGAAGCAGAATTTTGCCATCAGGTCTAAGCCTTCGCTCCAGCCCTGACAGCTGCAGCCCAAACTTCATCCCTTGGGAGTTCACTGCATTTTTTTTTTTTTTTTAGATGAGTCTCAAATAGCTTTTCCCCAGATCTGGGCCCACCAACTCTGTCAGCAGCAAAGAGGGCAAAAGTTTAGCGTGGGCTAAAAAGGAGGGTTAATTTAAGCATCGCCACCTTCTGATGGAAAATAAAATTTAAAAAAAAAGACACATTTGGGCTTGTTGCTCTGTAAACACAGGGCTCTTCCTCCGGCAGCTTGGCTGTTTACTCGGTCATTGTCAAGGAGGCAGGAAATACTGCATCAGAAATACTGCATAAAAAAAAATATATAATGCTTAGATATCAGCGCTCGGCGCAATATAAAAAGCGGAGAGAGGTTGTGCTAAATACTTGGTCTTGCTGGCAATGTGCTACAAAAGGTTTGAGCCTTAAATGGCTTTTTGGAAAGGACCTGAGACAAATAAAATGGAGTTGGAGGAGGGAGCTGGTGGGAAGAGGTTGGGACAGTGTCCATCCCGTGTCACACACTCTCTGCCTGGTCCCTCCTCAAACCCTCCTAGAAAGGGCTTCAATAAATGACATTTTACACATTATTCCCTGTTTATAATTTAAATAATACTTGTATTAAAGTCCTGGCTTGGAGGAGGAGTGTAGCTTTGCTTTCTGGGGAGTATAACCCAGTGAGATGAGTAGTTTATGGCACTGACGTGGAGAAGAAGCTCAGAAGGTGCTGGAGAAACCTGTGACAGCACCAAAGATTGATTAAACACTTCCACCCATGGATGCTCAGGGTCTCACCAAGCACCTCCAAAACAGAGCTATCGCCCACAGCATCATTGGGAACATCTTGCCCCACATGGACACCACCATACAAGCTCCTTTGTTGTGCTAAACCACAAGAGATTATGGGACATGAGATGGGACTTCTTCCATGGGCTCTGCTCTTTCTCCAACCACTCACAGCAACACTCCTGGCCAATCTGCCAGGACCCTGCTGACACTCCTCGAGGACTGAACTATACTGAGATGCCACCACACCATCTCTGCCTGTGCTACTGCCAGTAGTGTGGAGGATGTTGGTCTCTTTTCCCAAGTAAAAAGTGACAGGATGAGAGGAAACGGCCTCAAGTTGCACCAGGGGAGGTTGAGGTTGGATCTTGGGAACAATTTCTCCCTGGAAAGGGCTGTCGGGCATTGGAACAGGCTGCCCAGGGTAGTGGTGGAGTCACCATCCCTGGTAGGGTTGAACAGATGCGGAGATGAGATTCTCAGGGACATGGGGTAGTGCCAGGAACCTCTGCTGAGTCCCACCACCGCTGGGAGATACCCAGATAGGGTCAGCAGAGATGATGGGACACCAAGAGCCACCCCTGAGGGTGGTGAGACCCTGTCCCAGGTTGCCCAGAGAGGTGGTGGATGCCCCATCCCTGGAGACATCCCAGGCCAGGCTGGATGTGGCTCTGAGCAACCTGATCTGGGTGAAGATGTCCCTGCTCATGGCAGGGGTTGGACAGGATGAGCTGGGAAGATCCCTTTCAACCCAAACTATGGCTGTTTTTGACAAGACACCTGAGCGTTGAAATATAAAACCTTACCAGAATAATGAATTCAGTCAAATATGCCATTCTTTAAACACTAAGGCTTTATTTTTTTTCTTTTTTTTTTTGCAACTTAGTCCTGCTTCCCATCAACCGCACAATGCTCTGCTACTCAAACTAAACCCCTTCTCTGTGCAGAGCCATGAGTGACGGGTGGACTCCAGCCCCCAGCTACCTGGGGACAACCCCCTTGGTGTCTCCTGTGATGCCCACCAGGATGCTGGTGGCCCTACAGCCACCTCCAGCTGTGACACAACTTCTCGAGGCGCTGCGAGCCCCAAAACCCACCCCTGGGCTCGGGCTGAGGACCAATGTGCAGTGCAACCCCCAAACTGATTTAATTTGGGGTTTGGCTCAGCTATTCCCAGCTCAGAGGTCTCTTAAGCCTTTTGGGGCACAGCTCCTGTCACCACCCCCTCCTTCTTATCAGTTGGAAATCGTTGCCTTTTTTTTTGTGCTCCATGAAAAACCCAGATCTTGGGTTAAACCCTTTTTTTGTGCTCCATTAGAACCCCAAATCTTGGGTTAAACCCTTTTTGCACTCCTTGAAAACCCCAGATTTTGAGTTAAACCCCTTTTTGTGCTCCATAACAATCCCAGATTTTGGGTTAAACCCTTTTTTTTGCTTCATTAACCCCTCCCTCATCTCACCATCATCCTCTAAGGAGGCGATGCCTGGCATTCCCTTGTCCCTCGCCACCATCCCTCATCACAGAAAAGCTGTGAAAGAACCAGACAGCTCCTACAGTCATGGCTCTGCTTTGGCAAAGAGGCAAGTTGAAAGAGCGGAGCTTGTTATTTAATCCGAGGCTCTCTGATAACTCCTGGATCCGCATGGGACCCATCTGCTAGCGGCTCCCATAATCCGGATGGTGAAGCCAAATGGGTGTTTTCACTACGGGCAGGCGGCAATGGCTTGGCCGGACTCACGGGTAAGGACTGAACCATCTCTAATTGACGCCGGGCTCTGCCCTTTGCCTGCCTGTGTGGGCAGGGTGCCAGCCCACTTCCCTGGCTCCCTCTTCTGCCCGCTGCCGACACTTGCACCAGTTACATTGGGCCCCAGATGATTATGCAAAATTATTTTGAAAAAACCCATGATTATTACTACACTGAAACAATAAATAAGAAAATAATATAAATAGAGGATTCTAAAATAATAAATAATAGCAAAAATAAAATAATAAGCACCCTGTTACAGAATTGCAGAGCATCTTCTGAGATACAATTTGGGGCAAATGGGATAGAATGTGTTTCTTTCCTGCTCCTTGAGAGGAGGACGCAGCAGCTGGGGATGCTCTTCGGAGCCACCTCCTCATTTCCCTGCTAAGCCCATATATATAATATCTGTATATATGTGTGCATGCATTCAGAATTGCATTTGAATTCCCTGGGTGTAAAGAAAATGTAAAGAAAATAAATCCCATCTGCAAAGCAGGTTTTACTGGCAAGTCCCACAGCAGTTTCCGAAACCAGGACAGCGCTGTCAACGTCAGCGCAGAAATGTAATGAAAAAGGTTTCCAAGCTCTGCAAGTTGCTGCAAAACCAAAATGAAGTTATTTATTCAAGGGTAGCATGATTTGCAGGGCTGGGAGAGCCCAGGCACACATCAGTTCTGAGGGTCACCACTGAGATGTCCTTGGTCACCCAAAAAGAGCGGTGGGGAGCAGCTTTCCCCATAGAATCATTGCCTTGACATCTTATTTTTGCCCTAATTTTTAATGTAGCAACCTCTCTGGTGTCTCCTGGACTGTGCCTTTTCCAAGATAAATGCTACCAATGTGTTTTCTGTGCATGAATTAGACCACCTGTAATTAAATTAAATTAAAACCAGCCGTGGAACGAAGGCTGATGGGTTTTGCAGTCAATGTTAGCCATGATGCACGGGTCAGATGCTCTCCGGCTGTGTTTGGATCCTCCTGCCTCCACCTCTGTCAAACCACAAACTGTTCCCCGATGAAGACCCAAACCTTAATCATTAGATATAAGGGAGAAATTCTTCCCCATGAGGGTGGTGAGGCACTGGAAGAGGTTGGCCAGAGAAGTTGTTGATGCCCCATCCCTGGAGACATCCCAGGCCAGGCTGGATGGGGCTCTGAGCAACCTGATCTGGGCAAAGATGTCCCTGCTCATGGCATGGGGCTGAACTAGATGATCTTTAAGGTCCCTTCCAACCCAAATCCTCTTGCCTAGCATGGTAAACTCTTCCCTTTGCACCCTGATTTACCGAAGGGAATAAATAAATTCTCCAGTACCTAATGCCACAATGTCTACATCCCAAGAAAGGATCCAACCTAAATTTTCCTCTTCCATCCTCCACCTGGGCTGACAACAGATTTTTGGCCACCTTCCTGGTTGAGCCCCTGCAGAAGTGGCCATATGGACCATCTCAAACCCAGGCGAGTGCAACCTGTGCCAGAAATCAGTGGATTTGACCCCAGTTTCTACAACCAGAGTGAAGCGAAGCACCGAGCCAAGGAAGGGCCATTTCTGGGGCACTGAGAGATTAAACTGAGATGCTGAAGAAACCTTGCATGGGTATGTGATAGGGTACGCATTAGGATATGCATTAGGGTATGCTATAGGGTATGCAATAGAGAATGCAATAGGGTATACAATAGAGAATGCACTAGGGAATGCAATAGGGTATACATTAAGGCATGTAATAGGGTATGTAATAGGGTATACTATAGGGTATGCATTAGGGTATGCAATAGGGTATACATTACAGCATGCAATACAGTATGCAATAGGTGATGCAATAAGGAAAGCATTAAGGTATGTAATAGGGTATGCAACAGGGTACCATAGGATATGCATTAGGGTGTGCCATAGAGTATCCTGTAGGGTATACTGTAAGGTATTCCATAGGATACGAATTAGGATGTGCCATAGTGTATATGATAGGATATACCATAGGGTATGTCACAGGATATGCCATAGGGTATATGATAGGGTATACCATAGGATATACCATAGGGTATACGACAGGATACGCGTTAGGGTGTGCCATAGAGTATACCATAGGGTGTATACCATAGGGTATGCATCAGGATGTGCCATAGGGCATGCTGTAGGGTGTGCCACAGGGTATACCATAGGGTATACCATAGGATATGCATTAGGGTATACCATAGAATATGCCATAGGGTATATCATAGGGTATGCATTAGGTCATGCCACAGGGTATACCATAGGGTGTGCCATAAGATATGCCATAGGGTATAGCATAGTGTATAGCATAGGATATGCATTAGGGTGTGCCATGGGCTATATGATATGGTATACCATAGGGTATGTCACAGGATATACCATAGGGTATATGATAAGGTATATGACAGGGTATACCATAGGATATACCATAGGGTATACTACAGAATCCACCTTAGGGTGTGCCATTGGCTAGGCTGCACGCCAGTGTGTGCCCTGCAGCGGGCTCTGCTGCTCTGCGCCCACCTCCGCATTTCACTGCATGTATCTTTTTTGCTGTTTTTTATTAAAAGAAGGTATCAACCTTCTGTTTGATGTGTTGTTGGCCACAGTTGCCAAGGGGAGCAGGGTACAGTTACAGCCCCAGTGATGTCCACACTAATAATACTCTTGGCGCTGCATAGCTCAGATGCAGACACAGCCTGGCTATTAAGAGCACGGTCATTTCAATGTAGGAATACACCAACTTATGTTACATGTGAAGGGTTTGGGGCACGTTGCTTAACACCCCTCCCACTGAAAAAAAAAAAAAAATAAAGCACCACAGCCTAGACATGCCAGGGAGTGAAACTATGAGAAGCAAAAACCTCTCAGAGGAGACTTACTTTCAATTTGTAAATTAATAAGGTATTTCTAGAGGGGTGAAGAAACCATATGTGTCCACCAAGGGCTCATGCAGCCCAAAATTGCTCCTTATATCAAATTCAATGAGCAAAAAATCAAAGCAAATTTCCACCCCACCAGGGCTGAGCCCCCAAATGGCAGCATCTCCCCTTCCCGCATTTCCCCTTCCCACATCCCCGAAGGTTTGAGGTACCCAAATTCAAGACTCAGCCAAGATTTGGGATCAAAACACAGAGTGAGGGATAAATTCAAACCAGAGTTTTCCTGATAGATGCCCCTTAGAGCCCTGAAATGGTGCGGCGGCAGCCGGGGGGATGCTCTTTAGAGGAGGGAGATGATGGGACAGCATTCCTGCAGCGCCAGCATCTGTTTTTGGGATCAAAACAGAGATAAGCCACGAACATGTACAGCCCCCGAACACCTTGTCAACAGCTGAAAATATAAGAAGGGCCAGGTTAAAATATCAATTTATTAAGTTTATTACGTTTTGTGGGAAAAAAACCCACCTTTCTGCTTGTTTTAAGGCCCAGTGGGGCACAGAGATGCTGGTTATAGGGACCGGGATGCTGGGAGGGCGACTCAATAATAATAATAATAATGATAATAATAATAATAATAATGATGTATGAGATCCTCCAGTGGGGCTGAGCTGTTGCCATCACAGTCCGAGAGAAAGGGATAAACAAGACCCTACAAAACAGGAGCATCTGCCGAGAGCAGATGGGGGGTGAGCGATGCGGCCCCAGGCGCCAACAGTTTGTGGGGGGGATCATGTTGATCCCAATTTATCACACTCCGGCAGAGTAATTCCCCAGCTTGCCGGTGCCCGGCAAGTCGAGCTCCTTATGTCTGGGGATCAGATTAGTCTGAAAGGTGCTAGAGCAATATAAAACCAGCTCTGGAGTAAGTGTTTTATTAAAGGGGTTATGAAAAATCTTTTTTATTTTTTAATTTAATTTAAATTAATTTAACATATTTTTTTAATTTTTTTGTTTAATTAATGATAAATTATCTGGAGATGGTTGATGGGAAACATCTGATTGTGGTACTGGGTAATGTTATACCATCAACTATGTATCGATATATTATATTGATATTGGTATATATATCTAATATATCATATTGATACTGCTATATCAACATTGTATCATCAACCATATTGATATATTAATACATCAATTTGATATAATGTATTATTATGATAGCGCTATTATTCCATAATATCAATATATTATCAAATATATTACATTGATATTATATTTATACTATAACAATATGTTATCATGATATTAATATATCTGTATTATTCCATAATATACATATATTATCCAATATATCATATTGATATTGATATTGATAATATATCAACACCATCAACCCCCTTATTTCACATCAAGGCAGCTGCAGTGAGTCTTTGTGCTTCTGACCTGGGTCTGTCCCCAGCCAGGGTTATCGAGCCTAAAAGCATCACCAAAAAAATCTCAGTTTTGGGCTGATTAAAGTATTTTACAAATCTGTGCATCTGCATTCAGTTATTGTGGCTGGAAAACGAAACTAGGCTTGGAGAAAGATAAAATCCTTTACTATCAGAAAGGAAATGTTAAATTATTTAATTTCACATAGCACTTTGCTTTTGACCTGTAGCAATCTGTCACCTTTCGCCCCGTCAAGCCACGTTTGAGGCTGAGTAAATCCATTTTTCCATATTTTTCGAGGCTCTCACAAATGAAATCAGTCACCCGTACACCCCGCTCACCCTTTACATTCCATTTCTTCCCAGTTTTTCACAACGCACGTTGCGCTACGTGTTCCTGGGAAGCACTTTGGGATTCTCTGGCGATCCGAGATATATTATTAATATTTATCCTACATTCATGCTGTGAAGAGCTGAATATGAAGCCAGTTATTACTGCTGACATTTTAGTATAAATCAGTTTACTGGGTCTGTTGGTAGGGGTGGAAATGGTGGGGCAAGACAAGACAAGTTGCAAGAGTCCTTCCTAACCCAGAAGGGCTGTCATCATCTGCAGTTTTTGAATTTTTTTGCTCCCATTGCTCCTGGACTTTATTTTTAATTTCTTAGCATCACTCAGCCAAACATAGAAAGACACAAGAGTGACCTGGTGTCCTGGTTTTGTGGTGGGCCCATGATGCTTCAGGGCATCAAGGTAGAGATGCAACACATAAATGGGCTCGTGATCGAGGGGTGGATTTAACTATGGACACTATTTCACAGGCTATTCATGAATGTGAAACTTGCGCCAAAATCAAACAAGCGAAACGGTTAAAGCCTGTATGGTATGGGGGACGATGGTTGAAGTATAAGTATGGAGAAGCTTGGCAGATTGATTATATTACACTTCCACAAACACGTCAAGGTAAGCGTTATGTACTTACAATGGTGGAAGCAACCACTGGATGGTTGGAAACATATGCTGTACCTCATGCTACAGCCCGAAATACTATCTTGGGCCTTGAAAAGCAAGTCCTTTGGCGACATGGTACGCCAGAAAGAATTGAATCAGACAATGGTACTCATTTCAAAAACAGTCTTATAGACAATTGGGCCAAAGAACATGGTATTGAGTGTGTATATCATATTCCATATCATGCACCAGCCTCTGGGAAAATTGAAAGGTACAATGGTTTGCTAAAAACTACACTAAAGGCACTTGGTGGTGGAACCTTTAAAAACTGGGATTCACATTTAGCAAAAGCCACTTGGTTGGTCAACACCAGGGGATCAGACAATCGAGCCGGGCCTGCCCAATCAGAAATTCTACGGACTGTAGAAGGAGATAAAGTCCCTGTAGTACACATGAAAAATATGTTAGGAAAGGCAGTCTGGGTTACTCCTGCCTCAGGCAAAGGCAAGCCCATTCGTGGGATTGTTTTTGTCCAGGGACCTGGCAGCACCTGGTGGGTGATGCTTAAGGATGGAGAAGTTCGGTGTGTACCTCAAGGGGATTTGAGCTTAGGTGAAAATATGCAATACTGAACTGCATGATGTGAATTGCCATACTAACAGTATTTAATAAGTGTTTTTCAGATCAAGACAGTGATGATGAAACCAGAGATAGCTTCTCTGAGTGGCACCTGACAACTTCTTCGAAGTTGATGTCTTTAACCCACAAACAGTGGTCATGAGATGTACTTGTACCATTTTTCCTGCCCTAGGAGACTGTTGTGACTAAATGAACTTAATGAACTTTTCAAAGGATGGTCCACTGATTAAGATTAATTACTCCTGTGTATATATGTACATATGTGTATATAGATAGATAGTAGTAGTGATTAATTAGATTGTGTTGATAGATTGTATTGCTAAGGTTTAAGTATTCAGTGAATGGCATATTATAAGGGGTGGAATGTCCTGGTTTTGTTAAAAACAAGTTTCTCTTTCAGTGAATTCAGTGAATTTCTCTTTCAGTGAAGGCTAAAGCCTTCGTATTAACTGCATTTTCCTGGAGAACCAGACACATGTTTTGGTAAACCTAGCAAAGGAATGCAAACTTATTGATAAGGACAGATTCACATCTCGTGAGAGGGGCAACGAGAAACCGGTGACCAAGAAACTGACCAACTGTGTATAACATTCCATTCACGTGAATACTTCATATAAAAGTGGGAGATCACGAGGATCTCGGCCCTTTTGCCCTTTTTGCCTTTTCCCTTCTGCTTATGGCCGACATTAGGAGAGGACCTTGCTAGTCGTCCCTGTGAACTGAGGCCTAGTGAGAGACTGAATCCAGCTCTGGTTGGCTGCAGAGTCTAATCCAGGACTTCGGGTGCCGGCTCTGCAGTTGCTGAGACTTTCAAGATTGGTTTTGTATATTTTGTATTATTTTCTCTATTCTTATTAGTAGCATTAGTAAAACATTGTTAATTTTTCCAACACTCTTCTCTCTGTCCTTCTTTCCCTCCCGACC
Organism: Nesoenas mayeri; assembly: GCF_963082525.1. NCBI lineage: Eukaryota > Metazoa > Chordata > Aves > Columbiformes > Columbidae > Nesoenas > Nesoenas mayeri. The sequence goes on from NC_137553.1 coordinate 16,141,753, forward strand.
GCCTGTCCTTAGTGGGAAGGGGGGAGAGGGAGGGGCAAAAGGGGGGAGTGGGGGGGGAGAGGAGGTTAACAATACATCTGCCAGGGTTTTGTTGTCACCCTGCAATCTAAACCCTCAACACCTGGCATGGGAGGAGTGGGACGCTCGGACGGGTTAGAGCCTCTTCCAGCCCCTCGCGGCTAAATCTGGGACTGATGTTGACCACGATTTGTTGACCTCCTGCTTTAGAACAGCTTTGGAAATAAATAAATCAATCAGGAAAAAATCGCTGCCTGGTACACGGAACAGGCAGATGTGTGTTGCACCCAAAGGCTTTCCAGGGAGAGATGTTGGGTTTGATACGCGCCCGGAGCAATGAGAGAAGCAAAACCCGACTGGTGACTTTGCAGGATTACCTTAGGTTACATTAAATATTGATTGTCATGATTTTATTTTGCTTGTTATTTTCCTGCTTCCTGTGTTGCCCAAAAGCCAACACATCCCTCACAAGGTACAGGCAGCCAAGCTCAGCATCCAAGGGATGATCTTCAACAAGAGCAAGAAGGACGAGATGTGTCAAAAACTGGAGTGATGTTGTGGAGAACGTGTGTGGAGAACAGAAAAATGAATCGTGAGCTTTGTATGTGCCACCAATGACACATGCCCCCCTCATTTTGCTGCCACTGATGCTTTTGGAGCAAACAATCAACCAGTATTGCATATACCAACAAACAAGTCACCCAAAAGAATTAGCAAATACACAAATTATCAATTATGAGCCCATCAGCCAGGTGATGCAACCAACAGCCTACTCAAGGACCATGACTTGATATCTCTGGTGCTGAGATGGTCTTCAGAACAAAAAGAGTGGCAAAGACCCTCCACTGTATGACCCTCCACTGTAAGACCCTCCAAATTCACTTCTCTTCACGCCATGGGGATGCTGCTGCAAGCAAACTACTCATTTCACAGATGGGCCTTGGTGTGAGATACCATAATTAGGAAAAAATACCATAACTAGGAAAAAATTATTCATGGAATGGGTTGTCAAGCAGTGGAACAGGCTGCCCAGGGAAGTGGTGGAGTCACCATCGCTGGAGGGATTTAAAAGGTGCATAGATGAGGTTCCTAGAGACATGGTTTAGTGCCAGTGTTGGGTTAATGGTTGGACTTGATGACCTTGAGATTCTCTTCCAACCAAAATGATTCTGTGGTTCTATAATTCCACGTAAAGCTCATAAAATGGGAATTAAGAGCAACTTGACAATGCCCTCAGCGCCACGTTACCTATGGTAACCATCAAAGACAAAATCGCAAGTACGCTTCTGTCTTCCTCTCATCAACAAGGTTCAAAAGGAACTTGGTAACGGCTCAAGCTCCTGGCCAAACGCATGGTAAGACCATGAGTGGTGAAGCTGCAGGCATCTAATCAACTAATTTTATCTCGTTACCTGCAACATGTTGAGGAGCAGACTCCGGAATTTTGTTCCTTCCACCATGAAAAGGGCCATTTTGTCACAGAGTTTGGCTGCTGTGAATGCAAAGCTGCGGTCCGTCACCGCTTTCTGGTAGATGGTCTTGACTATCTCCCCGAGCATCTCCTCAGAGTTGGTAGAGTTCTGGGCTTCCTCCATGAAGGTGGTGAGCTTGGAGTCAACGTCGCTGCTGTTGTTCCTCATGCTGTTGAGGATTTCAATTAATTTGTCCATTTTGTTCTTTTCAGGATTGGTGGTTTCTACCGTAACTTCGTCCTGGCCCGTGAAAAGGGAAAGACAAGGCATCTGTTACACAAGGAAAAAACAGATATATCAGCCCTTGTCCTTCCACAAACAGCAGAGGGGGAAAGGGGTTGGGGAAACATATAAACATATATAGAAAAAACAAAGTATCTTTTAGAGGCACAATGGTGTCATGTCAGCATTGAAAACCACAAGTTCTGCCCCAGAAATGTTTTTTTTTCCCCATTTCACACAGCACACAATCCCAAAGTCCTCCCCTTTGGCTCAGAGAGATGATGTTCTCTGAGGCCCTGAGCCAGGATGCCAAGGTCTGACCACCCCTGACCGCCTTCTGCATCTTGGCCATCTTAGTTATTTTGCTTCTATTTTGAAAGTCCACTGATGTTTGCAAAATGCTCAGATAACAATCTGACAAAAAAAATCTACTTTTTAATATATATTTAATGATCTGAATTGAGATCAAAGATGTCACATGATCCCAGTGTTGGACAAAATCTTAGTTTTTCCATCTCTTGACCATTACACTTCTTTCTTTATGTCATCATCATAGAATTTATTGCTTCTTTTCAACATTTAATTACACATTTATCCCTTTCCCTCAGTGTAAGGCATACATCCTGCTTGCGATGCTCTGCTCCCTTCTTCTCTAGTTCCATCTCAAAATGTGCTACACGACACAAACCTGCAGCAATTTTTTGGACAACCCCAACTGGTAGTTGGAGGTGTCCAAAACTCCCACCAGGAGATCCAGTTGTGTTGACTACACCCATCTAAGAGTGGGTGCTTATGTGACGTCTCTCTTATAAGACTATAAAGTCACATGGAGAGCATTAAAATTAATACTTTGAAAGTCTCTGCTGTACTCCCATTGTTATAAATACCATGAAAATAACAAAATCTCTTCCTCCCCCTCATGCACCATACATAAATAGTAAATGCAGATGCAGCCAAAGGTATATATTTCCAACACGCACTCCCATGGAACTGTATATGTTCAGATTATTTTTACTACACATTTTGGAAATCTCATTGGAGATACCCCTTTGGATGCATTTGCCAGTCTGACAAAGAATCTGAATTTCACAGGGGGCCAAATGGAGATATCATCTCCGAATTCCTCAAAAATCTGAGGCTGAATATTGTTTCCAAAAAGGATTTCTCCTCCAGCACCTGCATGCAATAGCTTTGTTATTTTGGAGTTGTTGGAAGGAAGGGGGAAAGATAAGTGTGTTACAATTCATCGCCAAGATAAATCGATATCAACTTTTAAGTAGCTGACTCTAGCCATTCAGCACTTAAAAGTTGAAGCTTGGGATTTAGCTCTGTGATTGCAGAGAGACAAACTGCCTTTTTTAGACCTCTTTGCAAAGCAGATGAGCTCTGCAGACCAAGAGGTAGTCAGGGAAGGAACACCCGGTCCTTCTTGGAGAACTCAAGCTGGTAGCAACCTCAACCAAGAGTTCAAGCTAAGCATCATGTCAATAAAAGGCTTCCTGAAGAAGCACGAAGACACTTCAAGAGAAGTCTTGACACTGGGAGATTAAGATAAGTTGGGTGCATTCATGGAAATGTCCCTTGAGCCCACCCCACCCTTGATATGGAGAATGGCCAAAAGCCAGACTCTTGGAAAATGGGAAACTCAACGTTTCCCTAAGAATTAATACCTTTTCTTTTAGCCTCCTCCGCAGTCTGTCTTTGGAAGACTGAAGCAAGTTGATTTTGGGTCTTTCCTCAATGTGCTTGTGAACACTGTCTTTCTGCTTGGTCTCCAACTCCTGGTTGAACTGCTGAGACTGCTTCTCCACAGCCTCCAGGCCTCGGTGCGTCTCCACAGGAATGTGCACTGTGCAGATGGAGGTGTCCTCAATTTTCAAATTCTCATTCTCTTTGGCATTTCTGTGTGTTTCTTTGTCATTGGGTGAGTGCTTCTGGTTGTGGTGCCATCTCCGGTTCTGGCTGTAGCCGTGGTGGCCCATCCTGCCTGAGGAGTGAGGGGCCTGGCCTCCTTGGTAGAGTTTCTGGTGGTCCCTGTTGTGTTTGGTGCCACCTTGTTGATGATCCGCATGTTGTTGAGGCTTGTTCCCACTGGGAAGTCTCTGCTGTCTCCTGGAAAGTCAAAGGAAGATGTTAGTACACCCTTTCCTTCATCGTCCTGCTTGGTCAACACATCTATCCCACCAAACAACTCAGCCCTTGGTGGGTGAGCTCTGTGGGTGTCCCTGCCACAAAAGAGGGGACAATTTCTTGGCATCTAACACAACCTAGTACCAACTCAACAACCTGAGCTGGGTGAAGATGTCCCTGCTCATGGCAGGGGTTGGACTGGGTGAGATTGGAAGGTCCCTTCAACCCAAACTATTCTGTGATTCTATGATCCTATGATCATCAAGGATGCAGTTAAAATGGAGATGGTCTCAGCCTTGGATGCCTTGGCATGGGACTCTGCAGGGTTAGTCCTGAGCATGACAGCAGCTCTTTGCCTGATCACTGACAGTTTAACACTCGATATTGGCTCTGAGAGCACGTGGGATGCTTTAACACCTGGCTCCTTACACGGCTGCTGGGAGCAGTGCTGGAGGTTCACAAGGGACATCTCCCCAGCATCATCCCCTGAAACTGGGAGACCAGTGACCACACTGGTCCACATTCATTATAATCCCCCTGCTCGGCCTCATCCCTTATCCCAAACCCCTCCTTCCATCCTGATAAATAGCAGCGTTTATTTTAAACCTGCCACATAGCAATTAATTTTATTTTCATCATCCGCACGGCTCGGCTAAATACATTCGGACGAAGGAAGTGGCCATTCACAAATATATTTCAATGGTCAGCAGCTAAACAGTCTCCAGCCCTGCCTGTCAAAGCCATCTGCCCTCCAAATCTGTATTCCTTGGCATCCCCAGGAGTTAAAAACCTATTTTCTGAGGCAAACTGGCTCTTAACCATAAAGAGCGAGGGCTCGTGTTTGGCGAACATGGGACATGTTTGTGGTGGCAAGTGGAAGGAATTTGTGTTTAGTCTCAGACCACCAGATCCGGTTTTCTGAGACATTTAACATGCATTTTTTTCTTTTTTTATTTTTTTGCAAGTTGAATGGCAGGGAATTAAAGAAAAAAAAAACAGAGGGGATGGGGGAAGCTTTCCTGTTTGCTGGAGCTTACAAGCATTTTATGAGTACAGATCCTCCACATTAAGTTTTCCCAGCATTTCTTTGTTTCCTCTCATAAATCGCTTTGTAAAGAACAATGCTTATTAAAAGGGGAATGTCAAAATAAAAGTTAGTTAAAACCCTTATCTAGTACTAAGTCCTCACATGTTGAAGTGTGCAAGAGGTTTTGCTGACATAATTCAGCGTTTGCTTTCTGTGGTTTTGCTCTTCTCTCAAATATCTGAATTTAACTGTTTGGGTGCACTTTCAGTCTTGAGTTATAAGCCAGACAAGCTGCTACTGTATTTAAGTTGCAAATATTGCACAGAAATGATAAAATTTGGACACAGACACAGCTTTAATCTAAGCAGAGGTGAAGGAAAATGTGTGGAAATGAGCTGGGAACCTCTGCTGTAAATTCCTGCAAGAAATGCAAGCAGGGACATTCTTTTCCTAAAGACATAATGATGTTATAAACCAAAGCGTTTCTGTTTAAGGGCTGTGAAAGGAAAAAACCTAGGTTTAAGATTTAAAAAAACCCACTTAAGTCAGTGTGGAATGTGCAAGATTGTTCGTTTTGGGGCTTTTGCAATAGGACAGGGAGAGGACGAGCAGCTCTGTCCCCCTACGGGACAAACTAAAAAGCAAGATCCCCACAGCAAGAGGCAGAGCAAACACGAACCAAAGTTCTGCAGTCACTAACCACAGGACGGAAACCACCAGAGTCTAACAAGTTAGGGAAAAAAAAAAAAAATGGAAGAAATAAAAGGCAAAGGAAGGAGAACGACAAACAAGAAGCAAAGTCCATGACTTGGCAGCAGGCAGGGGTCTAGAGGATCATCCATCATTCAGGCAATGACTCATCATGTGCTTTTATCTTCCTAACACCCTGGTGAAGACGAAAAGCCAAGAAGAAATAGGACTCCACAGCAAAAAAGAGCCCAAGCCAATGCCCAGATCTTCAAACTTTTTTGACTGCAAAGCTTGGGAGGTTGGGATGAGCCATCCTTGCTCTCCAGTGTGACCAAGGTGTTGGGGACATGGAGTCCCAGGAAGGGCAAGATGGGGACCAGGACATCACATCACACACAGGTTGAGGTCATGGAAACCACCTTGTGCTTGCTCAAGGGCAGGAGAACCAAGATGGTGGCTTGGGGTGACCTAAGCTGAGGGAACAAGACCATGGAGGAACCCAAAGACTCTTTCCAGTCCCAGGGTTTTAGGCTTGTGATGCTGAAGAGAGGCAGCACATGGCAGCATCTCCAAGAAAAGGAAGAATTCATCCCCCAAAAATGCTGCAGCTACTGGGAAATCTTTCTTCTGTCCCTCTCTGTGAGGACACGGTTGTCTTCTGGGGGACACTGCTTCAGCTACAAGCATCTGGAGAACACACCGGTTTCTTATCTCTTGCCTCTGTTTAACGTTAAATAATTATTTTTACTTCAAAGGCCAAATTCTGCTTCAGCTCAAAACTCCCCCTGACTTCAGCAGGACCGGGGATTTGGCCATTGGTCAATGCAGAATCTTAAAAGAGACAAAGAAACTGCAGAAGAACTAAAATCCACGAGGAGACGATCAGGGTTGCCAAGATGGAAATAGGATGGTATCAGTCATTATATGGTTTCTCCACTGATTTTTTTTTTTTTTAGATTAACTGAACGAGATACCTTTCAACAGAATTTAGATCTGACAAATGTCTGCTCTGCTAGAGGAGCCTACGCAAACAAATCTAAGGCTTCAGCTGTCTTGGTGATTACCAGCCTACATACTCAGAAATACGGGATTCCTGCAGGTTTTTACTCCATCGTTCACTCCCAAGGAAAAGGGCTGGAAGGCACAGGGCTGGGGAAAATAACTCCAGACATGTGGACAGCTGTGGTCTAAAACACAGTTGCTCCATCCTGTCAGCCCTGTTCATATCCCATCCCTGAGCAAGACAAGTCCTCGGAGAGCCCCCACCGTTTGTCTGACATGTGGAGAGCCGGAGGAGAATGCAGGTGACATTATTCTGGTGGTTGCATGGAGACTGGGTCAGGAAATTCCTGTAAATACAGAGAGTTGAGGAGCTACATCTCTAAGAACACTTGGAGATATTTACCCTGTGGTGCAGAGCACCCAATATGGTCAAATGGATGGAGATCTCATCCCAAATGGATCAAGATCCCACCTGTGTCTCTTGCCTTTGAAGAACCTGGTGGATACCACGCTTGTCCTCAATCCGGGGCAATTCTCCCATGGGACAAACCCTCCAGGGAACACTAAGCTCCTCACAAGGGAGGGATCATAGAATCATTTTGATTGAAAGAGACCCTCAAGGTCATCGAGTCCAACCATTAACTCAACCCTGGCACTAACCCATGTCCCTGAGAACCTCATCTCTGCATACATTCAACCCCTCCAGGGATGGTGACTCCACCACTGCCCTGGGCAGCCTGTTCCAATGCCTGACAGCCTTTTCCGGGAAGAAATTGTTCCCAAGATCCAACCTCAACCCCCCCTGGCGCAACTTGAGGCTGTTTCTTTGTGTCCCTATCTCCCCTCAGCCTTCTGTTCTCCAGGCTGAATCCCCCAGGCCCCTCAGCCGCTCCCCATCACACTTGTGACACCTGGTGTTCATGGCCAGGGCCACCCAGTAATGAACAACTAATATGGACTCACAGCCACTTGGGCAAGATGTTGAGAACGAAGAGCAGTGCCATGGCCAAGGTCAAACTTTCTGTGTCGCCTTCATCCTTCTGGTGCTTGAACAAAAACATCCCTCGCTGCATTTTGCAGACAGAAAGTTTCTTCTGCCCAGGCAGTATCTCATCTCTGTGCCAGGATCAGGCCCAGGAATATGATGCTAAGTCTCAGGAGTATCTAACAATCAGCTTTGCTATTACTATAACTGCAGTTAATTAGCAATTACCGTTACAAGGCATAGATTAAGATCTGCTGCAGGAATGGATGCTGTGGGACCTTCCACCCCCACAAAGACCCCAGATCTCACTTCTCTGTGACACCCCTCAAAGCTGGAGGACCAGAGCATCCCTAAGGGACACAACTGCACCTGCCAACAGAGGACTGGTGGGGCTGACTCTATGGGCCATCTCTCCCCACCTTCTTTTTGAAAATCCCAAAGTAATTTTCCATCAAGAGGGAGGGAAATTAAATAAAACTCTTTAGAGTCACTACCGAAAGAGTTAAATTCATGGAGATCAACGGCAACTGGGTTCTTCACGGCTGTGCTAGCAAGCTGTCCAGGATACTCAGCATGAAGATGGAAAGGGCAAGAAGAAGTCAAGTCCTCTGAAACATCCCCTGAACAAACAGATTTCTCCAGGCACGGCCTTTCTGAATTAATATTCCAGCCAGACCAGCTGCTTCACCTTGTATGATGCAACTCCATAAATAACTGGACTGGCACCCCCAATCTGATGTTGCTGGAGGGGTTTGGGCATCAAATAGTTTGGATTGGAAGGGACCTTGAAGATCATCTGGTTCCAACCCCCCTGCCATGAGCAGGGACACCTTCCGCTAGACCAGGTTGCTCAAAGTCCCACTGTTCAAAGTCAAAACCACCCATTGTCACCGGCTTTGGGCAACTAAGAGACATGGTGGTCCAAACTGGAGGGCCTGAAGGATCCCAGTTAGGAGCTGGTGGAATTTTATAGCATCTAAAACTGGTCCTAGAGGTCTAATTCCGCCCTGTGAGGTCAATGGGAATATTGCTATTAATATAATGAGGAGGAAGGTCTGAATTTCTATTCTAGAGACTTGACTTCTCCTCAAAGTGTTCTTCACTAAGCTCATGTCCATCAAAGACACTCTCATGTCTTATGTGCATGTATAATGATAACTCAGTTTTGTAGGGAGCATGACAGCCCAGCCACAGCTTTTTTCTATCCTTGCTATGACTGAGAGTGGGAAATACTCAAATAAGCTTGACGGTTCCACACAATTTAATCAAAAACCTCAAAACCCCCAAGAAAGCAGCAACCACCAGCTCCAAGGATGAAGAACACAGGACTTCTCTGTGTTTTCCCTTTGGCTTTCTCTCTCAAGCTGGTTTCACTTGGCTCCAGTTTAATTTTTGTTTGCATTTTTCTCAGATGAGAAGGGAACAAGATGTCATGTTCACTCCTGAAAACAAAAATGAAATTATTCACACTTCTTTTATGCTTTTCTGTCACCAGGATTAAAATCTGTCCCAATCACTAGACCCAGCCTGCGTGTCTGGATAGACACGACATTTTGGAAGTGTAGAAAATCTACCTGTCATAACGGTGGTGGATCAGGATCTAAAATCACCTTTGAACAGTGGAGATGTAATGCATGCTTTAGGTCTAACATGTCCGCATGCTTCAAAACATACCATGAACTCTAGAAGACAAGCCCAGCCAACAAAAACAACACTATGAGGGTAGAGATGTTTTTGATGAGGTCACAGCATCTGGCTGCAGGGAAAAGCATTATGAAAGCTTCTGATGAGCCAGGAACAATTTCTCTTGTCACATCCTTGATCTTGGGGTACAGCTGCTAAAGACAACCCTTCATTGGGCCTGGACATCATGTCTGTCTTTGTTTGCTAGAGATGATTTTGTGTGGCCTTTACAACATAACTAGACTCAGTATAAAACAAAAGAGTAGCATTAATTTTTATACCAAGGGTGGTGAGAGCCTGGTCCAGGTTGCCCAGAGAGGTGGTGGATGCTCCATCCCTGGAGACATCCCAGGCCAGGCTGGACGGGGCTCTGAGCAACCTGATCTGGGTGAAGATGTCCCTGCTCATGGCAGGGGTTGGACTGGGTGAGCTTGGAAGGTCCCTTCCAACATAAACCATTCTATGGTTCTATGACAGGACACAAAGTCCACCAGAGCAGACTCAGCAAAGCATTGAAGAGCAAACTTGTCTACTGCTAAAATCTACCAAAAGTCCTCACATTCTGCAACGCTTGGCCACACAGGCTGCCTGAGTTAGCAATTTTCTTCTAAGCTTCATGGAAATGAAGTTTCAGGAGAAATTTAAGTAGCTGTTTTGCAACACCAGCTTGGGAAAGACATCCCAAGTACAGATGGCATGTGAGATATCTGCAAAACAGCTCTTCAAATGTTTTGCTGGATCTCCCACAAATCATTAGGGATGTCCAGATGGAGGTCCTTGTTGCACAGAGCAGGCAACCAGTTAAGAAGACAGCCCCTGGACTTCAAGGCCGATTGTCCAGATTGGTGTAGAAATCACTGCAGTGATTTCATGTAGCAATCGCTTGGAACTGGTTCTCTTCAGAAACGACATTGCATGGAATGATGTTTTTGGATTCTTCTCATACCGTAAACGATTGCAAAAATTACATGAAAACCATAGGAAAATAAAGTGACAAGAAACTGAGTCGAAACAGTTTAAAGCTGAAAGACACAACCATGTACACGATATTCCCCAAAAATCCGCTGAGTGCAACAACATGCAGATCCTGGACTACTGGTAAGAATGCGAGTTGAATGAATATTGATTTATCTTTTTACTACTTTGCAATGAAAGAGCTTATATCACAGACTCCAGGCTGCCTTCTTTAAAAATACACCCAGGCTGACTAGTCATCTCGCAATCTGATAATCCTCCGAGAGATATAAACTTTAAACCCGTGCCAAGATGCGCAGACAGAGCCCACCACCGTCCCTCCATGGTCCCATCCCTCAAGACGCATCCTAAATAGTACGTTTGAGCCCCCACCTGCTGCCTTTTTGTCCAGCTGTCTTCCTTTAGACCTCTGTGACTCTTTGACCTGCAAGCAAGGAGACATTCTAGGCTTTTTTTTTCTGTCTCCTATTAATACCAGTGGTTTCTAATGAAGAAACAAATGTTTTTTCTGTTGACGTCAAGGCAAGATTTGACAGGATCTCCTAACAGCTGTCCAGACACATGAGCTTGACCCAAAATCCACAACAAACAATGACTTCCGACACGAGGATCTGGTAAAACATCAACCCAAGGAGCAGAGATGCTTTGGATTTATGTGTGTCAGGAGCCTTTATCAAGCACATTAAATAAACTTGAAAAACGATGGGATAGCATTTAGCATAGAGCTGGGATCAACCTGGACATTGACTTCTTGTAACCCAAGTGACAATCCTAATCCAAATCTTTACCTAAGCTTGACCCACTGTCAAAAGAAGACTTGTCTTCTCTTGACCCCATTCTTGTCTTCTCTTGACCTCATTCCTCCTCTTTCACGCTACCTGAGCCGTGCCAAGGTCTGATCCACTCCAAAAATTTACTTTCTCTCAGATGAGTTTCTGCTCATTGCTTTGGAGAGGAACATGCTGCCCAGACACAGAGCTGGGTCACCTTATGCATCCCCACGAAGCTCCTGGTTCTTGTTCTTTTGGGACCAGCAGCCCCAGCTTTAAATGGGAAATTGGGATGAACCGCAGCATCTGCAAAACACTGGGAATGGCTGGAGCAATGTTAGTTTAAATGAAATAAAGAAGCCTGTTGTCCACTCATGCCCTGGGGGCTGTCACGCTAAATAAAGGCATTATCAGAGAAAGAGCAGATACTCAGTGCCTTCATGCCTGTTAATGACACTGGCACCTTCCAAATCAATCCAGGGACTTTCTTTCCCACAGATGGTCCCTTGGAGACAGACTGCTGTGGCTTTAGTAGGAATAAATGGAAACAAAACAGTTAAATATCCAAAAATAGAGAGTAGTTAACTATTTTTTTTTTTTTTTTTTAATATGGAGATGAAAAATCCCTGGGTGATTTACGTGCCAGCAGAGATATTAGATGCATATAATAGATGCAGTATTTTTAATACTAATATTTTGGGCTGAGACAAGAGAGGGAATGGAAAGTATTCCCAGTGCCTTGACTTCTTTATTTTGCAAACATCGGTTGCTAACAGGGGTCAAACAGAAATATTGTTTCTGCAACAAGAGCCCAAACAACTCGAGCTGGCAAGTTCTTTGCACACTAACCATGCCAGGAGACCCTGCAGAGCTTCAGCATGTTGCTCTCTCCAAAGTTTTTGGGGCAAATATCCCCAACTTGGGCTTGTAGAGAGAAGGAGTGGGTGGTAAATGCTCTCCTGCTGCAGCCAAAAACTGGAAGTCACCCATGAAACCGCGCGGCCACACCGTTGAAGTACTGCTGGGCTTCTTCGAATGGGCCAGGTCTCATGGAAAGACCTCATGTGACACAAGGGATGCCACAAAACCTTTTTTTACCCATCAAAAGCATTGACTTCTTCTTGCCCTTACCTCCTAGTTTGTCTTCCAGATAAATTTGGAGAGCAACCTGGTGGAAAAAAAGCCCTCGGTGCTCGTTCCAAGTGATCACCAGCAATGGCACATTTATATTCAGGGATTTAAAGCAGGAGAAAAAAAAACAAATTATTTCACTTTATATTCATTCCAGCAACCAGCTGCTGACAACAACTCCATGAACTCTTGCTGGAAAACAATGTTGTAGATGGATAAACCTATTTCCAGGACTGAGGAGCTGGGATGGAAACACTCTACCAAAAAGAAAACCATTTCAATAACAGATTGGTTTCCTAGCGCAGAAGAACCTGCCGCTTCATTTCCTTCCCTCAATTCTGGACGGCTGAAATGGCATCATGTAGACGGTCATGTTTTGCCACACTAGAAGAGCAGTCTTGAGGGACAGGCTCATGGGTGATGGAGTTTGCAAATACAAGGATCTGGTGGCTATGGGTTCAGTGCAATGTCTGCAGTGGGGGAAGGTCCAACCATAGCATCTTCTCCTTTCTGCCTCATTTTCCTCACAGAGAAGGGGAGATTCTGAGAGCAGCCATGTGTCGAAAAGCACTTGGAGGTTGATGGACAACAAAACATCACAGTGTTGTTTTATCTCTGGTTGTCTTCCCTGGGGACAGCTCTTCATTTCATCCCCGTGATTCTTCCCACAGCTGATTGACCAAAAAGTCCCTACGCTCACCCATGCAATGTGGACTTCCCTGCCAGGTTGGTTAAAAATAAGTCACATAATCAGCTAACAACGCAACACCAGTACAACCAAGATGACCAAGGTGCCCTGGGTGGAGGCCACAGAAATGATCCAAGGCTAGAACAGCTCTGCTGGGAGGACAGACTGAGAGAGTTGGGGTGTTCAGCCTGGAGAAGAGAAGGCTCCGGGGAGACCTTTCTGTACTTAAAAGGGGCCTGTAAGAAAGATGGAGAGAGGCTTTTTAGCAGGTCCTGTTGTGACAGGACAAGGGGCGTTGGTTTTAAACTAAAGGAGGGGAGATTCAGGCTGGACATGAGGAAGAAATTGTTGCCCCTGAGGGTAGTGAGAGCCTGGCCCAGGTTGCCCAGAGAGGTGGTGGATGCTCCATCCCTGGAGCATTCCCAGTCCAGGCTGGATGGAGCTCTGAGCAACCTGAGCTGGATGAAGATGTCCCTGCTCATGGCAGGGGTTGGACTGGATGAGCTTTGAAGGCCCCTTCCAACCCAAATTATTCTATGATTTTATGACTCTAAATTCCTAGAGAATCACAGAATCATTTCGGTTGGAAAAGAGCCTTAAGATTATTGAGTCCAGCCCTGAAGAAGATGAGACCACTGCTAGGAAGCAGAATTACATGCACACCTTGTTCTTCTCACGCCTCTCCTGGTGTCCATTGACCCATCCTGACCTCCCCATGAGCTCCAGCACACCATGACCACATTTAATTGCAAATGAAAAACTCCTGCCTCTCTGCTGATGCAGGACAACACGGCAACCATAAGATAAGATGCGTTATCTCTCAGCTGGGTGGAGGGGTTGCAGCACAAGGCACTTTGCACGCAGAGGCAATTACCGCTGCCCAGCTCACGTGTCATAATTCATTAAGCTGCAGTAATGCAATCACTCAGCTGAGCCCTTTTAGGAACAAACCGCCAAGACAATATTGTCCTCCAGGGACCTGCAGTTCGGAGAATTAATTTAGTGTAATAGCTCCCAGTGATGTTGTGGACAAACCGAAAGAAAAAAATTATCTGTCTCTAAATTGTCTGGAACCAACCCCTGGGCTGACATCCTGCTCGTCGGTGTCTGCTGGCTTTGCTCAGGAGGGGCAAATGCTGTTTATTCGTGACTTTCCTGCATCTGAACACTTAATCCTTGAAGAACATCCTTGTGAAGGACCATCACTCCAACAAAGAGCTCTTCACCTTGTTCTCCAGGATGCTCAGTTTGAGCTGGCGCAGCTTTCTTAGTTCTATGTTTTAGTTTTAGGCAGTCCTGCGAGGAGCAGGGAGTTGGACTTGATCCTTATGGGATCTTTCCAACTGAAGATATTTTGTGATTCCTTTCTGAGATGCACCTTTAGTGCGGTCGTTCATGAAAAAGTGGCCTGTCCTCCACCACTGGCTCGAAGTTTCTAAATCTGAAGCAACACAGTGACTATTATTTTAACAGCATCTCTGCTTATGTGCTTTCAGCTGCCTCAAGAGCTTTTTGCATCATTACACTATGATTTAACAAGATGCTAATATTGCTACTCATCGAGGACACAAATGGAGACTTACTTTTGTCCTTAAAAACAAAAATAATAAAATCTTGGTCCTGAGGAGTTTGCTCAGGAGAAAACTCTCTTACAAAGGGCAGCTTTTCACAGCCACCGTTACACCAGCTCGACTCCTGCTCAGCAGGGACACCCGTGACATCTCCAGTGGCTTTGGGATGTCCCTTCTGTGCCCCCAGAAAGAGTCTCCACGGTGGCTTGGGTCACCCCCATCAGTTCCCAGGGGGCACAGAGGAGACAGGAGCATGAGGAGGATGAAAACCTGATTTCCAGATGCCACTTCAGGGGTTCAGACCCACGTGCTGTTAAATTTAATTATCTTGACTTGGAAATCCTATTGAGAAGAAAAGGGTGTTTCAACCGTTTCAATTCCTTCCCTTCCTCTCTTTTTCTTCTGTTTCAGAACCATTTATTGAGTTCACTAAAAGCACCGCAAATTGTTTAGCTCAGTGTTTGTTTTCAGCAAGTACCCAGGCCATCCGAAACATTTTGTTTTGTTCCAGTTCAGAACGGCACTTTGGCACTAAAATAACATCTCAATATTGTTGCTTTTTTTTCATAAACAATCTCTCCTCTCACTGCAAAGCTCTCAACAAATGACCTTGGAAGAACAAAAGACATTTCTGTATTGTTTTAAGTTCTCTTCCTTTCTGAAAAACCTCAATTAAAACGGTGAAAAAGCAAACATGTCCCTACTATATTCTGTAATTATGAACTCATTTCTATTCACTCGCCCAGCAGGAGAGGTTTGTCCTCGTGATCTTTGGGAACAGATTTCCAAGGCTTTTCCAAAATTTCACAGCCTTAAAAACACCATGTTCAGATTCATGTCAGCCATAAAACACATTCACCTTCATCCAAAATAAATTGCAATCTTAAAATTCATGGCAAGGGCCATTCCTGTGATTATTTTTATTTGTGAAAGGAGCCCCAGCACTGGATGTGAACAGGTAGATCAGCACGGGAGTGGCTCTGGAAACAGTGCAACCCTTCATGACAGTGTGAAAATTGCATGAATACGGGCTGTCAGCTTATTGTAAAGAGTTTTCAAATAAATACCTTGCATAGCATGCTCCTGATTGATGGTCGGGATTTTCTTAGTAATCTTTCCAGCACAAAAACTACCCGGCCCAAAGAGGATGCGTGCCATTGCCGTCCCAACCTCTTGACTTGCCCATGCGATGCTCATGGGAACAAGCGTAGAGTTTTCTTTTGGTAAAGTCCCACTGAGAAAAACATTTTTCAAGACAAAATGCTGGGACAACTTGGTTATATATGTATTTTTATTGGTTATATGTGTATGTATAAATATAAGGAGATGGACTTTTAGCAGGGACTGTTGCGAAAGGACAAGGGGTGATGGTTTGAAACTAAAGGAAAGAGATTCAGGCTGGACATGAGGAAGAAATTGTTGCCCCTGAGGGTGGTGAGAGCCTGGCCCAGGTTGCCCAGAGAGGTGGTGGATGAACCATCCCTGGAGACATCCCAGGCCAGGCTGGACGGGGCTCTGAGCAACCTGATCTGGGTGAAGATGTCCCTGCTCATGGCAGGAGTGGCACTGGGTGAGCTGGGAAGGTCCTTTCAACCCAAACTATTCTGTGATTCTGAGATCTTTAAGCAGAGAGTGAAATGTAAGGTGGGTAAAGAAGAGGGAAAACCATTTTTTTTATGAGAGATGAAACAGTGGACAAGACGATTATACTTAAGAACTCACAATCAGGTAATAATGAATGCAAAATAACAGATTTTCACATAAAATAATATTGTCCTTTAAAAACAAGAGAGAAAATAGCTTTCAAGTTCACATGTAGTACTACAAACCACGGTGCTTTAGGGTCCATTCCTCACCCTCCCATGATTTCAGGTGTTTAGATGAGTTTCTTAGGGACATGGTTTAGTGCTACATTTAGGTTACGGTTGGACTCGATGATCCTGAGGGTCTTTTCCAACCAAAACGATTCCATGATTCATGTGCCCGTGACACACCTAGACATAGATATTTATTTTCTCTGAACATTTAGAACAAAATCTAAGGGAGGACATGTACATCCACAACACAACTTATGCAGAGCTGAGGACCCCACAGCTCTCATCAACCAACTCCCCAAATCCCACCCAACCCCAAGGGCTTGGGTCAACTCTCATTTCATCTGAAATGTTAAGTGCCAAAAGCATCGCTGCCACACGCATCCTGAGATGTCACCATCTCCTCAGATGCCCCATTTCAGCCACCTCCTGCCTTGGGACATAGCAGATCCATGAACTTGGGCATCTGCCCACCACCTCCCATCTAGAAGAAGGTGCAAATTGTTAATTGAAGTAAAAACGAGTTAGGGGTTGTAGCAGGAGTTAGCCATGCCTTGAAGGGGCTCAGGGCTAAACCTTTCCAGCTGTGGTGACAACAGTTCTGTTGACACCTGTTTAAGAAAAAACAATGGCAAAAAAGTCAACTACTGACTTCACCCAGGTTGCTGAAACATCAATGACTGGTGTCAACTCCTGCTCATGAGCTGAACCAAGACAACATGCCTAGTAGACCCAGGTAGGTTCTACCTACCCAACCAATGGGTGACCCAGGTAGGTTCTACCTACTCAGCTGACGGGTGACCCAGGGAGGTTCTTCTTATTCAACTGATGGGTGACCCAGGTAGGTTCTACCTACCCAACTGATGGGTGAGGAGGGCTTGCTCTGGCCAGTGAAGCCAAGCAGCCTCAAGAAGGGATTTGGCTAAATGTGGGTGATCTCATTGGCTGTGTGCAAAACCAAAACGAGATCTCCCACGTCCCCCCCAAGGCCTTGGACACAAGAGCAGTTGCTTTTTAACCTCCTCCTTGGTTGTACAGCCACCGTGAGCTCCTGCTCCCCATTCCCTAACACTCACAAGAACAGGCAGCAGCAGAAAAGGAGTGAAGAGCCGTTGGTATCAAGAAATCAAGAACTCACTGTCCCACTGTCCTCCAGACCAGTTTCTGCTGCCACACAGAAACAAGATCCCTAAGAAATACCGAATTTTGATGACTTTTTTTTGTTTGTTTGTTTTGTTTTGTTTTGTTTGTTTGTTTGTTTGTTTTTCTGGAGCAATTATTTTGCTTTCTGTGAAGTAACATCATAAGACCCTGAGATCATCCAGCAGGCTATTACATTTCTATTGAGGTTTTATAACCGTGAAATGTTTTGCTGGGTGGTACATAAAGTCTTTCAATCAGCTGCAGAGATGGAGAAAAACAACCTGCAAAAGCCTCCTGATGCCATAAAGTCTACTGGCAGCTTGGCAATTCAGGTTTAAAATTAGTCTGCAGGACAGGGGTCACTTCAGTCGCCAAGATCATTAAAAAAAAGGAATAAAAACTCTTGTGTTGTAATGACAAAGCCACTCCCAATAGAGAGGTGGCAACCCTGTAGCTGGGAAACACACCCGGCTCTCCTGCCACTGCCTCCTGGCATTAAAAAAAAGGAACAATGAAAGGAAAGGATTAAATTTGCTTAGATGAGTATCTTTTAACCCTTCTGCACCATCCTTTAGCTAGGCACACGAGGAGGACGGAGCAGATATGGAGAATGGTAACGGAGACACATCTCCTGAAGTCCTGCTCACATGGAGCATGTCCTGTTGGACTCACAAAAAATTATTTTTCTCTTTCCATTAGTCCTGAGCCCACAGAGCACTCTGGTGTTTACAGAAGTATGTTTTCCTTGCGTCACATGAAATGTAAAGTCCTTTTAGTCGTCGCTAGCATTGCAGAAAGGAGCTGTAAATATGGCACCGCCTTCCACGATGTGTTTAGCTGGCAGGATCGCAGCCGCGCCATCTGCCTTCGGGGTGACTCACAACTGGGCATATTGTCACTGACACCCTCATGTGTGGAAGGGCTCAGTGCTGATCACGACGGCAGAAACAAGAGCAGCTGGGTGGAAAAGCCCTGCTCAGTCTGCCACAGATTGAGACAGGCGACAGGCAAAACAAAACTCCCCAATGGACAATAAACACCAACTGCTCACGATAATGCCATTGGGAAGACTCTACGTGTGCTGCTCTGGGGATGATGCTGGGGCAGGCAAGTGGCTCTTAGATGAGCCAGACTAGGACTGATGCTCGATATAAACCTGTTTGAACTTCAGATGGTATCTGCAGAGCTATTTGATCATCTGTGTCCTGTAGGTACTGGGGCCGAGATTACTGCACATGGGTGGCATTGGACTATTAGAGCCCCATGCCATGCTGTGACATGGGCATAGAATCACAGAATAGTTTGGGTTGGAAGAGACCTTCAAAGCTCATCCAGTCCAACCCCTGCCATGACATCTTCACCCAGCTCAGGTTGCTCAGAGCCACATCCAGCCTGGCCTGGGATGTCTCCAGGGATGGGGCATCCACCACCTCTCTGGGCAACCTGGGCCAGGCTCTCACCACCCTCAGAGGCAACAATTTCTTCCTCATGGCCAGCCTGAATCTCCCCTCCTTTAGTTTCAAACCATCACCCCTTGTCCTATCACAACAACATTGCTGAAAAGTCTGTCCCCATCTTTCTTACAGGCCCCTTTTGAGTATGCAAAGGCCACAATAAGGTCTCCCTGGAGCCTCCAGCTGAACACCCCAACTCTCTCAGTCTGTCCTCCCAGCAGAGCTGTTCCAGTCTCAGATCATTTCTGTGGCTCCAACAGGTCCATGTCTGTCTTATGCTGAGGACCACAGAGCTGGATCCAGCACTGCAGAGGGGTCTCACCAGAGCGGAGCAGAGGGACAGAATCACCTCCCTCAACCTGCTGGTCATGCTCCTTGTGATGCAACCCAAGATACCATTTGTCTTCTGGGCCAACTACTGAGCCCGGAATGGTCTTGATGGAGCCAAACCACCTCCAGATCTCATCTCCAAGAGGTTCCTCTTGATGAGAAGCTGCGATGCCACCCAGCAGCTCGACCCGCAGCTGAGTCACCTGCAGCTGGATGCCCACGGGTTGTCAGGAGGTGGCTTTTTGATCACTGAAGGACCACTCTTTCAACATGGAGCCTGGTGCAGGCTTTGTTCTCAACAACCTCCTCCTGGTAGTGGGGTCCCAGTGCTGTGACCCCTGGCAGAGCCTTCTCCTCGACGCCTGGAAGGAAGGACAGCAAGGCTGGGCGATGCCAGCGCGTCTGGTCAGCACGGCTCTGTGGGTCTAAGGGGCTTCTGCTTGACCCCTCCTGATACCATCTCTGTCCTGTTCTATCATGGCCTTGCCCAAAGAGCAGCTGATGGACTAACCGGGTCCCAAGGACACCAAGCCTTCATATGGACCTACCCAATAGCCTTGTGAGAGGGTTTGGGAGTAACTGCAAACATGGAGAAGGAAGACCTGGTGCAACCTCCTCCATCTGTCACTCCCTTGGTGGCAATTAAAGCAGACCTTCCTCTGCTTTCCAGTCTTGATTAAATGACCCATTTTATCTGCTTGCTGTTCGCAGCAGCACGTTTCTTCAGCAGAAACAGCCCTTCTCCCCCTGTGCCGTTTATCCCCGCTTGAGAGCATCCGCATCCACTCTTAGCCTCTGCCGGGCAAGGCTGAACCAACAGACGTGTGAAGCGGCATTTCCTTCTTGGGGCTTTCAAGTTTATTGTGTCCTTTAGTTCCCTGTGTGATCTTGGATCCTCATATTAACAAATAGCAAAAAAAAAAAGTGTAGAAAACTTTTGCTTTACCTCTCATCTCATCTTAACCCCCCCCCCTTTCTAATGGCTCCGTCTCCAGCCTCATGTGGTCCCGCAACTACCACCCAATCCCATATGAGGAGATCTTGCCCTTGAAGGACCAAGCTGAGCAAAGCTGATTCCTGTGATGTTTTTATGACAGGGTAAAGTGGTCAAGTGCCCTTTATGGTGTTTTGAAAGGAAATTTTACAGGAACAATGTCCCAAGAAGCATGGCTATTGAAAAACCCTTCACAAAACGACTTTGCCACAAGAGGAAAAGCAGCTTAATCAGTCCAACTAATCACTGTAGGTGGCTGAGTGTCCCCGAGGGTCTGTAAAATCAAATATAATGGGAAAAGAAATATATCACACCTTGCTTACGCTCCTTGGCAGAGCCACTAGCGGATCTGGAACGTTCCCTGCCTGGCCCCAAGCCACCACGATGGTCCTTTGGGCCATCTCTATGCAGGACCACAGTCATGTCTGTGAGAGACCCTGGCTGGGGCCACGTGGACCAGATGAGATGAGCTCCAGGAGGTCCCTCAGCAACGTGGTGGCCTGTCCAGATGATCTGGGCTCACTTCTGGATGCTCACCTCAGATAACCCAGTTTTCGGCGCAGGCGCGAGCAGGAGGGGTCAGCGGCGCTTATACAACCCTCCTGCTTCAGGAAGAGGAAACTGCCCCTGACAGCCACCTGGGGCTTGCTGGGGAGGGACGATATTTCTGCCTCCCCTCAGCTCGGAGTCTAATTAAAACCAGAAAACAACACACAGACATTTAAAAAAAAAAAAAATCCAGACTGTTTTTTCCTGATCATTTAAGTGTAAAGCCAAATTAACAGTAGGAAGCAAATTGGGATGATGTAAGAGAAAACTTGGGGATGTTTCTGTAATCCTGCTGTCAAAAGCCACGGGGATTTGGGGCATGCTGAGGGGAGGTGAGGAGAGCACATGAGATTCTTTGCTTCCACTCATTCTCTCTACGTACGAGCCAGGAGGACCTACGTGGTCTTCTGCTCCACCTCCTTATCTCCACACAAGGGCTTTATGAAGGATGGATGTCTCACCAGCATGGAGGACACACAAGGGATCTATTGAAAAGTGTAATTCAGACACCATTTGGGAAGACAGGATTAATTAACTCTTCGGGTTTTATTCCATCTCCAAGCCACAGGTCTGTGCTTCCCTCTGTAATCCTGTCCTGTCCCATAGAATGACCACCAAAAGCCCTGTGAGATACCAGCCAGCACCTACACACACATGAGGATTTCCTTTTGGTCGGGTATTTAGCCTGGTTTGACTTTTGAATCCAACAAAATGTCATTGAACCCATGTGATTACAATGGCGCAAACTTTCTAAGACTTCCCCAGCAACCTTTCCTTGCTCCTCATCAAAACTATCCCCTTCCTTAGGTGACACAGAACAATTTCAGTCCTCTGTTAACCAGAAGATCAAGAAATTGGTAGAAACTTCTCTGTCTTAACCTAGAGCAACTCCATATATTCCTTGTAGATCTTATCTAAACTGGGCAAGATTTCTTATCACTCCTACAAGGCCTCTGTGAACTTATCACCAGGCTGGTTGGACCCTCCATCCAAAACCACGTCATCCCATGATGCCATGGGAACTGAAGGAACCCTGTGCAGCACCAATCTGACTTGTGATGCTTTGATAGATACTTAAGAAACAGAATTTTTGGGAATTTTTTGAAAGACAATGGGCCAAACTCAGAGTCCACCTGCCCAAGGAGACCACTTCCCAGCACAGCTCGTGCTCCACTAGCAGAGAGGCAGTGGGTTGGGAAGGGCAGAAGGAGAGGACTTGAGAAACGGGTCCAGAGTATTTATTTTCTCTCAACTACTTGCTTGAGATGAAGGCTGGAGAGGCCCTGCTACCACCTGGGGAAAATCTCTCCTTCACTGGAGTTACGGGAGGTCAAATCAAGTTGCCGTTGGTGACATCTAGGTAGGGTGGGTCTTGTGTGGCAGCAAAGAGCGGATTAGCATTTGGGACAATAAAACCCTCTATGGATCACATGGACATCTATGAAAAAACTTGCCTTTGCTGTTCTCCTTCAATGATCCAATCAAGCAAAGATGTTCTTCATCAGAAGGTGGCAGTTATGCCTCGTGTGGCCAAACCAACAGAGAAAACATCAGGGATTTCTGCCAGGTGACAAAGGGAAGGTGACACCTCTCCCTGGTCTCCTGCCCTGGTTGGAAGCTCTTTGCAGCAAGGACCTCACCACCTCTCGTAGGCTTTTACGACAACTTGTGCAGCCAAACCCTCTACCAGATATGGCTCTGATGTTGAGCGCTATTACCAAAAATGTGTCCAACAGAAACACAGTGGTCCTTAATTGGGAAAGCTGAAGCCTCTTTTAATGACATCTTTAATCTACTCTTCGTTTCTATCTTACACAACCAATGAAGCACATAACTCATTGAAAAATGACTTGTGGAATGTAAAAACAGATTATATATGCAAGGAGAGAGCTATGGTTGAATGTCCATAGGGTTGCTTCTCCCCATGGGAGTGAAAGGTGCATGGTGGGAACCTTGGGGTAGGTGAGCCGCGCTCCTCCACAATGCGGTGACAGCATTTCCTGAGGAAAGGTGATGGGAAGGAAGTGGGGACAGGCGCTATTTATAGCACGGCCAGACATCAGCGTCGTTTTGCATGAGAAACAAGAGGTGCTGCGCTGGCCCAAGACATGGCCTCATCAGAGAGGGGAGCGGAGCCTGCACGTGCTCTGGGAGGGAACCAGTATCGTTTATAAGACCAGAGCTGGACCTATGCATCGTTGGGGACAGACATTTTAGCAGGGCCTGTTGCAATAGGAAAAGGGGTGATGGTTTTAAATGAAAGGAGGGGAGATTCAGGCTGGACATGAGGAAAAAATTTTTGACGCTGAAGGCAGTGAGACCGTGTCCCAGGTTGCCCAGAGAAGTGGTGGATGCCCCATCCCTGGAGACATCCCAGGTCGGGCTGGACGGGGCTCTGAGCAACCTGATCTGGGTGAAGATGTCCCTGCTCATGGCAGGGGTTGGACTGGGTGAGCTTTGAAGATCCCTTCAACCCAAACCATTCCACAATTCCACGATTCTATGTTCCTTGCAAATCCATCACATGTCAACTCTATTCCCACCCTTGGCCGCTGCCAACTCCTTTCTAAGAAACCAGCTTTTCTTGTCTTGGGTTTGGGCATTCAGAGTTTCTTCCCAACCCCTGCACCACCAAACGGCCCTGTTCAGCCTCTCCCAAACATCGCTCTCTCCATGGTCTTGCAATTTTGGGTCATTCCATACCCAGATGAGGTTTAAAACAAAAAGCCCGTAACTCCCAATGGTTTTGCTGACCACAAAATCTCATCCTGAGGGATGGTCATACTCCCTTTGTGGCTCCACCAGCTCTGAAATGAAGCTTCCCCCCCCTCCTCCCCCGGAATGATGCCTGGAACATTAAGATAACAGTGCTGCAATTAAGTGTGAACAGATTTGTAAACTGCTTGTGCTCCAATACCGTGGGGCTTTTTTTCTTATTCCCATTTTTTTTTCCCCATTCCATTTTCTTTTCCAGTTCCTGAGATCAGCTGATCGGAGGCAGCTCAGCAGGTCCCAATTAAGCAAAATCTTCGAGGTACAGAGAAGCCTTTTTTGGGTTTTTCTTTTTTTTTTCCTCTCAATCGGGCACTTAGGTTCTTGAGAGACCTGGCAGCTCCTGGCAAGAGCAGCTCACGTGGAGTGGGCAATCACTCCCCCGCCCCTCGTCTTGAAAAAGCCTCAGGGAGCTGCCCACCAGGTGCTGGAAGGGGCAATCGGGTTGTGACACGGGTGAGTAGCACCCATGCTGTGCTGCAGCAGCAGGTGTGGTAACTCGTGCACTAGGGTGTAGAGGTTGTCACCTTTTACTAGTTAGACTCTCACCTATTGCCAGTGTTTCATACTGTTGCTGACCATGGTCTCGACCAGAAAGAGAGCTTGTCTGAAGAAGACTGTAGCAACTCAGACAGTCTGCCCTGAACCGTGGCTATTCAGGTTTCTGACTGCAGGGAGTGACAGAGCCTGCTGCTGCTGGATGATGATGGCCAGCATCTCACCTGTGTGAGGTGTGAGCAGGTGCAAGATCTGCTCTACATGGTTGCGAAGCTTAAGGAGGAGATTGAGATGCTGAGGACCATCAGGGAGTGTGAAAAGGAAATTGACTGGTGGAGTAACTCCCTAGTGTGCCACTCAGAGAGGCTCCAGGGGGATACTCCCCAAAAGGTGAAGAACCCCTTGCCCTGTTGGGCAGAGGGAGAAGACCTGAGACAGCCCCTTCACTGTCGGGCAGAGGTAGGGAATAGAAAAGATGATGAGGGTTGGAAGCAGGTTCCAGTTCGGGGCCGTGGGCAACCCCCCTCCCTACCTGCTTTGCTTCCTCAGGTGCCCCTCCGTAATAGGTTTGAGGCCCTGGATCTTGAAGAGGAGGTAGGTGAGGATGTGGTGCAAGGCCCACTTAGGAGGTCACATAGAAAGAGGCAGTTGACTCCATGCCTCAGGACTGCCTCAGATAAGAAAGAAAGAAAGAAGGGTAATTGTAGTAGGCAATTCCCTTCTGAGAGGGATGGAGGGCCCAATCTGCAGAGTTGACCCTCATCATAGGGAAGTGTGCAGTCTACCTGGAGCCCGGATCAGGGACATCACCAGGATGCTCCCCAACCTGGTGCACCCGACGGACTACTACCCACTGCTGATCTTCCAGACAGATGGGGAGGAAGCTGCATCCTGCAGTCTGATGGGAATGAAAAAAGATTTCGAGGCCTTGGGATGGATGGTAAAAGCAGCTGGGGCTCACGTGATTTTCTCTTCCGTCCTTCCAGTTTTGAGTGATGATGTGGGAGGGAATAGAAAAATCCAGTCCCTAAACAATTGGCTACAGGACTGGTGCTACAGGCAGGGCTTTGGGTACTTTGATAACGGCTGGTTTTACAAGACACCAGTCCAAACAGTGATACGTGGGAAAGGTTTATCTTGCAGGGGCAAAAGGATGATGGGACAGGAATTAGCAGGTCTCATTTGGATAGCTTTAAACTAGATTTGAAGGGGGATGGGGTGGTAGCTGGGCTTGCATCAGTAGGGCAGCACTCTGGAGTTCATGAGGGCTGGGAGGTCCCCCATACCCCTGAGGTGAAATCGAAGTGCTCAGCTCGCTCTCTGAAATGCCTGTACACCAATGCGGGCAGCATGGGGAATAAGCAGGAGGAGTTAGAAACCTGTGTTAGGGCAGGAGATTATGATCTGGTGGCAATTATAGAGACATGGTGGGACAGCACACATGACTGGAATGTGGTCATGGATGGCTATGTCCTTTTCAGGAAAGACAGGCCACCCAGGCGAGGTGGTGAAGTTGCTTTTTACATGAGAGAGCAACTACAATGTATTGAATATAGGCACGGATGAGCAGCGAGTTGAGAATCTGTGGGTGAAAGTTAAGGGGCAGGCTGGCAAGGGTGATACTACTGTGGGCATCTATTATAGGCCACCAGATCAGGGTGAGGAAGTTGATGAGGCCTTCTACAGACAGCTGGGAGCAGCCTCACAATCACAGGCCCTGGTTGTGGTGGGGGATTTTAACTTCCCTGATGTTTGTTGGAAGGACTCCTCAGCCAGCCAGCCACAGTCTAGGAGGTTCCTCCAGTGCCTTGATGATAACTTCCTGATGCAAAGGGTGGAGGAGCCAACTAGAAGAGGTGCACTGCTGGACCTCATCCTCACTAACAAGGAGGGTCTGGTTGAAGTGGTAAAGGTTGAGGGCTGCCTTGGTTGCAGCGACCATGAGATGGTGGAGTTCAGGATCTCATGTGGTAGGAGCAGGATAGCAAGCAGAACTGTAACCCTGGACTTCAGCAAGGCAAACTTAGGCCTTTTCAGGCAATTGCTGGGGGAAATCCCATGGGCAAGGCTGCTTGAAGGAAAAGGGGCCCAAGATAGTTGGTTAGCGTTCAGGGACTGTTTCTACCGGGCACAAGATCAGAGCATCCTGACACATAGGAAATTAAGGAAGGGAGCCAGGAGACCTGCGTGGTTAAACAGGGAACTGCTGGGTAAGCTCAAGTGGAAGAGAAGAGTTTATAGATCATGGAAGGAGGGGCTGGCCACTTGGGAAGAATATAAGGCTGTTGTCAGATGGTGTAGGGAGGCAACTAGGAAAGCTAAGGCCTCCTTAGAATTACACCTGGTGAGAGGGGTCAAGGACAACAGGAAGAGCTTTTTCCAATACGTGGCAGATAAAACTAACACCAGAGGCAGTGTAGGCCCACTGATGAACGAGGTGGGTGCCCTGGTGACAGAAGACACAGAGAAGGCAGAATTACTGAACGTCTTCTTTATCTCTGTCTACTCTGCCAGAGGAGCCCCATACTGCTGAGGCCCCAGGGGAAGGCAGGACAATAGAGGAGTTTACCTGGGTTGATGAGGACTGGGTTAGGGAGCAGTTAGGCAATCTGGACATCCATAAATCCTTGGGTCCGAATGGGATGCACCCGTGGGTGCTGAGGGAGCTGGCTGAGGTCATTGCTGGACTGCTCTCCATCATCTTTGCCAAGTCTTGGGTAATGGGAGAGGTGCCTGAGGACTGGAGGAAAGCAAATGTCACTCCATTCTTCAAAAAGGGCAAGAAGGAGGACCCAGGTAACTATAGACCGGTCAGGCTCACCTCCATCCCTGGGAAAGTGATGGAATGACTTATCCTTGGTGCCATCTCAAGGCATATCAGGGATAAGAGGGTCGTTATGGGCAGTCAACATGGCTTCACCAAGGGGAAGTCGAGCTTGACCAACCTCATTGACTTTTATGAGGACATAACAAGATGGATAGATGATGGCAGAGTGGTGGACGTGGTCTACCTTGACTTGAGTAAGGCATTTGACACAGTCTCCCACAACATTCTCACAGCTAAACTGAGGGAGTGCAGTCTGGATGATCAGGTGGTGAGGTGGACTGTGAACTGGCTGAAGGGAAGAAGCCAGAGAGTTATGGTCAATGGGGCGGAGTCTAGTTGGATGCCTGTATCTAGTGGAATGCCTCAAGGATCAGTACTGGGGCCTGTATTATTCGATATATTCATCAATGATTTGGATGACGGAATCGAGTGTACTATCAGCAAGTTTGCTGATGACACCAAGCTGGGAGGAGTGGCTGATACGCCAGAAGGCTGTGCTGCCATCCAGAGACCTGGACAGGCTGGAGAGTTGGGCAGGAAAAACTTTAATGAAATATAACAAGGGCAAGTGTAGAGTCCTACATCTGGGTAGGAACAACCCCAGGTTCCAGTATAAGTTGGGGAATGACCTATTAGAGAGCCGTGTAGGGGGAAGGGACCTGGGGGTCCTGGTGGACAGCAGGATGACCATGAGCCAGCACTGTGCCCTTGTGGCCAGGAAGGCCAATGGCATCCTGGGGTGTATTAGAAGGGGGGTGGTTAGTAGATTGAGAGAGGTTCTCCTTCTCCTCTACTCTGCTCTGGTGAGACCACATCTGGAATACTGTGTCCAGTTCTGGGCACCTCAGTTCAAGAAGGACAAGGAACTGCTGGAGAGAGTCCAGCGTAGGGCAACAAAGATGATTAAGGGAGTGAAGCATCTCCCTTACGAGGAAAGGCTGAGGGAGCTGGCTCTCTTTAGGTTGGAGGAGACTGAGCGGTGACTTCATTAATATTTACAGATATATAAAGGGTGAGTGTCATGAGGATGGAGCCAGGTTCTTCTTGGTGACAACCAATGATAGGGCAAGGGGTAATGGGTACAACCTGGAACACAAAAGCTTCCACTTAAATTTGAGAAAAAACTTCTTCTCAGTGAGGGTGACAGAACACTGGAACAGGCTGCCCAGGGAGGTTGTGGAGTCTCCTTCTCTGGAGGCATTCAAGACCTGCCTGGACGCCTTCCTGTGTAACCTCATCTAGGTGTTCCTGCTCTGGCAGGGGGATTGGTGAATGGGGCTGCATCTAGCTGGCGGCCAGTCTTTAGTGGTGTTCCCCAGGGGTCAGTGTTGGGTCCAGTCCTGTTTAACATCTTTATTGTCGATTTAGATGAGGGGATTGAGACCATCATCAGCAAATTTGCTGATGACACCAAGTTGGGAGGGAGTGTCGACCTGCTGGGAGGCAGGAGGGCTCTGCAGAGGGATCTGGATAGACTGGAAAAATGGGCTGATTCCAATGGGATGAAGTTCAATAAGGCCAAGTGCCGGGTGCTGCACTTTGGTCACAACAACCCCCTGCAGTGCTACAGGCTGGGCGCAGAGTGGCTGGAGAGCAGTCAGACAGGACAAGGAGGCATGGGCTTAAACTCTGCCAGGGGATATTTAGGCTGGATATTAGAAAGAAATTCTTTACAGAGAGAGTGGTCAGGCATTGGAATGGCCTGCCCAGGGTGGTGCTGGACTCGCTGTCCCTGGAGGTTTTTAAACTGAGATTGGACATGGCACTTAGTGCCATGATCTAGTAAATGGCCTAGAGTTGGACCAAGGGTTGGACTCAATGATCTCTGAGGTCTTTTCCAACCCAGTCGATTCTGTGATTGGACTAGGTGATCTTTCGAGGTCCCTTCCAATCCCTAACTTTCTGTGGTTCTTTTCCGCTATTCCCTTTCCCTTCCCTATTTCTGCTCTTTTCTCCCCCTATTTCTACCATGTTTTTCTCATAAAATAACCATTCTGAGACCTCACTTGCTGCTAGAAATCAATTTTAAGGAGAGAGTGCTCCCTGGGGGCATCTCAAGCAGTGCTAGAAGGACTAAAACTCCCCTCCTGGTACCAAAAACACCACAGAGCCAAGCAGTCCCTGAAAGTCCATCAAACCATATGGCGCAGGGACAGGTAGGGTGCTGAGCTCCCCAGATGAAGTCTAGGGGATAGGAACATGCTTTTTCCACTTAAATAGTTATTTAAGAGACTGAGGGTTCACTCCAGCTCCCTCAACCTGGGCTTCTTATGTTTTTGTTACTAAAATAATTATGTTTTTCTGTGTAAGTGTGGACACCACCATGGCTGTCTGTGTCCGTGGAGGACTTGGGCAGAACTGCATCCCTTCTGCTCTTCTATTTTATTAAATTCCTTACTGCTTAGGGATCAGTCTCACAACTCCTCCCACGTGATGTCGTATCAACTGGGTTATAGAATCACAGAACAATAGAATGTCCTGAGTTGGAAGGAACCCACAAGAATCATCCTGTTCCAGTGCTCCACCACCCTCTGGGTGAAGAACCTTCTCCTAAGGTCCAACCCAGACCTCTCCTGGCATCTTCCTGCCATTCCCTTGGGTTTTACTGTTTCTGTCTCTCCTCCTGGGATATTATCCCATTGCTACTTGATCTGGGCTTTATCTTACCCTGAGTTCTTCGAAGCCCAGCTCAAGGCAGGTTTTTTTTTTTTTGCTGTCTCTCCTGGTTGGAGACAGGGATGCCCTGGGGGCTGAACATGTTCTGTCTGCTGCTGATTTATCTGAAGGGACTAGAAAGAAAAAGAAGCAGTGAAGCAGGCTTCAGCTTGGTTTTAACCATGTTTTGGTGATCAACTCAGCTGAAACAAGCCCTATTTTTTTTTTTTTTTTTTCCTAAATCACAAAATGAAATTGCCTATTAAACAGCGCACGGGGAAAAAAGGAGGGAGTCCCAAAGAAGAAAGAAAATAGAGTTTGCTGCTGACAAAAGCCTTGTCCACAGAAGAATGTTTTTAGGATGCTTGAGCAAACTCTTTGCAGCTGTTTTTAGGATGCTTGGTAAAATTTAGGAAAACCAAACCGAGCAGAGAGTTAACTGCGTCACAGCTGTTTGCGAGTCGAGAAGCGATGGGGAGATTTGAGGACACACTGTAACTCCTATTACAAGTGTCTGTAGGACTCCCCCAAAAATCCCCCCTCGAGGCATCACAGCTCAGACACAGATTTCAGATCACTCTAGGAGAAAGTTGGCCATTTTTTATCCTGTTCAGTAACATTATCCTTGCAAACTCCTGCTTTTAGTAAAGCTTTACTGCCCCAGTTGTGTTTTCTCAGCCACAGCAGAACACGCAGGCAGAAACCAAGCTCCCTTATTCCCCTCTTATTTTCACATTTAACCATAGTCATGGTTCCTACCAAGGACTCTAGATGCCCCCATATAATTAAATACGCAAGTGGCACAATTAAATATCCAATTGACCCAATTCAATTAACTCCAATGGACTGAAATCGCAGGAACTCAGCTGCCTTTTTAGGCATCCAATGCTCGCTGCAAGCCCCTCTCAACCACCCCCCCCTTTGCAGGTAACCCTGAAAGTCAGCAAATTTTGCTTTTCGATAGAAAGAGAGGAAGCAAATCACAAGGACTCAAAGATTTTACAGATAATACCTTCCCAGCTGCCACTTCTAATATAAATGGGGGGATCTGGCTATGCTAGAGTAAGAGGAAGAGAAGGTCCTCAAGATACTCTTGGTTCAATACAGGATGTACCCCAGATTTAAAAGACAAACGAAAGGGATGGACATACTCCGTATTTTCAGGATGTTACTGCTCAAATAAAGGTTTTTCAATTAACCCAATGCTGGCAGCTGCTAAACAGCAGTATTGTGCAAAGACACTCCATGAGACAGAGGGGGAGATGTGCAGTGAAGAAGAGAAGATAAAAAATAATAAATTAAAGATGCTTCACCTACCTCCGGTCATTTCTCCTCCTTCTGAAGAGTTTTTTGGTGTGTGCAATTTCAGCTTCATGAGGCAACGGATGGTAACCCTGTAAAACAGAGAGAAAAGCAGAGATCAACTCCAAGATACAGGAGACATGGATATGGAAGGGGTCAGAGAGAGACAGAGCTGGACACCCTCCATGTGAGCATGAGAAGAGAAACAGTTCCCATCCAAACATCCTTACAACATCTCAGACTTTATCAACATGGGTCTGGAAATCCACAGACCTGTTGTACCTGCTCAAGGCTGGTGCAATGAGCAGGCAACGGATTTATCTGTGATTTCTGGATGGGACAAGCCACACAGGGCAAATATTGGTGGATACACCATCTGTAGGGAATTCACTCACGTCACAAACCACACTGCTGCACTTAAACCATTCATTTTCATTGGGTTGTTTCCTTTGTCTGTACTTATCTAAAACCCAGCTGTAAAAATGTCTGTAAGCAGCCCAGAGAGGTGGTGGATGCCCCATCCCTGGAGACATCCCAACCTGATCTGGGTGAAGATGTCCCTGCTCATGTCAGGGGTGGGACTAGGTGAGCTTGGAAGGTCCCTTCAACCCAAACTATTCCATGATTCTATGATTTTGAGGATACTGAAGTAAGGGAACATGAGCCATAGCTGGCAGATGGGTTGGGGTTGTGCCCCCATGCCATTAGCAACTCAACGACCACATAATGAAAACCTCGCTGAGCCTGACCACAATGAGCTGGTCAACCAATGAGGTGCTGGAGCGAGTTCAGAGAAGGGAATGGAGCTGGTGAGGGGTTGGAGCACAAGTGTGATGGGAGCGGCTGAGGGACCTGGGGGGTTCAGCCTGGAGAACAGGAGGCTGAGGGGAGACCTTCTCGCTCTCTGCAACTGCCTGAAAGGAGCTTGGAGCTGGGGAGGGGTCAAGCTCTGCTCCCAAGGAACAAGTGATAGGATAAGAGGAAATGGCCTCAAGTTGTGCCAGGGGAGGTTGAGGTTGGATCTTGGGAACAATTTCTTCCAGGAAAGGGCTTTTGGGCATTGGAACAGGCTGCCCAGGGCAGTGGTGGAGTCACCATCCCTGGAGGGGTTGAACAGACGTGGAGATGAGGTTCTCAGGGTCATGGGGTAGTGCCAGGGGTATGTTAACTGTTAGACTTGATGATCTTGAGGGTCTTTTCCAACCAAAATGATTCTATGATTCTGTACACTGACAACCCATAACACCCCTGGGGAAGGGACAGGTGGCATCTACCTACTGGAGACAACTACGATGACCAGGACATTACACAATTTGCAGCAGTGACATCAGTGAAAGAGCTGCATGTAATTCAAGCTGCTGTCTCGTCATCTCTCCACCAAAGGTGCAGACTCTGACTTGGTATGTTCATCTGATAAGGGAGATGATGTATTTACCATCCTACTATGGTCATCACGAGGCTTCATTAATGTCAACAAAGAGCTCTGAGGTTCCTGGATGAAAGGCACTATATAAGTGCAAAGTGTTATTTATTTTCCAGGGACTACAGAGCTATCATAACCATAATCAATTTTATTTATGCAATATTGTACTTCCCTGACTGGCAATAAAAGCCCCGTAAAAGTCGCTCCTTTTATTTCCATTGCAATCTAGCTCAGCATCTGAGCTCCAGCCGCTGCTGGTGAATCACGATGTGCCATGAGGGAGCAGCCTGGCCAAGGGCTGGGTGGGAAACCATCTCATGGAGCAGAGCTTTGTCACATTGGCATGACAACATTAACACACCAGCTTAAAGAAAAAAAAGTCCCTCTCTGTGTGAAGAGCCTTAAAAATGACATTTAATTTTAGTAGTGGTTACTGAGATAATAGTATTTGGAGTTTCTCTGGTGGAAGATGTAACCGAGGAGGAAGGTTGCTGGGAATGGTAATGAATTTAGGCTTGTAGACCAGAGAAGGCATCCCCGAGTCCAAGACAAATTGGGTTTATTATGACCATCCACCTTGGCCATCTGCAAAGAGCCTGGAGAACCTGCTACTGCAGCAACTCTACAGTTCCCACGGCAGCTGGAACCTTCCACTTCAAAGACCTTCGCTCTTTGAGATGTCAAACAATGAAGAACTCAAGAAATCCCCAGGTAAGTCCTGCTGCATGTCCCCATTTGAACCTTGCTTTGGCTTCAGTATTCAAGTATGTTTCCTGAGAAGATAGTTTACTTTTTAACTTTCTCTTTCTCTTATAACACTTCTAGAGAAAATTGGACACACCATGATCGTACGGTTCAGCACAGGCTTTAGAAAGCATGTTCAAGATGCCCCATCCCTGGAGACATCCCAGGCCAGGCTGCACAGGGCTCTGAGCAACCTGATCTGGGTGAAGATGTCCCTGCTCATGGCAGGGGTTGGACTGGATGAGCTTTGAAGGTCCCTTCCAACCCAAAATATTCTATGATTCTATGATATAGCCCATCTTTTGGAAATAGGGAAAGCTGGCAACCTGCTTTCCAAGGGCTTGTGGTTGGATTATCACCAAGTTAACCAAGTCTGACTTGGGCTTCTCCTGTAGTCAAACACCTCATGGTTAATTCTCTGTGGAATCTTTGATGTCTAATAGCTTAAAATCATACTGAACCTTCTTCATTAGTTAGGATTTGAATCTTCCTCATCTACTTGTTCATTGAATGCATAGGAGGAGCTTAATATCTATGACATCTCTGAAAATTTGCTTGAAATTGGCCAATGGGTATCAAAGAGAAAAGGGAAGGAGCAGATGTGCACACAAGCCAATCACATCAGCTCTGCTAGGTTAGGAAGTCAGGTTAAAAATAGTACAATACTCAGTGAGGTTTGTTTCCGAATGTTTTATGACCACAGCAGGCTAAAGCTCAGGGTATTTTTATGAATTTAAGCTGCATTGCAGACACAAGTGGAAATACAATCACCCTGGAGAAATTAAACTACTTCTGCAGAACACAAAGACCTAAAGCACCGATTTCCTCAACATGAAGCATTCATTGCAGTCTCAGGAGCTGCCTTTTAGAATCATAGAATCATTCTGTTTGGAAGAGACCTTCAAGATCATCAAGTCCGACCATAACCTAACTCTGGCACTAACCCATGTCCCTAAGAACCTCGTCTCCGCGTCTTTTAAACCCCTCCAGGGATGGTGACTCTACCAGCAGCATCAGGGTGAGAGATGATTTCATTACACATGAATAAGGTTCCTAATCCAAGGAGCATGATGGTGCCTGAACAGAGGAGAACTTGGTGTCCCCATTAGGAAAATCAAGAACCTCCCTTCTCCAGCTGAGCAGTTCCCTTCCTTAGTCGTAGTCATGATACAATGTTTTGGAAAAAAAACAGTCACCAGTCCCTACTCTTGTGTGGGTTTTTTTAATGCCTGAAGAGCTAAATTTGGAAGGGAGAAAAGTCAACTTTTTTTTTTTTTTGCACAGTAAGCTGATGTAAAAGGAAATACCAGCAACTTGCAAGAAGGATGTAGTGGCTGGAGAAGAGCAAAGGTGCTGGGCGAGTGGGGACAGACCGGAGTCCCAAGGGCACGGTGAGCACCTTGATGGTTCTTGGGTTTGTCTGGAGGCTGCTCCCCACCATGGGTCATGCAAGACGGCAATGGAAGTGCCTTCGGTCATAGAATCCTAGAATAGTTTGGGTTGGAAGGGACCTTCCAAGCTCATCCAGTTCAACCCCTGCCATGAGCAGGGACATCTTCACCCAGATCAGGTTGCTCAGAGCCCCGTCCAGCCTGGCCTGGGATGTCTCCAGGGATGGGGCATCCACCACCTCTCTGGGCAACCTGGGCCAGGCTCTCACCACCCTCAGTGTCAAACAGAGGTGGCTTGCTGAGGACAATTTGGATCTGAAAGGCAGCTCTTTCATTATTCAGTGAATAAACTCTTTATGAACCTGAAATCCCTGAGCAGAGCCAAAGGGAAACATCTCACAAGGCAGAAGGCCACGCTCCACTTGGCAATGGGTCTACAAGAAGAGGGGTGGTTTTTGCTCCTCCTTGGGTCAGAGGACAACATCAAGCCCAGGTGCTCATGGTTTTCATATGGAAGTTTGCAATTTCTCAGTGGGCAGCAAAATTGCATTTACTGTCTCTCCAATATCAGTTTTATTTTGATATTTATTCACAGGTGGCTTGAGAAAAAATGTAACAAACCAACATTTCAGTGCTACTGGTTCTGGAAGTGAGGCATGTGGGAAAAGCAAAGAACAAGGAGCCTGTGGTCTTAGGAAGGACCATTAATAGGAGTCATTTTCAATTTTGGAGCAAAACACTCTGCGGTTGACATGGTGGGAAGCTTGGAGCAGAACCTGAGAAGCCCATGGGACTTCTAATGCATGTCAAGTTTCAATTATAAACATGCATGCTGGAACAAGAAAAGCCAACAGCTCTGAAAGAGATGGAGCATTCAGGACCAGTCTGCTCTCCAGGCCAGTCTCCTAAAGATCAGCTACATTGTGATGGACATATTCATTCTTCTCCCAAGTAGCAAGTGATAGGACAAGAGGAAATGGTCTCAAGTTGCACCAGGGGAGGTTGAGGTTCAAAATTGGGAACAATTTCTTCCAGGAAAGGGCTGTTGGGCATTGGAATGGGCTGCCCAGGGCAGTGGTGGAGTCACCATCCCTGGAGGGGTTGAACAGATGTGGAGATGAGGTTCTCAGGGACATGGGGTAGTGTCAGGGGTGGGTTAATGGTTGGACCTGATGATCTTGAGGGTCTCTTCCAACCAAAATGATTCTATGATTCTATGATTTTTACATGTTTGGGGGAAAGCAGCTCTTGGAGAATGGAAAGTGGTATCTCACAAGCTTAGGTGACTATCATACAGCCAGTTAGCACATACCAAGGGAAATCTGTCATCTACTGAAATTTCTGGAAACAGACAGCAGATGGGAGCAGGTTTGACACCCACATGCACTCTTTTTGTGCTTTCCCTTCCTAATGAAGGTGTCTGTCCAACCCTCAACCCCGTCCACCTGCCCAGGGAACCCAGAAAGCTGCCACTCCACTGCCCCAGAACCATTTACCTCAAAGTTTAATGAAAGAACAGGTAAAAAGCTTTCAAGATCTTGTTGGCAATCTGCATCAATGCAAGAGCCTCTGCTTCTCCCCCCACCGATACCTGCTCCTCCCCATCAACATCCCTCTTCTGAGCCACCCCAGCCCAGTAACCTGTGGGATACTGGCCTGGAAGGGACATGAGGAACAGGGACATGGTTATTTTAGAGCTACCGTACTATGATCAGGAGCTTTGCCATAATTTTTCTTATCCCTCCTCTGCAGCAGGATCAGCTGAAGATGAAGAAAGACGCACCAGCTTTGGTCCTTTTACTGGCGACAGTAAATCACAAGGAGATAAGCAGAAATGAGGCAAGACTTGTGGCTGCTGGTGGTCCTTCTGTGACCACCTGTAGGTAGCAAACCCCAGGGTCTCCTTTGGCATATAATCATTTTGCTTGGAAGAGGCCCTCAAGATCATCAGGTCCAACCATTAACCTAACTCTAGCACTAAACGATGTCCCTGAGAACCTCATCTATATGTCTTTTAAACCCCTCCAGGGATGGTGACTCCACCACTGCCCTGGGCAGCCTGTTCCAATGCCTGACAGCCCTTTCCTGGAAGAAATTGTTCCCAAGATCCAACCTCAACCTCCCCTGGCACAACTTGAGGCCATTTCCTCTTATCCTATCACTTGTTCCTTGGGAGAAGAGGCCAACACCCTCCATGCTCCAAGCTCCTTTCAGGCAGTTGCAGAGATCAGGTCTCCCCTCAACCTCCTGTTCTCCAGGCTGAACCCCCCAGGTCCCTCAGCTGCTTACATCACACTTGTGCTCCAGCCCCTTCCCCAGCTCTGTTTCCTTCTCTGAACTCGCTCCAGTACCTCAAGGGCTTTCTTGGGGTGAGTGGCCCAAAACTGAACACGTCTGACAACAACTTCCTTATAAAAAGATGGGCCTATTTGAAACCAACCTGCACCCTCCCTCCTTCTCCTCCATTTCTGCACTTCTCAAGTTGCACGAGGTGGCCAAATTCATGAGTGTTTCACAAAGACTCGAGGAGCTATGAGACGTTTGGGTTCATGGCTACATCCCCATGGTATTGATGTCTTAACGCAGCCTGACTTTCAGATGTGAAACCCCACTACATAGAGTGACGTCTTCACTCGACACTCATCCAGCCTCTTCCATAGATGTTCCCCATGCAACAGAAACACTCCCAGCCCGTCACGGTCAAGCAGAAGATGCATGAATGAATTTTCTTAGTGATCTTTCCAGCACAAAAATTACCTGGCCTGAAGAGGACGCGTGCCATTGCCGTCCCAACCTCTTGACTTGCCCATGAGATGCTCATGGGAACAAGCATAAAGTCCCACTGAGAAAAACATTTTTCAAGACAAAATGCTGAGACAACTTGGTTATATATGTATTTTTATTGGTTATATGTGTATGTATAAATATAAGGAGATGGACTTTTAGCAGGGACTGTTGCGAAAGGACAAGGGGTGATTGTTTGAAACTAAAGGAAGGAGATTCAGGCTGGACATGAGGAAGAAATTGTTGCCCCTGAGGGTGGTGAGAGCCTGGCCCAGGTTGCCCAGAGAGGTGGTGGATGAACCATCCCTGGAGACATCCCAGGCCAGGCTGGACGGGGCTCTGAGCAACCTGATCTGGGTGAAGGTGTCCCTGCTCATGGCAGGGGTTAGACTGGATGAGC
This sequence comes from Nesoenas mayeri, assembly GCF_963082525.1. NCBI lineage: Eukaryota > Metazoa > Chordata > Aves > Columbiformes > Columbidae > Nesoenas > Nesoenas mayeri. The sequence continues at coordinate 16,179,197 of NC_137553.1, forward strand.
TTGGAAGGTCCCTTCCAACCCAAACTATTCTAGGATTCTATGATTTATTGACACACATAAACCCTGTAGGCACTTCCAGTAGAACCATCTCCTTGGAGGCCACTTGCCATTGCCTCTTCCCCTTCCAGGACCCCCCCGCAGTGTTGTCCTGCCACCTACTTCTCCTCTCTTACACAAGGGGAATTTTCTACCTCTTGAAAGGAGAGGGCTGAGGCACAAACCAAAGCCTTGATCTGCTTTTGAAGCCATGGAAGAATACCAACAATGTCAGGAAGACGCCTGGAAATGATTTCTGCTCTGTTAAAATTTAAATGATAAATTTGTTCCTTCAAATTGCAAGCTCTTTATTTTTCCTGGAAGGTGCTTATAAAAATAGTTGTTTCTGTACAATGAATCAATCGGTGCTCAATGTTAATGGAATAGAAAGTGCGATGATTTTAAAACATATTTGTCGCCCAAGATAAAAAGCAGGGAAATCCTTACAGCACTTCACGGTTGTGGCTCTCCCATCACTCCTCACCCACAACAAAGCACACGTAGGTCCTGGCCACCTCCAAGGAGATACTTTCTTCAACCTCAATAATCAGCGTGTGGTAGTTGCACTCTTCCCCCCTCTGAGAACTGCTATGGCAGTTGCACTTTCCCCCTCTGAGAACTGCTGTGGCAGTTGTACATCCCCCTCTCCTTCAATGGGGCAGTTAATGGCTCTTCTGTGGGACCTGGAGTAGGTTGGACAGGGTCGTTAGCAGAGGAGGAGGGGCCCAGAGAAGCCGAGAAACTTCTGGAATGCCCACAGACAGATCTGATCAGACTATAAAACGGGGTCCCCACTGAAGATTCCCTTTGTGTGGTCTTCTTGGAGCAGCGGGTCTGTGCCGGAGCCCTCCTCTTAGGCGGGAACGCCATCTAAGGAAACTTCCTGGGACTAGAAGTGCCTCACCTCCTCGTTTGGGTGAGTGATAATCTACTGTAGTCTTTGCCGACCAGGCAAGTGTAGTATCCTGGAGTCAGAGGGTTCTGGCTTTGTTTCTTGTGAGTGCATGCATGCATGCTGTGGATCCTCATTATTCTCATTTGCTGCACCCCAATAATCTCCTCAACTGATATCCAAACCTTTATCTTATGTTATCGGAGTGCTAACTAATTGTATAAACCCTGTTTTGGTCGGTTTGTTGGCTGCACTTTTCTGGCCAGAATAAAGTCTGTTTTGGAACTTGTTTTGCCCCCTAAAACTGACTTTGGGGTCCCTCCGTGACATGGTGTCAGGGCTGAATTAAACTATACGGTTGGCAGGAAGGACTTAGTTTCCAGCCACCCAGGAGCTGGAAAAGGAACAAAACTCCTCTGGCTTTGCCACCACTGATCCAACAAGCCCCCATGGCAGATGTTCTGTGGGACCTTGATAGTAGGATGTGCTTGATGATGAATCATGGCATGACACAGGCCTCAAATGGGAGGCATGGGAAGCTGTTTCTTGGGAGGTATCCCGGTTTGGAGGATTTCCCAATTAACTGCATCTTTGCATCTTGCACACCAGAAATTGTAGATGGGCAGCAAAGGCTGGACGTGTAGCTGCAGCACACATGCCTCAGTGATGAGCACTTCAGAAAAGACTCTTTTCCCAAAAAAATGGTGGGAGCACAGAGGAGGGATATCTGTGACAGTGATCAGGACTGTCACAGCTAAACACCACTCTTCAGTTATCATTAAAAACATTTCCCTATAGGGAATATCCCTCTGCCCTCCCATGTTGCCCCAAGGACGCAGCCTCCTGGATTTTCACTTGTTGAGCATTAATGCTGGTTTATACGTCCCCTCACACAAAATGGTGGGTGTTTTAATCATAAAGTAGAATTATAGAATCATCGTGGTTGGAAGAGACCCTCAAGATCATCAAGTCCAACCATTAACCCAACCTTGCCAATAACCCATGTCCCTGAGAACCTCATCTCTGCATCTGTTCAACCCCTCCAGGGATGGTGACTCCACCACTGCCCTGGGCAGCCCATTCCAATGCCCGACAGCCCTTTCCGGGAAGAAATTGTTCCCAATTTTGAACCTCAACCTCCCCTGAAACAACTTGAGGCCGTTTCTTTGTGTCCCTGTCTCCCCTCAGCCTCCTGTTCTCCAGGCTGAACCCCCCAGGTCCCTCAGCCGCTCCCATCACACTTGTGCTCCAGCTCCTTCCCCAGATCTGTTTCCTTCTCTGAACTCGCTCCAGCACCTCAAGAGCTTTCTTGGCATCAGGGGCCCAAAACTGACCCCAGGATTCGAGGTTTGGCCATCTGGGCACATGCTGGCTCATGTTCAGCTGCTGTCATCAACACCCCCAGGTCCTTTTCCCCCAGGCAGCTTTCCAGCCGCTCTTCCCCAAGTCTGGAGCCCTGCCTGGTGGAATTAATGAATTATGGACTCTGCACTTGCAGTCCCAGACCCAAAGAAGTTTCATTTAGACCCTTATATTCCAACCACCTTTTCTTGGAGTTTGCTATCGGCTCCTGGCAGAACGGACACCTAGTGAGAGGGAAGACAGCATTTAAAATGACATTAAATACTTGGTGGCATTAAAGACTTGGTGGCAGCTAAGCTGTCCCACCTCGTCCCTCAACAGCCTCTGGGATGAAACAAAAGACACAGAGAGCGGCAAAAACTCCCCATGCAGGGTGAAGGATGCAAATGCAATTAAAGCATTTGAATAATTAGGCAAAGTATCCCAAGCAAAACATACCCTGAACCTTCCTCAATGCCTTATGAATACTGACAGCAAGTTTTCCAGGGCTTATTTTTAACTCTCAGCCCCTAAGCTCCTGAATTATACATAATGCAGATATAATAAAACTTTAAAATCCAGGACAATCTCCAAGGAGGAACTGCCTCTGCAAACGCACACGTGCACTTCAGGACAACCAGGACGGGCAAGCAGAAAAGCCCAACTAGTGCCACCAAGCCCTGGTGAAGCCACTGAGATGGGGAGAGGCTGGAAATGCTGCTGCATTGAAACACGGTCCTTCAGACAGACCGACACGGACACACGGTGCCATAGGAAGAATATAAATAACAGACAAAAGAAATCTTTTGTTACTGTCCTGGTTTTGTTAAAAACAAGACCAGTTCTCTTTTAGTGATTTTTCTTTCAGCTAAGTTCTTCTAGGTGGCTGTACTTTTCTGAGTTTTAGCCTGCATATTTTTCCTTGGATGCTGTACTCGGTGCTGATAAGAGACCAACGGAATGCTGAAGAAGCTCGTGTTTAGATTTATTACTATGATAGCCAAGAAAGACTGATAAGTTTTCCCATGTTCCATTGTGAGAGGGGCGTGTTTAAGGAGGGGTGGATGGAACAGGTGACTAGAACTGACCAACGGAAGTATTCCATCCCATAATCGTCATACCCCCTATATAGGAGGGTGATCATGAGGGTCACTCTCTCTTCGACCATGGCTGGCATCTAGAGAGGACCCTGCCTGTCTGCCTGTGATCCACAGGCCTCAGGCCCTGCATCCCTGCAACCAGGTTTTGGTTTGCTGTGAAATCCCGTCCATGACTTCCGGGGGCCTGGCCTGCACCTGCTAGAGCCACGCCAACTCCCCACACCCAGCTCCGCTGCTGCTGGAGTGACACTAACTCCACATCGAGCATCTGAGGTTGGTTTTGTATATTTTGTATATATATTCTCTATTTATTAGTAGCATTAGTAAAACCCTTTAAAACTCTCCAACTTGAAGTCTAAGTCTCTCTTCTTTTCCTCTTTTCTTTCCTATCATCTTTCCGATCTAAAGGAAAGGGGTGGCGAGAAGTGAGGGGATAACAGGGAGCATCTGCCACATTTTATTGCTGCCTTGCCTTAAACCTTGACAGATTTAATTGGTGGCCCGTACGGGGAGAAATGAGATCGTACAGGAAAAAGAACCGTACGCGGAAGCGAGACCGTACAGAGAGAGAGTGTATGGGGGTGATATAAGAGAAACCATGACAGTTAGAAGAATCCACGAATCCAAAATCGGTGACGAGCTGACGTAGGAAACGGAATTTTTTTCCCATGCTATAGCAAAATGGGAACAATACTTCATGAGTGGAAGTTAACTCTAATTGTTTTAACTGATGTTATTTTAGTGTTGTTCAGGTTTGTTGTTTATTTGTATATGTTTCCTCTACCCCAGTCAGGCTTAAAAACAAACCTTACTGTCAGCAGTCAAGAGGCCCATCCATAAATAAATAAATTTATCCAGCAAATATAGATATAATCATACTACTGCTTGGAGTCCTTAAATGCAGAATATTTAAAGAATCATTAAAATAAACAGTGTTGGTGACCTGGGTTTGCTTTCCCTTGGAAAAGGGAGCCTTTTTGAGCTAATACTGGGAATAAATACCATCCGCATCACTTGCCACCAGGAGGTACCACACCAGTTATTTCTTTTGTGGTCTGCCCAGGTAGACCGAGATGATCCTGAGAAAGGGCTGAGCTGCTCTGAAAAGCTTCTCCTACATTTTTCTTGGCTTTGTGCTAATTTGGGGGTGCATGAGGAATTGCTTTAGCTGGGACTTCAAGTGTTATGAGGTTGTTATGGGAATATTTGTAACTTGAGATATTTCAGTCCCTCTGGGACCTCAAATTTCTTTAAAGCATATTTTTCCCCTATATTTTTCAAATTCCCCAGTCTAGTTTTCCCTGTCTCTTGTACCCTTCAAAGCCCAACGCCCCCCAGTTGTGAACCTCCATGTGCCATCTGACCGTGTCCCTCCAGACGAGATGACGTGGGCAGATGAGATAGCAGGAGGACCCTTTGTTCATTGTTCACCCTCAACACCTCCCCATTATAGAATCACAGAATAATTTAGATTTGAAAAGACCTTTAAGATCATTGAGTCCAACCGTTAACCCAACACCACCAAGCCTACTTCTAAACCATGCCCCTAAGAACTGCGTCTTGCCATCGTAGTGGATGGTGTTGCGAGAAAGCGAGCTGAAAGCAGAATAGGGACCTCCCTGATGAATTTTTAAGGTGACATATCAACAGACCCCATAGGACATCAGGGAGTTTTGGACAAGGTCACCTTCTGAGCTGGAGGGTCTGTTGAACCTCTGTGCAATCCCAGTGTCGGTGCAGCCTCCTCGTGCCAGGTGTGCCCAACTCGAATCTCAGCATCACTCTTAGTAGGAGGTAAGGGCTGTATCCAAGTTTATTTTCATTTCACCCTTATTATTAATAAAAGATTTCATGTTTTTCATGGTTGTCTGTGCAATCCCCCAGAACCAAGCCCCCACAAATCTTCTCCTCTTGGGTGGACCAGAGTTTCATCCCAAAGGAGCTCCAGCCCATAGGAGCTGGGACAGTCCGACAGCGATGAAACGCCTTATTTGTCTAGTGATAACTTTATAATCTTACAAACAAGAGGTGGCTTCTCTTTTCTTTCAACGTGGATGGACTCAGAGGTGCTAGGAGAACATTCTCACCGCTCAGCCCTTGGCGCTTCCTGTTGGGAACCTTCCAAGTGTACAAAGTTTGGCAACACCCTATGACCACAGGCAATAGTTAATAAGTCTACAACTACCTCAAAGGAGTTTGTAGCATGGAGGGTGTTGGCCTCTTCTCCCAAGTAGCAAGTGATAGGACAAGAGGAAATGGCCTCAAGTTGTGCCAGGGGAGGTTGAGGTTGGATATTAGGAAAAAATTCTCCACAGAAAGGGCTGTCGGGCATTGGAACAAGCTGCCCAGGGAAGTCGTGGAGTCACCATCCCTGGAGGGGTTTAAAAGGTGTTTAGACGAGGTTCTCAGGGATGTGGTTTAGTGCTAGAGTTAGGTTAGGTTATGGTTGGACTCAGTGATCCCCAGGGTCTCTTCCAACTGAAATTATTCTATGATTCTAAGTCAATGAGCATTTTTTGCTGTGATCCCTATAATTGTGATCCATATGTTGCATCACCAAAGTCCAAGGGAATTTTGCCATCACCTTCAATGGGGTCATGGTGGTGGCTGGCCCTCTTGGTCCAGCGGTAGACCTTCCTCGTAGACCTTCATGGCTGAAGCAAGCTGTGCAGAATATCACCATCCTTTCCTTCTCCAAGTCCTTCATATTGTGCTAGAAACACTTTCCCACAACAGATATTCCTGTTTGCAGTTGGCTGAAGATGCAGCCAACACATTTTCCCCAGGCCTATACCACAAATAAATAGTTTTTCTCCTTTCCGAAGTCTCTGCTTTGTCTAGCTCAGCTCACAGAGAGCAAGCAAGGATCCCATGTTGCAGCCACCCCAGCTTAGAAAATACTCCGAAGTGTAAATGTCAATTAAATCCCATAAAACCCTCATTCTTCCCTTCAAAAAGTGCCATTCCTTTGCAGGAGTGTGGGCTGTGCAACACAAGGCCTCGACTTTCTCCTTCCCAGGCTACCAGCACCTGGGTGGAAGAAGCTGTTTCTTGAGTGTCTGTCTGCGCCCTCTCAGGATTTTCCTTTTATGCATCGAGGATTAAAATTCCTCCTGCTGTGATGGGTTTTAAAGCAGGGACAAGCACAGAAAATGTTACACACTTGCCACAGAGTATTAAACATATCACACCATATATTCATTATGCTGGTGGTTTTTCAGAGGTGCTTTGCAGACCTCAGGGAGCCGTGGACTACTTTGAACAATAAAATGAGGACAAGAAAGAAAAGCAAGTTTGTAGCTGCTTTACAGCAATTTCCAAATGTGACATTTGGAAACGGATCTGGCATTTCCACCAAAAAAAAAAAAAATCCTGAGAAACTGGGTTTTATACAAAAGTTACTACAGGACAGGCAGCAAGACATCCATATCTGCTCTCCTGTGTCTTGGAAATGCTGAACATCAACAATGACAATGTCAAAGACAGAAGGAAACTGCACGTTCTCCAGACATCATTCAAACATCATGTGTTAAAGCTGCTTCTGTGCTGACTGCCAGGAGCTGGGTGAAGCCCCTTCACTTCATTTCACATTGGCCAAGAGGACGAACCTTCAGGTATTTCATCAAAACCAAGCAGGGTCAAAGAAGAACCTGCATCAAAACTCAACAAAACAACTAAACTCCTGGATATTTTCATGTGCCAAGCAACCAGCACTGAAGACTTTGCTTACTGGGATGTCTCAAATCACATTGTCTCTCCTTGCTTGGGCTTTTTTAGCTCTTTTCTTCTTTCCTTGGTGCCCTCCTTGCTGGCAGGGTTGTGAACATGTGATGGGCTCAGCTCCAGAATTTGGGAAGGGTCTAAGATAGTGGTCACCAAGCATGGTATGACCAATGAGAAGAAAGAGGCATGATGGAAAAAACATAGATTAATGATTAATGTATTATGAGCAACTCAGAAGCGGCTGTCAAACTGCTCATGACCAAAGAGAAATGGGAATTATGGCAAACAGCAAATCCCCCATGTCCATTCAGCTGGTTCCCTTCTCCGTCCAGGATCCCTGCCCACCGCTGTCAGCACTGCAGCTGTAAGCATCCTACAGATCATAGAATCATAGAACCATTTTGGTTGGAAGAGACCCTCAGGATCATCAAGTCCAACCATAACCTAACTCAGGCACTAAATGCCAACAATGACACCTTCATGGTGGCTCTGAAGTCACACAGGGACCATACAACAGCCTTGGGACACTAAATGAGTTCTCCCATGCTACACTCCATGCTCACCCGCATAGTCCTCCTAATGATCTAACTAGAGGTTAAATTACATGGCCAAGTACCTTACCAAAAGTGGTTTGAGATATCCTCACTGGCATATTGCTGTTTGCCCACTGTATGTAGAATCACAGAATTATAGAATCATAGTCATTTTGGTTGGAAGAGGCCCTCAAGATCATCGAGTCCAACAGCTAACCCAACCCTGGCACTAACCCATGTCCCTAAAAACCTCATCTCTGCATCTGTTCAACCCCTCCAGGGATGGTGATTCCACCACTGCCCTGGCCAGCCTGTTCCAATGCCCAACAGCCCTTTCCGGGAAGAAATTGTTCCCAAGATCCAACCTCAACCTCCCCTGGTGCAACTTGAGGCCGTTTCCTCTCATTCTGGCGCTTGTTCCTTGGGAGCAGAGCCTGACCCTCCCTGGCTTCAACCTCCTTTCAGGCAGTTGCAGAGAGCGAGAAGGTCTCCCCTCAGTTCCTGTTCTCCAGGCTGAACCCCCTAGATCCCTCAGCTGCTCCCATCACACTTGTGCTCCAGCCACTTCCCCAGCTCCATTCCCTTCTCTAAACTTGCTCCAGCACCTCAAGGGCTTTCTTGGTGTGAGGGGCCTAAAACTGACCTCAGGATTTGAGGTTGGGCCTCCCCAGAGCCCAGCATAGGGGGATAGGAGACAACCCGGTGAGCCGGGATGGCTCAAATCTGCCCTTCCCAAACCAAGTCATCAGACACCTGCGTCTCTGTGCTTGGCAGACTCAGCCTTTCTCCCCTTATTGATGCCAAAAATTAATCATCCATGGCCATTCACCAGCAAGAACACCGTGCGAGGAGCAGAACCATCTCCTCCACTCTCCCAACAAAGTAAAGTAACAAAAGTAAAGCTCTTCCTCATGCACAAAAAAAAAAAATTCCCACCAACTAAGAAAAGCTGGAGGTTAATATAAATTCCATGGTTTTGAGGGGGAAACAGAGCTGCATTCAAAGACTCGATGGCTAACCACGCTTCCTTTATCTGGCAACTGCCTGCTCCCCGAGCAGAGTTATTGAGGAAGTCAGATGAGTGCTGTATTTGTTCCAGCTGCACATTTCCCTTAACCCCTGGTAGTGGTGTTTTTGAAAAAAAAAAAAAAAAAACAAAAACCCACAGATCTTGTTTTCTGATGGTGGCTTTTTATTTTCATGCCGTGGCTGTAGTTATTAGCTTTTAATGTTGTCATTCATAGATAAATATAAAGAAAAAAAATGCAAACTTTGGCATTCTAAGAAGTCCAGGCTGGATGAGCAAAAGAGGGATTAAATTAAATTAAATTCCAAGCTCTCAGGATTTAGCTTGGAACAGGAAAGAAGAAGATAAAGCCATTATAAAAGCTTATGCTAAGACAGGAGTCCTTTTTGTTGTGTTAATGCAGCCACGCAAATTCCTATGAAGATTTATTAGTCAGCTCATATAATCTGCTCCTCTTCCTTTTCTGATGACATCAAGGCTATTTTCGTCGGCTAAAACTTCCCTCTCTCCCAATTAAGAGGAAAAAAATTATTATTTTTTTCTTTCCAATATTACGTTGGTGGTATAAGCAAGGCTACCGGTGAGTCTGACGCCTTCGGAACAGTGAAATATTATACAGACGCTGAAATTTTAGAGACTACACTGGTAGGATGCTCTCCATAAGGTCCGTGGTACCCAACACTGAATCACCTTGCGGAGCTGGGATTCACCACAGGTTTGTAGCATCGTCTCCTTCCATCATCCCAGACCTGCTAGAACATCCTCTATCCCACGGGACTTCAGTCCATTTAAAAAAAAAGCATTTATTTTATGCGGAATCTACTCCTAAGTGTACTATTTGTCTTGGCCCCTGGTCAGCCAAGCACTTAGGCACATGCTTAAAGTTAAGCACAAGAGTAAACAGATTGAAGTCAGGGGAACTTAAAATTAAGCACGTATTTCAAGGATTTGCTGGATAAGGGCTTTAATCCCAGTGTGCGGCATTTAACTGGGATGATTCCCAGCTGATTAGCTCCCCCCTTTCCCCAACCTCCATCAAACCAGGCAACAAACGGTTTCTGTTTTGCCACCACCACGCAAAAGGCTTGGCTTTAAAGAAGCCTTGTCTAGCCTCCAGGAGAAGCATGCCTTTCTTTAATAATACCTGCCTGTGAAATACCTTCCAGAAATCCCCACCCAAACAAAGCCTCAGGAAAGGAAATAACGGAAATTCCTGATGGTTTCCATGGGGAGGGAAACGATCCTAACCAGTGAGATGAGGCACACGTAAGACGAGGCTGATGACTGTTCCTACTGTACATGGCTCCCAACCTGGAGAGAATCCTTAAAGCTCCAGGAGAAACCTGATCTGGATGAAGACGTCCCTGCTCATGGCAGGAGGTTGGACTAGCTGAGCTTTGAAGGTCCCTTCCAACCCAAACTATTCTGATTCTATGATAGTCCTCATCTCCCAAGGCAGGAGCCTCCTTGAACCTGGCTCCTGGATGCAGCTCTCTGCACACATTAAGCTCTGAAAAGCCTTTTGGTGGACATGTAGGGGACGAAGAGACGTGGCAACACAAAATCTGTGAAATCACCATGTTTTCCCCCATAGCAAAGCGCAGCACCCAACGGGGAATCATCCAAGAGGCCACACAGCTTCTAAAGGGCTGGAGGTCACCTCTGTGACTTCTTTTTTTTGCCTTCCATGCCCTTTCATACTTCACTTTATTCCAATTGCATCTACCCATGCTAGGACCTCAGTGGCTGTGGGCATGTGTGCAGATCTGGCAGAGCAAAACTCCTCTTGTCACAAGGAGGCAACCACTCCTAACAGGCAGTACAGGCAAGACTTGGAGATATGGACAAAAGAGATGAGCAGAAGATTGGAAACCTGGACACAGAAGATGAAGATTTGCTGTTGATTTCTCCAGAAACAGGATTGTTCTCATCAAGGAGCAGCGACTTGCCCAGACTTGACAGTGGACTTAAAGAATGTCACCAAGTCCTGCTCCCATCCCTTACCTGTCCCCATCTAACTTGTTTCTAACCATCCTGAGCTGGATTATCTGCTCATGAACTTCACTGGTCCTTCTCACCAGGTCATGAGCAGCATAGCAAGGGCACTAAATAACCAAGTACCTTTGGAAAACTGCCTGTAAAAGATGCCTGGATTACTCCATCCAAATTGCAAGCTACTCTAGGTGACCACTAGGTCATCAATTTTCCCTTTTGATCCAACCTCACATCAGGAAAGCTACCTTAGATTTCCCAGAAGGAGGGCATGGCCATCAGCTCCTGAACCGATGACTCTCACAAGATGAACACTGGCAGAATAAATTTGAGTTCTGGCTTGTATGCAAATCCTACCACGAAAAGACATGGCAAGCAGGAAACCAAATAAGGCTATCTACTTCCACTTCAGACAGGAATGGCAGGATGGTTGAGTAGCGAAGGAATTCCACCTCAAACACAACCTCATGTATGACTGCAGCTCTTGGAGCTACTCATGATAGATTTTTGTGGCTTCGCTGGCCACAGGCAGCTGGGCACTATGTCCTCTTCTAGATGAGGAAGAACAGCCAAGGAGTTATATCTTGGAAGTCTATCACACTTCACCAAGGTCAACATAGCTCATGTAATTATCATTTCTTACATGTGTCATTATAATGCTTGGAAACACCACCAAAATTCTGGATGTTGTACGCAAAGATCTGGAAGCTCTTCCAACACCAGGAGAAAAGCAGCATAATACCAAGGCTGAAAGAACGCACAGCTTGTTTGCTTTTACCTTCAAATAAGGGTATTGGTAAAAAAAAAAAAAAAAAAAAAAAAAAAGAGTTTAAATAACAAATCTGTTTGCCTAAGCATTTATAAATTGAACTAAAAATAGTTTTCCTTTAGTTGGAAGGACCCTATAGTGTGTGTAGTCCCAACACTGTGGCACTCCAAGAGGGGTGGGTGTGAGACCCTGAACTTCTACCTGTCCATGTGTGTTCCCACCACGTCCTTGGGAAGACATTCTCCTCTGTCACCCTTGGAATCATAGAATGGTTTGGGTTGGAAGGGACCTTCCAAGCTCACCCAGTCCAACCCCTGCCATGAGCAGGGACATCTTCACCCAGATCAGGTTGCTCAGAGCCCCGTCCGGCCTGGCCTGGGATGTCTCCAGGGATGAGGCATCTACCACCTCTCTGGGCAACCTGGGACAGGGTCTCACCACCCTCAGGGGCAACAATTTCTTCATGTCCAGCCTGAATCTTCCTTCCTTTCTCCTTCCTTGATGGGGTCCTGGTCTCTTGATAGTTTTCTATACCCAGGTTTGGTTTTACTTCAGTCCTCAGAGCATTGGTAGAAGAGGAGCTCTCATAAGTGTGTGTGTAGGTGAATGTCCGTGTAGATGTCCGCCTGCATCGACAAAGCAGACAAGGGAAAGAGGAGTCGCCGCTGCGCTCTTCAGATCATGTCAGGTCGCACGTACGTTTGAAGTTGGCCACCCAGTTCTACGCATCCAGGAGTAATCTTGTAACGGCAACTTCCTCCACCGCTCGCAGAGCTGATCTTCAGGAAAGCTCTGTAGTGCAAGGAAATCCTGACCATCGCCACCAAAGCGTTATCAATACAGCAAGGAGATAATTAATAACAGGAAGTGCCTTATGGCAAAAATCACCATTGTGATTTATGTGACTGCTTGGTGTCAAGGTCCAACAAGCTGGAACACATGGAGGGGAGGTCACACGTGTTATTAGCTGGTTATTGTCCAAAAAAAAAAAAAAAGAGGTGGGTTCCTACAATTTGATGAGCATCATCCACTCTCCCTCTGGCAAATTAATCAGGTCTTCAGTGAACGATACGGTTTATTGTGTTTAACTCACGTTCTCATAGAAGGCCACAGGTCCCACCTTCTCCTTTGGGAAACAATCAAATGCCATGGCTGGCAAGTTGACACCTGGAAAATCCTTGGAGCACGCACAACGTAGCAAGCAGCCCTGCATCCTTCAACCCCATCCTTGCTGGAGATCATACCCCATCAGGATGCAGGCTTTGCATGTGCACTACAAGAGCAGCAGATGACCTTTGAAGGACCCTTCTAAACTGTATTATTCTATGATACTATGAAATCCCCCAGCTTGGACAACTGGAGAAATGGAAGAGGTCAAGGACTCACCAACCCTCTGTGGAGATTTGGCCACTTGTTGAGCAGATGCTGGGGAAGATGCTGTGGTGGCATCATGGAGGAGCCCCTATGCAGGATAAGGGGGTGGATTTACTCCCATCATGATTTAGATTGGATATTTGGAAAAATTTCTTCCCGGAAAGGGCTGTCGGGCATTGGAGCAGGCTGCCCAGGGCAGTGGTGGAGTCACCATCTCTGGAGGGCTTGAAGAGACACGGAGATGAGGTTTTTAGGGACATGGGTTAGTGCCAGGGTTGGGTTAATGGTTGGACTTGATGATCTTGAGAGTCTTTTCCAACCAAAATGATTCTATGAGAAACACCCATCAGTACATTCTCCAAGCGCAACACTACACCAGAAACAGAGCACCCTAGAGACTTAATTTTTTTTCTTTCCTTCTTTTTTTTTTTTCTTTCAGCAGCTCAGGATTCCTGAGTTCGCAGAGTCTCTTTAACTTCACACATGTGGCTCAGGTCCCTCAGGCCCCAGCAGAAGCAGCCTTGGGATATTTGTGCAGACCCCTCACAATGGAAGGAAGAGGGTGTAGGAGGGAGGATCAGGCTGCTGACCCCTTTATTGTTCTTGGGCCAGAAGAAAGCTTCCTCCTGGCTTAAGAACCGTGGCGCTGAAAACGTTTTCCAGCCAAAACGAGTCAGATAGAGTCACTGGGTGGTGGTTTTTCTACTTTTTTTAATTTTTATTATTTTTTTTCTTTCTCCTTCCCCTGCCTCCCCCTTCGGTCAAGCGACGGGGAGACACAGGGTTGTGCTTCATTCACAAAATACCTGCCACACATCACGTAGTCCTTCCCCTCAATAGCGGGGAAAGGCGCTGTAACCCAAGTAAACGAAAATAAACCTTTTTCTTTTCCTTTCTCTGCAGATTTGGAAAAAAAATAGAAAGGAAGAAAGGACCCCGCTCCCAGACTGACGCCTCCAGCGCGTGCCTGCTGGGGAAGGGGTAGGCGAGGGGGGAGGAATAAAACAATGATATGAAAGAAAACAAAACCAGCGAATTCTGCTCCAAAAGGATTAAATGGAGGTTTTCCAAAAAAACACCCTGCCATTATATAATGAGGCTTAACTCAGAGTCACCAGGGTCACACAACGCAGCAGACTGGAAAAACCAAAGTGCAGTGTAGCCTTTTGATTGTTAAGCTAACCATGAAAAAAAAGAAATAAAATGGAAAAAATGATGTTGTGATTGCACGACAAGGTGTCCACTCACACACTAATGCTTGGGGTATTTTTTTACCCCCTTTGCTCTTTCTGGCTGAAATCCCATTTTAATGTGAGTTTGATCCCTCGCCTTTCTGTGTATCAGGGTGGAGACCTGTTTTGTGGGGATGTTGTTGTCACCGGGCAGCGATGCCATGGGGAGCACGGGGACCATACCGGCTCCCGAAACCTTAATGCACATGGGGCTGATTGGCACCGAAAGCAAAATAAAGCCCAAGTGGAAACATTTCCCTAACAATCCAAGTATTAGAACCTATCACTGGGTTTCCAGATCAAAACTTGCATGCAAAGAGATGATTTTCTATAAGTCAAACCTTGATCCATGGTGACCCACCTTGACCCCAGGTTCTCCGCAGCCTTTGGGCTGAGGTGGTTGCATAACCACAGGCAAACCTGTGCCTGGGGAAGTTTAGGTTGCACATGAGGAAAAGGTTCTTCACCCAGAGAGTGCTGGACACTGGAACAGGCTCCCCAGGGAGGTGTCACGGTCCCAAGCCTGATAGTGTTCAAGAAGAGAGTGGACAACATCCTCAAACGCATGGTGTGAACTGTGGGGTTGTCCTGTGCAGGGATAGGAGTTGGACTCGATGATCCTTGTGGGTCCCTTCCAACTCGAGACATTCTACAATTCTGTGATTCCTCCATCCTTGACGTCTCTCAGCACCATCTACACCAGAGATCTTAGCTGCAGGGCTGAACAAACTCCATGGCCACAGTGGTATGGACACAAACAACCCAAATGAGAAGAAAGTTTTAAAAAAGCCCAGCCTAGCCCTCTGCTTTTGGAAAACCAAGCTTTCATTGACTACAGACCAAATGGCTGGAGCAGACCAGCCGTTGCCACCATGCCACGGCATGACCAGAAGGTCCAGCAGCAGTGATGGGACCTGCTGGTACCATCATGCTGGAGACCTGGAGATCATCCTGGGTTCACATTTTCTTCTAAATGATGACAAATTCAAATTTATGCTTCACATCTGAGTCTTAAAAACCAGTATCAGTCCAGATTATCGTTGCAGAGCAACCATGAAACAACAGGCTGGAGTGTCTCTCCTGCTGCTTTTTCAAACCATGTCCATGCAACTACCAACCCCAAACCTTTTCATTCTTATCTAGTAAACATGCAGCAACCCAAACTTGAAGAATACGTATTTTTATGCTGTATTTATTCATAGACCCAAGAGGAAGGTTGGACAAATTATGGCATATGCAGCTTTAAGGAATAATGTCACTCATGGGCGCGTGATGTAAGGGTTGGCGATTCCCTCCCTAGGACCGGTACGCAGAAGCAATTTATATTTTATGAGATATCTGCTCATTTTGCCTAGCCAAAGGGTCTTATTTTGCCCAGGCAAAGGGAAACAAGCAGCTCCTATAAGCATATGTATTTTCTTTCTGTTCGGACAAGGCGCCTAAAAAGAATATACAATGAGAAACTAAATAATCAAGAGGGTCACAAAAGCAGGAAGAAATGAAGCTTTATCATTCTCCAGTGGGTTCTCTGTTCATACGTTACAGGAATTAAAGACAAAAACAACAAAAAGCACCACAAAAGATAAAAATTAGAAAGCATGCCAACAATGAGGAATTTCCAGTAGATGAAGGGCAGAATAACCCTGAGAGAGAGACATGGACACCGGGGCAGCATCATGTGGCCAAAGTCATGGAGACCACGTTCACAGAACCACAGAATGTTAGGGATTGGAAGGGACCTCAAAAGATCACCTAGTCCTGCTCTGGCAGGGGGATTGGACTACACAGAATCACAGAATGTTAGGGATTGGAAGGGACCTCGAAAGATCATCTAGTCCAATCCCCCTGCCAGAGCAGGACTAGGTGATCTTTTGAGGTCCCTTCCAATCCCTAACATTCTGTGATTCTGTGTAGTCCAATCCCCCTGCCAGAGCAGAAACACCCAGATGAGGTTACACAGGAAGGTGTCCAGGCAGGTTTTGAATGTCTCCAGAAAAGGAGACTCCACAACCCCCCTGGGCAGCCTGTTCGAGGCTCTGGCACCCTCACTGTGAAGAAGTTTCTTCTCAAATTTATGTGGAACCTCCTGTGCTCCAGTTTGTAGCCAATGCCCCTTGTCCTATCATTGGTTGTCATCAAGAAGAGCCTGGCTCCATCCTCCTGACACTCACCCTTTACACATTTATAAACATTAATGAGGTCACCCCTCAGTCTCCTCTTGTCCAAGCTAAAGAGCCCCAGCTCCCTCAGCCTTTCCTCATAAGGGAGATGCTCCACTCCCTTAGTCATCTTCGTTGCCCTGCTCTGGACTCTCTCCAGCAGTTCCCTGTCCTTCTGGAACTGAGGGGCCCAGAACTGGACACAATATTCCAGATGTGGTCTCACCAGGGCAGAGTAGAGGGGAAGGAGAACCTCTAAGCACCCCCCTTGTAATACACCCCAGGATGCCATTGGCCTTCCTGGCCACAAGGGCACAGTGCTGGCTCATGGTCATCCTGCTGTCCACCAGGACCCCCAGGTCCCTTTCCCCTACGCTGCTCTCTGATAGGTCATTCCCCAACTTATACTGGAACCTGGGGTTGTTCCTACCCAGATGCAAGACTCTACACTTGCCCTTGTTATATTTCATTAAATTTTTCCCTGCCCAACTCTCCAGCCTGTCCAGGTCTCGCTGGATGGCAGCACAGCCTTCTGGTGTGTCAGTCACTCCTCCCAGTTTGGTGTCATCAGCAAACTTGCTGACAGTGCACTTGATTCCCTCATCTAAGTCACTGATGAATATATTGAATAGTACTGGTCCTAGTACCGACCCTTGAGGGACTCCACTAGAAACAGGCCTCCAACTAGACTTTGCCCAATTGACCACAACTCTCCAGCCTGTTCCTCTTGCTATTTCTATTAACCCTGATTAAATCCTTCAACCCCACCATCCAGCAAATGCATTTTGGCGATGGCATGGAGTATTTTTTTTCACTGACCAGCACATGTACAGCTCAGCACTTGCCATTTTTACAGCTGGTGGAGAAGTTCATGGAGTATCTTCAAAAAACCCAAACAAACCCCAAAGGTATTTTTTTAAAAATCATAAAATGAGGGACAGTATGAAGGTGGGACTAGAAAGGATCTCTGGGTTACAGAGCTACTGCAGGTGAGAACATAATTTAATTCCCTTCATAAACAGCCTTTATTTTCCCCAGGGAAGAGATGTCCAGGCATTGTGTACAGCAATAAATTTCCCACTTAAAGGACGATCTTTGACCAAACCACCTTGAATTGCAATAAACACTTATCCTGTCGCTAAATACCTATATTTACACCCACAGCTATATATATATATGTCTCCCCAGGCTGGACAGGATTGACTTACCTGCTGCCTCCAGGCAGGAAATTTGCATTTTAAGAACTTTTGGTCTCATTTATTGTATCAGTTTCTATTCCCATAACATCAGAGGAGAGGTGGGAGAAAGGGAGGGGAGGAGCATCTTGTGTTTAAAAAGAAATTTTTAAATGTGACAGGAAACATTAACCTTATAATTTGTCAGACAAGCAATGAGGACATCCCCCCTTTGCAGGATTTTTAGAGCTATGTGTGTAGGTCCCTCCACCAATGAGGACATTTGCACGTCTCTCTTCTCTGGTCCTGTGGTATGTCTATTTTTTTAGAGAGAAAATTCCTTCCTTCCCCTGATTTTATTAAAAATTCAGGTCTTGCATGGAGAGCAGGGAAGAGGATTAGGATGTGGAAATAGCCAAGCCAGCAGAAATAGCTGCTTGATCAAAGAGACATTGAGTTTTTATTCAGGATCTTTGGAAATCAGGATTTTTTTTTCCTCTGCTACTTTTTTTTAACTTAATCATTACCTCACAACTGGCTTCAGGAAAATATTCAGCAAATTTAAGGGAGTGCAGCAAAAGCCCTCTCAGATTTCTAATGAATCCTCTGGGAAAACGAGGGAGAAAAAGATGTAACACTATTCAGAAGTTAAAATTCAGGCAGAATTTGGGGTGTCTGTGTGTTACAGTCTATAGAAAGGACTAGGAAAACAAAACAAAACAAAACCTTTCAAGGCTTGTTTTAGCTACACAAAAGCAATTTTTTTTTTCAAAGGGAAGTCAGTTATAAGGCTGAGAAAAGCCCGTGTTGTTCTCTGGTGTGTTTAAGCCAAAGCTCAACACAGTGACATTTCTGAGACTCAAATGCCTATCGAGTTATTATTTATTCCCCATACCCAAATCGGTTAATTCTCCAGAAAACTGCTCTTCTCCAGTCTAAAACTACTTGTGAACTCCTTAAAAGCAAAACAGAGGATCTTCATCATCCTTCCAGGAACCACCTTACACATCCACCTCTCCCATTCTCTTGTCTCATCTCCTTGTGGTCCTAGGTCATAAACCCAAAACCAACCACCTCCTAAGGATAATCCCAGCCTAGTCCGGCCACTCAGCTGCTTTGTGTCCATCCCTCCATCAGCCTGGCTCAAGGAAAAGCTGCAAAGCAGCCAAAATTCCATTCTTCATCTTTTTTTTTTTTTTTTCTTTGTAGCACAAACCAGTTCCTGGCAAACTGGGGTGTAAGGAACAGAGATGGTCCAGCAGTGGACACCACCATGGTCTTCATCTCCCTCCTGCTGAGGTTGACGTGTCCTTCAACGTGGGGTGGGGACAATGAGGTAGATGGGGAACAGATGGACAAATGGAAACGTGGATGTTCAGAGGAATATCCTTCATTTGATGGAGCAGCATCTTCTGGAGAAAGGAAGGACCCCATAGCACATCTGGCACCGCTCCTTGGTGTGAGGAGCATCTCTTCAGCCTGAGCCCTGCCGGAGCATCCCATAGGATGCAGAGTTAAGGATTAATTGTGCAAAAGTGGGATTTCCAAGAGGAGTCGGGGAGGTTTCAGGATGTAAGGAAGACCTGGGCTGTGGGGCTTGTCCAACCTCTAGGAACCAGCTCCCCTCAGGGTTGTGCAGACAATGCAATGGTGATGATGATGGGAGCTTCACAGACACCTTCGGTTTTAGCCCCACTCTGCTCAGGGTCTCCATCTGCTCTGAGGCTCACAACAAAGCACAGTCCTAAATAAATTCAGCCCTGGGTGCAAATACCTTTCTCCTCCGCAAGCCCAACATCTCCCACACTTGACATGCACCCTGAGGGACAGAGAGCAACATGAAGGAGGGTGTGAGACAAAGTCACCACCGAGCGAGGTTTCTGCTTGGAAAAAAGCCTTTGGAAAAAGCTTCCTCGGCACGAAGCCGTGTTTTTGGGGCCGTACAGCGAGGCTGCAGTGCCCTCTAGTGCTGTTGGAAGTTCCTCTGCCACCAGCCCTGTGCCCTCGGTCACTGAATGTCAAGCTCACCTTGAGAGCTGCAATGTTAAGTCATCCTTGTCCAACTCTTCTTGGACATCCCAAATCCATATCTCTGAACCCAGCTGACCCAACCAGGGTGTGAGAGAACCCAAACACCTCCCATCCTGCCAGAAGGTCATCACACTCCAAACAACAGGGCAGCCTGGCCCTAACCTTGCTCACCTGACCAGTACCAGCTCCAGGAACCACAATTAAAAAAGCATCTCTGTGCCCACTGGGTTGGGAAGACACCCCCATAAATTATGAGCCAACATCGCTAAGTCTGCTTGAACTGGGTGACAGCCAGAAAAATAAAACCAGCTCTGAGAAGGGAGAGTCTATCTCATTTGTTACAATCAGAAACCAGCTCTGAGTAATAATAATAATAATAATAATAATAATAATAATAATGGAAATGTCAAAGCTCTTGGCCATTTTCCTGGTGTTTCCTTTGTGCAGTGATGTCTATCATATGATATGGAAGACCATTATAATCTGGAAAACCCACACAAGTCTCATAAAAACCATCGGGTTTGTAACCTGGTTCGGGGCTCAGAGCAACTGTGCTGTACTGTCAGAGCCCAGGCTTGGACTTTATAAAAACCTGTGAGCTGGTGACCTGCATGGAAGATAAGCCAGACTTAGTCTGGAGCTCTCCTCTCCAGTGCTTTGGAGATGGCAACTGTCCCACCTGTCTTGGTCAACAGCAGCCTTAACTCTAACATAGGAG
This sequence comes from Nesoenas mayeri, assembly GCF_963082525.1. Taxonomy (NCBI): domain Eukaryota; kingdom Metazoa; phylum Chordata; class Aves; order Columbiformes; family Columbidae; genus Nesoenas; species Nesoenas mayeri. Next base: position 16,199,299 of record NC_137553.1, read on the forward strand.
TGATACTAATGGAGTCACAGGTGACCACGGCAATTTGCCCTCTCAGCCCAAGGTCATTGTCAGTTGGGTTAAATGCAACAAAAAACGGGCCACAGCAAGACCATATTTTACTGAAAGTCATGGCAAAACAAAAGCTTTTTACTCAGCAGTGGAGATCTGACTCCCAATATGTTGTGACCTATACTCAGGTAAAGCTTGGCTCTTTGACAGGGGCTTTCCACAGTGGTTTTCGCAGTTAAAGGATTAGAAAGACCCTTGGGATATGGGAAGTTGGCTTGTTAGATGAGAAACCTTCTCTGAAAGCAATGCTTACATGCTCTGGATGGAATCCAGCAGGATCTGGGGGTGGGGAGAAGAAATCCCCCTAGTTTGGCACTCCTGGGAGTCACCCCAACTTGTTCAGAAGTGTTTGGTAGACACGTAAAGGATGTCAGGGTTGTGATGCCACTATGAGAGAGGAGGGATCTGGGGTGGCTAAAATGAGAACTATCCAACCTTGTAGTGAAGAAAGAGAAGGCAAGAGAGGATGTGGAGACAATTAGGACTCTGTATGGTGATGGTAAATAACACCACCCCACCAAAGAGCTGTCCCTGAGCTCCAAAGAGACCTGTCCCCCTGCCACCACTACTCTGGAAGGGTCAGTAGGATCCAGGACCAAACCCTCACATCAGCGCTGGACACTGACCTCCTCTCCTTGCATGCAGAGTGACAGCAGAGGGGATGCTTACCCACAATCCACCTTTCTCCTCCTGGACACCTGGGTTGGTTTCATCTCTCTTTAGGCACCTCCCATGATTGAACAATCCACGTGTGAGCTGGTCCCTCTGGGCTCCTTGCAGAACCAACAGAGAAAGGACATGGGTGTCCTCATAGAATCATAGAGTCATTCTGGTTGGAAGAGACCCTCAAGATCATCAAGTCCAACCGTTACTCCAACCCTGGCACTAACCCATGTCCCTAAAAACCTCATCTCCGTGTCTCTTCAAGCCCTTCAGGGATGGTGACTCCACCACTGCCCTGGGCAGCCTGTTCCAATGCCCAACAGCCCTTTCCGGGAAGAAATTGTTCCCAAGATCCAACCTCAACCTCCCCTGGCGCAACTTGAGGCCGTTTCCTCTCGTCCTGTTGCTTGTTCCTTGGGAGCAGAGCCCGACATCCCTGGCTCCAACATCCTTTCAGGCAGTTGCAGAGAGCGAGAAGGCCTCCCCTCAGCTCCTGTTCTCCAGGCTGAACCCCCCAGATCCCTCAGCTGCTCTCATTGCACTTGTGCTCCAGCCCCTTCCCCAGCTCCATTCCCTTCTCTAAACTCACTCCAGCACCTCAAGGGCTTTCTTGGTGCGAGGGGCCCAAAACTGACCTCAGGATTCGAGGTTTGGCCTCCCCAGTGCCCAGTAAAGGCAAAAAAACTGATTCAGATGGGAATCACTCAGCCTTCTCTAGACCTCTATGTGAGACACAACAAATCACACCCCAATATGTTCACACCTCCCCTACAGCAGGAACCCCAAGTGACCAACCCATGTGCAGACCCCACCTTTACTTGCACGATTTCTGCACTGAATTTTAATGTCTGACTTGCAAGCACTTGTCAATGAGGAGAGGTTGCAAAGAGAGTAGGCAAGGACACCTGTTAGGTGCCTAAATTCAGCTGGGATGCCAGCACGGTCAGGAATCCTGGTGCTTCTAAGCCTGTTTGGACAAAGTCAGAAGGACAACGGTGCTAAGAGGAACATGAACGATTTACAGAGTCTGCCTTTCTCCTAAGGCGCTGCTCCCTTGTTTCTCATCCAATGAGGAAGCTGGATGACAACTGTAGCCAGAAGAGAAACAAGTGCTTTATTGTAACTCTGAGCATATGATAAAAAGGGTCAAAAATGATTACGGAAATGGAAGGAGATGAGCAGCAAATTATAAGACGCCAAACCAAACAATATCAACACAGTTTTCCAAGTTTATCCCACAGCACTAGTAAAGCCCAGTACGCCTTTTAAAAGTGCCACGTAATTTCTGTCTCCTAAAACACATGATAAGGAGCAGTTGTCCAGCAAAGTCACGGCCACACCGTTTGGAGGAGGACAGACTCACCCTGAAGGCACGAATCCAGCAAATTGAAAGCAAAAAAATGCAAAATGTCAGCCAAGAAACCACTTGGGATGTGTCCCAAAACTCTCCGTTGGTGTCGAGCAGCATTCACGGTGTGAAATGCAGCCTCCTGTGCCCTTTGTGAGCTATAGCAGCTTCACAGGGAGGATGGGGGATATCTTGTAGGACATCAACCTTTGGGTTTTCTTCTCTGGTAAGGAGAGTTTGCCAAGGGCTTGTAGTCTGAAGACCATATGGGGTATTCGGCTGTGACACATCCAAGCCTGAAAATCTTCCCAAGCATTTGCCAAAGGGAGCAAAAGCAAAATGCACTGACTCAGCCCTCCCCGTGACATCAAGATGGTTACATGGTCTCCAACAACCCAGCTGAGGTGAGGATGATGAAGATGGGCTCTGCATCTGAGCTGTGTCTCTCTAACATGGCAGACAACTGATCCTCCCCGGCATGCAATAAAAAAATCAGATCTTATGAATGGGGAATACTTATCTTCAAAAGATTATTTTTTTTCTAAACTCTATTTTTTTGGCAGCACTTAGGGGAATTAGTGTCCAAATCCAACTATAGACTCCTATGAGTAAGGAGAGATTAGGAGGTCATGGCTCACGAGCTGAGCCAAAGCAATGACCTCATGAGCTCCTAGCCATGAAGATTTCAACAAAAAAAAGCCTATTTACCAGTAAAAACAAGCATCCCAGGTGAGATTTGAGACAGGGCAGGAGGAACCTTCAAAATACCAGTTGTCCCAAAGGAATTGTGTCCAGCGCTGAAGCGGAGCCGGATTCTCCTGCCTGTGTCCAGGAGATGGCAGAACACGCAATGCCACAGATCTCTGGAGTGATGCAAACATTCTCTAATTTCAAAATAAAAGTCTGTTGATGAGCATTTTTCCCTCATTTATAAAGAAAAAGGGATTTGGGGGAGGTTGTTTTTGGTTTTTGTTAATTTTTTTAACCTTTTCATTGCCAAATAGTCATAGGCTTTCCTTGCAATATTTTGTTAAAATCCTATTGATAGATTCCAGCAGCAAAACTCAAGTATATATATTAATGTCCAGATATCCAGAATATTCTGCTTAACCCATTAGGGTGGTCACTGTATCTCTCTGTAGACATACATACATAGAAATTAGTGCTAAATTAATGTCCTGTGTCCATCACACTATCAAAGGAACCTACATTTCCAAAGCAGCCTGCATGTAAGACTCATTAAATCTCTCAAATTTGGTAGTCTGAACCCAAAAAGCCTCTTCCTCAGGATATGCTGCAAACATAACCACAATGTGGGAAAGCCCCATGGAAAGTGATTTTTTCTTCTGTACGTTCAGACGAATATCTTCCCTTATGCCTCCACGCACTGTGCTCCACAGAGACATTTAAAACAAGGGATAAAGACCAGCAAAATCACTGTCGGCATCACACAATCATGTTTAAATCCAGTTAACAATATGTCAGGATTAAACCAGCTGTCTGCAAGAATTTCACTTGTCAATGCCAAACGAGACAAATCCTCACCCAGAACTACCCAGCTTCTCATTCCTACAGACAAAATAATGTAGTATAAGCACAAATAAAACACCAAATCCAGCATTCCCACCAGGTCTTCCAGCTTAGAGCTGCCACACTAAGAATTAAGCTGGATACCAAGATGAATTTTGGAATTAATTCGCTGGAATCAATGGACTCAACCTGGTGTTACAACAGGATGAGGAGACAACCAGACCAAGAGGACCTGGCGTATTTTGTAGCTGTCAATTATAAAAGACAAACCCTAGAGGAGAATGTCAGTTCCTCGCACCAAAGATTCATAGAATCATTTTGGTTGGAAAAGACCCTCAATATCATCAAGTCCCACCGTTAACTCAACCCTGGCACTAACCCATGTCCCTGAGAACCTTATCTCTGCATCTGTTCAACCCCTCCAGGGATGGTGACTCCACCACTGCCCTGGGCAGCCTGTTCCTGTGGGAAATTTGAGGGATTTTCTTGAGGTTGTTGTGTGGATGGGTTACTATTAGATGGAGATTTATTTCTGAACTAGCCAGGCCCAAAGGAATTTCAAGGCCACTTTGAAAGCTGAAAACAGGACCTGCTGTGGGAGTGAGGCAGTTCTACAATAACAGGGCCTCAACAAGATGTAAATCAACAGACCTATCAGCAGTGAGACTCCAGCGCGTGGACAGCTCGTGAACATGGACAATATCCAATCAGCTAATGCATGCTTGGTGCATGGATGCGTGATCAGGAAATAACTGCATATATAAGGAGGCTTGTTTCTGTAATAAATGGCTTTGCTTGAATTCATATTGGATTGTGTGGAGTCCATGAGTTTTCGCCCTCACATGTTCCAATGCCTGACAGCCCTTTCCAGGAAGAAATTTTCCCTCTTAACCAATCTAAACCTCCCTTGGTGCAACTTGAGGCTATTTCCAATTATTCCTCAGGGAAGATAACCTTAGTTTGCAGAATTACTGGGGTCTGTATCAGCTGACTGATGTTTTCTCCCTGTGACCTAAAGTCCAGACATACCAAGGATGCTGCCAAAATCAGCAACTCTTCTCCACTCCTTCCACTGGTTTGTGTATTTAGTGCCAGCTACCTCATCCAAAAGAAACAGTAAAGCGGATCATCACACGGTTTGCAGGACGAGCAAAGCTTTTCCTTCTCATAGTGCATGAGTAAGGAGCCCAGCGAGCTCTTTGCTCAGCACAGAAAAGGGCGACGCTGCTGCAGCACATGAGATGTCTCCGTCCTTTCCTTCTGCAGGGAAAGGGGAGAATTCAACAAAATCGTGCCGAGCACCCTCAGAAACTTGCCCGTCAGCTACTTTGAGGACTAGGGCTCTGGAAAGTGAAAAATTATATGATTCTGACAAACTGACCTATTCAATAGGATTTCTTAACTGAAGGCCTCGTCCTGTCATTCCCCAACTTTCGAGCACCAAATGTCATTTAAGCAGAATTACTAAAATCAGGTTGTAGAGACAGACTTGGAGAAGAAACAGGATAGAGAAAACGTACAAGTCGATGAGCATCGCATATAAACACACACGCACCCCATAGGGGAAACATCTGGATCAGCACATCATCACCACTGGCTTCTCGGCCACAATTTATTTTGGAGCTTTCAGGAGCCTTGATGCTTTTCAGAACCTCCTTTCCTAAAATATATGAGCCCTGTGTCCATGTACGGGTATAAATATATGTATATTTGTCTGTATATATATACTGCCTTCAACGTTTTGCCTCCCAATGAAGTCTCTGTGGTAACTACCCTTGCCCAGTACTTGCTGAAATCACTGCAGAATTATCCATCACAAAGACCAAAGAGCTCAGAGAATCCAGCCCAGGTTTTCCCACTTTTTGGAAGGGTTTCCCACTTGGGGGAAAGGTTTTCCGCTTCTGGGAAAGGTTTCCTAAAGAAAAGTAAGGCAGAAAAGCTTCTGGTCTCCACCGTACTATGAGGAGATGTCCTTGTCACCTACCTGCCACACTGGAAGGACTTTCTCTATGTCGTTCAAGTTGATGCTGTTGCCGTCCTCGTATTTCCCTTTTCCAAGCCTGTGGCAGGAAGAAAACAAAAAGCAAATTGAGTGAAACCTCGCTGGAGGCAAAGTTCATTTTCTATTATGGCACATGGGGAAGATCAGTTCATCCTGCAAAGGACTCTCATGAAAACAAAGTAGCTCTCAGAAGTGAGCGAGCTGTCTCTCTAAAACAGTCCCACGTGGGTGTAAAGCCATTAATACAAAATTAAATGTTTTTCCCAGTCCTCTCCATCTGCGCCATCCACCACAGCATTCAAATGCTTTGGGTAATAGTAGCAGTGAGAAAATCAAAAGCAGTTCCAAGCAGAAACGTTGGGGGATTTGATTCTCAGACCAAGTAAAACTGAAAGCTCAACCCACCTGGAAAAAAAACAAAACAATACAATACAAAACAAATGAGGATACAAAAATGTAATGAAAACTGTTTCCTTTGAAGAATTGCTCATTTGTTAGTCTCCACAGGAGCTCCTGTTCCCCTGCTGAGAAAGGTGTCAATGAAAAAGCACAAACGTCCATTGCGGACAGCAAACAGTGATCGATATAAAATACAAACATACAGTTTGAAATGTGAAAAAAAAAGGGAGTGAGAAGCTGAGCACTGACAGACCAAACACATAGTTGGTAGATGAAGGATTTTCTTGTAATAAGAAAGGAAAAAAAAAAATCCAAAGATAATTACTAGCTGGATGCAGGGAGTTTGTAATGATACAGAAGAAAAAACAGTCAATAAATATCCTTCTACATTTATAAACTATTTTTATAATGCAAGAATGATAATGTATTTTTTGGTCAATTAGTGACATATTATTAAATAATATATATTAGACAGAAACTTTGATAGCAGCAGGTCCAGGTAATTAGTGCCTTGAAGTCAGAGAACAACAGATCTTGGTGGAATTACAGCAAATGGGGTAATAAAAAAGGCAGAAAAATGGAATGTGCTGAGGTACCAGGCTTGAAAAACCACCAAGCTGAATGGAAATGCTTATTTTAACTAGTACTCTAATCAATTTATTGGAAACCAGAGGTGTTCAAAGGTGGACTTGCCCTCACAGATGAAACAGTGACTTCGATTTGAAAAGGCAAAAATGTCTGTGTGTATATGTGTGTATATATAGATATGTGTGTATATATATATATCTGTAAAGAAAAAAAAATATATATGGGGGGGGTGAGGAGGCACAGCTGAGCCTGAACTCAAAAGAGGTGGTTGAGAAATTTAATCTTAGAGTCCTGGGAAAAACTAAAGTGATAAACGGGGTTTGGAAGATACCTGGAATGAAGAGAAAAATATCAGCTACAAAAGCTGGTTTGAACTGGAAGAGGTAAATCACAGCAAGAGCTAATGCTGGAAATGAAAGGTGGATAAATTCAGGTCAGAAATGAGGTAAAGTTGTCTTGTTTTCCTTAACCACTCCACTTCATAGCACCAAACTCAGTATCTGCAAATAAAATCCAATGTTTTTCTGGAGGAAAATGCTTCAGCCCAGCAAAAGACACTTGAGGTCAATCAGCTGGATGCAATTACTGGCCAACCTTGGGCAAGCGATCAGGAACAAAATGGTCTCTGGTGTTTGAAGGGTAGAAACACGTTCTGAACAGCATCTTTCCATTTTTTTTTTTCCTATTAAATTTTTCATTGCACAGCTAGCATGTTAAAAAAAAAAAAAAACAGAAATAACTTGAAAAGTTAAAAAATAAAAAATTTGGTTGTGCTCCCTCTATTCTAGTGTAAGTTACATACATGACCTGCATTTAGGAAGACACGTTGCTTGTTCTCGTGGCATCTGTTTAACTTTACTGCACATACACTAATTATTATTGGATTTTTACAGATGTAATATCTAGAAGTGATTAAGTATCTCCTCTCTGTCCTGCTTTTTCTACTTGTTTGCACCCTGGGCATTCACAGTACCCAAGAACCAGGGGCAGAACATAGAATTATAGAATCATTTTGGTTGGAAGAGACCTTCAAGATCACAGTATCACAGTATGTTTGGGATTGGAAGGGACCTCAAAAGATCATCTAGTCCAATCCTCCTGCTGGAGCAGGAATGCCTAGGTGAGGTGGCACAGGAACATGTCCAGGTGGGTCTTGAATGTCTCCAGAGAAGGAGACTCCACAACCTCCCTGGGCAGCCTGTTCCAGTGCTCTGTCACCCTTACTGAGAAGAAGTTTTTTCTCAAATTTAAGTGGAACCTCTTGTGTTCCAGCTTGATCCCATTACCCCTTGTCCTATCATTGTCTGCCACCGAGAAGAGCCTGGCTCCATCCTCGTGGCACTCACCCTTTATATATTTATAAACATTAATAAGGTCACCCCTCAGTCTCCTCTTCTCCAAACTAAAGAGACCCAGCTCCCTCAGCCTTTCCTCATAAGGGAGGTGCTCCACTCCCTTAATCATCTTTGTTGCCCTACACTGGACCCTCTCCAGCAGTTCCCTGTCCTTCTTGAACTGAGGGGCCCAGAACTAAACACAATATTCCAGATGTGGTCTCACCAGGGCAGAGTAGAGGGGAAGGAGGACCTCTCTCGATCTACTAACCACCCCCCTTCTAATACACCCCAGGATGCCATTGGCCTTCCTGGCCACAAGGGCACAGTACTGGCTCATGGTCATCCTGTTGTCCACCAGGACCCCCAGGTCCCTTCCCCTACACTGCTCTCTAATATGTAATTTCCCAACCTATACTGGAACCTGGGGTTTTTCCTGCCCAGATGCAGGACTCTACACTTTTCCTTGTTAAATTTCATCAGGTTATTCCCCGCCCAACTCTCCAGCCTGTCCAGGTCTCGCTGGATGGCAGCACAGCCTTCTGGCGTGTCAGCCACTCCTCCCAGCTTAGTGTCATCAGCAAACTTGCTGATAGTACACTCTAGTCCCTCGTCTAAATCGTTAATGAATACATTGAATAATACTGGCCCCAGTATGACCCCTGAGGCACTCCACTAGATACTGGCCTCCAACTAGACTCCGCACCATTGACTACCACTCTCTGGCTTCTCTCCTTAAGCCAGTTTGTAACCCACCTCACTACTCTATTGTCTAGACCACACCTCCTTAACTTAGCAACTAGGATGCTGTGGGAGACTGTGTCAAAGGCTTTACTGAAGTCAAGGTAGACCACATCCACCGCTCTGCCATCATCCATCCACCCTGTTACATTCTCATAAAAGGCTATGAGGTTGGTCAAGCATGACCTACCCTTGGTAAAGCCATGCTGACTGCCCCTAATAACCCTCTTATCCTTGATATGCCTTGAGATGGCACCAAGGATAAGCTGTTCCATTACTTTCCCAGGGACAGAGGTGAGGCTGACCGGTCTATAATTACCCGGGTCCTCCTTCTTGCCCTTTTTGAAGATTGGAGTGACATTTGCTTTCCTCCAGTCCTTGGGCACCTCTCCCGTTTCCCAAGATTTGGCAAAGATGATGGAGAGCGGTCCAGCAATGACTTCAGCCAGCTCCCTCAGCACCCGCGGATGCATTCCATCTGGACCCATGGATTTATGGATGTCCAGACTATTTAATTGGTCCCTAACCCAGTCCTCATCGACTAAAGCAAACTCCTCCATTGACCTGGCTTCATCCGGGGTCTCAGGGGTACAGGGCTCCCCAGGACAGCCTCCGGCAGAGTAGACAGAGACAAAGAAGGCATTCAGTAACTCTGCCTTCTCTGTATCTTCTGCCACCAGGGCACCCACCCCATTCCTCAGTGGGCCTACATTGCCTCTGGTATTAGTTTTATCCACTATGTATTTGAAAAAGTTCTTTTTGCTGTCCTTGACCCCTCTCACCAGCTGTAATTCTAAGGAGGCCTTGGCTATCCTAGCTGCCTTCCTACATCCTCTAACAGCAGCCTTATATTCTTCCCAAGTGGCCAGCCCCTGCTTCCATGATCTGTAAACTCTCCTCTTCTGCTTGAGCATACCAAACAGATCCCTATTCAACCACGCAGGCCTCCTGGCTCCCTTCCTTGACTTCCTACGTGTGGGGATGCTCTGATCCTGAGCGTGGAAGAAGCAATCTCTGAATGCAATCCAGCTCTCTTGGGCCCCTTTTCCTTCAAGCAGTCTTGCCCATGGGATTTCCCCCAGCAATTGCTTGAAAAGGCCAAAGTTAGCCCTGCTAAAGTCCAGGGTTGCAATTCTACTTGCTATTCTGTTCCTGCCACACAAGATGCTTAACTCCACCATCTCGTGGTCACTGCAACCCAGGCAGCCCTCAACCTTTACTGCTTTGACCAGACCCTCCTTGTTAGTGAGGATGAGATCCAGCAGTGCACCTCTCCTGGTCGGGTCCTCCACCATCTGCATGAGGAAGTTATCATCAATGCACTGGAGGAACCTCCTGGACTGTGGCTGGCTGGCTGAATGGTCCTTCCAGCAAACATCAGGGAAGTTAAAATCACCCACAACAACCAGGGCCTGTGACTGTGAGGCCACTCTCAGCTGCCCATAGAAGGCCTCATCAACTTCCTCAGCCTGATCTGGTGGCCTGTAACAGACGCCCACAACAGTGTCACCCCTGCCAGCCTGCCCCTTGATCCTGACCCATACACTCTCAACTGGCTCATCATCCACTCCCGGGCAGAATTTAGTACATTGTAGTTGGTCTCTCACATAGAGAGCAACTCCACCACCACGCCTGGCTGGCCTGTCTTTTCTGAAAAGGTCATAGCCATCCATGACCACATTCCAGTCATGTGAACTGTCTCACCATGTTTCTGTAGTTGACACCAGATCATAATCTCCTGATCGAACATAGGATTCTAACTCCTCCTGCTTATTCCCGATGCTGTGCGCATTGGTGTAGAGGCATTTCAGGGAGCGAGCAGAGCACACCCATTTCTCCCTAGGGGCATAGGAGGCCACCCAGCCCTCATCAGTTTTAGAATGCTGCCCCACTGGGACAAGCCCAGCTACAACCTCATGCCCCTTCGAGCCTAGTTTAAAGCTCTCCAAATGAGCCCAGCTAATTCCTGCCCCAGCATCCTTTTGCTCCTATGAGATAAACCTTTCCCGCGTGACACTGTCCGAACTGGTGTCTTATAGAACCAACCACTATCAAAAAATCCAAAGCCCTGTCTGTAGCACCACTCTTGGAGCCAACCATTTAGAGAATGAATTTTCCTATTCCATCCCACATCGTCACTTGAAGATGGAAGGAGTGAAGAGAAGATCACTTGAGCCCCTGAGTCTTTCACCATCCTTCCCAAGACCTTGAAATCGTTCTTCATTCCCCTCAGACTACGGGAAGCAGCTTCCTCCCCATCTGTCTGGAAGACCAGCAGCGGGTAGTAGTCTGTCGGGTGCACCAGTTTGGGGAGCTCTCTAGCGATATCCTTGATCCGAGCTCCAGGTAGACTACAAACTTCCCTAAGATGAGGGTCAACTCTGCATATTGGGCCCTCTGTTCCTTTCAGAAGGGAATTTCCTATTACTATCACCCTTCTTTCTTTCTTATCAGAGGCAGTCTTAAGTTGTGGAGTCAACCGCCTCTTCCTATGTGATCTTGTAGGCAGGCTTGGCACCGGCTCCTCACCTACCTCTTCTTCAAGATCCAGGGCCTCAAACCTATTACGGAGGGGCACCTGGGGAGACAAAGGAGGCAGGGAGGGGGGCTGCCCGTGACGCCGAACCGGAATACACTTCCAACCCTCGTTGTCTTTTAGGTCCCCTACCTCTGCCCGACAGCAACAAGGGTGGGGCCGTCTCAGGGCTTCCGCCTCTGTCCGAGAGGACAGGAGGTCCATTTCCTTTTGGGGGGTACCTCCCTGGGACCTTTCCGACTGGCACGTCATGGTGTTACTCCACCAGTCGATCTCCCTTTCGCACTCCCTGATGGTCCTCAGCGTCTCAACCTCCTCCTTAAGCTTCACAACCATGTCGAGCAGATCTTGCACCTGCTCACACCTCACACAGGTGGAGTGCTGGCCTCCCTTCCCCGGCAGCAGCAGGCTCTGGCACTCCCTGCAGCCGGAGACCTGAACAGCCACCGTTCGGGACAGAACCTCAGTCTGCATTGCCACCGTCTGTTTGGGACAAGCTCTCCTCCTGGAGGCGACCATGGTCGTCAGCAGTCTGGGATGCTGGCAATAAGTTAGAGGGGCTGACAAGCAACAAGTGCTCTCTGCACCCTGTTGCACAAGCTGCCACACCCGCTGCTGCAGCACAGTGTGGGTGGGACTCACCCGCTACACAAGCTGGTTGCCTCTCCCTGCGCCTGGTGGGCAGCGACTAGTGGCTGCCCTCCCAAAGGACTTTTCAAGGTAAGAGGAGGAGGTGTGGTCGCCGTCACCGTGGGAACGCCCCCCACCACGTCAGCCGCTCTCTCGCAATGGCTGCTGGGGCTTTGGGGATGGGGACCCGCCGGGAATCACGCTGTCCCTGTATGTTTCCCTCTGAGCTTCCTAATCTCGGCTGAACCTCGTGGTTGGCTGAACCCCGCCGGCTCCGGCTCTCGCTGGGCTGGCTCCGATCAGCTGACTGAATATGCAGCCATGGGCAGCACAGACCTGGATGAAGACCAGCCAGCTCCAACCATGCTTAGGAAAGAGCTAGAAAAGGCAAAAGTGGTGATAGTCAGTGAAAAATAGGTTGATGTTCTCTCCTTCCCTGAAGTCTTGCTGGAGAGAACTTGTGGGAACTGTAACTGGGATCAGCACAACGCCAGGATCTTTCCTCCAATATTCAGAGATATTTCAATCTAGAGGACTTGGATCTAGGAGATGTGAATCCAGGAGACTTGGATCTAAGAGACTTAGAGCCAATGTGGTTTAAAGAATGAACCCTATCAAGCAATGCAAAATACAGCAAGCAGCTCTGCTCCAGCCCAAAATCAGATGATAGAAGAGCAAGACAGACTGATCGTGGCATCCTCAAACCCCGGACATGGTCCAGAGCCTCTTCCCCATGTCCTCCATGAGCCATGAGACCAAGCTGGTGTTCCTAGAGCAAGGGAGAAGTTAGAAATGTTGCTAGTATCGCACACATGACACTCACCCTTCTCTGTCTATGTGAGGCAACAGGTGTTTGGAGGTGTTCCGCAGCTTCCTGTGAAACTGGGTGAAATCGAGTTTTTCAGGCTGCGAGTCCCACGTCACGCCACTAGGAGAGAAAAACAGGGAAAAAAAAAAACAAAGAAAGAAAGGGAAAAACAAAGCAAGAAGCTCCACTAGTGATTAAACACCACTGAGGTGAAGAGCAGAGGGCACATTGGAGCCTGTAAATGAGGAAAGCTGGTGCTTCTGGAAGCACCACTGCCTGCTGCAGAGCACATGAATGTGGAACTCTAACCTTCACGCTGCTGCATCATGTTTCTTTTAATTTCTTCTGGGTTTTTTTTTGAGATGCTGAGCTCCTGCTGCTTGCTCTAAACCCCAAGTTTTGATGTCTCATGCAGCACACACTTTGCAAGCTCTACATGCTCTCTGTAGCAAGGAGATATTACAACAGGTAGAGAGAGGTCTGGTCCATGCCATGGAGATGTTCTCTCTGGTCCTGCACAACCTGCCCACTCCAACGGCCTGGAACAAGTCCCAGGTGGGAACTCAACCCCTGTAGACTCTTGCAGGCACAGAGAGATGCGTAAAACTGGACAAAAAGCATATTCCACCACTTTCCCCACATCAGAGCAGCAGTTGAAGAGCTCTTCCCAGCAGCTGCGAAGCCAACACGTGATTGCACGGCCAATTAATGGAAGAGTAAAATCATAGAATGGTTTGGGTTGGAAGGGACCTTAAAGATCATCAGGTTTCAACACCCCTGCCATAGTCAGGGACACTTTCCACTAGACCAGGCTGCCCAAAGCCCCGACCAACCCATCCTTGCCTTAAGTCTTGCCTGGGCAGCTACAAGTAATCATATTGATACTGTCAATCAGCTAATTAAAAAAAAACCCAACCTTCTAAAACCAAATCAAGTTACAATTTTAGAAGCAAGCATCCTTTATTGATGCGTCGGCTCCCATGGGAATCGTTTTTGCCTAGTGTGGGCCCCGAACAATGCCCAGGCACAGGTTATATCCACACAGATCATACATATTCATTACATTTCCAATAAATCTTTTGCATCTGCATCACATCTCTTTGTTATTCGGCTTGTAACCTGCTTGCATTGGTGTCACCACCTTGTCTTCTGAGAACAAGGGCATTGTCTTCTAACCTTCTCCTGCTTATCTTAACAAATACCATCCTTGTGACTTAACTCCTAGCAAGTGCCTAACACCTAAGAGCTGTGAACCTTATTCTTATTAACTTAGTAAATGCCTAAAATCTATGACCCTTATTCGCATAGACTTATTTTATTACTAGTTGCTGATTTTAGGTATCAATATTGGTACTGGTTTCAGATGTCTGGACTGCAAACCCATCCTAAGCATGTAGGATGCTTGAAGTAGATTGATCGTGTTTTAAACCTGGCTTACCTGAAGGAGTCAAAGGTGTTGGCAGCCCAGATGTCTGTGCCCAGCATGTCAAGGGACGTCTCCTTGTTGCTGTTCTAGAAGGGAGGGAAAGGTGATTACTCATGGAAGGTACGTGGCGCAATCCGGACCACGGCACAGCCTCTCCCACTGTCGGCCATGGAGATGTCCCAGCTCTGCTTCTCTGGGTGAATCCACACTCACTGCAACGCAAAGTCCCCTCACCCTCTGCAAAAATGCATTGTGAAGGCAAAGGGTGACCCAGTTTCAGCCTTGGGGACACAAAGCTGTGGACAACACGGAGCAGACAACATGTAGGTTCAGCTCTGATTCCATCCCTGTTCTCCTACTCCACAGTCCACAACTTCCAAGACCCACCAAGGTCTGGTGGGCAAGTTGACATCCCCATCATGAAGATGCCCAACTTCAGAGTCACACACCAATTGAGGTAGGAAGGAACCTCTGGAGCTCTTCTGGTCAAACCAGGTGCCCAAGATCACATCTAAATGGCTTTTGAATGTCTCCAGGGATGGAGATACTCTTTGCCAGCAGCTCTCAGAGCCTGCTGTCACCAAAAAGGATGAGGAAAGCCATCCTACTTCTTCAAGGAATCATGGTGGTATGACTTCTCCTTGCTCTAACAACAGGCAGAAAACATCAGAACCCCGCATCGTGCCATCTCAGCCATGTACACCAGCAAATGAGCTCACACGGTTATTCTGATACACGTCCCACCAATGAGAAGGTGATGGTTCCTTCCCCTGAGAAGCAAAAGCATTGTGGTATAATCAGGTGGGAATTCTGAGAAGCTTCCAGCCAACTGCAAAGCACCTTGAATTTTCCCATGGAGACTTGACTCATATGGGACAGACATATAAATGCATTACAAATAGGAAATCCTGTATTACCAATTTTCCCCCAATATTTCTTACACATATTCAGATTATTCATAATCTTGCACATATTCAGATTATATAAGTATTTCTACCCAAAAGGTCCCACTCTGGCGAAACATGTGCTGGGGAAGGTGGCTTCTGTATACTCCTCATCCTATAATTACTGACATTTTCAAACATTATTAATAGTAACCAAGACACTAAAAACTCATAAAAAATTGATCGTTTCTGACTGAAGTCACAGAACTCAATCTGCCCATAAAATAAGCAATATTTTCCCAACGAGCAGGACGTATTATACATCCTCACTGCACCCTACAGATGGTCACACTTCGCAGACATTCCCAACACAACAACAAATTTAGACACCAGATACTCCAAACACAACCACATTGATCCTTTTTTGTCTCCTCCAAGGGGTCTACGGATGATGAGTTTAACCTCTGAGGATCTGCAGGTCAACATGTCTCTGCAAAGAAACAAAATACCTAAATATCTAAAATTCTCATGATCAATCACTGAAAATGAGATTTTTCTTTGAGGCAAATGGAAGGGAAATTTTCTCCCAGCAAGGAGAGAAATTAGTTTGCTAACTTCTTAGAAGCATCCTTGTGTAGCATAATGAAAATAAACATGTGTAGGTCTTCATAGCTATAATCCAACAAAGAGATACCTCTTCTTGCAGACAAATCCATCTCTTTTTCTATTTCCTATGGATACTGGATATTTTAAGCACCCATCAACGAGCCATCTAAAATAGGATTTCCCAAGAATAAAGTATTTGGGTTCAGGAAGAAAGATCGGGAACATGTAACCAGTTGCAATAAAGATGAGCCGAATCAGCAATAAAGATATTAAATAGCAAAAATTTAAGCTAACATAGGTTCTTAATGCATCAGGTTGCATCCTAAAATTGTTGCTTAAGTTCAGCTCAGTACAGGACTTCTCCATCACGATGGCACCAGGACCAAACAATAACACCTTGTCATTAAGTTGCAAGTCACTATGGTAATTTGAAGATTTTTTTTGTCTTTGATGACCTGTTTTTATACCGGTTTCTGTCTCAACACACAAGGCAGGAGGACGCTTGCTGCCCAAGTGAAGCTGCACAGCGGGACGTACATTAAAATGCTCACAGCACGATAACGAAACTTAATAATAAGACTTTAAAAAAAACAATTCTCATGTTCGGGGCTAAAAAAAATAAGTTCATGTATTTAAGAAAAGAAGTGACTCGTTTCAGTTCCCCCAGGACCGCAATTATAACCATCAGCAGTTTTAATGTGAAGCTCCCAATGACCAACCCTCAGCTTTAGATAATTATTTTCACCACGGAGGGGTTAGTACTGTTGAAAATTAATTAAGCCACTAGGAAAGATGATTAAGAGACACACTGACAAGAATAACAGCAATACTCAGAGAAATTTAGTTTTAGTTTGTTTAGTTTTTGTTCAGTTTTATGGTTTAGGCTACTATAGCAAGGAGTTTAAATTATTAAGCTGGTCATCTCATTTTCGTTTAAGTATTAATGGTTATTTTATAGATGTCTTAGGAAGCATCATTCACTCACATAAAAGGAACTTACTGAAAATATCAAAACACAGAACTGTGTCATGCATCAGTTTGCTATAATAACATTATGGAATATAAATTTCATGGTATATATGAATATCAGTAACATTACAAATTGTTTTAAATGCTTTACGGAAGGTACATTCAAGGTGAAACTGATGTAATAAATACCAACACTTCTCCATTTCTGAAACTTTTTTATACTCTTCCATACATGTAACAAATGTTTCAGCATAGAATGGACACTCTCAACTTTTTATGTCACTATGGAGATACTGAGAATATAAAGTATTTTAAGATACGAGCCCTAGACAAAGGTTACATTGAGGAAAGATAGGAAATACACTCAATTTATTCTGGGCTTGATTACAAATAGTATAATAAAACACATAGTCTGTGTGTAGGAGAGATCAGAGATTGGGTAAAGCAGATTCTACATGCAAATATGGTTTAAATTCATGTCCGTAACTTCTGTCCTCCAACCATGTCATCTCCATCCAACGTCATCCAACCCCTGGAGCTGCCCCTGCAAACAGAGGGACGGACAAGGCCACTGGCCGCAGGGACTCTGACTGTTCACCTGCATCTGCAGCTTCAGCAAATTCCCCACCAAGGCAGCATTTGCAGCTTTGCAAAGCCCAGCTCAGCGTCCCACCGGCTCCTCTCACTGCTCTTCGTTACCACTCTCCAGCAAACTGCTACAAATATAAAATTGCGCTCTTCATCGCATGATCGCAGAAGCGTTAGCTCATCACGGTGCTTAGAATTAATATAGAACAACATCAAGTGGTTGACTGAGTCCCTGGTATAAATTCAGGGATAATCCTGTGTCATGTGTTACTTGTTAAGCATTTTTTCCTTCTACAGTTGAGAAGATTCCGCCAACTTTCCTACTTCTCAGCTGCCTACACCCCCTAGCTGCACTTTGGTAGAAAACAAAAAAGATAGATACCAAAGTGTCTGAAAAGGTTCCGATTAAAGCGTTTCTTGTTGAAAACTGCAAGTTTTCGTAAGAAAAATAAAGCTGTTTTGAGAAAAACAGTATTATCCCTGCTCAAAGAAAGAAAGATATGGTGAGTCTCGTTCCTACCAGAAAAAAGTGTCACTTCTCAGCAATGACACAGTTCTGTGGGTCCTCTCCCACCACGGCATTGCTCAGGAGGACAAATTATTTCTTCAGGATCTCCAGAATGGATGAGATGGATGAATGGACCAGGAATTTGACCACTGGATCCAAACCTCTCAGAGTGTGTCCACCACTTGTGACCCAACCAATGCTCATGTGGGCAGAAGAAGAGGTCACTGGTCTGAGTTTAAGGAATAGACCTAAAACCAAATCAAATCCAAATTCCGATAGTCTTCTGCGGGGAGGGAAGGTAATTCCCCATTTAGCCCTGTTGATGGCTCCCACAGAAAGCACTTGGACTCAAGGTCAACATTTAACACCACCTATGTGGCGTCCACTCATTTATCAACTTCTAATGAAGACTTGCCAAAAAACAATTACAGACAGCTCTTAATTTCCTAAAATTAAAATACTAAGACTTCAAAAGAAGAAAAAAGTTAATTTCCTTTTCACTAAATCAGCTGACTAGGGACTTCTTTCCCAATATTAAGGCACTCAGCACATCTCAAGAGAATTGTTGAGGCTGAAGGACAACTACAGCCACGTTACCATTTATGCATGAATTAAGTAGGTCTTTGAGGTGTCTTTCATAACTGACATGCACTCACACCCTACATGTCGACACACGCACAGAACACGTCATTCGGAGGATGCCTCCAGTAAACAGCAAGCAAAGGACACGACTTCGGCACGTGGCTACCAGATAGATATACCTTGGTCAATTGCCTGAACTGTCTGCTTCTCCCACAGCTGCCGGATCTGGATCCAGACCCACGTCTGGAGTCTGAGCCCAGCCAGGATCCTGTGCTCCCACTGCTGCTGTGATCCCGTTCTTCCTAGAAACAACAAACAGGTCACTTTAGTCAAGGGTAACGCCATCCCACACCCACAAAAAACACTGATCCGGTGAACCAGGAGAGCTCCAGCTCCTAAACCAAATGTGCAAGTTCCTACAAAACTATGTCCATTCACGGGGCTTTCTTGGAGTCTTTTAAAATGTTCAATTTACATGTTGCAAAGGGATGACATTGTGGGAGGCTTCAGTGAAGATAAGATTCAGCTCTGGTACTGTAGTCATAGAATGGTTTGGGTTGGAAGGGACCTTCAAAGTTCATCTAGTGTGTAAAAAATTTCTTCCTCGTGTCTTGCCTGTATCTTCCCACATGTGTTAAGGTCCGTGCTGGACCACCAGGTAGCATCACCTTAGGTGGCTTCATGTCTGCTGTGCAGCTGTGTCCCTGCCCCATCCAACCCAGGTGGCACTGGTGGAGCTGGGCCCTGGTCTGTGCCCCAAGATTAGTGACCTGGACTTGGTCATTATGTGCAAAGAGGAGTTCACACCTTGTTCTACTTGGCTCTTGAAGTTCAAGGTGGTTCTGCCCTTGTCTTAGCCCATGGCAGTGTCCACAGAGACTCACATAGTCCAACAAGGACGTCTGAGACATGAGAAGTCCTCTTGAAGTGTCAACTCTCACGCCAGTCCTGAAACACTTGCTCCCCTTGGTATTTCCCAGATTTTCAAAGTACTTGAAAGAGTCGAATATTCTGCGCTCTGTGATTTCATGTTTTTTTAATCATCTTAGGTCACTTCAAAGGCCTTTCCCAAGCCTCTGAGCAAAGCTTTTGGAGCAATTACCCTGACAATATTCACCTTTCTCCCCAAGCACTTTGTGGGATGTTTGGGTAGATAGGGCTGGCTGGGTGAGTTATTCTGGTTTTCAGAGGACTCATCTTGCCCTGAGGGCTGCCGGTTGAACAAGAAACCTGCAGGTTGCTTGACAGCAGAACAAGTGTTAGGAGAATAAAGGAGAAAATTTGGACCAGTTCCATAATAGGTAAAAATAGTTATTTGTGTAGTGTGTCTTCTGGTAAACTCCAATTGTTTTCAGGTCTGTGAGGAGCTGGACCTGAACAGTGGATGACACAGAAGGAAAAACTGACTGAGAAGTTGGTTTGGGCTTGGGAGGGGAATTAAGGATATACAAGCAGTTTCAGAGGATGTGGCATTGCTGAATATGTGTAATTAATCCTCATGAAGACAGAGGAGGTAAGTTTTATTTTTCCCCATGCATAGACTAGAGAAGAGAAGGCTCAGGGAGAACTTATTGTGACCTTTCAATACTTAAAAGGGGACTATAAGAAAGATGGAGACAGACTTTTTAGCTGGGCCTGTTGCGATAGGACAAAGGGTGATGGTTTTAAACTAAAGGAGGGGAGATTCAGGCTGGACATGAGGAAGAAATTGTTGCCCCTGAGGGTGGTGAGAGCCTGGCCCAGGTTGCCCAGAGAGGTGGTGGATGCCCCATCCCTGGAGACATCCCAGGCCAGGCTGGATGGGGCTCTGAGCAACCTGATCTGGGTGAAGATGTCCCTGCTCATGGCAGGGGTTGGACTGGGTGAGCTTTGAAGATCCCTTCAACCCAACCTGTTCTATGACTTTATGATTCTACATGTGAAATGTGGAAGTATTCACCCAACATGAGGAACTGGAAGCAAAATGCATCAGTACTGGTTTCTGTGTTGCTCCAGCTTGACATTCTCCATCCTCAAACCTATCAAGTCTCAAGTAAACTCAGCATTCCATAGTTCCTACAGCCTAAAATGAGTACTGACTTCAAAAGAGGAGGTCAGCTGGTTTTCAAATTATATATCGATGAAATTTGAGAGGTTGAGGTTATTCCCACACACCAACGGCAGAAAGCACCTTCTTCCCTCCTTGCCAGACTGTGACTTGAATCTTCCAAAGAGAAATACGAAGTGGCACAAAGTTAAGGGAGTTGTTAAATTGGTGTGGAAGAAAAAAAAACTTGATTGATGTCACTTGTTGGAGGTGGTTGCTTCAGGAAGCCTTGGGAAGAGCAAGTCTTGCAGGCATCCTGAGAAGCACAAATAATCTTTGACATGGGAAAAGATGCGCATCAACTGAAAAGGTGGTTGGGAGAAATGAACCTTCACCACCCAGTTGTTTAAAAGATTATAATAATCACCAATTTGCTCTGTCCTACACACTGAACATCTCGTTTGTATGGGAATATAGCGGAAGATTGGCAAGGAGGTTGGTTAAATGTAAATACGCTCAAGTGACTTGCAGCTGTGTGTAGAAAAAGCACATATATCATACTAATTGTTTTACTGACCTTGTATGCTTGATGAATAGAACCTCTGTGTTAGATAACATAGGCCTATGAGAAACTCTAGACAACTTATCACTATGTCTGAGATTCCTGCTTTGTTGTGGGAAAGAGCGGGAGGCTGTGCCTGCCTGAAGCCTTGAAATACAGGCGAGCTCAGCAGGCCCAGTGATCTTCCAGCAGGGCTGAACTTACCAGCACCTGCATCCCCGCTTGTGTTACCTCTGCATGGGAGCTTAGGTGCTACTTTGGAGATCCCCCAGTAGAGAGATAACTAAAATAAAACTTGCTCTTTGCAAATGCATTCATGGCCTCTGGCTCCTCTTGCGATGTGCCTGCACTTGTGCTCACATTGTTCTTCTATGCATGGAAAATTTCTGTGCCAATGATACCATGGGACCAAGTCAGTGTCTGCACCATTCCCTTTTAAAAAGACATTGAAAATAAATATCACTATTTGGTTATATTTGGTTGACCCAACTTTTGGTCGTGGTCACCTGCACACAAGCTGAGGCCACACAAATTCCAGAAACATGGCTGTCCACAACAAAACCCTTGTGAGAAACGAGGAGATTGGTACCACCATGTATCAACATCCAAACTCAACGAGACAAGCCAACAGGTACGGCATGAACCAGTTAGATAAAAATCAGGGCTATCACTTTCATTAAATCAGTTTGTGTCATTCCCTGTTCATGTTCCTTATCTTTATCACTCCCTGTTAATATTTATATTTAAAAATAAATTATTTTAAAATGAACACTGTTGAACTAAAAACTGTTGAAACTTCTGTTGAAGATGAAACGGTCCAACCAAGTATGACCTAAATACACGCATGTTCAAACTCATCGGCACAGCCAGATGGTTGTGGTGCCTTTGTGTCATCTAATAAAGCCCTTTTTGTGCTAAAATGACCCCTCTCTGCAGACTTCCTGTGGCACCGAAGCTCACACCAACCTCACGGGTGATGCTGGAGGAGTGGGCAAGAGTATACAGGTAATGATCATTCCTTAAAAAAAACAACCAAGCAACAAAAACCCTCCACCAGCATCATCATAAAAACCCTGTCATCTGGCCCTACTCCATTGGGTCCTCAAAAGACCAAGATTCTCTTAGTCTCTCCCAACACCCCAAAAAATACCCTTGAACTCTTATTCCCAGCTCTTATTTGGGTTCATCCACCATCCATTCATGGTTTACACTCACCAGCAGGAGATGGGACCTTTGTGGCTTGGATGGAAATGTCACCCCCTCCAAAGACTGATTCCTAGCAGCTCCTCTCATCCATGCCAATCCTCCTGGCCAAGCTCTTCACCCTCTTGGGAAGAGCGAGGCTTGTGCATTTTAACACTGTCAAATCACACATTTGCATTTTAATTAGCAATAACCATCCGTTTCACTTACACTGCAATTTTCACCTTCGCAGCTACCAGCTCTTTGCAGCATGAACTAATAAATCTTGCTCCCTTTGCCAGCTCAGGAGCAAATACATTCTGTTGCTTCAGTGCGAGTTCGAAAAAGATGATTTGCGGAAAAAGGAAATCACTTTCCCTGACGTGCAGGCAATACATGGAAACGTGACCACCTATGTGGTTGCTCTCAGTGATGATAAGTATGGATGAAGTTGGTAGAGGTGTAGACCAACTGTGGCAATACTGCAAGTTTTAAGCGGTATGAAGACATCAGTGGATTCTTGATGGGATTCACATTCGATTGTATGGAAAAAAAATCTCAATATTCAATGTACAGTGTTCATAGGCAGAGGAAAAGGAAAGTCAACAGAAATCTAGAGGATTTCTCAGGACACAAAAGCCTCTGAGATATCCCCTAACATTAACAACTGTCCCACCACAGCATCTACAAGAATTTCCCTGGAGTGTACTTCAAATGACTCCCAACATTTGAGTCTTAATCCTGGTCAGAAGAGAAGACAGCTACCGTGTAAAAAGTCCTTTTTGAGGTTTTTCTGCAGCAGAGGTGGTTTTCATATGCCCACTTCATGCTGCAGCTAAATCTTCTAGTTATGCAGAATTTTGACACTGGACTCCGAGCATTTGATGCCAAATCTTCCTGCTGTACTCAATCTATTCTAGAACAACCACTCAATATTTTCTATGGAACTATTTCTATAAAATCAATTATTTTAATGATTTTAAAGTACCTTTTACAAAAAAAAAAAATCTAAACATTTTAGTAGGGGCATAATTCCAGCTTTTCTTCTCAATGTATTGCATAAAGCTATAAGAAAAACAGAAAACTTACCCTTATAAAAACATTATGCAGAAAAAACAAATAACTTTGGCTCTGCTCCTTCCCTCCCCAGGTCCATGTCCACCTTCCCCAACCCTCTCCAATCTGGGACGGTATCTCCCCACTGCTTTGGTAAAGGAACAGCAGAAGAGACACCAAACGGGGCTCTGAGCAACCTGATCTGGGTGAAGATGTTCCTGCTTATCCAGGGGGCTGGACTAGATGAGCTTTGAAGATCCCTTCTAAACCAACTATTCTATGATTCTATGATTGGAGCTCTTGTCCCACCAGGAGAAGTAAGGTCTTACCCATACCTGTGTAACAATTGTCAGAGACTAGAAAGAATTGTCTCAAACATTGTGCCAAAAACTGGTTTCTCCAGCCCCAGGATTGTCAAAGTCTAAAAGGAATCATGCCTCAAACATTGTAGCAGGAGATGGGTCACTCAGGATAAGGTGATAAGGTGAATTGCAATTTACATACCAACAACATGCTAAGGGGCCACAGACACAGGCCAGTTGGCTGGCTGTAGGAGGTGGGGAACGTGCAGGGGGGCACATAGCTCCACCTTCTGATACACCCAGCATGGCACAAAAGGAAAAGACTAAACTCCTCAAAATGGCCCGAAACTTGCCAATTTTTCGCAATCACCAGCCCCCCAGACTTTTTGCAATAACACCTCTGCAAAAGACAAAAGAAAACTTATGCAAGCAAGTGACCCAGAGGGCTATAAAAAGCTCACCTAAACCAGCACTGGCAGGGAACCCACCACCCTGAGGACCCCTCTGCTCACCAGCCTCGCCATGGGAACTGGACCAGATAGTGGAGGATGCTGCGCTTCAGAACTACAAACCCCAGCACCCTCACTGCAGGACACCGGAGGCCACACATCATCAGACAAGTTCCATCATCCACACTGTGGAGCCGTAAGAGTGGCTGGATCCCTCACCTTCTCTTTCTTCCTTTCTCTTTGCTCTTTCCTTCTCTCTTTCTCTTTTTTTTTTTTTTCTCCCTATATCCCTATTTCTTTGTCTCTCCTTCTGTGAGTGGTATAATAATATAAGGTTCACAACTCTACCTGCGCCGCAGATTCCTTTATGTAAATCCCTTCTCTGTTAAGCTATTCACTAATTAGACCTAAGTAAGGTAAATCTTTCTGCTGCCAAATCATCTATAAATTGAGCCACACTGCAAAATAAAAGGTGTTGCTTTTTTTTTTTCAGACCTTAAGTACTATGTGTACTGTTTTCCAACCAAGGGGGACCTACGAACCTGAGTCACCTTTTCCCCCTCCCATTCATAGCTCTGGGCGGGATGTGACAACAATACAGCACCAAAGGACCTAATGGGTTTAGAAGTACAGAAGATTAAGCTTACAAGATCTTCTGGACTCCACACAAAAAAGGCCCAGTCTGTGTGGTTGTGTTCTCTTTGGACAACCTCAGAAAAGATGTGTTAGCCACGGATGTGTTAGATATCTCATTTATGCGCATGGATGAGGATGAAAAGGGGCACCAAGAGCACCCAGAACGGCACTGAGAACTTCAGATGTTCCATAGAAATCCAGCAGTGATCCTCTGCCTGAGCCTTGGAGGAAATCATAGAATAATTTTAGTTGGAAGAGACCCTTAAGATCATAGAGTCCAACCATAACCTAAATCTAGCACTAAACCATGTCCCTGAGAGCCTCATCTATACATCTTTTAAACACCTCCAGGGATGGTGACTCCACCACTACCCTGAAATGGTTCATATCATCCCTTTTCTGCCAAGAGCTTCAGCACTTGTTGACCTATTCAACTAAATCTGGAAGAAAAAAGGATGGAGACCTCAAAGGTAATTTGGCTACTGCGAGTTTCACAAACTAGAGCATGGGAGACTGGCATCTCCTTGTCTACTCTACACAAATTGAAACTGAGGGTGATGTGATGTTCTCCCACGTGAGTCACTAGTGACACCAGGCCCAGAAGATATCTTCCTCCATCCTCTGTGAGCAACAACAGTTCTAAATCAGGCAGCAAAGCAGTGAAGCATCTCACTCCCAGATCTTCAGACATCAAAGCTGGTGTCTGCTTCAAAAGGGGTGGTGGTTCTTCATGAGATGTATCCCAAACAGAAGCCCCAGAGAAAGTTAAACCTATGTATTATCTAAAGGACTTGATTTCTTTCTCAGTCCTCTCCAACCATAATTGAACAGGAGGGGGTGACACCCAGCAATCACAGGCAGAAAACCATTAAGTGACTGGTTTTCTCAGAGCTGCTCTTTGATTGTCAGCAAGTCACCCCACTTGAAAAGATTTAATTTCGTCCTCCATCAGGCAGGGCTACACCAACCTGTATTCATTGGCAAGGCCTCAAAGTAAGTCTCTGTTTTTCACTTTTTCTTTTGGAAATGAGACAAAGGCAACTGCAGCATCTATCGTCACCCGCTTGTCCCAACAGGTCTTCATTGTGGTGGCCAACCTCAACTAAATTCAGTGTACAGACTGGCCCTGGGCTATGGCACAAGCAGATTGTTGAGATGGAAAAAAATCGAACTGCCCCTGGGATCATCCTTCACGTTTTGCTGAGCAAGAAAAGTGGTGGAGTCACCACCCCTGGAGGTGTTTAATAGGCACGTAGATGAGGTTCTTAGGGACATGGTCTAGAGGTGGACTTGGCAGTGTTGGATTGACAGTTGGACTTGATGATCTTAAAGGTCTTTTGCAACCAAAATGATTCTATGATTCTATGGAAATCACCATGCTTCAGATTGGACCCAAGGATGAGCAACTAAAGCCAGACATGGGGAAATTACTTACATCTTCAGTGGGAAGATCCTGCCACCCTCTTCACAAACATCACCCACCCACTCTCCAGTGTTGACCTGGTTAGCAAAGGATTTGAGGTATTACACACTGCTTGCTGATGGCAGTGGATTTAAGCTGGCAAGCACATCCCTTATCTTCGTAGCCCGCCACTGGACTCCCTCCAGTAATTCTTGTCCTTCTTAAACTGGGGAGCCCAGAACTGGACACAGAACTCCAGATGTGGCCTCACCAGGGCAGAGTAGAGTGGAAGGAACAACCTCCTTCGACCTGCTGGTCACACTCTTCCTCATGCACCCCAGGACACCATTGGCCTCTTAGCCACAAGGGCACATTGCTGGCTCATGGTCAATCTGTTGTCCACCAGATCTCCCAGGTCCTTCTCTGCTGAGTAGGACGGCAATAAGGATCATCAACCGGAGAAGCCTCCGAGGTCCAGCACTCATGCAACATGTTCCTTCTACACCTGGTGGGACATGGATACACATGCAAATCAGCAGTAAAATAAGTTGCAGTCCCATTTAGAGTCATAGAATTATTTTGGTTAGAAAAGACCCTCAAGATCATAAAATCCAACCACTAACCCAACCCTGCCAATAACCCATGTCCCTGAGAGCCTCGTCTCTGTATCTGTTCAACCCCTTCAGGGATGGTGACTCCACCACTGCCCTGGGCAGCCTGTTTCAATGCCCGACAGTCCTTTCTGAGAAGAAATTGTTTCCAAGATCCAACCTCAACCTCCCCAGGTGCAACTTGAGGCCGTTTCTTTGTGTCCCAGTCTCCCCTCAGCCTTCTGTTCTCCAGGCTGAACCTCCCAGGTCGCTCAGCTGCTCCCTTCACACTTGTGCTCCAGCCCCTCAGCCTTTCCTTATAAGGGAGATGCTCCACTCCCTTAATCATTTTTGTTGCCCTGCGCTGGACTCTCTCCAGCAGTTCCCCGTCCTTCTTGAACTGAGGGGCCCAGAAATGGACACAATATTCCAGATGTGGTCTCACCAGGGCAGAGTAGAGGGGAAGGAGGACCTCTCTCGACCTACTAACCACCCACCTTCTAATACACCCCAGGATGCCATTGGCCTTCCTGGCCACAAGGGCACAGTGCTGGCTCATGGTCATCCTGCTGTCCACCAGGACCCCCAGGTCCCTTCCCCCTACACTGCTCTCTGATAGGTCATTCCCCAACTTATACTGGAACCTGGGGTTGTTCCTACCCAGATACAAGACTCTACACTTTCCCTTGTTATATTTCATTAAGTTTTTTCCTGCCCAACTCTCCAGCCTGTCCAGGTCTCTGGATGGCAGCACAGCCTTCTGGCTGTCAGCCACTCCTCCCAGCTTGGTGTCATCAGCAAACTTGCTGATAGTACACTCAATTCCCTCCTCCAAATAATTGATGAATATATTGAATAATATAGGCCCTAGTACTGACCCCTGAGGCACTCCACTAGATACAGGCCTCCGACTAGACTCTGCCCCATTGACCATGACTCTCTGGCTTCTTCCCTTCAGCCAGTTCGCAGTTCATCTCACTTATAGAGGCGATATGAGAGTATCTTGTGTACATCAATGGAGTGTTCTCCACCCCAGAGCTTCACATGGTGCTAAAAGATCTTCTGAGGGGTGTCACTGAAATGCCATGGGGTTTAGTGGAGCACTGAGCAAACTCAAGTGTTCACAGTAGGAAACAGAGAATTATAAATGAGCCAAATATAATTATGAAACAGGGATTTTCTCAGCACACCAGGAGTTCACAAAATACATGTTATGAGACCTTTCATGACCAAAGTGGCTTCTCACATCCACCTGCTCGAAGAACTGGAAAGAGCAGAGTAAAAGGGGGAATTTTCTCCATTTTTAAGTCGCTGCTTTGTATGGGATGCACGAGTGTCAACCTACAGGCATTGACCTCATTTATCTCCCACAGCTGCTAATAGCGGATATCTCACCAAGAAGTGTAAGAACAGGGCAAGTATGGGGTCATCTTTCCCAGAAAAACCCAACAAAAT
Source organism: Nesoenas mayeri (assembly GCF_963082525.1). Classification (NCBI taxonomy): domain Eukaryota; kingdom Metazoa; phylum Chordata; class Aves; order Columbiformes; family Columbidae; genus Nesoenas; species Nesoenas mayeri. Next base: position 16,227,161 of record NC_137553.1, read on the forward strand.
TGGAAAAACAGCAATTTAGGACTATCTTGGACTGCAAGTTGCATCAAGACACCTTATTATTACCCTTAAATTGCACATTATCCAGGAATTGTTCTCAGCCTCACGCTTATACAACATCCCATGGATGCTTATATACACACATATTACATATAAATGTCTATATAAATATACACAAAAAATAAAAATATTTCTTTTACTTGCCTTAACCTCACTGGATCCTAAAGACAAGAATCTCAGAGGCATCGGGTTCTTAGGGATGCAGAGAGGGATTTTCAGCTTCACTCAGGCTCCTTTATAACCTTTAGGAAGCCAATTATTTTTGAAAATGTGACCCTGGACTACTCTGCTTTCACAGAAAAGGAACCAGACGCTGAATATATTTGCAGGACTAACCTGGATTTCCATTTTTCTGATCACCAGATTAGAATTGTGTGAGGCATATCAGGGTTATCAATACGTAACTCACATTTTCACAGCGGCTGACGCCAGCAGAAATCTCACATCTGAGTATTTTTCAACTAAGAAGACCGGTGTATATCGCACAACCGGCAATGCGGAAATCTCAGCTGGAAATAAAATGGGAAAAAGAGGAATTCGATTTTCCAACCAAACCCCTCAAAATCCATAAAAAACATCACAAAACAAAATCCCTTAAACAACCCTTGGGAAATAATTAACCATTTTTTTCCTTAGCAGGTTTGAAGAATGATTTATAATTTATGTTCAAGATAAACACCATATTAGTGATTTAAAAAAAAATTTTAAAGCTACTAGTGAAAAATCAATACCCAGAAATGGTAATAAACTGAAGCTAATTCTCACCAGCGGCGTTTCACTCATATATCAGTGACGGAAACAGAAATTTTTGCCCAGACAGAAGAACAGTAGCTTGCAACTGTGCTTTGGTGCCAAGGAAAATTTGTTACTTGCTTTTAAAGGAAGCCCAACGTGGAGAGAGAGAGAATTCTGAGCTCTGCTGGGGGCTGGGAAAGAGCAAAAATGCAGAGAAAAGAGATTGGGCATCGGCGAATGTTGTTTGTGTGTAGAAAACAAGCGCCATGCCGGAGGAGATCGAATGGGTTTGATGTGCAGGATAAAATGTAAAAATAAAAATAAATAAAAATAAAAGTTAAAAAAAGAGTAAAAATAAAATTTAAAAAATTAAAAAGTAAAAATAAAATTTTAAAAACAGAAAATAAAAATAAAAAAATAAAAGTAAAAATAAAAATAAAAATAAAAATATTAAAAAGGAGAAGAAGGAGAAGAAAAAGAAGAAAAAGAAGAAAAAGAAGAGGAAAAAGGAAAAGGAGAAAAAGACAAAAAGACAAAAAGACAAAAAGAGAGAGAAAGAGAGAAAAAGAGAAAAAAAAAAAAAACCCAGAAGTTGAAATAAAAGAGAGCACAGTACAGGGTAGGTGGAAGCTGTCAGGGTTGCGTTGACTGGAGCCAAGAAAGCATCACTTGTGGGTGACTCCTGCATCTTCCTGTGGTACCCACCAGAGACAGGCCTGTCCGCTGAGCCCTTGGCTGAAGAACCAGGGACCTTCTTCTCCAGGGAAGGTCCTGCACAAGGAGGCTCAACGGAAACGACCAGCCACCCAGCTGAATTTCAAGCAGCCGTCTGGGACGGTGGGAAGGAGCCCAGTTGGGATTTTGCCACCGAATATGAGCAGATCAAAATGAGGAGAAATTAAATCCCCAAACCCATCTGGCACCTTCAGAAACTCATCTAAAGCAGTGTTTCTGTACAGCGTGTACCTTGCTACACAATGAAATCTTGTCTTCAGTGTGTGCAGGTGTTTGTACAGATGCTCCCAGCATCTTTGCATAGAATCACAGATCATTTTGGTTGGAAAAGACCTTCAAGCTTATCAAGTCCAACCATTAACCTAACACTGGTACTAACCATATCCCTAAAAACCTCATCTATGTGTGTTTTAAACCCCTCCAGGGATGGTGACTCCACCACTGCCCTGGGCAGCCTGTTCCAATGCCCAACAGCCCTTTCTGGGAAGAAATTGTTCCCAAGATCCAACCTCAACCTCCCCTGGCGCAACTTGAGGCCATTTCCTCTGGTCTTGGCGCTTGTTCTTTGGGAGCAGAGCCTGACCTCTCCTGGCTCCAACATCCTTTCAGGCAGTTGCAGAGAGCGAGAAGGTCTCCCCTCAGATCCTGTTCTCCAGGCTGAATCCCCCAGGTCCCTCAGCTGCTCCCATCACACTCGTGCTCCAGTCCCTTCCCCAGCTCCGTTCCCTTCTCTAAACTTGCTCCAGCACCTCAAGGGCTTTCTTGGCATGAGGGGCCCAAAACTGACCCCAGGATTTGAGGTTTGGCCTCAACAGTACCCAGAACAGGGGGATGGTCACTGCCCTGGGCCTGCATGGACAGGCACACAGTGGGAGGGGACACATGAGTCCCCATCTCACAGCCCAGCAGCTCCCAGCACAAAGTCATGCCCAAAACGGGATGCAGGAGCTGCAATACACACCCCTAAGACTGGCACAGACTCTTGTACCACCCTACAAGGGGCTCCCAGGCTTCTTCTCATGGATCCCACATGTGGGACTGAAGCCTGGAGGACATCAAGCAGGGCAAGAGCACCAAAACCATCAGCCTGAAGCTCCTTCTCCAGGTGGGACGTCCATCAGTCATAGCAACTGCAAATGCCACTTCACACCCTTTCCTCCAGTCGGCTCGGTCTCATATCTCCTTGGGTGAACGTTGCTGTTAGAGGGTTGATGGTCTCATGGTGGCACAGCAGCTCCTCAACTACGTGACTGGTCCAACTCATGCCTTCACCGTTGCCAACCTTCTCCCATGTCAGTGCTCGCACAGAGGAGGGACAGTCACCTCCAGAGATTCCAACTACTCTTCACTGATGTTCATACTCCGTACAACCACCAAAACCGACTCACGTCTGGTTTCTGACATTGCAAACCCAACATGGGCTCTCAGCACATGCAATTTGGCTTCTTCTCTCAGTTCAACCTCTCAGCCATTTGATCCTTTTCCCTCCAACACCATCCTTGTGTGGCAGCACATAACCAAGAAGCACAGCTACACAAGAACATAGAATCATTTTGGTTGGAAAAGACCCTCAAGATCATCAAGTCCAACCGTTAACCCACCCCTGGCACTAACCCATGTCCCTGAGAACCTCATCTCCACATCTGTTCAACCCCTCCAGGGATGGTGACTCCACCACTGCCCTGGGCAGCCTGTTCCAATGCCCGACAGGCCTTTCCAGGAAGAAATTGTTCCCAAGATCCAACCTCAACCTCCCCCGGCGCAAGTTGAAGCCATTTCCTCTCATCCTAGATCCCTCATCCCATCCTTACATCATACTTCCAAGTCAGCTTTGATGCTCCAAAGATGTCCCTCACACAGGTGGCAATAAGAAGCTCTTCAGGAATAAACAGGACGCACCATATTTATTTCCCTGTTATCGCAGAGCAACAAACTCCTGGTCAAAGCATCCACCTGCGCATCGGGATGTTGTCCATCTCCCATGGTTTCGGTGGGAGAAGGAAAGGGAAAACTGAAGCCACACAAGCACAAATGCAAAGTTTTGGGTGAGAAAGAGCAAAAAATAACCCTTACCTGATTGTGTTCATGAGATGATGAGCCCTTCCCTCGAGATGGGGAACAGCTGCCATCAAGCTGCTCACCACAATCTGCCGTCCACTGCAAAAGGGATAAAAAAAAAGAGATTTCTTAAAATAACAACCGAGCTGGGGAAAACTGCTGCGTCAGCCTGAAGCACACAGAAAACACTATCTGGGCACCAGCATCAGCGTACACGTGCAGGTCACCCCTTTTTAGAGACGATCTCAAAGGCTTTGGCTCAAAAACGTTCCACCTGCTGATGGTGAGCAGAGGGAAGATGCAGGAATAATTTCAGGAAGGCACCTGAAATGATGCTTTGCAATAAAAAAACATCTCCGCTGTTTCCTTACAGACTCCAAGGGCATTGGGTATCTCAGGTGTGTGGCAGATACCAGGGCGGCTCGAATCAATTACTCTTTTCCATGAAAAGCTGGGAATTTTCTGCTTTTCCCACCTCTGTTCACTTCAGGAATAGGTATGAGTCCTGAGCTGCCACAAAACTGTGCTTTTATTTTAAAGAAAACAGAGCTCAAAGCTGCGGGTTTGGTCATTGCCACAGCTGTGACGTGCAGCCTGATGGCGGCCCTGCTGTCACCCCACTGTCACCCCACGGTGAAGGACATCAGGGGACTTCCCAGACTTGGGGGATCACAAGCTGTTTCGGTCAGCTTCCCCCAATGTTTGACAGCAAGGTGCTTCCAGAAAATAATTAAATTTGGAGTCATTTGTTGGGTTTTTTCCCCCGTCAAAGAAATGAAGGGCTGCATCATACTGGGGGAAAAAAAGAAAAATTAGAAAAAGCAATTTTCACTAGGCAAATGTGAAAGATGCTGCTTAATCCTAAAGTCATTTTGTCACCCCCACAACAAAGCTGAGCCTGAACCTTGGTGACCAGCCCCATTACTGAGGTTTTTCACCCTGGAAGTGTTCAGTTGCTCCATGGACACTCACTGCTAGGATTCCACCACCAAGACAGATGTTTTGAGAGAATGAAAAGTCAGTTTCATAGAAACAGCAACTACCTGAGAACTTCCTGGCAGGATGAGGCCACAAAAGAAGAGGAAGAGGAAGGATCAAGAGGAAGGATCAAGGATATCGCTAGAGAGCTCCCCAAACTGGTGCACCTGACAGACTACTACCCACTGCTGGTCTTCCAGACAGATGGGGAGGAAGCTGCTTCCCGTAGTCTGAGGGGAATGAAGAATGATTTCAAGGTCTTGGGAAGGATGGTGAAAGACTCAGGGGCTCAAGTAATCTGTTCACTCCTTCCATCTTCAAGTGACTATGTGGGATGGAATAGGAAAATTCAGTCTCTAAATGGTTGGCTCCAAGAGTGGTGCTACAGGCAGGGCTTTGGATTTTGTGATAATGGTTGGTTTCATAAGACTCCAGTCTGGACAGTGTTTATCTCGCAGGGGCAAAAGGATGCTGAGGCAGGAATTAGCTGGGCTCATTTGGAAAGCTTTAAACTAGGCTCGAAGGGGGATGGGGTTGTAGCTGGGCTTGTCCCAGTGGGGCAGCATTCTAAAACTGATGAGGACCGGGTGGCCTCCTATGCCCCTAGGGAGAAATGGGTGTGCTCTGCTCGCTCCCTGAAATGCCTCTACACCAATGCACGCAGCATGGGGAATAAGCAGGAGGAGTTAGAATCCTATGTTCGGTCGGGAGATTATGATCTGGTGGCAATTACAGAAACATGGTGGGACAGTTCACATGACTGGAATGTGGTCATGGATGGCTATGCCCTTTTCAGGAAAGACAGGCCAGCCAGGCGTGGTGGTGGAGTTGCTCTCTATGTGAGAGACCAACTACAATGTACTAAATTCTGCCCAGGAGCGGATGAGGAGCAAGTTGAGAGTTTATGGGTCAGGATCAAGGGGCAGGCTGGCAGGGGTGACACTGTTGAGGGAATCTATTACAGGCCACCAGATCAGGCTGAGGAAGTTGATGAGGCCTTCTATGGGCAGCTGAGAGTGGCCTCACAGTCACAGGCCCTGGTTGTTGTGGGTGATTTTAACTTCCCTGATGTTTGCTGGAAGGACCATTCAGCCAGCCAGCCACAGTCCAGGAGATTCTTCCAGTGCATTGACGATAACTTCCTCATGCAGATGGTGGAGGAGCCAACTAGGAAAAGTGCACTGCTGGATCTCATCCTCACTAACAAGGAGGGTCTGGTCGAAGCAGTAAAGGTTGAGGGCTGCCTGGGTTGCAGTGACCACGAGATGGTGGAGTTAAGCATCTTGTGTGGCAGGAACAGAATAGCAAGTAGAATTGCAACCCTGGACTTTAGCAGGGCTAACTTTGGCCTTTTCAAGCAATTGCTGGGGGAAATCCCATGGGCAAGACTGCTTGAAGGAAAAGGGGCCCAAGAGAGCTGGATTGCATTCAGAGATTGCTTCTTCCACGCTCAGGATCAGAGCATCCCCACACGTAGGAAGTCAAGGAAGAGAGCCAGGAGGCCTGCGTGGTTGAATAGGGATCTGTTGGGTATGCTCAAGCAGAAGAGGAGAGTTTACAGGTCATGGAAGCAGGGGCTGGCAACTTGGGAGGAATATAAGGCTGCTGTTAGAGGATGTAGGAAGGCAGCTAGGATAGCCAAGGCCTCCTTAGAATTACAGTTGGCAAGAGGGGTCAAGAACAGCAAAAAGAACTTTTTCAAATACATAGCAGATAAAACTAATACCAGAGGCAATGTAGGCCCACTGAGGAATGGGGTGGGTGCCCTGGTGGCAGAAGATACAGAGAAGGCAGAATTACTGAATGCCTTCTTTGTCTCTGTCTACTCTGCCGGAGGCTGTCCTGGGGAGCCCTGTACCCCTGAGACCCCAGATGAAGCAGGTCAATGGAGGAGTTTGCTTTAGTTGATGAGGACTGGGTTAGGGAGCAATTAAATAGTCTGGACATCCATAAATCCATGGGTCCAGATGGGATGCATCCGCGGGTGCTGAGGGAGCTGGCTGAAGTCATTGCTAGACCGCTCTCCATCATCTTTGCCAAGTCTTGGGAAACAGGAGAGGTGCCCGAGGATTGGAAGAAAGCAAATGTCACTCCAGTCTTCAAAAAGGGCAAGAAGGAGGACCCGGGTAATTATAGACCGGTCAGCCTCACCTCTGTCCCTGGGAAAGTAATGGAACAGCTTATCCTTGGTGCCATCTCAAGGCATATCAAGGATGAGAGGGTTATTAGGGGCAGTCAGCATGGCTTTACCAAGGGTAGGTCATGCTTGACCAACCTCATAGCCTTTTATGAGAATGTAACAGGGTGGATGGATAATGGCAGAGCGGTGGATGTGGTCTACCTCGACTTCAGTAAAGCCTTTGACACGGTCTCCCACAGCATCTTCACAGCTAAGTTGAAGAGGTGTGGTCTAGACAATAGAGTAGTGAGGTGGGTTGCAAACTGGCTTAAGGAGAGAAGCCAGAGAGTGGTAGTCAATGGTGCAGAGTCTAGTTGGAGGCCAGTATCTAGTGGAGTGCCTCAGGGGTCAGTACTGGGGCCAATATTATTCAATATATCTATTAACGATTTAGACGAGGGAACAGAGCGTACTATCAGCAAGTTTGCTGATGACACTAAGCTGGGAGGAGTGGCTGACACGCCAGAAGGCTGTGCTGCCATCCCGCAGGAGCTGGACAGGCTGGAGAGTTGGGTGGAGAATAACCTGATGAAATTTAACAAGGGAAAGTGTAGAGTCCTGCATCTGGGCAGGAAAAACCCCAGGTTCCAGTATAGGTTGGGAAATTACATATTAGAGAGCAGTGTAGAGGAAAGGGACCTGGGGGTCCTGGTGGGCAACAGGATGACCATGAGCCAGCACTGTGCCCTTGTGGCCAGGAAGGCCAATGGCATCCTGGGGTGTATTAGAAGGGGGGTGGTTAGTAGATCGAGAGAGGTCCTCCTTCCCCTCTACTCCGCCCTGGTGAGACCCCATCTGGAATATTGTGTCTAGTTCTGGGCCCCTCAGTTCCAGAAGGACAGGGAACTGCTGGAGAGGGTCCAGCGTAGGGCAACAAAGATGATTAAGGGAGTGGAGCACCTCCCTTATGAAGGAAGGCTGAGGGAGCTGGGTCTCTTTAGTTTGGAGAAGAGGAGACTGAGGGGTGACCTTATTAATGTTTATAAATATATAAAGGGTGAGTGCCACGAGGACGGAGCCAGGCTCTTCTCGGTGGCAAACAATGATAGGACAAGGGGTAATGGGATCAAGCTGGAACACAAGAGGTTCCACTTAAATTTGAGAAAGAACTTCTTCTCAGTGAGGGTGACAGAGCACTGGAACAGGCTGCCCAGGGAGGTTGTGGAGTCTCCTTCTCTGGAGACATTCAAAACCCGCCTGGACATGTTCCTGTGCAACCTCACCTAGGCGTTCCTGCTCCAGCAGAGAGATTGGACTAGATGATCTTTTGAGATCCCTTCCAATCCCAAACATACTGTGATACTGTGAAGAGTCATTACTAGAACTGTTCACCATCTCTATGTAGCTCAAACAGATGGGAAACCTCAGCCTCACTATAAATTAGCTCTTTAACGAGCTGCCTGTCATTCTTCTGCCACCTCTGCTGACCTACCTGGAGAAGCTCATGGTTCTGTCATGCTTGAGAACCTTATATTAGACCTTTGCATGTCTCCTTTAACAATTTTGAGTGTAGACCACATACTTGGAAAGGTCTCCCAAGGTAAATATCACCTGTTCTTACATCCACAGCCAAAGAAAATTGCATTTTCTCTCTTTTTTTTTTTTTTTTCTGGTGGGAGCAAGGCTGGAGACACCCCCACCATGGGAACATCTGCACTTTGGGATTCTCTAACCTGGTGATGGATTCAGGTAAAAAAAAAAAAAAAAAACCAACAAAAAAAAAAAACAACAAAACATTATTACAGCCACGAGGAAACAAAATAACTTGGCCAAAGTTAAAGATTATGTTGGTGGCAGAACCTCACAGTTAAAACCAATGTTCTTGGTCTCAGCCTAGTGCCTTCACCATAAACTCATCCTTTTTCCTTCACTTCTTATTGAAATGGAACATTCCACCTTCAATTGGGCTCGTTTCCACCAGGGTTACTCCAGTGAGCTGCAGGATACGTGCATGTTTATGGCTTTGATAGGAAGTGATCAGGAAGAGAAAACCAGAAATAAAAATTCCTGATTATTTCTTCTATAAATTTGAGGAACGAGGTGGGACAATTAATATCTTCGGGAGACGACAGATAAATTCTTCTTAACATATCCTTTAAGACATGGCTCGATAAAAGTGGGTGACCTATCTAAAAGCCCATCCTCACTTCTTGTCCCACATACAGCCCTAAAAATCTAAAATATTGCATTTTGTTGGAGTTTCACATAGAAATCCTAATTAAACTTAAACACCTATGGTCTGGGGTACAACCACATTTAGCTGCTTAGATGCCTCTAAGAGGTTTCGACGTTCAGATCTTTCATTATTATTCCTTTTTCTTTTAAAATACAACCTAACCATCTTTAGATGCAGCATCCCCAGAACTGACATAAAAAAACCCAGCAGCTCCTTTTTTTCAGGGTAGGCCAGCCAGGAAAGTTAGAATCCCATTTCCACAAGTGGAAGATGGATTTGGTTGTTGTAATTAAGGATCTTAAGGCAAAAATTGTACACAAGCTACCATGAGAATTAGAAGCTTTTGTCCTGAAGATGGGCAGAGGTGTGGACAGACTGCAAGTGGTTGCAAAACTCTGACTATTAATTTATTTCTATTTCTACTTCAATATTATTTCTATTGCAGGGACATCTTCACCCAGCTCAGGTTGCTCAGAGCCCCGTCCAGCCTGGCCTGGGATGTCTCCAGGGATGGGGCATCCACCACCTCTCTGGGCAACCTGGGCCAGGCTCTCACCACCCTCAGGGGCAACAATTTCTTCCTCATGTCCAGCCTGAATCTCCTTCCTTTAGTTTCAAACCATCACCCCTTGTCCTTTCGCAACAGGCCCTGCTAAAAAGCCTCTCCCCATCTTTCTTACAGGCCCCTTTTAAGTCCGGAAAGGCTGCAATAAGGTCTCCCAGGCTGAACACCCCAACTCTCTCAGCCTGTCTTCCCAGCAGAGCTGTTCCAGCCTCGGATCATTTCTATGACCTCCTCTGGACTAACAGGTCCATGTTTGTCCAGTTTGTCACCCACCAGTGTCCCCAAGCCCTTTTTTCCAAGGCTGCTCTGAACTCATCCATCCCCCAGTTTGTAATGATACCGGGGGTTGCCCCAACCCAGGTACAGGAATCACAGAATCACAGACTGGTTGGGGTTGGAAGAGACCTCTGGAGATCATCTAGTCCAACCCGCCTGCTAACGCAGGGTCACCAGAGCAGATCACACAGGGTTGCGTCCAGGTGAGTTTGAATGTCTCCAGAGAAGGAGACTCCACAACCTCTCTGGGCAGCCTGTTTCAGGGCTCTGGCACCTCACAGGAAAGAAGTTTCTCCTCATGTTCAGATGGAACCTCCTGTGCTTCAGTCTGTGTCCATTGCCCCTCATCCTGTCGTTGGGCACCACTGAAAAGAGTCTGGTCCATCCTCTTGACACCCACCCTGGAGATATTTATCAGCATTGGTAAGATCCCCTCTCAGCTTCTCTTCTCCAAGCTGAACAGACCCAGCTCTCTGTCTCTCCTCATAAGAAAGATGCTCCAGACCCCTCAGCATCTTTGTGTCCCTCCGCTGGACTCTCTCCAGTAATTCCTTGTCCTTCTTAAACTGGGGAGCCCGGAACTGGACACACAACTCCAGATGCGGTCTCACCAGGGCAGAGTAGAGGGGGAGGAACAACTTCCCTTGACCTGCTGGTCACACTTTTCCTAATGCACTCCAGGACCTTGGACTTGGCTTTGTTGAGCTTCATGAGGTTCACAGACAACTTCTCTCTGCTGGACTTGGGGACATAGGTTTTTGCATGCTAGGGTGCACGGGGCAGGAGACTTCTGGAACTAGTAGGAGAGCACCTTGGCCTCCTACCCCAACTACTACTCCTAATTTAAAGGCAAAAACAAAGCCTTATGGAGGCAGGGCCTCATTTGTAAGCAATTAATACACTTATTATTCTTATTTCATCCTCATAACAAGGCTCTAACCTAAATATTTTATCCTACCAGGAGCCCTGCAGGGTAGGAAAGCACTTCTGTCACAAATGGAAGATCACAGCAGCCTTACAAGCCCAAGGGCATGGAGCAGAGCTCCCTGTTCCCTGAACCACGGGCTCCTTATCCCTTTAACAGTTCACATCTTCAGCACACCACGGCACCAGAATACAAACCATTTCCCTCTGAACAACAATGACAGTTCAGGAGGTTTCATTTCTCCTTGTGTTGGACCTAAAATGTCCATTTTTAGGAACAAACCTAACTAGGACCACATCATTCCTCATGATAACACCAAACCATATCCTCCCTAAAACCATTCCTCTGTTTGCTGGGTGTTCACATCCTCTGAAATACAGCACAAATAAAATCATAGAATCATTTTGGTTGGAAAAGACCTTAAGATCATCAAGTCCAACCATTAACCCACCCCTGGCACTAACCCATGTCCCTGAGAACCTCATCTCCGCATCTGTTCAACCCCTCCAGAGATGGTGACTCCACCACTGCCCTGGGCAGCCTGTTCCAATGTCTGACAGCTCTTTCTGGGAAGAAATTGTTCCCAAGATCCAACCTCAACTTCCCCTGGCACAACTTGAGGCCATGAACAACCTTAATGGCAAACAGTTTATCATATGTATTAAAATGCCCACAAAAACCACACTTTTGGGGAGAATTTGGGGTTTTTATTGACCTTCTGGTCTTGGTTGTTTCATGGACACCCCTGTGCATATGGATGGGAACACATCTCACTACCGAGCACCTCCCCACTGCAGCTCTTCCCAATCCCTCCAGAATTTTTCCACTCTGGAGAAGCAGCATGCTGTTTGGGATGGAGAGAGGTACACTTTATTTACAGATGAAATGTCCTTCATGTATAGGATCATAGAATCATCAAATCATTTTGCTTGAAAGAGACCCTCAAGATCATCAAGTCCAACCATAACCTAACTCTAGCACTAAACCATGTCCCTGAGAACCTCATCTAAACGCCTTTTAAACCCCTCCAGGGATGGTGACTCCACCACTTCCCTGGGCAGCCTGTTCCAATGCCTGACAACTCTTTCCAGGAAGAAAATTTTCCTAATATCCAATCTGAACCTTCCCTGGTACAACTTGAGGCCATTTTCTCTTGTCCTATCACTTGCTACTTGGGAGAAGAGACCAACACCCTCCATGCTACAACCTCCTTTCAGGTAGTTATAGAGAGCAATGTCTCCCCTCAGCCTCCTTTTCTCAAGGCTAAACAGCCCCAGTTCCCTCATACAACTTGTGCTTCCATAAATGGGTACCTTGGAGAACTCAAAAAGCTTCAGGGCACACACATTGAGACCATGAAAAAACAAAAAACAGTTGGCAGGAGACCTCTACTAACCTCTACCAACCTCATGCTTGGTTGAACAAACAAGCTGCCCCAAATTTGTTCTTTTATGTCCCGGCTTTACACCCCAACACTAAAAAAGCTGCTTCAGCTGGATGCGCATCCCCAGCCCAGCCCTTTTCCCACCCCGCGCTGTTCCCTTAGCCCACCTGCAAGATGTGGGACTGTGTCTTCTCGCTCTCTCTGTCCCCCTCGGTTTTATCCATCAGCAGTCCCTGGACCTGGTACTCCAGGACGTAGCTGTCGATGAAACGCTCCAGCTCCTCAATTTCCTGAGAACGGCTGCTCCCCGTCTCCGAGGAGGCCGACACCACCGACAAGTTCTCCATCCCTTCAGGAGAGACACTGAGAACAGAGGGGGCCTGAGAAAGTAAAATTAAAAAAAAAAAAAAGTCAAGAAATTATTTCCCAGTATTTATAAAAAGGTTGAGAAAACAGTAGCCAAAGCTACTGTTATCATAGGTGGGATGCTTTTGCTGTACATCTAATAACATTTATCATAAACCTCAGTGGTCCATGTGTGTACAAACAAAAGTCACATTTCAGTAATATTCCAACATCTAAGGACAACACTGGACATTTTGCTTATCTTCCTTCTTAAAACCCAAACTACTGAAAACCTTCAGACACATGCATAAGAGGAAAAAGAACATTTAAAAAGCTGCATTTAAAGAGCCCAAGGCATTAACTTGTGCTGGATAAAGAGTGATAAGCTTGGGATGATGGACAAGGGTGTGAGGAAGAGGATGAGAATTGAAAATCTTGTCTAGGATGGCAGCGATAAATGATGATGCAGCAACGATGCAGCTGTCCAGCGAGGTCTGCGCGTGGGGGAGAAACAGAAAATCTATTTTCAAAACTTCTCTGTCTGCAGGAGAACAGTTCTAAAGAAGATTTACAGGCTTTATGATGTTATCCTCCTCCTTATTTCTCCATGGTTGAACATCAATCACACCTTAAAGAAAATAAACCATCAGCTCCTGTACCTGGGCATGTTTGCACATGAATTAAGCTTTGGATTCAGTGTTTTGTTGTAAAACTCATATTCCTTCTTCCCTGTGCTTGGGTGGGAGAAGACACAAGACCTCCCATCACATTGCAGGACACCAAGATTTCATCCTCCACCAGGAAAATTGTATTTACAGTCTGTTTTGAGACAAGTATAAAATTACCAAGCAAATTCCGAAGGGAAGGAGAAAAAAAAAAAAAAAAAAATCTGTTCCCAGCTCATGTAATTTCCAGCTCCTGAACTATTTCTCATCTGTCATTTCTGAACAATTGTGTCTTCGTCTGGAAACTGCCAAGAACGAGCAGTTCTGGCCTCAGGATTTCATCTGCTCAAGGATTTATTCCCAAATGTGCCCAGACTGTCAAAAAGGCTCATTATTTAGATCAATATCACACATTAGCTCCTGAACAAAAAATCATGTGGCGTATTAAAGAGGAGAAAAAAAACATAGAGAAGAAATAAAAAAGAGGAGCCCCAGAGAGCATGGAGCCCTGGAGGAGGGCATGCTTCTCCCTTTTTTGTTAATTAGTGCCAATTAGCAAATGCAAAGCACTAATTATTAAACAAAAAGTGCTAAAGAAAGAACTGGGAGAATAGGTGGTTGCAATAAGTCCTGGACCATGTGAGGAAGGGGACAACTGATACAGGTGGATGAAGGATCTCAAGCATCCTCCATCCCTTGGGGCCAAACAACACAAATGTAAAGTCTTTTTTGCCTCTTTTGCTTTTTTTTTTTTTTTGAAGAGGAAATCAAGGCCAGGGCACTTTTTGGGGTGCTCACCCTAAGCCCAAGGAGCATTTGAGGATTAAGCAACAGGATAGACGGTGGACTGGAAAAGAATGGGTTTGTCAGAAGTCACCAGGTCCATCAAACGACCACAAACCATCTATTTGAGATATTTATGGATCTCTAGTAGGAAACTTTAGAACCAAATCGCCTTGTGGTACCTTCACCTCTTTCTAAAGGAAACCAAAACTCTATTTTTAAGGGTGATGAGTTCCCACATCCACCTGAGATAGGATCATCATCGGACACAAGGATCTCTAGAGCAGACGTCCAAGCATGGTCAACAAGTTGGTTGACATCCAACCCTCATAATAAGATAAAAAATGAACCAGTCATGGTCTGTAATCTTTATATGCTTAGTCGGTGTGAATCATGTAATGACACAGAGACTGGACAACCCATCTGTGCTGAGGCCACTGCCAATATGTCACCATCACCCAACTCAGGGCATCAAGAAAGAGGCTCAACAAGTAACATCTTGGCTTTGGGGCATTTCCTGGTAGCGACCAGCTCTGGGTTTTCTGAATTTGTCCTTTGAATTCCCCTTTCTGACCACACTCCTTTCCAATATTGGGGTTCATGGTTAGGACCACACGTGCCTGATGGCTACGCCAGCAAGGTGATGTCCAAACTTGATGTTGACACTGCTTTGGACAAGTGGTTGGAAGACTTCTCCAACCTGAATGGTTTTAGGATTCCATGAGATGATGTTCAAGCACTCATCGCTTAAAAAAGCCTCCTCTGCTCTCAGTTGACTTTCCATACTTCTTTCTGAGTAGTCTCATCCATTTTAGATGAGTCTCTCCCACTCATCATGCAACTGCCTTCTCCAATTCCACCAGCCTGTCCAGAGATGTCCCAAAGCTCAGATGAGGGTTGTTTTGGTCACCATCCTTTTTCAAGGCAAAGCTTTTTGAGCTGTTACCCATTGATTTCTGGGCTCTCCCTAATTCTACCAAGTGTGAGACACATGTGCTTGACCAACCAAAACCATCACAGGTTTACAGAGGCCTGTTTGCTGGGTCCTGCAAGCTGGTTCCTGGTTCAAGCAGCCTGGTCCTTCAAGAGGAGCAGGTTTTAGAGCACAAATGGTGGCTCATCATCCTTAGTAGGAGGCATCTTGGGAAGGGAAGCAGCCACCTAGATCCAGACCGAAGGTTTACTCCCCATACTAATGCTAAACCTTTTGTAATTTTCCAAAATTAACCCTCTCTGATGGGAAGGCAGCATGGGCTGGATGGTCTCCTGCTCTTCTTGGCTGTCGCGTGTGGTGTCTTCATCCCTGGAGAAGGTTTCCCATCTCACCTTGCCTTCAAAACATGTACAAACAAGAGGTTTTCCAAGAAAAAAAACAAAACCGAGCATCAAAGCGGTTATCTTCCTAAACTGAGCAAACACATGTTCTTGAGAGCTCTTCAGGGAGTGGTCAACCCTTGGATCTGTGTTGGCACAGCATCTACCACCAAGGATTCCCAGACCACAGATACATTCCTTAATGATAATTAATAGAGATCAACCTCAAATCTTTTTTTTTTTTTCTTTTTTTTTTCTGTTCCCTCCTCCCCCTGCTTTGTCAAAGCACAAAGTCTGTAACTCTTGGGGGTTTGAAAATCACCTTTCAAATGTTTCCTACGAAGCCCACGCCGTGCCCATTTTTATGACCATAAAACAAAGAATCAGTAGCAGAAAAAGCCGATAGATGTGCAAAGCGCTTATTATAACTTAATAAATATCAGCATTACTGTAATGTATAACTATTATTAAGAGTTGTTATGTTAAAGAGTGATCTAAATGAGGTTCTAGCAAGATTATACAGTTTATGGCAATTACACAGTTTTATCTTTAATCAGCAAATAAATTCAATAAGAATAAGCATTTTTAATGACATTTCTATGTTTATTCCCCTTCTCCCAAAGATGCTCCAGGCTTGTTGAACTTGTGGAGCCAAGTGGTGACTCTGATACATGAAGAGCAGCAATGGAGAAGGAACCCATTTGGGGCAAGATGAGTGGGAGGCAACAGCATAGGGGGACTTGCAAACAAAACGATGGAAGAAAATATGAGCTCATGATGAGAAGAAGAAAGATATGTAGGAACAGAAATGTATTTCCATCAGCTCATTCAAGTCTGGGTGAGAGGACCCCATTCTTATGTCCTTCCCATAGGGAAGATGCTCCAACCATCTTCTCTCTATCACTCCAAGACAAAACTTCTCCAAAACCTGGACTGAGCAGCCCAGCCATGCCAGGGTGGGACCCACAACCATCCCAAGTAGGCAGAGACTCCAGCCACACACAAATATCATTCCCTGAAGTGAGGAATGGAGGTTTTCGGTCCAAAATATGCTGATCTGGCAACCTTGTCAGCAAGACTGCTGGTCCACAAAGTGATCTTCTTAAAATAGTTCTTGTTCCAACTCAGCAAGACAAACCAATGTCCTAACCTACCATTAAGCCAATGACTACACAACTCCTCGCTCCCACCCAAGGTCCAACCTGCTCAGGCATCAGTAAAGGAAACAAAATCAGGAGGTTGCTTTTGCCGTGTTTTCGTTTCCATTGGATGGATGCTGAAAGGCGAAAACACTTTCCCACACATGACAAGTTTCTTTGAAGGTTGTGGTCATCAAAGACAGAAGAACCACCCAAATATCAAAAGTTGGAAGCGGATTTAACTGACAACTACATTGCCAGGAGCTAACACTCAATGCTAACACTTAGGTAAGATGATTGGAAAAGATCTCTAAAATACAGAGTTCAGGCAGAAATGCAGCACTCAGCATCAGGTTTCTCCAATTTTAGACACCTATATAAAAATCCAGTGATCAAAAGGTCCAACACCCATCAAATTCCAATAAATGGCAAGCACCTAAGCCAATCTTTCCAACCACTTGGACTCCATCATTTAAATATGGGTTTAAATTACTCACTTAAGGCATCCCGGTTGGTAAACCCGCATCTCTTCCTTATTTATCCTCCAGATAAACACTGAAAAAGTTCCCATGCCAATCCTCCCATGCATTCCTCCGTAATTCCAACATAGGGCAGGAGGAATGCAGAGCAGCCTCTCTCTGCAGAAGATTTATTCCCCAGAAATAAAGGCTGTGACGGGCTCCAGAGCTACCCTGACAAATCCTTGTAAACATTTTTCTCACCATACAGGATTTATGATCCTGTGTTTTGCTAAGAACAAGAGATGCTTCCTATAAAAGGCAGCCGCAGCACAAATTCTTCACATACCGATGAGGCCACCTCCTTCTGTGGTGAGTCGTCCAGCGTCCCTCTCGCATTCGGTCTCCCCGGGGAGTTTATAACAAATACATTTTAAATACTGCTGTGATCCAGCAGGTTCCTTCTGCTCTAAGACACTCAGAACATAAACTGAGAAGCACCTGAGCAGCCCACAGATTTATTTATTTGTGCCTGCATGATGGGATGATGGCAAAATCAAACCAAAAAGACCTCTAGGAGACCCAAGGAGAGGCTCCAGCCTGGTCCCATGAGGAACCATCATCAACCTTCACATCTCTTGTCCAGGCTCCAAAACCCACCCCATTGCTCTCTGCCCCCTCCAGTGAAGACCTGTTGGGCATCACGTCCCACTGAGATGACATCTCCTTCTGCTTGGTGCCTTCTGGGGCTGTGCAGAGAGTAACAGAACATGGTCATAGAATCATAGAATCGTTTTGGTTGGATGGACCCTCAAAATCAATGAGTTCAACCATTAACCCAACTCTAGCACTAAACCATGGCCTTAAGAACCTCATCTCCATGTCTTTTAGACATCTCCAGGCATGGTGACTCCACCACTGCCCTGGGCAGCCTGGTCAAACCCTCCATCAAGCCAACGCTTTGGCAGCAGGAAAGACAGAAGGACCTTTGACCATCTACATTTGGGGTTTGAACTCCTGCCGATCAGCATGGCCACTTCCCCGCATCTCCTTTTAATGAGCTCCTGCAGCAGCAAAATTTTCTCTCTCCTAACCCAGCTGATTTCCAACAACAAGTAATTAGTGATGTGTCTTTCTAAAGCAGTGAATGAAAGGAGCGGTTTATTGCCAGCGGCCACTTTTTGTACCCAGAAAACTGTTTGAACGGTAAGTACAGAAAAACTAAAGCAAATTAAGATGAACCACAACTCCCCCCATCCAGGTATTACTGTGAGCACAGATGAAGCATCATGTCTACCATTTGGATTTGCTGCTCTATAAATGGTATTTTTCCAGATTCCAAACAATTCCAAGTGCAGAAATGCAAATTATTATATCCTGGATCTGACCCTTTTCTGATTAAAATGTAAACACCTTTGAAAAGTGACTGCTGCTGGATTTAGCCTTGGGCTTTTCAGATACTGATGCATCCACGGCTGGCTGAACATTTTATATATTTCATCGTGTTTCCAGTCTCAAGTCTGGTTTCTGGTGATGCAGAAAAGCCCAAGTGACAGGACGGGAGCGCAACAGCTGCCACGTTGCGGTGCCGTCCATGAGCCTGACATGCCACAAAGCAGGTAAACGCCACTCTGCATTGAAACAGAGCCATTAAAATAGACACAAAAATAAATCATGGAAGAAAAAAAAATAGGAGAGAGCCAGGAGACAATCAAGTGCAAAAGGCCACAGAATCAGACCAAAACCAGCTGCCTTGACAAATTTACCCAGCAAGAAAGGGAGAGGAATAACCAGAAAGCCAGAAATCCCTCATTATCAGTCAATAATCAATAATCAGACAATAATTTATTACGTAGCTTGCTTCACTGCTACAAGGATTTTTTTTGCGTTTGGGAGGTGGATTTGTTTTTTTTTTTTCTCTTTTCAAAAAAACAAAAACCTCATCACCTTTAGAAACACAAATTCTTTCAGTGTGTCAAATCTGTGCATGAGGTCATAGCAGTTTCCCAACAGACGGGCTTCCTCGCCGGGGGGGGAAGATGTTACCTTTGGTGTGTGATGCATGTTGCCAAGGAATAAAGGAATAAATGAGAATACGACTAAGAAAACTACTGTCTCAACTTTAGGAGGTGTGTGGGGGTGAGTTTATGGCTTATCTGATGGATATCAGTCCCACAGGATGCCAGGGCAAAGGAGCATCACTCCAGCTGCAGAACAATAGTAGGCATGCTCCCCATCCCCTGATTTTTATATAAATTCAATATATGGAAATACATCAGCATTTTTAGAAATAAAACCTGAAATTGATCATAAAAAGACCTCTAACCATCAACCCCTGAATCATGAACAGGTTTTATAACCTATTTATATAGCAGCTGATACTACAAACTGTGACTTAAGTCAGCAGAATCCATTTTCGCATTCCCCTGCTTCTACTAAAAGCTAATGGCATGAGAATCGACGTTACATTTTATCCTCATTATTTTTCACCTTTCCGAAGGAAACATCACCAAATAAAAATATGTGAAGAAACAGTAAAAAAAAAAAAAAAGAAAAAAAAAGCAGATTTCACACATACTCCACGATCTTCTCTTTGGAGCTGCCATGTTTCTCCTCCAAGAGCACATGGCATCACACCGGCAGGCTGGATAGGACGTAATGGTTGCAAAAATTATGCTAAAAGACAAGAATTAAGGATGTTCTCCTGCCAAAAGAGCTTGCACACATACACCACACAAACACAGGTGCCTCAGTATGATGAGTGAATAGCAATCCTAAGGAAAAAAACACGTGGATTTTGATCGGTTCCTCTGCAATCCCAGGGGATGAGCCCTGATCCCATGAAAGCAACAGCCCACATCCTCAGTAAAAGCATTAGAATAACCAGCTGATCCACACGCTTTGCAACTGCACAATTCAACCACAAGCTCGTGCCGTCGCGTTCCACCTTTTGCAAATAACCAAAGGGAAAAACCATTCTCAGAAAGGTAATCTTTTCTTTCCAGGCACCCAGGCAATATAATGGGCACTTGGGCTATGAAAAGCCCCATAATGCTAAAAGACACAACCAACTTTGAGTTGAGATGTCAACCCGCTGAAGTAATTCATCCTGCGAGTCGGAAGGGATGGGGTGGGAGCAGCATCCCCCGGTCAACAGCAAGGCAAGCGCGCAGGGTGTTTAATCCCTGTTAAATCATGCCCATATTTTGCTGACAAAGAACATTTTTGCACCCCTACGCTGGCTTTTAGCAGCATTCAGAGGACAGAGCTGGGTCGCCAGCCAAAACGCTGGAGCTGCCACTCTGGATGGGTGGACGGACAGAGAAGGTTTTATGCGAGGAGGAGACAGCTGGTCCTCTCTTCATAGAATCATAGAATGGTTTGGGTTGGAAGGCACCTTCAAAGCTCATCCAGTCCAACCCCTGCCATGAGCAGGGACATCTTCACCCAGATCAGGTTGCTCAGAGCCCCAGGAAGGGACATAGAACCATAAAATTATTTTGGTTGGAAGAGACCCTCAAGATCAAGTCCAACTGTTAACCCAGCCCTGGCACTAACCCATGTTCCTGAGAACCTCATCTCCACATCTGTTCAACTCCTCCAGGGATGGTGACTCCACCACTGCCCTGGGCAGCCTGTTCCAATGCCTGACAGCCCTTTCTAGGAAGAAATTGTTCCCAAGATCCAACCTCAACCTCCCCTGGTGCAACTTGAGGCCATTTCCTCTCGTCCTGTCGCTTGTTCATTGAGAGAAGCTATAAAACAAGATTAGCTCAGAAGAGTTTATATTTGTTGGTGACACCAAGCTGAGTGGTGCAATTGACATGTCTGAAGGATGGGATGCCATTCATAAGGACTTGGAGAAGCTTGAGAAGTGGGCCCGTGTTAACCTCATGAGGTTCAACAAGGCCAAGTGCAAGGTCCTGCACCTGGGCCAGGGCAACTCCCAGTATCAATCCAGGTGGATCCAGTGCCACCCCTGCCATGAGCAGGGACATCTCCACCCAGCTCAAGTTGCTCAGAGCCCCATCCAGCCTGGCCTGGGATGTCTCCAGGGATGGGGCATCCACCACCTCTCTGGGCAACCTGGGACAGAGTCTCACCACCCTCAGTGTCAAAAATTCCTTCCGTCCAGCCTCCTTTCGTTTAAAACCATTGCCCCTTGTCCTATCGCAACAGACCCTGCTCAAAAGTCTGCCCCCATCTTTCTTACAGGCCCCTTTTAAGTACAGAAAGGCCACAATAAGGTCTCCCTGGAGCTTCTCTTCTCCAGGCTGAACACCCCAACTCTCTCAGCCTGTCCTCCCAGCAGAGCTGTTCCAGCCTCGGATCATTTCTGTGGTTCCTCTGGCCCCTCTCCAGCAGATCCATGTCTGTCCTGTGCTGAGGACCCCAGAGCTGGATCAGCACTGCAGGGGAGTCTCACCAGAGTGGAGCAGAGGGGCAGAATCCCCTCCCTCCACCTGCTGCCCACGCTCCTTGTGATGTAGCCCAAGATAAAATTGGTTTCTGGGCTGCAAGTACACATTGCCAGCTCACATCCAATCTTTTATCCACCAGGTGTCTTCAAGTCCTTCTCCGCAGGGCTGCTCTCCATCCCTCCATCTCCAGCCTGTGCTGATACCAGGGGTTGCCCTGACCCAGGTGCATGACCTTGTACTTGGCCTTGTTGAACCTCATGAGGTCCACATAATGAAATCTTGCCTCCAGCCCCACCAATCACTTCCCTTCATCATGGTTTTTCTCTCTTTTGGCAATGAAACTCTTCTGTGCGACAAGGTTGGGGACAGGAGAGCCACAGGTGCCTCCCATGTTCAAGGGCTTAGAAAGATGAAATGGGAATGAAGAAGCAAGATGTTTTTTGCAGCATCAGCCACCTCCTGTACCATCAGGAGTGGAAAAAAGCAAATTATCCCTGGGTTTCTGCTGCTCCAACCAAGCAGAACAATCCTTCCCACCCACAAATCCGGTATTTTGGAGCTTGGGTTATATGAGCAAAACAAGGAGCAAGGAGCAGATTTCAAGGAGAGATAATTCCCTCCGTCCCAAGGTTGGTTCACTCATAGATGATCTCTGAATTCTGCCTAATGTGAGCTGCTCAACTGGAACTGGAAAGAAAAATCATCTTGTAAACCTCTTGCTACTTTGCAGAGGAAAAGGAAAATAACTTACCATGTCCCTCTCTGAGCTAGTTAAACTCATCTGAAAGACTCCATGCACAGATTAAGCATATTCAGAGATTTGCTGAATCTTTAATTACCTTCAGTGTTAAAAACCCCCACAAAAACTAAAATATCCCCACTCAGCAACACCCACAAACAAACAAACAAAATTTCCAAAACCTGCCTCTGGATCCTGGACCTGAGCTCCTCCACCACATTCAAATGATCAAGTTATAAAATAAGCAGCAGACTGGCTTTTATTATACATCACAGACACCTCAGGAGCATCAGTCATGGACCTTATCAGTTATCATACAAACAGCAGCCACAGCACCACCACCAATGAGATCTTCTAAATATTCTAGTAGAAAAAACCAAGAATTTTGGAAATTGGCTTCTTCCAGATTTAAATATACCCATGTAAGAGCTTCAGCCACTTGCAAAGACATGGAAAAAGCATCATCTCCCGTGTCCTATGTACTTCTTGAACCTTCTGCTTCAGAAAGGATGGAGCCCAACACAGACCCCAGCAAGGCATCAAACCCGCACACATTTAAGGACAGGTTTTTGACCCAGGACTGAGTTGATTACCAAAGCTTTCCCTTCACCTGGGGCTGCACACAGTATCCTCCTCAGCTCCTGCTCTGTGGACTGGATGTGGTCCAGACACAGCTTCCATCCAGCAAAGTGACTGTATTACGGAGAAGTGATTCTCATGCCAAACACAGGGACCATTTGAATTAAACCCAGCTCCCTGAGACCACTGTGGGCAAAGGGCATCATCTGAGACAGCTCTCACAGCTTGGCAAGATGCCTTTGCAGACTTTAAATCCATTTTTTCAGCCTACAATGATCTCCTGCATGTTCTCCCACATGGTTTCTCACAGAAATTAGGAGAGAAAATGCGATACCCAGCCAGGTTTTGCACTGGGCTGCCAGTAGTTGCCCTGGGAAGGGACATAGAATCATAGAATTATTTTGGTTGGAGAAGACCCTCAATATCATCAAGTCCCACTGTTAACCCAACCCTGTCACTAACCCATGTCCCTGAGAACCTCATCTCACATCTGTTCAACCCCTCCAGGGATGGTGACTCCACCACTGCCCTGGGCAGCCTGTTCCAATGCCCGACAGCCCTTTCCAGGAAGAAATTGTTTCCATCTCCCCAAAAATCTTTTTTGGGCAACCCCACTCCCCGTTCAGTTACTCCTCCCTAAATCATAGCAAGTGAGGGGTGATAAGAAGCCAGTGACAGGAAGAAAACCAGCCTGACAAACCCCAGCAGGGTAAAGATGCTGCAAGAGTTTGCACAGCTCCATTTATCACCCAGGGGATCGCGGGGTTTGATTAACAAGAGGTAAATGAAGCAGTTCCAGTCAGCTGAGCCCTGGCAAGCAGGAGGATGACAGGGAGGTTTTCATTAATACAAAACAAACGGAGAAACACATCCTTCCAGGACACGATACCTGACCTATTTTGAGATGAACATGAGATCAAGAGAGCTTGGGGAGTGTCTTATTTACCTCCACCAGCAGCAATGACAGTCTAGATGAACTGGCCCAGAACAAAACAGCTGATGTTCAGCCATGGAATCCACCAACCCCATGTCCTCACATGCCCTGTTGTCAGTGTCCTTAACATCAGTCCTTTCTGCAAACCCCAGGTCTCAGATGTCTTGAGGAGCCCCAGTATCGCTGCTGGTGTACTGGGAACGAGAACCTCAAGTTGGTCCCAAAATGTCTTTGAGCTGCTCCTTGTGTCCAAGTGTTCCACCCATCATGGACCATACTTGGGTCCAACCATCATGGACCCAAGTGACCAAGTGCTGTGCATGTGGTTGGGATGTATCGCTGGCTGCTCCACCGTGCCTTGCTTCCCTCTCTTGGAAAACACAAGAAGTCTTGTTAGGACTTAACTTAAACGCTTGGCTTTCCTGGTGTGGGGAGGAGGAAAGAGGTCTTGGAGCTTCCAGGTGCTACTGCAGGGAAGGCATCACGGATCTAGAAGGTCTTTGATGAACATCAGAAGTTTGGCCTTAGTTTTCAGACTGCCTGAGGGGTGATTGCATTGAGTAAATATATAGCAGCTCAGGAAAAACAGGACAAGAAAGCACCAAGAGAAGCTTTTTCTCCACAAACACAGCCTGGGAAGGGATAGGGCTGGAAATACTTATTTTGTTAAGTTTGCCTCCTGATCCAAAAGGAGACACTGTTCCTACAGGGCTGGGTGATGACTGGAGGACCCAGGATCACCTGCAAATAAAGATCCATCTTTCAGGACACCTGTGTCCACCCCAAGATCCCATTTGCAGTGGAAAACCCACCAGCCATGCCCAGGACTGAACTCCCAGCGACTGGGGAACCTGCAGGCATGAGGACAACCCAGAAACACATTCACAAATGAGTTTTATGCTATTTTTTTGTTCTTTTGTTGAAGGGTCCTTCATGTTCATGTTCATTATGAAGGTCTTCCCATGATGACCTCCAGCATATCACAACCCCACTGAAAGCACCTGCAGGGACCAAAGGAGCTTGTTCTAAGCCACGTCAGCATCCGAGAACATCCCATCCTGCACCGGCCAACCTCTGCTTAGACCCAGGGAATTAACAGCCCCAAAGTTAATCATAACGAGAACATGGAGGGGAGGACTCTAAGGGAGCAGCATCAGCAGTTTCATCACAAACATCATAGCAGGATGCCTGCTACTCACATACCTTTGACCTCAGAGACGCAAATTAAAAGCCCAAACTATTTAGTTTTGGGGGAAAAAAAGACAAGAAAAGAGATAAGGAAGAATTTGTTTAATCAAGAGATGGTGTAACCATACCAGTATCTCACATGAAAAGGCCTTGCAGGTGGAAGCCCATTGTTGCCAGTTCTTGGTGGCCTGTCCAGGTCAGCTGAGGGCATCTGAGGGATCTTTACAACCCACCAATTATGTAGCTGAGCTGAACAAGGGACTGGAAAAGGCACTTCTGGAATAAATTACACAATATGAATGATGAAAAAAAATAAACTATGTGCCTAGCCCTGAGTTACTGCAAGCACTTGGAGACTTCAGAGGAAGATGCAACGAATGCTAAGATGACCACAAAGAACCAAGGCTTGGGACAGGCTTTCCCTGCTCCTACTAGAGCTTTTTTCAGGGCTTTTCCCTCCTGGAGGGACCTTGAAGAACCTTTGTGGTTGCTGAGGATCTCTGGTCCACAGGGCCACCCCATTGCTGGTGAGCATCCCTCCATGTCCAGAAGAAGCTCAACGTCTTCCAGCAGCAGGAACCAGAGGTGACACCTGGCACTCAAGCCCCACATGTCCCCTCCTCTGACAAGGGACATCAGGCACTCAAGAAACTGAATCCATCTTTGCAGAAACAAAAGGCTGAACCCATCAAAGAATAATAATAATGATTTTTAAAAATCACTTGTTTGCCAGCAGCCCGGTTTTGGCTTGGTGAATTTGAAATAGCTTTGTTCAAGTCACTGCAGCCAAAACACTGGGAAGAAAATGCTGGTAAAAGTTTTTTCTTTTTTTTTTTTTTAGGGTTTGGTATTTTTAAACAAAGGATTTTTACTTTTATGTCACAGTGATGTACACTAAATTTCCACAGCTCTCCATTACAGTGTAAAATACTTAAAACCAGATTTCATTTTGGATTGAATGAAGCCTCTTTGACTTGACATTATTTTGTTTCCTTTTCTAAAAAAATAAAACAAGCTGCCCAGGGAAGTGGTAGAGTCACCATCCCTGGAGGGGTTTAAAAGATGCAGAGATGAGATTTTTAGGGACATGGTTTAGTGCTCGATTTAGGTTATGGTTGGACTTGATGATCTTGAGGGTCTCTTCCAACCAAAATGATTCTATGATTCTATGAAAAATCCCTATTCTCATTGACCCCAGCTAAAAATCCTCTTATTCTCCACAACTACCACAATTTTGCTATAGGCTAATTAACTGAAAAATAAAATTAAAAAAAAAAATACAGTTACCATCCACTATTTGTTCAGTGGGCTGATATTTAGGAGTATTCAGAACACCTAAGGATAATTTGGGGTACCAACCCAAAAGATGCAGCAGCACAGAAGATGTAATTCACATATCTATGAGAAACTCATAGGAAGCTCAGTGAAGTTCGCATATATATATATACTTTTATATTTTTTAAAATGAGGGAAATATTTTCTGCTCAAGGAGAAAATATTTACTCTCCAGAGATTATCGGGAATTGCACAAGTTAAAACCCAGGCTGCAAAAACCCCAACACAGATAAAGCCTCACTGATGCTCAGAGGATGCATCCTCTCCTGCTCCCTTTCAGGTCAAACTGGATCTTGTACATGACAAGGGAATTTAAAAAAAAAAAAAACAAAAAAAAACCCAAAACAAACAAATGTGGATGGGTTTTGATAGATTAAGACCTGTTGCTGAATTAGTCAGGCTCAAAGGTATCTCAAGGCCACTTCGAGAACAGAGTCTGCTGTGAGAAAGAGGGGCGTTCCTCAATCCCCGGGCTCCTGGCGTGGCGTGAATCATCGGACGTATCATCAGTGAGACTCCAGCGCACGGACAGCCCACGATACTCATTTAACGAATCCATGCTTGGAGCGTGGACGCGTGATTAGAATATAGTTACGTATATAAGGAGACTTGTTTCTGTAATAAATGGCTTAGCGTGATTCACATTGAATCGACTTGTTTTGCTTGGTCCTTATCTCGCTCTACATCTGGTGACCCCGACGTGATACTCTGACCGGCGTACCACTGAAGTTGGGGAAAAGCCTAGAGCGGCCCAGCCGGAGGCGGATCAGCTAGACTGAGAACCGGGCGGAGGCGTACGGACGTTCCGCGTTCTTGAAGAAGTCACCGTAAAGGGTGAGCGGCTGGGAGCGGGAGGAGGGAAGAGTGAAGTTATGGGGCAAAATAAATCCTTTGAGGAAGAAGCCGTAGTTAAACTCCTCCTGCCTATTCTCTCTATGAGAGGACTTAAATAAGAAGAAAGTAACATATGTGGACTATTAATTCGGTATAGAAT
Organism: Nesoenas mayeri; assembly: GCF_963082525.1. Taxonomy (NCBI): domain Eukaryota; kingdom Metazoa; phylum Chordata; class Aves; order Columbiformes; family Columbidae; genus Nesoenas; species Nesoenas mayeri. The sequence goes on from NC_137553.1 coordinate 16,254,123, forward strand.
TAAAGGCTACCCAGGAGAAAATGAGAAGGCTTTTAAACGTTAACTTTGAGACGATAAAAGGCAGAAATTATGGAATAGGGTCAGCAATGGAGATGATAAAAAAACTAAATCACTAGCGACTAAATGGAAGCTTAAAATTTCCACTTTAAAAGACTTTAAGGCTGAGCGGGCTACCGTTGCCAGAATTTTTCCAGCGTTGCAGCCTGATAACAAACCTAAAAATGACTGTGAAGTTTACCCGGATCGTGTCTTTTGACCCCCTCCCCACTACATCCCCTGTTGTGCCGGCGGCACTGGTGCAGCGGTCTGAGGCGGGGAGAGGAAAATTACCGAGTGGATGGCCTCCCATACCATCACACGACCCTAAAGAGACCAAGCAGTCCAAGGAACTGGAGTCAGATAATTTGTCAAAAGAACTGTGTGAAATGTAACAGCTATAGATCATTTAGGACAGAACAATGGGGATTCGTCGAGGGGGGCAGGTGTCCCACAACTCCTGGAAGAGACACTAATTGACACACCGCAACTACAGACACGATAAGTTTCTGAAATCCTGAGGCAGTCAACAGATCTTGTACATCAAGCTATGAGAGAGGTGCCAAATCATTTGCAACTATTAATCAGAGTCCCAATGAGAATTACATGCAATTTATTGACCATCTTCAAGACGCCATCAGTAAGCAGGTCGAAAACTTAGAAGCTAAGGAAGCACTAGTGTTGAGATTAGCAGTAGAGAATGCTAATGTTTGCTATCAATGTGTTATTTGCAAGTTTTCCAGTACATATTATGTGCTCCTGTGTATTGCCTCTCTGAAAATCAAGCAGCTTGTCAGGAATGTGAGTTAATTGTTTTACTAGTTGTTTTTAAGTGCACTGTAAAACCTTCTCCCACTTTTCCCATTCTCGCTGCAAGCAGCCTTGTGCCTTCCTCCCCCTCCCTCCCCCCGCTTCTCAAGGTTTTTAGTTGCAAGATGGGGTCAGGAATAATTGTTTTCAGTTGTGTTCCTAAAAAATCAGTATTGGGAGGTGTTTTAAAACTTAGGAAAGCACTCGGAATTATAAGGAAGGAAGATCTTGTAAAATATTGTAATTAATGGTGGCTGCGGTATAACTTAAATGATTGGGAAAAGTGTCCGGAAAATAGAATCTTGTTGCAATTAATGTTGGTTTTGAGGCCAGAAGATCAGGACAAAATAAATCCCTACAAGAGATCATTAAATCATTTCAGACAGTTTTACAGGCGGGGTGCTTTGAACTTCAACAAGCTGAGAGTTAACTGATAACACACAGGTCACAGAAAACTTGTTAAAGTCTGCAGGATGCTTTCCTTATTAACCTGTTTTCTTTGTGGGTATCTGTTTAAGTATGTTGCAATTTTGGTAGGTCTGTGCTATATGGTACGATAAGTTCACAGTCTGTTAAATCATGAGAATCCGTTGACTCAAAATGTGCATTTTGTGATAATTCAGAAGATCATGAGTAATTTAGTTCTTTACTGCGTGAATGTGATGGTAAATTTTGTGTGTAGTAGCTGTTATTTTTTTTTCTCTAGCATGCTAGCTTTATTCCAGCATTCAGACTTGCGCAACTCTGTGACAGGCTGTGTCTCCTCTCGGTGTGCTGGATTTGGTTTTTCTGTATGCACATCATGTAAAGAATTCTGGTTTTGGAATAACAGCTGTAGTGCACCAGACGAGACATTAAAACAAAAACAAAACAAAACAAAACAAAAGAAGGCCTTGCTCAGTCCGGGTCGGCGGGTGCGGATGGGTTTCAGCGCGCAACTGACCTTTTTTGTCAGGGAGACCCAGAGGTACCTCCACCTGGCTGAGCAGTGAGTGGCCCACAGGTGCAATATAAAAAATTGAGATATTGTCTTATATTGGTGTAACTGTGATCCATCTGCATATTTGAACTTGGTATATGGTTTTCATATCTGAGCTCAGTATTTTAGTTTGCATATTCATATTTGGTACCAAAAGAATCTTGTTTGGGGAGATAATTACAAAATGGGAACCGGTTCCACTGCTAAAATTCCACCTTGCTCCCCCTTAGGATGCATCCTTACACATTAGAGTAATTGCTTATATTGTTAGAAAAGCATTTAAATTGTTAAAATGCTATGATAGATGTGAATTTGGAAGAGGTTGTATTTAAAAGTTGCTAGGGTATTAACTGATTTAGATTTAGGAAAATAGAATAATGGATTTATGTTTACTATACTGGTTTATACTGTTTTTTGACATCTCTAAATTGTAGAAGGTAAATGGAGCTAAGGAATGTAACTATTTCTGAGCTACTTGAAATTGCATATAAAGTGTATTATGGCTGGAATGAAATGGGAAAACAAAAGACCAAAACATCCCAGGCCTATGTGCAGCTCATTGTAACTCAGGAGTTTACCAGAGCCTCCCACCTCGTACCAGCTGCGTGACCTTGACTATATCTGAACTGCAGGAAGAAGAGAACGAAAAAAAAAAATGGAGAAACCTGTTTTCCCGCTGCTAAGCAGAGAAAGGGGGGCTTTACTCCCCCCGCTCTGTCCTTTTTTTTTTTTCCCTGAAGTATTGTCATCCATTTTTGTTGTGGCACTGTGTTGTTTTTCGGCTTTGAATCAGGGGTTGTTGGTGTTTATTTTTGCTTCTGTCTTGTTTCCTAGGTTTTGGCACATCTGGGGAAAAGAGCTCATAATTTTACCTCCTTGCTGAAGTCAGTCTTTTCACACTGGTCAGCTTTGGGGGGTCACAGTGTTCAGTGCTTCTCTGGGTCAGACTGGTACTGATTTGGATGTGGAGTGGAGCCATATTGGTTTGATGTGGAGTTCAACCTGATGTGTTTTCATGCTGGGCTGTACGTCTTGCCATCTCAGATGGGGGCGAGACGGAAGTTTTATTCCCCCCCACACCCCTCCCCCAAGCAATGTTACTGCTAGAGAGCTGTAATACTGCATGAAGGAGTCTGAGGGTGAAATTTAAAGGCATCACCAGTGGATGCATAGTTCTAGTGAAACTGGAAAATTAAACCAAAAATTTGTTGATAGACTTATTCTGTGGTAATTAGTTGTAAGAGACTTGTTAGTAAATTCACCATGCTAGTTTTTGAGGTCATGGGAGAGAACGAAAGAAAGGCCATTTTTTGTGACCAATGGAATGACAAATTTGGAACAAAGTTTTAATACATGAATTCTTGTAGTTGCCAGAAAGTCCTATACCTCTGTTAGGTTAGGATTTGTTAAGTAAATTGTAAGCTCAAATAACGTTTTCTGAGAATTCTGTTTAGTTGCATGGCCTACAAGAAGCTGCTGGGATGGTGCAGATCTGCTTGCTGCAACTGAGAAATCTCCAAGGAAATTTCAAATGCTGTATTTCTACTACTATTAACAGCCAATGTTTCGATAAAGCAAATACTACACTGATAGATCTGAAACAGGACTTTGATCTGGTAAGGGAAAACAATATCCAATAAATATGACAGCCAAAATGGAGTCAGAAACTTTGAGGAATGAATTTATGACAACCTTACAGGCTGGCTGCATTCGATTGGACTTGCAGATTTGTCTATTTATAGCTACAACATAGAAACAACCTGTGGCTATTGTGGGACAGTATGATGAGATTGCTAGCAAACTGATATACCAGCTGTTATATACCAATTGTCACTCTGATCAAGAAAATGCAGGGAATGAATTTAAGTTTTAATAGGCCATGATCCTTTTGTCATATATATACCATTTGTGAAATTTAATTCTGATTTTTTTTATTTGTAATCTATGTCTTTATAAATTTCACTAGCTGGTTTTCTTAACAGCACAGCTTTTGGCATGCCTAAATGTAAAATATAAATTGCTGCAGAACCTGCAAGTCTTTAACATCAGGTCATAGGCCATACTTGCATATGGTCTGATCCTACATACTTGCAAAGTTTTTGTTGATGGTTCTGGGAAGTCTCATAAAGCTGTAGTGGTTTGGTGTGAAGATAACAATTGGCGTCATTCTGTAAAAATTATTGAAGGTTCAACCCAATTAGCAGAACTTGGCACAGCTTTAAATTACTTAGAGCTTTTTAAGGAGGAACCTCTAAATTTGATTTGTGATTTTGAGTATGTAGTCAAGATCCAACGCACATATCTGGTTCTGAATTTTTTTGTTTTTTTTTTTTTTTTTAAAAAAAAAGGGGGGAAGTAGGGGAAGCACCACAAAACCAATTGTCAAAAGCATTGTATGTGATGAAATACTTTGCAAGTATGACCCAAAACCATGCTAAATCAGAAAGAACCTACATTAGTTATGGCCAAATCACTAGTCAATTAAAAAGGCCACATCAATTGATAACCTGGGGAAAAGGTTATGTTTGTGTCATTACAGGCCAAGGATTGAAGTGGATTCAACAAAGATTCAACGGATGCAGATGGACAGGAGGGAGATAAGTTGTGAGGACTGTTTCAGATGTAAACCATGGATCCTAATTCAGTGTTACAGATGCTCACAGATCTGGTGGTCTAGAAGCCTATTAGCAAGCAGGTGGTGTACCTTCTGTGGAGAATGGCAATTTGAACAATCAGCAGGAGATCCAAAAGGGTGATATTATGATTAGATAGTCAATGCATAGATAAGGTAAAATTATGAGATATCTCTATCATAGTAATCTAAGTTCAGCAACTGATAAAGTTTTAGAAGGGATATTAAGGTTAAGCTATTGATCTTTTAAATAGGTTAAGATAACTTTTAAGATATTAATTCAATTATTAGTATATGCTGATGATATTAAGTATGTTACCCTATAAACTGCGCAGTTATAAATCTTTTAGGAATTTAAGAGAATATATTGTATTAACTTGTCTGGTTATTTTGAATCTATTAAAATAGTGTGTTAATAAGGTTGTCATAGTAGAATTAAGGTTTTAAGAATAGGCAGGTAGTTGTTTGATCTTATTAAGTAAGGTTTAACTGCATTATATGTAATTGTAATTATGTTGTTAATCACGTGTTCTATGTTGCAGTATATTTCAAAAATGATGCACCGTGCAGTTTAAGGGGCCTGACTAATTCAGGAAAAGAAAGGGGGAAGTGTGGATGGGTTTTGATAGATTAAGACCTGTTGCTGAATTAGTCAGGCTCAAAGGTATCTCAAGGCCACTTCGAGAACAGAGTCTGCTGTGAGAAAGAGGGGCGTTCCTCAATCACCGGGGTCCTGGCGTGGCGTGAATCATCGGACGTATCATCAGTGAGACTCCAGCGCACGGACAGCCCACGATACTCATTTAACGAATCCATGCTTGGAGCGTGGACGCGTGATTAGAATATAGTTACGTATATAAGGAGACTTGTTTCTGTAATAAATGGCTTAGCGTGATTCACATTGAATCGACTTGTTTTGCTTGGTCCTTATCTCGCTCTACAAACAAACAAACAAAAAACCAAACAAACAAAAACCCCAAAAACAAACAAACAAAAAACACAACAAAAAACCCAAACAAACAAAAAAATACAAAACAAAACAAAACAAAAAAAAAGAACAAACAAAAAACAGGTTTTGAGGATAATGCTGCTGACTTGTTGTTTTTCAAAGCCTCTGTCATCATGTCCCTGCAGTGCCACCAACCTCTGCTGATCCTATCAGGTGTTTTAACCAGGGAACTTAGCAGTAAAGCTAAGGAGGCACCAAGTTATATCAAGTTATTTTTTGCCCGACAGGGACCACAAAGGTTTTCAGACAGCACAGGGATAATTCCCCAACCTCAATTTTCAGGAAAAAAAATAAGTTTATGAATAGAGGAACTCACCCCAACATCCAATGTTTTGTTGTTGGGTTGGGTTTTGGCTTTTTTTTTTCCCCTCCTGGGCTTTATTTATGGTGAAGTAGACGTTAAATCCTGTTAACGTACTGTAAATCCCTGTCTTGCTGTGAAAAAAAAAAAAAAAAATTGGCACCTTTAAAAGGTAGCTGGTCTATATCTGTACCCAAATAAATCCCTTATGGAAATGAAAGGGAGCAGGTAGGGAAGGCAGAGAGGGCAGGGGGGTCTGGCAGAAGGAAGAAATAAATGGGATAGGAAAAAAAAAAAAAATTGGGATAGGGAACAAAAAAAAAATAAATAGGGAAGAAGAAAAAAAAAAAGATAGGGAACAAAAAAGACTGGGGCCACCAAACCCAGCAGGAGGAGGAGTTCACAAATATTGCAATATATCTGGCTACAAACCTTAAACTCGGGCTTATCCAGCCTGAGCAAATGAACAATATTAGTGAAAGACAGACGAGAAATCAAAGAGCAGCTTGGAGAAACCAGGGAAGCCTCCTGAGAGCCAAGGAAACTGCACTATCTAGAGAAGAGCAAGATTACAATAATTAGGTCAGTTGGTGCTGAGCCTTCTCAGTGAACATGGGCAGACACAAGCTGCTGCCTGGCTGGAAAGCGATGTCCCTAAGGAGCTCAGAAACCCAACGGGTACATGTCAGGGGCATGGACAAGACCAGAAGTCTTCTCCAGCAAACCACCTGAATGTCTGAGGATCGGTAGCTGCGGCACAGGAAACTCTGATGGATATAATAAAAAATTCCTTTGGTGTGACACCAAGGGGTGTGTGGTCTCCATCCTTGGAAACAACATCAAGACTCAGCTGGATGAGACCCTGAGCAACCAAGTTTGATGGAGAAGCTGGTGCTGTGCTGTGCAAAGGGCTGGACCAGAGGATCTCCAGAGCTCGCTTCAATCCAGACTAACTCCAGGATCTTACCTAGGCAGGCTTGTCCTTAGCCCAGACTTCCAGGACAAAGCCACCAAGTCTGAGTTTCAGCTTAATCCAAACTAGAAGAAAATTTTTTCCCAGCAGCAAGTGGTCTGGAAGTCTAGGCTGATTTGAAAGAGCCCCAAGAGCAGGAGCTGGACCGAGCTCATGTCCAGATGTTCGACATTGAATCAAAAAACAGGAAAGGGAGATCAAAGAGGAGGATGTGCTCACCACCATGACCCCTCCTTCTCTTTTCCTCTCCATCTGCACCATGCAAGAGCCATCATCTGTCTCCGATTTGGTCGCCCAATACCGGGGCCCAACCTCCAATCCAGAAGAAACCAGTCACTTATTGCTTGGTCTTCAGGTTCTCCCTTTGGATGGTGACTTGAATCAAACCCCCACCTTCCAAAAGCCACTCACTTTTGTTAATAGTGGAGGCAGATACTTCACCTGCTCTAGGTGGACCTGCTTTAGCAGGGGGGTTGGACTAGATGATCTGCAGAGGTCCCTTCCAACCCCAACCATTCCATGATTCTGTGGTCTCTCCAAATTTTTTTCTAAGCTGCTTCTTTTTTAACACCTCCCCAATATTCCAACTTGCCACTACAACTCACATTAGCTCCCCGGATTTCTTCACTAATTCATATAATGTCTCAAGTTGGAAGGGATCCACAAGGATCATCACGTCCAACTCCTGTCCCTGCATAGGACAACCCCACAGTTCACACCTTGTGTCTGAGGACATTTGATTCATACCAGTTAAACCCAGTCTTCACACAAGAGCATACAGACCCAACTGTCCTGTACATGCTTCATGCAACCATGAAGTTCCTGCAGTCACTAGAGTTCACCAGCCAAAAACCATTAGCCCCCCTTAAATGCAAAAATTTTTCCATGTCCCTTGGTCATGCAGAAGACCTCACACATGATGCTCACGTTCAGCCGGCAAACTCTTCTTCATTAGCTTCCCGAGTGACGTTCTCATTTGGTTACGTTCTCCAATCTCCCTCCAGCACATGAGAAAACAGCAGCCACAGTTTATCACGTACTTTGAATCAAAGTTAACTGCTTTTTTCGTTAAAATAATTAGCTAATCAAAAGCACTCCTTCCAAACTGATGTTCCTCCTAATGCTTTAATCAATAGACAGAGATGCTCAGAAGACAGCTAATATGGCCTGAGTGTAGGTGCTGCAAGGACAATGCTATTCATTCGTTATTATTCATGAGAGTAATAATTTGAGAGAAGATAAAATTTGAGAGAAGAATAATTTGAGACAAAGATCATTCCTCCTCCAACTGTATAAAACAATGTAGTAAGTGGCTCACGTTGGAATTTCCTGAGCAGATCAAAATTGTTTTCAGGGTTTGAGCCTCTGGGTTTTGGAGGGGGAGAAGAAGGGGGGTGGGGTGGGGGGCATGGGAGTTTCTTCTATTTATTTTCTCTTCTCCCCTTTAAAAAAGAAGCACAGGTTGCAGCCTGCTGTACTGGCTTCCAGAAGAGAATTGGCCAATTCTGTCAGGGATAATAAAAAGTCCTTCTTCAAATATGTTAACAACAAAAGGAGGGGCAAGGAAAACCTCCATTTTCTGTTGGACTTTGAGGGAAATATAGTTAACAAAGATGAGGAGAAAGCTGAGGTACTTAATACCTACTCTGCCTCAGTTTTTACCAGTAAGACAGGTGGCCCTCAGGACAACTCACCTCTGGAGGTGGTTGACAGAGATAGGAAGCCAAACAGGCCCCTTGTATTCCAGGAGGAAATAGTTGGTGATTTACTGAGCCATCTGGATCCTCACAAGTCTATGGGACCAGATGGGATCCATCCTAGGGTGATGAGGGAGCTAGCAGAAGAACTTGCCAAGCCACTCTCCATCATCTTCCAACAGTCCTGGCTCACTGGGGAGGTCCCATATGATTGGAAATTGGCCAATGTTACCCCAGTCCATAAAAAGGGCTGCAAAGCTGACCCTGGCAACTACAGGCCTGTCAGCCTGACCTCGGTGCCTGGCAGGGTTATGGAGCAGATCATCCTGAATGGAATCACACAGCACCTTCAGGATGGACAAGGGATCAGACCCAGCCAGCATGGGTTTAGGAGGGGCAGGTCCTGTCTGATCAACCTGATCTCCTTTTATGATCAGGTGACTCACCTGGTGGATGAGGGAAAAGCCGTGGATGTGGTCTATCTGGACTTCAGCAAGGCCTTTGACACTGTCTCCCATAATATACTCCTGCAAAAGCTGGTAGCCCATGGCTTGGACAAGTGTACTCTACGCTGGGTTAAGAACTGGCTGGAGGGCCAGGCCCAGAGAGTGCTGGTGAATGGGGCTGCATCTAGCTGGCGGCCAGTCACTAGTGGTGTTCCCCAGGGGTCAGTGTTGGGTCCAGTCCTGTTTAACATCTTTATTGACGATTTAGATGAGGGGATTGAGACCATCATCAGCAAATTTGCTGATGACATCAAGTTGGGAGGGAGTGTCGACCTGCTGGGAGGCAGGAGGGCTCTGCAGAGGGATCTGGATAGACTGGAAAAATGGGCTGATTCCAATGGGATGAAGTTCAATAAGGCCAAGTGCCGGGTGCTGCACTTTGGTCACAACAATCCCCTGCAGCGCTACAGGCTGGGCACAGAGTGGCTGGAGAGCAGTCAGGCAGAAAGGGACCTGGGGGTACTAATTGACAGGAAGCTCAACATGAGCCATCAGTGTGCCCAGGTGGCCAAGAAGGCCAACGGTATCCTGTCCTGTATCAAAAATAGCGTGGTCAGCAGGACAAGGGAAGTGATCCTTCCCCTGTACTCTGCATTGGTGAGGCCACACCTGGAGTATTGTGTTCAGTTCTGGGCCCCTCAGTTCAGGAAAGACATTGAAGTGCTGGAGCGGGTCCAGAGAAGAGCAACACGACTGGTGAAGGGACTTGAACATAAGACCTATGGGGAGAGCCTGAGGGAGCTGGGCTTGTTTAGTCTAGAGAAGAGGAGGCTTAGAGGTGACCTCATCACTCTCTAGAACTACCTGAAGGGAAGTTATAGCCAGGTGGGGATTGGTCTCTTCTCCCAGGCAGTTAGCAATAGGACAAGGGGGCATGGGCTTAAACTCTGCCAGGGGAAATTTAGGCTGGATATTAGAAAGAAATTCTTTACAGAGAGAGTGGTCAGGCATTGGAATGGCCTGCCCAGGGAGGTGGTGGACTCGCCGTCCCTGGAGGTTTTTAAACTGAGATTGGACATGGCACTTAGTGCCATGATCTAGTAAACAGACTAGAGTTGGACCAAGGGTTGGACTCGATGATCTCTGAGGTCTTTTCCAACCCAGTCGATTCTGTGATTCTGTGATAATTAACCTGAACGTAATGCACTTGTTTTTAATATAGTATATAGCCGGCCAAATGCCTGGTATTGCTTAGATTGGCAGACAATTTAGTGACTCCCTTGCTGAGCAGCGACGCCTGAAAGCTCCGGGGAGAGCAAGAGATGCTTCCGCCCCAGCATTTAGCAAACAGTTCAGCTCTGCCACAAAAGGCAAGCTGGCAGCAGTCCTGCACGAAGCAAGCATGAGCATCCATGCAGACGGCTCCCATCAGTGCCTGGGCAAGCATGGCGTCCTTCATCATCCTTCATTTTGCTTGGAAAAGACCTTTAAGATCATTGAGTCCAACTGTTTAACCTACACTGGCACTAACCTATGTCCCTGAGAACCTCATCTCTGCATCTGTTCAACCCCTCTAGGGATGGTGACTCCGCCACTGCCCTGGGCAGCCTGTTCCAATGCCTGACAGCCCTTTCTGGGAAGAAATTGTTCCCAAGATCCAACCTCAACCTCCCCTGGTGCGACCTGAGGCTGTTTCTTTGTGTCCCTGTCTCCCCTCAGCCTCCTGTTCTCCAGGCTGAACCCCCCCCAGGTCCCTCAGCCGCTCCCATCACACTTGTGCTCCAGCCCCTTCCCCAGCTCTGTTCCCTTATCTGAACTCGCTCTGCTCTCCCTGGTGAGTCCATGCCATCAAATTTCATCAATTTTTTTACAGTATGACTAGGCTAGCCCCTAAAATTTCATTTGGCTGGACTCGCCTGCCTCTCCACAGATGTCCATGCTCAGGGATGGGGAGCAGAGCAGATGTGGAGCTGCTGCAGGTCTGGTAGCGTGTCCTCCTCACCGCGTTAAAACTCTCCTGGCACAGAGAAAAGCTCCTGTTGACGGTTCATCCTTCCCCACTGACACGTGCAGCGAGGAGGCAGCCAGGTTCCAGCTGAATGAAGCGAGAGTAACTGGGGGTGCTCAAGGAAAACCTCAGCAAAGGCAGCAAGAGACAAGTGTGCAAACCAGGGCAGGGGAAAGGCTGAGTCACTTCCTCCCCTGGAGCCCAAAATAGAGAAGAGGGTAAAGAAAATCATTCAAAAAAAGGAATAGAATCCCCATTTAAATAAATAAATAAATAAATAAGGATGAAAGCATATACAGTGACAACAGAAGGGGAACAGATAGAAGAGCAGCCTCGTGCTGCATTTGTAACAAGAAAAGCTGCCAGGAGCAGAAAGGGGCCAAGCATTACCCCTGGCTCCTTTGGGAATAGGGGTTCCCTCGTCACTTTTACCAGCAGCTCCAGCTCCGGGGCAAGTTCATAGACCACCAGTGGTGCCGAAAAGCCACCATGCTGGTGGCTCGTCTCCTCCAGGCGATGCTGCCAGCCATGACCTCAGGTTCAGCGGGAAAGTGCAGTGAGCCTGGCCAAGCTTTTGGAGACAGATTTTCAGATTTTATCCACTCCCTGGTGTGCAAACATGCTACGTGAGCTTCTAGGTGGCAGCACATAAAATCATAGAATCATTTTGGTTGAAAAAGACCCTCAAGATGAAGTCCAACCATTAACCCAACACTGGCACTAAACCATAAATGCTATTAGGAGCCGTAACAGTATAATTAATACCTGATTATCCATCCCAGTAAGTCCATGGAGTGGTCAAGCTCAAGGCTGGAAAACCCTTTGGAACTGCAAAATATTGGTACAGGCAGGAGAACCTGGACAAAAGCCACTGGCTGGCTTTTCACTGCAAGCTTGGTGGTTGTGTGGGACCAACAGTGGGGCAGCAAAAAAATTGAATAATTTGGCTTGGAAGGGACCTTAAAGATCATGTAGCATAATTCCATCACACCCTTCCAGGCAGCATCTCTACAGCTGGCTCCTCCTTCCCCACGTTCAAGGCAATTTGGGTTATTTCCTTAAAAAAAATTTAATTAATTACTAAAGCCACTTCTGAATTAACTGACCCACTTGCACCCAGACAGATAATATTTAAGCTCATGATTGCTGTAGCCTCTCCTTGTAGGCAAGAAGAAATCTGGATTTCCCTTTTCCACCCTCTTTTCAACAGCCTGTAAGTTCTTATCTTTGAGACCTGCACTCCTCTGTCAAATTTGGCTGAAATTAGACCCCTGGTTAAAAAAGCTTTCGGAGAAATAGCAACTGACAGCTAGTAATTCATAAGCCTCATTTCTGTTAAATAAAAACAAAAAAACCACAGAAATCTAGAGAAGCAGTTTCGAAGTGGCCATTTGCAGTCGATAAATAAATCTTTCACCTTATATAATGGGAATATATATTAAAAAAATAAAAAGATGTGCAAGTATCCTTTCTCTGAGCTGATTCTGAGAAAGATGATGTGTGCTCCACAGATGCTCCAAAACCCAGGAGGAAGGGAGAGGGACCAGCACCCTGGGGTGAATTTTTGCATTAAAAGCATCCGAGGAGGAAGGATGTTACGGTTCCGAGCATCCTCATAGGCAGGAAAAAACAGAAAAGCTGCTTTTGCCAGACCAGCAAAGGGATGGACAAAGCAGGGATGCAGGAAGGGACAGAAACCTCGCTGGTCACCAGAAGAGCTTTCCAGAAGCATGCGTTTTATTTCAGAGCTGCTGGCGGGATGTGAGAAACTGCTGGTCCCAAAACAAGGGGAAAAAAAAGCCATGGGAGAAAGGCATCCAGCACTTCATCATAGCTGGTGCCTGCAGCTTTTCAGCCTCTTCACCCACATCTGTGGCCTCCTCTTCCTCTAGAGGCGTCTGTAGCCATAATGAGACCTCACGGCTCCTGAAAACTCCACCTACCTCCTCTCCTAGAAGTCATTTCCAAAAGCACCCTGAGCTTCTACCTCCTGCTATAAAGCCTCCAGCTGCAGAAATTATTGCTGCAAGTTTTACGACCACCAGCCCGCCTTCCTGAGCCAGAGAAAAATGTCACCAAAGATGCCTCCAAGCCCATCGTTGGCTGGGAAGAGATTTTTCTCAGGTCACTGGTATGCCCCAGTCTAAGGGAATATGGCTCCCGGGGGTGCAGGCATCCACCCCTGGCTCTTCTCACCACACAAAGCAAATGCCACCTTAAACATAAACCATTTCTCTGTTATTAAACCCAGCTGACAACCGCAACCCTTCCTGCTTGCTTTTCCTCTCTTGCCCTGACACTCAGGATGGGGAGACCTTATTGCACCTTTCTGGACTTAAAAGGGGCCCGTGAGAAAGATGGTGACAGACTTTTGAGCAGGGCCTGTTGTGATAGGGCAAGGGGTGATGGTTTTAAACTAAAGGAGGGAGATTCAGGCTGGACATGAGGAAGAAATTTTTGACCCTGAGGGTGGTGAGACACCGGCCCAGGTTGCCCAGAGAGGTGGTGGATGCCCCATCCCTAGAGACATCTTAGGCCAGGCTGGACGGGATGGTGAGGGACGAGCAGGGATATCTTCACCCAGATCAGGTTGCTCAAAGCCCCATCCAGTCTGGTCTTGATTACTTATCATTTATTGCACAATTATTCCTGCAAGATCTCCTATTAGAAAACACTCAGATGTGTTTTCATAGACCTGAACACCCCTTAAAGCCACCTGCAGAAGCTGGTGGCCCCAAAACGACATCTGCATGGACCATGAAGTAGAAGGAGCAGTTTGCAGCCGTGGCCATGGCTGAGTCCAGCTCTGCAAAGCCCCAGCCCTTATCTTGCCCAAGGCTGTGTCACCCACAACCAGTTCCGTGCTGGTTGGCAAAGCTCAGGCTTCACAAACAAAATGCTAAACGCTCATGACAGCCGAGACCCATAAAAGATCCACGATGCATTTCTGTTCTAGCTCAAAAGCATTGTGCTTGCAAAGATCAGACTTGTGAGATTTAATCAAATGATACAAAACACTTGGGGTCCTACCTACTTATTTGCAGAAGACTTTGTCAGTGCTAGCTTGGGGATGAACCAGGTGCCATCTCTGCTCCTGGTCTGTCCCCCACTGACGGCTGTGGCATGTCACACTGTCCTGCCACAGCCTCCCGTGCCACCTTTCCTGCACCAACTCAGCTGCTCACCTCCTGTGGAGCCACCACCCAACGCAACTGGCAGCAGAGGGATGGTGACAACCTGGTTGTCAACACCAGTTTCTCCTGAGGTCCTGGTGAACACAAGCCAAGCAACACAGCTCCTCTAGGATTTTATGAGTTCAAAAGCATTTTTCAGAATTAATTACGAATGCTGTTAGTGGCAGCTGGGGAAGCTGGTGGCAGCTGTGTCCCCCCATGTAGTTTTTGCTTCAGCACAGGGCCAAAGCCTTCCCAAAGGAACAGGGAAGGTTGGTTGGGTTGTGGGGTTTTTTTTGCATTAAAGCCAATTAAAATCACTGGTGAGAAATGAGAAGCTTGTAGGCACCCACATGCATCCTCAGGTCACCTGGACATGATGTGACACCAAGGGATAGAGCACACTACACAGCTACTCACCTCCACTCCCCATTTCAGGGACAAGGACATGTCATCCCACCTACAACTCCTTCCGTCCTGCTGCCCGAGAGATGCAGGTGACATCCACCACCACCCAACAGCGTGGTGGACGCAACCATGCTGGAGAAGAAGACAAAGCTGAGCTGGTGTTGGTGGCCACAAAAGGAGACGCCCTCGATAAATTGCTGCGTATTATGAAATACTCACACGGAACACTCCTGGCCGACAGGCATGGCAGGATTTGGTCCTGCAGAGATAGCAGAGGCAGAAGTTTAGCTGTGTCACCACGAGTTCTCCTACCACATGAGAAAACAGGTTTTTCTTCTCCTGTACCATGACTGCTACATGCCTGAAGGACACGGGAGGCCAAGGGTTGAAAAGGAAAGATCTCAAGTCCATTAGAGAGACGCCACCCCCATTCCTGGCCACTTTTGGAGGATCTTTACATTGCAAAAAAAAACCAATGATGATGCAGAGTCCAGCAAGACAAGACCCACCATGGCACAGCCCAAGGAAGACGTGGAAGAAACAAAACCTCTCTTTTCGGTGGGAAAGTTGATGGTTAAATGCACAAATTTTTTGAGAATACGTAACGTCATCCTCATTTCAGGCTGAACTGAGCAGGAAACATATTTCTCTTTGGATCACCAGCATGGCATCTATGTTGTAAATTACTCTATATATATATATAAATATGCATATACATATACATATATATAAATAAATTAAAATAAAATAGCCAGTCTCTCACACAAACAGAAAACGATTAACGAGCTACACTAGCCCTTTATTTCGGATGACTCGCTAATGCGCTAATTACACTCAGACAGCAGAACTGCACCTTCTCCAAGGAGTTTCACCAGAACATCCCAAAGCATTTATGGAGATTCCTCATCCAGAAGCCTCAACACCTCTTGATTTTCAAGATATAACAATTGTCCTTTCCCTAGTCTAAGAGCATGAGCTACCCCAAACAGCGCAGCAGTCTGTTAATTCTGAAACTTAACGACAGCACGTGTAATAACTGAAGAACATTAGCAATATTTAATTGCTCCATATTTTAGCAGAAATAGGCAACATGCGAAATGTGCCACAAACACCTCCTGAAATAGCTCATCTGCTGCCTCCAGCTTCCATAGAGGCCATAGGGTCCTGCTATACTTTTAGGAATAGCTCCTCACAAATACACTGGACCCCAAAAGCAAGAACGTGAAATTAAATAAGGTCCAGGAGGGTTTTCTTGCTGCTCTGCAGAGCAAAAACTCAACCAGCGGTAACTACCGCAATTTCACACCATTCCTGCTGGGAAAATATGGAGCAACAGCAAAGACAGCTGCAAGGAGAAACAGGAGAGAGAGACCCAAAATGAGAAGGAGGGAGAGAGCTGGCGTAGCAAAATTTGTCCTCACCAGGAGACCACAGTAGAGTGAACTCAACAGAGCGCTTCACTCCGAAGTGAAGATGCTCAGAGAAAAAAAAAAAAGGAGCGTTTTATTCTTCCAAGACAGACTGCTGAAGGAGGGACATCTGGAGATAAAGCTCAGCACCTTGTCATCTTCCCTTCCACAGTTTGGATCAAGGGTTAACAACTATCAAGTATGTTTTCATGCTTTGCACATTATTTTTCATGACCCCTAGGAACCCTCCGTAGACCATTCCCACCCCATTTCTGCACCAGGCTGACTCAGTTACGGGAATGAAGGTCTCCAGGTAGCTCCATCCTCTCCCAAATCCCCCCGCAAAGACAGAACTGGTGTCCAGTTCATCTCCACAAATGGTTTCTCCAGTCTCCCGTTGGCCGGGGAGCTCCTGGGTGCTGGGCTTCCCCACATCGCCTTCACCTGCAGCATCCAACCGCTGCTCCTCTGCTTTAAGCAACCTGAGATCTTATAAATGATTACAAAAAATGCTGCTTAAGAGCTGGACAAGTCCCACTGCACTCTAACCACCACACCTTAAATTCACAGAGGCCTCCGGTGGGGAAACCATGTTGCAAGGAGGGTTCAGATAGAGCTCAGAGGGAGAGCTTCACATCCAAGCACAGACTGAGCTTCCCAAAACAGACAACGCTCGTCTCTCTGCCAAAGATAACATGTTTAACATGGGGAAATCACAGCCTACACATTTTACTTGAGGCTTGAGGGAATAAAATCCAGCACAAGGTTTTGCTCTTGGACCTCAGGATGAGCAAGGGCAGAGCAAAGCCCTTATGGGGAAAAAGAATGTGGATTGACGCAATAAAATGTTGAGTTGTTGGTTTTTTTCCATTCACTGGAGACAAAGTGTGAATATTTGCTTGTCAGGGTGACAGAAGCTGTAAGCGGAGCAGGACGTTTCCCTCTCTATCCCATGGGGCACCCCCTTGCCTGCATCTGGATGCTCAAGGGATGGTCTACCATCAAAAAGCCTTCCTAGATTTTGGAGAGGAGGGACTATTAAATCACCTGGTCTTATTTTGGTGTCTTTGGGTTGAGAGAAACAACCTGGAAGCTCAATGTATCTCCTGCTTCCTCCCATTTCCTTTGTTTTTGGTAACAAATCTGTGATTTTTAGCTTCATCCCATACCCACCTGAACGCTGGAGGAAGAGTAGCATGGATTACTGGAGCAGGAGCGCAGGTGGCACAGTCAGACATGTGGAAATGGCCTATTTTAGAGGACCTACCATGTCTCCAGAAAGGCCGAGGGCACTCCAGCCTTGCTGAGAAACAAAATCTACTTCTTTCCAACATAATGAGACTGCAGCCTCATCCAGTGTGGGGTCTGACTGGTGGGGGTGTCACCCCTTCCAGAGGAGCCTGACACAGGGAGATGAATCTTAGTCTCATTTTATGGAAAAAAAAAAAAGCCAACAACCTATTCCAAGGATAGAGTTTTGGGGCATTGGGATGCCAGGGACACCCAGCAACGGTGCTTCCAGATTTATGGCATTGCTGGGGGCAGCTGTGGCAAAAAAAATATCCCGCGACCGCCGGCTGCTCTGCTGCCACTAACATCTGTTGTCCCCTAATGTCACCCAAGGTCCTTGAGACCATGTGCGAGCAGAGTGACTCTGCAAGAAAAAAATAACCAATAATAAGAAAATAACAACAAAATTCAGTCCCTGGTTGAGCCCTCACTTGCTACACCCAAACCCAACCCTGCGTCAAGGGCGGGGAAAGCACCTCTGGGAGGTGGGAGATGGACCACGAAGTAGAGGACATCCCACCAGGGATGTCCCCCCTCGTGAAGATGATGAGGGTTAAAGCAGGTGACACCTTTGTCCCCCCTCACACTGCCACCACCCTCGTCCTCCTATAACAGGGATAACAATGACCTACACTAATTGCTACAGGAGCTCTTGCACCCCATGGTTTCGATGTCCTTTTTGTCTGGGGGGGGGGACGCTGGAGGAGATGGAGGGAGAGGCCGGTGCTGCCCTTCGTTAGGGCTAACGAAGGTGCCCGGGAACCTTCCAGAGGACGAGAGCCAGACCCAAATCCAATTCTAGACCTCCCTGTCCCCGTCACCGAGGGACATATTGGGGGGTGGGCGCTCCCCGGCCACACACGAACTGTCATACAGGGCGGGAAAACCCCGCGGGACGAGGCCGCTCCCGCAACGCGAAACCAAACCCCCACCCCCCCCAAAAAAAAAAATCACATTAAAACCCAAACCCCACGGTGGCCCAGTCAACCCCGTTCTCTACAGCCCAGCGCGCATCCACGCGTGGGTTGGATTTTTTTTTAATTAATTCTGAGGAAAACAAAAGGCGGGACGTGCCTCCCCTCCACCGCACCGGCTGCTGTGTCATCGACCCCCCTCCCCGGCCTTACCGTGCGGCGGTGCCGGGCGCTGTCACAGCCCCTCGGGGAGGCTCATGGGCTCCGGGTGAGGCAGGGAGGGGACACCGGGGACAGGGAGGGGAGAACACCTGGGGCGCTGCCCGCCCGTGAGGAGACACCCGGGCTCCGGCGGAGGGACGCGCCGGGGCAGCCGGAGAGTGACGCTGCCGGAGAGTGACGCTGCCGGAGAGTGACGCTGCCGGAGAGTGACGCTGCCGGAGAGTGACGCTGCCGGAGAGTGACGCGGTCGACGCTGCCCCGCCCGGGCCGGCCCCCGCCGCTGCCTCCTCCGCCGCCGGCCCTGCCGGGAGATGTAGTTCCTCCGCCCGGCCTGGCTGGGGGCAGCTCCACAAAGCACTCAAAACTTGGGGACAGCCCCCTACCCCCCCGGCCACCAAGCCCTCCCACTCCGGTGACACCGCCTGTTAAACCGCCCGGGTTTCAAAACAGCTCGTGTGGTGGTATATTTTTATTTTTTTTTCCTCCAGGTTGAACACTGTTAATTCTCATTTTTCCACCTCCACCTGGCCAGCCAGGCTGTATCCTTCAGGATTCAGCCCCAAAACCTTGTCTTCTCCCATCCTTCCTCTTCCACGGTCAAGCCGTGTCCATCTGGGCTTTATGGAGGTGGGTTTTAAGCTGAGCTTAAAAGAAGAAAACTGCAAGTGTTTCAATATAAATCAACATTTCCACCTCAATACACAAAACTCTGTGTCCAAAAATGTAAAATACAGAAATTAAACACCTTTTAAACACCCTCCTAGCCAGTTGGGTCCATTTAGCCCCTTCAAATCTGCTCAAAGCCACTGGAAATGTTCCTATGAGCGATTTAAACCACCTTCTCCTGACCCCATCTGGCTCCCAAAAACACCAACCCACCCAATAATTCCTCTTTTTTCTTGTTTGGGTTGTATTCAAGAGGTAACTTTATTTCCAACCATGGATTCTTTGTTGCTCTCCCTCTGGTTTTACCAGAACATCCACCTGGACAAATGGATCGTGTTAATTAACGTCAATTGCAAAACCATGGCCGTTAATTAACCGGGAGAACCAGCCTCTGGATAAACCTTCATTCCACATTGACGACAAAAGTGAATTCAAAAGATCTCTCTCCCTGCTGTGTTTTAGTTTTGGCCATGTCGTTTGCTGGGCAGGTTGCCATGACAACCTCGTATTCACTGGTGGGTGGCTATAATTGGGAGAGCACATTGTTAATTTAGCTCCAGATTTTTTTTAAAAAAAAAAATTGTTTCGGCGTATTTTAAGCAAGGGGAACTGCCTGGATTTTTATATTTTTATCGATGATCATACTACAGTTTAATTATTAAGCCAAGCACCCATAGCATTGCTCCAGCTGCCGGCTCATCTCCAGCATGCCCCCAGGACCAGGATTTCCTCAGGATGCTCCTGGTGTAGGAAAGCAGGATTGAGGAAAAAAAAAAAAAAAGCCACGAAATTATCTGTTCTTGTGTTAACGTGCATTTTTTGAAATTCTGGAGTGATTGGGATTGATATCATATATATGATATAAATAAATCATCTTTAACTTGATAACAGTTAATCTCAGCTACTAATTAACAGCAAATCACCCTTGTTTGGATAACACTGTCCTGTAGGAGTGATATTAATGGTGTGAATGTGTAAAGTCCTGATCCTGGGGGGTCATGTCATGTCCTGGTCCCTCGTGGTGGGACCTCTCTGAACATCCTACTCCTGCCCTGAGCTGCTCCAGGCATCCCTGACCTGGTGACATTGCAAAATAGAATGCAGAATAGTTTGGGTTGGAAGGGACCTTCCAAGCTCACCCAGTCCAACCCCTGCCATGAGCAGGGACATCTTCACCCAGCTCAGGTTGCTCAGAGCCACGTCCAGCCTGGCCTGGGATGTCTCCAGGGATGGAGCATCCACCACCTCTCTGGGCAGCCTGGGCCAGGCTCTCACCACCCTCAGGGGCAACAATTTCTTCCTCATGTCCAGCCTGAATCTCCCCTCCTTTAGTTTAAAACCATCAACCCTTGTCT
The DNA here is from genome assembly GCF_963082525.1 of Nesoenas mayeri. NCBI lineage: Eukaryota > Metazoa > Chordata > Aves > Columbiformes > Columbidae > Nesoenas > Nesoenas mayeri. The sequence goes on from NC_137553.1 coordinate 16,274,451, forward strand.
TGTCAAACGCCACCAAGCTCCATGGGCACACTGGTCATGACATTCATTATTAACCTGTCACAGTGGGAAAAACGAGCATCTTTAGAGTAATTTGGGACTTTTCTCCAGGAGCTGGCACAGCTTTAGGTCCATAGAGCAAAGTGGAACTGCTGGTCCCATCCCCATGAAGGTGCAACCCTGCTTGGCCTCCTCCTTTTATCCCTCCTTCCTGGCTTAATCCCATCGTAGCTTAGAAAGGAGAGAAATTGGGAAAGAAGAGGGTTTCCACTTAAAAGAAAAAAAAAAAAAAGTTGTGAAAAGCCAGGAGTGGAGGAGGGGATGGAAAAGATGCTGTGGCTGCTGTTCTGGGTACCACACACCAGGTAATAACACGAGATGACTCGGGGCTTGGGAAATTAAATTGTTTCTTTATTAAAAGCGTGGCTCTGGGGAGGTGGTGAGGCATCAGGGGGTGTTCCTCCATCGCCTTAGCAGAGGGAATTGAGACAGGTTTCTAAACTCTCACCTAATTCAGTGAGAGCTGGTAAATCTCTTCCAGTGAGAAACACTCCAACCTCAAGATTTTTGTCCCAGGAAAATCGCAATAGATGGAAAGAGCAGCCAGGGGGTGCAAAGATATTTGAGAGCACAAACTGCAACCAAAAAGATGCCATGCCAAACCCTGCCCTCACCCTGGCAATATCCTTTAGAAAGAGTTAGCAATCATGGGAGCCTGCTGCTTCGAAGGGGAAATATAGATTATTTACAAAGTACCTTGCTCGGAGCTGTGGTGTGCCAGCAGCTCGGTGCTCCCTCGCTAGCTTGGAGCAAATCTTGGCTTCAGAGAGTTAGCTTGAAGGCAAAATTCAACATACTGTGTTCTGCTCAAATTGTACATCCCCTGTGTGGAAAGCTCAGTTATACATATAGGTAGGTGTTGAAAAAAATAAATTAAAGAAGAAGATAATTCCTTTTGTCTTCCCCAAATACTTCTGGCATAGGTGGGATGATGGGGATGTCTCCTGGGACAGAGACACAGTGATGCCCTCAGTAGGTTTTGAAGAAGTGACCATTGAAATACCATCAAGTGCTTAGATGCTCCATCAGAGACTCCCACAGGAAAATAAACCCTTGAAATAGTTGGGTCAACAATTTTCCTGCCAGAGTCGGAGAGATCATTATTCTGGCCAGGCTGCAGTTGAGTTAAAAGCAAACAGACCTCCTTTAAAATCTAAATAATAGACCTACTGTGGAAGCAAGTACTGGAGACAAACAAGGTCTTTATTCCCATCCTGACAGAGCCTGAGTGAGTGGTTCTTCCCTCTTTCCCGAGCACAGAGATGTCTGTCCGTGCCTGGAGGGGCTGACATTGGACATGGAGCTCCAGAGGTTCCTCCTCCACCCAAATCTTATGGGATGAGACATCCTGGCTGCAAAACCAGAGAGAAACTGAGGTGACAGGACGTGAATGTGGCCAGCCAGGATGTTCATGGCAAAAGAGATGGCACAAAGCTGTCAAAACTCTCTCCTAGATACATATATAGATGGAATTTCAGAGCAGGGTACCCATGGGTGAAACAATGCTTTGCTGTGGCAAGAGGAGAAGCTGGTTTTGAAATGCTGAGCACTGGGACAGTCTCCTTCCCACATTTCTCAGTTATTTTTAGAAGGTCATTTGTATGCAGTGGTGCCAAGGCTATTTTCAAGTCAAGACTAAATTTGCTGGTATTCAATGGAGCTCTGAAACAGGATTGGTCCTGCAGAGCCAGGCTGATGAAAACAACTTTGCTGAAGATAGGTTAAAATCCAACTCTGATCCAGCTTTCCATACTGCAGATAAGAAGATGCAAGTCGGAACATTTGGATTTTCTCCTTGACCTGCCATGTTGCTTAAAATAATATCCCTAATTTCCGGTATTTCACATAAATCAGCTGAATAATGAGGCTACCTGGACATAATTCATTACTTTCTTCCCCTAATTTAATTTGCAGATACATCTTTGGATTAAAGAGCCCTTAGAAACACAAAGTATGATTACCCAGGTAAGAGCAAATTACCAGTTTGAAGGATTGCCACTATTCCAGCCCCAAGGAAAAGGACAAGCTGCTGAGGCTGCTGAGATGGGAGCTGGCAGAGGCATCGCAAGGACTTGGGATGGGTGATGAAGGATGTCCTTCCACACCAGGCAAAGGAGATTGTCAGATGCCTCCTCAGGGTGACAGAAATCATCTCTGACAAGGACATTGATAATTCTGGGTTTGCTGGAGAACAAATTCAAATAACCCGTTGACAAGCATGTTTTGCAAAGGCACGGCCGGACAGGAAATATCCCAGTAACCCAGAAATATCTCTGGGTTTTTTTTCCATAATCCCTTATTGTGGATATTAATTGCATCAGAAGATTGAGATGCCACTTAGAGGGGTGGAGCGGGAGGGAATCGCTCATTGTTGGGGTGGGAGAAGAAGGAAAAAGCAGGAGAATTTCACTGGCATTAGGGTGAGGGGTTTGGACAATCCCCTACAGCCAAGGAGCTGGATGGAGGACACCAGCAAGTTTGAGTCTTCCACTTTGACTCTCTGGGAAGACCTTATTGTGGCCTTTCAATACTTAAAGGGGGCTTAAAAGAAAGATGGGGACAGACTTTTGAGCAGGGCCTGTTGCGACAGGGCAAGGGGTGATGACTTTAAACTAAAGGAGGGGAGATTCAGGCTGGACATGAAGAAGAAATTTTTGCCCCTGAGGGTGGTGAGAGCCTGGCCCAGGTTGGCCAGAGAGGTGGTGGATTCCCCATCCCTGGAGACATCCCAAGCCAGGCTGGATGGGGCTCTGAGCAACCTGATCTGGGTGAAGATGTCCCTGCTCATGGCAGGGGTTGGACTGGGTGAGCTTGGAAGATCCCTTCCAACCCAAACTATTCTGTATTTTGTGATCCTATGGCTTGTCTATTTCATAACTCAGTCTTACATTCCATACAAGCAATTTATGGAAACCATTGACTTTAAGCAATCTGTAGCCCCAAAAGACTACCTGGGAAGAGGTAGTACCAAGGAGGAGAATAAAACTAAGAGGTTTTGGAGGAAAACTGTGCTTTAGACAAGCTGGAGAGCTAGCACTCTAGTCCTGGGAACATTTTTCATTAGAAACAAGGCTGAAGAGAGCAGGCCAGGCACCACACCGAGCTGTGATGGCTGCTCTATAAGAGCCAAGGCGGGTACGACCATGGGGCTGGTAGCCCAACCCTTGGCTGGAGATGGGTGGAAAGCACCCATGACTCAATGGGCTTCAGTTTGGATGACCTTGGCTTTGCCACTGTTGACGATAGATGAAAATGTTCTGTTCTCAGCTTCAGTTTCCCTCCCCTCAAATGGGTACAGCTCTACTTACCCTGTTGGTACTTTGTGAGTTGGGTTCTACCAGATGTAAATCACCACCTGTGTTTGTAGAGCTGCCAGCAGCCCTGGGTTAGCAAGGACCGAGAAGGACACTTTGAACGTATGTCTTTTGTCCTCAGGACAAAGTCTTAGGAGAAAATCTTCTTCTTTGGGAAAATGAGAAGTGTCTCGGGGTATTACTGTCCTGTGCCTCATCTCCTTCGGGGTGGTGGCAGATTCCTTGTCCAACCCTGGGTTACTCTGGGATCTGGTGGGGAAGTATGTGGAGCCCACCAAGGAGGCTTTCACCACACACCTACTCACATCACCAACCCAACTTCTTGCTTCTCCTGCTCCTGGGAGCCTACATCCTCTGCAGTCACCTTCCTGCAGCCTCTGTCGTCTCCCACTCATCTTCTCATGGGACCTTTCCTGGCCCTGTCTCACCTGCTTAGTATGCAGATCCTCCCTTTCCCCCAAAATCCAGCAGAGCCACCACAAACAGGAAGGAGACTTGGCAGCAAATGTCACTCCAGCACCCACCAAGCATGGGTGAGCTTGGAAATTAGGTATGTTTTTGGCAGAAAAGTTTAGTTTCTATATTACACTCAACAGAGAAACCATCAGGGTCTCTTAGACTGTTCCTACGATGGGAAGGACTTACAGACCTACCTTCATCAAGGAGACGTGATGTCTTGGAGCACCCAAGGCTTTAATCTTCTTTTTCCCACTGGGCATCTCCATGCTATGAAATTATAGTCCTTAATCACATAATAAAACTCTTCTCTGGACAAGGCAGCTTGTGGTTTCCACACACCAACAGCTCAGGTTGAGCAATTACGAGATCCCAGGATCTATCCTTGGTCTGCTAATAAAATAAACAAGCTTATAGTCACGTGGGCTTTTTATCGCTTGGCTTTGGTAAAAATACACTTGGCTGAAGTCCCCACCTCTCTTCCCCAGCAGCTGCCATGGCCCAGTACCCCAGTTCAGACCCTTTTGCCTTCCCAGTAAGATTACTGGGGAGGAAAGGGAAACATTTTTATTCCCCGGATGCTGCAAAAGCTTTTGGAAGAAAAGGGCTTGACACGCTCCCTCTTTAGACAGGGAAAAAGAAGAGATAACAGCATCAAACCACAAACACTCTGGGCATGCAACAGGTATTTTATCGTGCTGTGGCCTTCAGAAACCAGCAGGGCAGATTTATATTAACCACGCTGGGACAGAAATACATGCATTGCAGATATCCTCATAGGGTAGGAAGGCCATACAGAGGGATCTGGACCAACCGGATCATTGGGCTGAGGCCAATTGTATGAGGTTCAACAAGGCCAAGTGCTGGGTCCTTCACCTGGGTCACAACAACCCCATGAACACCCCAGGTTTGGGGAAGAGTGGCTGGAAAGTGCCCAGCGGAAAAGGACCTGGGGGTGTTGGTGACAGTGGCTGAACATGAGCCAGTGTGTGCCCAGATGGCCAAAAAGGCCACCAGCATTCTGACTTGTACCAGCACTGGTGTGGCCAGCAGGCCCAGGGCAGTGACCGTCCCTGTGCTGGGCACTGGGGAGGCCAAACCTTGAATCCTGGGGGCAGTTATGGGGCCCCTCACACCAAGAAAGCCCTTGAGGTGCTGGAGCGAGTTCAGAGAACAGAATGGAGCTGGGGAAGGGCTGGAGCACAAGTGTGATGGGAGCAGCTGAGGGACCGGGGGGGGGGGGAGGTTAGCCTGGAGAACAGGAGGCTGAGGGGAGACAAGAACACAAAGAAACAGCCTCAGGTCGTGCCAGGGGAGGTTGAGGTTGGATCTTGGGAACAATTTCTTCCTGGAAAGGGCTGTCTGGCATTGGAACAAGCTGCCCAGGGCAGTGGTGAAGTCACCATCCCTGGAGGGGTTGAACAGACGTATAGACGAGGTTCTTAGGGACATGGAGTAGTGCCAGTGTAGGTTAAATAGTTGGACTCGATGATCTTGAAGGTGTCTCCCAGCCAAAATGATTCTGTGATTCTGTATATACACACAGGATAGCATAGACATGAGATGGGAATCTGTAGCTACAACAGGAAGGTACCTACTGACCCACACAGCATAAGTTACTCTTTTTGCTGTATCTTTTATCTACCACAGATTTCTTTGCAATAAATACATCAGGAACCCTGGTTTAGTTCTTACTGAATTCCACACCACCAGGAACAAGCTGTGCTTTCCACAAGGATCTCTGTGCTGTTCCTGATACTTTGGGTACATCAGTCCCTCTGGGATAGGCACTGGTTAAAGATTTGGCTGTTTGACAGCAAAAGTTCTATTTATTTGCCACAAAATCCACAGTGCATGAAGTCTGAAATGACAGAAAAAAAACCAAACGATCTTTTCACCTGGGTCCAACCAACACTTTTCTTTCTTTTTTTTGCCTGGTTCTTCCTCCAAAAGCCTCATTTGACCCCACAACATGAGTAACACCCAGAAAGGAAATTGAGGCATTTATAACAGCCACAAAAAAAAAAAAAAAAAAAAAAAAAAAAAGTTCCTGTGGCTTCTTCCTTCTCCAGGGTGGTGGGTAGGTTTTGCCCTGGAGACTCAGCAATTCATAAACATATCATGCCTTAGCTAAATCAGGTTGTTTTACCTGAATTTTTTTGAATTTTTTTGAATTTTTTTGAACCATCCCATTGTGCTGACTGGAGGAGATGGGGGGAGCTCTGTGCCTGGAGGATGATTTCCAGAATGCTGGGACTTCCTAGGAACAGGTATCAGGACACAACCTTTTTCCCCAAGGATGGGACACTGTCCTGGTTTTGTTAAAAAACAATTTTCTCTTTCAGTGATTTTGCCTGTCAGCTAAAGCCTTCATATTAGCTGCATTTTCCTGGAGAACCAGACACATGTTTTGGTAAACCTAGCAATGGAATAGAAACTTATTGATAAGCATGGATGGACATCTCGCGAGAGGGGCAACGAGAAACCGGTGACCAAGAAACTGACCAACTGTGTATAACATTCCATTCACGTGAATATTTCATATAAAAGTGGGAGATCACGAGGACCGCGTCCCTTTTCTTCTTTCCCTTTTCCCTTCTGCTTATGGCCAACATTAGGAGAGGACCTTGCTAGTCGTCCCTGCAAACTGAGGCCTAGTGAGAGACTGAATCCAGCTCTGGTTGGCTGCAGAGTCCAGTCCAGGACTTTGGGTGCCGGCTCTGCAGTTGCTGAGACTTTCAAGATTGGTTTTGTATATTTTGTATTATTTCTCTCTATTCTTATTAGTAGCATTAGTAAAACATTGTGAATTTTTCCAACTCTCTTCTCTCTGTCCTTCTTTCCCTCCCGATCGCCTGTCCTTAGTGGGAAGGGGGGAGAGGGAGGGGCAAAAGGGGGAATTGGGGGGGAGAGGAGGTTAACAATACATTTGCCAGGGTTTTATTGTCACCCCGCAATCTAAACCCTTGACAGATAATTGGCGCCCAACGTGGGGCAAGAGAAAGGGGTAAATTTGGAGATTTTTGGCTTTTCTACTGCTCTGACGTACCTTTCAATTTTCTTGGCACGGTGCCAACTCATAGAGTTGTGATACTCGCGCGTCTGTTTGCTTCGGATATTATTTAGTGGTATTAAGGCAAAGTGAATTACATTGATTTAAAGATGTTATGGCATAAGTTGTATCAGCTATTTTCTACATTGTGCTCACTGATTCCATATCTGTGTTGGGCCTTCTTTTTAAATCGAAGTATTCATTATATAACAACAAGGAACTGGACAATGGTCATGATGATGTTGTGTGGTTTGTCACTGGTTTATTTAATTATATTGCAGCCGCTAATGAATTTCTACTCGCTTCTGCTTTACCTTGAAAAGCCTCCATGAGAGATTAAAGAGCAGTACGGCTCTGTTTGCTAATTGGTCAAGCGAATCTTTAGAAAGGCTGACCAACAATACTTTTGTTTTTTCACTAGGACAGTTCGCAAATGTTTTAGAGAATTTTGAATATCCTTGGAGCTTTGATAGAACTGTGATGGTGTTATCTGGTTTGCTGAATATGTGTCAATTTGTGTTACTGTTAAGAGAAATGGGGTTCAACAGAAAGTTTGCGTCTCTTTTTTGTCCTGAGATTTGCAGTGCGTCTTCGGAAGCTTTAGTAAAAAGCACTCCTGGCCGCTCAAGAAAGAGCAAAACAGTGAAAGATGCCACTGCAGCCACTGCCCCCCAACCACGTCGTCGCAGGCTGAAGCTACAGCTCCTCTGCAGAGTTCCTCTGCCAAGGCCGCTGCTGATAACATTACTTCTCCAGCCTCAAAGGCAGCCCCCCCTTCTTCACACACTGGGCACTGTTGCCGCTGTAACCACAGCAATTACTGTGACAGTCATTCAGACTCTGAAAATGAATCAAATTATGGTGAACCCATATCAGCACTGGTGGCTGGTTGTAAGAAAGTCACTAGAAAGACTATTCGTGCAGCAGGTGACGGCACAGGGACAACATCAACCCAAGGGGCATCATCAGGACAGGGAGGAGAAGAAGTGACCACCACTTGGTCCCTTTCTCCACGTGAACTGAGAGATCTGTGAAAATACTTCAGTCATTGTGAAGGCGAGAATATTTTAACCTGGCTCCTCCGATGCTGGGACAATGGGGCAGAAACAATTGAATTGGAAGGTGGTGAAGCCAGGCAGCTGGGATCTCTGTCAAAAGATTTCAAGAGAGTCTAATGCCACTACTCTCTGGACCCGACTCCTGGCAGCTGTGAAAGTAAGATTTCCCTACAAGGAAGATTGTATATCCAAGTTAGGGAAATGGAATACTATGGAGAGAGGTATCCAGTTCCTGAGAGAATTAGCTGTGCGAGAGATCATCTATTTTGGACCAAACAGCCAAGAGGGGACAGACCCAGATAGAATCAATTATACATGACCTCTGTGGCTCAGATTTGTACAAAGTGCACCACCTGCATATGCTAAGTCATTGGCAGGAATGGTCTGGTCAGCTGGAGGTGTACAAAATATTACTGAAGTGATTGAGCAGCTCCATGACTTTGAGGACAGCCTTGCTGGTTCTCTACGGGCTTGTGTCTCTGCTGTGGAGAAACTGTGTGAAAAATCTGATGACCAGATTGAAAAGCTGTTGCAAGAAATCAAAGAACTCAGAGAAGACACGTACCATTCACGACCTGCACAAACCTATGTTTCAACTATTAGGAAAAGGCGTTTCCAATCTCGAGAGAGAGGACAGAGGCAGCCCACAAAAAGAGGTTCACTGTGGTTCTTCCTACATGAGCAGGGAGAAAACATGAATAAGTGGCATGGGAGACCTACCTCAGAACTTCAAGAACGAGTACATGAGATCAAAGGAAAAACTCCTGGGAAGGTGGCTGCTCCAGTTTACAAAAGGAGCAGAAGAGATTCTGATGCTCTCGAAGGAACCTCTAATTCACACCCAGAGACTGTGCAAAACAGAAATTAGAGGTGCCCTGCCTCCAACCAGGTGGAGGAAAGGGATAACAGAGTTTATTGGACAGTACAAATACGATGGCCTGGTACAACACACCCCCAGGAGTACAAAGCTTTAGTGGACACTGGTGCACAGTGGACGATAATTCCTTCTAATTACAGAGGAACGCAATCCATCAATATTGTTGGAGTGACTGGGGGATCCCAGGAACTGACTGTTGTAGAGACTGAAATGAGCCTAACTGGAAAAAACTGGCAAAAGCATCCCATTGTGACTGGCCTAGATGCTCCATGCATCCTTGGCATAGACTACCTCAAGAGAGGGTATTTTAAGGATCCAAAAGGGTATAGGTGGGCATTTGGTATAGCAGCTGTGGACACTGAGAAAACTGAACAGCTGTCTGATTTGCCTGGTCTGTCACATGACCCTTCTGTTGTAGGACTGCTGATGGTTGACGATCAGCAGGTGCCAATTGCTACCACAACAGTGCATCGCCGGCAATATCGCACCAATCGAGACTCTTTGATTCCTATCCAGAAGTTGATCCGTCAATTGGAAAGCCAGGGTGTGATCAGTAAGACTCGCTCACCTTTTAACAGCCCAATCTGGCCAGTGCGTAAGTCTAGTGACGAGTGGAGACTAACTGTAGTCTATCGTGGCCTGAATGAAGTTACACCACCACTGAGTGCTGCTGTGCCTGACATGCTAGAACTGCAATTTGAACTGGAGTCAAAGGCAGCTAAGTGGTATGCTACAATTGACATTGCTAATGCATTTTTCTCTATTCCTGTAGCAGCAGAGTACAGGCCGCAGTTTGCTTTCACCTGGAGGGGCATCCAGTACACGTGGAATCACTTGCCCCAGGGGTGGAAACACAGTCCTACCATCTGCCATGGACTGATCCAGACCACGCTGGAGTAAGGTAAAGCTCCAGAACACTTGCAATATATTGATGACATTGTCATATGGGGCGACACAGCGAAAGAAGTCTTTGAGAAAGGTGAGAGAATAATTCAGATTCTTTTGGATGCTGGTTTTGCCATAAAACGAAGCAAGGTCAAGGGACCTGCACGAGAGATCCAGTTTTTAGGAATAAAATGGCAAGATGGCCGTCGTCAGATCCCAATGGATGTGATCAACAAAATTGCTGCAATGTCTCCACCTACTAATAAAAAAGAGACACAGACTTTCTTGGGCGTTGTAGGTTTTTGGAGAATGCATATTCCTGACTACAGCCAGATTGTGAGCCCTCTCTATCGAGTGACTCGAAAAAAGAACCAATTTGAGTGGAGCCCTGAACAACGACAAGCCTTTGAACAAATTAAGCGTGAGATAACTCATGCGGTGGCCCTTGGACCAGTTCGGACTGGACTAGATGTTAAAAATGTGCTCTACACCGCAGCCAGAGATAATGGACTTACCTGGAGCCTCTGGCAGAAAGCACCAGGAGAAACCCGAGGTCGACCCTTAGGTTTTTGGAGTCGAGGATACAAAGGATCTGAGGCCAACTATACTCCAACTGAAAAAGAGATACTAGCAGCATATGAAGGAGTTTGAGCTGCTTCAGAAGTGATCGGTACTGAAGCACAGCTCCTCCTAGCACCTCAACTGCCGGTGCTGAGCTGGATGTTCAAAGAGACGGTTCCCTCTCCACATCATGCGACCGAAGTTACATGGAGTAAATGGATTGCACTGATCACGCAACGAGCTTGAATTGGAAGTCCCAATCGCCCAGGGATCTTAGAAGTGATTACAGACTGGCCAGAAAGTAAAGACTTGGGGATGTCTCCAGATGAGGAGGAAGTAAAACGTGCTGAAGAAGCACCACCGTATAATACGCTTTCAGAGACTGATAAGCAGTATGCACTGTTCACGGATCCTGTCGTCTTGTAGGAAAACATTGAAGGTGGAAAGCTGCTGTGTGGAGTCCCACACGACAAGTTACAGAAGCCACTGAAGGACAAGGTGAATCTAGTCAATTTGCAGAAGTGAAAGCCATCCAGCTGGCTTTGGACATTGCTGAACGAGAGAAGTGGCCAATACTTTATCTCTATACTGACTCATGGATGGTAGCAAATGCCTTGTGGGGGTGGCTACAGCAATGGAAGAAAAGCAACTGGCAGCGCAGAGGTAAACCCATTTGGGCTGCCACACTGTGGCAAGACATTGCTGCTCGGCTAGAGAGCCTGCCTGTGAAAGTTCGTCATGTAGATGCTCATGTGCCTAAAAGTCGAGCCATCGAGGAACATCTAAACAACCAACAAGAGGATCAAGCTGCTAAGATTAAAGTAGCTGAGGTGGACTTGGACTGGCAACATAAGGGTGAACTTTTCCTAGCTCGGTGGGCCCATGATGCTTCAGGACATCAAGGTAGCGATGCCACATATAAATGGGCTCGCGATCGAGGGGTGAATTTAACTATGGACACTATTTCACAGGTTATTCATGAATGTGAGACTTGTGCCGAAATCAAACAAGCGAAACGGTTAAAGCCTGTATGGTATGGGGGGCGATGGTTAAAGTATAAGTATGGAGAAGCTTGGCAGATTGATTATATTACACTTCCACAAACACGTCAAGGTAAGCGCTATGTACTTACAATGGTGGAAGCAACCACTGGATGATTGGAAACATATGCTGTACCTCATGCTGCAACCTGAAATACTATCTTGGGCCTTGAAAAGCAAGTCCTTTGGCGACATGGTAGGCCAGAAAGAATTGAATCAGACAATGGTACTCATTTCAAAAACAGTCTTATAGACAATTGGGCCAAAGAACATGGTATTGAGTGGGTATATCATATTCCATATCATGCACCAGCCTCTGGGAAAATTGAAAGGTACAATGGTTTGCTAAAAACTACACTAAAGGCACTTGGTGGTGGAACCTTTAAAAACTGGGATTCACATTTAGCAAAAGCCACTTGGTTGGTCAACACCAGGGGATCAACCAATCAAGCTGGGCCTGTCCAATCAGAAATTCTACGGACTGTAGAAGGAGATAAAGTCCCTGTAGTACACATGAAAAACATGTTAGGAAAGGCAGCCTGGGTTACTCCTGCCTCAGGCAAAGGCAAGCCCATTCGTGGGATTGTTTTTGCCCAGGGACCTGGCAGCAATTGGTGGGTGATGCTTAAGGATGGAGAAGTTCAGTGTGTACCTCAAGGGGATTTGATTTTAGGTGAAAATATGCAATACTGAACTGCATGATGTGAATTGCCATACTAACAGTATTTAATAAGTGTTTTTCAGATCAAGACAGTGATGATGAAACCAGAGATAGCTTCTTCGAGTGGCGCCTGACAACTTCTTCGAAGTTGATGTCTTTAACCCACAAACAGTGGTCATGAGATGTACTTGTACCATTTTTCCTGCCCTGGGAGACTGTTGTGACAAAATGAACTTAATGAACTTTTCAAAGGATGGTCCACTGATTAAGATTTATTCCTCCTGTGTATATATGTATATATGTGCATATATATATGTAGTAGTAGTGATTAATTAGATTGTATTGATAAGGTTTAAGTATTCAGTGAATGGCATATTATAAGGGGTGGAATGTCCTGGTTTTGTTAAAAACAAGTTTCTCTTTCAGTGAATTTTGCCTGTCAGCTAAAGCCTTCATATTAGCTGCATTTTCCTGGAGAACCAGACACATGTTTTGGTAAACCTAGCAATGGAATGCAAACTTATTGATAAGGACAGATTCACATCTCGTGAGAGGGGCGATGAGAAACCGGTGACCAAGAAACTGACCAACTGTGTATAACATTCCATTCACGTGAATACTTTATATAAAAGTGGGAGATCACGAGGGTCTCATCCCTTTTCTTCTTTCCCTTTTCCCTTCTGCTTATGGCCAACATTAGGAGAGGACCTTGCTAGTCGTCCCTGCAAACTGAGGCCTAGTGAGAGACTGAATCCAGCTCCAGTTGGCTGCAGAGTCTAATCCAGGACTTTGGTTGCTGGCTCTGCAGTTGCTGAGACTTTCAAGATTGGTTTTGTATATTTTGTATTATTTTCTCTATTCTTATTAGTAGCATTAGTAAAACATTGTTAGTTTTTCCAGCTATCTTCTCTTTCTCCTTCTTTTCCTCCCAATCGCCTGTCCTTAGTGGGAAGGGGGGAGAGGGAGGGGCAAAAGGGGGAAGTGGGGGGGGAAGGAGGTTAACAATACATTTGCCAGGGTTTTTGTTGTCACCCCGCAATCTAAACCCTCGACAGACACAAAGAGATGTTTTCTTGTGTTTCCTCCCTACTGTGAGTGAGGAAATTCCCTTAATTTCGGAAGTGACGGTAAAATCTGGGAAGATGCTGAGTTCATCTCTCCTTAGTTTCGCTCTGATGAATAGATATTAGCAGGTCTTCGGAGCTAGACCAGGGATAAACAGGCTCAGCACTTATTCCAGTGTCCCCTCTTCTTCCACCACCGAAAGAAAATGTTTAATTCAGCTTAATTTCCAAATTATCCTAATTAAAAAGGGCTAGCAACACAATTAAGTGCATGGCGCAGAGAGAAACTGCTTCATTGAAAGGAAAGTAACCATGAAAAAGTTGCTTTTGGACTCCAGATAATATAATTTCTAAGCAGATAATATTTAATTTCTGCATAATAAACTTGTGTTCCCCAGTTGTGCTTCATTCACAGGAGCTGAAGTGCCAACAGTTGTAGATACAGTAGACTCAAACCTTGATTAGCATCCTATTGATGGAACGTTCATGAAGTTTGGGAGGCACTTCAAGCCATTTGGATAACGTTGTAAACCAAAGAAACTCAAAATCCTCAGCACCTTCTGGAAAAACATGAGATTTTGGGTTCTAGAAGAGAACAATCCAGGTGGCAGAGATCTACAACTTCTCTCTTGCCCAAGTTCTGAGCATTGATAGAACACATAGCAATCATAGCAGATAAAATCCTTTATTAATTATATATTTGATCCATTTCCGGATTCTAGCAAGTTGTTGCAGAAGGCATCAGATCTTGCCAGAGTCATGCTACAAATCATGGGAGAACAAGATGATGGGAAATTATTTTCTCCGGTTTTAAAGAACAAAAAAGAACCAACATGGTTACCTCTCCCAAATGATGTGTTTTCCTAGGAGAGATTTGACTTCAGAAAGGGCTGAACTTTGCTACAAAGACAGCCCTGAATAAATCACAGAATCAGAGAAACATTTTGGTTGGAAGAGACCCTCAAGGTCATTGAATACAACCATTAACCCAACTCTGTCACTAACCCACATCCCTAAAAACCTCATCTACATGTCTTTTAAAATCTCCTAATCATTCTCTCCAGGACACAGTGATTATAATGGATGAGAAATTATAATACAAGAAATGCAGGGATTCATGACAGGACATGAAAGATGGACAAATTTATTCGCAAACGTTTGACAGCAAAGGTAATTAAAGGTGTGGGACCAAGGGCTGTGGTTGGATTCCTCATCAGCTGGAGTCTTTAATCAAAATGGGGGGTTTTTGTTGTTTTGGTTTGGTTTTTTGTGTATGTAATGTATTTAATACAGGTTTCTAAAAGAGTGTGCTAGGTCTTAAATAAACCAGTGGACATTGTATGGGGATTACAGGGTGCAGTGTTTTGGGCATCAGAGGAGAACGTCCCTCCTGGCCTTGAGCTCAGCAAGTCTGTTCCTGCTCACCTTGGGAAATATCTACATGCAGACATTGCCTCGTAAATCCCGGATAAATTATTTGGGTGCGCTTGGATGCAAAGGGAAGCGTCAAACCTTGTGGCATCCCTGGCTGTGACCACCCTGCAAGGGAGAAAACACACAAATGAAAATAATTCTATTTGGAGAGACAAATTTTTTTAATAGATTTGAATTTGTATTAATTAAACAGGCTCTTTGCAAAGGATTTATCCATCAGCCAGATCACAGGCACTGGGAGTACCGACATCCCTCACAGTGCTGCAAGCCTGAAGATCAGATCATGTATCTGATGACGCCAAGTAACTAAAATATTTCTAAAGTATATATAAGGAGGTTTCTATTTCCCATCTTAAGCATTAAATTATTGTCTGTGCATGCCATTGCTTTCTGCTGCCTGGCTCCCATGAGGTCAGAAGTCTTGATAAACCACAGCCACATAATATGTGGGAATATATTATTCCCTATAATAATGGGATTATGTATTTTCCAAAAAATACGGGAATTGTGAGAGGACATCTCAGAGCAGCAAAGGTCCTTTCTGTCACTGAGGCAACAAGATCTCCACCAAAGACCAGACCGAGGAGCTCTTCCTTGGGCTCACTGGACTCCTTCACTAGTTCCACGTCAAATATGTCATATAATCATAGAATCGCAGAATGGTTTGTGTTGGAAGGGACCTTCAAAACTCATCCAGTCCAACCCCTTCCATAAGCAGGGACATCTTCACCCAGATCAGGTTGCTCAGAGCCATGTCCAGCCTGGGCTGGGATGTCTCCAGGGATAGGGAATTGACTGCCTCTCTGGGCAACCTGGGCTCACCACCCTCAGGGGCAACAATTCTTTCCTCATGTCCAGTCTGAATCTCCTCTCCTTTAGTTTAAAACCATCACCCCTTGTCCTGTTGCAACAGGCCCTGCAGAAAAGAGCTGGGAATTAGCTGCATTCCCAGCCCCAGCTGCACTGCATCCCACCCCACACCCATCGGCAGCTCCAGCACTGAATGCCAGCACAAAGATGTCGTCAGCCTTCAAAACCACCACCCTGGGCTCCTGTTGCAGTTCATGGTAGGTGAAAAGTGGCAGTAAAGTTGAAATAAAGTGTAGTCAGAGCTGGGTTTCTGCCCTTGAGCTCTTGGCTGCAGCAGCTGTTATTTTGTTGGCTTTCATGCGATAGTTGTTCACATGGAGAACGAGTTATAGGAATGCTCGCAACAATGGTGAGGACAGGCTCTCACTACTGTGACTGATATACCAGTAGCCTCCTCTTCCCAGCCCTTTTCCCACATCTGAGCCTTTGCCAGCAGCAGCCAAGCCCCAGAGGAACCTGAGTCAGGTCCTGAACGAGTCCCAAGAGATGTATTTGCATCCCTGTACCTTCCCCTGTCGTGCTGCTCCCCATCCTGGTACAGTCCATCCCAGTGTTCCTGCATCCCAATGAGGTTGCACCCCAGTATCTCCTCACATCCTGGTACCCAGCTCATGCTGGTCCCCATCTCTGTACCTCCCTCCCTCATCCTGATATCCCACTTCCTGATATCCCACATCCTGGTGCTCCTCAACCCAGTACCTCCATCCCAGTACCCCCATCCCAGTACCCCCATCCTGGTGCTCCCATCCCAGTACCCCCATCTCAATACCCCCATCCCAGCACCCCCATCTTTGTTGCCCCCATCCCAGTACCTCCATCGTGATACCCCCATCCCAGTCCTTCCCTCCTGGTGCCCCCATTCCAGTACCCCATTCCAGCATGGCCACCACCATGCTCCCATCCCAGTACCCCCATCCTGGTGCTCCCATCCCAGTACCTGCATCCCAGTACTCACATCCCAGTACCCCCATCCCAGTACCCCCATCCCTGTGCTTCCATCTGAGTAACCCCATTGCAGTACCCCCATCCCAGCACCCGCATTCTGGTAACCCCATCTGGGTGCCCCCATCCCAGTGTCCCTATCCTGGTGCTCCCACCCCAGTACCTGTGGGAAGAGCAGGATGTTAGTTCCAGCTAAATAGCCTTGGACAGGTTATACAGAAATATGCTTTTTATGAGTGTAAGGAGTGATAGCCCAGGCCAGTGAGAATGATATCTCAGGCCGAAAAACTGCCCCTGTATGTATGATGTGTGAATGTTGGGCCTGAGTGTGTGAATGAGTGGGTTGGAACACCACCCACAAGATATGCATGGGAACGTGACTGAAAACAGTCACAACATGAGTGTGGTATGTTTGGGATAACATTTTTTCAAAAAACGCCCAGGCCCATATCTGTAAACCTATAAATTGAGAACTGTTAATAAAAGTGAGCTCAGCCTGGCTCAGCTCTGCTCAGCTCTACCTGGCTCTGCTCTGGCTGCTAACAAGAACTCTGTACCTGTGTGACTCTTTCTGCATCTGTATGAATCGTTCCTCATCGTCGCAAATGGTGCCCTGTGTGAGTGTTTGACCCCTGTGAGGCTTTTCATTGAGCAGTGTGTGTGGCGGCAACCATGCAATCCAACGGGTGAGTAAATTTTTGTGGCCACACTAATCTCTGAGTATAAAAGGGAAAAGCAGTTCTCGTTGAATGAGAGATCTGCGGGATTGCGTTAGTAATGGAACAAGCTGCTTCCCCTGTACATAAGCTATATTAGCAAGTTTTACAATACATATTACGTGCTTCTGTGTATTGCCTTTCTGAAAATCAAACAGCTGGTCAGGAATGTGAGTTAATTGTTTTACTGGTTGTTGTTACAGTTGTTGCTTTGTGATATTGTTTGTGTAAGTGCACTGTAAGCCTTCTCCCTCTACTTCTCCCACTCGTGCTGCAAGCCGCTCCGTGCTTCTTCCTCCTCCCTCCCTCTTCTCATGCTTTTTACTTATGAGATGGAGTCGGGAACAACTTTTCAGTCGTGTTCCTAAGAAATCGGTATTGGGAGGTGGTTTAGAACATAGGAAAGCACTTGGAAATATGAGGAAGGAAGATCTTGTGAAATATTGTAACCAATGGTGGCTGCTGTGTAAGTCAGACGATTGGGAAAACTGGCCGGAGAATAGAAACTTGAAGTATAACAGTTTGTTGCAATTAATGTTGTTTTTAAAGCGAGAAGAGCAGGACAAAATAAATCTATACAAGAGATCATTAAATCATTTCAGACAGTTTCTGTCGGGCACATTCCACACTGAAATGTTGTTAAAAAAGGGGGAACATGATGCCTCAAGAACAATTAGACAATGCAATATATACTGCAATATATACTTTAAACTTTTTGAATCATGCTATGCGTCCCTCCTCTATCACAGCAGTGGAAAAACATTTCCATGCTCCAGATTCACTGTCTCAGAGACCAAAGGTTTTGTATCAGGATCCCCTGCACAACAGTCAGTAGCAAGGGCATGTAGAGTTAACCACCTGAAGTAGGGGATATGCGTGTGTTCTTCTTCCAACAGGACCAAAGTGGCTTCCTGCAAAATATGTTAAACCTTACTATGAGTTGCAAAAATGGCACAGAACCCAGTGCCAGAGATGCAATGTCCCTGCAGCAGAGGGTAACGAAGAAACCGAAGAGACCGAAGGAAGAGGCCAGTGATGTTACCTGGGAGCAGCTAAAGAAGTTACAACAAAATACAAGTACTCTGATGGCAGCCGCAGGCGCCCCTCACTCCAATTAATACCTTCTTAGCCTATTCGGCTATCATCTTCTGCAACAGTGCAGTAACAATGACACACACTGGGTAGGTGGTGCATGGATAACACCAGAAGGTAAGTTGCTATAAAACAAGGATTGGATTAAATTTAATCAAATTCAACAGTCCATCCCAGTGTTCCTGCATCCCAATAAGGTTGCAGCCCAGTGTCTCCCCAGTATGTCCCCGTCTTTCTCATAGGCCACTTTTAAGCACTGAAAGATGGGATAATGTCTCCCCAGAGCCTCCTCTTCTCCAGTGTCCTCTCGTTGCAGGTGGAAGCTGTGGGTGTGCAGACTGGGTGACAAGCAAGGACCTCCCAGGTCCCACATGTCCTGTGTAAGGGGCAGGATGGGGGTGGGAGGGACAGCAGGGCTAGATGGCGGGAGTTGCAGGTAGGGCATTTGGTACAGGCAAGGGTTCAGTGGGGGGGGGGGAGCCAGGGGTTTAGGGGGTTCATGGGGTGCAGGCAGGGGATGGTGGGGGCAGGCAGGGGTTCAGGGGGTTCAGGGTGTTCAGGCAGGGGTTCAGGGGGTGCAGAGAGTGCAGGCAGGGGTTCAGGGGGCAGTCGGTGCTCATTGCCACCAGGGGGCACCGCAGCACTTCTGGGGGGAGGGGAGGCGTGGAGCACGGTACTGGGATGGGGGGACTGGGATGCAGGTACTGGGATGGGAGCACCAGGATGGGGTTCTGGGATGTGGGCACCAAGATGGGGGTACTGGGATGGGGGTACTTGCAGCGATGAGGAACAATTCATACAGACGCAGACAGAGACGCACAGAGTTCTTGTCAGCAGTGAGAGCTGAGCCAGGCAGAGCTGAGCCAGGATGACCTCACTTTTATTAACAGTTCTCAATTTATAAGTTTACAGATATGGGCCTGGATGTTTATGTTATCCCAAACACACCACACTCATGTTGTGACTGTTTTCAGTCACGTTCCCATGCATATCTTGTGGGTGGCATTCCGACCCACTCATTCACATGCTCAGGCCCAACATTCACACATCATACATACGGGGGCAGTTTTCCGGCCCGAGATATCATTCTCACTGGCCTGGGCTATCACTCCTTACACTCATAAAAAGCATATTTCTGTATAACCTGTCCAAGGCTATTTAGCTGGAACCACACATCCTGCTGTTCCCACATCTCCCCCTTTTTTGTTTTTGAACATCTGATTCACAGTGAGCACAGCAAGGACCCTGGCTTTATTCTTCTTTGCATTCTGTATCATTCTCCAGATGATTCAGAGGACTACAAGAAAAAATATTACACAAACACATCCAATTCCCACAAAAACCCATATATGCAGATGGAGGCCTGAAAACCATGTTTTTGGGTCTAATCACTTTATGCTGTTAGATAATGTTAGCTATTATGTCTTGCAGTGTTAACTCTTGCAAATCATGCAGTTGTTTTTGCAGGGCACTGACTAAATCCCGAACCAGGCCTTGCACTTAAGTTGAAGATGTTCTTCGTAGATGTTGTTTCACTTGAGTCCACTCATAAACACTATAATTCCATTTCAAGGGTGTTACACATAAATTCTTTTGAGTATATTCCCAATCACAATGCAGTTTTATTCTGGTAGCCAAAGTGTTCTGTCCATCTCCTATCCACAACAGGGCTGCTTCACATATATTTATCACAGAGGTGTGAAGAGTTGTCGAGTTTTATTCTTCCTTTTAGATGACTGCTCTCCAGTCTCAGCAGAAACTGTCTTTACAGAAAGAAGTTTGACTTCTTCTTTATCTGTGTCACAGAGGCACTCGGAAGTTAGTTTTAGGTGGACAAGTTCCAAAACAGACTTAATTCTAGCTGGAAAAGTGTAGCCAGTAAACTGACTAGAGACAGTGCTTATAAAATAGTTTAGCATTCCAACAACAGATAATACAGGTTCAGATATTAATTGAGGAGATTATTGGGGTACAACAACATAAGAATAATGAGGATCCTCAACGTGCATGTAGTCACTCACAAGAAGCAGAACTAGAGACCTCTCACTTCAGGGTACTCACAATAAATAATCACTTGCCTAGATTAGGCGAAGACTCATTCAAGGATATACCCAGTATATAATCACTCACCCAAATGAAGAGGTGAGGCACTCTCAGTCCCAGGAAGTCTCCTTAGATGGTGTTCCTGTCTAAGGAAAGGGGTCCAGTTCACAGACCCGCAGCTCCAAGAAGACCACTCAAAAGGTGTCTTCAGCGGGAACCCCATTTTACAGTCTGGTCAGATGTGGCTGTGGGCATTGCAACATAGCCCAGAAGCTTCACAGGTGCTCTGGGCACCTCCTTTGTTGAGGACCCTGTCAATTGACTGAGGGTCCCACCCCTCCTGCCCCACCAGCTGGTAGAGGTGAAGTCACCCTGCCCTGGGGCAGGGGAGGATGTGACTGCCAGCACCTTGGTACCACCCTAGGTGTGTACGTGGGGACAGGCACAGTGGGGCACAAAAGATGCTAAAGAGCCATCAACAGCCCCATTGAAGGCTCTAGATCTCAGGGGATGTGCAACTGCCATACAATCCACCCCGTGACCACAGTCATCTGACAGGCTACTTTGGAGTGGTAATGCAGTCACCTCTTACCTTCAAAGTCAAAAGGGGGCATTCTGTTGGTGAGTTTGAATGCCCACTGTGGATCATCATACTTTATGTGTCATTTTCCTGTTACATATTATCATTACAAATCAACCTACTAATAAATAATGGAATAGTGCAAATTACAACAATTACAGTTATTATCAAATAGTGGAGAAGGCTGGTTAGCCATAATAACAAGAAAAACAAATGCACTGAAAGATTTTTTTTGTTTGGCTGTTTTTTTTTTTTGTTTTTTACCAGTTCGCAATCTGTCCAATTCTGATATGCTAGTGCCTCTAAATTACAGGGGGCCCAGTACAAACTCAAAACATCTTCTGTGGTTACTTTAGATACCTTGCGTGTTAAGACCCAGAATGGAAACAGAAGCCAAATTGCTCTGAACCACCCCTCCATCTCCCATCACTGGTAAAACAGATTAAACTTCTCTGACAAACACTTGTTAATTGGTTTCTTAGACATACATACAGGAGGGGTCTCAACAAAATAATGGACAAGGGGAGATGGTTTTAAACTAAAGGAGGGGAGATTCAGGCTGGACATGAGGAAGGAATTGTTGCCCCTGAGGGTGGTGAGCCCAGGTTGCCCAGAGAGGCAGTCAATTCCCTATCCCTGGAGACATCCAAGCCCAGGCTGGACGTGGCTCTGAGCAACCTGATCTGGGTGAAGATGTCCCTGCTCATGGCAGGGATTGGACTGGGTGAGCTTGGAAGGTCCCTTCCAACCGAAACTACTATATGATTCTATGACATGGAGTGTCCTCTGCACCTCCACCCACAGGGTATCTCCAAACCTTCCCCTACAGTGTGGTGGGAGCTGGTACAGAGGGGCCCAGCAGCGTTCTGAAGCATCCCTGGGCCAGGGATTCAGGAGGGATGCTGAGGATGGTGGGATGGGACATCATCAGCAGGTGGCTCTGCAGGGAAGGACCACGTCCAACAGCTGTTACGGTGCACGTAGCCCACCCACCGCATCTCCTGCACCCCACAAAGCACCAAGGAAGCCCCGACAGCCACATCCCGGGAGGAGGAGAATGGGAGCATTGTGTTCTCCTTCCAACCCTGGCTGTCTCTGAGCTGCCACCAGGGACCATCTGGGCCAGGTTGTCTCATTGCATTTTATTCTCCACCATGTGAGGATGGACGGCATGTTCCTGGCTGTCCTGAGGATGTCCCTTCCCCCAGGGACCCACTGCAGGGCTTCATGGCTGTGACAAGCAAGAGGGTCCCTTTGCGACCTCAGTGGCAGACCATCCTGGCAGGGTTCATGTATGAAGAATTAAGATTGTGTGCTCAGAGCCTTATGAAGCCGCTCCACTTTGGGAAAAAAATTGAGAAAGGAAATGTTCTGCAGGGGAAAAGTACTGGCTGATGGTAGGGATGGGGACACCAGAAACACTGTTTGTCATCTGGGCTGGACGTACTGCCTGATGAGGGTGCTCTGGTCACTGCAGAGATCATAGAATCGTAGATCATTTTGGTTGGGAGAGACCTTCAAGATCATCGAGTTAAACCACTAACCCAACCCTGACACTAACCCATGTCCCTGAGAGCCTCATGTCCACGTCAGTTCAACCTCTGCAGGGATGGTGACTCCACCACTGCCCTGGGCAGCCTGTTCCAATGCCTGACAGCCCTTTCTGGGAAGAAATTGTTCCCAAGATCCAACCTCAACCTCCCCTGGTGCAACTTGAGGCTGTTTCTTTGTGTCCCTGTCTCCCCTCAGATCCTGTTCTCCAGGCTGAATCTCCTTAGGTCCCTCAGCCGCTCCCATCACACTTGTGCTCCAGCCCCTTCCCCAGCTCTGTTCCCTTCTCTGAACTCGCTCCAGCACCTCAAGGGCTTTTTTGGCATGAGGGGTCCAAAACTGAACACAGCCAGATGTCACATTCCCACTGTGTCCCTGCACATGGCCCGGGAGGAACTGATGTCTGCAAGCACCAGCCCTGCCCCTGACTGTGGTCAGCACTTGTCCAGAGCCAAGAAATCTGGGTCCTTCTTCTAACCCAAACAGCTCTGCGAGGTGGGTCTAACCTCTCTGAGTGCTCCCCCACTGCACTCAAGATGCACGAAGAGTGGTAGGAAATGAGACTGGGGAAAATCCACCTTTCCTGAGTTTCCAGGGAATGGAAATTCAATTAGGGGAGCAGCTTGGAGAACAAATGTAGCGAGAGGGTTGGGTTAAACAGGAGGATCTGGTGGCCAGATGAACGAGGGTGGAAGGAACTCCCTGTTACTTGGGGTACCACGTCCTCCAAGCCAGGTGCTAAGGGAACAGGCTCTCTCACCTGCTGGGATCTGGTGATGGGGTGGACTGGGAAGGGACTGGGAGGTCTCAAGGACCCTCTGACCTTGGATACGAGCAGGGGTCTCAGCGCTCTGCAGAGCCCCTCATCCACAGCACCCAGCTGTGCTCCCCCATACTGGTCTGGGCATTGTATTTTCTGTTATTTTCATTTCTCATTCTCATTCTCATTTCTTCATTTTTTGCCAAGGAAATAATTTGGGGGGGACGGGCAAGAGAGTTAAACCCAGCTCACAGCATCGCTGCTGCACCATCCAGAGACTTAAAACACCAGCTTTCTGCTATTTAACTCGGATGACAGCTGTCACCATCAGCTCTTCGTGTAGATACAGTTTCACTATTCACTGATAGAAGTCAATCAGCACTAAAATAACTAATTTTCTTGCTCTATGGCTGAGAGGGTTGCACCCTGGCTGTGTCCAGGCACCCAAACCCCAAAGCCTTGTCCCTTCCTTAACACTTTGCTCCAGGTCCATAAGGACCTCCTGGTTCTGCACAGAGGAGCAAAACACCCGGGCAGGAGGGTCACACCCTTCTTAAGGACTTGCTGTCTTGACAGGCAGGATTTAATTTTCCCTCTAGACCACAGAGAGAAAACACCTTTTGGGAGTTCTCTATGCACAGAACAAATGGGCCTTGCTGAACAGAGCACAGCATAGTTTTTAAAATAACTTTGTTCTGCCTGGTTTTCTCTGACGTGTTTATAATTTTACCAACTGTATGTTGCATTATTACTTAATGCCAGCATTTCCCTCTTCTGCTTGCACCAACAGAGATATTTGAAGTGGATGATCGGGTAATGAGGTGGACTGTGAACTGGCTGAAGGAAAGAAGCCAGAGAGTTGTGGTCAATGGGGCAAAGTCTAGTAGGAGGCCTGTTTCTAGTGGAGTCCCTCAAGGGCCGGTACTAGGACCAGTACTATTCAATATATTCATCGGTGACTTAGATGAGGGAATCGAGTGCACTGTCAGCAAGTTTGCTGATGACATCAAGCTGGGAGGAGTGGCTGACACACCAGAAGGCTGTGCTGCCATCCAGCGAGACCTGGACAGGCTGGAGAGTTGGGCAGGGAAAAATTTAATGAAATATAACAAGGGCAAGTGTAGAGTCTTGCATCTGGGTAGAAACAATCCCAGGTTCCAGTATAAGTTGGGGAATGACCTATCAGAGAGCAGTATAGGGGAAAGGAACCTGGGGGGTCCTGGTGGACAGCAGGATGACCATGAGCCAACACTGTGCCCTTGTGGCCAAGAAGGCCAATGGCATCCTGGGGTGTATTAGAATAGGGGTGGTTAGTAGGTCGAGAGAGGTTCTCCTTCCCCTCTACTCTGCCCTGATGAGACCGCATCTGGAATATTGTGTCCATTTCTGGGCCCCTCAGTTCAAGAAGGACAGGGAACTGCTGGAGAGAGTCCAGCGCAGAGCCACAAAGATGATTAAGGGAGTGGAGCATCTCCCTTATGAGGAAAGGCTGAGGGAGCTGGGGGTCTTTAGCTTGGAAGAGACTGAGGGGTGACCTCATTAATGTTTATAAATATGTAAAGGGTGAGTGTCAGGAGGAGGGAGCCAGGCTCTTCTCG
Organism: Nesoenas mayeri; assembly: GCF_963082525.1. Lineage (NCBI taxonomy): Eukaryota > Metazoa > Chordata > Aves > Columbiformes > Columbidae > Nesoenas > Nesoenas mayeri. The sequence continues at coordinate 16,299,062 of NC_137553.1, forward strand.
GTGACATCCAATGGTAGGACAAGGGGCAATGGGTATAAACTGGAACATCGGAGGTACCTCTTAAATATGAGAAGAAACTTCTTCAAGGTGAGGGTCATGGAGCACTGGAACAGGCTGCCCAGGTAGGTTGTGGAGTCTCCTTCTCTGGAGACATTCAAAACCCACCTGGATGCATTCCCGTGTGGCCTCATCTAGGTGTTCCTGCTCTGGCAGGGGGATTGGACTAGATGATCTTTCGAGGTCCTTTCCAATCCCTAACATTCTGTGTTTCTGTGTGATTCTGTGATTCTAGTTAATTATTGGTTTAACATCCTGTTTCAGGTCCTATTTTTAAAGACGATCCTCTTCCTAAAGAATATGTTGCAAATCTCTAGTAGAAGGTCTGCTTATATAGGGAACTTAAATTTAACTATATGGTTAGTTTTAAGGTCACAAAAGCCCTAGCAATCAGCAACATTTTTCTAAGCTGTACATGTCCTATAATATGTTAATATTCAGAAATACAGATATCTCCAAGTCTTTTATCTTTTTCTCTAGAGCTCATTTTTCTACACCAGTTAACATTTTTAAAGACTACTTGTACTGAAAAATCTTTTATACATTTTTGTTAAAATACAGTTAAAAAAAACCCGCAAACATTTGCTTCTGAAATCTCTTAGGCAAATGTTAAACCTCTATTTTGAGTACCTATTGACATTCCAACAATTCAGGCTAGACTAATTTTCCATTTCCAAATAAAGAGGGAGGACTTTAATATATTTATTTCATAACTGTGCTTATCAACATATCATTTTTATTTTAGGGAGATGCAGTCACACACAAAACCTGTACACAAGCTTTGGCCAACATTACCATCATGTCATCCTCTCAAATGGTAAGATAACATGTCCTTGTATAGAGGACATCTAAATGAGAAACTGAAAATTATGATATAAAGACTGAAGAGAAAATTTACTTTTGCCTTTTCATAGACTTTTTACCAATTCAAGTTACTCTACAAGTCTGTTTTTAGAGACAGCATACAGAAGCTTTTTACTTCATGAAGATGATATACTGAACATTTTCATTGTGCCAAGAAACACCATAAATCACAAAAGCTTTTTTCCCCCACAAAAATTTAAGTGGTTCAAATAAAGGTTTGTTGTGAAACAGATTTAATCAGTCCAGGGCAAGTAACATATGGATAATTTCACTGTGATTCATTCTGGTTTATTTTAGGCAGAAAAAATAAAAAGTATGCTCTCTGGTTAAAAGAGATGCCCATATGCAATTTATGTTGTGCTAACTAAATTTCTTTACATCTGCATTTGAATACTTGAAATCACCTTACTTTTCAAATGACAATGCTGGTATAACTAGTTTTTTTTCATTCACTTCATACAATTTATAAGACCAGGCACTCATTCCTCACAGGCAAACTTACACTTTCTGCATTTTCCTGACACTACTGTGTAACAGTAACAAGTCAATTTACCTTATCCTTTAACTGGAACACTTTTCACTATCTAATTTGCAAATGGATCATCTGTCAGCACTGAAGATAGCATCTGAAATTATTACTTTTCCTCTTGAAAATACCACTTAATAAGCTTATGCAAATTATGTACCTTTTATTTACAGCCCTTAACAAATCTAAAGAGACCATTACAGCTCCATCCTGCAATCATATTGCCAATCGACTTATTAAGGTGGAACACTTAGATTGTCATTCAACAAATAATAAAATGGGGAACTACAGACCTGTCAGTCTAACCTCAGTGCCAGGGAAGGTCATGGAGCAGATCATCCTGAGGAACATCACACAGCATATAGAAGTAAACCATGTGATCAGGCCCAGTCAACGTGAAAAGCAGGTCCTGTTTGACCAACCTGATCTCCTCCTATGACAAGGTGACCCACCTAGTAGAGGAGGGAAAGGCTGTGGATGTTGTATACTTAGAATTCAGTAAAGCCTTTGACACAGTATCCCACAGCATTCTCCGAGGGCCTGGCCTAAAGAGTTGTGGTGAATGGAGCCAAATCCAGTTGGCAGCTGGTCACGAGTGGTGTTCCCCAGGGCTCAGTATTGGGGGCAGTTCTGTTTAATCTCTTTATCAATGATCTGGATGAGGGGATTGAGTGCACCCTCAGTAAGTTTGCAGATGACACCAAATTGGGTGGGAGTGTTGATCTGCTGGAGGGTAGGAAGGCTCTACAGGTGGATCTGGACCGTCTGGATCATTGGGCTGAGGCCAATTGTATGAGGGTCCTGCACTTGGGTCATAACAACCCCAGGCAATGCTACAGGCTTGGGGAAGAGTGGCCGGAAAGCTGCCTGGCAGAAAGGGATCTGGGGTTGTTGATCAACACCTGGCTGAACATGAGCCAGCAGTGTGCTCAGGTGGACAAAAAGATTGGTGTACATCAAGAATAGTGTGGCCAGAAGGGCTAGAGAAGTGATTGTGCCACTGTACTTGGTACTGGTGAGGCCCCACCTTGAATACTGTGTTCAGTTTTGGGCCCCTCATCATAAGAAGGACATTGAGGTACTAGAGAGAGTGCAGAGGAGAGCAATGAATCTGGTGAGGGGCCTGGAGCACAAGTCTGATGAGGAGCGGCTGAGGGAACTAGGGCTGTTTAGCCTTGAGAAAAGGAGGCTGAGGGGAGACCTTATTGCTGTCTACAACTTCCTGAAAGGAGGTTGTAGCACGGAGGGTGTTGGTCTCTTCTCCCAAGTAGCAAATGATAGGATAAGAGGAAATGGCCTCAAGTTGTGCCAGGAGAGTGTTAGATAAGTCTGGTAAAAGCTACCCAACACCAAAACAGAAATTTGTCCAATGGATGAACTTTGCTTGTTATAATCTTATTATAATACCAAAACACACCTCCATCTCAAAGGATACCTGCCTGCAGCCTACCTTCAAGCATGCTTAGTGAGGTTTTTACCTTAAAAATCAAAGCGAGGATTTCTAAACCAATCAATAACAAAGGTTTGTATGACTAGAGTCACTCAAACTCCACCTAAATGTAGAAAGTAATATAAAATACCCTAACAATAGAGGAATGGTGGGGGGAAGACACCCTCATTGAGAAGTCAAAGGAACAGCATAACAGGACTTCTGGGATCAGTCAATGGGCTGAGCCTATCTTCCCCACCCTCAGGAGGACGCTCTTGGGTAAGATTTGCACACTTAATTATATCAAGTTTTCCCGGTGTCACGGAAGCACCCCGAGGTTAATTTAAGGGACAACAGGGTCCAAAACAACTTTTATTAAACCGGTGAGAAACAGGGTTTTAGCACTCCAAAAGTGACTTAAATAAAGGTTTGGATATCAGTCGAGGAAAATTATTTAGGGGCAGCAACCAGTACAACAGGCGGTCCACAGTGTGCATGCACGTGGCTTCACTCAAAACAATGCCGGAGCCGGCCCTGAGTCCCGGAGAAGAACACACTTGCCCAAACCCGATGCGGGATTATTTTTAAAGAGATACACGTACTCGTAGTGAGTACGGAAAGTGTACACTTGCGATTCCGCGAGGATAAATTTATAATACACTCACAATCCTGTGAGGGTTAATTTACTTACACGTGCAAATGTGCACGGAATATTACACGTGCTTACGTGGAAGCACGGGAGGAAAATACACTCGTGATTGTGTGAGGAAATAATTTAAAGTACACGTGCAAATGTGCACGGAAAGTATACGTGCTTGTATTAAGCACGGAAAGTATGTGTGCAAATGTGCATGGAAAGAAAATACACTCGCGATTCTGCGAGGATTAATTTTACATGTGCTCATATGGAGCACGGAGAGTTATATGTGCATGTGTGCACAGAAAGTATAAATATACTCGCAATTCTGCTAGAAGTTTTACTCACATCCGTGGCGGCGAGGCAAGCGCAGTCTCCATCACGGGGAGTGGGAGGGGGGGCCGTGGCTCCTGGCGGCAGTGGCTAAGCTTGTGCTCCGAGAAACTCCACGACAATGGGCGGAGTTTCGACGAGAATCCCGTTTTTGTTATCTGATCAGACCTGACTGTAGGCATTGCTGAAGCTCCTCTGCACCCCCCACGCTGGCTGTGGGTGCCCCCGAAGCCTCCCAAAAACATCTCCCACCCTGGGCGTAGGCAAATGGCCCTGGCCAGGGTGCTCTGGGACCAAACAAAAGAAGCTGTTAGCCTCAAGTAGCCGGGAGAAAGGGAGATGTGCCCACTCCTCCATACTGAAGGATGGAGGAGGAGAGAGGGGGGGTTGCATTCTGCCACACCCGGGGACACTTAGACTTTAAGCTTGTATTTTGTAATCACATTAATAGCACTATATAGTCATATTAGAATTTATGTATAGGTGGTACCAATACTTATTTCTTTCAACTAACTTCTTATTTCAACTAAAGTGTATTTTGCAACTAAAGTGTGTTTTTGCAGACAGTGTATTTATCAATGGCATCTAAAAGAACTTGCACCTGTTGCTTTAATAAGCCTAATTATTTGTGGATCTAGTCGTGAGAATTTCTCATTGAATGCACCCAGACCTGTAGTATATGCTATTCATGCATCTGTGCAGCATATATATTATACTATTCGTGAACCTGTGCAGCACAAAGATTCAATGATCATGACTGGCCTGCACTATTCGTGAATCTAACTGGGTGAATTCAACATTACTGTGCCCAGGCCTATAGTATATAGTATATATTACACCATTTGTGAATCCATGCGCCAGACTGGCCATTGAGCACAATCAGATTTATAGTGCCGACCTGAGGTTATTTGCATCACTCAGGAGTTCAACCGAGCCACTTCTGCTAAATTAATTATCTTAACGCAAGAACTGGGAAAGACTTCTTGTCTTGCAGCACAAACCCTTGCCATGGAATTGCACTCCAGAATTTGAAGTTTCATTTTAATTGTGATATTTATGCAAATAAATACTTAAAATACATGTGAGAAATTGAATGAAAGGCATATTGCTACTTAAAGCCTAAGAATGTGTTTTCAATTCAGCCATGCCTGCTTTGGAAGCTGTTGGTCCATGGATATTTGTCCCCAGAGCTAAGCTGCTGATTTTTTCTTATATGATTATTTTTAACCTATGCCAGTTCCTTGGTTTCATTAACTTGTGGCTTCACAAACAGTTTCACAAACTTCAGAACTAGCTAAACTGGGGGAGGGTATGGTTTCACGAGATAATTTTTTGCCTTTATCTGATCAACAATTCAGTCCTATCTGCAAGGTCTAAGTCAACAGGTTATTTGGGAATGTGACTGGTTTGACCATCCAGGAAAATGAGAGTGGTGTCTCACAGGTTTGAAGCTGTAAGTCAAAATATGTCAAGGTCAGCAAGTCAAAGAAATCAGAGAAGCATCACCAAATTGTTTCAGTTCCCATGTCAGCGTAGTGTTGTTACTACGTAGTATTTTGAGATTTACTGCCAACAGAAAACTTCTAAAACAAAGATCCCTGAGTCTTATCATTATGTAATTCTAAAAATCGTAACAAAACTTTTCATAGTTTTTGTCACTCTTCTGCCTGGAGCTAGCAAACAACAGGTTTGGGAAGTCTGCTTTCCTCACAATGATTTAGGACAGGACATTTGAGTTATGAAGATGCTCAGATGCCATAGAGAGAAAGGAAAGGGTTTTACTTGGACAGACATGCTTACTGTCACGGGCATACATCTCTTTTTATTGCTTTCCTCCTGCTAAGATACTATTATCCTGTGCAAACCAACAGGTTCTTTCTGAACAGCATCTGGCTGCTCTCATAGTTGTTGCAGTATATAATGAATTGTTTCTGGCACATCTCTCGCTGTTCCTTGGCAAGAACCTACCTTTAGTGGGTTTGTTCTTTAGTGGAATGATTAAAATGTGTATGCTCTTGGAAAGGCATATGTAATGATAGTCCAGGGAGACCCATGATGGTAGGGGACTGTTCCCCCTGTCCGTCCCTCCCCCCGTGTTTCATGAAATCAGCAGTTTCTGCTAATTCTTAAATGTTGTGACATATTTGGTTAGCAAAAAGGAAATTGGTGGATCAAATTTAATTCTGTGAGCTTTTCTTTGAGAACCTATGTGTATAGAAATAAAGGATCTGCCATCTTCACTGTCAGAACCACATTGATTACTAACTCTGTTCAGAGCTGCTCAAAAAATTTACTGTCAAAAGTCATCTCGGTTTTATGAAGACAGTATATGCTGAGTGAAAAGAAAGAATTGCTGTGAGGGAAAAACATTTAATTTCCCCATTTTTATATTTCATGTTGAAAATAAAAACTCAATTTTTAATTGTGCTGCTGGGGATTCACAATAAGACATCTTTGGGGAAAAATATCACTGTTTTTTCACCTATTGCGCATGACCTTAACCCAGAAAGCTGATATATTCAAAGATGCAATAACTCAGTGTTTCTCATGTCGTCTGACCCACATTCTTTTTATTATTCTGTTACCAAGTAGGAATCAGATACCCAGATAACCAGTTCCTGAGGAATTGTTGTCATTAGATGTCACAGAGTTGTTTTCTGCCAATAACACAGCAAATCTAATAACTTACTGTAGCTCAAGACTTAGAGCAGTATTAGAGAATAGACTGCCTTAGTTTACTGAATTATTGGGACTACCGCTTCTTACAGAACTTGTTTAGAAACTGCTTATATAGAATTCATTTAGCAGAAGTAAGTTTGCTTAGCATAACTTCTGCAAGCTGTGAAACTTTGAACTTTCTATTTCATTAACTAAAAATGCCTAAAAAGCAGCTAACTGAATTTTGGCAAAACAACATAGTTTGAGTTATTTCTAATAAAATTACAGAATCACAGAATGTTAGGGATTGGAAGGGATCTCAAAAGATCATCTAGTCGAATCCCCTTGTCGGAGCAGGAACACCTAGATGAGGTTACACAAGAAGGTGTCCAGGCAGGTTTTGAATGTCTCCAGAGAAGGAGACTCCACAACCTCCCTGGGCAGCCTTTTCCAGTGTTCTGATATCCTTACTGAGAAGTTTCTTCTCAAACTTCAGTAACTCTGCCTCCTCTGTATCTTCTGTCACCAGGGCACCCACCTCGTTCATCAGTGGGCCTACATTGCCTCTGGTGTTAGTTTGATCTGCCACGTATTTGAAAAAGCTCTTCCTGTTGTCCTTGACCCCTCTTGCCAGGTTTAATTCTAAGGAGGCCTTAGCTTTCCTAGTTGCCTCCCTACACCATCTGACAACAGTCTTATATTCTTCCCAAGTGGCCAGCCCCTCCTTCCATGATGTGTAAACTCTCCTCTTTCACTTGAGCTTACCCAGCAGTTCCCTGTTTAAACAAGCAGGTCTCCTGGCTCCCTTCCTTGACTTCCTACGTGTCGGGATGCTCTGATCTTGAGCTTGGTAGAAGCAGTCCCTGAACACTAACCTTCAAGCAGCCTTGCCCATGGGATTTCCCCTAGCAATTGCTTGAGAAGGCCAAAGTTTGCCCTGCTGAAGTCCAGGGTTGCAATTCTGCTTGCTATCCTGCTCCTGCCACACAAGATCCTGAACTCCACCATTTCATGGTCGCTGCAACCAAGGCAGCCTTCAACCTTTACCGCTTCAACCAGACCCTCCCTGTTAGTGAGGATGAGGTCCAGCAGTGCACCTCTCCTAGTCGGCTCCTCCACTATTTGCAACATAAAGTTATTGTCGAGGCACTGGAGGAACCTCCTAGACTGTGGCTGGCTGGCTGGGTAGTCCTTCCAGCAAACATCAGGGAAGTTAAAATCCCCCACCACAACCAGGGCCTGTGACTGTGAGGCTGCTCTCAGCTGTCTGTAGAAGGCCTCATCAACTTCCCCATCCTGATCTGGTGGCCTATAATAGACACCCACAACAGTATCACTCCTGCCAGCCTGCCCCTTAATTCTTACCCACAGACTCTCAACTCGCTCCTCATCCGTGCCTGGACAATATTCAATACATTGCAGTTGCTCTCTCAGGTAAAGAGCAACTCTGTGGATGGGTTTCTATTAGATGAGATTTGTTATTGAACTAGCCAGGCCCAAAGGAATTTCAAGGCCACCTTGGAAAGCTGAAAACAGGATCTGCTGTGGAAGTAAAACAGTTCAGCAACATTACGTAAATCAACAGACCTATTAGCAGTGAGACTCAGGCGCGTGGACAGCTCGTGAACATAGATGATATCCAATCAGTTAATGCATGCTTGGAGCGTGGATGTGTGATCAGGAAATAACTGCATATATAAGGAGGCTTGTTTCTGTAATAAATCGGCTTTGCTTGATTCACATTGAATTGGAGTGCTGAGTCCTTCTTTCACTCCAACACAACTCCACCACCACGCCTGGCTGGCCTGTCTTTCCTGAAAAGGACACAGCCATCCATGACCACATTCCAGTCATGTGAGCTGTCCTACCATGTCCCTGTGATTGCTACCAGATCATAATCCCCTGACTGAACACAGGTTTCTAACTCCTCCTGCTTATTCCCCATGCTGCACACATTGGTGTACAGGCATTTCAGAGAGCAAGCTGAGTACACCGATTTCACCCTAGGGGGGTGAGAGGCCTCCCAGTCTTCATCAACTCCAGAGTGCTGCCCCACTGGTGCAAGTCCAGCTACAACCCCATCCCCCTTCGAATCTAGTTTAAAGCTCTCCAAATGAGCTCTGCTAATTCCTGTCCCAGTATCCTTTTGCCCCTGCAAGATAAACCTTTCCCACATATCACTGTCTGGACTGGTGTCTTATAAAACCAGCCATTATCAAATAACCCAAAGCCCTGCCTGTAGCACCAGTCTTGTAGCCAAGCATTTATGGACTGAATTCTTCTATTCCATCCTCACCTACCTCTCCTTCAAGATCCAGGGCCTCAAACCTATTACGGAGGGGCACCTGGGGAAGCAAAGCAGGTAGGGAAGGGGGTTGCCCGTGATGCCAAACTGGGACTTGCTTCCAACCCTCCTTATCTTTTTGGTCCCCTACCTCTGCCCGACAGCGACAGGGCAGGGGCTGTCTCAGGTCTCTGATCAGCTGGCTCTGATCAGCTGACCTCGGGGACTGAGTGCTAGTTTTGCCTTTCAACCACTTTTAAGTCTCCCACCGACACCATGGTAATGCCCACGCCACGTCAGCTGCTCTCTCAAGGGCTGTCGGGTGCTTCCGGGTCGTGAAATCAAAACCCAAAAAACCAAAAAACCCCCCTGTACTTCGGGATCCGCTGAAGCGGCTCCAGCTGAGCTGGCTCCAATCAGCTGACCTCGGGGACTGAGTAAAAAGCTGTTCGTAAATATATATGTACATTTGCATTTCCTCTTCAGTTTCCTAATGACTTCTGAACTACGTAGGGATTTTGTGCCATTTAAAAGAAAAAAACAACCAACCAAACAAACAAAAAAGCAAGTAGATTTATGGCACAGTTTGCCACGTGGCTGTCCCTGCCTTGCACGGGGAGCACTATCAGAGATGTGGTGGAGACATCCAACCTGGAAGTACAGTTAGTGGAAGCTACAGGAAAGAGGAAGAAATAGTAAAAGGAATAGGAGCCTCATGTTCTGAGGGACTAACTGAGTGGGGACAATGGTTATTACAGATTAGACTATTCATAATAACTGGATTACTGTTTTTAATGGTTGGCACAGCTATTGTTAAGTATGTGATTTCTCGCTTGTTTTCTTCTGATACAGGGAATTGACAGCTAACTAATTAACACTTAAAGAACTGACACTTGAGAACTAACCCTACCCCACATCACTAAAGACACTTAGAGAGATAACCCTTTAACCCACATCACTATTGCCTAGCCTTGCTTAACTCAGTGTAACTTATTGTACGAAAAACAGGACTTCACTGACGCCTTGCAAAAATAATAATCGTTGGGTGCATCCTTGGGTGCATCCTTGGGTGAACTAGATTACAGAAACTTGGGCACAGGACAGGAGATACGCCAGTTTTAACCAACTCAGCAGTCTGAGACCTAATCAACTCATCACACTGGACCAAAGGTGACCGTGTACAAAGAAAGAGGACCCAGGTTCACGATCACTGCGCAGCTGCAACCAGGAGGAACCAGAGGTGGAGACTGTGGAAATGGTCTCCCAGAACTCATTGTAATAAGAACCGCCCTCTCGGGGACAGGTTATGAATATGTACAGGTGTTCCTAAAACTTTCATGAATATGTAACACTTGACTGCATTTAACCAAGCTTACAGCTACTGTAATTTTACACACGTATTAGGTGAAATGATTCCCCATGTGTCCGGTGTCGTAAATAAATACATACCTTCTTTATACTCTCAAGGGTTGTAAGGTCATTCCGCGCCTCACTTCTACCTCTTTTCTCCTTGTGTTCTCTATATAAGAATCACCACTCCTGAAGATGATGCTTGTTTGGACCATGGAGTGGCAGATGATTTTTTTAACATAAAGATCACTACCATCAATGAAACAAAAACCAGTGTTTAAGTCACAGGGTGGTGTGACAACCTTGAAGCACTCCCCCCATCCCTAGCAGAACAAAGGGCTATATTATGCCTTAAACGTCTGGTTTTTTGCTATGTTGGGAGGAAAAGTGGCTGTGGAGGCAGGCATCTCGTCTTATCTTTCCCAAGATTTTGTGATTGATACTTTGGGCGGAAAAGATAGATGGCCATGGAGGCAGAAGATAAAGGCAATTAAGTGTTACTGTGAAAGGCCTCATGGCCTAATTGGGATGATAGAGATGAACCATCTGGTGGACAGCCAGCTACCAGAAGAAACCAACAGCTACCCCTGATGGGCAAAACAACTCACTTCTGGTCAGTACTGTGAACTTTCCCCTAGTCTGAAGACCCCAGACCCATTTCCAGAAGAGTCTTCCTAATTAGCATGAAGAGCAAACAGAGGGAGGAGGCGAACCGCCCTCTCCCATCTCACATGTAAATGAACTGGGTTATAAAACAACCTCACGCATGATATGAGGTGGTGGCACGTAAATCCTCAATGCGTCCTCCCCCTCCAGGGGTCGCAGGACCAATGTACCTGTGGAGCGGTGCTCTCTCTCTCTCTCTCTCCCCGATATCTTAGTTTTCCTTGTCTCTCTCTTTTCCTTTCTCTTGAACATATAAAAGTAATATCATTGTAAGTTCTGCTGCTTAAGTCTTGTTGAGTTTTGCATCATAGTTACTAATTGTTGTCAATCCACCATTTTTAGAAGGGCTTTTGCTGTCAATGTATTGATAAGTTTTGTAATATTATAACATACTTTTGCCAAGTCACTAATCGCTGTGATTTGTATTCCACCACATGATTTTAGTAAATTCATAATTGAGTTGGACCCCCTGGAGTGATTGTCTGTCATTCACTTCGCATAACCGTGCAGAAATACCCAGAGTTAACTCACATCTGATCTCATTTGTTGAGTCAGGGTGCATGTCGCGTTCAGAGTTAACTGATCCCTCATCCCATCTGTTGGGATGGGACAAATCCTCCTCAGTACGAGGGTGGGTTCGAGTCCCTCGCTTGTTGCAGCATGTTTATGAGTGCAAAGTGCGTGGCCTGATCAGCATAAAGCACACATAAAAGGGGTTCGAGTCCCTCTTGGGAATGGGAAAAATATCCTTTAGACATAAATCGTTGACCAAGTCTGAGACTAGGATTGGTTCCAGCTGCACCTAGACACCTCTCTAAGAAGGAGTTTAGAAAGCAAGGGGGTCCTTTCTGAACCTTGTGACTCAACAGGAGGGTCTCCCTGATTTTTTTTTAGTGATGGGAAATAAACTCAGCATAGAAAGGGGATGCCCTTGGCCAAGGTATTGCAAAAAGATTTATGGTACAGCAAGTTTGTCAAGAAAAGTCTGCAATAGCCTTATGTCGAGAAGATTGTCAATTTGTAACTAAAAATCACCTAGAAAACAGATGTCCTGGACAAATGAATTGCTGGTATGTATAGGATGGTCAAAAGAGGATGGTTAAAAATGAGTACGAAAACCTCAAGAAAGAATTTTAGCTGCAGTTGTGAGTAATTTAACTAAGGCACCTGCAGAGCCAGTCTCTGAAACATCCTACGCTCCCCTCTCTGTATTGCATGTTGATTCCCTTCCCAACTGTCTTTGTTGTCCTTACTGCTTTTGCTGGGCTTTACAGTGTTACATGTATGCACCCATCAGCCCTGACACCCTGGGGATTTGGTTATATGAGGAAATCAAACTCTTATGTTAAGGGAAGATGGGGATCAATGTGCATCATTATTTTCTTTTTTTTTTTTTTTCTTTTCTCGGGATATAATCCATCCTGAGCTGATGTTAACCTGTTATTGGTCTGTCCAGAAAGATAATTGAAAAGAATGTGGAATTAACCCTACAGACAGGGGGAAGCTGGACTGCCTGGCCCCAAGGTGATTCTAATTGAGATTATAATAATCAAACGGAGATAATTGCCAAACAGTGGTTTAAAAAAAAAAAAAAAAGTGATAACAGTGATTAGAGCTTTCAAGGAGATAAGAGTAAATTGAACTGAAGTGCAGGAATGTAGACAGAAGCCAGATGAGCACCACCGGGGCGACTGGGGAAGATTTTGACAGGCTTTGTAATGAACTAGTAGCAAGTGTGTTTGTGGATCTACCCAAGTATTTCAAAGAGCATGTGCCAGGCTGGCAAGAGGAATTTGCAAAAATTCTGAGTGTGGTTATGTTTATGCATGATGGTCAGGAAGAGAAGCAAAAAGTTGAACTAATGAAAGAAAGATGAAACAGGAGATTGATTTGTTAGCAGCAGCTTTAGCTAGGAATTTGCAAGTGAAAAGTAAAGATTGGGAAAAAAAAAAAAAAGGAAAATCCATGGAGGATTTAGACTTAAGTTGGGTGATAAAGGGGCAAGAATGGAATGCTGTTATTGTGGAAATCTGGGATATTTACCCCTAGGACAGCAACCATTCTCAATAACTAAAGGAGGAAAACTCAATAGACTTTGGAAAATCAGAGGGACTGAAAACTTTTTTGTGTGTTTTTGTTGTTGTTTGTTTTATGTGGGAAAACATGTTTAAATTGCAAAAGGGCATATAATTGGTAAAGTAGGAGGTCGTGCTGTCGAGTTTTTAGTAGATATGGAAGCTACCCTATCCCTTTTAAAATTTTACCCTAAAAAGATCTAAGACCAAACATAGAGTCTTAATAAATGGGGTAGCAGTGGGAAGGAGAGAGAATTCTGAATAAACTCCTATTTGTGACAATAGGACTTAAAAATGTATGGGAAAGGTTTGCATTAGCGGAAGATTCCCCAGCATATTAGAGAGAAATCTTTTACAAGCTCTGGGTGTGGAAACACAGTTATTGCCTGGGGGGGTGACAAGGAGAAAATTTGAAAGATATTATATTACCTGGAAGTTTGTGTTGGTTTTGGCTGGGGTGGAGTTATTTTTCTTTATTGTAGCTAGCATGGGACTATGTTTTGGATTTGTGCTAAAAACAGTGTTGATCATACAGAGATGTTTTTGTCATTGTTGAGCACAGAGTGGAGGCTTATTTTACCTCTCACACTGCCCCACCAGCAAGTGGGCTGGTGGGGGGGAAGCGACAACCAGTGGCACACTTATCTAAGCTCTTAGACCCAGTGTCTTGAGGTTGGCCAGAGTGTGTGCAAGCTGCAGCAGCAACCACACTTCTGGTGGAAGAAAGCAGGAAGTTAACTTCTGAAGGAACTTCAGTTGTGAGCACTCCCCATCAAGTAAAAACAATCCTGACCCAAAAGTCTGGGAGGTGGCTAACTGACTCAAGAATCTTGAAGTATGAAGCTATATTAATTGAAAAAGATTATTTGATCTTAACAACAGAATCATATCTAAACCTTGCTGCTTTCCTATGGAGAGGTGACAATGAAGATCAAGATTTAGACCATAATTGTTTGGACTTGATAGAATACCAAACTAAAGTAAGACTTGATTTGAGAGACATACCCCTACACGCAGGGCTGCACCTCTTCATAGATGGGTTTTCAAGGGTAATTCAGGGGAAAAGACACAATGGGTATGTTAGCAAAAAGGACACATAACCACGGACGTAGTTATATGCGGTGCTTTTATTCCAGCGCTGGGAAACCAGGGGTTCGCACCCAAAGCTGGCTTCGACCACTGATTCAAAGTCCACTACATTTATACAATTTAGTTACATACATATTAATTACAATTCTTGACAACCATTAGCATATTCCACACCTATTCTAACACAAACTGTCTATCTAAGTGATGCTAAGTAACATTCGCATGTTTATCGGTTATTTCTAAGTTACCTGTTTTAAGAGAATATGTCATAAATCTATGTCAATTTTAAGAATAGGGTATGGTTATATAAGATCATGCTTGAATGCACATCTCCTTGGACACAGTCCAAAAACTTCAAGATAAGGTAAAAATCTTGGATATAGCATCTTAGATACAGTTTACAAAACCAAGAATCTTAGATACAGTTATACAGTTTACAAAACCAAGAATCTTAGATACAGTTTGCAAAACAGAATACATCTTGCAAAAACTAATTCAACTATAAGATGTAAAACTAATTCAACTATAAGACGTAAAAACTAATTCAACTATAACATTTCCCCCCTTTGAAAATGCTTTTCTATTCCTAGACAATGCATTTTCACTCCATTGTTTTAATTATAGTTGGATACACTATGTTTCTTTATAAGCCGGAGGGTTGTCAAAAGGTGGGTTAGTATTTCTGCTAAGAACAGTAAAGATGCGATCGTTCCTGGCGTTTGATTGACTTACTTGACGCTTAACACAAGCATACAGCAAAAAGAGAAGAGCAACTGTAACTGCAAGCAAAAATAAGCTTTCCAGTAATGAATGTACCCATCTTCCCAAATCCAGGTTCAATTTACCTAGTAAGGCCCCAATCCAGCTCTGCTCTGCATCTTGCTTTTCCTTTTGTAGTTCCTTTTCCGTTTGGGTTAATTGGGAAATATCCTTCTCCACTTCAGAACTTACATTTGGGATATGAATGCAGCAATGATCAACCCTATCTTTTAAATATCCGCAAACGCCATTTTCTTTCAGCAACATTATGTCAAGTGCCATTCTGTTCTGCAAGGTCATTCTGGTTGTAGCTTGCAATTGTATATTGAAATCTCGAAAACTTTTTTTGGTTATCTTTGCCAATCGATCCATCTGCCCAATTAATTTGTCAATCATTTATCTGTTTCTATAAGCTGCAATCGGTGCAAAGAAGGATTCTAATGCCCAGCCGAATTTAACACTGCTTGACGGTTCATGTCACACCTCATCCTCATCTATCTCTCGCTTGTGCCTAACTTGTAGAAGTTCCTGCCTATTCTTCAAGGGTGACTTTTTCCAAATGGGACATAGGGTTGGTAACCCCAAAGTAATTTCCCTTGCAGGTCCTGCTACCGGTAAATGTGTTGTCCAGGTTCCATCGCTTAAGGCCCAAACTAAATGTCCCACACTACCTATAGTTCCTCTGCAATCTATTTTATCTCCGTCAATGCCTATTTTGGCTGCTTCTTTTGGATCCAATTGTTTCTGACAGATGCAACCTGCTATTATTGCAACTTTAATGATGGACAGAGATATATCTCTCACATCCGTCTGGCAGGTTATTACTCGCGAGCAATTCCACCATGGTACTGTTATCCCTCTCGTTACATTGGACCATTGTACACACCATGGGAATGCTTCACTATATTGATATTGTTGTACAATACTCAACGTCCACATGTTATTCCATGATTCAGTTATGTTCTGATTATCCTGATCTTTACATTCCCAATAGGTTCGGTTGACTTTTTCATATACTATCTTTTTGTTCCAACTTTCTTTGAGAACTATCTTTCCTCCAAATTCCACTGGTTCGGGTCCTGTTTTTTTCCATTGTTCAGCTGGCACTTGCTCTAACCTAGTGTGAGATTCACACACTATCCTACCAGTTTTGTTTATTTCTGGTAAGGTTGTAGATATTATTCCCCATTGTATTGGGTCTTCGGCCGACTTTGGAATGGGAAGGCAAGCAGTGATGCTACTGGTGTTCTGGGTTCGTGCAAAATCTCGAATCAATCCTATCATTAGGTTCTCTGCCTGATTCTGTACACTCTGCACTACTTGTGGCATTTGAGTGTCGTCACTATCTCCTATAGCCCTTCGTGTCCTACATAATTGTACTCCAGTGACTTTGCAAATCAGAGTGGCATTCTCTGTTCCTTCTTCAAGAAGTGTTCCCACAAAAGCAAACAGTCTGGGTACATTTATTACTATAAACACAATACGGTAACAAAAACTAGACATCCTGCGTCGTGATTTTAAGTGTGGTAGGACACACTAATTGCGATTGCCACAGTTTTGGGACTTTCTTGACTTGGGTGTAGTGTATCCAGGAATCTACTTCAGCAACCTTGATTGCGGTAAATGTAGTTAAAAGTACTTGATAGGGTCCGTCCCAACATTCTTTTAAGGATCTTCTCTCCAAGTTTTTATATACACCGTGTCTCCAGGCTCTATATCATGTACCGGATTCTCAAGTGCTAGTGGGCGATTCTACACTAGTACGGATCTGAGTCGATTCAATGTCCTGCCGAGAGACAACACATAATTGTATACATCCTGATTACCTTTTACATGTACACTTGGATTTGGATCAGGTGCTTCATATGGTTTGCCATACAGAATTTCGTATGGATTTACTGACATTCCGCTCCTGGGTTTAATCCTAATTCGCAATAACGCTATTGGTAAGGCCTGAGGCCATTGAATTTTTGCTTCCTGGCAAATTTTGCTAAGTTGTCTTTTTAATGTCTGATTCATTTTCTCCACCTGTCCACTAGATTGGGGTCTCCATGGGGTATGTAATTCCCATTTAATTCCTAAACATCTACTGACTTCCTTCACCACTTGAGCAACAAAGTGTGGTCCCCTGTCGGATTATATTCCCAATGGTACCCCAAATCTTGGAATTATTTCCTTCAATAGCCATTTTACAGTTTCTTGTGCCTGGTTGGTGCGACAAGGAAAGGCTTCTGGCCATCCTGAAAAAGTGCATACCCCAACTAATAGATATCTGAATCCTCAAGCTTTGGGGAGTTCCACATAATCTATTTGCCAATAATCTCCTGGTTGTATGCCTCTTTCCCATATCTACTTTTCTTTTTACTAAAGGATTATTTTTCAAACAAATTTCACACTTAGCCGTAATAGACTTTGCCATTGTTAACATCTGGACTGAGATAATCCATTTTCTCAGGTATTTTACCAATGCTTCTGCACCCCAATGACACTTCTGGTGCTCCGCCTGAAGTATTCCTCTCATAGTCGTGGTTGGCACCACAACTTGTCCACTGGTGGTTACATACCATCCAGAATTATCCTTGACAGCTTTTACTAATTTTGCCAATTTCTCGTCTTCTGTAGAATATTTAGGTGCCTCTGAAGGTGTAGGTAATAAATCAATTGCTTTTACCTTCTGGGAGACAAGACCCACCATTGTCTAAACTTGTCGTGCTGCTGATCGAGCTGTTTGATCAGCAAGTCGATTTCCTTCGACAATTTTCGATGTTCCACTCTGATGAGCTTTACAGTGCATGATGGCAACTCGTAATGGCTTCTGAACAGCATTAATCAAGTTTAATATTTCCCTCTGGTACTTGATGTTTGTTCCTTGGGAGGAAAGTAGTCCACGCTCTTTCCAAAGAGCTCCGTGCACATGAACAACTCCAAATACATACTTTGAGTCAGTCCAAATATTGACCCTTTTGTCCTTGCTGAGCTCTAATGCCCTAGTTAGGGCAATCAACTCAGCTTTCTGTGCTGATGTGTTTGGTGGTAGGGATTTGGCTTCAATCACTGTTTTGACAGTAGTAATCGCATATCCTGCATACCGCACTCCGCTTTCCACAAAACTACTGCCATCAGTAAAAAGTTCCCAATCCGTCTCCTCCAATGGGGTATCCTTCAGGTCAGGATGACTTGCGTGGGTGTATTTGATGACCTCCACACAATCATGTTCCAAATCCCCTTCTTCTGTTTCTGCATTTAAAAACACAGCTGGATTCATTAGGTTAGTTGTTTTTAAGATAACATCATCTTGCTCTGTCAAAATCGCTTGATATTTCATCATTCTACTTGGGGAAAGCCAATGGCCCCCCTTTTGTTCCAATACAGTAGTCACCATGTGGGATACAAATACTTTGATCCTTTTCCCCATGGTCAGTTTCCGAACTTCCTGGATTAATATCACGGTAGCAGCCACCGCCCGCAAGCATGCCAGCCATCCAGCACTTACCGGGTCAAATAACCTACGGGCCGTTTCCAAGATCCCAGCCGTTGGGTTAATACCCCTAGGGCAAGTCTCTGTTGCTCATGCACGAATAACTGAAAGTCTTTACTCAGATCAGGTAGGCCCAAAGCAGGCGCTTGCATTAAAGCTTGTTTCAGTTTTTGGAAAGCTTCTTGTTGTGTTTTTTCCCACACCAAAACTTTATTCTTCTGTGCCTCGTATAAAGGTTTGGCAATAAGTCGATAGTCCATAATCCAGAGCCTGCACCATCCTGCCATTCCTAGAAAAAATCTTAATTCATGCAAGTTACGCGGTTCAGAGATAGCACAGATAGCATGCACGCGGTTTATATCCAGTCTTCATTGTCCTTGAGAAAGCTCGCATCCTAGATAGATCACAGTCGTGGATGCAATCTGAGCTTTATTTTTCGACACTTTATATCTATTCATTCCTAATTGATTCAATATTTCAATTGTTACCTGGATGCAAAGTTCTTGGGTCTCAGCAGCAATCAGAATATCATCCACATATTGCAGCAACAAATACCATTGTCGGGGAATTCCGATATGGCCTCTTGTAGTCCACTCCTCAAGCTCTTTGGCTAGTTGATTTCCAAAGATAGTCGGACTATTCTTAAATCCTTGTGGAAGGCGTGTCCAGGTCAATTGGGTCTTTCTTCTGTTGTGAGGATTTTCCCATTCGAAAGCGAATAGCTTTTTGCTTTCCTGGTCAAGGGGTATGCAGAAGAAAGCATCTTTTAAATCAAGTACTGTAAACCATTTATATTTCTCTTTCACAGATGTTAACAAGGTATATGGCTTTGCAATTACCGGATATATGTCCTTAGTAATCTGGTTTATTGCTCGTAAGTCCTGGACTAGTCGATAGCTACCATCAGGTTTCTTTACTGAAAAATTGAGGTATTATATTCTGATTCACATTCTTCTAGAATTCCATATTTCAAAAATTTCTCAATTAAAGATACTATTCCTAATCTGGCTTCCAATTTCAATGGGTACTGTCTCAACTGTACTGGTTTAGCACCTTCCTTCAGCTCCACTTTCACAGGTTTAGCTGCTTTTGACTTCCCAGATATGTCAGTTTCCCATACTGTGGGAATCACTGCGTCTTCTATTGCCTGTGGTATTTTTTTTTACAAACGGTTTTTCTTTTAATGTTAAAATCTGTCCTACCTTTGACTCTGGAATTTTCATTACCAAATCTCCATCCTCAAATGTTATTGTGGCGTCTAATTTAGTCAGCAAATCTCGTCCTAAAAGAGAAACTGGACAATCTGGAACATACAAGAACTCGTGGGTTAGTTCCTTTTCTCCGAAACACAAATCCAAGGGTTGCAGGAATGGCCGTACTTCCTCCTTTCCTGTGGCACCAACGATTGTTGTAGCTCTGTGACCTACCGCCCCTTGTAAGGAATTCAGTACAGAGTAAGTAGCCCCTGTGTCTACTAAAAATTTTACATCCCGGTTTTGGCAGCTTCTTTTAATCTTTCTAAAAAGGCCGAGGGAGACTCATTCTTTTCCTGCCTCACATTATACAGTTTTGACCAATTCATTTGCTTCGGCATAGCAGTTTGAATGCCAATCAATAACCAATCCTGATATCTCTAGAGACGGCATAACCCGCCTCCTGTATTATAATTCCATTGTGGATCTTCTTTTGGAAAGTTCTCATCAACGTTACCCTCTACTTTCTCATTCCGAATATCTTCTCTCACTTTATCCCTCGCAACCTGTATAACCATATATTTTCTGTAGAGTCCATTAATGTATCTAAAATCACTTGTAAATAATCCCAATCAGGATTCTGCATTTTAATTATCATCTTAATTATTGCAACCTTATCTGGATTTTCCCGATAAGGACCAGCCGATTGCTTCCAGGTTACTAAATCCCCTGGCGAAAACGGAACTTCTACATAGACTGGTTCCCCCCCCTTTTCATCCCCGCGGGTGGCGAGCCTGGAGGAGAGGAGCTGCAGCTCCAGCTCTAGCAGCTGCCGCTCCCCCCCCGCTTTTCCATTGCTTTAGCAGGCAGTCAGCTTTTTACCCCTTTTTTTTTTTTTCTCCACAGCTTATCAAAGAGAAGCTGCCGGGCACAGGTTTGGGCTCCTTTTGCCCTTTTTCTCTCTTCATTTAATTCCTGCGATTATAAACTTTATATGTAATTCCAATTAGCTGAACAATATTTACATTCCTCAGCTCCTACCTTTTGTAACTTCTTACAAATATCAATCAACAGCACATTAAGCATCAATCCCTGACATTAATTTTAGATCCAGATCAGTCTATCTTCAGAACAACACTAACTGCAATACAGCTAACTCAATTTACTTTCATGTGTACAGATGCATCTGAAGGGGGAGCAAGGTGGTACTTTAGTAACAGAACCAGTTCTTATTTTGTA
Organism: Nesoenas mayeri; assembly: GCF_963082525.1. Taxonomy (NCBI): domain Eukaryota; kingdom Metazoa; phylum Chordata; class Aves; order Columbiformes; family Columbidae; genus Nesoenas; species Nesoenas mayeri. The sequence continues at coordinate 16,319,699 of NC_137553.1, forward strand.
ATTATTTCCCCAAACAAATTCTTTTGGTACCAAATATAAACATACAAACTAAAATACTGAGCTCAGACACGCAAACCAAATACCAAGTTCAAATATGCAAACAGATCACAATTTAATGGCGATATGTTTGAATTAGACATATTAAAACAAATAAACACAAATACAGGAACCGAACCAAACCAGAACAAGTACAGAAACAAATACAAGAACCACACCAAATACAGGAGCAAATACAGGAACCAGACCAGAACAAATTCAGAGACCAAGATTAGGATGCCGAACCTGCAGCAAATACACAAACCAAACCAAATGGCGCCTAACCAAGTGCTGAACCTTTCAGCTACACAAACTAATTGGCGCCTAACCAAATGCCGAACCTGCAGAGGTTTCCCTCTGTCTGACGGACGGCGCCTATAGGCTTTACCAAATGGGAGCTCCCTGCCCAACTGAGCGTGGCTTTCGCCGCGTCTGACCGGCAGGCTACCAAACCAAATGGGGTACCCCAAATCCAAAAATAAAAGCACCTTCTTACCAATCAGAGGTCCATCGAGAGCAGCGGAGGGTCGGTCGCATCCGATGCGCTCCCCAAGAATACCTCGGTGCTAGCCAGAGCAGGATCAAGACGCGATCCGCCTCAGCAGTGCTTGCGAGGTCCCATCTGGGTCGCCAAAAATGTTAGCAAAAAGGACACATAACCACGGACGTAGTTATATGCGGTGCTTTTATTCCAGCGCTGGGAAACCAGGGGTTCGCACCCAAAGCTGGCTTCGACCACTGATTCAAAGTCCACTACATTTATACAATTTAGTTACATACATATTAATTACAATTCTTGACAACCATTAGCATATTCCACACCTATTCTAACACAAACTGTCTATCTAAGTGATGCTAAGTAACATTCGCATGTTTATCGGTTATTTCTAAGTTACCTGTTTTAAGAGAATATGTCATAAATCTATGTCAATTTTAAGAATAGGGTATGGTTATATAAGATCATGCTTGAATGCACATCTCCTTGGACACAGTCCAAAAACTTCAAGATAAGGTAAAAATCTTGGATACAGCATCTTAGATACAGTTTACAAAACCAAGAATCTTAGATACAGTTTGCAAAACAGAATACATCTTGCAAAAACTAATTCAACTATAAGATGTAAAACTAATTCAACTATAAGACGTAAAAACTAATTCAACTATAACAGGTATGCCATCATTGAAGGTTTGAGTGATGAAATAAGGGAAACGGGAAGGATGCCTAATAACTAGAATGTTAGAAGGAAAAGAAGGTACCATTTACACTTATTCTAGATATGCATTTGGAGTAGTGCACACCTTTGAGAAAATTTGGGGAGAACGGGGTCTTTGGGAAAGAACTGGTTCATGAAGAACCAGTTGGAAAATTGTTACGTAACCTGACATCACCAATAGAGGTGGCTGTAGCACATGTTAAGGGACATCAGAGGGGAAACTCCTTTTGTGTCAGGGGAAATCAGATAGCAGATGAAACGGCCTGAGAAGCAGCCTTAAAACCTGGAGTAATAACTATATCTATTATCTCAGGCCTGAGGTCCTGGCCCTGCAAGAAATTCCAGTTTTCAGTGAAAAAGAAGTCCTCCAAGAATTAGTAACCAGGGAACAGAATGGAAAATGGGTACTCCTAGATGGCAGAGAAATGTTAAATGCTAAATGAGCAAACCATGAGGGAGGTATTAGCAATTTTACATCAGGGAACTCATTGGGGAACACAAGCCATGTGTGACGTAGTGTTATGAAAATATGGGTGTACTGGAATTTATACTATAGCCAAGAAAATTTGTGAAAGATGGTGGTTTGTAAAAAAAGTAAATAAAAAGGCACTTAGAAAGCAGCCTGTGGGAGGGCGGAGTCCAAGTTTACAACCCTTTCAAAATATTCAAGTTGATTTCATGGAATTACCTGCAGTTCGTTGAATTAAATATTTACTAGTGTTGGTAGATCACCTTACCAAGTGGGTAGAAGCTTTCCCTCTGAGCACTGCCACAGTGGCAGTGGTAACAAAAGTGATTCTAGAACAAATTATTCCAATATATAGAATAGTGGAAAATATAGACTCAGATCAAGGGGGACATTTTAACTCTAGGGTACTGCAAAGACTAATGGACAGTTTGGAGATATCTTGGGATTTTCATACCCCCTGGCATCCACCTTCATTTGGAAAAGTAGAAAGGATGAACCAGACCTTAAAGAAGCAATTGTCAAAATTAGTATTAGAAACTAGATTACCCCAGACTAAATGTCTACCTATAGCCTTGCTGAGGATCAGAACTGCTCCTCGCAAGGATATAGGAGTTTTGCCTTATGAAATGCTCTTTGGGCTACCATACCTAGGCAGAAACAACAGACCTCTCCAATTTGAAACTAAGGATATGTTTCTCAAAAACTATATACTTGAGTTGTCCTCTATCTTTTCTCAGGCACCAAGGGCTTCTTGCACAAACTCCACCATTAGAGTTTGCAGCTCACAAGTTTCAGCCTGGAAACTGGGTCCTGGTCAAATCCTGGAAGGAAACTAAGCTTCAGCTAGATTGGGAAGAAGCATTTCAGGTTTTACTGACCACTGAGACAACAGTACAAACAGCTGAGAAAGGGTGGATTCATTACACATGGATCAAAGGGCTAGTTGAACCTTCAAAGGACAACAGTGAGTGGCAACTACAGACAACTGACAACCCCCTTTGACTAAAGATGCAGAGATGAAAATGAAATGGAACATTTGGGGATTATTAATCTCATGTTATGTATAATTTACAAATGGGTTACTCATCATTAACATAACTGAAAGTTCCCTAACAATTCAAGTAGATGCTTGCCAGATCCTTAATTGTGGAGATGTACAGAGCCAAAGAGAATCGAGTTATGAAAACAAATACATGTGTCCAGGGGAACCGAGTCTAAGGATGATTTAAATAAGTGCATAGTTTTTGTTGCTGTCTCTCCTTGCCCCTCCTGGTACAGTGTTTTCTGGACCACAGAGTTTAGGGGATGGACAATGAGTGATGAATGGTTATAGAGTTGAAAATAAAAATTACCCTATCCAAAGGACAATCTCTCCCAGGATGTGAGTCCCTGCAGTGCAACCCTTTACTAATTACAATACAGGGAGTAGACAATTCAGTAAGTGGGGTTTATGGATTAGGAGCAGACATTAGTGGAAAAGATGCCCTAGGAACATTCAAAATATAAGTGTTAAAGTACAATAGTAATGAAGAAGCAACAAGATCACCTACTGAAAAACTTCTAATAGAGCCTTGGGTCCTGCTGAATGACCCTAAAGTGGTCACTGTTGTAGAAATATCAGATTTAAGAGAAACCTTTGAAATCGAAACAGGATATGGAGATACAAATGCCTGGGTAGAATGGATCAAATATACAGTGCAAAGTCTAAAGAAGAGCAATTGCTATGTGTGTGCATCAGGAAGGCCTGTGGCCCAGGTGGTACCCTTCCCTCTGGGATGGAGTAGAGATCAGCAGGGGATGGAGTGCATCTTAGCCTTATACCAAGACTCTGGCATGGGGAAATAAGTCATGTCATACTCTCTCCCTACTCTTTCCAGCCTTAAGGGAGAAAGATCTCAGAATTCCCCTGGCATTTTCAGGAATAATTGGAAATCATACTGCCTGTCTCTCACGACACGGCAGGAATTATACCAGGTTCCTAGGAAACATGAGTAGGTGTGTAGAGACATGGAAAGTTGATCCTCATGAAAGCAATTATACTTTAAATGTTTCCCGAGGGGATCTTTGGTGGTACTGTGGGAAGATGACACTTCATTCCATTTTACCCCCACACTGGGAAGGTACCTGTGACGTTGTTCAACTGGCAATTCCTTTTACACTGTAATTCATCAGGACAACAGAAAAATGAATTTAGGTTTTTCCTTTGATGACAGTGTTTATCTCGATTTGACTGGGGTTCCCAGAGGAGTCCCCAATGAACACAAAGCAAGAAATCAAGTAATGGCATTTTTTTAATCCTTTTTATTCTGGTGGGTAACTATAAACAAGAATGTAGATTGGATAAATTACATCTATTATAACCAACAACGATTTATAAGTTATACTAGAGAAGCAGTTAAGGGAATCACTGAACAATTAGATGCTACTAGTAGAATGGCATGGGAAAATAGGATGGTCCTAGATGTGATGTTAGCAGAGAAAGGTGGTGTATGTGTAATGTTAGGAGATAGGTGTTGCACCTTTATCCCAAACAATACTGCCCCCTGATGGCACTATAACCAGAGCTTTGCAAGGACTCACAACTTTAGCAGAAGAATTGGCTGAAAATTCAGTGATAGATAGTTCACTCATGGGATGGTTAGAATCTTGGTTTGGAAAATGGAAATGAATGATATTGCAGTGCTGTGCAAGAGATCTCTCAGCTTTTTTAAATCCTTAAACAGAGCAATGTAAAACTATCTTATACTTTGGTGATCTAATCAAGCAAGCAATAAAGCTGCAGTAAAGCAATGTTTTGTTTGAATTTTTCTTCATGGATCCTTCTTCTTCAGATCCAGTGCTCCAGTACACGGGTGTCTAGGAGTAGTTACATTTCTACAGTCCTAAAATTACATTCGGCTCTTTGAAGGCAACTGCGAGGCTGATGTGGCCCCCAGTGAAAATGAGTTTGACACCCCTTCTCTAGTGGGTCTGACACCAGAGACTATAAACACAATAAGGAAATGTGGAGGGAGTGTACCACCCCATTCATGGAGTGGGTTTAAAAACTTTAACATTTCACCAAGCTGATCATCACAGCATCTTCTGTTTGCCTTCAGAACAAAAGAAATCTGAATGTAATCAATCAATTTCAGAAAATAATCTAATTGCTACTAGGTCAATGCTTTCTAGCAGGACGGTGGCTTCCAACTCCTGTTTGTTGCCCATGCTGCATGCTTTGGTGTAAAGGCACTTCAGCTGGGCTGTTGGCTATGCCACCTTCTTAGAGGAACACCCCTTTCAGGTATTTCACTGGTGTTTCCCTGTTGGGTCCTATTATCTCAGGAGCCCCTGGCTCATGTCCATAAGGCTTCAAAGGTGCTCCGGTGTACCCAGCATGTCTTGGAGCAACAGGCTAAGAGCCCTCACTAGCACCCTGCCCCTCTAACCTTGGCATGTCATCCCACAGCTTGTCACGGGGCAATCCTGATATTGTCCCCCTCTCCCATCATGTCTGTTTTAAAGCTCTATCTATGAGTCCTGCTAGCTCATGAACAAAGACCCACTTCCCCCTTTGAGAAAGTTGAATTCCATCTGATGCCACCATGCCTGGTGTCATGTAAGCCATCCCATTATTGAAAAACTGTTTCTTCTAATCACAGAATCATAGAATCATTTCAGTTGGAAGAGACCCTCAGGATCATCGAGTCAAACCATAACCTAACCTAACCTAACCTAACCTAACCTAACTCTAGCACTATACCATGTCCCTAAGAACCTCATCTAAATGCCTTTTAAACACCTCCAAGGATGATGACTCCACCACTTCTCTGGGCAGCCTGTTCCAATGCCTGACAACCCTTTCCGTGAAGAAATTTTTCCTAATATCCAATCTAAACCTCCCCTGGCACAACCTGAGACCATTTCCTCTTGTCCTATCACTTGCTACTTGGAAGAAGAGACCAACACCCTCCATGCTACAACCTCCTTTCAGGCAGTTGTAGACAGCGATAAGGTCTCCTCTCAGCCTCCTTTTCTCAAGGTTAAACAGCCCCAGCTCCCTCAAGTGCTCCTCATAAAACTTGTGCTCCAGGCCCCTCATCAGCTTCATCGCCCTCCTCTGCACTCTCTCTAGTACCTCAATGTCCTTCTTATGATGAGGGGCCCAAAACTGAATACAGCATTTAAGGTGGGGGCTCATCAGTGCTGAGTACAGTGGCACTTCTCTAGTCCTGCTGGCCACACTATTCCTGATATAAGCCAGGATGCTGTTGGCCTTTTTGGTCACTTGAGCACACTGATGGCTCATATTCAGCTGACTGTCAATCAACAACCCCAAATCCCTTTCTGCTAGGCAGCTTTCCGGCCACTCTTCCCCAAGCCTGTAGCATTGCCTGGGGTTGTTATGACCCAAGTTCAGGACCCGGCACTTGGCCTTGTTAAACCTCATACAATTGGCCTCAGCCCAATGATTCAGCCAGTCCAGATGCCTCTGTATGGCCTTCCTACCCTCCAGCAGGTCAACACTCCCACCCAATTTGGTATCATCTGCAAACTTACTAAGGGTGCACTCGAAACTTTCATCCAGATCATTGATAAAGAGATTAAACAGAACTGGCCCCAATACTGAGCCCTGGGGAACACCACTCATGACCAGCCACCAACTGGATTTGGCTCCATTCACCACAACTCTTTGGGTCCAGCCCTCCAGCCAGTTCTTTTTCCATCGAAGAGTACACCCATCCAGGCCATGAGCGGACGGCTTCTCCAGGAAAATGCTGTGGGATACGGTGTCAAAGGCCTTACTTGAGTCTAAGTACACTACATCCACAGCCTTTCCCTCATCTACTAGGTGGGTCACCTTGTCATAGGAGGAGATCAGGTTGATCAAATAAGACCTGCCTTTCATAAACCCATGTTGACTGGGCCTGATCATATGGTTCTCTTTTAAGTGCCATGTGATGTTACTCAAGATCATCTGCTCCATGACCTTCCCTGGCACCAATGTTAGACTGACAGGTCTGTAGTTCCCCGGATCATCCTTCTGGCCCTTCTTGTAGATGGGAGTCACATTTTCCAACTTCCAGTCAACTGGGATCTCCCCAGTTAGTCAAGATTTCTGATAGCTAATGAAAAGTGGCTCACTGATCACCTTCACCAGGTTCCTCAGCACCCTTGGTTGTATCCCATCTGGCCCCATAGACTTGTGGGTGTCCAAGTGGTGTAAGAGGTTGCTAACCATTTGCCCTTGGATTATTGGGGCTTCATACTGCTCCCCATCCCTGTCTTCTGGCTCAGGAGGCTGAGTACCTGGAGCACAACTGTTCTGGCTATTAAAGACTGAGGCAAAGAAGGCATTTAGTACCTCAGCCTTTCCCTCATCTTCTGTCGCTGTTTCCCTCCGCATCTATCAGGGGATGGAGATTCTCTTTAGCCCTCCTCTTGCTGCTAATATATTTATAGAAACATTTCTTGTTGCCTTTTACAGCAGTAGCTAGGCTCAGCTCATCTGATCTCAGCTCTCAGAATTCTCGTATTCCTCTTGACTAGCCTCCTCCTCCTTCCAAAGGTTATAAATTCTCTTTTTATTCCTAAGTTCCAGCTGCAGCTCTCTATTCAGCCAGGCCGGCCTTCTTCCTCGCCAGCTCTCCTTCCAGCACACTGGGACAGTCTGCTCCTGTACCTGTAAAATTACCTTCTTGAAGAGAGACCAGCCTTCCTGGACTCCTTTGTCCTTCAGGACTGTCTCCCAAGGGACTCTGCCAACCAGCCTTCTGAACAGGTCAGTCTGCCCTTTGGAAGTCCAAAGTAGCAGTTTTGCTGACCACCCTTCTAACTTCTCCAAAGACAGTAAACTCAATCATTTCATGATCACTATACCAAAGGCAACCTCCAACTGACAGGTTGCCCATGAACCCTTCCCTGTTTACAAACAACAGATCCAGTGGGGTTCCTTCCCTAGTAGGCTCACTAAGCAGCTGTGTTAGGAAGTTGTCTTCCATGCACTGCAGGAGCCTCCTAGACTACTTCCTCTCTGCTGTGTTGTACTTCCAGCAGACATCTGGTAGGTTGATAAGAACAAGGCCTAGTGATCAGGAGACTTCTCCCTTCTCTGCCTCTTCATTCTGGTTGAATGATCTGTAACAGACCCCCACCAGGATGTCCGCCTTGTTGCCCTTCCCCTTGATTCTCACCCATAGGCACCCAACCCTATCACCACCCTCATCAAGTTCCAGACAATCAAAACACTCCCTAACATATATGGCTACCCCATCTCCTCTCCTTTCTCGCCTATCCCATCCATTGCAGCACTCCAGTTATGAGAGTCATCCCACCATGTTTCTGAGATGGCAATTAAATCATAGTTTTTCTGCCTCACAATGGCTTCCAGGTCCTCCTGTTTGTTGCCCATGCTGCATGCATTCATATAGATGCACTTCCACTGAGCCATTGATTCCACTGAAACGGCAGACTGAAGGGCTTTGTTAGCATTACCCTCAGATGCTGGCATGTTACCCTTGGGTGTGCCTCTGCCACACCTTGTTTCCTTCCCCATCAAACCTAGTTTACAGCCATCTCAATAAGTTCTGCTAACTCTTGCCCCAAGATCCTTTGCACTTTTGAGACAGGTGCATCCCATTTGTCGCTAGCAGGCCAGGTGCCATGTAAGCCATGTTGCTGCCCACAACTGAAAGGATAGAGGAAAAAACACATGTGCTTCTGATTCCCTTACCAACTGTCTTAAGACGCTAAAGTCTCTTTTGATTGCCCTTGGACTATGTGTTGCGGCTTCATCACAACCCACATGGAAGAGCAGTAATGGGTAATAATTTGATGGCCATGTCTGGCTAGGAAGTTTCCTAGTGATGTTCTTAACTTGGGCCCCAGGGAGGCAGCAGACTTCCTTAAAAGGAGGGTCTGTTCAGCATATTGGATCCTCTGTTCCTCTCAGAAGGAAGTAATCTACAACTATAACCTGTCTTCCTCATGGAGGTGGTTGTGATACAGGGAGTAAGCCTTTTTGACCTTGGCAATACCTCTGGTGCAAATGGACTGTCATCCACATCATCCATGGTCTGGCCTTCCACATCCAGAGCCTCATACCTGCTGTACAGAGGCACCTGGGAAAGTGAGGTGGGCAAGGAGGGGGATCTCCTGCTGCCCCATATGCATGTTTGTGTTAGCAAGTTGTGGCAAGTGCACCTCCCTCAACTCCTTGAAAGCATGAGAAACTTTTAGACCGATGGAGCACTATGGTCATGTACATGCTCCTCGGTCAACAGACAGGGCCCTTGGCTAACAAAACACCTTAGTCAAGAGAACTTTCTAGACCACTGATTATATATGACCACAGTTCAGATTCAACTAGGGTATAAATGGGGCCCCCACCAGAGACCTCCTTTGAGTTGATCTCCTTGGAGCAGTGGGTCTGCAGTTGAAGACTCTCCCATTAGGTCATGGATCCTGCATAAGGAAACTCCTCGAGGTTGAGAGCCTCATCTTATATAGGTGACTGCACATTTTGAATCATCATTCTAAAGTTCTGGGGACTGTCTGAGTCAGCTGTGTAGTAATTGGATTCCCCTTGGTATCTTGAACCCGTGGTTTGCTGAATGTTTGTTGGAGCATAAAGTAATTTTGCTTAAGAGCACATTTTATTATTTTCACTGATTAAATAATTTTGGTTGCCTGGGTTGATTTTTTGTGCCTTCACAACACAAGAAGTATCAGTCTAAAATATGGAGGCTCTTGCACCTAAAATAAACAAACTCCAGCAAATGTAAGCTTGACTGAATTAATAGGTCAGTGCCCATCTTCTATATGAAAACTTATGTAGGATATATACAATATATACACCTGCTAAAAAGCAGGTATAACAGAATTGTAGGCTGACAAGGTGGCACTCTTTCTGAAGCACTCTCCTTTTTAGGCAGTCTGAACTACAATGAAATGCTTTATTTTTTTTCTTCAAACATACCATTGCCTTCCCTATGATGATACATAATAATAAATGTTATTTTCTCTTTTACATCTAATTTAGATAGGATTCAAGAATTTTGGAAGGGATCACACCAGTTAAAGATCATATAATCTGTTTTGTTGCATATCTAGTTAATTAATTTCTTCCCTCCCCTTTAAAATCAGGAAATAAGATAGTCCCTGAGAGAGTAAACAAGAGAAAAACTAAGAAAATAATGGAATACATAAAATCAAAGGATAAATCGAGGATTATGAAGCAGTAAAAGTGAGAGACTTCGCCACGGAATACAAAGATACAATAGAAAAACTTGATGGGAATGAGAAGGGAACAGTGCGCAGCAGTTTCCTAATGTATAACTTTACCTTTGAAAAAATAGCAAGGTTCTCTACAGAGAAGGCAAACAAACCCAAAATATTTCAGTAGTCAGAAAACTACTGTACTCAGAAGCATGAGGATATATAATAAAGAACGATGCTGATGAAAAAGGTGCAGAGCAGAAATTAAATTTATTCCCAAATTTATATGGGAAAAAGCTAAGGAAATTGCAGGAGGTCTTCCTAAGGTATTCAGAAAAGAGAAGGCAGAAGTTCATCAAGTAGTGTAACACCCATACTATAAAGTCATGCAGCAGAAAAACACATGAAGACTGTTATCTTGGAATTTATGCTGTCAAGACACAGAAACTGGATGAAACACAGAAACTGGATGAAATATTACCACAGTGAGTCACCAAGGAAGAGGTGGGAAAATAGGCAAATGTGAAAAAGTAGAGATTTGTGATTATAAAAAGAGAGAAAAGGATTATTTTTTTGCATACTGTCTCTTCTTATCTGGGATCAGAAAAATCACTCTAGTCATTGCTGCACATTAATCAAAAGAAAAAAGAAACAGAGATACAACCAGTTATGAGTGTTAAAATGAAAGAAAAAGTCCATGTAGAGAGGCAATAATGATTATCTACTATCTGGAGATGAGTTGGGTATTATGCAAGGCAAAGGTGAAGGTAAGTAGGGGAAAAAGTCTGAGGTGAGAGAGTAAAGCTTCAGGCAACCAGCACAAGCCTCCCATGAGGCTGCTCAGCTATGAGAATGAGAAAGGTTTTCACAGGAAGGGCAGCAAACATCTAAAAAGCAAAAAGCCATGCATTTTTAAAATTTTATTAATAAAACCACTGTGGCAGAATGCAAACCCCCCTCTCTCCCCCTCCCTCCTTCAGTATGGAAGGAGTAGGCACATCTCCCTCTCTCTCTCTGCTACTTGAGGCTAACAGCTTCTTTTGTTTGGCCCCAGAGCACCCTGTCCAGGGCCATTAGGAGAAGGGAGTGCCGAGGCACCAGTGAGCTGCTGGGCACCTGCAGCCGGTGTGGGGGATGTTTGGAGGCTTCAGGGGCACCCACAGCCAGTGTGGGGGTGCAGAGAAGCTTCTAGAATGCCTACAGTCAGATCTGATCAGCCAATATAAAAACGGGATTCTCGTCGAGACTCTGCCCATTGTCACGGGTCTCTCAGAGCACGAGCAAGATGCTGCCGCCGAGAGCCCCCCTCCTCGGAATGGAGACTCCGCTTGCCTTGCCACCACGGGTGTGAGTAAAACTTCTCGCAGGATTGCGAGTATATTTATACTTTTCGTGCACATATGCACGTGTAACTTTCCGTGCTCAATACGAGCACATGTATAAATTATTTCCTCGTACAATCACAAGTGTATTTTCCTCCCGTGCTTCCACATAAGCATGTGTAATACTCCGTGCACATTTGCACGTGTAAGTAAATTAACCCTCGCAGGATTGCGAGTGTATTATAAATTTACCCTCGCACAATCGCGAGTGTACATTTTCCGTACTCATTACGAGTACGTTTATCTCTTTAAAAATAATCCCTCACTGTGTTTAGGCAAGTGTGTACTTCTCTGGGACTCAGGGGCGGCTCTGGCATTGTTTTGGGTGAAGCCATGTGCATGCACACTGTGGACTGCCTGTTGTATTAGTTGCTGCCCCTTAATAATTTTCCTCAACTGATATCCGAACCTTTATTTAAGTCACTTTGGAGTGCTAAAACCCTGTTTCTCACCGGTTTAATAAAAGTTGTTTTGGACCCTGTTGTCCCTTAAACTAACCTCGGGGTGCCTCCGTGACAACCACTCATTTAATTATTTCAGTGTTGCTTCAGGGAAATTCTGGTACTTTGCCATGTCAGATTTCCCAGCTTTGCACTTCCCCAATGACTACTGAGTTATGAAAGTTTTTTTCTGATCACAATAAGCTGTAAAAAAATCAAACTAGCTACAAATGACCTCACTTGTCTACATTAAAACTGACTTTTTCTTTACAGCTCTATTATTTACCCTGACAGAACTCTGTCTCCCCCTTTGCTAAAATCTACCATGGAGAAACATTTTTCCTTTAAAGGGGATTATTAAGGTTAAGAAGCATTTTTCATCATTATCTACATGCCACCCTTTTCTTAGATCATGTATTACTGACCTTAAATATGTATTGACATTTCACAGAAGATATGAATTAGTACAAAATAAATCTATTCTCATAAGGTCACTTTCAATATCTATCTTCATGTATTGGATGTATGTGGCAAGGTTTTGGTAGCCAGAGGGGCTGCAGGGGTGGCCTGTGCGAGAAGAGACCACCCCTGCAGGGTGGGCAGTGACCTTGTGCTGATACCTAAAATCAGCAATTAGTAATAAAATAAGTCTATACGAATAAGTGTCATAGATTTTAATAATTTACTAAGTTAATAAGAATAAGGTTCACAGATGTTAGGTTTTAGGCACTTGTTAGGCATTAAGTCACAAGAATGGTATTTGTTAAGATGAGCAGAAGGATAAGAGACAATGTCCTTGCTCTCAGAAGATCAGGTGGCAACACCAGCGCAAGCAGGTTAGAAGACGAATAACAAAGGAATGTAATGCATATGCAAAGAATTTACTGAAAATGTAATGAATATGTATGATCTGTGTGGATATAACCTGTGTCTGGGAACTGTTTGGGGCCCCACTAGGCGGAACCATCCCCATGGGTGCTGGTGCATCAATAAAGGATGTTTGCTTTTAAAACCGCAAATTTTGGTTTTAGAAGTTTCTTCAATTAGCCAATTTATGGTATCAGTGCCAGATACAGTGAGTTCCAGCAGGCTCCACAACAGCCCCACTGCAGGTCATAACTGAGCCCATGAGCAAAGTTGGTAATGCCTCTGTGAAAACATATTTAAGAAAGGGCAAAACTGCTGGAGAGAGGGAGGAGGAGGGAACAAAAAGAGTGAGAAACATCAGAGGGAACACCAAGGTCAGAGAAGAAGGAGGTGAGCCAGACACCAAAGCAGATACTCCTGGCAACCTGTGGAGAACCCACACCGAACAAAGATTTCAAGTAGACTCAGCGGGGGGAGGAGATGGAGTTTTGAGCAACGGAGAAGAACCAGGGACTGCTGATGCCTTAGGAACTAACAAGGGAACACCTGAGAAATGCCTCAAATTAATTAGGGCTTCATCCTCCAAAAAGGTGACACAGTTGACATCCCAACTGAAGTGCCTCTAAGCCAATGCATGCAGCACCAGTAACAAACAGGAGGAGTTGGAAGCCACTGGAAAGATATGGCCTAATTGCTGTTAAGGAAGTTTCTTTTCCCTAGGTTTCCTATAGCAGAGACTCAGGCATGGATTTGAGAAATTATTCTAAAATAAATAATTTATTCACAAGGTATAGCATAGAGCAGCTTGAGCTGGGTGCCTCTTGAAGAGGGACTCTCAGCAGAAAAAACTTGGACAATTATACCCCCACAATCCAAGCCCCCACCCACCTGTGTGTCGCTCTGGGCCAATTGCAAAATTAGAGCCTGAGGTCTCCCTGTTCTTCATTGGATCTCTTCATTTTTGTCAGGTGGGCCATCAGTCAAAGTTCTGACCTTCAGTTGCTATTTTGCACCTGCAGCTGGAGAAAAATAAGTTCTTGGCAATGGCCAAAGCATTGTTCTGTTTCATCTCCTGTTAGACGCAGTTCTGTTTTACTTATCTCCAGGGATGCAGCTCCCCTTATCCCCTTTTCTTCTAGCTTGAAGACTCTGAGGCCTTTTTTTCTTAATGAGGCAGAAAGTTCAAAGGTTCACAGCTTGCAGAAGTTATGCTAAGCAAACTTACTTCTGCTAAATGAATTCTATATAAGTAGTTTCTAAACAAGTTCTATAAGAAGCAGTATACCAAATAATTCAATAAGCTAAGGCGGTCTGTTCCCTAACATGGCTATCACTGAAACTTGGTGGGATGTCTCACATTACTGAAGCACTGCAATGTGATGGCTATAAACTCTTCAGAAGGGACAGGCAAGGAAGGAGGGGTGGGCACAATGCCCTCTATGTAAAAGAATGAATTGACTGCACAGAGCTGTCTTTGAAACACAACAATGGACTTAAATCACCATGACATCTGCTGGAATAGCAGAGCAGTAAGCTGTACACTGTCCAGGAAACAGGATAATTTTCTAATCCAGGTGGTAGACAGCCCAACCAGAGAAGCATTACTGGACCTGTTGCTCATCAACAGAGACGAACTAATTGGAGAGGTCAAGATTTGTGGCAGCCTGGGCTGCAGTGATCATGCACTGGTGGAATTCACGATCTCGAGGGATATGGGCCAGGCAAAGACTGAAGTCAAGACCCAGAATTTTAGGAGAGCGAACTTTCAGGTGTTTAAAGAACTCCTGGGAAACTGACCTCAGGGATAAACGAGTAGAAGGGAGCTCTTTAAGGACATTTTTCTTAGAGCACAAGAGCTCTTGATTCCCATGTGTAAGAAATCAGGCAAGGAAGGCAGGAGACCAGCATGGCTGAGGACCTTTTGGTGGAGCTAAAGCGCAAGAAGAAAATACATAGGCAGTAGAAGCAGGGTCACACATCCTGGGAAGAATATAAGGATGTTGGGCCAGGTGCGTAGGGATGGGATCAGAAAAGCTAAGGCACAGCTGGAGCTGAATTTGGCAAGGGATGTGAAGAATCATAAGAAGAGTTACTACAGGTACATTGGTCAGAAAAGGAAGACTAAAGAAAATGTACACCACCCCCCCTCCAGTAAATAAGACAGGAGATCTACTGACAACTGACATGGAGAAGGCTGAGGTACTCAATTATTTTTTTCTTCCTTTTTCACTGGAAATCATTGTTCCTGCATCTCTCAAGTCCCTGAACCTCAAGGCAGGGACTTGTGCAACAAAGTCCCTCCCATCACAGGAAACGATCCGTTTTGAGACCATCTGAGGCACCTAAACATACACAAGTTCATGGGACCCAGGGTCCTGAGGCAACTGGCAGATGTAGTTGCTAAGCCACTCTCTCTCATATTTGAAAAGTCATGGCAGTCGAGCAAAGTCCCCAGTGACTGGAGAAAAAGGAATATCACACCCATTTTTAAAAAGATGGACTCTGGGAATGACTGACCAGTCAGCCTCACCTCCATGCCAAGTAAGATCATGGAGCAGATCCTCCTGGAAGCTATGTTGAAGCATATGGAAGACAGCGAGGTGATTAGAGACAGACAACATGGTTTCACCAAGGGCAAATTGTGCCAGACTACTCTAGTGGCCTTCTACAATGGAGTGACTGCATCAATGGACAAGGGAAGAGCAACTGATGCCCTCTACCTGGACTTCTGTAAGACCTTTGACATGGATCTCCACAACATCCTTCTCTCTAAATTGGAGAGAAATGGATTTGATGGATAGACTATTAGATGCATAAGGAATTGGCTGGATGGCCGCATCCAAAGAGTTACAGTCAACAGCTCACTGTCCAAATGGAAACCAGTAATGAGTGGTGTCCCTCAGGGATCCATACTGGGACTGATACTGTTTAATATCTTCATTAAAGACATAGACAGTGTCCTCAGCAAGTTTGTGGATGACACCAAGCTGAGTGGTGCAGTTGATATGCTAGAGGGACAGGATGCCATCCAGAGGGACCTTGACAGACTGGAGAAGTGGGCCCATGTGAACCTCATGAAGTTAAAAAAGGCCAAGTGCAAGGTTCTGCACCTGGGTCAGGGCAATCCCCAATATAAGTACAGACTGGGTGATGATGTAATTGAAAGTAGTCCTGCTCTTGTGAGACCCCACCTGGAGTACTGCATCAAGTGCAGAGAGGGTGAGCAGGAAGGGCCCTGACACTTCAAATGGAGGCTGCAACCCACCTGCAAGGAGCTGAGAACAGCAGGAGCTATGGTATCCACCCAGGAAAAAGCTGTGTCCTCAGTGTCCTTCGCAGCCCCTCCAGCTTGCAAGAACTGATGCAGCCACCCAAACAGAGCTTTCAAGAGAACAAGCAGGGCTTGTTCCCAGGCTGCAGGGTGTGTTTCTGAGTTTCAGGTCAGTGTCTGATGGCAGCAGTGAGATCACCTGTGGGAGATGTGGCCAAGTAAAGGAGCTGCTCAGCCTGGTGACAGAGCTTTGAGAGAAGGTGTCCAGGCTGAGGAGTATGAGGGAGTCAGGGAAGGAGACTGACTGGTGGAATTGTACTCTACCATCCCTGAGACAGATGCACCAGCCAACCATGGTATAAGAGACAAAGGACCCCCTACCCTTTTGCCATCAGACAGAAGGAGGTGACCCAGAAGATGGGGAGAATGGAAGCAGGTTACTTCTCAGGGCAGCAGGCCTCACCCCTCAGCCTGCCTCACCTTCCCAGGTGCCCGTACGCAACAGGTGTGAGGCCCTGGAAATGGATGAGTAGACAAGTGATGATGCGGATGAAGGTCTTTCTAGGATGAAGGGGTCATCTAGGCAGACTACCCCCTGCATCACAACCACTCATATTAAGATAAAACGAAGGGTAGTTGTCATAGGTAACTCCCTTCTGAGGGGAATGGACCAAACCCACAGGGAAGTCTGCTGTCTCCCTGGGGCCAGGGTAAGAGATGTCACTAGAAAACTTGCTAGTCTGGTGAGGTCCCACTTTTGGTTCTTCATGTCAGCAGAGAAGAGGTAGCAAAGACAAGTCCAAAGGCAATCATAACGGATTTCAGAGCCTTGGGGTGGTTGGTTGAAGGATCAGATGCTCGGGTGGTATTTTCTTCGGTACTTTCAGGAGCAGGGAAGAATATTGAATGGAACAGGTAGACCCAGCTGATCAACATGTGACTCCAAGGCTGGTGTCATTGTCAGAATTTTGGGTTTTTCAATCATGGGATGGTCTATCCATCACCAGGTCTACTGACATCCAATGGGATGCACCTTTCTCAGAAGGAGAAAAGGATTTTTGCTCAGGAGCTAGCAGGGCTGATTGATAGAGCTTTAAACTAGATTGGAAGGGGGAAAGGGACAATACCAGGCTAGTAAGTGACAAGGACCAGGATGGCATGCCAAAGCTTGAGGAGCTGCATGCTAGTGAGATTCTTCAGGCTGCTCTATGAGGTGGTAGGCACAATGAACCACACTTGACATGTTTCTACACAACTGTTCGCAGCATAAGGAACAAGCAAGAGGAGCTAGAAGCCTTGGCCCAGTCTCAGAGATATGACATGATTGGCATAAGTGAAATGTGGTGGGATAAGTGCTGTGACTGGTGTGCCATGATGGATGGTTACAGGCTCTTCAGGAGGGATAGGCAGGGCAGGCGGGGGAGGTGGCACTGTATGTAGCAGAGGGGTTGGAAAGCATGGAGCTGGCAGTTGGCCTCTGGGTGAGAATTAAGGGACAGACAAATAAAGTGGATGTCATCGTGGGAGTCTACTATAGGTATGCTGGTTTGACTGAAAATGAGTTCATTTACCTTCATGCAGTTAGAAACCTCTCTTTTCCACAGCTAGCACAGTTGTTGTTTAGATTTAGTTTGAGAACAAGAAGATAACACCCTGGGACAGAGTTGTCTGGGAGCAAAGGACATTCTGAGCACTTGGCCCACAGGTGTGAGGCAGCCAGGAAGGGGGATGTAGATGGGGCAGACCTTGGCTGACATCCAGACTGATCGATAAGGATATTCCATGCCATTAGCATCATGCTTCATATTTAAGGAGAGTTGGGATCTTCCAGCATGGGTTCTGTTGGAGCCGGGATGGAGACCTGTTTGGGGGAGTTCTGTTCAGGACTTCCTTTAGTTCGGTCTTTTGCCATCCTGCCATTTTTCAGAAGCTTCTGGGCCTTTCTGCCTTTTTCTCTTTTCTCTGTCCAGGTTTGGCTGTTTGGGACCAGGGTGCTGCTTCCTGGGACTGGGTGTCCAGTGCGGATGGAGTTAATGAGGAATTGCATTAAGTATATTTATATTCTATTTCCATTTTATATGTATTATTATTAGTAGCAGTATATTAGTGTGTCCTGGTTTTGTTAAAAACAAGTTTCCCTTTTAGTGAATTTTCCTTTCAGCTAAAGTCTCCTTACTAACTGCACTTTTCTGAAAACTAGATACATACTTTGGTAGACATAGCAATGGAATGCTGATAAATCTGCACATCTCATGAGAGGTGCAAGCAGGAGGCGACTGAAACTGACCAACTGAATATTCCATCCCATTCATGTCATACTTCATATAAAAGGGGGAGATCACGAGGATCTTGTCCCTTTTCCCTATGGCCGACATTAGGAGAGGACCTTGCAAGTCGTCCCTGCGAACTGAGGCCTAGTGACAGACTGAATCCAGCTCTGGCTGGCTGCAGAGTTCAGTCCAGGACTTCCGGGTGCTGGCCCTACATCTGCCGGAGCAGTTTCCGGGACTTTCAAGATTGGTTTTGTATATTTTGTATTATTTTCTCTATTTTATTAGTAGCATTAGTAAAACATTTTTAATTTTTTCCAACTCTCTTCTCTCTGTCCTTCTTTCCCTTCAAATCACCTGTCCTTAGTGGGAAGGGGGGAGAGGGAGGGGCTAAAGGGGGAAAGGGGGGAGAGAGAGGGTTAACAATACATATGCCACAGTTTATTGTCACCCTGCAATCAAACCTTGACATAGTGTTATTTTGTTATTTTATTAAACTATGCTTATCTCAATCCACAAGTTTCTCTTTTCCCTTTTGATTCTCTCCCCTATTCGGGGGGGGGGGGGGGAGTAAGCGAGTGGCTATCATGGTTATATTGCTAGCTCAGGTTAAACCATGACAGGCTTTTGTGGTGCCCAAAGTGGGGCAAATGATATGCTAAAAATTGGCACTAAAAAGGGGCTAAAATTTTGAGATTTTGGTGTCCTTACTGCTATGATGCAGGTTCAATTATCTTGGCATGGTGCCAACTCATAGGGTTGAGATATTCAAAGGTCCATGTGCTTCGGACATCATCTAGCAGTGTTAGAGCAGATTGCATTTATTATATTGGTTTAAAAATGCTGTGGCAAAAGTTGTATCAGCTACTCTCTACAGTGTGTTCTACGGTACCTTATTTGTGCTGGGTATATTTTCTAATATGTTTGTGAGGTCTGTCACCTCTGGAAGTTGGTCTACAGTGATGGTTTTGCTGTATGGTATAGCACTGGTTTACTTCATCATACTTCAGCCGATAGTGAATTTATATTCATTATTGTTGTACCTTGAGAGCCCTCTGGTAGAGATTAAAGAGAAATACACCTATGTGTTTTCCAATTGGACGAGCCAATCTATAGAAAAGCTAACTAACACCTTTCCTTTTTCATCAGGACAGATTACAGATGGTTTTGAGAATTTTGAGTATCCTTGGGGATTTGAACGTACCATGTCAGTGTTGTCAAGTCTGCTGAATGTGTGTCAGTTCATGCTAGTGATAGGATTACTGAAGGAGATGAAGCTAATTAGGAGGACTGCATCTGTTCCAACTCCTGTGATACAGGGAATTGACAATTAACTAATTAACACTTAAAGAATTAACAACCTGAGACATACGTTGCATCTGCTCCAACCTCAGCGACAGGCACGGCAGCTACTGCAGCTCCCAAGGCAGCTGCTGCAACCATTTCCTTCCTCACATCAGGCAAGGCAGCCAAGGCCACTGCTCCAGCCCATACAGCTACTGCCCCCCTAACACTGACGCTTCTCCAGCCTCAGCGACAGGCAAGGCAGCTACTGCACCCTCCATACTGGGCACTGCTGTTTCTCCAGCAAGAGGCACTGTAGCTACTCCATCCCCCCACACCAGGCACTGCTGTTGCTACAACCTCAACAACAGGCACTGTAACTATGCTGATGTCAGTGACAGTCACTTAGACTCTGGAAATAAATCAAGAGATGATGAGCCCATGTCAGCATCAGTTGCTCCTGTAAGGAGAGTCACAAAAAAGACTACTCATGCGGTGGATGATGGCCAGGGGGCATCATCAACAGAAGAGGAAAAGGAAGGGGAAGAGGTAACCACTCGATCCTTTTCTGCAAGTGAGCTGAGAGATATGTGAAAAGACTTCAGTCATCTTGAAGGTGAGAAAGTTGTAACCTGGCTACTCCTACTCCGATGGTGGGATAATGGAGCTGATGGTCTGGAACTAGATGGTAGGGAATCCAAGCAGCTGGGATCTCTGTCAAAGGATGCCACCCCTGATAGAGCAATTGCAACAGAGACAGAATCCTCCAACCTCCAGCCACTTTATATATATTATTAGTAGTAACAGTATATGAGTGTTATTTTGTTTTTTTTTTATTAAACTATGTTTATCTCAGTCCACAAGTTTCTCCCTCCCCTTTTGATTCTCTCCCCTATTCAGAGGGGGGGAAGTGAGCGAGCGGCTATCGTCATTATATTGCTAGCCTGGGTTAAACCAAGACCATAGGTCATCCAGCCAGGATGACAACACTGATGAGTTGTTCTTTAAGGAACTAAGTGATGTCTCCAAGTCATCTGCCCTTGTCCTTATGGAGGGCTTCAACTTGCCAGATGTCAACTGGGAATATCATACATCTGCTACAATCAGGTCCAGAAGATTCCTAAATCATTTGGAAGATAACTTCTTGGTACAGGTACTAAGGGAACTGACCAGGAAAGGTGCCTTCCTCTATTTGTTGCTTATTAGCAGAGAGGATCTCATGGGTCAAGTGGCGACTGGTGGCTTGTTGGAAAGTAAAATGTGGGAAAGCAAGATGTGTGGTTCCAGCCACCTGGATGATAAAGGAAGATCAATACTAACATGACCATCTGGACGGTCAAAGACATAATACTAACATGATAATATATAAAGGGTCTTGGACAGATTACTTTGAAGTTGGTTTCTCATAACTGTAAAAAGTTATAGCCCAGACTCGTGAGAATGGTATCTCGGGCCGGATAACCGCCCCCAAGTGCATGGGATGTGTGAATGTCCTTGGACCTGGTCTGTGAATAAGTGGAAAAACAAGTGAGACAAACATCACATGAGTTTAGTGTGTTTTTAATAACAATTAGTGGAAAACCACCTTTTTGTAAACATCTTAGTCCAGGCCTGTACCTGTAAATCCTATAAATTGTCAATGGTGAATAAAGAAGGCAGCCTAGGCCTAGGTCAGCTCTCTGCTTGGCCAGGCTCTGCACTCCTTCCTGAACAAGATCTCTGCCTCTGTGTGAATTTCTGTCTGCGTCCTGGTATGCGTCGTTCCTAATCGCTGCAAATGGTGCCCCCTGTGAGTGTGTGACCCCTGGAGGCTCTTCATCGAGCAGTGTGTTTGGCGGCGACCATGCAATCTGATGGGTGAGTAAATTTTATTTGTGGCCACATTAATCCCTACGGTACAGATAGGGACAAGCAGTCCTCGTTGAATCAGAGAGCTGCGGGATTGCGTTAGTATTGGGCAAGCCGCTTCTCAGGAACATAAATTGTATTTGCAGGTTTTACTGCAGCTATTACGTTCTTCTGGGTATCGTACTTCTGAGAAGCAGGTAGCTTCACTCCCGGTATGGGTGAAAGAGCATTGTGCTTGGTTTCTGAGTGAGGGGATGTTTGACAGTAAAATTTGGAAACAGGTTGGGGAACAGCTACACGCACAAAAGAATTAACTTCCCAATAGTTTACATATTACTTGGAGATTTGTGTACTCTACACTATCGCAGTTGCAGTCGGCAGAACACATTCTGCAGGGGCAAACAGGGGAGGATGGACAGAAAAACACAAATGAGCATGTTGCTAATGATTTTGAGTCTTGACAGCACTCATTCTTTTGAGTCAGGCTCTGTAGATCTCGAAAAAGAGTCAGTTTTATATCCATCATTAATGCCATCACAGCTGTGTAAAGATAAGGCTGGAATTTGTGTGGAGCTGGGTCAGGAGTCTAAAACTTTACCCTCAGCACCTCCTTTGCCTGATTTTAATGATGTTTATACAGCACACAGTAACCCTTCATGACTAAGACAGCAGAACACAAAGGGGTGATGCGAAATGCCGTGAAAAGGCTATGGAGCATGGCGATTTTTCTTTCGCCTTTCCAGTTACTTACAAACCATAACAACCACCAGAAAATGACGGAATACCTGCTTCTGTGTATTGCCTTTCTGAAAATCAAGCAGCTTGTCAGGAATGTGAGTTAATTGTTTTATTGGTTGTTGTTACAGTTGTTTCTTTGTGATATTGTTTGTATAAGTGCACTGTAAGCCTTCTCCCCACTTTTCCCACTCACGCCACAAGCCGCTCCGTGCTTCCCCCTCCTCACCCCCTCTTCTCATGGTTTTTACTTGCGAGATGGGGTCGGGAATGACTGTTTTCAGTCATGTTCCTAAGAAATTAGTATTGGGAGGTGTTTTAGAACATAGGAAAGCACTTGGAAATATGAGGAAGGAAGATCTTGTGAAATATTGTAATTAATGGTGGCTGCTGTGTAAGTTCGATGATTGGGAAAAGTGTCCAGAGAATAGAACCTTGAAGTATAACACTTAGTTGTTTCTAAAGCGAGAAGAGCAGGACAAAAATAAAACTCTACAAAAGAACATTGAATCATTTCAGACAATTTTACAGGTGGAATAGTTTGAACCTCAACAAGCTGGGAGAGAATTAACTGATAACACACAAGTCATAGAAAACTTGCTGAACTCTGCGAGATACTTTTCCTTATTAACCTGTTTTCTTTGTAGGTATCTGTTTAAGCATATTACAGTTTAATAGGTCTTTGCCTGTTACATGGTACAGTAAGTTCATAGACTGTTAAATAATGAGAATCCATGGACTTAAAATGTGAGTTTTGTGATAATACAGAAGATCATGAGTAATTTAGTTCTTTACTGTGTGAATGTGATAGTAAAATTTTTGTGTGCAGTAAATGTTATTTTTCTTTCTAGCATGCTAGCTTTATTCCGACATCCAGACTCACGCAGCTCTGTGATAGGCTGTGTCTCATCTCGATGTGCTGGATTTGGTTTTTTTAGATGCACACCAAGTAAAGAATCCTGGTTTTGGGATAACAGTTGTAGCACCCCAGATGAGACACTAATAAAAGCCTTGCCCAGTCCAGCTTGCTGCGGCGGTGGGAGGGCGGGTGCCGATTGGGCTCCAGCGCGCATTGACCTGTTTTGTCAGGGAGACCCAGCGGTACCTCTGCCTGGCTGAGCAGTAAGCAGTTCAAAGGTGCAATATAAAAAATTGAGATATTGTCTTGAATTAGTGTAACTCTGATCTATCTGCATATTTGAAATTGGTATTTGGTTTTCATATCTGAGCTCAGCATTTTAATTTGCATATTTATATTTGGTACCAAAAGAATTTTGTTTGGGGAGATAATTACGAAATGAGAACTGGTTCCACTGCTAAAATTCCACCTTTCTCCCCCTTAGGATACATCTTTACACATTAGAGTAATTGCTCTTATTGTTATTTAATAATTTTGAAACCAGAAAAGAATTTAAGTAGTTAAATTTTGATTTGCATTTAATTTATGTGCTAGTTGGAGGTATGGGAAAGAAAACTAAATGCTATGACGAATGTGAACTCGGAGGAGGTTGTATTTAAAAGTTGCTAGAATATGACCTGATTTGGATCTAGGAAAATTAAAGTAATCGATTGATGGTTAATATGCTGTTTGTTGACATCTGTAAGACATTGCAAACAGTAAATGGGGCTGAGGAATGTAACTATTGCTCAGTTGTTGCCTTTAGGTGGCAGTAGCGACCTGGTTCAGGAACACCACGGCGACCAACCCCAGGTCGCTGGGTCCATCAGCTTGCAGACACCAATGTGGTGGACGGCAAATGGCGTTTATTGGCAGGTAACACAACATTATATACCTTGAGTTTACAACGTCACTTCTGTTTGTTTACATCACACACTTCTACCTATCTAGGGAGGGGCTACTACCTTTCCGTACAGCGCGAGATCTTCCGGCCGCCAGACCTTAACTACCTACATTTCCCCCCTCCCTATGCACAACTAAAGTAGCTAAAATATAACAGTCTTAAAAAATTTTTGCTTCTACTTTAGTGCGATACTTTTGTGAATAATGTGAACAATAAGGCACTATAAACTGGTGAAAACTAGGGGGTGACGGTTAGTAATGGGGTGTAACTAGGGATAACTGGGGGTAACACTGGGTAAATACCCTTTTAAAGTAGTTGCTGGCGTTCAATCATAAAGATGTTAACTTGCTCTAGCCGGCTTTTAACAAACGACACAAGCTTATTTAGTATGCAGGGTCCAAAAATCAATGTTAATATGACCATAATGATTGGCCCTGCCAAGGTAGATATCAGGGGATTAACCATGGTGAATGGCTAAACCATGATTCAAACCATCCCTGTAAGGGCTTCTCTATCTCTTTTCCTTTTTTCTAGACCCCCTGGATAGTTGCAATAATCCTTTCCTGAGTTTGAACTAGCGCACCAATATGTTCCCCATAACGATTTAGATGTGGGAAACAAGTCACCGAATGTAATTGTGAAAGTCGGAGCACCCACTGTTGTGTTTTCCCTTATCACTCGATCATTTGAAGCGTCCCGTAGGAGCCACTTGAATGGCTGATGGTGACTGTAATCTGGTTCTGTTTTACCTGTAGCAACAAACCCCAAAATCAAGATCACACTGAAGTGTCACAGCTTCCCTCCACGGAGGCTGCTTCGCTGTTGTCTGGATTCTATCAGTGCGGAACTCTCAGGCCCGGACAGGATGCTTGCCGTCTTGTTGACTTCTCTTGTCACCGGGGTACACAGATTACAAGGGCGTCCGATGATCCGGTCCTGAAAACAGAAACTCAGTTTTCATTAGTTTTAGTCTGAAGATCCGGTTTAATGGACTTAAGCGGACACCATCTGACTCTGCCATCTTTTTTGACTGCAGCATACACTCGCCCTGTCAGAACTAATTTCCACCCTGGTTCCCATTCTCCTAGCTCATTTCTGACAAAAACTGATGGGCCTTCTTCTAGCGCTCGAGTGGTCCAATGTTTTTGGACAGGGCTATTCACCTCCTCCCCCCTGGGGAATTGATTTAGTGCTAGCAAAGCAGTCGCTAACAAGCGTGCCTGGTCTCCTGAGGGAACGGTGGTGGTAAAAACTTCTGTGTTTGCTAATACTTCTAACTTAGATTTCAGAGTTTGATTTGCTCGTTCAAACTATAGCTTGTCCTGTACTATTATACGGAATACCGTGTATTAGAGTAATACCCCATTTCTGAGCGAATGCCTGGGCTGATTTGGACACAAAATGCGAACCATTGTCTGTTTTGATCTGATTAGGGACGCCAAGCCACGCCATGGCTGTCAGCCAATGCTGAATGGTTGCTTTGGAGTCAGCCTTAAGGTGCTGTGTAGCTACGATCACCCCACTATATGTATCCACGGTTACTGCTAGCCACACTCGAGGTCTCAGCAACTGACAGAGCGTAAAGTTCGACTGCCACACCTCGGAGGCTTTGAGACCTCTGGGGTTGACTCCACTGGACCACAGTGGTGCTTTTTGACAGTGGGGACACGTAGCTACTATGTGTTTTGCGTCGGCGGTCGAAATCCCATATCTCTTTACTAGAGCCTTAGTTCCAATGTGGAGGGACTCGTAGCTGACAGGCATCTCTTAGTGTCCATAACCCTTTTGCAGCGGCGTCTGCTTTATCATTACCGATTTGGTAAAACCCTTTGGGTCGTGGCTGTTGACGTGGATGACCGATATGGTTCCTTTTTGGGAGAAAAGTGCTTCTTCTAGCATTAGAGCAGCTGTGGATGGTGACACGCCAGGCCCCGACATGGCCAAGCAATTTTTGGCTACGAACATCGAATCAGTCACTATGTTGAGGTGTTCCATTGGGAACAGTCCACACGCTAGTACCACGACCATCGCTTCTAATAGCTGGACTGAAAGCGCACTATCGGTCATTTTAATGCAGTGCCATTCTCCTTCCGCCTGCCATACCACTGCCGCGGTTGAGGTCACTGAAGATGCATCTGTGAAGACCGTTGGTCCCTGCTGGGGTTGGTCCATGATCTTCTGTGGAAGGTCGATGTTGACAATTCTCAGCATATGAGCCCAAGGGGGCTTGATAGTGTGATGGACTTCTCCGTGAAATCCAGCAAGGGCCACGGCCAGAGATTCCGACATCGCCACTGATTGCGTTAACAGCTGTTTGCACAAGGGTAGATATATCCTGGCAGGTTCGATCCTTAGGTGCCTTAGGGCGAGTTTTTGGCCTTTCATGATGAGGTTCCCAAGGCACTCGACTCCTGGAGAGAATGCGCGTGACGGTTTTCCCAGGACTATCCACTGTATTGGTCGAGCTTTTTCATGGGGGCCTTGGGCTAGTGCCCCTACTCCCCCTCCTTCTGTGAAGGATACGTACAGACACAAATGTGGTGGACAGCAAATGGCATTTATTGGCAGGTAACACAACATTATATACCTTGAGTTTACAACGTCACTTCCGTTTGTTTACATCACACACTTCTACCTATCTAGGGAGGGGCTACTACCTTTCTGTACAGCGTGAGATCTTCTGGCCGCCAGACCTGAACTACCTACACTCAGCTAAGTAGAATTGCATATAGAGTGTTTTATGGCTGGAATGAAATGGGAAAGAAAAAAAGCAAAATATCCTAGGCCTGTGCTGTACTGTTTTAATATTTCAGGCCTGTATCAAGCTGCAAGATAAACTTAGCTCCCTGGCAGCTCCCAGGCATCTCCCACATAGCACCAGCAATTAACGCCACCTGCATGGCCTTGCCTGTATCTAAACTGCAGCAAGAAGAGAAAGAAAAAAAAACCCCACCAAACCTGACTGTCCACTTTTAAAGCAGTGAAAGGGGGGCTTTCTCCCCCTCACTACAGCAATGTTGTAATACTGAATGGAGCAGTCTGAGGGTGAAATTTGAAGGCATCCCTAGCAGATCCGTAGTTCTAATGAAACTGGGAAATTAAACCAAAAATCTTTTAATAGACTTATCTTGTAGTAACTAGTTGTAAAAGACTTCTTAGTAAATTCACCGTGATAGTTTTTGAGATTGTGGGAAAGAAAGACAGACCATTTTTTGAAACCAGTGGAATGCTAAATTTGGAACAAAGCTTTAACAGCTGAATTATTGTATTTGCCAGAAAGCCCTCTACCTCTCTTGGGTCAAGATTTGTTAAGTAAATTGTAAGCTCACATAAAGTTTTCTGAGAATTCTGTTTAGTTGCATGTCCCACAAGAAGCTACTGGGATGGTGCAGATCTGCTTGCTGCAAGTGAGAAATCTCTAAGGAAATTTTGGATGCTGTATTTCCACTAGTATGGACAACCAAAGCATTGGTAAAGCAAACACTACACTGATAGAACTGAAACAGGACTTCGATCCGATAAGGGAAAACAATATCCAATAAATATGACAGCCAAAATGGAGTTAGAAACTTTGAGGAATAAATTTATGACAACCTTACAGGTTGACTGCATTCGATTGGACTTGCAGATTTGTCTATTTATAGCTACAACATAGAAACAACCTGTGGCTATTGTGGGACAGTATGATGAGAACACAAACAGACTGATATACTTGGAATGGATTTTTTTTCCCAATTCTTTTTGTAAAACTATTACTGACCACCTGGAATTGATTGTTACTCTGATCAAAAAAGGCAGAGAACGGATTCAGGCTTTAGTAGGCCGTGATCCATCTGTCATATATATACCTTTTGCGAAAGCAGATTTTGATTTTTTTTATTCACAATCTCTGTCCTTGCAAATTGTGCTAGCTCATTTTCTTAACAGCATAGCTTTTGGCATGCCTAAATGTAAATTGCTTCAAAATCTGTGTGTCTTTGATATCAGACCACAGACTGTACTTGTATTAGGTCCTATCCCAAATGCTCACACAGTTTTTTGTTGATGGTTCTGGGAAGTGTCATAAAGCTGTAGTGGTCTGGCATGAAAATGACGATTCGCATCATTCTGTTAAAATTGTTGAAGGCTCAACCCAATTAGTGGAACTTGGTGCAGTTTTGCATGCCTTAGAGCTTTTTAGGGAGGAACCTCTAAATTTGGTTTGTGATTCTGAGTATGTAGTCAAGGTCCTACAGCGCATCCCCTCCACTTTTCTTAAAGAAATCTCGCAACAGCAACTTTCTGATATGTTTTATCATTGCAAACTGCATTACAGCTTCGCAAACACCCACTGTTTGTTACTCATATACGCTCTCATACAACTTTACCAGGTCCCATAACTGAAGGCAATGCAGTTGCGGATTCTTATACTGTAACTACAGTCCGCTTCCAGTCTGCGAGGGCTTCACATGCTTTCTTCCATCAGAATGCTGCTGCCTTAAAAAAGATGTTTGGTCTCACTCTCGAGCAAGCGAGAGACATAGTGCGCTCTTGCCCAGAATGTCAAGGTCTGATTGCAAGCTCGCCCTGCCTTGGAGTTAACCCTCGCGGACTCTCAGCTAATGACATTTGGCAGTCTGATGTTACACGTTTCATCTTTTGGCTGTTTGAAATATGTACATGGTTCTATAGATACTTTTTCAGGTATTCTTTGCGCAGCTGCGCATTCAAGTGAGAGAAGCAGAGATGTTCAGCATCACTGGACCCGTTGTTTTGCTATACTGGGAGTACCACAACAGATTAAAACTGACAGCGGTCCTGGATACACTGCTAGATCCACGCAATATTTTTTTACAGCAATGGAGTGTTTCACATGTCACAGGTTTCACATTCTCCCACTGGACAGGCTATCACTGAACGAGCACATTCCACATTGAAACAGATGTTATTAAAACAAAAAAGGGGGAATATGACACCTCAGGAACAATTAGACAATGCAACATATACTTTAAATTTTTTTGAATCGTACTATGCCTCCCTCCTCTATCGCAGCAGTGGAAAAACACTTCTGTGTTCCAGATTCACTGTCTCAGAGACCAAGGTTTTATACCGGGATCCCCTGCACAACAGTCAGTAGCAAGGGCCTGTAGAGTTAATCACCTGGGGAAGGGGGTATGCTTGTGTTCTTCTTCCAACAGGACCAAAGCGGCTTCCTGCAAAATATGTTAAACCGTTCTACGAGTGGGACAAACATGATGCAGGACCTAATGCCAGAGATACAGCGTCTGTCCCTGCAGCAGAGGGCAACAAAGAAACAGAAGAGACCAAAGGAAGAGGCACTAGCATATCAGAATGATACAGATTTACATTATTTGGACTGGGGACTAACTGGCGAAAAAACTTTCAATGCATTTGTTTTCCTTATTAGTATGGCTAACCAGCTTTCTCCAATATTTGTTAATAGCTGTAATTGTTGTAATTTGTATTATTCTGTTCTATTGTAGGTTGATTTGCAACAAGAAAATGACACATAAGGTATGATGATCCACAGTGGGCATTCAAACTCACCAACAGAACGCCCGCTTTTGACTTTGGAGGCAAGAGGTGACTGCATTACAACTCCAAAGTAGTTTGTCAGATGACTGTGGTCACAGGCTGGATTGTGAGGCAGTTACACATTCCCCTGAAATCTGGAGCTTTCAATGAGGAGGTTGATGGCTCTTTAGCACCTTCTGTGCCCCACTGTGCCTGTCCCCACATGTATACACCTAGAATGGTACCAAGGTGTTGTCAATAAACTTCACCTCTACCAACTGATGGGTCAGGAGGGATGGGACCCTCGGTCAGTTGACAGGGTCCTTAACAAAGGAGGTGCCCAGACTAGCTGAGAAGCTTCTGGACTATGTTGTAATGCCCACAGCCACATCTGGCCAAACAATGAAACGGGGTTCCCGCCGAAGACACCCGTTGAGTGGTCTTCTCGGAGCTGCAGGTCTGTAAACTGGAGTCCTTTCCTTAGACAGGAACACCATCTAAGGAACCTTCCTGGGATTAATGACACCTCACTTCTTTATTTGAGTGAGTGACTATTTCTTGTGAGTACCCTGAAGTAAAAGGCCTCTAGTTTTGTTTCTTGTGAGTGACTACATGCACGTTGTGGATCCTCATTATCCTTATGATATTGTATTTAAATAATCTCCTTAGTTGATATCTGAACCTGTATTTTCTGTTATCAGAGTGCTAAATATGTGTAATACCGTTGAAATTGAATTATAGTGTTTATGAGTGATATGAAGTAAAATAACAGTCTTAGCTAATGTGCAAGGCCTGATTTAGGATTTAGCCAGTACCCTGCAAAATAATTACATAGTTTGTAAGAATTAGGACTGTGAGACAAAATGGCTAACATTATCTAATAGCATAAAGTGATTAGACCCTAAAACTTCATTTTCAGCTCTCAATCTGCATATATGGGTTTTTGTGGGAATTGGATATGCTTGTGTGATGTTTTTTCTTGTAGTCCTCCGAATTGTCTGGAGAATGATACAGAATGCAAAGAAGAACAAAGCCAGGGTCCTTACTGTGCTCATTGAGAACCTGATGTTTAAAACAAAAAAGGGGGAAATGTTGGAAAGTAAAATGTGGGAAAGCAAGATGTGCGGTTCCAGCCACCTGGATGATAAAGGAAGATCAATACTAACATGACCATTTGGACGGTCAAAGACATAATACTAACATGATAATATATAAAGGGCCTTGGACACATTACTTTGAAGTACGTTTCTCATAATTGTAAAAAGTTATAGCCCAGACTCGTGAGAATGGTATCTCGGGCCGGATAACCGCCCCCAAGTGCATGGGATGTGTGAATGTCCTTGGACCTGGTCTGTGAATAAGTGGAAAAACAAGTGAGACAAACATCACATGAGTTTAGTGTGTTTTTAATAACAATTAGTGGAAAACCACCTTTTTGTAAACATCTTAGTCCAGGCCTGTACCTGTAAATCCTATAAATTGTCAATGGTGAATAAAGAAGGCAGCCTAGGCCTAGGTCAGCTCTCTGCTTGGCCAGGCTCTGCACTCCTTCCTGAACAAGATCTCTGCCTCTGCATGAATTTCTGTCTGCGTCCTGGTATGCGTCATTTCTAATCGCCGCAGTGGCTCCCTTGGCCACAGCGACCACGTAGCAGTCAAGTTTAACATCTTTGGTAACAGGAGGAAAACTGCCAGCAAGGCCTCAACTCTGTATATGAGGAGAGCAGACTCTTCAGGTTGCTCAGACAACTAATTAGTAAGGGCCCCTGGGAAAAAGCATTTGAAGGTGCTGGGGGCCATGAGTACTGGTCTCTTTTAAAGTACTGCCTCCTAAGAGCACAAGAGCAGGCAAATTCCAAAATGTCCAAAGTCAAACAGGCGAGGCAGAAGTCCATCTTGGCTGAGCAGGCATCTTCTTCCAGAACTAAGGTGAAAAAAAAAAATATATGGCCAGCGGAAGCAAGGTCAGGTGACATGGGAGGACTACAGAGATGCTGTTCGCCACTGTAAGGAGGAAATTTGTGCGGCCAAAGCTCAATTAGAGTTGAAGCTGGCCAGTACCGTGAAGGACAATAAAAAGGGCTTTTTCAAATATGTCAATAGCAAAATCCAAGCCAGAAACAACACTGGCCCGCTACTTGATGAGCATGGTCATCTCACAAACCGGGACATAGACAAAGCAGAGACATTTAATGCTTTCTTTGCCTTGGTCTTTAACACCAATGATGGGCTCTGGGACCCCTAGAGACCTGACCTAGAGAGCCATGACTGTGAGTGATACAGGGAATTAACAATTAACTAACTAACACTTAAAGAACTAAAGGGCTAACACTTAGAGAGCTAACCCTTAACCCACAACACAATAGCCTTGCTTAACTTTGTGCAATTTATTGTACAAGAAACAGGAGTTTGCTGACGCTTTGCAAAGATAAAAAACCTTGGGTGCATCCTTGGGTGAACTAGATAACAGAAACTTGGGCACAGGACAGGAGATACGCCAGTTTTAACCAACTCAGCAGTCTGAGTCCTAACCAACTCATCACACTAGACCAAAGGTGACCGTGTACAGAGGAGACTCGGGTTCACGATCACTGCGCAGCTGCAACCAGGAGGAGCCGGAGGTGGAGACCATGGAAATGGTCTCCCGGAACTCATTGTAATAGGAACCGCCTTCTCAGGGACAGGTTATGAATATGTATAGGTGTTCCTAGTACTCTCATGAATATGTAACACTTTACAGCATTTAACCAAGCTCACAGCTACTGGAAATTTACACGTCTTGGGTGGAAAGGGTTCCCCCGTGTGTCCAGCACTGTAAATAAACATACCTCTCTACAATCTCGCAGGTTGTAAAGTCATTTTTGTGCCTCATGAGAATGATAAACTCCCAACCAACCCCAAACTTGTGCAAGATTTGCTGCTCCAGCTGGATGCACGTAAGTTGATGGGGCCTGATGGGATTAATCCGAAGGTACCTAAAGAGCTGGCTGGTGTCATAGCGAGACCTCTCTCAATGATTTTGCAATGCTTTTGGGAATCCGGAGAGGTCCCAGTTGACTGGGAGCTGGCAAATGTCCCAATCTTCAAGAAGGGAAACAGGGATGACCCTGGCAACTACAGGCCTGTCAATCTCACTTCAGTACCTGTCAAAATCATGGAGAAGATTTTTCTGGGAGTTATTGAAAAACACCTGAATGACAATGCAGCCATTGGTCTCAGCCAGCATGGGTTCATGAGGGGAAAGTCCTGCTTGATGAACTTAATTACTTTCTATGACAAGGTTACTCATTTAGTTGACCAAGGGAAGCCAGTCAGTGTAATCTTCTTAGATTTCAGTAAAGCTTTCTGTGGGAGATTTGAGGGCTTTTCTTGAGGTTGTTGTGTGGATGGGTTTCTATTAGATGGAGATTTATTTCTGAACTAGCCAGGCTCAAAGGAATTTCAAGGCCAGCTCGAAAGCTGAAAACAGGACCTGCTGTGGGAGTGAGGCAGTTCTACAATAACAGGGCCTCAACAAGATGTAAATCAACAGACCTATTAGCAGTGAGACTCGGGCGCGTGGACAGCTCGTGAACATGGACAATATCCAATCAGCTAATGCATGCTTGGAGCGTGGGAATGTGTCCTGGTATGTGTCGTTCCTAATCGCTGCAGGTACCTGCTGATGTGATAACAGAAGTCAGCCCTATTTCACTGACCAAGAGCTCCTGTCTATTGCATTCCAGATATAAGATTAGGGTCTTTAGCATTTTAACTATCAAAAAGGATTTACCATCTGTGTGGGAATAACAGAATATTTGGCAAGGAGGAGGATTGTAAATATGCTCAAGCGACTGCAGCTGGGGTGTAGAAAAACACATAAATCACAAGTAGAACCTCTGTCTTTAGATAACAGGCCTGTGAAAAAGTCATAAAGGCACCTTATTGTACATCCTTGAGATTCCTGCATGCAAAGATCAAAGCAGTGTGGTAAACTGTACCTGTGTGAATCCCTATATACAGGCCAAAATGAGCAGGCTCATTGATCTTCAACCAGGGCCGAATTCTGCAGCACCTGTGTCTCCGCTTGTGTGACCTCTGCCTGGGAGCTTAAGTACTGTTTCGGAGATCCCCCAGTAGCAAGGTAACAAAAGTAAATTTGCTCTTTGCTTTGCATCTGTGGCCTCTGCTTGTTCCTGCAACCTACCTGCATCGGCTCACACACCATCTTAATAATTTCTCTTTTAATTATACAGTATTTGCTAATCTCTCAACAGCTTGACTTCAATAGTACTGCTTCTGTCAAGTTTGAGGAGGAATCCAGATACTTAGGTGAGAATTCCAGCTTGAAAAATGAGATGAGGGAGGGTAGTAATAAACAAGTACTAGTTAAAAAAATCTCTACATTTTCTGTGAAGCAGCAGAAATATATGATGCTAAATTTAGAATAATTACACCAGTAAAGACATACAGCTCAGCTAAGCATTAGAAGAAAATATATCATGCCAGATCCAACAGCCTCTAATGCTGCTGCCACTCAATGTCCAACTAGTAGTGAGGCTAGAGATATATTCCCAGCAGGCACACACACATATACACTACATATATATATATATGTCTATACGTATATATGAACATACTTGGCCAGCCACACATATCACAGACAGACACTCAGAGCACTCACACAAACACAGACAGCACGAATAACCTCATCCTGCTCCCCTCTCTGGTTGAGTAGAATGGAAGCCCACTAGTGAGAATACGTACACACCCAAGTACAAGGTGGATCCCTCCAGCAACTGGTCTCAGACAGTCAGTCTGCTCAGTAGCTTCCCCTAGATCCCAGTGTCCCCAGTTGCTGGCACTTGGACACATGAACCCCTAAGGCCACAGCCCTACTCCAGTGACTGGTACAGACTATCGCATGCATGCACACACACACTTGCCAGGATTCCCCTGTGCTCTCACCCTTAGAGATACACAGGCACTCCCACACCCAGAACTGGCCCTTAGAGACCCACTCACCCCTTTGCTCCCAGAACACTTCATCTATTCACCAGCTAGTGTGGTTTGATCTTTGCTAGCAATCACACACTCACTCATGCACTTGCACTCAGTCCAGTTGCTGGTGCCACAGATACACAGGACCTCCAACCTATGGTCTAACTCCAGTTGCTGGCTCTAACATCCCCTTACACACATAGAATATAGAGCTACTCACACAGGAAAAAGTTAGAAAGGAATTTAATAAGAAATCAGGACATAACGCACTGATCAGGCACAGGGCATAGCCAGACAAATGTACTGACCAGCAGATTACTTACACACAACTGGCCCTTTTTGTCCCCTTACCCCTCTATTTTCCCACACTTGTTCCTCCTCAAATCACCTAAACCCCTTCCTTTCCCCATCTTTGGTTCCTCCACTAAACATCCCATAAGTCCTCTGCAGTCCCATACTGCTTTTCCCCTGTATCCCATAATGTGTCCCACCCCTAGGCAGCAAGCCCCAAAAGGTGATCTGGAGAGCTGCTCCCGATGATTCATTGAGATGGGCTTCATGCCTGGACAGTGGGTCTGATGGCTTTCCTGAGACACCCCTGGGAATGGGCCCCAAAAAGGTGATAATTCATTTGGACTCTTTAATTTGGGTTCCTGCCTGTAGTTGTATGCCCCTGTGTTCCACTGGGCCCATGCAGATGGCTGATGGCCCATGCCGATGGCTCCTGTGATGGGCCTGGGGAGTAGCCCAGCTCATTGTCTCTCTGAGGTCCTTTGTGGATGTGCAGAAGAGCTTTAATCATCACTCTCTGTTATCCCCTTTACCTCCCACCACCCCTTTCCTTTAGATCAGAAAGATGATAAGAAAGATAAGGGGAAAGGAAGAGAGACTTAGACTTCAAGTTGGAGAGTTTTAAAGGGTTTTACTAATGCTACTAATAAATAGAGAATATATACAAAATATACAAAACCAATCTCAAGTGCTCGATGTGGAGTTGGCGTCACTCCAGCAGCAGGGGAGCTGGGTGTGGGGAGCTGGCATGGCTCCAGCAGGTGCAGGCCAGGTCCCTGGAAGTCATGAGCGGGACTTCACAGCAAACCAGAACCTGGGTGCAGGGATGCAGGGCCTGAGGCCTGTGGATCACAGGCAGACAGGCAGGGTCCTCTCGAGATGCCGGCCATGGTCGAAGAGACCTTGACCCTAATGACCTCCCTCTTATATAGGGGGTATGACGATTATGGGATAGAATACTTCCGTTGGTCAGTTCTAGTCACCTGTTCCATCCACCCCTCCTCAAACACGCCCCTCTCACAACGGAACGTGGGAAAACTTATCAGTCTTTCTTAGCTACCATAGTAATAAATCTAAACACGAGCTTCTTCAGCATTCCGTTGGTCTCTTATCAGCACCGAGTACAGCATCCTAGGAAAAATATGCAGGCTAAAACTCAGAAAAGTACAGCCACCTAGAAGAAAGCTGAAAGGAAAAATCACTAAAAGAGAACTGGTCTTGTTTTTAACAAAACCATGACAAGAAGATTAAGTAACACATTGTTTAGAAGCAGAGTGCTTAATTTATACTTAACTAATAATTAGTAGATGTATCGTAGGTAAGAAACTAATCAATTATAGCTAATTTCATCAATTATTTCTTAATATAGATATATTGTATGTTAAAAATTTCTAAAAATTGTAATTAATATGTAATAATTGTGTGAATATAAGCAACGCAAGAGCATCCAGTCTTTGAAGCACTTATGGAGGATGATCCCCAGAGCTCCCCAGTGCTATTAATAAAATAATGCCTGCTTAACAGTATAATTGACTCTGCTGTTAAGTTTATTTCTTCCTTTCAGTTGGTGAGCCAGGCAGGAGAACCGATTCTGTGCAGCTGCAGGACCCGTTGAGTTGAGGACTCTCTTGGAGTGCCCTGGAGATTTCTCTGGTTAGACTCCTCAGTCGGATCGCTGTGGGGAGAGACAAAGACCTATGGTAAGAAAGTATTCTTTTCTGAAAATTGGGACTTGTCATGTGGTTGTAAACTATCCATTAGTCGTGATACAGAATTCACGCAGGATAGTGTATACCAGGTTGCTAGCACTTTAAAGGTATACTGTAGTTGCTGTGGAATTGTGTGGACAACTTTTGGTATTCGTTGCTTCATTACTCTGTTGTGGTGTAAAGCTGGCTCTATATATAACTGTAAAGCATACTATAGTTTTGTTTAATTCTCGGATACACCTTGGTTTCGGTTATGCATTTTAATGCCTAAAGATATAGTAGAAGCTGCTGTGGCTTTAACTTGTAAAGAGTGTGAGTGTTGTGGACCAATCAATGTTGTAAAGTGTCCTAATTGTAGTGCTGTGTGCCTCAATTGTTTTTTGTTAATTCTAAGTTTTGGAGAGAGTGGGATAAACTTGGAGGACAAATTGTGAGGATTGTATGTTTTGAGTAGCTTTTAGTATTATCTGTGGAGTATTGATACATGTATTAATACTCCTAGCTTGTATTTCTTATAAGATTAGTTGTGTTGTTCTGTATGAAGCATAATGGGAGGACAGCATAGTAGTGTGGAGAGCCCATTAGGGTGTATTTTAGCTTCCAGGAAAGAGATTGGGGAACCACCTGGTGATAATGTGAATAGAGAAACCTTGATGAAATATTGTAATCAGTGGCCATTGTATAAGTAAGATTATGAGGAAAAGTGGCCTCCTAATGAAACTTTGAGTTATGGCACTTTAATGTTATTCTGGAAGAGAGAAGGAAAATGGGATGAAGTTGTGTATGCTGATATATTTTTCACATTGTGAAATCACTGAGAGTGGCAGAAAAATGTGGTATTAATTCGGCACCACAGGATCCTTTTGTTTTAACATTGGAAAATAAGTGGAACAAAGTGCAGGGGAAGCTGAAACAATGTTGTTCAGAGTGTAGAATAAGACAGAAAACTCCCCTGATGAGTGGGGAGGATAGGATATAAGATTATGTGCCCCCACAGGATGGGGTAGAATTGAAAATTATGTGCCTTCACCTTCCAAGGTGGCAGATTATGAAGCTTCAGAGAGAGAAGTGGAAAACAGGGAAAAGAAATTGAGCTTTTAATTGATACTAGAACATCTTATTTGGTTTTGAATCAGGAATTGATACCATCAGATAAAGATTTTGTAACTGTAGTGGGAGCTACTGGCCAACAAGAGAAAGCTTTCTTTTCACAGGCAATCAAATATAAATTGAGAAAACAAATTGGAATTCATAAGTTTTTATATATGCCTGGGTCTCCAAAACTGTTACTAAGACAAGACCTTTTCAAACAAATGAAAGCAGTAATAACATTCAAATGAGATAAAGTGAGATTCAAGATAAAATAATTGAGATTTTAAATTTGGCAATGATTCAAACTTACAAGCAAAGCCAAATTCCTCAGGAAATATTGCATCAAGCATTTCCAAGGGTATGGGCTTCAAGAGTTCCTGGTAAATCAAAGAATGAAGAACCAGTGAAAATTAATTGGAAACCTGGATCTGGACCAATCAGAATCAAACAATATCCTCTGAAATTAACTGTAAATAAAAAAAAAAAAAAAAATTGGTAACTTCCTGCACTCTGGATTGCTGATAGAATGCAAGTAAAGAAACTAGATGGTAAAAGCTAAAAAGTTAGTGCAGGATTTGAGAGTAATAAATAAAATTACACCAAAGAGTGGCTAATCCTTACACATTGTTAACCAAATTATGAGACAATCAGAAATAGTTTACTGTGTTGGATTTGAAAGATACCTTTTCTGTCTTGCATTAGACAAACAGAGTCAGAAACTTTTTGCTTTTGAGTGAGAAAATCCCGATACTGGCAGAAAAACCCAATTAACCTGGACAGTGTTACCCCAGGAATTTAAGAACAACCCTATGATTTTCAGAAACCAGTTAGCATGAGAACTTGAAATGTGGAAGCTCTTCCAGGAAATGGGACTTTGTTATCTCCTTATAGACACAAAAACTAAAGAAGATTGTATGCAATGGACTGTAAATTTACTAATTTTCTGAGAATAAGCGACTATCGAGTTTCCCAACAGAAAGCCCAGCTTATACAGCGCCAAGTGACTTATCTGGGATTCAAGATCTCTGGAGGACAGCAAGAGCTGAGGACAGAGCAAAAAGAAGCTATTTGCTGGACACCAGAACCTGCAATGGTAAAAGAGTTCTGGGCATTTCTTGGAATGACAGGTTGGTGCAGACTTTGAATTTACAATTGTGGACTTTTAATAAAGCCTTTATATGAATTGTTAAAAGAAAACACCTCCAAGCTGAACTGGATGGGAGAAGCCAGCAGGGCATTTTCACAACTAAAAAAGGAACTGCTGAGGGCCCCAGCCCTGGACCTCCCAGATGTCACCAAACCATTTTGGTTATTCTCACATGAAAGGCAAGACATTGCTCTGGGTGTCCTAGCACAGCAATTAGGACCCTATAAGTGAGCAGTGGCCTACTTCTCTAAGCAATTAGATGAAGTAAGCAAAGGCTGGCCTGGATGTCTTTGAGCTGTGGCAGCTGTTGTACTCAATATACAGGAAGCTCACAAGTTTATTATGGGACAGAAAATGACTGTGTTAGCGTCCCATACAGTCACAACAGTACTGGAACAAAAAGTAACCATCATTACCTCCCTTGAGATTCTTGAATATCAGGTGATATTGATGGTGATGATGTGAATATTGTCATTACTAAGATTGTCAGTCCAGCGTCTTTCCTAGTAGATCACTTTCAGAGCCTGTGGTCCACAATTGCTTGGAAACAACGGAAACTGTTTACTCCAGCAAGCCGGATTTAAAGGAACAGTCACTGGAAGATGCTGAAGACTCCTGGTTCACGGATGGAAGTAGCTTTGTAAAGCAAGGAGTACATAAAGCTGGGTATGCTCTAACAACTACCCACAAAGGTAATTGAAGCTAAACCTTTACCTCCTAGGGCTTCTGCCCAGAAAGCTGCACTCACACAAGCTTTAGAATTACCCCAAAAGAAGAAGATTAATATTTGAACTGATCCAAAGTCTGTTTTTAGAGCGATGCATACCCATGGAGCCATTTGAAAAGAATGAAGTTTATTAACAGCACAAGGAAAACACACTAAACATGATACTCCAATTGTTGGAAGCTGTGCTGTTACTAGAAAAGTTGCCATCATGCATTGCGAGGGGCATCAAAAGAGAAACACTGATCAGAAAATTGGAAATGAATTGGCAGATTATACTGCAAGACAATCTATTGAAAGGACAGAGACAGATATGAAAGTGATGCCTCTGATCCTGGAAAGCTGTCTCCTCAAACCAACATCAGTAAACTATACCTTGCAGTATGTTATGGGAAATGGTATTAGAAAACAACAAAACTCATTGGGGAGCTGATGCTCTATACTAAGATGTGGTTAAAAGGTAAGAGTGAATTTATATACTACTTGGAAACAAATGACCCAGCAATGTGAAATATGTCTGAAAAACTTAATACTGTAAATAGGATACAAATAGGAACAATTAGAAAAAGGAAATGTTCCAGGACAACACTGGCAAATAAATTTCTTCAAACTCCCTAGGAAAGGGGAGTATCAGTATTTGCTGGTATTAACAGATCCCTTCTCAGGTTGGCCAGAAGCATTCCCCTGCTGAACTAGTAAAGCCAGAAAAGTAACTAAAGTTTTGTTAAATGAAATCATACCCCAATCTGGGGTACCTACTGTGATGTCCTCTGACAGAGGGCCCCATTTTGTTGCATGGGTAGTGCTGCAAGTCAGTAAAGCATTAGAGATTGATTGGCGATTTCATACTGCCTACAAGCCTTAAGCAAATGGGCAAGTAGAAAAGAAAATGAATCATTTAATCAAACAGAAGTTAAATGAAATTTGTCAGGAAAATAATTAGAAGTCGAATCAAGCACTACCTTTAGCATTGCTCAAAATTCAAGTAAAGCCTCGAGCCAAGGAAAACTTGGAAGGAAGTCTTTTCTTTCAAGCCAAGAGATTGAGTTTATGTTAAACCTTTTTCAGGTCCACCTTTAGAAGAAAAGTGGAATGGACTGTTCAGGTGTTGCTGATGGCCTTTACTGTAATCAAGATTAAAGATCAACCTGCCTGGATTCACTATTCAAGAGTGAAGAAAGTACCAGGTAAGAAACAGAGGTCGTAACCAGCGGACCTACCGCTTTACAGATCTCCAATCTTAGTAACTTTAAACAGTATAACTGCAGTAACAAATGTTTTTACTCCTATTTAGCTTTTACATGAATCTTTAGTGAAAACTATTATAGCCCAAAATGAACAAAAATAAATGTCTGGACAGGTCAAATCTGAAACTGCAAAATATACCTTGTTAGCATTATTGGTGATAATTATAATCTTTACAATAGTGAATTTTGGTTTTTTTACAAACTAAAGACTCTTACGAAGTGAATTTGGGCTTTGTTTACAGTATTGAAAAAATTTTAATGCTAATAATTTTTACTTGCATTATGTTACAATGTTCTGTTTGGTACTGCTATCGGATAAGAGATAATTATGCTGTACTGCAACACAAGATGATAATATTTTGCAGATCTATATTGCAAAAGAATTTGCAGGTATATTGAAAAAGGGAGAAATTGAAGAGAAGCTGCTAAATTAATGTGATTAAGTTATAGAAGATGTACCCATTATTAACCAATTGACATGCTTTCTGACCACCTGCAAAACAAGGGGATATTTTTCAAGTTTTAGATCCTTCTGCATGACAAGAGGGAGACGGAAGATTAAGTAATTCATTGTTTAGAAGCAAAGAGCATTTCCCTTACTGTTTCAGAATTAGATAGGTTGTCAGACTTATCATTCAAGAACTGTTTGATTATTGTACTTGTATTCTCTACCTACAAAAAATAAATATATGCATCATTTATGTGTGCATACATGCATGGCTGACTGAGGGAGAACCAGTCCCATGAGACTCCAAGAACCATAAACACCTGTCACAGAGTCAACAACAGAGGAGTGTTTTGCAGATTGAGTCACTGGCACGTACTAATAAGAGCAAATTTACAAATAACAGTGTATAAATATAAAATAATTTTTAAAACAGCTTCTGCAAACTGCCTATAACAGGGCAACTGATCCATTAAAAATTATCCCCCATGTTTTTAATTATTCCCTTTTGAATCAGTGGTTCTACTGCAAATCATTTTGTATTCTTGAATCATCACCAATTATGCTATCAGGAGAGAAACAACAGAAGCAATTTCAGAGAAATTACTGTCTTTATATGGCCACAAGATGCTAATATGGCAAGGCTGTTAATTCTGCAAACTGAGTTTCATTTAATGCTTTTATTACCCAAGAGAAAATAAATATTGCAGAAAATGCTGTGTGTAGCTCTAGCCTCACAACAAGAAGTGCTGCAGAAAGCTGTGATGATTTATATTGTTACTAGATTAAGAGGTGACATCTCTTCACCATTCCTCAGTTAAAATGAACTGGCTTTGCAGCAGAAACAGGCAGGTTATAGCAGTGAGAATGAGTCCACCTGTTTTGCAGTTCAGAATGGGGCTAGTATGGTCCCCATTCAAAAAAAAAAAAAAAAAAAAAAAAGAGAGTACTGAAGAGAAGCTGCTAAATGTTGTGATTAAGTTACGAAAGATGTACCCATCATCAACCAATTACATGATAAATGCTTCTTAACCACCTGTAAAATTAAGATAAATACCTTTTCTTGATCCCCTGCAAAACAAGAGGATATTTTTCAAGTTTTAGATCCTCCTGCATGATAAGATGGAGACAGAAGATTAAGTAATAAATTGTCTAGAAGCAGAGTGCTTAGCTTATATTTAACTAGAAATTAAAAGATATATTGTAAGTAAGAAACTCATAAATTACTTAAGTGTGTACTAATTGTGCTTGCACAAAGAGCTGCCAACATGGAAAGGCTGATCAGCAGATACATTAAAAGACCCTCAGAAGCCCCCCCCCAAGAGACTGCAGTACCTGTAAAAGGTGCTAGGTAGTAGGGAACCATCTTAGGGCCAGCACTCTTCAATGTCTTTATAAATGACTTGGACTCAGGACTCAAAGGAGGTGATTGTCCCATACTACTATGCACTGGTGCAGCCTCACCTGGAGTACTGTGTGCAGTTCTGGGCGCCACAGTATAAAAAGGATATTAAGGTACTAGAGAGTGTCCAGAAGAGGGCTCTGAAGTTGGTGAAGGGTTTGGAGAGGAAGCCATATGAGGAGCAGCTAGAGTCACTTGGTTTGTTCAGCCTGGAGAAGAGGAGACTGAGAGGAGACCTCATTGCAGTCTACAGCTTCCTCACAAGGGGAGGAGGAAGGGCAGGCACCAAATTCTTCTCTTTAGTGACCAATGACAGAACCTGAGAGAATGGCAGGAAGATGTGCCAGGAGAGGTTTAGACTAGACATTAGGAAAAGGTTCTTCACCCAGAGGGTGGTGGAGCACTGGAACAGGCTCCCCAGGGAGGTAGTCATGGCCCAAAGCCTGACAAGTGTTCAAGAAGAGACTGGACAACGCCCTCAGACAGATGGTGTGAACTGTAGAGCTCTCACATGCAGGGACAGGAGTTGGACTTGATAATCCTTGTGGGTCCCTTCCAACTCAGGACATTCTATGATTCTATGAAGCGTTAACTATTTTACTTCTACACTTCATAGATCTGCTTTTTATTATGTGGAAAAAATCTGAGCAAGTTGGCCAAGTTCAGGCTTTTACATGTTGAATGAGAAGTGACTGAGTCAAGAGGACACGTTCTTTTCCGTTCTCCTCTCACTTTCTTGGGGAGCGGTAAATCAGCCTTATACTAATTTAGTGAAAGACCACTTTAGCTTGTGCTGCAAGTCTCTGTCCTATGGATCTAATTCAGAAAGAGACATACACTATCTCTAGAGCCATATGGCAGTAGGTATGGAGTGTCAGCCTTCACATAGACAGTCATCAGGCTGCCATGTAGAAGGGCTTCTATCCAAACTGAAGATTTTAAAGGATTACTAGGACTTCTGGAACAAACTACTGCCTCTTCTGGAAAAAGCATGTTTTTACCTACCCTGATTCATAGGGAGTAACCATTTAGGGAAAAAAATAGAAGGTAAATATCCCCAGTAGCTTTCTCATTCAAAGGCAGTAATTCTTTAGGTAATGGCATATGGATGAGAAGACAAGTAAGAAGTCAGGCTTGCTTCCTCCCCTTGTGCTTAGCACCTCTGAAAACTCACAGTAATAACAGACTCTTGCAAATGATTTAATGAGCAGAAATTCATATGTTTCCTCTTGTTAGATGAGTCGCATTAATTGACTGTACTCCCTAGTTCCTTGCCTGTGATGAATGCAAAATAAACCACATTTGTTTAGGCTGCTTTCATGAAGGTACACAGTTGCCACAAGTAAGGAATCCACAGATAATCAGTTAATGCAGCTCAATGAAAAGGTAACTTAACCGCTTGTAGTTGCTGGTCTACATCTTCACTGAGTTGTATATGGCTACACCGGTGTCCTGGTTTTGTTAAAAAACAAGTTTCTCTTTTAGTGAATTTGCCTGTCAGCTAAAGCCTTCATATTAGCTGCATTTTCCTGGAGAACCAGATACATGTTTTGGTAAACATAGCAATGGAATGCAAAGTTATTGATAAGCATGGATGGACATGCCATGAGAGGGGCAATGAGAAACAAGTGACCGAGAAACAGGTGACCAAGAAACTGACCAACTGTGTATAACATTCCAGTCACGTGATTACTTCATATAAAAG
This sequence comes from Nesoenas mayeri, assembly GCF_963082525.1. NCBI lineage: Eukaryota > Metazoa > Chordata > Aves > Columbiformes > Columbidae > Nesoenas > Nesoenas mayeri. The sequence goes on from NC_137553.1 coordinate 16,363,769, forward strand.
TGGGACATCATGAGGATCTCATTCCTTTTCCCTTTTGCTTATGGCTGACATTAGGAGAGGACATTGCGAGTCGTCCTTCCGAACTGAGGCCTAGTGGGAGACTGAATGCAGCTCCAGTTGGCTGCAGAGTCCAAACCAGGACTTTGGGTGCCGGCTCTGCAGTTACTGAGACTTTCAAGATGGGTTTTGTATATTTTGTATTATTTTCTCTATTCTTATTAGTAGCATTAGTAAAACATTGTTAATTTCTCCAACTCTCTTCTCTCTGTCCTTCTTTCCCTGCCGATCGCCTGTCCTTAGTGGGAAGGGGGGAGAGGGAGAGGTGAAAAGGAGAAGTGGGGGGAGAGGAGGTTAACAATACATCTGCCAGGGTTTTATTGTCACCCTGCAATCAAAACCCTCGACAGATAATTGGCGCCCAACGTGGGGCAAGAGAAAGGGGTAAATTTGGAGATTTTTGGCTTTTCTACTGCTCTCACGTACCTTTTAATTTTCTTGGTACGGTGCCAACTCATAGAGTTGTGATACTCGCGCGTCTGTTTGGTTCGGACACTATTTAGTGGTATTAAGGTGTGGAGGGGTTTTGATAGATAAAGATCTATTGCTGAATTAGTCAGGCTCAAAAGTATCTCAAGGCCGCTTCGAGAAGCTGAGTGCAGAGTCTGCTGTGAGAAAGAGGGGTGTTCCTCAATCACCGGGGTCCTGGCGTGGCATGAATCATTGGACGTATCATCAGTGAGACTCCAGCGCACGGACAGCCCACGATACTCATTTAATGAATCCATGCTTGGAGCGTGCACGCGTGATTAGAATATAGTTGCATATATAAGGAGACTTGTTTCTCTAATAAATGGCTTAGCGTGATTCACATTGAATCGACTTGTTTTGCTTAGTCCTTATCTCACTCTAACATATGGTGACCCTGACGTGATACTCTGACCGGCGTACCACTGAAGTTGGGGAAAAGCCTAGAGCGGCCCAGCCGGAGGCGGATCAGCTGGACTGAGAACCGGGCGGAGGCGTACGGACGTTCCGCATTAATTGTTGAAGAAGTCACCGTAAAGGGTGAGCGGCTGGGAGCGGGAGGAGGGAAGAGTGAAGTTATGGGGCAAAATATATCCTCTGAGGAAGAAGCCGTAGTTAAACTCCTCCTGCCTATTCTCTCTATGAGAGGACTTAAATAAGAAGAAAGTAACATATGTAGACTATTAATTCGGTATAGAATTAAAGGCTACCCAGGAGAAAACGAGAAGGCTTTTAAATGTTAACTTTGGGACGATAAAGGGCAGAAATTATGGAATAGGGTCAGCAATGGAGATGATAAAGAAACTAAATCACTAGCGACTAATTACCACCTTAAAAGACTTTAAGGCTGAGCAGGCTACTGTTGCCAGAATTTTTCCAGCGTTGCAGCCTGATAACAAACCTAAAAAGGACTGTGAAGTTTACCCAGATCGTGTCTTTTGACCCCCTCCCCACTCCATCCCCTGTTGTGCTGGCGGCACTGATACAGCAGTCTGGGGCGGGGGGAGGAAAATTACGGAGTGGATGGCCTCCCATACCATCACACGACCCTAAAGAGACCAAGCAGTCCAAGGAACTGGAGTCAGATAATTTGTCAAAAGAACTGTGTGAAATGTAACAGCTATAGATCATTTAGGACAGAACAATGGGGATTCATCGAAAGGGGCAGGTATCCCACAACTCCTGGAAGAGACACTAATTGACACACCACAACTACAGACACGATAAGTTTCTGAAATCCTGAGGCAGTCAACAGATCTTGCATATCAAGCTATGAGAGAGGTGCCTGAAACCAACAAAGCAGACAAATCATTTGCAACTATTAATCAGGGTCCCAATGAGAATTACATGCAATTTATTGACCATCTTCAAGACGCCATCAGTAAGCAGGTTGAAAACTTAGAAGCTAAGGAAGCACTAGTGTTGAGATTAGCAGTAGAGAATGCTAGTGTTTGCTATCAATGTGTTATTTGCGAGTTTTACAGTATACGTTATGTGCTCCTGTGTATTGCCTCTCTGAAAATCAAGCAGCTTGTCAGGAATGTGAGTTAATTGTTTTACTAGTTGTTTTTAAGTGCGCTGTAAAACCTTCTCCCACTTTTCCAATTCTCACTGCAAGAAGCCCTGTGCCTTCCTCCCCTCCTCTCCCTGCATCCCTCTTCTCAAGGTTTTTACTTGCAAGATGGAGTCAGGAATAATTGTTTTCAGTTGTGTTCCTAAAAAATCAGTATTGGGAGGTGTTTTAAAACTTAGGAAAGCACTCGGCATTATAAGGAAGGAAGATCTTGTTAAATATTTTAATTAATGGTGGCTGCGGTATAACTTAAATGATTGGGAAAAGTGTCCGGAAAATAGAATCTTGTTGCAATTAATGTTTTTTTTGAGGCCAGAAGAGCAGGACAAAATAAATCTCTACAAGAAATCATTAAATCATTTCAGACAGTTTTACAGGCAGGGTGCTTTGAACTTCAACAAGCTGAGAGAGAGTTAACTGATAACACACAGGTCACAGAAAACTTGTTAAAGTCTGCAAGATGCTTTCCTTATTAACCTGTTTTCTTTGTGGGTATCTGTTTAAGTATGTTGCAATTTTGGTAGGTCTGTGCTATATGGTACGATAAGTTCACAGTCTGTTAAATCATGAGAATCCGTTGACTCAAAATGTGCATTTTGTGATAATTCAGAAGATCATGAGTAATTTAGTTCTTTACTGCGTGAATGTGATGGTAAAATTTTGCGTGTAGTGGCTGTTGTTTTTCTCTCTAACATGCTAGCTTTATTCCAGCATTCAGACTTGCGCAACTCTGTGACAGGGTGTCTCTCATGTCAGTGCACTAAATTTGACTTTCTTGTATGCACACCATGTGAAGAATTCTGGTTTTGGAATAACAGCTGTAGCGCACCAGATGAGACACTAAAAAAACCAAACCAAACTAAACCAAACAAACAAAACAGGAAAAAAAAAAGAGGCCTTGCCCCACTCGCGGGGAGGCGAGTACCGAGATGGGGCTTCACTGTGCACTGACTTTTTTGTCAGGGAGACCCAGAGGTACCTCCACCTGGCGGTACCAAGTAAGCGGCCCGAAGGTGCAATGCAAAAATTGAGATATTGTCTTAAATTGGTGTGACTGTGATCCATCTGCATATTTGAACTGGGTCTTTGGTTTTCACATCTGAGCTCAGTATTTTAGTTTGCATATTCATATTTGGTACCAAAAGAATCTTGTTTGGGGAGATAATTACTAAAATGGGAACCGGTTCCACTGCTAAAATTCCACCTTGCTCCCCCTTAGGATGCATCCTTACACATTAGAGTAATTGCTTATATTGTTAGAAAAGCATTTAAATTGTTAAAATGCTATGATAGATGTGCATTTAGAAGAGGTTGTATTTAAAAGTTGCTAGAATATTAACTGATTTGGATCTAGGAAAATAGAATAATGGATTTATGTTTATTATACTGGTTTATACTGCTTTTTGACATCTCTAGATTGTAAAAGGTAAATGGAGCTAAGGAATGTAACTATTTCTGAGCTACTTGAAATTGCATATAAAGTGTATTATGGCTGGAATGAAATGGAAAAACAAAAGAGCAAAACATCCCAGGCCTGTGTGCAGCTCATTGTAACTGAGAAGTTTCCCAGAGCCTCCCACTTCGTACCAGCCATTATGCCAGCTGCGTGACCTTGGTTATCTCTAAACTGCAGCAAGAAAAAAAAAAAAAAAAAAAGGAAAAACCTGGCTGCCTGCTTTTAAAGCAGTGAAAGGCGGGTTCTCTCTCCGCCCCACTGCAGCAATGTAATACTGAATGGAGCAGTCCAAGGGTGAAGTTTAAAGGCATCCTTAGCAGACCCATAGTTCTAATGAAACTGGAAAATTAAACCAAAATTTTGTTGATAGACTTATTCTGTGGTAATTAGTTGTAAGAGACTTCTTAGTAAATTCACCATGCTAGTTTTTGAGGTCATGGGAGAGAACGAAAGAAAGGCCATTTTTTGAGACCAATGGAATGCCAAATTTGGAACAAAGTTTTAATACATGAATTTTTATAGTTTCCAGAAAGTCCTATACCTCTCTTAGGTTAAGATTTGTTAAGTAAATTATAAGCTCAAATAACGTTTTCTGAGAATTCTGTTGAGTTGCATGGTCTACAAGAAGCTGCTGGGATGGTGCAGATCTGCTTGCTGCAACTGAGAAATCTCCAAGGAAATTACAAATGCTGTATTTCTACTAGTATTAACAGCCAATGTTTCGATAAAGCAAATACTACACTGATAGAACTGAAACAGGACTTCGATCCGGTAAGGGAAAACAATATCCAATAAATATGACAGCCAAAATGGAGTTGGAAACTTTGAGGAATAAATTTATGACAACCTTACAGGTTGACTGTGTTCAATTGGACTTGCAGATTTGTCTATTTATAGCTACAACATAGAAACAACCTCTGGCTATTGTGGGACAGTATGATGAGATTGCTAGCAGACTGATATACTGCTTGTTACTCTGATCAAGAAAAGCAGGGAATGAATTTAAGTTTCAATAGGCCATGATCCTTTTGTCATATATGTACCATTTGTGAAATTTAATTCTGATTTTTTTATTTTATTTGTAATCTATGTCTCTATAAATTGCACTAGCTGGTTTTCTTAACAGCACAGCTTTTGGCATGCCTAAATGTAAATTGCTGCAGAACCTGCAAGCCTTTAACATCAGATCATAGGCCATACTTGTATTTGGTCTGATCCGACATACTTGCAAAGTTTTTGTTGATGGTTCTGGGAAGTCTCATAAAGCTGTAGTGGTTTGGTGTGAAGATAACAATTGGTGTCATTCTGTAAAAATTTTTGAAGGTTCAACCCACTTAGCAGAACTTGGCACAGCTTTAAATTACTTAGAGCTTTTTAAGGAGGAACCTCTAAATTTGATTTGTGATTCTGAGTACGTAGTCAAGGTCCAACGCACGTATCTGGTTCTGAACTTTTTTTGTTTGTATGTTTGTTTTTTTTTAAAAAAAGGGGGGAAGTAGGGGAAGCACCACAAAACCAATTGTCAAAAGCATTGTATGTGATGAAATACTTTGCAAGTATGACCCAAAACCATGCTAAATCAGAAAGAACCTGCATTAGTTATGGTCAAATCACTAGTCAATTAAAAAGGCCACATCAATTGATAACCTGGGGAAAAGGTTATGTTTGTGTCATTACAGGCCGAGGACTGAAGTGGATTCAACAAAGATTCAACGGATGCAGATGGACAGGAGGGAGATAAGTTGTGAGGACTGTTTCAGATATAAACCATGGATCCTAATTCAGTGTTACAGATGCTCACAGATCTGGTGGTCTAGAAGCCTATTAGCAAGCAGGTGGTGTACCTTCTGTGGAGAATGGCAATTTGAACAATCAGCAGGAGATCCAAAAGGGTGATATTATGATTAGATAGTCAATGCATAGATAAGGTAAAATTATGAGATATCTCTACCATAGTAATCTAAGTTTAGCAACTGATAAAGTTTTAGAAGGGATATTAAGGTTAAGCTACTGATCTTTTAAATAGGTTGAGATAACTTTTAAGATATTAATTCAATTATTAGTATATGCTGATGGTATTAATTATGTTACCCTATAAACTGCGCAGTTATAAATCTTTTAGGAATTTAAGAGAATATATTGTATTAACTTGTCTGGTTATTTTGAATCTATTAAAATAGTGTGTTAATAAGGTTGTCATATTAGAATTAAGGTTTTAAGAATAGGTAGTGGTTTGATCTTATTAAGTAAGGTTTAACTGCATTATATGTAATTGTAATTATGTTGTTAATCACGTGTTCTGTGTTGCAGTATATTTCAAAAATGATGCACCGTGCAGTTTAGGGGGCCTGACTAATTCAGGAAAAGAAAGGGGGAAGTGTGGAGGGGTTTTGATAGATAAAGATCTATTGCTGAATTAGTCAGGCTCAAAGGTGTCTCAAGGCCGCTTCGAGAAGCTGAGTGCAGAGTCTGCTGTGAGAAAGAGGGGTGTTCCTCAATCACCGGGGTCCTGGCGTGGCATGAATCATCGGACGTATCATCAGTGAGACTCCAGCGCACGGACAGCCCACGATACTCATTTAACAAATCCATGCTTGGAGCGTGCACGCGTGATTAGAATATAGTTGCATATATAAGGAGACTTGTTTCTCTAATAAATGGCTTAGCGTGATTCACATTGAATCGACTTGTTCTGCTGAGTCCTTATCTCGCTCTAACATTAATGCAAAGTGAATAATATTGATTTTAAAATCTTGTGGCATAAGTTGTATCAGTTATTTTCTACATTGTGCTCGATGATACCATACCTGTGTTGGGCCTTCTTCCTGAATCGAAGTATTCATTATATAACAACAAGAAACTTGACGATGGTTATGATGATACTGTGTGGTTTGGCACTGGTTTATTTCATTATACTGCAGCCGCTAGTGAGCTTACCCAGCAGCTCTCTGTTTAACCACGCAGGTCTCCTGGCTCCCGTCCTTGATTTCCTATGTGTCGAGATGCTCTGATCTTGTGCCTGGTAGAAACAGTCCCTGAACACTAACCAACTATCTTGAGCCCCTTTACCTTCAAGCAGTCTTGCCCATGGGATTTCCCTTAGCAATTGCCTGAAAAGGCCAAAGTTTGCCTTGCTGAAATCCAGGGTTGCAATTCTGCTTGCTATCCTGCTCCTACCACATGAGATCCTGAACTCCACCATCTCATGGTCGCTGCAACCAAGGCAGCCCTCAACCTTTACCACTTCAACCAGACCCTCCTTGTTAGTGAGGATGAGGTCCAGCAATGCACCTCTTCTAGTCGGCTCCTCCACCCTTTGCATCAGAAAGTTATCATCAAGGCACTGGAGGAACCTCCTAGACTGTGGCTGGCCAGCCAAGTAGTCCTTCCAACAAACATCAAGGAAGTTAAAATCCCCCACCACAACCAGGGCCTGTGATTGTGAGGCTGCTCCCAGCTGTCTGTAGAAGGCCTCATCAACTTCCTCACCCTGATCTGGTGGCCTGTAAGAGATGCCCACAATAGTATCACCCTTGCCAGCCTGCCCTTTAACTTTCACCCACAGACTCTTAACTCGCTGCTCATCCGTGCCTGGACAATACTCAATATACTGTAGTTGCTCTCTCACATAAAGAGCAACTCCACCTCCACGCCTGACTGGCCTGTCTTTCCTGAAAAGGACATAGCCATCCATGACCACATTCCAGTTATGTGTGCTGTCCCACCATGTCTCTGTAATTGTCACCAGATCATAACTCCTGACCTAACACAGGTTTCTAACTCCTCTTGCTTATTCCCCATGCTGCCCGCATTGGTGTACAGGCATTTCAGAGAGCAAGCTGAGCACTCAGATTTTACCTCAGGGGTATGGGGAGCCTCCCATCCCTCATGAACTCTAGAGTGATTCATTATATAACAACAAGAAACTGGATTATGGTTATGATTATACTGTGTGGTTTGGCACTGGTTTATTTCATTATACTGCAGCCGCGAATGAATTTTACTCGTTTCTGCTTTACCTTGAAAAAACCTCCAGGAGAGATTAAATAGCAGTACGGCTGTGTTTGCTAATTAGTTGAGCGAATCTTTAGAAAGGCTGACTAACAATACTTTCATTTTTTCACTAGGACATTTTTCAAATGTTTTAGAGAGCTTTGAATATCCTTGGAGCTTTGATAGAACTGTGATGGTGTTATCTGGTTTGCTGAATGTGTGTCAGTTTGTGTTACTGTTAAGAGAAATGAGGTTCAATAGGAGGTTTGCGTCTCTTTTTAGTCCTGAGATTTTCAGTGCGTCTTCGGAAGCTTTAGCAAAAAGCACTCCTGGCCTCTCGAGAAAAAGCAAAACAGCGAAAGCTGCCGATGCAGCCACTGCCCCCCCCTAGTCGCGACTTCACAGGCTGAAGCTACAGCTCCTCCACAAAACTCGGCTGCCAAGGACGCTGCAGATAATGTTACTTCTCCAGCCTCAAAGCCTAAAAAGGCAGCCCCCACTTCCTCACACACCGGGCACTGTTGCTGCTGTAACCATGGCAATCAGGATGTTTATGCCCATGCCAGTGACAGTCATCCAGACTCTGGAAATGAGTCAAATGATGGTGAACCCTTATCAGCATCAGTTGCCGGTTGTAAGAAAGTCACTAGAAAGACTACTCGTGCAGCAGGTGATGGCACAGGGGCCACAGGGCCAACATCAACCCAAGGGGCATCATCAGCACAGGGAGGAGATGAAGTGACCACCACTTGGTCCTTTTCTCCAGGTGAGCTGAGAGATCTGCGAAAAGACTTCAGTCATCGTGAAGGCGAGAATATTTTAACCTGGCTGCTCCAATGCTGGGACAATGGGGCAGAAACAATTGAATTGGAAGGTGGTGAAGCCAGGCAGCTGGGATCTCTGTCAAAAGATTCCACCATTGATAGGGCAATTTCAAGAGACTCTAATGCCACTGCCCTCTGGACCCGACTCCTGACAGCTATGAAAGTAAGATTTCCCGACAAGGAAGATTGTATATCCAAGTTAGGGAAATGGAATACTATGGAGAGAGGTATTCAGTTCCTGAGAGAATTAGCTGTGCGAGAGATCATCTATTTTGGACCAAACAGCCAAGAGGGAACAGACCCAGATAGAATCAATTGTACACGACCTCTGTGGCACAGATTTGTGCAAAGTGCACCACCAGTCATTGGCAGGAATGGTCTGGTCAGCTGGAGGTGTACAAAATATTACTGAAGTGATTAATCAGCTCCAGGACTTTGAGGACAGCCTTGCTGGTTCTCTACGGGCTTGTGTCTCTGCTGTGGAGAAACTGTGTGAAAAGTCTAATTATCTGTTTTAAAAAGCTGTTGCAAGAAATCAAAGAACTCAGAGAAGACACATACCATTCACGACATGTACGAACCTATGTTTCAGCTATTAGGAGAAGGCGTTTCCAATCTCGAAAGAGAGGACGGAGGCAGCCCACAAAAAGAGGTTCACTGTGGTTCTTCCTAAGTGAGCAGGGAGAAAACACGGATAGATGGCATGGAAGACCTACCTCAGAACTTCAAGAACGAGTACGTGGGATAAAAGGAAAAGCTCCTAGGAAAATGGCTGCTCTAGTTTACAAAAGGGGCAGAAAAGATTCTGATGCTCTTGAAGGAACCTCTAATTCACACCCAGAGACTGTGCAAAACAGAAATTAGAGGTGCCCTGCCTCCAACCAGGCGGAGGAAAGGGATAACAGTGTTTATTGGACTGTACAAATACGATGGCCTGGTACAACACACCCCCAGGAGTACAAAGCTTTAGTGGACACTGGTGCTCAGTGCACAATAATTCCTTCTAACTATAAAGGAACGCAATCCATCAATATTGTTGGAGTGACTGGGGGATCCCAGGAACTGACTGTTGTAGAGGCTGAAATGAGCCTAACTGGAAAAAACTGGCAAAAGCATCCCATTGTGACTGGTCCAGATGCTCCGTGCATCCTTGACATAGACTACCTCAGGAGAGGGTATTTTAAGGACCCAAAAGGGTATAGGTGGGCATTTGGTATAGCAGCTGTGGACACTGAGAAAATTGAACAGCTGTCTGATTTGCCTGGTCTTTCAGATGACCCTTCTGTTGTAGGACTGCTGATGGTTGACGATCAGCAGGAGCCAATTACTACCATGATGGTGCATCGCCGGCAATATCGCACCAATCGATGCTCTTTGATTCCTATCCAGAAGTTGATCCGTCAATTGGAAAGCCAGGGTGTGATCAGTAAGACTCGCTAACCTTTTAACAGCCCAATTTGGCGAGTGCGAAAGTCTAGTGACGAGTGGAGACTAACTGTGGACTATCGTGGCCTGAATGAAGTTACGCCACCATTGAGTGCTGCTGTGCCTGACATGCTAGAACTGCAATTTGAACTGGAGTCAAAGGCAGCTAAGTAGTATGACACAACTGACATTGCTAATGCATTTTTCTCTATTCCTGTAGCAGCAGAGTGCAGGTCACAGTTTGCTTTCACCTGGAGAGGCATCCAGTACACATGGAATTGCTTGCCCCAGGGGTGGAAACACAGTCCTACCATCTGCCATGGACTGATCCAGACCACGCTGGAGCAAGGTAAAGCTCCAGAACACTTGCAGTATATCGATGACATCATCGTATGGGGTGACACAGCAAAAAAGTCTTCGAGAAAGGTGAGAGAATGATTCAGATTCTTTTGGATGCTGGTTTTGCCATAAAACGAAGCAAGGTCAAGGTACCGGCACGAGAGATCCAGTTTTTAGGAATAAAATGGCAAGATGGCTGTCGTCAGATCCCAAAGGATGTGATCAACAAAATTGCTGCAATGTCTCCACCTACTAATAAAAAGGAGACACAGACTTTCTTGGGCGTTGTAGGTTTTTGGAGAATGCATATTCCTGACTACAGCCAGATTGTGAGCCCTCTCTATTGAGTGACTCGAAAAAAGAACCAATTTAAGTGAGGCCCGGAACAACAAGCCTTTGAACAAATCAAGCGTGAGATAACTCATGCAGTAGCCCTCGGACCAGTTCAGTCTGGACTAGATGTTAAAAATGTGCTCTACACCGCAGTCGGAGATAATGGACTTACCTGGAGCCTCTGGCAGAAAGCACCAGGAGAAACCGGAGGTCGACCCTTAGGTTTTTGGAGTCGAGGATACAAAGGATCTGAGGCCAACTATACTCCAACTGAAAAAGAGATACTAGCAGCATATGAAGGAGTTCGAGCTGCTTCAGAAGTGATCGGTACTGAAGCACAGCTCCTCCTAGCATCTCGACTGCCGGTGCTGAGCTGGATGTTCAAAGGGACGGTTCCCTCTCCACATCATGCGACCGAAGTTACGTGTAGTAAATGGATTGCATTGATCACGCAACGAGCTCGAATTGGAAGCCCCAACCGCCCAGGGATCTTAGAAGTGATTATAGACTGGCCAGAAAGTAAAGACTTGGGGATGTCTCCAGATGAGGAGGAAGTAAAACGTGCTGAAGAAGCACCACCGTATAGTACTCTTTCAGAGACTGATAAGCAGTATGCACTGTTCACAGATGGATCCTGTCATCTTCTATGAAAACATTGAAGGTGGAAAGCTGCTGTGTGGAGTCCCACATGACAAATTACAGAAGCCACTGAAGGACAAGGTGAATCTAGTCAATTTGCAGAAGTGAAAGCCATCCAGCTGGCTTTGGACATTGCTGAACGAGAGAAGTGGCCAATACTGGAGGGTTGGAAACATATGCTGTACCTCATGCTACAGCCCGAAATACTATCTTGGGCCTTGAAAAGCAAGTCCTTTGGTGACACAGTACGCCCGAAAGAAATGAATCAGACAATGGTACTCATTTCAAAAACAGTCTTATAGACAATTGGGCCAAAGAACATGGTATTGAGTGGGTATATCATATTCCATATCATGCACCAGCCTCTGGGAAAATTGAAAGGTACAATGGTTTGCTAAAAACTACACTAAAGGCACTTGGTGGTGGAACCTTTAAAAACTGGGATTCACATTTAGCAAAAGCCACTTGGTCAACACCAGGGGATCAACCAATTGAGCCAGACCTGCCCAATCAGAAATTCTTCATACTGTGGAAGGAGATAAAGTCCCTGTAGTACACATGAAAAATATGTTAGGGAAGTAAGTCTGGGTTACTCCTGCCTCAGGCAAAGGCAAGCCCATTCATGGGATTTTTTTTGCCCAGGGACCTGGCAGCACCTGGTGGATGATGCTTATGGATGGAGAAGTCCGGTGTGTACCTCAAGGGGATTTGATTCTAGGTGAAAATATTCTATACTGAATTGCATGATGTAAATTGCCATACTGACAGTGTTTAATAAGTGTCTTTCAGATCAAGACAGTGATGATGAAACCAGAGCTAGCTTCTTCAAGTGGCGCCTGACAACTTATTTGAAGTTGATGTCTTTAACCCACAAACAGTGGTCATGAGATGCACTTGATGTACCATTTTTTCCTGCCCTGGGAGACTGTTGTGACAAAATGAACTTAATGAACTTTTCAAAGGATGTTCCACAGATTAAGAGAATGATGAATCACTCCTGTGTATATATGTACATATGTGTATATATATATATGTGGTAGTAGTGATTAATTAGATTGTATTGATAGATTGTATTGATAAGGTTTAAGTATTCTGTGAATGACATATTATAAGGGGTGGAATGTCCTGGTTTTTTTTAAATTAGGAGAATGGTCATTATTTAATCAGGAGGACACTAAATGCTTGGAAAGTAGTAAAGGCAACATGACTGTGCTCTTGAGGAACTAGCTGTAATAAAGCAGAGTAAAAACTGTTGATCAGAGCACATTTGTCCAACTCAGTGCAATCTATTGATGGTTTCACTGATTTTATTACAGGTATGGCTGGTGTTGGAAAGTAAAATGTGGGAATGCAAGATGTGCGGTTCCAGCCACCTGGATGATAAAGGAAGATCAATACTAACATGACCGTCTGGACAGTCAAAGACATAATACTAACATAATAATATATAAAGGGCCTTGGACAGATTATTTTGAAGTACATTTCTCATAATTGTAAAAAGTTATAGCCCAGACTCGCAAGAATGGTATCTTGGGCCGGATAACCGCCCCCAAGTGCACGGGATGTGTGAATGTCCTTGGGCCTGGTCTGTGAATGAGTGGAAAAACAAGTGAGACAAACATCACATGAGTTTAGTGTGTTTTTAATAACAGTTAGTGGAAAAACACCTTTTGTAAACACCTTAGTCCAGGCCCGTACCTGTAAATTCTATAAATTTTCAATGATGAATAAAGAAAGTGGCCTAGGTCAGCTCTCTGCTTGGCCAGGCTCTGTGCTCCTTCCTGAACAAGATCTCTACCTCTGCGTGAATCTCTGCGTCCTGGTATGCATCCTTTCTAATCGCCACCGCTGGCTCTACACACAGTTTGCTCTCACACACAACATGATTAGTACTTTGTTGGTAACCATGTCAGATAAATATGCACCATCTCCATCAAAAGTAGCCTGGCACATGACTATCTTTTGACAACTATTTGACGTGTTCTTTTGCAATACAGATGAATCTCCTGACTGTGCTGCTGGACCTGGTTTAGAGAGGTTGGCTTCTTACGGGTTTATGCTACTGGGGCTACTCAGTGTGCCTTTTGGCACCCTACTGTGTTAGGAAATTTTTATTGTACCCCTGAGGTTGTTGCCAGATGATAGGCCAAAACACTTGACCATGAGGCCTAGTAGAAAGTTAATATTAGACGAATGCTGTATGGGAATTGCACAGGTACGGTGAGAAGGTTAAATGTAAATACGCTCAAGTGAATTGCAGTTGTGATGTAGAAAAAGCACATACATCACACTAATTGTTTTACTGACTTTGTGTGCTTGACAAGTAGAACCTCTGTGTTAGGTAACATAGGTCTGTGAGAAACTCTAAGGCACCTTATCATTGTGCCTGAGATTCCTGGACTGTTGTGAGAAAGAGCCATCCAGTGAAACCTGAACAGGCTGGAGAGTTGAGTGGAGAGAAATTTAATGAAATATAACAAGGGCAAGTGTAGACTCTTGCATCTGGGCAAGAACAACTCCAGGTTCCTGTTAGGGAATGGCTTAAGGACAAAGGACATGGGTCTACAGAGCAGTTGTACGAGCAGAGCCTGTTCTGAAAGTCTTAGTATAAGTAGCAAAACTAGGCCGCAGTGGAGACTACTGACTGCATCAGCAGAATTGGCAAGGACACTGCGACCATGGCAGAGTTTCATAGATAACTTTAAGAAAACATGCATAGCTAGTGAGCCGCAAGTAGGAGGACCATGCAAATGTAATCGTTAGAGCTTAAGCCAATAAGTGAGTGGCAAGTAGGCATAATTATTGTAGACTCTATAAGTATGCGCTGTTTGAACTAATAAAGTGAACTATGCTTTATCACTCACATTGAGTCGTCTCAGCTTGTTCCTCCGCAGCTCAAAGGTTCCAGTATAAGTTGGGGAATGACCTGTTGGAGAGCAGTGTAGGGGAAAGGGACCTGGGAGTCCTGATGAACAGCAGGATAACCAAGAGCCAGCACTGTGCCCTTGTGGCCAAGAAGGCCAATGGCATCCTGGGGTGTATTAGAAGGGGGGTGGTTAGTAGATCGAGAGAGGTTCTCCTCCCCTTCTACTCTGCCCTGGTGAGACCGCATCTGGAATAGTGTCCATTTCTGGGCCCTTCAGTTCAAGAAGGACAGGGAACTGCTGGAGAGAGTCCAGCACAGGGCAATGAAGACGATTAAGGGAGTGAAGCATCTCCCTTATGAGGAAAGGCTGAGGGAGCTGGGTCTCTTTAGCTTGGAGAAGAGGAGACTGAGGGGTGACCTCATTAATGTTTATAAATATGTAAAGGGTGAGTGTCGGGAGGATGGAGCCAGGCTCTTCTCAGTGACAACCAATGATAGGACAAGGGGCAGTGGGTGCAAACTGGAACATAAGAGGTTCCACTTAAATATGAGAAGAAATTTCTTCACAGCGAGGGTGACAGAACACTGGAACAGCCTGCCCACGGAGGTTGTGGAGTCTCCTACTCTCGAGCTATTCAAAACCCTCCTGGACACATTCCTGTGTAGCCTCATCTAGGTGTTCCTGCTCCGGCAGGGGGATTTGACTAGCTGATCTTTTGAGATTCCTTCCAATCCCTAACATTCTGTGATTCTGTGAAGGCTGCACCTGCTTGAAGCCTTAAAATACAGGCAAACACAGCAGGCCCAGTGATCTTCTACCAGGGCTGAATTCTGCAGCACCTGCGTCTCCACTTGTGTCACCTCTGACTGGGAGCTTAGTTGCTGCTTCGGAGATCCCCCGGTAGAAAGATAAGTAAAATAAATTTGCTCTTTGCAATTGCGTTTGTGGTGTCTGGTTTCTTCTTGCAACATGCCTGTGTTGGTTCACACATTTGGCGTTAGTTGGCAGTCGCTAGAAACAGCCATGCTGTTGTTTGCAAAAACACCAGGGACAGGGGAGGTCTCGAGGGTGACTCCTCATATTCTGGGATGGCCCAGTACAGAGCACTGGGCCCCCATGGCTGCTCTACTGTCTGAAATGGCTCCGCTGGAGGCATGGCCTGAGATTGATGATGGGGCGGTGATTACTCCCCAAGTAATTGAAGTGGCTATGCTAAAGTTTCCATGGAGAGCAGTGTCTACTTCTTCTTACAAATTAGCGGGGAGATTGGGATGGTTATTTGTTACTGGTCTTAGAGCTCTTGACTGTGAAGTTGTTGCATTGCAGAATAAAATAAAAGAATTGGAAAAGGAGGTTGGGATTTTACAGGATGCAAAGGTGTCGCGGTTGAGACGGACAAGCGACATGGACCAAATTCTTTCAAGATGAAAGTAATAGATGCCATTTATTGCTACAAGTGCATTTTTATACAATTCTGCCAGTTCATGTCTCTTTTCACTATTGGTTACAAGTTACAGCACTAACATCTCATTGGTTAATTTTGCTATCATCCATGTTATTCTTCTATCCCCTTCTCTCTCACGGGTACAACTCCATATTTCCGGATACTCCTTTACTCCCATCCTCCTCAAGGGTAAATCTTAATATCTCAAGGCTGATCTCTACTCTCATATTTTCTGTCAAGGATTCCACAGACCCGCTGCAGTTTCCCACACAAAGGTGTGGTAGATGCACTCGACCCCCCCAGCAAAACCAGCAGCAGTTTGGTCCAGGCCCCAGAGGAGGTAAGGGCCTGAGCCACAACCAGGCCAAGAACTCCTTCCAGGAGACCCACAGGGAAGCAGAACGGCACACTTGAACGCCGGTGGCTTGTGGACACGGGGAGTCTTGTGCAGACTTTTCCTACTGTATGCAATTTGACTATGAGTCAGCCACTTCATTCTATGAATACAACAGCCTGGATGCACCCACTTTGAGCTCTCCCTGCTAAATAAGTGAGCTGTATGGCAATGGGTTTACTACTCAGAGGTCAGTGGATGAGTACAGTTCAAGTTCAATATTAGTAGTTTAGCTTAAGTAGATGCACACCAAATATAATGGATTATTTAGAGATATAAGGTTATATGATTTTTAATATACTCTTTGATTCATGTTACTTAGTAGACTAGATTTGCTAAAATTTTAAGCTGTAAGGTTCTGCTTGTATTTACCAAAAGCAACTGCAGGCTACACTAAACGCTTGCAAGATGAAGTCTAGCTTGCATTTTGCTGGGAAAAATGGAATTGACTGGGAAAACAATGATCCAAGGCTAACGCAGAGACATCACAGACATCTGCAAAGTGGGAACTATTTTGCACTTTGCTGAGAAGAAAGGATTTATCCAGACAAAACGGCACCTTCAAGGATATGGACCAAAACCAGTGTCTACAATTGAACAAAACAAAGGCCCATGTGGAGTCAGAGACAAAGGGCCTCCCCTGAAAGTTTGCCTTTGGAGCTCTAAGTACAGGCTCTGGAGTGAACGGTTATCAGGGGAAGAAGAATCCCGAAAGTTTGCATCGCAACAGATATAAGCCTCTCCTTAAAGTTTGCCTCCGGAGCTTCAAAACACAGCCTCTGGAGCGAACGGTTATCAGGGAGGGAAGACGCCTGAAGGTTTGCTTCGTGAATGGATATAGGCAACTGGAAAGAAGGTAAGCAGCATTCAGCTTGGCATATTTCCCCCATGCAGTAAATAATGGAGCAAACTCGCCATCAAACTCTTTAAGGTCGTGCTTCTCTTTAAGAAATCTAAACATTGTTCTGCAGCAAACAGAACCCTAAAATCACTCCCCCATGACAAAAGGTGTCCTGGTTTTGTTAAAAACAAGACTGGTTCTCTTTTAGTGAATTTTCATTTCAGCTAAGCTCTTCTAAGTACCTTCTAAGTAACTGCACTTTTCTGAATTTAGCTGCATATTTTTTCAGACACTGTGCCCCAAAGCTGATAAGATGACCAATGGAATGCAGAAGCAGCTCATGTTTAGATTTATTACTATGGTAAACAAGGTTAACTGATAACGGGACATATTTGCAAGGAGGGACAGACAGAACAGGTGACTAAAACTGACTGAGTATTCCATCCCATCCATGTCATACACCCTATAATAGGGGGAGATCACAAGGGTCTCACCCTCTTCGACCACGGCTGGCATCTAAGGAGGACCCTGCCTGTCGTGCCTGCGATCCGAGGCCTGGTTCCAGACCCTGCATCCCTGAATCGAGTTCCAGTTTGCTGTGAAGTCCTGCCCAGGACTTCTGGGTGCCTGCCCTGCAGCTGCTGGAGCCACACTCCAGCTCCGTCACCGCTGGAGGCATGCCAACTCTGCGTGAGAGGGGTTAAACGCTGCTCTACCCTGGGACATTCAAGATTGGTTTTGTATATTTTGTATATTTTCTCTATTTATTAGTAGCATTAGTAAAGCCTTTAAAACTTTTTCCAACCCTGCAAGTCTAAGCCTCTCTTCCTTCCTCCTTATCCTTCTTATCACTTTTTCCTATCTAAGGAGAGGGTGGGGGGAGGGCGAGGGGGTAACAGAGAGCATCTGCCACAGTTTATTGTCGCCTTGCTTTAAACCTTGACAAAAGGTGATCACGCAAGAAGTAATTACTGTTCAAGCAGAGCGGTGCTATGAGCTGCAAGCTAATGTAGAACGGTTGGTAGCACATATTGCTGAGAAACAAAGGGATAAATATGGAAAAAGTGAGTTTTTGAGTTCTCAGATTTGTGCTCTCACCACAAAACAATCTTGGAATCCCAAGGAATGGGATGGAAATATTTGGAGTGAATCCTCAGACTCAGTTTGAATTTGATCCTGACTTAAATGGCAGGGACGTGGTGGGAGCACAGCCCCCCATACAAATGATGTGTCAGCAGGAACAAGCAGATGAGGGGGGGCAGATCATGGTGTACTCACACTCCGAAAGAGTTAATGGTATTTTTGGAGATCTCTCAGCAGAAGAGTGGGGAAGGAATACCGGCACAGATTTTTCCAGCTTGGGATAGTGAAGCTGCATCAATCCATTTATTAGCAGATGAAAAAGATTTATTAAGTCCTATAGCCAGTGATGATCAGATACAACAATGATATGCTCATCTGCGAAAAGTCAGAGGTCCTGACAGGCAGGATATTATTGCACCTATGCTATATCAATGGTCATGTGCAGCAGTTTTAACAGCATATGCTGAACCCATTGAATTTGTGTTGTCCCTTGGAAATTGGTGTATAATGGAGAAAGGTATTGATTTAGTGTGGCAGATGGGGATGGCTTATGCATTGATTATGGGGTCTGATCTGGATGGGATAGCAGTGACAATAAGTATGTGGATGAAAGATTGGACATGAGCCAGCAATGTGTACTTGCAGCCCAGAAGGCAAATCATATCTTGGACTGCATCAAAAGGAGTGTGGCCAGCAGGTCGAGGAGGTGATTCTGCCCCTCTGCTCTGGTGAGACCCCACCTGGAGTATTGCATTTGGTTCTGGAGCCCTCATTGCAGGAAAGACATGGACCTGTTGGAGAGAGTCCAGAGGAGGGCCACCAAGATGATCAGAGGTCTGGAACACCTCTCCTGTGAGGACAGATTGAGAGAGATGGGATTGTTCAGCCTGGAGAAGAGAAGGCTCCAGAGAGACCTTATTGCAGCCTTTCAGTATTTAAAAGGGGCTTATAAGAAAGATGGGGACAGACTTTTTAGCAGGGCCTGTTACAATAAGACGAAGCGTAACGATTTTAAACTAAAGAAGAGGAGATTCAGGCTAGACATGAGAAGGAATTTTTTTACAATGAGGGTGATAAAATACTGGAACGGGTTGCCCGGAGAGGTGGTAGATGCTCCATCACTGGAAACATTCAAGGCTCGGCTGGACGGGGCTCTGAGCAACCTGATCTAGTTGACAACATCCCTGCTCATTGTAGGGGGGTTGGACTAGGTGACCTTTGAAGGTTCCTTCCAACCCAAACTGTTCTAT
Organism: Nesoenas mayeri; assembly: GCF_963082525.1. Classification (NCBI taxonomy): domain Eukaryota; kingdom Metazoa; phylum Chordata; class Aves; order Columbiformes; family Columbidae; genus Nesoenas; species Nesoenas mayeri. The sequence continues at coordinate 16,382,755 of NC_137553.1, forward strand.
GATTCTTTGCTCGGTCGTGAGGCCCACAGACCTTGTGGCCGCCCCGCCCCATCCCGCCCCGTCCCATCCCACTGCCGCCAGCAGGGCTCCTGCAGTTCCCCAGCAGTGCCGACTGCCTCTCCAGCCGCTGAAGTCGCGGCTCTGTTTGGCGGCTGTTTGAAAGTGCGGCAGCGGAGGAGCGGATTATTTATAAGGGCTGACAGGCTGGAGCAACTCTTCTAGTTGCTGCTTGGTCTCCTTTGTTCTATGTCTTTCTCGTAGTGCTGAGCCCAGCCGGTAGCGTGGAGCGAGCCGGCCTGGTGGATCTGTTTCCACCATTGCACTAGCGCCACTGAGGTCGCCATTTTTACCTCCTCCCTACCCCAGACCCTTTTGGCCGGGCTCGCAACGCCACGGAGTGAAGGTGCTTCGGCGGTGGCAGCAGGCAGTGTTCGGCGCTCAGCTGCGGCAGGGGAGTCGGCCGGAAGGGCGAAGAGAGGCTAATGCCGCTCCTGCCTGTTGCGTGTGACTACTCGGCCATCACCAGCCTCCTCCATTGATTTCGTCTTCATTCTCTTCTACCCCTCCCCAATGTCGTGAGGAAGGGGCACGGGACTCCCAAAAGGAGGGGAAGAAGGTGCTGAAGAGAGGTAGATGAGGAGAGACTGCCACTGCGGACAGCGGTGAGTGATGGGGGACAAGGATTTGGGTTCCCTGGCGGCCCAGTCAGAGTAACCAGTGTCTTTTACCGCGACTTGCCCCCTCCCCCCCCATTTGAAAATAATGGTATAGCTTATTGTACAATGGTGTGAAATGCAGAACGTCACTCTGAAGAAGAAAATCCTTGAAGCTACCCATTAAACCAAGTGTCTAAATGCCACTGGGGATGTAACAGTGATAAATGAATTTTGTATCTGAAGAGCTAAACTCTTATTTTAACATGGTGGCTTGAAATGTGGGGCTTGTCTTGGTTAAGCATTTAATTTTTAGTCTGTTATGTAGTATATGTAATTTCATGCTTTTTATCAAAATTATAAATATTTCATAGGCACATCAGTTTTTGAGACTTCTAACTCTGAAGTCAGATGTGCAATAAATCATAAGTCTTCTGATCTTGTTTTTGAACTTGGATGAATGGAGTAATTTTTATTTTTACTTTTTTTGTTTTCAAAATGAAAAACTTTTTACAAGCAATTGGCACAAAACCCTGAACAGACCTTTCTCACACTCCTTCCAAATATCCTTCCTGTCCTGTGATAACTGCTTAAAAAAACCCAAATCCTAAAACTAAATATGTTTGTAAAGTTGGGGAGGTTGCTCTAGTTTTATTTATTTTCTGTGTATGCGAAGGATCTTATTTATCATGCAAGGACTGAGGTGTGGGTTTTGTTTTTGTTTTTTTTTCCCAACCTGAATCAGTGTATAAGGAACTCTTGTAAATATAATGTAACATTAGTATTACAGTTGAAAGAAGTCATTTGGGTTAGAATTTGTTCTTTTTGCACTCAAGGCATAGAATCATAGAATGTCCTAAGTTGGAAGGGAGTTACTGATATTTACTTAAGTCATCTGATTAATATTAGCTCAGTGGAGATGTGGATCTGTTTCTGAAAGTTCCATTTTTCACTTTGTCAAAACATAGATACAACAGTAATTCATTTATTTTAATGTGTCTTTCAAAATTGTAATGATTGATGTGTTTTTTTGAGGGGAGAAAGGGAATATTGAAGATGAAATTACAGAAAATGATCTTGCAAATGCTTATGAATATTAATGAATTAAGTAGCAATTCAAATAAGCAATGAGGTTCTTTTCTGTGTATAAATTCTAGTATGTTGTATTTGGTTTACATGGCAAGGTTTGGGTAGTGGGGGTGGGGCTGCAGGGGTGGTTTCTGTGGGAATGCATTTGGAGCTGCCCCCATCTCAGACAGAGACAGTTTAAGCCAGCTCAAAAATGGACCCACCACTGGCCAAAGCTGAGCCAATCAGCAACTTAGGTAGTGTTTCTATGATAACATTTAAGAAAGAGTAAAAAATGCTGAAGAAGGAGGGGGAGGAGGTACTCCAGATGCTAGAGCAGAGATTCCCCTGCAGTCTGTGGAGAAGACCACGGTGAGGCAGGTTGTCTCCCTGCAGCCTGTGGAGGACCCCATGCCAGAGCAGGTGGATGGAGAGCCCACACTAGAGCAGACTCCTGGCAGGAACTGCAGCCCATGAAAAGGAGCCTGTGCAGGAATAGGCTTCCTGGCAGGACCTGTGACCCCATGGGAGATCCCACTCTGGAGCAGTCTATTCCTGAAGGAATGTACCCCATGGAAAGGACCCATGCTGTAGTGGTTCATGAAGGACCCATGCTGGAGAAGGGAAGGGTGGAGGGAAGGTGTGATTTAGCTTTATTTCTCACTATCCTACTCTCTTACAATTAATTGGCAATAAATTAAATGAATCTTCCCCAAGTCAAGTCTGTTTTGCCCATGATGGTAATGTGTGAGTGATCTCCCTGTTCTTATCTCGACCAATGAGCTTTTTAATTTTATTTTATTTTATTTCCCCTGTCCTGCTGAGGAGGGGCAGTGAGAGAGCAGCTTGGCGGGCACCTGGCATCCAGCCAAGGTCAACCCACCATGCATGGGCATAAATTTGTGTGTGAATATTTACATTGTCCTCTCAAATTTAGTTTACCCTATTAGGTTGGGTAAGAAGCTATAATATGTATATACTTGCCTGGATAACTAACTTTTTTTTTTTTTTGGCTAATGGGTGATTGTTTTCTACATGCTTTCCACGTTGAAAAAGAGTGGTCTCCTTTCCAAGCAAAAAATCAATTATGCTATATTGAAGGTACTTCCTGGTGAAGTTTATGTAACTGTATACCAAAGATACATATATCAGACATATAAAAAAGTAGCATATGATCTGTGAAATATTTTAATTCATTTGTACACCAGCTGAATGAAGAACACTGAAGCTGTAGTTTGTAGTCCAGAAACGTTGCAGCTGTATTGTATGTTATCTTTGATTTAAAGGGTGTTTCAAATGGTTTAGTGACAAACTATCATATAACAAGGCAAAATAAATTATTTTGAAGCATGCTAGTAATTCTGACTGTGTCAGCTCTGTGGTGGTTTGCAGTGTAGCAGTTTGAGCAAAGCTTGTGGAGGAGGTGGCTTTTTACAGGAGAGAAATGAGATGGAGATGTTTTGAACATCCTTTCATAGTTACTTCTGTCCAAGAACAGTTGAGTTGCTTTAGAAACTGGAAGGAGGGAAATTCGGGGTGTGTGTGTTCTGAGTGACTTCCTACATTTTTTGTTGCTTTTTTTTTTTTTTTTTTCCTAGGTATCAGAGCATTGAGTGCACTGATTAAATCATTACTCATAGAGTAGTGACAAGAAATCAGATCAGGTCATATAGAGGTGTCACAGTAAATAAGAAATGTTAAAGGTGTCTTTTTTTTGTCTTTTTTTTTTTTTTTTCTCCCTAACAAGAAGTGTAATTAACTATGTTTTACATCTCTAGAAGGTGTAATGGTTTGTGGTGATGAAATAATGTTAATCAGCATTTTTTGCTATAATTCATTGCCCACTGAGGAGCACTTAGTGTAATACCTGTTAAGTTGAGCAAACCTTTAAGAGGTTGTGAAGTCTATATACCAGACCTTTTGACCCCCCCAAAGCTGGTGCATATGGGGTTGTGGTGGATGGCTAGCTGCCAGAGCCTCACCCAGATATTCATACTCCCCAGGATGGGGGAGAAAATAGGATGAAAAAGCTCCTGGGTTAAGACAATCACTTATCAGTTACAGTCACAGGCAAAATAGACTTGGGGAAAATTAATTTAATTGGTTGCCAATTGAGGGGAGAAAAAGAAGGAAAATAACACTTCCCTTTCCCTAGGCTCAACTGATCCACTCCCTGCTTGCCCCCCCTCTCCCCCCAGCTGTGCAGGGGGAATAGGGGCTGCTGTCCTAGAACTGCAGAATGATTCAAAGCTCTGCTCAACCTGACCTTGAACACTTCCAGCGATGGTGGATCCACAACTTCTCTGGGCAACCTGTTCCAGCATCTCACCACCCTCATCGTAAAGAACTTCTTCCTTATTTTCAATCTAAATCTACCATCTTTCAGTTTAAAATTGTTACTCCTTGTCCTGTCACAGGCCCTGGTAAAAAGTCTCAATCTTTCTTATAAGCCCCCTTTAAGTATTGAAAGGCTGCAATGAGGCCTCCCTGGAACCTTCTCTTCTCCAGGCTGAACAACCTCAACTCAGCCTTTCAGTCTTCCTCTTTCTCTCTCCCCCCCCCCTCTTTTTTTTTTTTTTTTAAGGGAGGCCCTGGTATCTTTCTTTACTTACCTCAAATATTTGGTGGTTGAAACTGACAGTCTGTGAGACAATGGTGCAGGACAATGCATCTAGGCAATTCCCTGCTGCCTCTTCGTGGAGAACCCTGCAACTTTTCCCTCCCCTGCCCCCTTGTAATTGTGTGGTTGAGCTTCCCTCTTCAGGTAGCCAAAGTATAGCTGTTTCTTGTCATATAATTTGACCACATGGTGGGTGGATGTGCTTAGTCATGTGAAGGTGGTTCTACATTACAGTTACTATATTCCTCATCTAGTCTTATGAAATATTGAAAAATGTTCTTCCCAACTAATGACAGCAAACTTGGAACAATCTGAAAAAAAGAAAAAAATAGTTTTTTTCCTAAGTTTTTGTTGTACATTAGCCCCAGTAGGCAGCTAAGCACCACACAGCTGCTTGCTCACTCTGCCTGTAGTGGGATGGGGAAGAGAATGGAAAGGGTAAAAGTGTGAAAACTCATGGGTTGAGATAGACAGCTTAATGGTTAAGCAAAATCTGCATGTACAGACAAAGCAAATTTTAAGGAATTCTTTCGCTGCTTCCCATTGACAGGCAGAAGATAGTTAGCTGTTTCCAGGAAAGCAGAGCTTCATCACATGTAACAGTTACTTGGGAAGACAAATGCCATAACTCCAAACTTCCCCCTTTCCTCCTTCTTTCCCTTGGCTTTTTATTGTTGAGCATGATGTCATATGATGTTTAATATCCCTTTGGTCATTTGAGGTCAGCTGTCCCAGCTGTGTTCCCTCCCAACTTCTTGTGCACCCCCAGCCTACTCACTGGTGGGGTAGCGTGAGAAAGAAAGGCGGCCTTGATGCTGTGTAAGCACTGTTCAGCAATAGCTAAACCATGGGTGTTATCAACACTGTTTTGGTAACAAATGCAAAACATATCACTATATACTGCTATGAAGAAAATGAACTCTGTCCTAGCCAAAACCATTACACTTTTCCATTCTAGTATCACTACATATCACTGCATTCACTAAAGGTCTAGACTACTGGGGGGGGGGAGGGGGGGAAGGAAGGTGGAAAAACTTTTTTCTCTCTATTCTGGAGATAAATGCTTTTAGACCAACAAACAAGTTGAGTTTATTGAGGAAACCCTTATTCTGTTCACTTCTGGTACTGAAAGCTTGTCTCATATTTCTGCAATAGTCTTACTGCCAGAAGCATTAGCATAAGATGTTAGCAGATTGTGTTCATGGTTGTGTTTGTTTCTGGATCACAGAATCACAGAATGGTTGGGATTGGAAGGGACCTCTGGAGATCATCTAGTCCAAGCCATCTGCTAAAGCAGCTGCACCTAGAGTAGGTTACACAGGAATATGTCCAGGCGAGTCTTGAATATCACCAGAGAAGGAGACTCCACAACCTCTCCAGGCAACCTGTTCCAGTCTTCTGTCACCTTCAAAGTAAAGAAGCTTTTCCTCATATTCAGATGGAACCTCCTATGTTTCAGTCTGTGGCCATTGCCTCTCATCCTATCATTGGGTACCACTGAAAGGAATCTGGTCCCATCCTCTTGACATCCACCCTTGAGATATTTATAAACATTGATGAGATCTCCTCTCAGCCTTCTCTTCTCCAGGTGGAATAGACCCAGCTCTCTCAGTCTCTCCTCATAAGAAAGGGGCTCTAGGCCCCTCATAATCTTTGTAGCCCTCTGCTGCACTCCCTCCAGTAGTTCCTTGCCCTTCTTAAACTGGGGAGCCCAGAAATGGATACAGTACTCCAGATGTGGCCTCACCAGGGCAGAGCAGACGAGGAGGATAACCTCCCTCGACCTGCTGGTCACACTCTTCTTAGTACACCCCAGGATACTGTTGGCCTTCTTGGCCACAAGGGCACATTTTTGACTCATGGTTAACCTGTTGTTGACCAGAACTTCCAAGTCCTTCTCTGCAGTGCTGCTTTCCAGCAGGTCAATCCCTAACCTGTACTGATGCCTGGGGTTATTCCTCCCCAGGTGCAGGACCCTACACTTGCCCTTGTTAAACTTAATTAGGTTCTTCTCTGCCCAGTCCTCCAGCCTGTCCAGGTCTCACTGAATGGCAGCACAGCCTTCTAGTGTGTCAGCCCTTCCTCCCAGTTTGGTATCATCAGCAAACTTGCTGAGGGTGCACTCAGTCTCTTCATCCAGGTTGTTGATGAACAGGTTGAACAGGACTGAGCCTAACACTGACCCCTGGGGAATCCCACTAACTACAGGCCTACAACCAGACTCTGCATTGTTGGTCACAACCATCTGAGCTCTGCTATGCAGCCAGTTCATGATCCATCTTGCCCTGCATTCATCCAGTCCGCCCTTCCTGAGCTTGCCTATGAGGAGGTTGAGAGAGATGGTGTCAAAAGCCTTGCTGAAGTCAAGGTAGACAACATGCACTGCTCTCCCCTCATCTACCCAGCCAGTCTTGCCATCGTAGATGGCTATCAGGTTGATCAAACATTTCTCTTTGGTGAACCCATGCTGACTACTCCTGATAACCTTCTTTTCCTCCATGTGCTTGGAGATGACATCCAGAATGAGCTGTTTCATCCCCTTTCTAGAGATGGAGGTGAGGATGATGTCCTGGCAGTGTAGAAATTAACCTCATCTTGACCAATCCAGTACAGAAGTGTAATTAAAAATGCATCTGCATCATGTTCAGTTAATGTAGTCTGAAATATTGAATATATACAGTCCGAGAGATCTTCCATTTTTATATTTAGACTTCTTAAGTAGCTATAGAATGTACTTTGTCGTGACATTATAAGTATCTCTAACGGATGGGAAAGTTTTGCTTTTTCTTTATGAATGTAGGGTCATATGCCACAATCTTTCTCTTAAATTGGCTAAGATTATGTATAGTGTGAAACACGCCATCCTGAAAAAAACCTGTACATTTTCTGCTCTTTTTCCCCACAGTGTTCTTTGCAATCATTTTTTTGTGTCTTACATTTATTTTTTGTGAAGGAAAAAAGTCTGCCATTTTGTAATCAAGACACAAAAATTTGGGAAGCCCAAGAGTAATTCTGGCTTCTACTACCATGAATAATCACGTCCACAAAAAATACCCCAAGTGTATGTGATGTGTAATGCTCAGGACAAAGTGCCATCTGCAATTAAAATGCTGAAGAAGAATGTCCAGAGACTGCTTCAATGCTGACATCCTGTTTTCTGGGAGAGGCTGGAGGGAGTGTTAATAGTCCTTTAAACAAATTGTTTAGTGCTTGCATCCAACTACTGATGCTAGGATTGCTCCAGTAATTGACACAACAGGCCTGAGGCTACTGTGCCCCCATTCTGATTTCAGTTGCTGGCCCCATATCCCCTCGAGCTGGTCCCTCCAGTAGCTGACACTTAGTCCTTGCAGCACACACACACAGGACAGAGAGTGAGATTACGCAGGTGTTATAGTTGTAACTAAGTTTTGTAAACTATATCCAAGATTCCTACCTTGAGGCTTTGCAGGTTGTGTACAAAAAGAGAACTGAAAGTTAGTCCTTATCTTATCTTGAAAGGATAGGATGTGCTGAGAATGCACATCTAAGAAATCCAAGAATTTTACATTATTTCATAATGAATATAGGAATAGTGTGCATGTGCAGTGACAAAAGGTGAAAAGTACACGAGTGAAGAAGACTCCTTACTTCATCCTGAAGACTCCCTGAACGACCACCAGAGGACACTGCGCATGCTTAGAGTAGTTCCAAGGTGTTGCAACTGATATTGTGAAATAGTTGTGTAATCTGATGAATATACAATACATACGTTGTAACCCTAATGAATATGTATGTAACCAAATTGTATAAATGTAGTGGAGTTCAAATCAGTGGTCGAAGCCAGCTTTGGGTCCGAACCTCTGGTTTCCCAGCGCTGAAATAAAAGCACCGCATATAACTACGTCCGTGGTTATGTGTCTCATTTGCTAACACAGGGAGAGAGTAAAGAAAGGATTTAATAAGAAATATAAGAAGATAGGACAGACAAGCATACTGACTGACCTTATTTTACATATGACCAATATTTTTTATACCCCTTTCCTTCTATTCCTCCTTTGTTCCTCCCCAGTCCCTCTTCCCCTGCACATTTCCTCATCAGTTTGCACAGGTCCATCCACTCCCCCCATCCTGGACCCTCACATTTGCATCCTTATCAGTTGCAAAGTCTTGATTTGCTTTCGGTTACTTGATAGCCCATCAATTAGTGATTTACGAGGTTTGTTTCTTGTCTTTGTCTCCATTTTGTTAGCCTGTTAGATTTGTGTATTCTGTATATTTTGTTTCTGGATTTTCCCTTTTCCTTAGTATCCCATTTAACAAGGTTCTCTAGATAATTTACTGAAATAAACATTACCACATACCCTTATCGATTAGTGTGACTGACCAGGTTTTATAGGAAACGATCATCCTGCCAATAGGCTCAGGCAGGATCTCTTAGCAAAGCATATTTTATTAACGATTTTGCAAAACCGGGTGTCCTACCTAATGGTAAGCACACAGAATAGGGCAAAAGCCCCTGCTTATATTGCCCTAATCCTGTCTGCAAATTCCCTCCTCTTTTCCCCATTGGTTGGGTACTGCAGGATTTACAGACTACCTGACACCTGCCTCAGTTTACCTATCTCATGAATCTAATTCTAACAACTCCCTCCCCTTGTCGATTTATTTCTACTTAAAGTATTGATTCCTGGCTCTCTGGCTACCCTTCCTCCAGCTTAACTTGTTAAACACATGAATCAGTTTGCATTCTGAGATTAGTTTGAAGAGACTTTGTTTTACATTCAAGATTGATAGTCAGATGTCTCTCAGTCACCCCCTCCTCTGGGGTCAGGCACCAGGTCCCCAGTTGTAAAAACAACGTTCTTCCTTCAATGGCTCCTTACAGTTTGGTTCTTGGCACTGCCTTCCCTTACCATTAGTCTGTCATGGTGTTTCTGTATGTTCTTCTTTATGCTTTCCCCCTTTTTTTATTATCCCTTTGTAATAGATAATGGTCAAGGTTGTTGAACAAATCGAGTAGGGTTCAATCATATTATGCATATCGTTGTAAGAAGTAATTGCGCTTGTGCAAGTTTAATTATATTTTATAAAACCTTGTAATAGTAGTTAAGCCAACGGCTGGATGCCGGGCCCCAACCAAGCCAACGGCCGGATGCTGGGCCCCAACCAAGCCAACGGCCGGATGGTGCAACAGATAACAGAGCGCCCGAATGGTGCAACAGATAACAGAGCGCCCAGATGGTGCAACAGATAACAGAACTCCAGAGACAGAAACACCCAGCGACACCCAGCAACATCTTCCACCAATCCGGAGCTGGTAGACGCGCGTGGACAGCGCGTGGACACTGTCGACTAGCCAACCAGGAGCTAACTCGTCAGGGTGTGCCAGCACGTGAACGAGTGTATAACATATACAAGCACATACGAAAAGTTGAGTGTGTACCCGTTGGCGGAACCGAGTTCCCCCGGTCACCCAGCACTGTTTTGCCTAATTACCGCTTGCTTTAAATTCGCTTGCTTAATAAAATTAATTACTTGGCTCAAAGACTCGTCTTCATTTATAACAAATTTTGGTGCCGTGACTCGGATTAAGGATTTCTCGGAGGGACTTCTAAACTTCAGGTAGGCGCCCCGTCCCAGTTTCAGACGGCCCTGGAGTGGACAAAGGATCGCCCCGAAACCTTAACCTCCGAACCCTAAATTCAGGTAATTAGGCAAAAGAATTAAGCCCTGTAAAACTTTGTGCACGAAGAACTGGACGAAGACCCCAGGGAAGGTAAGTATAGAAAGCGATTCCGTTCGGTTGGGGTGGGTTTCTTGGAGTGTGCTTGAACGAGACGCCCCCCCTTTTGGGGAGGAAGCGAAGTGAGTGTGGACCCTGCTGTAAGGCAGGGCGGGACTCTCTAGTAGTGCCGTTCTCATTGCCCGCGAGGGCGTGAGCCACGAACGAGGGGTGCGTGTGTGTGTATGAAAGAAGGCACTCCAGAAGATGGGACAGAGGAAGAGCAAGCCCTCTGATCTCATGGGGAAGGGACCCAAGGAGAGGTCACCGGATATTCCCCGAGATTCCCCATTGGGCCTTATGCTCAAAAATTGGGAAGGTGCATTTTGCACGAGAAACAAGAGTAAAGAGAAAATGGTATATTATTGCATGCATGTCTGGGGAAACCAGCAGATTAGACCAGATCATTTATTTTGGCCAATTTTTGGGTCGTATGAGAATTGGATTTGTCAGGCCCTAAATCTTTATGTAAATGATAAGGAGCCCTTTAATCCTGAGGAGAGCGAGTATGCGCGTTGTTGGCTACCTTCTGCTACTCGTGCTGGGATTTTCGCCTTAGGCGAAAAGAAATCTGGCCGCAAAAAGAGGGTCCCTGAGGAACCTCCACCCCCTCCCCCTCCCTATGATCCCCCGCCAGTAGCAAATCCAAGACCCCCTTCTCCCCCTATGCCTTCGGCTCCTGAGGAGGATTCCGATTCTTCGGGGTCAGTTAGAGGGACCCGAAGACTCACGAGGAGTCAAGCTAGACAGCAAACAACATCAGGAACAGGACAACAAGCATCATCAGAAACAGGGCTATACCCATTACGAGAAATAGCGATGGGAGGTCCACAACCCGGGGTGGGATTTGTGTCAGTGCCTCTAAACTCGGGGGATGTAAGAGAATTTAAGAAGGAAATGGGGAGTTTGTTAGAGGATCCCTTAGGAGTTTCGGAAAGGATAGACCAGTTTCTAGGACCTAACCTATATACTTGGGATGAACTGCAAGCTATTTTAGGGATACTATTTACCGCGGAAGAGCGGGAGATGATTCGGAGGGCTGGGATGAGAGTCTGGGACCAACAACACCAACAAGGGCCGGGCGCTGACATTAAGTGGCCCCAGCAGCTCCCTAATTGGGATAATCAAAACCCGGAACACAGGGGCCATATGGGAGATCTCCGCACTATAATCGTACAAGGGATTAAGGAATCGGTCCCTCGAGGGCAGAACATAAATAAAGCCTTTAATGAACAACAAAAGAAAGATGAGACTCCCACAGAATGGTTAGAAAGATTAAGAAAGAGCTTGCAGCTTTACTCCAGGATAGACCCTACGACACTGGTTGGGCAAGCTCTTTTAAAAACTCAGTTTGTGGCGAAGTCATGGCTGGATATTAGAAAGAAGTTAGAAAAATTGGAAGATTGGCAAGAGAAAGGGTTAGACGAGTTGCTAAGGGAAGCGCAGAAGGTTTATGTGAGAAGGGAGGAAGAGACCCAGAGGAGACAAGCTAAAATTTTGGTAGCGGCAGTTCGAGAAGGACAGAGGACGGCTCCACAGAAGGGAGGGCCACCACGCATAGGTGGGAACGGGCCATCTCAGGGAAGCCAAGTCGGACCGAAGGATTTGAGAGAAATAGAATGTTTTTACTGCCAGAGGAAGGGACATATGCGTAGGAATTGTAGGAAACGTATACAGGATGAAAAGATGTATCACGCGGAGTAGGGGTGTCAGGGGTTCTATCTGCTGGGGACTTCTAAAACAACAGAGCCCTTGATAAAATTGAAGTTAGGTCCCCAGCATCAGGAAATAGAATTCCTGGTGGATTCGGGGGCAGAAAGATCTACTGTCCAAACTGTGCCCCGGGGATGCACCCCCTCCTCGGAGAAAATACAAGTAATAGGAGCAAAAGGAGAACCCTTTTTTGTACCCGTAATTAAAGGAGTAGAAATAGAATCCCCATCCCGGATAGGGGTAGGGTCCTTTTTATTAGTATCTGAAGCCGAATATAACCTATTAGGAAGGGATTTAATCGTAGAATTAGGAATTAGTTTAGAAGTAAAAGATCGAGAATTGAAGGTGAAACTGTATGTTTTAACAGCTGAAGATGAAGATAAAATCAGTCCAGAAGTATGGTACACTCCTGAGTCGGTAGGGAAGTTAGAAATTCCACTGATTACAGTGACAATAACAGATCCGGGAGTACCGATATGTGTTAAACAATACCCTATATCACATGATGGAAGGCATGGGCTGCAACCTGTAATTGATCGATTATTACAACAGGGACTGCTAGAACCATGCATGTCGCCCCATAATACCCCCATATTACCCGTGAAGAAATCAGATGGGTCCTATCGTTTAGTGCAAGACCTCCGTGAAGTAAATAAAAGAACGATAACTAGATTTCCGGTAGTGGCCAACCCTTATAACCTATTAAGCCAAGCGTCCCCAGAATTAACCTGGTATAGTGTAATAGACCTAAAGGATGCCTTCTGGGCTTGTCCCTTGAGGGAAGAGTGTCGTGACTATTTTGCCTTTGAGTGGGAGAACCCTGATACCCATCGGAAACAACAACTTAGATGGACGGTTCTTCCACAGGGATTTACTGAATCACCAAACCTCTTTGGACAGGCCCTGGAACAAGTCCTGGAAGACTTTGAACTAGAACCTGGGGTAGTTTTGGTACAATATGTAGATGACCTATTAATAGCTGGAAAAAGCCAAGATAGTGTGCGAAGCACCAGCATGAGGTTATTAAATTTCTTGAGCCTAAAGGGTTTAAAGGTATCAAAATCTAAACTGCAATTTACTGAGGAAGAAGTAAAATATCTAGGGCACTGGCTGAGTAAAGGGACTAAGAAGCTAGATCCAGAGAGAGTAAACGCTATTTTGTCCCTCCAGCCTCCCAAGAATAAAAGGCAAGTGCGACAACTTTTAGGTCTTTTTGGCTACTGTAGACAGTGGATTGAAAATTACAGCAACAAGGTTAAGTTCTTATATCAGAAGCTAGTGGGGGAAGGCCTGATGAAATGGAGTACAGAGGAGGATGACGAGCAACTAGAAAACTTAAAAACTGATTTAGTAAATGCCCCACTACTGAATCTGGTGGATACCCGGAGGCCTTTCTATCTATTTGTTAACACGGAGGGTGGAACGGCCTTCGGGATCCTAACGCAAGAATGGGCAAGTAAAAAGAAACCCGTAGGATATTATTCCAAATTATTAGATCCAGTTAGTCGCAGCTGGCCTACCTGTTTACAGGCCATAGTTGCTACTGCCCTCTTAGTCGAAGAAGTCGGGAAAATAACTATGGGAGGAGAATTAAAGGTATACACACCTCATAATATACGAGGGGTATTACAGCAGAAAGCTGACAAATGGATTACGGATGCTAGGTTACTGAAATATGAAGGAATCCTATTGCACTCTCCTAAGTTAGAGCTTGAAACCACTAATTTACAGAATCCACCCAATTTTTGTATGGGGAACCGAGTGAATCTCCTTCCCATGATTGTATCAGGGTAATAGAATATCAAATCAAGATAAGGGAGGATTTAGAGGAAGAGGAGTTGTTATGTGGAGAAAAATTGTTCGTAGATGGATCATCGCCGGTAGTGGACGGGAAAAGGAAGTCAGGATACGCTATAATAGACAGGAACAGTTGGACAATTAAAGAATCGGGTCCCCTTAACATAAGTTGGTCGGCACAAGCCTGCGAACTATTCGCAGTATTGAGGGCATTACAGTTGTTAAAAGATAAGAGAGGAACAATATTTACAGATTCTAAATATGCATTTGGGGTAGTTCACACGTTCGGAAAAATTTGGGAAGAGAGGGGCCTAATGAATTCTCGAGGTAAAGGATTAATACATGAGACCTTAATAAAGCAAACTTCGGAGGCATTAAGAGGGCCCAAACAAATTGCGGTAGTTTATGTAAAGGGCCATCGAAAGGGAACCTCCACGCAAATAAGAGGGAACAATTTAGCAGACGAGGAAGCTAAGAAAGCTGCCTTACTGGTAATAAAAGCAGTCGAACAGGATCCTGTACAAACTAAGTATGCTATGAGATTTACAAATCAGGAAAAGGAAAAATTGGAGCAAATGGGAGTAGTTGAACGAGAAGGAAAGTGGTGGCTACCTGACAAGAGGGAAATGCTCCCGAAAGGAGTAGCTTGGCGAGTCTTGAGAGAGTTTCATAGACAAACCCATTGGGGAGTACAGGCTCTGGTAGATCAATTCGCTAATAAATATATGGCCCTGGGAGTGTATGATCTAGCAAAAAGAATCGTTGGAGAATGTTTAACATGTCAAAAGATAAATAAACAGCGCCTTAGGGAAAGAGTCCCTGGGGGGAGGCAACTAGCCAAGAAGCCATTCGAAAGGATTCAGGTAGACTTTACGGAGTTACCGAAGGTAGGCAGATATAAGTATCTCCTAGTTTTGGTAGATCACCTAACTCACTTTGTCGAAGCCTTTCCGGTAGCTCGGGCCACTGCAAGGACGGTAGTAAAAATATTATTAGAGCATATCATATCTAGATATGGGATCATGTCAGTTATCGATTCGGACAGAGGGCCCCATTTTACTTCCAAAATAATTAGAGAAACGTTAGAAGCTCTGGGAACCAAATGGGAGTATCACACTCCTTGGCACCCCCAGAGTTCAGGGAAAGTTGAAAGAATGAACGGAGAAATTAAAAAGCACCTAACCAAATTAATGATAGAGACCAAAATGAGCTGGGTGAAGTGCCTCCCCTTAGCCCTCTTGAACATCAGGACACAACCGAGGGCTGATACAGGACTTTCCTCCTTTGAAATGTTATATGGAGTGCCCTATGATTTGGAGAAACCAATAGAACACCCTAAAGTGGAAGAAAAGATGTTACAAGAATACCTTATAGAGCTCATGAAAAGGAGGCAAGAACTGTTAAAGCGAGGCCTGGTGGTTCAAAGACCACCTTTAGATATAGCAATACATAGTATTAAACCAGGAGATCAAGTACTCATAAAAACATGGAAGGAATCATCGTTAACCCCTCGCTGGGAGGGACCTTTCCTTGTTTTACTCACCACAGATACCGCAGTCCGCACCGCGGAAAGAGGTTGGACACACGCTAGTCGAGTAAAGGGTCCTATTCTGCACACAGACTGGGAAGTCGCCGGGAAACCGGATGAGTTGAAGCTGACCTTCAAGAGGAAACAGACACGTGACGCATAGCCCTGGATACCAGGCTTTTTATGGACAATTGTAAGGAATTATAGAAGTCGCACATCTCATGTCCTGTATGTAAGCAATGCAATCCGTGGGTATGTCACGTGTGTAACGGGTGCGGGATACAGCAGTGGAAAAAGTTTCCTTATGTTGAATGATGGTGTAATGAGTGATGGGGAAAAACCTTAGATACCATTAGGATATTAATAATCACTGGACGAGAACATAGCACGGATCCTAGTTACGAATACTGTAGAAGAGATTGGTACAAAACTGTTGCACAATTAGAGGAAGAACTTATAGTTAGGGATATAGAGTGTAATAAAACTATTCAGGTACCCTCTGTTTGGACTGTAAGTCCAGACATTTGGGAAATAACCAAGAGGAAGTGTAAGAAGCATTTTGGTAAGAAAAGATACAGGAAGTGTTCCAAAACCTGTGAGGATTCGGGACAGTGGCCAAAACCTTGCATTCAAAAATAGCCCTATTGGGTTGAGTATTAGAAAGTGGGTTGTGGCAGAACAGGAAGAGAATTCAGGAGGCAGTTCCCTGAAATCTACAACTGCTGCCGAGAAGATAACTTACCCGGCTACTCTGAAGCAACAGAGTAGGCCCAGGGCAAGGCAGAGGGGTATCCTTGTGGGGATTGGCAAGTGCCTCCAAAAACTTCTAAAATAAAGCAGCTCCATTAAGCAGAACAACCCTCAACAAAATGAACCTCCACTGGCTGATTTTCAGCCAACCAGGGGCTGGGTCACTCTCCCTAATCCTCCTTACCTTACCAGTAATAATAGCATTAAACCAAGGAAGTTCTCGTCAACCTTTTAAATGGACCCTCTATCGATGGGAGGACCAAACGATAATACAGAAAGACCACATCAGGGTCACCCTCTTTTACTCTAACCTTATGCCAATTAGTTCAGGTTGAACCATGCCTTAACAAAACAGGGTTTTATATGTGCCCCAGCACAGGGCCCTCGTACTGTAATACCCCAGGACACTATTACTGCGCTTACTGGGGGTGTGAAACAATTGCCTCAAACTGGCCAATTCCTCCGGCAAATACTGATAAGTTTTTAAAGGTTGGATGGGGACCTGCAGGATGCATTCCCCCTACGGGAATCAGGAGCCAGTGCCACCGTCATGCTTGCAAGCAAAACGAGCAAGAGAAGGACGGCGACTGTGAATATATATTCCTTAACGTAACAGATCCTGAACAAAGTGGATGGCTTGTTGGAAAAACCTGGGGAATGCGGTATTATGAACCGGGTGATGATAGAGGAGGCATGTTCATCATAAAGAAGGAAGAAGTTAAACTGACCCCTTGAGCGATAGGTCCCAATCCAGTAGTAAAATCCCCTCCCCCTCTGAGTAAGGAGACAAAGACAGTAGAAAAAGAGAATATAATAGTAAGAGAGGAAACTGTCACTGAAGCCTTGAAATCTCTGAATACTGAAGCCTCAGAATCTTTGAATCCTCTATGGGAAATTATCCGGGCTACTTATCAAACCCTAAACTATACTCAACCCAACCTAACCACTGGTTGCTGGTTGTGTTATAACGTTAATCCACCCTTTTATGAAGCTATAGGGGATAATCGTCTGTATACCACAAGCAAGGAGTCTGTGCCTATTCAGTGTCTTTGGGAAAAGCAGAAAAGAGGGATAACTATGCAACATGTAACTGGGATAGGGACTTGTATAGGTAAAGTACCAAATTCCAAGAGGTCACTTTGTGGGAATATCATACTGAGCCTTAATGAAACCACAGGATATATTATTCCCCTGAATGGAACAAAATGAATATGTTCCAGGACGGGACTTACTCCATGTGTGTCTTTAAAAGTGTTTAACAGTCCCCGAGAGTATTGCATGTCAGTTACCATTATTCCAAGGATATTATATCATCAAGAAGATGTGATGTATGATATTTGGGATACAGGGCTCCATCGTACCAAGCGAGAACCCGTTACGGCTATTACTATAGCCACGTTGCTAGGGTTAGGGGTAGCCGGAGCAGGAACAGGGATAGCTTCACTTGTTCAACAAAATCAAGGATTCAATTCCTTGAAGACTGCGATAGATGAGGACCTAGAGAGAATTGAAAACTCCATAACCGCCTTAGAGAGATCTCTAACCTCACTATCTGAAGTGGTGTTACAAAACAGGAGAGGGATGGATCTCCTTTTCTTACAGCAAGGGGGACTATGCGCAGCCTTGAAGGAAGAGTGTTGTTTTTATGCAGATCACACAGGGGTAGTCCGAGACTCGATGGCAAAATTAAGGGAGAGACTGGAACAGAGAAAAAGGGAAAGAGAAGCTGCAAAAGGGTGGTACGAGTCTTGGTTTACTCAGTCCCCCTGGCTAACTACATTGCTATCCACAATAGCTGGACCCTTGATAATATTATTACTTACCCTAACCTTTGGACCCTGTATCCTAAATCGACTTATTGGACTAGTTAAAAGCCGTGTAGAGCAGGTACACCTTATGCTGCTACAAAGATATGGTACTGATGAAGAAGCTGAAATGATCTTACTAGCCCAAGAAGCGGTAACTCGATTTGATCAACAAATAGATGCTCAAAAGGAAAGGGGGTAATTGTAATAGATAATGGTCAAGGTTGTTGAACAAATCGAGTAGGGTTCAATCATATTATGCATATCGTTGTAAGAAGTAATTGCGCTTGTGCAAGTTTCATTATATTTTATAAAACCTTGTAACAGTAGTTAAGCCAACGGCCGGATGCTGGGCCCCAACCAACCCAATCGCCGGATGGTGCAACAGATAACAGAGCGCCCGAATGGTGCAACAGATAACAGAGCACCCAGATGGTGCAACAGATAACAGAACTCCAGAGACAGAAACACCCAGCGACACCCAGCAACATCTTCCACCAATCCGGAGCTGGTAGACGCGCGTGGACAGCACGTGGACTCTGTCGACTAGCCAACCAGGAGCTAACTCGTCAGGATGTGCCAGCACGTGAACGAGTGTATAACATATACAAGCACATACGAAAAGTTGAGTGTGTACCCATTGGCGGAACCGAGTTCCCCCGGTCACCCAGCGCTCTTTTGCCTAATTACCGCTTGCTTTAAATTCGCTTGCTTAATAAAATTAATTAATTGGCTCAAAGACTCGTCTTCATTTATAACACCTTTTTGCATTTAAAAGGCTCTTGACCAGATACCCTTAAAGGAGCAGACACTCTCTTTCCACATACCCTTACACTGCATAGCCTGCTTCTCAGAAATCTGGCAGGCTTTGAGGGAAGTTGAGTACTTGGCACTTATGTTTTGAGAAGTTTCTGTCATAAGGCTCCAAATGCTGCAAGAGATTGGATGGTAGATAGACACCTTCTTTGTCTTGGAATGACCTATGATAATTGCATGCAATTTTGTAAGGCCACAGGATTCCTTGTGCAACTGTTCATATGTAAAAAGTCATGACTGCGTGGCTGGTATTGTTGAAGTACTTTCTGGTGGGTGTGTGTGGGAATGTTCTATTCTCACTATATGTGCTCTGATGAAAAATATAAATGAACCATTTATGTCCCTGTCCACCTCTAGCTGACCAGACCATTCCTGCCAATGACTTAGCATATGCAGGTGGTGCACTTTGTACAAATCTGCGCCACAGAGGTCGTGAACAATTGATTCTATCTGGGTCTGTCCCCTCTTGGACGTTTGGTCCAAAATAGATGATCTCTCCTAATAGCTGAAACATAGGTTCGTACATGTCGTGAATGGTATGTGTCTTCTCTGAGTTCTTTGATTTCTTGCAACAGCTTTTTAAAACAGATAATTAGACTTTTCACACAGTTTCTCCACAGCAGAGACACAAGCCCGTAGAGAACCAGCAAGGCTGTCCTCAAAGTCCTGGAGCTGATTAATCACTTCAGTAATATTTTGTACACCTCCAGCTGACCAGACCATTCCTGCCAATGACTGGTGGTGCACTTTGCACAAATCTGTGCCACAGAGGTCGTGTACAATTGATTCTATCTGGGTCTGTTCCCTCTTGGCTGTTTGGTCCAAAATAGATGATCTCTCGCACAGCTAATTCTCTCAGGAACTGAATACCTCTCTCCATAGTATTCCATTTCCCTAACTTGGATATACAATCTTCCTTGTCGGGAAATCTTACTTTCATAGCTGTCAGGAGTCGGGTCCAGAGGGCAGTGGCATTAGAGTCTCTTGAAATTGCCCTATCAATGGTGGAATCTTTTGACAGAGATCCCAGCTGCCTGGCTTCACCACCTTCCAATTCAATTGTTTCTGCCCCATTGTCCCAGCATCGGAGCAGTCAGGTTAAAATATTCTCACCTTCACGACGACTAAAGTCTTTTCGCAGATCTCTCAGCTCACCTGGAGAAAAGGACCGAGTGGTGGTCACTTCATCTCCTCCCTGTCCTGATGGTGCCCCTTGGGTTGATATTGGCCCTGTGCCATCATCTACTGCACAGGTAGTCTTTCTAGTGACTTTCTTACAACCAGCAACTGATGCTGATAAGGGTTCACCATCATTTGATTCATTTCCAGAGTCTGAATGACTGTCACAGTAATTGCTGTGGTTACAGCAGCAACAGTGCCCAATGTGTGAAGAAGGGGGGGCTGCCTTGTTAGCCTTTGAGGCTGGAAGAGTAATGTTATCTGCAGCGACCTTGGCAGAGGAACTCTGCGGAGGAGCTGTAGCTTCAGCCTGCAAAGCCACCATTGGGAGGGCAGTGGATGCAGCGGCAGTTTTCGCTGTTTTGCTCTTTCTCAAGCGGCTCGGAGTGCTTTTTGCTAAAGCTTCCAAAGACGCACCGCAAATCTCAGGAAAACAAGGAGACACAAACCTCCTGTTGAACGTCATTTCTCTTAACAGAAGCACAAACTGACACACATTCAGCAAACCAGATAACACCATCACAGTTCTATCAAAACTCCAAGGATATTCAAAGCTCTCTAAAACATTTGCGAACTGTCCTAGCGAAAAAATGAAAGTATTGTTAGTTAGCCTTTCTAAAGATTCACTTGACCAATTAGCAAACACAGAGCCGTACTGCTCTTTAATCTCTCCTGGAGGCTTTTCAAGGTAAAGCAGAAGCGAGTAGAAATTCATTAGCGGCTGCAGTATAATGAAATAAACCAGTGCCAAACCACACAGTATCATCATGAGCATTGTCCAGTTCCTTGTTGTTATATAATGAATACTTCGATTTAAAAAGAAGGCCCAACACAGATATGGAATCAGTGAGCACAATGTAGAAAATAACTGATACAACTTATGCCATAACATCATTAAATCAGTGTAATTCACTTTGCCTTAACACAACTAAATAATATCCAAAGCAAACAGAGTATCATAACTCTATGAGTTGGCACCGTGCCAAGAAAATTGAAAGGTACGTCAGAGCAGTAGAAAAGCCAAAAATCTCCAGATTTACCCCTTTCTCTGGACCCACGTTGGGCACCAATTATCTGTCGAGGGTTAAGATTGCGAGGTGACAATAAAACCCTGGCAGATGTATTGTTAACCCTCTCTCCCCCCCACTTCCCCTTTTTTGCCCCTCCCTCTCCCCCCTTCCACTAAGGACAGGCGATTGGGAGGGAAAGAAGGACAGAGAGAAGCGAGTTGGAAAAATGAACAATGTTTTACTAATGCTACTAATAAGAATAGAGAAAAATAATACAAAATATACAAAACCAATCTTGAAAGTCTCAGCAACTGCAGAGCTGGCACCCAAAGTCCTGGATTAGACTCCACAGCCAACCAGAGCTGGATTCAGTCTCTCACTAGGCCTCAGTTCGCAGGGACAATTAACAAGGTCCTCTCCTAATGTCGGCCATAGGGAAAAGGAAAAGGGACGAGATCCTCGTGATCTCCCACTTTTATATGAAGTATTCACGTGAATGGAATGTTACACACAGTTGGTCATTTTCTTGGTCACTGGTTTCTCGTCGCCCCTCTCGCAAGATGTCCATCCGTGCTTATCAATAAGTTTGCATTCCATTGCTAGGTTTACCAAAACGTGTCTGATTCTCCAGGAAAATGCAGTTAATATGAAGGCTTTAGCTGACAGGCAAAATTCACTAAAAGAGAAACTTGTTTTTAGCAAAACCAGGACAGTCCCTCTCCAAAGACTTGTGTTTCAACCGGAGTTGGCCATGCAGCTGTAACCCTAGCAACAAGGCCTTGGGGAGAAGAATTAGGACAACTTTCCAAAAGAGAGAATCTACACATTTGGAGATGATCAAATGAAACTGGTAGCATGGTATTTAGAAATTAAAGGAAGTATAGAAGAACATATGTATCTGGTTTTGTTCCTAGGTTTATTTTTGGAATTATAACATTTGAACTGAAATCCCCATTTAATTATTTTTTTTTTTTTTTTTTAAATAAACAGGTAAATCAGTGACTTAAGACTTGGCAGGGTCTTTATTGTTGTTACATTTAACTAATTTCTGATACTGAACATAACACTGTAAGTATGTTCTCATAAAAAAATGGTAAAAATACTTAATTTTTTTTTTTTCAACTTCAGAGTCTTCACTTGAGAGTGTATTTGCTGAAGCATTCATAGTGCTGTTTGATACAGTACATAATTCATTGTCACCAGTTCAAATAATATGGAGGAATTCAGTTCGAACTGATTTTTGTGGTATGCATTCACATTTCAGTGCATTTCAGAAACTAATTTATTGTAAAAATTTGCAAGACTATTTAAGAGACTTGTATTAGTGCTTCTGAAGGAGTTATACTTATTGTAACAAATGTTTTCTAGAAAAATTAACCATAAATGTTTGATTTGTAAGGTGTGGCAATCTGATCTATTTGCATGGGAGGTACTGAATGAGTTGGGGGTAACACTACTGATGTGACTGCTGTGGAAAGCGATTCAGCAACTGTGGATGGGTTTTGATAGATTAAGACCTGTTGCTGAATTAGTCAGGCTCAAAGGTATCTCAAGGCCGCTTCGAGAACAGAGTCTGCTGTGAGAAAGAGGGGCGTTCCTCAATCACCGGGGTCCTGGCGTGGCATGAATCATCGGACGTATCATCAGTGAGACTCCAGCGCACGGACAGCCCACGATACTCATTTAACGAATCCATGCTTGGAGCGTGGACGCGTGATTAGAATATAGTTACGTATATAAGGAGACTTGTTTCTCTAATAAATGGCTTAGCGTGATTCACATTGAATCGACTTAATTTTGCTTGGTCCTTATCTCACTCTACATCTGGTGACCCCGACGTGATACTCTGATCGACGTACCACTGAAGTTGCGGAAAAACCTAGAGCGGCCCAGTCGGAGGCGGATCAGCTGGACTGAGAACCGGGCGGAGGCGTACGGACGTTCCGCGTTGTTGAAGAAGTCACCATAAAGGATGAGCGACTGGGAGCGGGAGGAGGGAAGAGTGAAGTTATGGGGCAAAATAAATCCTTTGAGGAAGAAGATGTAGTTAAACTCCTCCTGCCTATTCTCTCTATGAGAGGACTTAAATAAGAAGAAAGTAGCATATGTGGACTATTAATTCGGTATAGAATTAAAGGCTACCCAGGAGAAAATGAGAAGGCTTTTAAACGTTAACTTTGGGATGATAAAAGGCAGAAATTATGGAATAGGGTCAGCAATGGAGATGATAAAGAAACTAAATCACTAGCGACTAAATGGAAGCTTAAAATTTCCACCTTAAAAGACTTTAAGGCTGAGCGGGCTACCGTTGCCAGAATTTTTCCAGCGTTGCAGCCTGATAACAAACCTAAAAATGACTGTGAAGTTTACCCGGATCGTGTCTTTTGACCCCCTCCCCACTCCATCCCCTGTTGTGCCGGTGGCACTGATTCAGCAGTCTGGGGCGGGGGGAGGAAAACTACCGAGTGGATGGCCTCCCATACCATCACAAGACCCTAAGGAGACCAAGCAGTCCAAGGAACTGGAGTCAGATAATTTGTCAAAAGAACTGTGTGAAATGTAACAGCTATAGATCATTTAGGACAGAACAATGGGGATTCATCGAAAGGGGCAGGTGTCCCACAACACCTGGAAGAGACACTAATCGACACACCGCAACTACAGACACGATAAGTTTCTGAAATCCTGAGGCAGTCAAGAGATCTTGCATATCAAGCTATGAGAGAGGTGCCAAATCATTTGCAACTATTAATCAGGGTCCCAATGAGAATTACATGCAATTTATTGACCATCTTCAAGACGCCATCAGTAAGCAGGCCGAAAACTTAGAAGCTAAGGAAGCACTAGTGTTGAGATTAGCAGTAGAGAATGCTAGTGTTTGCTCTCAACGTGTTATTTGCAAGTTTTCCAGTACATATTATGTGCTCCTGTGTATTGCCTCTCTGAAAATCAAGCAGCTTGTCAGGAATGTGAGTTAATTGTTTTACTAGTTGTTTTTAAGTGTGCTGTAAAACCTTCTCCCACTTTTCCCATTCTCGCTGCAAGCAGCCTTGTGCCTTCCTCCCCCTCCCTCTCCCCGCTTCTCAAGGTTTTTAGTTGCAAGATAGGGTCAGGAATAATTGTTTTCAGTTGTGTTCCTAAAAAATCAGTATTGGGAGGTGTTTTAAAAGCACTCGGCATTATAAGGAAGGAAGATCTTGTAAAATATTGTAATTAATGGTGGCTGCGGTATAACTTAAATGATTGGGAAAAGTGTCCGGAAAATAGAATCTTGTTGCAATTAATGTTGTTTTTGAGGCCAGAAGATCAGGACAAAATAAATCCCTACAAGAGATCATTAAATCATTTCAGACAGTTTTACAGGCGGGGTGCTTTGAACTTCAACAAGCTGAGAGAGAGTTAACTGATAACACACAGGTCACAGAAAACTTGTTAAAGTCTGCAAGATGCTTTCCTTATTAACCTGTTTTCTTTGTGGGTATCTGTTTCAGTATGTTGCAATTTTGGTAGGTCTGTGCTATATGGTACGATAAGTTCACAGTCTGTTAAATCATGAGAATCCGTTGACTCAAAATGTGCATTTTGTGATAATTCAGAAGATCATGAGTAATTTAGTTCTTTACTGCGTGAATGTGATGGTAAATTTTGTGTGTAGTAGCTGTTATTTTTTTTTCTCTAGCATGCTAGCTTTATTCCAGCATTCAGACTTGCACAACTCTGTGACAGGCTGTGTCTCCTCTCGGTGTGCTGGATTTGGTTTTTCCGTATACACATCATGTAAAGAATCCTGGTTTTGGAATGGCAGCTGTAGCGCACCAGATGAGACACTAAAACAAAAACAAAACAAAACAAAAGAAGGCCTTGCTCAGTCCGGTCGGCGGGTGCGGATGGGTTTCAGCGCGCAACTGACTTTTTTTGTCAGGGAGACCCAGAGGTACCTCCACCTGGCTGAGCAGTGAGCGGCCCAAAGGTGCAATGCAAAAATTGAGATATTGTCTTATATTGGTGTGACTGTGATCCATCTGCATATTTGAACTGGATATTTGGTTTTCACATCTGAGCTCAGTATTTTAGTTTGCATATTCATATTTGGTACCAAAAGAATCTTGTTTGGGGAGATAATTACAAAATGGGAACCGGTTCCACTGCTAAAATTCCACCTTGCTCCCCCTTAGGATGCAGCCTTACACATTAGAGTAATTGCTTATATTGTTAGAAAAGCATTTAAATTGTTAAAATGCTATGATAGATGTGCATTTAGAAGAGGTTGTATTTAAAAGTTGCTAGAGTATTAACTGATTTAGATTTAGGAAAATAGAATAATGGATTTATGTTTATTATACTGGTTTATACTGTTTTTTGACATCTCTAAATTGTAAAAAGTAAATGGAGCTAAGGAATGTAACTATTTCTGAGCTACTTGAAATTGCATATAAAGTGTATTATGGCTGGAATGAAATGGGAAAACAAAAGAGCAAAACATCCCAGGCCTGCGTGCAGCTCATTGTAACTGAGATAAGCCAGCTGCGTGACCTTGGTTGTATCTGAACTGCAGTAAGAAGAGAAAGAAAAAAAAAAAAAAAAAAAAAAAAGAAAAAACCTGGCTGCCTGCTTTTAAAGCAGTGAAAGGGGGGGGGTTCTCTCTCTCCCCCACTGCAGCGCTGTAATACTGACTGGAGCAGTCCGAGGGTGAAGTTTAAAGGCATCCTTATGAAAGGCATCCTAATGAAACTGGAAAAATAAACCAAAAATTTGTTGATAGACTTAATCTGTGGTAATTAGTTGTAAGAGACTTCTTCGTAAATTCACCATGCTAGTTTTTGAGGTCATGGGAGAGAACGAAAGAAAGGCCATTTTTTGAGACCAATGGAATGCCAAATTTGGAACAAAGTTTTAATACATGAATTCTTATATTTGCCAGAAACTCCTATACCTCTCTTAGCTTAGGATTTGTTAAGTAAATTGTAAGCTCAAATAACGTTTTCTGAGAATTCTGTTTAGTTGCATGGCCTACAAGAATCTGCTGGGATGCTGCAGATCTGCTTGCTGCAAGTGAGAAATCTCCAAGGAAATTTCAAATGCTGTATTTCTACTAGTATTAACAGCCAATGTTTCGATAAAGCAAACACTACACTGATAGATCTGAAACAGGACTTCGATCCGGTAAGGGAAAACAATATCCAATAAATATGACAGCCAAAATGGAGTTAGAAACTTTGAGGAATGAATTTATGACAACCTTACAGGCTGGCTGCATTCAATTGGACTTGCAGATTTGTCTATAGCTACAACATAGAAACAACCTGTGGCTATTGTGGGACAGTATGATGAGATTGCTAGCAAACTGATATACCGACTGTTATATACCAATTGTCACTCTGATCAAGAAAATGCAGGGAATCAATTTAAATCTTAATAGACCATGATCCTTTTGTCATATATGTACCATTTGCGAAGTTTAATTCTGATTTTTTTTTTTTTTATTTGTAATCTATGTCTTTATAAATTGCACTAGCTGTTTTTCTTAACAGCACAGCTTTTGGCATGCCTAAATGTAAATTGCTGCAGAACCTGCAAGTCTTTAACATCAGGTCGTAGGCCATACTTGTATTTGGTCTGATCCTACATACTTGCAACGTTTTTGTTGATGGTTCTGGGAAGTCTCATAAAGCTGTAGTGGTTTGGTGTGAAGATAACAATTGGCGTCATTCTGTAAAAATTATTGAAGGTTCAACCCAATTAGCAGAACTTGGCACAGCTTTAAATTACTTAGAGCTTTTTAAGGAGGAACCTCTAAATTTGATTTGTGATTCTGAGTACGTAGTCAAGGTCCAACGCACATATCTGGTTCTGAATTTTTTGTTTGTTTGTTTGTTTGTTTTACAAAAAAAAAAAAAAAAAAAAAGAGAGAAGTAGGGGAAGCACCACAAAACCAATTGTCAAAAGCATTGTATGTGATTAAATACTTTGCAAGTGTGACCCAAAACCATGCTAAATCAGAAAGAACCTACATTAGTTATGGTCAAATCACTAGTCAATTAAAAAGGCCACATCAATTGATAACCTGGGGAAAAGGTTATGTTTGTGTCATTACAGGCCAAGGATTGAAGTGGATTCAACAAAGATTCAACGGATGCAGATGGACAGGAGGGAGATAAGTTGTGAGGACTGTTTCAGATGTAAACCATGGATCCTAATTCAGTGTTACAGATGCTCACAGATCTGGTGGTCTAGAAGCCTATTAGCAAGCAGGTGGTGTACCTTCTGTGGAGAATGGCAATTTGAACAATCAGCAGGAGATCCAAAAGGGTGATATTATGATTAGATAGTCAATGCATAGATAAGGTAAAATTATGAGATATCTCTATCACAGTAATCTAAGTTCAGCAACTGATAAAATTTTAGAAGGGATATTAAGATTAAGCTATTGATCTTTTAAATAGGTTAATATAACTTTTAAGATATTAATTCAATTATTAGTATATGCTGATGATATTAAGTATGTTACCCTATAAACTGCGCAGTTATAAATCTTTTAGGAATTTAAGAGAATATATTTTATTAACTTGTCTGGTTATTTTGAATCTATTAAAATAGTGTGTTAATAAGGTTGTCATAGTAGAATTAAGGTTTTAAGAATAGGCAGGTAGTTGTTTGATCTTATTAAGTAAGGTTTAACTGCATTATATGTAATTGTAATTATGTTGTTAATCACGTGTTCTATGTTGCAGTATATTTCAAAAATGATGTACCGTGCGGTTTAAGGGGCCTGACTAATTCAGGAAAAGAAAGGGGGAAGTGTGAATGGGTTTTAATAGATTAAGACCTGTTGCTGAATTAGTCAGGCTCAAAGGTATCTCAAGGCCACTTCGAGAACAGAGTCTGCTGTGAGAAAGAGGGGCATTCCTCAATCACCGGGGTCCTGGCGTGGCATGAATCATCGGACGTATCATCAGTGAGACTCCAGCGCACGGACAGCCCACGATACTCATTTAACGAATCCATGCTTGGAGCGTGGACGCGTGATTAGAATATAGTTACGTATATAAGGAGACTTGTTTCTCTAATAAATGGCTTGGCGTGATTCACATTGTATCGACTTGTTTTGCTTGGTCCTTATCTCGCTCTACAAGCAACCACAGTTCTCACTGCTTATTTGGAAGAGAAGGGGTGTTTGAGACTGAAAAATGAATACCTTACACAAAATGATCTATGACTGAGTGGCAGACAAAGAGGACTTTGGGGAAGTGACTGCTTATTGTGTGTGAAAGGACAGCAGTGATATCTGGCCTTCACACTGAACATATCACTCCTGCTTTCTTAGGAGAAACAGGGGAAATCAAATCCATATAAGAAGCAAGTATACCTTGCAAGTGAAGGTGCTGTTACTGTATCATGTTTATCTAGTTACTGAAGAAAGGTGACATGAAAAGACTGATTATTTCAGTTCCATTTTCCAGTATTTTGACAAATGCAGTACCCATTTTTTGGCAAGATATTTACCAAATTTCTTGGTTTTTCTTTGTCGTGAGACGACGTGGAGAATGCAAAATTGCCGGCAGGACCTCTTTGAGCACGACGGGCGGGCCACGAGAGTAAAGAGTCTAATTCAATATGAATTTAACATCAATACCCTTTAATGAACTCTTAACAACACTGAATAGCAATGTCTCCGAGACCACGTTTTTCCAACCCTTATATACTCTATACCCAAAAGGCCATGCGGCAAGCACAGGCTATGATTGGTTACACATGCAGTCATTCTTCCCATCCCACGATGGTGATTAGCTGCAGGGCACTGTCCACATGCGCAGCGATGACGATGGCACCCTCCTGCAGCCTGGGTCGAGGGCAGACCAGTTTCTGTATATTTCCGCATGGTCCTAGTGCACCACAGCCACA
The DNA here is from genome assembly GCF_963082525.1 of Nesoenas mayeri. Classification (NCBI taxonomy): domain Eukaryota; kingdom Metazoa; phylum Chordata; class Aves; order Columbiformes; family Columbidae; genus Nesoenas; species Nesoenas mayeri. The sequence goes on from NC_137553.1 coordinate 16,411,360, forward strand.
ACAAGCCCTGGCTTGTTCACAGCAGACGGCCCAAAACCCTCCACATTTCTTCTGCTCTCTTATCTCTTATATGCAGTCTCTAACATCTATGCTACAATCTGATGGTAAGCCAGAGCCCATAGTAGCAGATCTTATGATTCCTGGATGTTCTTTAGTTTGACTAATATGCTGACCTGGGGCAGCAAAGTCAGGAGCACATTCCCTTCTGCAGGCTCTGTAATAAATTTTGACTCGAGATTAACTTGAATAACAGAAATTTATTCCCGATGGATTTCAACGCAATAAACAAAAACAGCGCTGGGCGGCCGGGGAGTCTCCGCTCCTCCAGTGGCGCGCGCGGGAAAAACTTCTTCCGAACTTTTTATAGGGCCGACAGTCCCGAGTTCGTTGCTCAGAGTGCCACGTCACTCGTTCTTTCTGCGAATGTGTCCTCTGTTGCCAGGCAGTTAATCTCCCATCTTCTCACCTACCCCTGCCCCCCCCCCCCCCCCACCTTTAGAGGATCGAACATTTAAGGCAATTGCATAACAAAGGGCAGGGGCTTCCCGTGTTGCCCAATAACCCCTGAGCGTTTCGTTTTAAGAAGCTTTAATGAACAAACATGTCTAACTCTTAGAATTGTTTATTACAGCTCTGCTTACAGGTGCAATGATGTCATGCACAGGAGCAGAGTGGAAAGCTGGAACAGCAACATCTTAAATTGTTTGAGCAAGATTTAATTGAGTTTGATTGTAGATGGGATGAGTTACTAATTTATTGTTTGGGTGTTGCTTTTTGTTTTTGTTTTTGTTTTTTTTTCTTTTAAAGTCTCATCCTTGGCTTGTTCTATACTAAGCCTGTTGTCCTGGTTTTGTTTAAAACAAGACCAGCCCTCTTTCAGTGAATTTTCCTTTCAGCTAAGTTCTTCTAAGTAGCTGTATGTAGTGGCAGGGCTCCTTCTGGGGGGATGGGGTCGTCGACAGCCTGGCTAGGAGGTGAAGCCGGAGACAAAAGAGACAAAAGGAATCCTATAAGAAGGTACCAGTCAATGAGCAATCGCCAACACGGATGTGCAGAGTGTGTGGGCAGTGCATGCAACCAATCATGTTACTGTATAGCGCGTGCTGTAACCAATCATATTGTTGCAAGGCGAGCAGCTTTTGGTATAAAGCTAGCTCGGTCGGACAATAAAGTTGAACTCTGTGAACATCATATTGGTGTGTCAGGTTCCGTCTCTCATGTGGAAAGCAACAACTGTACTTTTCTGAATTTGGCTGCATGTTTTTTCAGACACTGTTCGCTCTGGAGCTAATAATGGTAACAATGGTATGCAGAAGAACCCCAGGTTTAGACTTATTGCTATGGCAGCCAAGGTTACTGATAATTTTGCACATTCTGTACATGAGAGGGGTGTATTTGCAAGGAGGGGTGGACAGAACAGGTGAGCAAAATTGACCAACTAAGTATTCCATCCCATTCATGTCATACACCCTATAAAATTGGGAGATCATGAGGGTCTCGCTCTCTTTGACCATGGCTGGCATCTGAAGAGGACTCTGCCTGTCGTGACTGTGATCTGAGGCATGGTTCCAGACTCTGCATCCCTGAATCCAGTTCTGGTTTACTGCAGAGTCCAGCCTAGGACTTCTGGGTATCAACTGTGCAGCTGCTGGAGCAATGCCAGTTCCACTGCAGGCCTTTGCACTACACTGGGAAATTCAAGATTGGGTTTGTATATTTTGTATTATTTTCTCTATTTATTAGTAGCATTAGTAAAGCATTTTTAATTTTTCCAACTTGTAAGTCTTTCTCCCTTTTCCTCCTATTACCTTTCCTAGTGGGGGGGCAGAGGGTTAATAGAGAGCATCTACCATGGTTTACTGTCACCCTGCAGTAAACGGTGACAGGTTTATTGGTGCCTATATAGTGTGGGGCAAGTGAGAAGGGCTAAGAGTGGTCTCTGACAGTTTGCCTGAACAGCAGCTTCCCAGGTAGTGCAAGTGAGAGAACATCAGATTACTGATTTGAGTGGTCAGAGTTCTAATCCTCTGGTGGGAGGAGACCTTGGAAAACTCACTTGAGAGAGTATCAGCTTTTTCTTTGGAAGTTTCAGAGGGGTGAGAAAAAGATAGATCTGTGTGCTTCATGGGTCATATGGTGATGATAAAGCAGATTGCAGTTATCTTGATTTGAAGGATGTTGTTGCAAATCCAGTTTTATTTGTATTATTTGCTCACTTGATTTTATTCAATGATGCCTTTTTTGGGGTCGATGCTTCTTGTTAGTGTTTATGTGCAGAACATCATCTCTGGAAGTTGGGATAAAGTTGGTATAATAGCTTTGATGCTGGATTGTGTTGCATTGCTCTGTATAGTTATAGATAAGCTGATGGTGTATTTCTATTAATTGTTGTCATATTCAGGAGTATGTATTTTTAGAGCCCCCTGGTAGAAGCAAAAGAAATTAAAGAGAACTGTACCTTTTGTTTTTTCAGTTGCAGAAGTGATCTTTTAGGAGAGCTATTCAACTACTCTTTGCCTTTTTCATTAGGCCAAATTACAGATGCTTTTGGGAATTTTGAATCATAGAATCATTTCAGTTGGAAGAAACCTTCAGGATCATTGAGTCCAACCATAACCTAACCTAACTCTAGCACTAAACTGTGTCCCTAAGAACATCATATAAACACCTTTTAAACCCGTCCAGGGATGGTGACTCCACCACTGCCCTGGGCAGCCTGTTCCAATCCCTGACAACCCTTTCCGTGAAGAATTTTTTTCCTAATATCCAATCTAACCCTCTCCTGGTGCAACTTGAGGCCATTTCCTCTTGTCCTATCATTTACTATTTGTGAGAGGAGACCAACACCCTCCGTGCTACAACCTCCTTTCAGGTAATTGTAAACAGCAATAAGGTCTCCCCTCAGCCTCCTTTTCTTCAGGCTAAACAGCCCCAGCTCCCTCAACCGTTCTTCATAAGACTTGTGCTTCAGTCCCCTCACCAACTTAGTTGCTCTCCTCTGCACTCTCTCTAGTACCTCAGTGTCCTTCTTATGATGAGGGGCCCAAAACTGAACACAGTATTCAAGGTGGGGCCTCACCAGTGCCAAGTACAGTGGCATAATCACTTCTCTTGAATATCCCTGGATGATTGAGTGAAGCTTGTTGGGATTACTGGGTCTCTGGAATGTGTGTTAGTATTTGCTGGTGGTAAAACTATTTAGGAGGATTGTAGCGATTCTAACTTCTGCGACAGGTGTTGTGGCTATTGAAGCCTCAGCAACGTGCACTGCAGCCACTCAAACTCCCTTGACAGATTCTGCAGCCACGTCAGTTCTGACAACAGATACAACAGCTACTGCAACCCCCTTGACATGCACTGCAGCCACTCCAATTCCCATGCTAGTGCCCATGACAGTTAATGCCGCTGTTGCACCTCCAACAGCTGGCATCGCAGCCACACCAATGCTGACTACAGATACCATGGCCACTACAACTTCAAACAACTGTCATTGTAGCAATGTCAACTCCAGTGCCAGTTACCGCATCCACTCAAACCTTCACAATACGTGATGTGGCCATTCAGACTTCAGCAATATTAGTTGCCACTTTGAGGAGGAAGCAAAAGGAAACACAGCTGTGAAACTGTGAAGGAACAATGTATGAAAGAACAACCATGATGAAAAAACATGTTAAAGAGCAACTATGACACTGATCTAAATGCATGTTTCTTACACCTTAATCTTTTAGGTAAAAATTTGTATTCCAGATAAAGGAATTTGTTTGTGTTGTTTTGTGTGTGTTTCCCAACACCCCCCCCCCCACCCCCCCCCCCTCCATGTGTGTATCTTTCCTTGAATCTGCTGACAAAGAAATCCCATGTACATTTGGAAACAAGCAGTTGTGTGGCATTAGGACATGATCTCAATTAGGAAAACATTGCATAGTAAACTGAATTGTCACATTACAGCTGTTTGACAATTTACTCAAAGTAGTTGCTGCTCACTTTTCATTTGAGTTGACTTAAGTTGGTTCTACAGGCAGGCTTGATTGTACCCTCCAGCAAAACCCTAGTGACTCATCTTCAGACCTTTAATTGGAAAAGATTATACAAATGAAATATTATGATGTTATTAAATTATTTACAAAAAAACAGAAAGAAGAGAAATATGAAGGTAACGCAGACCTTTTTTTAGCAGAGAGGATTTCATTGAATTTTACAGCCTAAATTTTCAGTAATTATGGAATTTTCCAGCAGTTCTGTAGTGTGCAGAAAGCCTCATCAGAAATTTGTAAAGGTCAGCATGAAGACATTTGCTAAATGTATATACTTAAAAGCAGTTACAGTGTCTTCTTTAAATGTGGCTGCAAAATTCTAGGAGCTCGAGGTAACTGGGGAAAGGGGCAAAAGTATCCATAGGACCTGAGGAAACAGTGCATCTTCTCTCAGAATCCAAAAATGTGCAGTTTTGTCTTTTACAAAATCAGAATGCTAGTTTGGGCTATCTTAATTTTTCTAAAACCTTTTTCTGTTTCTTAGTCATTTACCACAGGAAACTGTTTCTAAAAGGAAATGAGGCTGTTGTGCTGATTATTGCTTAGGGTCTCCAAATTGCTGTGATCCCTGCAAATGATAAAGTCCTGCTGTGTTTAAATGAGACCATGCTTGTGTGTTGAAGTGAAATATGTTCCAGACCATGCTTATGTTTTAAAGTAAAATCCATACCAGGATGATCCTTCTGAATAGCTAATGTATATTTATCTTGTGGTGTAGGAAATTAAGTACTTGCCAGAACAAATAACTCTGATAATTAAGTTTACCTGTTAGAAGAATAGAATAAGACAATAGGCCATGGAGAATGTCTTAGGTGATGTTGGCAAAGCAATTTGCCAAGCTTAAACTGGGAAGCATCCGATGTTAAATCTATCGTGACCTATGCCTTGTAATTCATTTCACTGTGTTGTCTGTGGCTTGTTTTGCAGTCTTCATCAGTGTAGTTCATAAAAGTCTTAGAGGAACCTGAGGATACTTCCTGATGTAAAGAGCTGGTTGCTGCTCAGTGGTTGCTGCTGCCATTTTCCTTATAGCTTCATTGTGTAAGTAACAAAAAGATTGCTGCTTGTGATGGCTGTCAAGAAAACTTCTGTAGCTGATCTTGAAAAAGAAACTTGCATTTCTTTGATTCAAGTAAACAAATGGTTTTAAGCAATGTGAGAAACACTTGAGTCTTCATGCTTATATTTATAGAAAATCTTGTTTGGTGTGGCAGCAGCATTCTTTTCATATTGAGGAAACACAAATATTGCATTTGATGTATCTGTGTTATTCAGGACCTTTAAAGTTTATAAACAGAAGTACTGTATGTTTAATGATTGTTTTAGCATGAGAAATACCATGCTTACAGCATTGTTTATTTTTCATGTTTCCTTAGGTTTCTGGCTGCCTGCCTTTAGGATAGAAGGTTGAAGAGGTAGAGAGATGCAGCCAGTATTTTGATGTGTGTGTTTTGGTTTTGTTTCCCATAGTGTATGAGACCTTGCTTGGAGATAATGCCTCTGATCTGTACCACACTTGTTGATTTCTTTTGATATTTCTTTGGGGATTAGTAATTGGGATCATAGCAGTATATTAGTGTGTTGCCAGAGGTTCCAAGTACCTTGCCAGTCTTGTACTGAAGTTTGTAAAGCTGTTGATAGCCAGCTTGCAGTCTGGTTACACTAGCTTCAATTTCTCCCAATAATGACAATTTATTTGCTAAGGATTCAATCTAAAATGAGTTAAATATTCCTGTTCCTGTACCAATTCCACCTAACAAAGTTTGGATGATACATCTTTTAGTTCTATGCCCTATTAGTCTATGACTCTGTAGCTACTTATCATAGAGAGGAGTCACTGTAAACAACACACTGGAGTTTATGGGAAAAATTGTCATATATTATTCTGTTGTTCTCATTGTTTACAGTTAGAGTGTAATTCTTATGAGCCACTAACATATGATTAGTTGCCTTACATGTCTGCGGTGCTCATTGCATTTTATTGTTAAAACCATTAGCGGTTTCCCATCTGGTGTTATTACATATAGTTAAATTCAAATTAACTTTACATCTTAAAGTTAGTGTAACATTACCTGCTATCAGTCCTTGACCTCATGCTAATACAGATGATATTCCTTCTGCAATTGCAGTTTCAAAGATGGCTTGTGACTGATGTTCAACACCTGAGTTGTTCCATAGACAACATGAAAAGGCAGATCCTGTTAGGTACAGGTTTAGGATGCATGTTCCTATGGTGATAAGGTAACACCACATTTTCCTGTAAGAGAAGACACCTAGGTCTTGGACATAATCCAAGCCTCAGTTATGGTTAACTTGCTCCCCTTAGTGTCTATAGCATGCCATATTCCCTTTCTGTAACAACAGTCACCCAGATCTCAGAGTTGGATGTTTAACCAAGACCTAATCTCCATGATTTAGATAGGGTTTCACCTCTGTTTTAACAGGAATTTGTGCAGCCATTGACATGAATCACTTATCTATGGGCCTTCCCATGAGGGTTCATTGCTTATTTAACTGACTTAGAACTTCTCACAAATGGGATCCCCACTTAAAAGCATTAATTGATTAACTCTTGTGTAGTAGTTGTTTTAGTAGTCCATTCCACCTTTCTACTGTCCTTTTACTTTGAAGTTGATATGGTAGGTGGAAAGTCCGTTGTACTCCATTTGAAGCACACCAAGTTTGCACTTATTTTTAAAATGCGATCCATTATCAATTTTTCTTTCTCTAGGCAAGGGAAAAGGAGCAAACAACTGGTTTAAACCAGCAATGGTTGTTAGACCAATTGCAGCCTGGGTGGAGTGCATGTTCCTTGTACCACCAACTATTTGTACTCCTGTTACCAGCCTTCAGATGTTTGCTTTAGAAGATCCATACAATCTGCTTGCCAGGTTTCCCAGAGTAGCTTACTTTCCCTGATATTGACACTGTTGTTCTTTTAACATGTACTGTACCATTGTTTGACAAAAATGGCATGAATCTACAGTTTGTTTTGCCAGAGCTTTTGTCACGGGCCATCCTTTCCTTTGCAGCCTGTTGAAACAAATCATAACTCGCGGTGCGTCCTAGCTGTTTCTGTAACCACTTACCTAGCCATTCTGAGACAAAATTTCATAATACATCTAGCCAAATGATAAGCCATCTGATATCACTTTGCCTCAGGGTTTTGGTAGGTAGATACGTGCCCTATGGATATGCTCTTAGACTGAGTTATATCATAAATCTTCTTTCAGTGTATTTTTTCCCCATGCATCTCTACCATTTACTTGTCAATTGTTTTTCACCCAATTCTTTAGCCACTGGGTGGCACCAGCTCACACATTTCCAAAGCTCTGAGCTCTGACATTGTCAGTTGTGCCAAGCCATTGATTTCATCTGTGAAAGCTTTTCTAGCTGCAGCTTTATCTCTCTATAGTTTCTCCATTTGCTTGGCACTCTCATCTGTGAACCAAACTCATCTTGCTGTCCCAGGGTGAGGCATCAGTTATCAGGGAGGAGGGTGTCCCAGTCCATTCGGTGATGGACTCGTGATGGTTCTTTTACCTTGATCTCGAAGCGCAAAATTAAGGCAACCAAAATACCAAGGGTTTATAATTCAATCAAGCAGTGTTACTTTATTAATTTGCCCGTAAAGCAGCACGCAATAGAGAGAGTAAGAAAAAGAAACAGGGAAAAGTAAAAGTAAAGATGAGAAATGAGGTTGTGTTTATCACCAGTCCAGTTCCAGAAGTGTCCCTCTGGTCTCCAGTCCCCTGGAATCCTGCCGGTCCTCCGTTGTGGTTTGGGATCCTCTGGCAGGAAGATCTTCAATGGTGTCCATTTGGGAGTCATCTCTTATGCTTCTTCACACCCCCCCACTCCCATTGTTTGAGGCCAATTTCCGCCTTGATTTCGCAATCCAGGCTTGTACTGCGCAGGCTCGAAAGAATCATGTTTTCTTTTGCCAACGCTTACGTGTCCAGCATTCAGGGGTCTTTCTCTGGTCCATTGGGTGACCTCAGGACCCTTGGTGAGCTTCTGGGCATGCTCCTTTTTGTTGGCCATTGTTTGGGGGAGCAGGTGTGGGACACATGTAACTGAGGCTGCAGGTGAGAACACATCTTCTGGACGGCAGCTATTGTCCTTGGGTCAAAGAGACCCTCATAACAATAACTTTCAGGAGGCAGGGGCTGGTTTGGCTGAAGCAGCAGGCGAAGTCCACACAGCAGCCATTGTAAGCAGCAGCCCCCCCAGTATTGGAGAAACCAGTGCAACACAATGCTTCTCCTCGGGCCTCTCTCCAAGTCATTGTCCATGCGTTCTTTCTGTCACAGCATCAGTTCTCTAAGTACTTGATGGCAATGTTCAGGCAAATACTGCTCCATCTTCGGACCGACTCTCACACCACCCGGTGACTGAGCATCGTCTATCTGGAGCTCGTGGCAAAAACACAATCCTCAAAAGGAGACAGAAAGTAAGAAGGAAGAAAAAGGAAAGGAAAAGTGATTTATCATGTGATCCTCTTTGTATCAATGAATTTAGGGATGTCTACATTGGAAGGTACACTAAAGAAATTGTGGGCATTAATCACAGATGTCAAACGCATCAAACGCTTTACCATTTTCCAGTTTAAAACATACAATACCGTGAACAGAACAAAACCTATCAAAACTAATACAAAAAGAACAACTATGGGGTGACACAACTTGTTCAGGATGCCTGTAGCAGTAGGTGACCACCCAAAAAGCATGTTCCACCACTTATGTTCATCATCTTTTTCTATTCTTCTTAACACATGGTGAATTTCTTCAGCATTGTGGTGAACTGTTATCAAGATTTTCTGTCCATTTACTCAAACTTCTTCCAAGATCTTGCAACAATTGCTTTACCAATGTAAGATTCATCCTGATAGGTATAGGCAGTAATTCTTGAATCAGTGTGTAATTAGATTGTATAAGTTGATGAGATATAACTGGTGCGAGATAAGAAAATTCACATCCATTAATTTTAACAAAATTACAAACACAAAAATTTGAATGATTTTTAACATTTACCATGACTGTATCTACTAATATAGAGTTGCAAGTGGTCCTCAAGCACACACAACCTTTGCCAATATACACTAATACCATTTCTCGATTGTCAGGACGAACCTCAAAGTGGCAAACATTGTGCTCAGTGTCCAGACAAATATCTTGAGCACTGATTGTATTACTTCTGCAGATGAATCCTTGCTGTTCTCGCACAATGCAAGATTCTAAATTGACAGTTTGCTATTTTTCATCTACTTTTTGGACTCATACTCTATGTTCGAAAGGATAGAGTATAGTTCCGTTGTGGTTCAACCCTAAAGCATTATGTATGGTTAACAGAAAGGTCATGGCTGTGTTAGTGATGGGGTTATAGGTAAAGTTTACCAAAGTCCACCAGGATTGGAGTTCTCTCACAAATTCAGTGGCACTGTCCCAAAAAAATTTCTGAATTTCGGTAGGAAAAGTGCCTTCTTCACCTTCTCTTATGATCGAGGCGGCCACTGATTGCATCCACAGTTGTGCCTGAACACAACTGAGAGTCAAAGAAAGGTTATTATGTACCACAATTTGTGGTCTTTTATATTTACTTTTGGTAGCTAATTTATTCATTAATATTTTTGAATCAATACCATTTAAGATTTCCAATCGTGGCCCCAACACACTAGATCTCTAACTTATTCTTTACTATTCCACTCCCATTCAATTACTATAGTAGGTAATTGAAAAGATGTAGGAAAGTATTAGCAACTTAATTACACTGTTGGTAATTTTAAAATTTAGGCCTTCAGATCTGATTAATGAATGATTCACGTTATTCTCTGTGTCCCTCAGAGTTCTCCTGCAAAAGGAAAACAAACAGGGCTCGCCTCCTTGAGGCAAGAATAATTAGAATGATGGAATTATCCATGTCGAGGGTTAAGATTGAGGGCTGACAATAAAACCCTGGCAGATGTATTGTTAACCCCCTCTCCCCCGCCCAGTTCCCCCTTTTTGCCCCTCCCTCTCCCCCCTTCCCACTCAGGACAGGCGATCGGGAGGAAAAGAAGGACAGAGAGAAGAGAGTCGGAAAAATGAACAATGTTTCACTAATGCTACTAATAAGAATAGAGAAAATAATACAAAATATACAAAACCAATCTTGAAAGTCTCAGCAACTGCAGAGCTGGCACCCGAAGTCCTGGATTAGACTCTGCAGCCAACTGGAGCTGGATTCAGTCTCTCACTAGGCCTCAGTTCGCAGGGACGACTAGCAAGGTCCTCTCCTAATGTCGGCCATAGGGAAAAAGGGACGAGATCCTCATGATCTCCCACTTTTATATGAAGTATTCACGTGAATTGAATGTTATACACAGTTGGTCAGTTTCTTGGTCACTTGTTTCTCGTCACCCCTCTTGCGAGATGTCCATCCATGCTTATCAATAAGTTTGCATTCCATTGCTAGGTTTACCAAAACATGTGTCTGGTTCTCCAGGAAAATGCAGTTAATATGAAGGCTTTAGCTGGCAGGCAAAATTCACTGAAAGAGAAACTTGTTTTTAACAAAACCAGGACAATCCATCAGGTGCAGCTTGTGAGTTTGTAAAAGTTCCAAACCATTCTCGCAATGGTTTCATAGTGTTTTCACCTGTAGCCCTGCCAAAAGCTTCAGCTTGGACTGATCCTGGGGTTATTTCCCCCCCCACCAGCCCCCTTTGCTTAAAGGGGCTGAAATAATCCACTTGCCAGGCATCCCATAAACCTTTACCCTCCCTTAAATTTAGAGTATTGTCTTCTAAAGGGTGCCTTTCAAGCTGTCTCCGACATTGTTCGCTAGCCAGGGCTTCACGATACAAGTCTTTAGCTCCGGTGTGTTTGCCCTTTACATGTAACCATTCTAACAAGCGTTCCCAATCTTCTGAAATTTGGTCCTTTTGTACAGGGGCTAGTCTTGCAAATTCACCAGCTCCGTTATTCCATTCTCCTGTGGATCCCCTATCTACCTGATGAGAAGCTATCCAACTCACAGCTTGTCTAGCTAGGTTTTTCAAAGCTCCTTCAGACAGTGAGAAAATGTTACAATAGTGTTCAATCTGAGCATACCACTTTTGTACTGAGGCCTTTTGGGCCACCCAGTCAGGGAGAGGGGTCCCAGTAGTGACTGTTCTTATGACTTTAAATAGACCTTTTAATACGATCGGCTGCTGTCCTGTAATCTCCACTTCTACCAGATCCAAGCTACCAACAAACAAACCTTTCTCCCAGGTACATTCTGAGTTACCTTCCTTGGCACCCAGGGGAAGGGGGTATTGTTCTGTCAACTCTAAGGCAATGAGGACGGAAAAATGTCACTTCAAGAGAGAAACTCCAAACCTTTTAGTGTCTACTTCGCTTAGAGCAGAAATCTGTGCACAGGTGTTGATTAAAAAGGTTACATGTGCACACTTAGGGCTCACTATAGCTGTGATCAATAAATCTTCTCCCTTTGTGCGTGTGAGCTGTTGGATATAAATCCATCCTCCACCCCCTGCCCACTACTAGGGAATGGAGGTTCTAGTTTCCCTGTTTCTGGGAGAGACTCTGGAAGTCCCCTTATGAAGGGAGTTATCATGTCAGGATTCATTGGCAACGTCACTGGAGATTCACATTCAGGAATTAATTTCCTTTCATGTGTCATTTCCAAACAGGCTGCTTTGTGTACACTCTCTAACAATTGATCAGGTGTGCCAGTAGTTGCTAAGGGCTCTCCCCTATCTAAGGGGTTTAGCCCTCCAGCCCAGTAAGCAGCTCGCTGGGTTAGAGACCATGGGGCACGTCTGTCACCAGTTGTTAAGAAGACTCCATGCCCCCAGTATCCATTTGCTTCTTGTTCACTTAACTGAATTTGGTCTTCCCCGGTTAGGGATACACGACACACATATTCGGTTTCAGATTCTTTAGGGAGGCGACCGTACTCTTTTTTAAGTTGAGCCAGCTCCGTGGCAGTGTAAGGTGTTTGTTTAGTTGTAATGTGAGGGTCAGTATCCTCCTCATTTGCATAAAAAATATTCTGTTTTAACTAAGGGTCTCACATGTGGGAATTCATTATAATGTTTTCCCGAGTCCTCCAATTCTTTCTGAGGGTAGATTTAATTTATGTGTCAGATATTTTTCTCCTCTAACTCCCGCTCCCTCAGCACCCCTGTGTTTTCCTTTAGAGTAGCTTTCAATGTGTGGTTTTTCGTCCCTCTCCTTTTCTAATTGTTGAAAATAGTTTTCTAATTGTTGTTCTAAATTGGAGGTTATTTTTTGCAAAACCTGCACCAGATTTTCAAGGGATTCTATTACTTTGCTTTATGCGATGCAGTAATGAAAGTAATCTTATATTGCTGCTACTAGACTCGCTCCTAAAACAGTGCAGACAACTGTCTTATCTCTATTTGATCTAAACTTAGACTTAGTCTGCAAAGAAATCACTCGGTCCACTACACTCTGTAAATTAGCCCAATTATCATGAGCCCAGTCTTTGGGTACAGGGGGTCAAGCTCCATACTTTGCTAAAAGTGTGTAGAACGAGTCCCGATCTTTCGCTACCCAAAAATCCTGATTGTCAGCTTTTTTGATCATTCTTACTATGAAGGGGCGGTACACACTAGGAAGGCACAACTTAGTTATGAAAACCACAGCAACAGTTGCGTCACCCTTCTCTTTCCTGAGTGGTTGAAGGGGCCAAAAATCTGCTACAGGGAGGCTCAAACTTAGCTACACAAACACACAAGATTGCCCTTTCACTCTCCCTAGCAGACAATTCTCATCATCATGAGAACAACACCCCTTTTGCACTTTGAGATCTTTTGTGATAGATTCTGGGAAACAGAACCCTCAACACGAGTTTGGGGTGCTCTATGCCAAGGTGTGTGTGGTGTGTGGGAAATCTGAATCGCCTCCCTTGCATTCTAGACACTTCTCACTGATAAATCAGTGTAAGGCTAGGTGCGGCTAAAGCGAAACGTCCTTCTCCTAGTGCAGACCACACACTACCTACACCCCTCTGTTTTCCCAGAATCCCATCCTCATCGCCAATTAAATGTCACAGTCCATTCGGTGATGGACTCGTGATGGTTCTTTTACCTTGATCTCGAAGCGCAAAATTAAGGCAACCAAAATACCAAGGGTTTATAATTCAATCAAGCAGTGTTACTTTATTAATTTGCCCGTAAAGCAGCACGCAGTAGAGAGAGTAAGAAAAAGAAACAGGGAAAAGTAAAAGTAAAGATGAGAAATGAGGTTGTGTTTATCACCAGTCCAGTTCCAGAAGTGTCCCTCTGGTCTCCAGTCCCTGGAGTCCTGCCGGTCCTCCATTGTGGTTTGGGATCCTCTGGCAGGAAGATCTTCAATGGTGTCCATTTGGGAGTCATCTCTTATGCTTCTTCACACTCCCCCACTCCCATTGTTTGAGGCCAATTTCCGCCTTGATTTCGCAATCCAGGCTTGTACTGCGCAGGCTCGAAAGAATCATGTTTTCTTTTGCCAACGCTTACGTGTCCAGCATTCAGGGGTCTTTCTCTGGTCCATTGGGTGACCTCAGGACCCTTGGTGAGCTTCTGGGCATGCTCCTTTTTGTTGGCCATTGTTTGGGGGAGCAGGTGTGAGACACATGTAACTGAGGCTGCAGGTGAGAACACATCTTCTGGACGGCAGCTGTTGTCCCTGGGTCGAAGAGACCCTCATAACAATGACTTTCAGGAGGCAGGGGCTGGTTTGGCTGAAGCAGCAGGCGAAGTCCACACAGCAGCCATTGTAAGCAGCAGCCCCCCCAGTATTGGAGAAACCAGTGCAACACAATGCTTCTCCTCGGGCCTCTCTCCAAGTCATTGTCCATGCGTTCTTTCTGTCAGGGCCTCAGTTCTCTAAGTTCTTGATGGAGCAGTATTTGCCTGAACATCACCATTTTCAGACTGACTCTGACAGAGGGTAAATAGGAATATTCAATAGACATCTCAATTTACTCTATGCTCTCTGGTAATTTGTTTTCTGTATTCATCCCATCACTTGTTAATTGGTGATGTATAGACAAAGCCCATTGCTGCACAGTAGTTTTCTGTGCTACCCTTAAGGGTAACAGCTTACTAGCTAAAATTGCTTTTAAAAAAGGAATAGGCACACACAGCTTGATTTCACTTTGAATCTGCTTTTTTCTTCAGCAAATCATGAAGGTGTTGCTAGATACTGAATCCAGGAATATGACCTCTAAAACCCAAAAGTTCCTAATACAGTTTGCAATTTTTTCTTATCAGAAAGTGCTGGAAGGCTGTATAACTCTTCTAATGTAGATTATGATACAGTTTTACATCCTCCTATCCATCAGTAACCTAAAAATGTAACCTCTTTACTTGCCATTTTTAGTTTGGGATGCTAAGATATAGTTCTTGTAAATGCTGGACAATAGCATTCACATTTTGGGAAACCCTTTCCTATTCTGGTCCTCCAATTAGAATATCATCTAAATATTCTAAAATTGTTACTTCAGGTGGAAGGATGATTGATTCTATTTCTTTAGCTAACATGGCATGAGCAATTGTAGGGCTATGTTTAAAACCTCGGGGTAGGTGATTAAAGGTACTTTAAGTAAAATCAAACTTTGATTTGTGTTGCTCTTTCAGTACTTGAAGAAGAGTAGCTATGAAGAGGATGGAGGCTCTCTGTTCACAAGGAGCCAATCAATCACTGGAACAACCTCCCTGGGGATGTGGTGGAGCCCCCATCACTGGAGGTTTTCAAAATACATTTGGATAGGGCGCTAGATAAACTAATCTAGACTCCCTTTTCCATGAAAGACTGGACCAGATGATGTTTTGAGGTCCCTTCCCACCTGGGATACTCTATGATTCTAATTGTTTGACTAATTCTGTCACAGGTTTTATGGCACAAGCAGATAGCTTATACTGAGGAATGTTAACTGGTTTACTATTAGACAGGGGAGGGACTATTTGTAGCAGACTAATAGATTAAATCATATGGAGATTAGTTTTCCCTGTAACTGGAGGACTACTCTACTGGGTTTACGTGACAAGGTTTTGGTATCAGGGTGGCTTCTGTGGCAAGACACCAGAAGCTTCCCCCATGTCAGATGGAGCCAAGATGGACCTGCTGCTGACCAAAGCTGAGCCAATCACTAAAGCTAGTGGTGCCTTTTTGATAACATATTAGGTTGGTGCAAAATTAATTGCAGTTTTGGACTGTGAATTTTAAATCATTATAACTAGGATCAAACATGTCTTTATTAATCAAACTAGGAACCATTACAATCAACACGGTTTTGCCAATTAGAAATAAGTTATTCCTGTAGTGTAAAAATCTGTGCTTCGGGATTCAACGAACTCTTGGAAAGTATTTTCTGCATCCTGCTGGTTGTGGAAGTGTTTTCCCTCCAAAAAGTTGTCAAGGTGCTTAAAGAAGTTGTAGCCGGTTGGCAAAAGGTCAGGTGAAGATGGCAGATGATGGAAAACTTTATAGCCCAATTCATTCAACTTTTGAAGCATTGGTTGCGTGACGTGCGGTTGGGCATTGTCGTGAAAAAGAATTTGGCCCTTTCTGTTAAAGGATGCTGGCTGCAGGTGCTGCAGTTTTCAGTGCATCTCATCAATTTGTTAAGCATACATTCTCAGATGGAATGGTTTTGCTGGGATTCAGAAAGCTATAGCAGATCATACTAGCAGCAGACCACTAAACAGTGACAATGACCTTTTTTTTGGTGCAAGTTTGGCTTTGGGAAGTGCTTTGGAGGTTCTTCTCAGTCCAACCACTGAGCTGGTTGTCACCGGTTGTCGTATAAAATCCACTTTTTGTCGCACATCACAATCCAATTGAGAAATGGTTCGTTGTTGTTGCATAGAATAAGAGAAAATGACACTTCAAAATGATTATTTTTTTGATTTTCGGTCAGCTCATGAGGCACCCACTTCTCGAGCTTTTTCACCTTTCCAATTTGCCTCAAATACTGAACGAGAATAGAATGGTTGACGTTGAGTTCTTTGGCAACTCCTCATGTAAGAGGATCAGCTTTGATTGCTCTCAATTGGTTTTTGTAAACTTCTGATGGCTGGCCACTATGCTCCTCATCTTCAAGGCTCTTGTCTCCTTTGTAAAACTTCTTGAATGAGCACTGCACTGTATATTCGTTAGCAGTTCCTGGGCCAAATGTGGTGTTGATTTTGCAAGTTGTCTCCACTTCTATATGACCCATTTTGAACTCGAATAAGAAAATCGCTTGAATTTGCTTTTTGTCTAACATAATTTCCATAGTCTAAAATAAACAGCAAGTCATACGTCAGTAACAAAAAAACCCATAAATCCAGAAAAGTGCATTAAAATTATGTGTAACATAACCACATTTATTTAAGAATGTATTCCAGTATCAAATGGTAAATTTAAACAATGCAAAAAACGCAATTCCTTTTGCACCAACCTAATATTTAAGAAGAGGAAAAAGTGCTGTGCAGCAGCCATGAGAAAGAGGAGTGAGAATATGTGAGAGAAACAACTATGCAGACACCAAGGTCAGTAAAGGAGGGGGAGGAGGTGCTTCAGAGGAGCTGAAGCAGAGATTCCCCTGTAGCCCATGGTGAAGACCATGGTGAGGCAGGTTGTCCCCCTGTAGCCTGTGGAGGTCCACAGTGGAGCAGATATCCACCTGCAGCCTGTGGAGGACCCTATGCCAGAGCAGGTGGATGTGCCCAAAGGAGGCTGTGACCCCATGGAGAGCCTGTGCTGGAGTAGGCTCCTGGCAGGAACTGCAGTCCATGGAGAAGAGACTGTGCAGGAGCAAGGTTTCTGGCAAGACCTGTAGCCCATGGAAGACCCACACTGGAGCAGGGGAAGAGTGTGAGGAGGAAGGAGCAGCAGAGATAAAGTGTTATGAACTGGCTGCAATCCCCATTTCCCCTTGTGCCACCTGGGGAGGGGAGAAGGTAGAAGAGTTAGGAGTGAAGTTGAGCTTGGGAATTAGGGGTGGGGGAAAAAGTATTATTAGTTTTGTTTTTTACTTCTCACTATCCTACTCTCTTACAATTAATTGTCAATAAATTAAATGCATCTTCCCCAAGTCAAGTCTGTTTTGCCCATGACAGTAATTGGTGAGTGATCTTCCTGTCCTTATCTCAACCCACGTGCCTTTTGTTGTATTTTTCTCCCCGGAGGATTTTTGCCTTTATTTTTGACTGGAATCAATGGTGGGGGGCATTGTGGCTGGCCTGTATGTTCCTAAACTTTACCTTAGAGCCTGATGCTTCATATAAGGATAAAGCAGACAGCATCTGCTGCAGAGCTATCTCCCATTGCGCAGTTGCATTTATTATTTAAGGATGAGTGGTTTCAGTACTGCAGCTGCTCACTTTAGGAGAATCCCTGGTCCTAGTAGTAAACCTTGAGCCTCATCCATGGTGAGGGTAACATAATTTGCTCCTTCCCCCCATTTATGGGTCATCCATTCTAGTGGTGTTTCTGCAGGCTTAGAGGAAAATCTAGTTTGAAGATCAGTTAACTCCACAAAGGTAAAACTTCTTACAGTTGTTTGATGGGGCACACCTGGTGTTTGCTCTACTTTTCTCGTGGAAGCAACCACTTTCACATTATTTTCTTCTCTTGGATCATCTGAATCATCATTGTGAGGAAAGTCAGGAGGGTCAGGATCAAGCCAGATATCTCCTGACCATTCACTGTTCTTGGTATATATAACAGCCATTGCTTTAACAGGGTCTATTTGAATAGACTGTAGTAAGTGATCCCTACACATGTATTTGCTATGATCTAAGGCTGCAATTTTGATTCTAAGAACCTATTCTGATTTACTATGTACATTGTGTTTTATACGTCATATTATCCTTTATAATTGTTTCTTTCTCTCTCTAGAATGTTATACTTGCATGTTTCTTCCTCTAACTTCTCCATTACTGCTCACAAGCAACTTCCTACCAACCAGCACAAGCCTGCTTTCCCCTTTCCTTTCTTCAAATTACTAGAACCTTTCAATTTTTCAAATTAATTCGAAATATCTCTGGGATCAGTGCAATGTTGTTCTATCCATGAAAAATCTCAGATAGGATTTCTCCATCTCTCTTTTTCAAATTTATTGCCTAGCTTTTTTCAGTCTTCATTAGCACTCATAATGATTTATACCCTCTAAATGGTAGCAGTCCCATCTGCAGCCAGTCTTATCACTACCCTTCCTTACAGTATGTGTTTTCTCTCTTAGGCTCTTATTCATGGCTGTAATGCTAAATCAGAAATCCCATTATTGCTGAATCATTAGTAAATAACATGCACCCTTAGGAATATCCTGTGATACCAATTAGTGTCAGAGTCCAATAATATCTGACCAGGTACTTTTAGTTATTCCACATGAGAAGGGTTTAATGTTTAATATCAGATTTACTTATTTGATATATTTGGTGTTACATGAGATTTTTATTTAGTAGAGTAATACAGCAGTATACTGAAATCACAACACAAGCATATTGCACCAATTGCAATATACAGTTTAATTGCAATACAAACATGATTCCTATTACTGGTTTCCATGTGCTCACTGTCATGATGCTGGGCATCCTCGGTCACTGGGGAAGAATACATGGGTTGAAGCCAGCTCAAGTATCTTGCTCTCTTCAAAGTTCATTTTGTTGTTTGCTTAGTTTTTATACTTTATGTTGAGGTGAGCCATGTATATGCTTCCCCCTCATGCTAGTCTGTCTAGCTCAGGAAGACATTACTGTGTGCACAAGCACAGGCACGTCACAAGAAGAACCAGAGGCCATGAATGCAATTGCAAAGAGCAAGTTTTATTTTAGTTACCTCTCTACTGGGGGATCTCTGTAGCCACACCTAAGCTCCCAGGCAGAGGCGGCGTAAGCAGGGACGCAGACGCTGATAAGTTTAGCCCTGCTGGAAGATTGTTAGGCTGGCTACGCTCGCCTATATTTAAAAGCTTAGAGCAGATACAGCCTCTTGCTGTGCTCTGCTCTTTCTCACAACAAAGCAGGAATCTCAGACATGATAAGGTACCATAGGGTTTCTCTCAGGCCTATGTTATCTCACACAGAGGTTCTACTTGTCAAGCACACAAGTTCAGTAAAACAATTAGTGTGATGTATGTGCTTTCTTTATACCCCAGCTGCAGGTCACTTGAGCATGTTTACCTTTCTCCTCCTTGCCCAATCTTCCGCAATTCCCATACAATTACTCTCTACTAGTAATATTAGTGAAGGCCGATTATATTACCTGATGACCATATATATGGTATATCCATATATCTAAACAAAGGTTATCCACTGTGGGGATGTGAGCATTGGTCACATTTTCTTGTAAATAATCTAATTTCCTTCCTTCCTCTTTTCTCCTTTCCCAACTAATTCTCCTAAACTAGGTCTTTGCGCTATTAATTCAGTGTGAATAAGCAAATACTGTAGGGCAACGTGATGGCAAAATTTAAATGTTAACAGTGTGAAAACATGTAACTTCATTACTGTGTTAGTTTACAGTAATAAGATTTTATTTCGCACTGCTGTTATCTGCTGTAAGTAAATACTATGCTGGTCATTTGAGAATGCAATATTAAGTGAGCCTTAAGTGGCACCCTGAGCAACGAACCTGGGACTGTCGGCCCTATAAAAAGTTTGGAAGAAGTTTTTCCCGCACGCGCCACTGGAGGAGCGGAGACTCCCCAGCCGCCCAGCGCTGTTTTTGCTTATTGCGTTGAAATCCATCGGGAATAAATTTCTGTTATTCAAGTTAATTTTGAGTCAAAATTTATTACAATTTGGTGCCGTGACTCGGATGAAGGATATTCGGTGGCAACCCCTCTAAGGGAGGCGCCCCGCTTCTTTTTTTTTTTAAGCTGCCCTTGTGGGACTCTTGTCACCGGATCCTTCACTGACAAACATTCTAAATTGCAATAAGCAAAGTAAACTCTGGCAGCCCCTTAAACTTTGTGCATGAAGACCCGAGTGAAGACGCAGGATGCGTGAGTATAGGCCGCTTATCCACTCGGTTGGGGCTGGGATTCCTAAGATACAGGGGAGGGTATCTCAGAAGATGGGACAGAAGAAAAGTAGGCATTCTGTTCCCATGGGAGGGGAACCGCAGGAAAGTCTTCCCCCAATTCCCCCAGATAGTCCATTAGGATTAATGATTAAGTATTGGGATGATTACCCCTCTAGGCGGGGTAAAAGCAAAACAAAAATGATACATTATTGTATGGAAGTTTGGCGTGGTAAAGAGATCCGTAAAGACCACCTATACTGGCCAGTTTTCAGATCATTTGAGGACTGGATCTGTCAGGCTTTAAACATTTATGTTAATTCAAAGGAGCCTTTTAGTTCAGAAGAAAGCGAATATGCATTATTATGGATAAGATCAGAGACTAGGGTTAATCTATATACGTTAAAAGAAAAAGGGGGTGATAAACATGGCCGCCAGAGAAATAAACAGCATGAGGAAGTGTTGGAGCGAAATAAGGACTCAGCAAAACAAGTCGATTCAATGTGAATCGCGCTAAAGCCATTTATTACAGAAACAAGTCTCCTTATATATGTAACTACATTCTAATCACGCGTCCACGCTCCAAGCATGGATTCGCTAAATGAGTATTGTGGGCTGTCCGTGCGCTGGAGTCTCACTGATGATACGTCCGATGATTCATGCCACGCCAGGACCCCGGTGATTGTGGAACGCCCCTCTTTCTCACAGCAGATTCTGTTCTCAGCTTCTCGAAGTGGCCTTGAGATTCCTTTGAGCCTGACTAATTCAGCAACAGATCTTTATTTATCAAAACCCCTCCACACTTCCCCCTTTCTTTTCTTGAATTAGTCAGGCCCCTTGAACTGCACGGTACATCATTTTTGAAATATACTGCAACACAGAACACGTGATTAACAACATAATTACAATTACATATAATGCAGTTAAACCTTACTTAATAAGATCAAACAACTACCTGCCTATTCTTAAAACCTTAATTCTATTATGACAACCTTATTAACACACTATATTAATAGATTCAAAATAACCAGACAAGTTAATACAATATATTCCCTTAAATTCCTAAAAGATTTATAACTGTGCAGTTTATAGGGTAACATAATTAATATCATCAGTATATACTAAAAATTGAATTAATATCTTAAAAGTTATCGCAACCTATTTAAAAGATCAGTAGCTTAACTTTAATATCCCTTCTAAAACTTTATCAGTTGCTAAACTTAGATTACTATGGTAGAGATATCTCATAATTTTACCTTATCTATGCATTAACTATCTAATCATAATATCACCCTTTTGGATCTCCTGCTGATTGTTCAAATTGCCATTCTCCACAGAAGGTACATCACCTGCTTGCTAATAGGCTTCTAGACCACCAGGTCTGCGAGCATCTATAACACTGAATTAGGATCCATGGTTTACATCTGAAACAGTCCTCACAACTTATCTCCCTCCTGTCCATCTGCATCCGTTGAATCTTTGTTGAATCCACTTCAATCCTTGGCCTGTAATGACACAAACATAACCTTTTCCCCAGGTTATCAATTGATGTGGCCTTTTTAAATGACTAGTGATTTGACCATAACTAATGTAGGTTCTTTCTGATTTAGCATGGTTTTGGGTCATACTTGCAAAGTATTTCATCACATACAATGCTTTTGACAACTGTTTTTGTGGTGTTTCCCCTACTTCCCCCCTTTTTTTAAAAACAAACAAACAAACAAACAAACAATAAAAGTTAAGAACGAGATACGTGCGTTGGACCTTGACTACGTAGTCAAAATCACAAATCAAATTTAGAGGTTCCTCCTTAAAAAGCTCTAAGTAATTGAAAGCTGTGCCAAGTTCTGCTAAGTGGGTTGAACCTTCAATAATTTTTATAGAATGACACCAATTGTTATCTTCACACCAAACCACTACAGCTTTATGAGACTTCCCAGAACCATCAACAAAAACTTTGCAAGTATGTAGGATCAGACCAAATACAAGTATGGCCTACGACCTGATGTTAAAGACTTGCAGGTTCTGCAGCAATTTACATTTAGGCATGCCAAAAGCTGTGCTGTTAAGAAAACCAGCTAGTGCAATTTATAGAGACATAGATTACAAATAAAAAAAAAGATCAAAATTAAATTTCACAAAAGGTACATATATGACAAAAGGATCATGGCCTATTAAGCCTTAAATTCATTCCCTGCATTTTCTTGATCAGAGTGACAATTGGTATATAATAGTCGGTATATCATTTTGCTAGCAATCTCATCATACTGTCCCACAATAGCCACAGGTTGTTTCTATGTTGTAGCTATAGACAAATCTGCAAGTCCAATTGAATGCAGCCAGCCTGTAAGGTTGTCATAAATTCATTCCTCAAAGTTTCTAACTCCATTTTGGCTGTCATATTTATTGGATATTGTTTTCCCTTACCGGATCGAAGTCCTGTTTCAGATCCATCAGTGTAGTGTTTGCTTTATCGAAACATTGGCTGTTAATACTAGTGGAAATACAGCATTTGAAATTTCCTTGGAGATTTCTCACTTGCAGCAAGCAGATCTGCAGCATCCCAGCAGCTTCTTGTAGGCCATGCAACTAAACAGAATTCTCAGAAAACGTTATTTGAGCTTACAATTTACTTAACAAATCTTAACCTAAGAGAGGTATAGGACTTTCTGGCAACTATAAAAATTAATGTATTAAAACTTTGTTCCAAATTTGGCATTCCATTGGTCTCAAAAAATGGCCTTTCTTTCGTTCTCTCCCATGACCTCAAAAACTAGCATGGTGAATTTACGAAGAAGTCTCTTACAACTAATTACCACAGAATAAGTCTATCAACAAATTTTTGGTTTAATTTTCCAGTTTCATTAGAACTATGGGTCTGCTAAGGATGCCTTTAAACTTCACCCTCGGACTGCTCCATTCAGTATTACATTGCTGCAGTGGAGGGGAGAGAGAACCCGCCTTTCACTGCTTTAAAAGCAGGCAGCCAGGTTTTTCCTTTTTTTTTTTTTTTCTTGCTGCAGTTTAGAGATAACCAAGGTCACGCAGCTGGCATAATGGCTGGTACGAAGTGGGAGGCTCTGGGAAACTTCTCAGTTACAATGAGCTGCACACAGGCCTGGGATGTTTTGCTCTTTTGTTTTCCCATTTCATTCCAGCCATAATACACTTTATATGCAATTTCAAGTAGCTCAGTAATAGTTACATTCCTTAGCTCCATTTACCTTTTACAATCTAGAGATGTCAAAAAACAGTATAAACCAGTATAATAAACATAAATCCATTATTCTATTTTCCTAGATCCAAATCAGTTAATATTCTAGCAACTTTTAAATACAACCTCTTCTAAATGCACATCTATCATAGCATTTTAACAATTTAAATGCTTTTCTAACAATATAAGCAATTACTCTAATGTGTAAGGATGCATCCTAAGGGGGAGCAAGGTGGAATTTTAGCAGTGGAACCGGTTCCCATTTTGTAATTATCTCCCCAAACAAGATTCTTTTGGTACCAAATATGAATATGCAAACTAAAATACTGAGCTCAGATGTGAAAACCAAAGACCCAGTTCAAATATGCAGATGGATCACAGTCACACCAATTTAAGACAATATCTCAAT
Organism: Nesoenas mayeri; assembly: GCF_963082525.1. Classification (NCBI taxonomy): domain Eukaryota; kingdom Metazoa; phylum Chordata; class Aves; order Columbiformes; family Columbidae; genus Nesoenas; species Nesoenas mayeri. Next base: position 16,435,018 of record NC_137553.1, read on the forward strand.
TTTTGCATTGCACCTTTGGGCCGCTTACTGCTCAGCCAGGTGGAGGTGCCTGTGGATCTCCCTGGCAAAAAAAAGTCAGTGCACGCTGGAGCCTCATCGGCACCCGCCCCCCTGCCGCCGCAGCGAGCTGGACTGGGCAAGGCCTTTTTTTTTTGTTTTGTTTTGTTTTGTTTTGTTTTCAGTGTCTCATCTGGTGCGCTACAGCTGTTATTCCAAAACCAGGATTCTTTACATGGTGTGCATACGGAAAAGCCAAATCTAGCACATTGAGATGAGACACAGCCTGTCACATAGTTGCGCAAGTCTGAATGCCAGAATAAAGGTAGCATGCTGGAGAGAAAAATAACAGAAATAACAGCTACTACACACAAAATTTTACCATCACATTCACGCAGTAAAGAACTAAATTACTCATGATCTTCTGTATTATCACAAAATGCACATTTTGAGTCAACGGATTCTCATGATTTAACAGACTGTGAACTTATCGTACCATATAGCACAGACCTACCAAAATTGCAACATACTTAAACAGATACCCACAAAGAAAACAGGTTAATAAGGAAAGCATCTTGCAGACTTTAACAAGTTGTCTGTCCTGTGTTTTTTCAGCTAATTCTTTCTCAGCTTGTTGAATTTCAAAGCACCCCACCTGTAAAACTGTCTGAAATGATTTAATGATTTCTTGTAGAGATTTATTTTGTCCTGCTCTTCTGGCCTCAAAAACAACATTAATCACAACAAGATTCTATTTTCCGGACACTTTTCCCAATCATTTACCTTAAACAGCAGCCAACATTGATTTCATTATTTAACAAGATCTTCCTTCCTTATAATTCCGAGTGCTTTCCTAAGTTTTAAAACACCTCCCAATACTGATTTTTTAGGAACACAACTGAAAACAATTATTCTTGACCCCATCTTGCAAGTAAAAACCTTGAGAAGCGGGGGGGAGGGAGGGGGAGGAGAGGAGGAAGGCACAAACGGGGAGAAGGTTTTACGGCGCACTTAAAAACAACTAGTAAAACAATTAACTCACATTCCTGACAAGCTGCTTGATTTTCAGAGAGGCAATACACAGGAGCACATAACGTATACTGTAAAACTCGCAAATAACACATTGATAGCAAACACTAGCATTCTCTACTGCTAATCTCAACACTAGTGCTTCCTTAGCTTCTAAGTTTTCAACCTGCTTACTGATGGCGTCTTGAAGATGGTCAATAAATTGCATGTAATTCTCATTGGGACCCTGATTAATAGTTGCAAATGATTTGTCTGCTTTGTTGGTTTCAGGCACCTCTCTCATAGCTTGATATGCAAGATCTGTTGACTGCCTCAGGATTTCAGAAACTTATCGTGTCTGTAGTTGTGGTGTGTCAATTAGTGTCTCTTCCAGGAGTTGTGGGATACCTGCCCCTTTCGATGAATCCCCATTGTTCTGTCCTAAATGATCTATAGCTGTTACATTTCACACAGTTCTTTTGACAAATTATCTGACTCCAGTTCCTTGGACTGCTTGGTCTCTTTAGGGTCGTGTGATGGTATGGGAGGCCATCCACTCCGTAATTTTCCTCCCCCCGCCCCAGACTGCTGTATCAGTGCCGCCAGCACAACAGGGGATGGAGTGGGGAGGGGGTCAAAAGACACGATCTGGGTAAACTTCACAGTCCTTTTTAGGTTTGATGTGAATCGCGCTAAAGCCATTTATTACAGAAACAAGTCTCCTTATATACGTAACTATATTCTAATCACACGTTCACACTCCAAGCATGGATTTGCTAAATGAGTATTGTGGGCTGTCCGTGCTCTGGAGTCTCACTGATGATACGTCCGATGATTCACGTCACGCCAGACCCTGGTGATTGTGGAACGCCCCTCTTTCTCACAGCAGATTCTGTTCTCAGCTTCTCGAAGTGGCCTTGAGATTCCTTTGAGCCTGACTAATTCAGCAATAGATCTTTATCTATCAAAACCCCTCCACAAGGAAGAGATCCCGATGACACCCCCACCTTTTATACCACCACCGCCACCCCTGGTACCAGTTCCTAGCCCAGTCCCTAGTCCACCCCCTTTGGCACCGAACCCAGAGGGTTCGGATGATAACCAGTCCACAGGGCCTGTCACGCGTAGCAAGACTAGGCAACAGCAAAAGCAAGCACCAGGGCAACTATATCCACTGCGAGAGATCGCAATGGGAGGGCCTCAGGCGGGAATGGGATATGTGGCGGTACCTCTTAATTCCGGGGATGTTAGAGATTTTAAAAAGGAAATGGGAAGTTTGCTAGAAGACCCGTTGGGAGTAGCGGAGCGTGTTGACCAATTTTTAGGGCCCAACGTATACACGTGGGACGAGTTGCAATCGATAATAGGAATATTGTTCACTGCAGAAGAGAGGGGAATGATCCATAGGGATGATATGCGGATTTGGGTTGAACAGCACCAGCAAGGTCCTGCAGCCAACACAAAATGGCCGCTGCAAAGACCTAACTGGAACAATCAAGATCCATTACATAGGGGTCATATGCAAGATCTACGGACTATATTAGTCCAAGGCATTAGAGAGTCTGTTCCAAGGGGTCAGAACATTGGCAAGGTATTTAGTGAACACCAAAAGAAAGATGAAACACCTACAGAGTGGTTGGAACGGCTCAGGAAAAACTTTAAATTGTATTCGGGGTTAGACCCTAGTACCCCTGTGGGAGAGGCGCTGTTAAAAACACAATTTGTAGCTAGATCTTGGATAGATATTAGGAAAAAGCTAGAAAAATTAGGAGATTGGCAAATTCGTGGGTTAGATGAACTATTGAGGGAAGCTCAGAAAGTGTATGTTAGGAGAGAGGATGAGAAAGAGCGGAGGACTATACAAATGATGGTTGCAGTAGTCAGAGAAGGTACAGCCCAACAGCAATGGAAATCCAGAGATCGAAGGGCACAGTATAAAGGGCCTAGTCCTAAGGCAAGACCCCTCAATGACCAGACTGCAATGGAACAGGGTGAGCCGATAGAATGCTTTTACTGTGGAAAGAAAGGGCACATAAAGCGGAACTGTAGGAAGAAAATGGCGGATGAGAAAATGTTTAAAGCGGAATAGGGATGTCAGGGGCTCTTTTTGCTGGGGACCCAAAAAGGAGCGGAGCCCTTGATAAAACTAAAGTTGTCCATACAACAAACTTTCAAAATTCATTTTTTTTTTCTCGAAGTTTAGAAACAAAACAAACACAAAGAAAACAAAAACAAGCAAACAAACAATCAAAACAACAACAACCAAACACCCCCCCCAAAAAAAAAAAAAACCAAAACAAAACAAACCAAAAAAAACCCCAACAACAAAAACAAACAAACAAACAAAACAAAACAAAAACCACCAACCCGCAACTTGAGTTTGGCTAAATTAGAAACAGGAGAAGCACTTCAGTAAGGTCACTGATTAATGACTAGTATATATTTTTATTTGTTATTTTGACTGACTATAAATAATAAACTACTTTCAACTCAGCAGTGCTTGACAAAGAGCAATCTTGCAAGGAAATACAGATTTGCAACATGGTGACATACTTAAAAACATTTACATTCGTAAATAGGATGGTGGTGTTCATCTAGGTGTGGTGGGTTGACCCTTGCTAGCAGCCAAGCACCCACACATCTGCTTGCTCACTCCCTGTCCAGTAGGATGGGGAAGAGAATTGGAAGAGCAAAAGTAAAAAAATTTTTGAGTTGAGCAGTTTCACAGAATCACAGAATGTTAGGGATTGGAAGGGACCTCAAAAGATCCTCTAGCCCAATCCCCCTGCTGGAGCAGGAACACTTAGATGAGGTTACACAGGAATTTGTCCAGGCGGGTTTTGAATGTCTCCAGAGTGGGAGACTCCACAACCTCCCTGGACAGCCTGTTCCAGTGTTCTGTTACACTCACTGAGACAAAGTTTCTTCTCAAATTTAAGTGGAATCTCTTGTGTTCCAGTTTGAACCCATTACCTCTTGTTCTACCGTTGGTTGTCACAGAGAAGAGCCTGGCTCCATCCTCGTGACATTCACCCTTTATATATTTATAAACATTAATGAGGTCACCCCTCAGTCTCCTCTTCTCCAAACTAAAGAGACCCAGCTCCCTCAGCCTTTCCTCATAAGGGAGGTGCTCCACTCCCTTAATCATCTTCATTGCCATACACTGGACCCTCTCCAGCAGTTCCCTGTCCTTCTTGAACTGAGGTGCCCAGAACTGAACACAATATTCCAGATGTGGTCTCACCAGGGCAGAGTAGAGGGGAAGGAGAACCTCTCTCGACCTACTGACCACACCCCTTCTAATACACCCCAGGATGCCATTGGCCTTCTTGGCAACAAGGGCACAGTGCTGGCTCATGGTCATCCTGCTGTCCACCAGGACCCCCAGGTCCCTCTCCCCTACGCTGCTCTCTAATTGATCATTCCCCAACTTATACTGGAACCTGGAGTTGTTCTTGACCAGATGCAAGACTCTACACTTGCTCTTGTGTCCTGGTTTTGTTAAAAACAAGTTTCTCTTTCAGTGAATTTTGCCTGTCAGCTAAAGCCTTCATATTAACTGCATTTTCCTGGAGAACCAGACACATGTTTTGGTAAAACCTAGCAATGGAATGCAAACTTATTGATAAGCATGGATGGACATCTCGCGAGAGGGACGACGAGAAACAACTGACCAACTGTGTATAACATTCCATTCACGTGAATACTTCATATAAAATGAAGTCCCTTTTTTTTTTTCCTTTTCCCTATGGCCGACATTAGGAGAGGACCTTGCTAGTCGTCCCTGCGAACTGAGGCCTAGTGAGAGACTGAATCCAGCTCTGGTTGGCTGTGGAGTCTAATCCAGGACTTTGGGTGCTGGCTCTGCAGTTGCTGAGACTTTCAAGATTGGTTTTGTATATTTTGTATTATATTCTCTATTCTTATTAGTAGCATTAGTAAAACATCTTTAATTTTTTCCAACTCTCTTCTCTCTGTCCTTCTTTTTCCCTCCCGATCGCCTGTCCTGAGTGGAAGGGGGGAGAGAGAGGAGCGAAAAGGGGAAGTGGCGGGGGGGAGAGGAGGTTGACAATACATCTGCCAGGGTTTTATTGTCACCCCGCAATCTTAACCCTCAACACTCTTGTTATATTTCATTAAATTTTTCCCTGCCCAACTCTCCAGCCTGTACAGGTCTCGCTGGATGGCAGCACAGCCTTCTGGTGTGTCAGCCACTCTTCCCCGCTTGGTTTAATAGGTGAATCAAAAGCTGCACATGCAAGCAAAACAAATTAAGGAATTTATTCATTGTTTCCCGTCAACGGGCAGATGTTTAGCCATTTCTAGGAAAGCGGGGCCTCAGGACACATAACAGTTCCTTGGGAAGACATACACTGTAACCATGAAGGTCTCTCCTTCCTTCTCCTTTCCTTGAGCTTTTATTGCTGAGGTATGACAGGGTGCAAGTGAAAAGTATTGGTGCCCAAGTTATCTTTTCTTCCATTTTACATTTTAGAGGAAGAGGTGCAGCCAGAAATAAACATATAATGCAAATCAGTTTGTGGCTGATGCTGTCATGAGGGTTTTGGCTTTTATGGCAATGGGATAGTCTATGGTGACTACAGTCTGTTAGGGACGGATGGGATTCACCTGTCAAGAAGAGGCAAAGGAATCTTTGGCAGCAAGCTGGCCACCTTGGTGAGGCAGGCTTTAAACTGAAGGACTCAGGGTGTGGGGTTCAGAGTGGTAATGCTCACAACATTGCAACCAACTGGGGAATAAACCAGAGCAGAGACAAATGTTCCTTAGCTGCCTCCCAAGTGAATAACCAGAAGACCAACCACCTTAAGTGTATGTATACAAACGCATGCAGCCTGGGGAACAAACAGGAAGAACTAGAGTTCTGTGCGCAGTCAGAAAGTTATGATATCATAGGAATAAATGAAACATGATGGGATGACTGACATGACTGAAGGATCACGATGGATGATTATAAGCTGTTCCCTAAGGACAGGTAGGGAAGAAGAGGAAGAGGAGTCACACTCTATGTTAAGGAAAACCTGGAATGTATAGAAGCTGACTACAGTGATTGTGGAAGCCCTATTGAATGTCTCTGGGTCAAGATCCAAGGGGTTATCTCCAAGGGGGATCTTACAGTAGGCATCTGCTACTGACATTCAAACCAAGACAATAAGGCCAATGAATCAATATTTGAGTCACTTAAGCAAACTTTGGGGCAACAGAACCTGATTCTGATGGGTGACTTCAACTACCCAGACATTTGCTAGAAGAACAATACAGCAGCTCACCTGTCATCCATCAAGTACCTAGAATGTGTAGAGGACTGCTTCCTCACACAAATGTTAGATGTGCCAACTAGGAATGAGGCACTGCTGGACTTGCTACTCACAAACCAAGAAAACCTGCTTTTTAATATCTTGGTTAGTGATAGCCTTGGCTGCAGTGATCACAATATTGTGGAGTTTGGGATCCCACTGAGCACACTGATGGTTAGTACTAAGACAAAGGTTTTAAGTTTTAGAAGAGCAAACTTAAGCTTGCTCAGAACACAGTTGGGAGGGATTCCGTGGAAAGCTTACATGGAGAATAAAGGAGCTAACGAGTGCTGGGAGTTCTTCAAGAATGCTCTCCTGGAAGCACAAAAACAGTTCATCCCCTTTAAAGGTAAGGGAAGCAGGTGGAGCAAGAGACCTCCTTGGCTTAACTGTGAGCTGCTGAGTCTGCTTAAAACCAAAAGAGAAGCATAACAGAGGTAGAAAAGTGGATGGATAATCATTGAGAACTACAAGGGCATTGCCAGGGTGTACAGAGATGCAGTTAGAAAAGCAAAAGCTCAGCTCAAATTGAAATTGTCCAGAGATGTCAAAAACCACAATAAAGGGTTCTTCAGGTGTGTAAACAACAAGCAGAAACAGAAGGAAAATATTGCCCTGCTGTTAAACAGCAGAGATTAAGTAGTTGCCAACAACACTGAAAAGGCAGAGGTTCTTGACACTTCTTTCACCTCTGTTTTTACCAGCACTGTTGGGCCCCAGGCCTTGGGAACAAAAATCAAGGTTGATGCTAACACAGACCCACCGTCAGTGAAGGAAAAGTTGGTAAGGGAACTATTACAGGAGTTTGTCCCCTACAAATCAATGGGCCCTGACAATGTCCACCCAAGAGTGTTAAAAGAGCTGGCTGATGTCATTGCGAGGCTGCTCTCTTTGTTGTGGAGATCTGGGGATGTCCCAGAAGACTGGAAGAAGGCTAATGTCGCCCCTATCTACAAGGGCTTAAAGGAGGATCCAGGAAATTATAGGCCCATCAATCTTACTTCAGTCCCTGGAAAGGTATAGAATGAATCCTTCTGGGGGCTATCACAAGTCAGTTGACGCACGTGATTTGGAATAACCAGCACGGATTCACCAGGGGCAAGTCGCGCTTGATAAACCTGATCGCCTTATATGACAAAGTAACATGCTCAGTTGACATGGGATGAGTGGTGGATGTTGTCTACCTGGATTTCTCCAAGGCTTTCGATATGGTTTCCCACAGACTCCTTCTAGGGAAACTGACACGTTACAGTCTAGACAAGTAGTTTCTGAGGTGGATGGGGAACTGGCTGACAGGCCGCACCCAGAGGGTGGTGGTAAATAGCTCCTTTTCAAACTGGCAACTTGTCACGAGTGGGGTCCCCCAGGGATTAATTTTTGGCCCCAACACTGTTTATCATCTTCACAAGTGATTTGTATGATGGTATCAAGCGTACCCTGATGAAGTTTGCTGATGATACCAAACTGAGTGGGGAAGTGGACACTTCGGAAGGAAGACCTGTATAGGCTGGAAGAGTGGGCTAACAAGAACCTTAGGAAGTTCAACAAGGACAAGTGTAAGGTCTTGCACCTGGGAAAACATAATCCAGGAGTGCAGCACAGGCTGGGATCTACCTGGCTGAGGAGCAGCTCTGTAGACAGGGACCTGAGGATCCTGGTGGACAACAAGCTCAAGTGTGCTGCTGTGGCAAAGAAGGCCAAGAGGATGCTAGGCTGCATTAGCAAGGGCATCACCAGCAGAGACAAAGAAGTTGTTATCCCACTCTACTTAACGCTTGTCAGGCAACACCTGGAATACTGGGTTCACTCTTGATTCCTGCTATGCAAAAAAGATGTGGACAGACTGGAGAGGGTCCAGAGAAGTGCCTCAAAGATGATCAAAGGACTCAGAAGTCTGCCATGTGAGGAAAGGCTGAGAGAACTGAGCTCATTCAGCCTTGAGAAAAGAAGGCTTAGGGGAGACCTCATCACTATGTTCCAGTATTTAAAGGGTGGCTACAAAGAAGATGGAGACTCCCTTTTTACAAAGACTCACATGGAAAAGACAAGGGGTAATGGGTACAAGTTACTCCTGGGGAGATTCCAATTGGATACACGAGGGAAATTTTTCATTATGAGAACAATCAGCCATTGGAATAATCTCCCCAGGGAAGTAGTAGATTCCCCAGCATTGGACACTTTTAAGATTCTGCTGGACAGGGTTCTGGACTGTGCTTTTGCCAAGAAAGGTTGGACCAGATGATCCTTGAGCTCCCTTCCAACCTGATGTTCCTATGATTTTCTGATATGGTATTGAATATCTCTTTGGTCAGTTGGAGTTAGCTGTCCCAGCTGTCCCCTCTCCCAATTTCTTGTGTACCCCCACAGCCTACTCACTGGGGGGGGAGGTGATGGGGAAAAAGAGGAAGCCTCCACACTGTGTAAGCACTGCTCAGCAATAGCCAAAACATTGGTGTGTTATTAACACTATTTAGTCACAAATCCAAACCAGCACTATGTGGGCTGCTATGAGGAGAGTTAACTCCATCCCAGCCATACCCAGTATACCAGGTAATTGCTGTAGAACAGCGCTGGTAAGTCAGCTGTCTTTCTAAATCATAGTTTGTATTTCTTTAGCTTATTTTTTTTCCACTGAATAATTTGTCTAATCTGTGAAGCGTTCACCTCTCGTCTCATATAAAGTCCATGTCTTTAGAGAAAAGTGATTAGGCTTTTAAAAATCATGTTATGTGATAGGAAAATGCAAACCTATTATGTATTAATTTTGATTCAGTAAGAAATGCAGTGCTATCTGGCATTGTTAGTCCTGTGTTGTTGACTGCTTTTAGTAAAGAAGGCAAATCTGTTTAAAGTATATCTGACAAGTAAACATTGACATATATAATCACTACATGTGGTATACTAATATTTTACATAAATAAAATTATTTAAAACCTCTAGTAGGTACAATAAAAGGTTGTACTTTTTTTTTATTATTATTCAAGAGCTGCTGAGTATGCTGCAGAGCTTTTATAAATACAGAAGGCAATTCTGACATGGGGAAATGAAACTAGTGAAAGTACATAAATCTCAGTAGGTATCCCACACTAACTACCATGTGGATACTAGAATTTCACATTTCTAGTGGAGAAGTAGCATTTGTGGATACTACAACCACTGTACATTATTTTCACTCCATATTTTATTACATTCACATAGCTGACTTCACAAATAATATCAATGAGTCACCATGGCCCAAGACAAAGAGTTATGCCTGTATTAGTGCAAAGGAATGCATTAAGATCAGAATGCAAAGTTGTGTTTCTTTTGCCTATTTGATACTGTTTCTCCACTAAATATTTTGTCCATGTCTTTAAATCGTTATTGAATTGGTTTTATTTTTTGTTAATATATGTTTTTATGTACGGTAAAGACTATTAGATTTATTTTCTACAGAATCATGAAAAACAGGGATGGAAAAGAACTGCTCATTCATCTGATAATATTTTTTTTTCTGAGGGTTCATCTGTGAGTGTGATTTTTTTTTTGGAGGGTGTGTGTTTTTCTGGTTTTTAAAAAATCATTATTATTATTTTAAAACTAATACTCTGTCCAGTTTAGTGCTAAATTACTCATGTGGTTGAACTTCCCTACTTGCCTTTTGAGACTGTTCTATAATTTAGAAAAAAAATAGGAAGTGTTTTCTGTAAATTATATATTCATTTAATTTAGGTTAAATTCATTAAATCTGTGTTAGAGAAGGAAGGGGCTATGGAGGCTGGGTGTCAGAGTACAAAAGTGCTCATTGGCAAATGTATCTTCAGAAGTGTAATTGCACAGTTATGTTAACAATTTGATTTGTATTTTTGGACATAAAAAGTATTCTTCTAATTAAAGGTCTGTTTTATGCTTCCATCTATCTTTTCAAAGTGTGACCATGCAAAGAAAAACCTTTTGTATTTGATGCATGTTCAGTAAATAAGCTAGATTAGTTGATCTCATTTATTTCTTGTTATTTAAATTGAATTTTAATTAGTTGATGAAAATGATGCATTGGTGTCTTAGCTGCTTTCAGTGATTAAAAATATTGACTTAATGGGTTTGTGTGGGGTTTAGCTATCATCAACTAAGAAACTCATATCTATAGTAAGCGTAGGCACCTGTCTTTCCCTTCTAAAGACAATAGAATCTTTCCGTGAAATAATTGAACCAATACTGTCATACAAAAATGTCTGAGTTGCCTTTGAGCTTTGCTTGAGGTAGTATATGTTGGTTATTGGTAAATAAGTAAACGTTGCGGAAAAACACAGTACCCATTGATTATTTCATGCATGAAATTTCTAGAATAAAAAGGGGGGAAAGATTCAAGTCCAGGATTTTTTAGTTACTGGAACCTAGATATAGTTATTTTAGCTTTAACATGATGCAGCTTTGATTCCTTTATGAATTAGAGCAATATACAGCATTTTAGGGTATGTCATAAAAACAAGGATAGTTGCAATTCTTGGTGCCATAGTGCATAAACACCCTTTACACAAAGATGCCCATGCAGAGGGATGAGGTACAAAGCACATGAGAGACAGATGGTGACATCTGGTGAAGGATTGTGTCCTGAGATTAGGTGAATCTGGGTCATGTCTATGTATGGAAGATGCAATAACTAGTCCACACTAATTCTTTGTAGTGTGTTCAAATCATCTCTGGGTTGGGTACCCTATACCCTATACTTTTCCTCAGCCGTGAACTAGCAAGTGGTGCCCGAACAGGGACCCTCGAAGGAGTGGCTGAAGCAGAGGGGCACCGGGAAGCAGCAATCGGGGGGTCAGGAGCGACCGAACACTGCGTGCGTGCATCGGTGTGTCGTCTCCAAAGACCTGAACTGAATTCAGGAGTTCGCCGTCTGCGTGGGCTACAGGGCAAGGGCTGCAGGTGGTGCCAAGTTTACAAGGTACCAAGGATTATAGGGTAAGGCGCCTTTCTTTTGCCTAAGGGCAGGTATCAGGATATGGATAACGGAACTATGGATTTAGAAGTAGCCCTAGATTTATTACAGCGCTTTTTAGAAAAGCGGGGAGTTGATTGTATCAAGCATTTAATGGGGTTAGTAATGTTAGGTAAAGTTAAGGGTTGTTTTCAGAATCCGGATTCTCTTTTTGATGTTAGTGAATGGCGAAAATTAGGGGATGTGTTATGGGATATGGTTATAGATGATGATAAATCAGTGAAGAACCTCAAAAGACTATTAACTTGGTGCAGAGGCAATGGGTATCCTGCTGACCTGTTAGGAGTTTTTCAAATAGAGACTTGGGAAAAAATGGGAACTGTGTTGTGGAAGGCAATTAATCACCGTGAAAAATATATTCTCAGCCTTGTAACCACCTGGAAACTGATAATTACTACAGTGAAGCAATTAAAACCTGAAAAGACTGTTACAAGCATTAGTGACTCAAAACTTAAACTTGAACTTTGGGACAATATAGAGCAGAAATTATGGGATAAAGTCAGCAAGTATCCTGAAAGTTGCTGTGAAGTTTACCCAGTTTGTGTCTGCAATACCCTCCCTATTCCATCCCCTGCAGTGCATTTGGCACCCTCGATAGTTCAGCAGTCTGGGGCGGGGGGAGGAAAAATGCCGAGCAGGTGGCCTCCTGTACCGTCATCTAACCCTGGTGAGAACAGCAAGTCCAGAGGATTGGAGTCAGGCAACTTGCTCAAAGAACCTGTGAAAGCTGAGAATACTAAAGTCATAAACAAGTGTACTATCAGTCCTTTTACCAATTTTGCCAATCTGCTTTTACTGCCTTTTGACCCTCTGGCTTCCACGGGAGAACAGAGGAGGTCACTGGATGGGAACTGGACAACAGAACTGTGTGACAGATTAGATCAGTTAACAGCAAGTGAATCCAACATTCGGCAATACAGTCATGATAATCGTGACGGGAAAGGGGGTGCTCCTGGGGACTCAGGGTATAAAACTTAGAAGTTAAGCAAGCATTGATGTTGAAATTACCAGCAGAGAATGCTAGTGTTTGCTATCAACGTGTTATTTGCGAGTTTTACAGTACATATTATGTGCTCCTGTTTACTGCCTCTCTGAAAATCAAGCAGCTTGTCAGGAATGTGAGTTAATTGTTTTACTGGTTGTTGTTAGAATTGTTTCTTTGTGGTATAAGCGCGCCGTAAAACTTTCTCCCTGTTTTTCCCAGTCATCTTCTCAAGGTTTTTACTTGCAAGATGGGGTCAGGAATAATGGTTTTCAGTCGTGTTCATAAAAAATCGGTATTGGGAGGTGTTTTAAAACTTAGGAAAGCACTCGGAATTATAAGGAAGGAAGATCTTGTTAAATAATGAAATCAGTGTTGCCGCTGTATAAGTTAAATGATTGGGAAAATTGGGAAATAGAATCTTGTTGTGATTAATGTTGTTTTTGAGGCCAGAAGAGCAGGACAAAATAAATCTCTACAAGAAATCATTAAATCATTTCAGACAGTTTTACAGGCAGGGCGATTTGAACTTCAACACCTGACAGAGAATTAGCTGATAACACACAGGTCAGAAAACTTGTTAAAGTCTGCAAGATGCTTTCCTTATTAACCTGTTTTCTTTGTGGGTATCTGTTTAATTATGTTGCAATTTTGGTAGGTCTGTGTTATATGGTACAGTAAGTTCACAGACTGTTAAATCATGAGAATCGGTTGACTCAAAAGGTGCGTTTTGTGATAGCACAAAAGATCATGAGTAATTTAGTTCCTTACTGCGTTAACGTGGTGTTAAGATTTTGTGTGTAGTAGCTGTTATATTTTTTTTTTTTTTCTTCTAGCGTACTAGCTTTATTCCAATATCCGGACTTGCGCAACTCTGTGACAGGCTGTCTCTCATCTCGGTGCACTAAATTTGGCTTTTTTGTATGCATATCAAGTAAAAAATCCTGGTTTTTGAATAACAGTTGTAGCGCACCAGGTAAGACACTAATAAAAGCTTTGCCCAGTTCAGCTTGCTGCGGCGGTGGGGGGGGGCAAGTGCCAGTTGGGTTTCAGCACGCACTGACCCATTTTGTCAGGGAGACCCAGCGGCACCACTACCTGGCCGAGCACTAAGTGGTTCAAAGGTGCAATGCAAAAACTGAGATATTGTCTTGAATAAGTGTAACTGTGATCTATCTGCATATTTGACCTTAGTATTTGGTTTTCACATCTGAGCTCAGTATTTTAATTTGCATATTTATAATGGGAACCGGTTCCATTGCTAAAATTCCACCGTGCTTCCATTTAGGATGCATCCTTACATGATAGAGTAACTTTGAGGGGAAATATTCTGAAAAAAGAAAAGCTTGAAATGATACTTTACTTGAATGTGGCTTAAATGTAGAATTCTGGGGTTTAGTGCTGTATTGCAATTAATGTTGTTATGCAGAACTTTGGAAAAAATTTGGTGAAGTGTGGTACTGTAAGTTAATTTGCCAATTTTGAGACCAGAAAAGAATTTAAATTGTTAAACTCTGCTTTATCAAAAAAAAAAACCAAAAAAAACCCACCAAACAAAAAAAACCAAAAAAACAAAACCTAAATGCTATAATGGATGTGAACTTGGTATTGTATGAAGTTATGAAGTTGTATTTAAAGGCTGCTGGAATGTGAACTGATTTGGATCGGGGAAAATGGAATAATGGATTGAATGGATTGACGTTTAATATACTGTATTTTGACATCTGTAAATTGTAAAAGGTAAATGGAGCTAAGGAATGTAACTATTTCTGAGCTACTTGAAATTGCATATAAAGTGTAGTTGGAATGAAATGGGAACACAAAAGAGCAAAATATTCCAGGCCTGTGTGCAGCTCATTGTAACTGAGGAGTTTGCCAGAGCCTCCCACTGCGTCGTACCAGTGATTATACCAGCTACATGGCCTTGACTATATCTGAACTGCAGCGAGAAGAGAAAGAAGAAGAAAGTTAAAAAAAAAAAAAAAAAAAAAAAAAAAGGAAAAAACCTGTTTTCCCGCTGCTAAGCAGAGAAAGGGGGGCTTTACTCTCCCCGCTCTGTCTTTTTTTTCCTGAAGTATTGTCATCCATTTTTGTTGGGGCATTGTGTTGCTTTTCAGCTTTGAATCAGGGGTTGTTGGTGTTGTTTATTTTTGCTTCTGTCTTGTTTCCTAGGTTTTGGCACATCTGGGGAAAGAGCTCATAGTTTTACCTCCTTGCTGAAGTCAGTCTTTTCACACTGGTCAGCTTTGGCGGGTCACAGTGTTCAGTGCTTCTCTGGGTCAGACTGGTGCTGATTTGGGTGTGGAGTGGAGCCAGGTCGGTTTGATGTGGAGTTCAAACTGATGTGTTTTCATGCGGGGCTGTACGTCTTGCCATCTCAGATGGGGGCGAGAGGGAAGTTTTATTCCCCCCCGCACCCCTCCCCCAAGCAATGTTACTGCTAGAGAGCTGTAATACTGCATGAAGGAGTCTGAGGATGAAATTTAAAGGCATCACCAGTGGATCCACAGTTCTAATGAAACTGGAAAATTAAACCAAATATTTGTTAGTAGACTTATTCTATGGTAACTAGTTGTAAGAGACTTCTTAGTAAATTCACCATGCTAGTTTTTGAGGTCATGACAGAGAATGAAAGAAAGGCCGTTTTTTGAGACCAATAGAATGCCAAATCTGGAACAAAGTTTTAATACATGAATTCTTATAGTTGCCGGAAAGTCCTATACCTCTCTTAGGTTAAGATTTGTTAAGTAAATTGTAAGCTCAAATAATGTTTTCTGAGAATTCTGTTTAGTTGCATGTCCTGCAAGAAGCTGCTTGGATGGTGCAGATCTGCTTGCTTCAAGTGAGAAATCTCCAAGGAAATTTCAAATGCTGTATTTCCACTACTATTAACAGGCAATGTTTCGATAAAGCAAATACTACACTGATAGAACTGAAACAGGACTTCGATCCGGTAAGGGAAAACAATATCCAATAAATATGACAGCCAAAATGGAGTTGGAAACTTTGAGGAATAAATTTATGACAACCTTATAGGTTGACTGTATTCAATTGGACTTGCAGATTTGTCTATTTATAGCTACAACAGAGAAACAACCTGTGGCTATTGTGGGACAGTATGATGAGATTGCTAGCAAAATGATATACTGCTTGTTACTCTGATCAAGAAAAGCAGGGAATGAATTTAAGTTTCAATAGGCCATGATCCTTTTGTCATATATGTACCATTTGTGAAATTTAATTCTGATTTTTTTATTTTATTTGTAATCTATGTCTTTATAAATTGCACTAGCTGGTTTTCTTAACAGCACAGCTTTTGACACGCCTAAATGTAAATTGATGCAGAACCTGAAAGTCCTTAACATCAGGTCATGGGCCATACTTGTATTTAGTCTGATCCTACATACTTGCAAAGTTTTTGTTGATGGTTCTGGGAAGTCTCATAAAGATGTAGTGGTTTGGCGTGAAGGTAACAATTGGCATCATTCTGTGAAAATTATTGAAGGTTCAACCCAATTAGCACAACTTGGCACAGCTTTACATTACTTAGAGCTTTTTAAGGAGGAACCTCTAAATTTGATTTGTGATTCTGAGTACGTAGTCAAGGTCCAATGCACGTATCTGCTTCTGAACTGTGTTTTTTGTTTTGGTTTTGTTCCTTTTTAAAACAAAAAGGGGGGAGAAGTAGGGAAAACACCACAAAACTGATTGTCAAAAGCACTGTATGTGATGAAATACTTTGCAAGTATGACCCAAAACCATGCTAAATCAGAAAGAACCTACATTAGTTATGGTCATATCACTAGTTAATGGTCAATGGAAAAGGCCACATCAGTTGATAACCTGGGGGAGAGGTTATGCTTGTGTCTTTACAGATCAAGGGCCGCAATGGTTGCCAGCATGAAATGTGAAACCTGTGTTATCTTCCTGACAATGATTGCTGCAGCTGTTGCATTTTGGATGCCCACACAGACAAAGACTAACATGTGGATTACTTTAGCCAACATGACTGACTCCATATGCCTAGCTATGGCATCTCCAGAAAATCCGTTCCACACATGCTTGGTTGGCATCCTCCTTGATGACTACAGCAGCAGCACACAATTGTTTCAAAATAATGGTTGGTGCAGAGGCATTGCAACAAACTGTAATAATACTAACATGGCACTTTGGATTAATTGCCTCCCGGAAGCAGATATTGAACCATAGGAACTGGAATTGCTGGTATCTATGCCCATGGATGCTTGTATCCAGCTGGTTTGTGAAAAGTGTCAGAACAATATACAAGAACATGAATGGGTAAAACTGCAAAATGTTAATACTACCCTTGGTGACTATAGAAATGAAACTTGATGGTGTAATGCCTCACAGAAGAATCCAAGGGATGTCATTGATTATGTGGGAGAGCGACCCCAAAACCTCCTGCATGGTGTATTCTTGATCTGTGAAGATAGAGCCTGACCAGGAATTCCTTCTAATGCTGTTGGAGGACTGTGTATTTTGGGACTATTAACTCTCTTAACGCCCAATGTATCTATGATAATAGATCACAGAAGAGGAAGACGAGAAAAACACTTTTTGCATGTATATAAGTCAAAATGTGATGATAATGTAGATTTTTGAGGATCAGGGTTAAGGGTTTTAGGATCTCTTGTATCTGGTGTTGGCACAACTAAAGCTTTAAATACTTTAGAAAAATTAGGATGCTGGCTAGTTAAGCAAACTAACAGAACTTCTAAGGCTTTAAGTGGACTTTTTGTTAGATGTAGATTCTCTAAGACATGCTACACTGCATAATACAGTCGCAGGAGACTTTTGTTATTAGCTCAAGGACATGGGTGTGAAGGATGTGATGGTCTCTGCTGTATGGACCTAAAAGATAAATAGATTTCAATCCATAAGGAAATTCAACAACTTATGGACCACTCCCAAAAAATTCAAAAGGAATATGGGGGTTTTCGGCCTAGAAAGTTTGACGAACTGGCTGGGACTGGGAGGATGGGTCAAAGACCTTTAGCAAAGTCTGTTAGCTATTGTGATTATTGCAGTTATTGGGCTTTTGTGTTTAAGCTGTGCTTTATCTTGTATTAAGAGAATATTTGAGAGCACGTTGAGACAAACTCTGCTCGTACAAAAAGAAAAAGGGAGGAATTGTCAGGAATTGGCTCAAGGAGCATGGACATGAGTCCACCGAGCAACTGTACGAGCAGAGCCCATTCTAGTTGACATAAGTAGGCCTTAGATTGCTTTGCTAGTAGGCCGTGAGAAAAGGAGAAATGGAAAAGTACTAATTAGAGCAGGGTCAGCATGCCCTTGAAGAGGTGATAAACAACTTGAGAAAGTAGGAGTCAGAAGAGTGCAGAATGTGCATAGTTAGCTAACTGCAAGTAGGTGGAGTAAGTGAATGTAACCTTTTTAGTGCTAAGCCTATTAGTTAGAGACAAGTATGCATAATTATGGTATTTGGTATAAATACGCACTATCCCGGGCAATAAAGTTGAATCATACTTTATCACTCACATTGAGTTGGCCTGCATGTTTTCCTCAGCCACGAACTAGCATATACTACTTGTGCAAGTTAGCTCCCTTGCACGTGGACACCCTCAACGCTTCAGAAAGTGTCTGCATGGGAGTGGATTAAGTGCAGAGTTGCTATTATGCAGTGAAATAATATCTCAGATGACAGCGCACCAGCCTCCTTGTGTAGACACAGTGTATGTGATGAAGGGCTAATTCAGTTTCATATCCATTTGGTGGGGAGCCAGTAAGCCGTGGAGAGACGTTTCACATGTGGCCAGAGTTTCCACAGTGGGAAAGGTACCTGAGTGGGAGTTGCTGTCTGTTTGTGGGTCAGCCGCAGCCGCTAGCGATCTTGGGGGTAGATCGAGCAACTCCGGAGATTTCTGTGTCTCAATTCCGAGAGCCAGGATGGACTTTTGCTAATGACTAATCTTAGCAAGAGTGAAGGGTAATGCAGAAATCTCTCTTTTTGCAGCTGCTGAAAAAGGTAATAGTGAAAAAGGAATAATTGGTCTGTAACTGCATGTTATCATTTGTAAGTGCCTAGGCATGCCTGCATACCATTCTAAGCACTGTGTGAGATAGCTATCTGTTGTAAAACTAACTAGCGGGTAAAAAGTGTCTGTGTGTGTGCTGTGTGTGCGCGTGAAAGGCAGCTTGAATCTAACTTATTTTTATTGTTGAATCAGTAATTACTGTTTAAATGTATGATGGTACATTTTAGCCTGTGATTTGTATAAGGTGGAAAACGAACGTAAAACATCACGTGGTGTGGTTCTTGGTTCCGGGACACGTTACTGAATTTTTTTCTATCGCAAGCTAAAAGATTTATTGATTGAGAAACAGTAATGGGTAACACTCAAAGTGGAGTACTAAAGAAAATCCCCCTTGGTTGCATATTAACTCACTGGAAGGAAATCATTGGGACATGTGGTACGGAAAGCAAAATGACCCTAATTAAGTATCGTAATCACTGGTGGCCACTCTATAATTTAGAAGATAAGAAAAAGTGGCCCATCAATGGAACTTTAAATTATAACACTCTACTACAATTAATATTATTCTTAAGAAGGGAAGGAAAATGGGATGAGGTCACATATATAGATATGTTTTTCACCCTCAGAAATCACCACGAGTATCAGAGGGACTGTGGGTTAAAGCCTCCCCAGGACCCTATGGTAATAGCTTTAGAAAAGGAAAATAAGAAAAAAGAGAAAGCCAATAAGCCCCAGAAATGTTTAGGATGCGATATAGGAGAAAGACGTGTAAACCCAGAAAAAGTAAGGAATCCCGGATCGGAGGATCTGCTAGAGTATTACAAGCCTCCAGCGGGAGGGCGGGAGGAACGCAGAGTGGCGGGGGAAGGACAGGACCATGAGGGGGTAGCCAGATACCTCTCAGGATATAGCACTGTATCCTCTCACACCTGAAGCAAGGAAACATTGCAAGCTCCCCTCAGAGAGGCAGTGGGACCAGAGGGGGAGCCAGTCGTAATAAGGGTACCCTTCTTTTCATTTGATCTTGAGACATGGAAAACAGTAGCCAAGAACTATCGGAGTGATTCTGTGGGGGTCACTAGGCATTTCCAGTTTTTGATCAAACAACATAACCCCGATTGGAATGATATACAATTGTTATTGGGCCATATGACAGAAACTGAAAAACAGCTAAAAAAACAAATTGGTGATGCAGGAAGAGATGTGAAAAACTACTTTCCCTTACAGGACCCCCATTGGGATCCAAATAGAGAAGCACACATGGGATTATTAAGCCAATATAGAGACTGGGTTGTGAAAGGGATGGAGCAAGCCATCCCACGAACGATTAATTGGTCAGCCTTGTACGCTATCCAGCAAGGGCCTAAAGAAACCCCCACAGAATTCCTGGATAAGTTGTGAGATACCATGAGAAGACACACACCTCTTGACCCAAGTTCAGAAGTAGGGATACAGCAATTAGTGTTATTATTTATAGGTCAGTCAGCAAATGATATTTGAAGGAAGTTACAGAAACTGAGAGCAACAGAAAGTAGAAATTTGGAACCATTGCTAGATGAAGCTTGGAGAGTATTAAGTAACAGAGAACAGGAAGATCGTCGAAAGGATAGACGTATGATAGTAGCAGCACTGTAAGAGAGTAGGGAAATTGAAAGGGTTGGAAGACTTTGAAAGCATTTAGAGAGAGATCAATGTGCATGGTGTGGAAAAAAAGGACATTGGAAACATGAATGTCAGGAAAGACACAGAGGAAGTAGACAGAAGGGGAATTGGACAGTAGCAAATGTTGAAAAAGATTGATGGGGACCTGGGGAATTTACCCTAGCAGATCCAGTGGTTATAATGAAACTAGGGAGAGAACAAAAAACAAGTGGAATTTTTGGTAGATACAGGAGCAACATTTTCAGTCCTCAATCAAGCATTAATGCCAGTAAGTAATGATTATGTAGTAGTAAAGGGAGCTACTGGTCAAAGTGAAAAAGCATATTTTTGTGAACCTTTAAAATACAAATTGGGCAAGCAAGTAGGTATTAATAAATTTTTATATATGCCCAATAACACCAGTTATAACTCCAGTTATATTGCCCGCCCGTAAACCGGATGGTTCATATCGGGTGGTTCAGGACTTACGAGCTATAAACAAAATAACCGAGAACCTCTACCCAGTGACAGCAAACCCATACACACTTCTGACTGT
This sequence comes from Nesoenas mayeri, assembly GCF_963082525.1. Taxonomy (NCBI): domain Eukaryota; kingdom Metazoa; phylum Chordata; class Aves; order Columbiformes; family Columbidae; genus Nesoenas; species Nesoenas mayeri. Next base: position 16,455,518 of record NC_137553.1, read on the forward strand.
ATTAACACCTGATTTGACTTGGTTTACTGTTCTAGATTTAAAGGATGCCTTTTTTTGCCTCCCTCTCCATGAAGCCAGCCAGACAATATTTGCATTTGAATGGGAAAACCCTAAAAGTGGACGTAAAACCCAGCTCACATGGACGGTGCTGCCACAAGGATTTAAGAACAGCCCGACAATATTTGGAAATCAGCTTGCTAAAGATCTTGAATCTTGGGAAGCCCCACCTGATGAGGGACAGATGCTACAATATGTGGATGACATCTTGATCACCACCAAAACAAAGGAGACGTGCATAACTTGGACTGTAAGTTTACTGATTTTTTTGGGGCTCCAAGGATACCGGGTATCACAGAAGAAAGCCCAGATGGTACAGCAACAAGTAACTTATTTGAGCTCTGAAATTAGTGCAGGGCAGAGGACTCTGGGACAGGCTCAAAAGGAGGCTATATGCCAAACTCCAAAGCCTCAAACTGTAAAAGAATTATGGACCTTTTGGGGCATGACAGGGTGGTGCCGGTTGTGGATGTATAATTATGGACTGCTTGTCAAACCACTGTATGCACTAATAGCCACAGATCAGAAACACCTGCAATTGAATAAAGAAGCTACAAGAGCCTTTGAAGGACTAAAAAGAGCTTTGATGTCAGCCCCCGCTTTAGGACTCCCAGATGTGAGTAAACCATTTATTCTCTCATGAGAAGGAGGGAATAGCCTTGGGTATACTGGCACAAGATCTTGGCCCATACTGATGAGCAGTGGCCTATTTCTCCAAACAATTAGATGCAACTGCAAAAGGGTGGTCTGGACGCCTGCGGGCAGTTGCAACAGTGGTACTGAACATACAGGAGGCCCGGAAATTTACCATGGGTCAGAAAATGATTGTGCTAGTATCCCACACAGTGTCTACAGTCCTAGAAGCAAAAGGGGGACATTGGCTTTCCCCACAAAGATTTCTCAAATATCAGGCTATAATGGTGGAACAGGTTGATGTAGAAATCATCATCACTAACATTGTCAATCCAGCTTCTTTCCTCAGTGGTAACAATGGAGAACCAGTTCATCACGACTGCCTGGAAACCATTGAAGCAACATACTCCAGCCGACCAGATCTAAAGGGCAGTCCTATGGAAAATGCTGAAAACTGGTTTACAGATGGAAGCAGCTATGTCCTGAACGGTGAAAGGCGTGCTGGTTATGCTATAACCACTAGCCATGAAGTGATGGAATCTGGACCTCTACCTAAAAGTACTTCAGTACAGAAGGCAGAAATAATCACCCTTATTCATGCTCTGGAACTAGCTCAAAGTAAAATGGTTAACATCTACACTGATTCCAAGTATGCTTTTGGGGTCATACATGCGCATGGAGCAATTTGGAAAGAAAGAGGACTCTTGAACTCTCAAGGAAAACATACCAAACATGCAAGTGAGATATTGAAATTACTGGAAGCAGTTCAACTTCCTAAGAAAGTGGCAATCATGCATATCAAGGCATACCAGAAAGTGTGCTCGGAATTGGAAAAAGGGAATGAGCTGGCGGACAGAGAAGCAAAATGGGCGGCTAAGCAAAAGGTAAAAGTAGAAAGTGCCCTATTCCCAGATGGACAGGTTTCTTTAGAAGGTAAGCCAGAGTACACTAAGGAAGATCGGAAACACATTATAGATTTAGAGGAATCATATAATGAGGAAGGGTGGGCTTACACCCCACAAGGAAAACTTATTGTTCCTTCCTATTTAGTCTGGCCTTTAGTAAGGGATGAGCACAGGAAGGTACATTGGGGAGCAGAGGCACTATAAAAATATTTGATCAGAAAAATAGTGACTAGACAGATGACACAGCAATGTGATCTTTGCCTCCAGACTAATCCTAAGAATATACCTAAGCCAGAAATGGGTCAAATTGGGAAAGGAAATGGACCTGAGCAACAATGGCAAATTGATTTTTCGGAACTCCCAATAAAAGGGGGGTACCAATATTTGTTGGTACTAACTGATAGTTTTTCAGGTTGGCCAGAAGCATTCCCTAACAGAACAGCAAAAGCTCGGGAGGTAACTAAAACATTGGTACAAGAAACAATACCGAGGTTTGGAGTTCCAGCTGATATATCCTCCGATAGAGGGCCACACTTTATTTCAAAAATTGTACAACATATCAATCAGCACTTGGGAATAGACTGGTAACTACATATTCCTTATCATCCTCAATCTAGTGGCCAGGTAGAAAAAATGAATCATCTAGTTAAACAACAAATTGTATAATTGGGACAGGAGACGAACTTGGCTTGGCCTAAATCTTTGCCTTTGGCCCTTTTGCATATGCGAACAAGGCCAAGGGCAAAGGAAGGGTTGAGTCCTTTTGAAATCCTGTATGGGAGACCCTATAGTGTACAGAAAGGGATATCTGCACAAGTAGGGGATGAAATTATGACTTCTTACGTGGTGGCATTGGGTAAACAACTTAAGAAAATTGGGAAACGTGTTTGGAACTCGGAGTAGGGGTTTGCATGGGCCAGTACATAACATCCAGCTGGGAGATTATGTGTATGTGAAGTTTCTTGCAGAAAACAGTTTGGAACCACAATGGGAAGGTCCATTTCAAGTCCTCCTGACATCCTTCACCATTATCAAGATTAAAGAACAGAATGCCTGGACCCATCATTCTAGAGTGAAGAAAGCCTGGAAAACACCATGGAGGGTAACCCAGATGCAGCCTGAAAAATTGTATTTTTCACGATCATAGCTTTAGGACACGATTGGCATGCAAAAAATTGGCATGTAAAGCTCACCCAAATGATTTTGAACAATTTGAACCTTTCAGACTGTTGGATATTCACGGTCCTCCCAAGAGGAATGGAATTTCCACTATTGGGAGTCCCCCATCCAGACTGGAGTAGAGAAGGGGGTGGAGGGGGAAAGTTGGATGCAAACCAGAAGCAAACCTGTCTTTATGGGCAGGACCTGAGTAAAACGATAGGAAGACATTTCAAATAGGTACCTTGGATTCAAACTGAAATTACAATTTATTCTAGATGTATGAACTCCATAGATAAAAGTTTCAAAATGGCAGTGAATGTAGTCAGTCACAAGGTGTTGGAATCTTTGATATAACTAAGCTGAAAGAACTGAGGTTTAATTATAGCATACAAAACATTGAAAACTTTACCTTCCCTTCCAACATAGCAACAAATTTTAATCTACCTCCTGGGTAGTGGTGGCTTTGTGGGGACAGACGAGCCAGGAAAAGCCTACCCGATAATTGGCAAGGCCATTGTACAGGCGGATACATAGTACCTCAAGAAAAGGTGTTTAACCATTCATACCCATCCCCAGGTATTTTCAGGACATTATGGAGAAAAACGCCTTCAGTGCCGAATAACCCTCTTGTAAAGAGACCCTCTGGATTTCATAGTTTTGCTAGATGGTTTATTCCTCAACTAGGAGTTAGTGAACTAGAAAAAAACATAGTAAATATATTAGCGATAATCGAGAAAATCGAAAATCCCCCTCTTAAGGGGCTCCGGGAAGAGATATCATCACTAAGCAAGATAGTCTTACAAAATCGCATGGTCCTAGACCTCCTGACTGCAAAAGGAGGAGTTTGTGTGGTGATAAACCAAAGTTGTTTGTTCATATATTAATCAAGAGAAACGGGTAGAAACAGATACTCAAAAGATATGGGAACAATCTCAGATCCTCCATCAAGTTACTAGAGACAATACAACATGGGGATTCTCAAATTTATGGGAAGGCCTCACTTTCTGGCTTCCCAACTTAACCCGGTTACAATCCTTATTTGTAGCTTTAGTGGGAATATTAGCTTTAGGGATACTGGTCTGTATGATGATGTGTTTCTTGTGGTGTTGCCAGAGTACTGGGAATACTTATAGCAACTGGAAGAAATATCAACTAAGGCAGGAGCTAGAATCTAATAGGTACTTTGTACATTAGATAAAGAATCATCATATTAATAAAATAATTTACTGACCTCTCAGAAAAGGGGGGATTGATACAGGGAATTAACAATTAATTAACTAACAATTAACTAATTAACACTTAAAGAACACTTAAATAATAATTAACTAGCTAACACTTAAAGACACTTAGAGAACTAACCCTTTAACCTACATCACTATTGCCTAGCCTTGCTTAGTTTTGTGTAACTTACTGTACGAGAAACAGGACTTCACTGACATCTTGCAAAAATAATAATCCTTGGGTGCATCCTTGATGAATCCTTGGGTGAACTAGATTACAGAAACTTGGGCACAGGACAGGAGATACGCCAGTTTTAACCAACTCAGCAGTCTGAGACCTAACCAACTCATCACACTGGACCAAAGGTGACCATGTACAGAGAAAGAAGACCCAGGTTCACGATCACTGCGCAGCTGCAACCAGGAGGAGCCGGAGGTGGAGACTATGGAAATGGTGTCCTGGAACTCATTGTAATAAGAACCGCCTTCTTGGGGACAGGTTATGAATATGTATAGACATTCCTAAAAAATTTGATGAATATGTAACACTTTACTGGATTTAACCAAGCTCACAACTACTGTAAAATGCACACATTTTGGGTGAATTTATTCCCTGTGTGACCGATATCATAATTGCATACCTTCCTTACAACCTTAAGGGTTGTAAGGTCATTTCCGCGCCTCATCAGTGGCAGTCTGTACCATCTTGGCTGGGTGAATTGAGATTGGAGCTTCAAAGTTAGTTTCCTTTTGTGTGACTCTTAGTGTCTTTTGATGTACTTCCCCCCCAAGTTTATGTTTTTTAGAAGGAAAAAATACAATTCTAATTAATTTTCAAGTAGGTCACATTGAATAGCTGACACAAGACTGCAAATTTCATGTAGTAGTTCTACCTTTTAATGAACATAATTTTTATTATGTAACATAAATTTAGTCTAGTATGAGGAAGAGAATAGGAAAGGTGTTTCCAGTGCAAAATATATTTAAGACCAAATAAAAAGCAGTGATTTTAGGGAAGAGAATTAACAGCAGCAGATGCATGGGTACATTGAAGCCAACTGGCTGAAACAGTTTCACAATCAGAAAAAATGAGTAAAATGTGCTGTAGGTGAATCGTTTTTTTACTGGGGAGTAAAAAGGAAATGTTAGTAATCTAAGTATCCATATGTTATCTCCTCTAGCTTTTAAAAAAACTTTCACTTATCTGTCAAATAGACAGTGAAATGGACACAACTGAGAAGGTGAATAACCCATGAGCCAATTGTTCACCCAACATATTATGTACTTGTCTAGCTGTATGCTGGACATTTTGTCCAGAAGGATACTGTCAGAAACAGTATTAAAAGCTTTGCTAAAATAAAAAAATACACATCTACTGGCTTCCTTTGGTCAACTAGCTGGGTGACCTTGTCATAAAAGGAAATTAAGGTAGTTAGGCAGAACTTTCCCCTTGTGAACCTGTGTTGGTTACGACCAATGACTGCATTGCTTCTCAAGTGTTTTGCAGTAACTCCCAGAATAACCTCCATAGGACATAGGAGACTGACAGGCCTGTAATTACCAGGGTCTTCCTTCTTACCTTTCTTGAAAATTGGGACAGTATTTGCCAGCTTCCAGTCAACAGGGACCTCTCCAGACTCCCAAGACTGTTGAAAAGTAATGGAGAGAGGTCCCATGATGACATTGGCCAGCTCTTTTAGTACCCTGGGATGAATCCCTGTCACAGAGGCACCCTGAGGTTAGTTTAAGGGACAACAGGGTCCAAAACAACTTTTATTAAACCGGTGAGAAACAGGGTTTTAGCACTCCAAAAGTGACTTAAATAAAGGTTCGGATATCAGTTGAGGAAAATTATTAAGGGGCAGCAACTAATACAACAGGCGGTCCACAGTGTGCATACACGTGGCTTCACCCAAAACAATGCCGGAGCCGCCCCTGAGTCCCGGAGAAGTACACACTTGCCTAAATACGGTGTGGGATTATTTTTAAAGAGATACACGTACTCGTAGTGAGTACGGAAAGTGTACACTCGCGATTGTGCGAGGGTAAATTTATAATACACTCGCAATCCTGCGAGGGTTAATTTACTTACACGTGCAAATGTGCACGGAATATTACACGTGCTTATGTGGAAGCACGAGAGGAAAATACACTCGCGATTGTGCGAGAACTTGCTACCTGGAGACACTTTTGCAAAGACTGAATCCTGCTTTTCATCTGTGTTTGCACTTCAGACTGTAAACAATGAGTGAGTTCTGGTTGTGTTTCAACTGCTGTATTGCAGAACAGCCTCAGTCTGTAAGTATAATTTAATACATTGTTCAATTTTTTTTTTTTAGCTTCTTAAATTAGTGCTGTTGGACTAAGTCCAGTGAGAATTAAGGAATTAACTTCCATCTTGGTTTAGCTGTGAAATAAAAGAGTCTGATCTAGACTGTCATAGAGCCATTTTCCTATCCTTAATCTTAAATCTCTTTGAAGCCTTTGAAAAGAGCCTTTATATATTTGACCTGTAGAGAGGGAGAAAGGAAGGGGAAGGGGAGGGTGAAAGTGAGGAAGACCTTAACTGTTGCTCTAACATCTGCCAAAAAGCAGATGGAAATCTGGAAATGTCATGACATCTGATACTGTTTTAAAGAGCTTTTCCTGTGTGGCTGGACAACGGTGAAGGAAGGAAATATAGGGTAAAATCCATTTCTCCTCTGCCTTTCTTAGCATTCATTTAAATGAAGTCAGAGAGAGGCTGGGTGAGAGGGAGAGCAAGAGAGCGAGGAGGCAGGGAGGAGGGAAGAAGCACAAACCAGAGAGAGCAGATGAGACTGAAAGACTGGGAATGGGAGTGAGAGCAGGACAGTGGGAGAAGGAGCAAGGAGTGGGGGAGTATTGTGTCCAGTTCTGGGCCCCTCAGTTCAAGGACAGGGAACTGCTGGAGAGAGTCCAGTGCAGGGCAACAAAGATGATCAAGGGAGTGGAGCATCTCCGTTATGAGGAAAGGCTGAGGGAGTTGGGGCTCTTTAGCTTGGAGGAGACTGAGGGGTGACCTCATTAATGTTTATAAATATATAAAGGGTGAGTGTCACGAGGACGGAGCCAGGCTCTTCTTCTTCTTCTTCTTCTTCTTCCCTCCTTGTTAGTGAGAATGAGATCCAGCAGCATTCCTCTCCTAGTTGGCTCATCTACCATTTGCATCAGGAAGTTATCATCAATGCACAGGAAGAACCTCCTGGACTGTGGCTGGCTGGCTGAGTAGTCCTTCCAGCATATATCAGGGTAGTTAAAATCCCCCACAATAACCAGGTCTTGTAATTGCGAGGCTGCTCTCAGCTGCCTGTAGAAGGCCTCATCAACTTCCTCATCCTGATCTGGTGGCCTGTAATAGACAACAGTATCACCCCTGCCAGCCTGCCCCTTAATTCTCACCCACAGACTCTCAACTCGCTCCTCATCCGCCCCTGGACAGTACTCAATACATTGTAGTTGCTCTCTTATGTAAAGAGCAACTCCACCACCTCACTTGGTGTCACGGTCCATTCGGTGATGGACTCATGATGGTTCGTTTACCTTGATTTCGAAGCGCAAAATTAAGGCAACCAAAATGCCAAAGGGTTATAATTCAATCGAACAGTGTTACTTTATTATTTTGCCAGTAAAGCAGCACGCGTTAGAGAGAGAAGAGGAAAAAGGGAAAGGAAAAATAAAGGAAAAAGAAAGAAAAAAAAAAAAGAAAAAGAAAAAGGGGGAAAGAGGATTCAGTTACCACCAGAACGAGTCCAAAAGGCATTCCTCTGGTCTCCGGTCCTGTGAGAAGAGTCCTGCCAGTCCTCTGTCATGATCCAGGATCCTCTCGTGGGAAGATCTTTTGGTTTGTTTCCAGGAGACAGAACCCTCATCTCGAGTTTGGAGTGCTCTACGCCAAGGTGTGTGTGGTGTGCAGGAAATCTGAATCTCCCCCCTTGCGTTCTGGACACTTCTCACTGATCACGGTGTAAGGCCAGGTGCGGCTAAAGCGAAACATCCTTCCCCTGATGCAGACCAAACGCTACCTGCACCCCTTTGTTTCCCAGAATCCTGTCCATGATGCCAATTAAATGTCACGGTCCATTCAGTGATGGACTCATGATGGTTTGTTTACCTTGATCTCAAAGCGCAAAGTTAAGGCAACCAAAATGCCAAAGGGTTATAATTCAATCAAACAGTGTTACTTTATTATTTTGCCAGTAAAGCAGCACGCATTAGAGAGAGAAGAGGAAAAAGGGAAAGGGAAAAGAAAAAGAAAAATAAAGAAAAATAAAGAAAAAGGGGGAAAGAGGATTCAGTTACCGCCAGAATGAGTCCCAAAGGCGTCCCTCTGGTGTCCAGTCCCGTGAGAAGAGTCCTGCCAGTCCTTCGTCATGATCCGGGATCCTCTGGTGGGAAGATCTTAACGATGTCCATTTGGGAGTCATCTTTTATGCTTTTTCACACCCACTCGCTCCCATTGTTTGAGGCCAATCTCTGCCTTTGTTTCGCAATCCAGGCTTAACTGCGCAGGCCTGAAAAATCCCCGCTATGCTTGCCAGGACCCATCTGTGCCTGCGTTGCCTAGCATTCAAGGGTCTCTTTCTGGTCCATTGGGTGACCTCAGGACCCCTTGGTGAGCTTCTGGGCATGCTCTTCTTTGTTGGCCTTTGTTTCAGGGAGGAGGTCGGAGGCAGGTGTAACTGAGGTAGCAGGTGAGAAACCATCTCCTGGATGGCAGTTATTGTCCCCGGGTTGGAGAGACACGTATAACATAATCCCTTTTAGGAGGCGGGGGCTAGTTTGGCTGAGGCAGCAGGTGAAGTCCATACAGCAGCCATTGTTACCGGTAACCCTCCGGGTCAGAGAGACCTGTGCAATACAATTCTTCTCCTCAGGCCTCTCTCCAAGTCATTGTCCATCAGTTCTTTCTGTCAGGGCCTCAGTTCTCCTAGCCCCTGATGACTATGTTTCAGGCAAATACTGTTCCATCTTCAGACCGACTCTTCACCTGGCTGGTCTGTCTTACCTGAAACAGACATAGCCATCCATGACCACATTCCAGTCATGTAAGCTGTCCCACTATGTCTCTCTAATTGTCACCAGATCATAATCTCCTGACCGAACACAAGTTTCTAACTCCTCCTGCTTAATCCCCATGCTGCATGCATTGGTGTACAGACATTTCAGGGAGTGAGCTGAGTACACCAATTTCACCTTAGGGGGGTGGGAGGCCTCCCGGTCTTTATCAATACTAGAGCGCAGTCCCACTGGTGCAAGCCCAGCTACAACCCCATCCCCCTTCGAGTCTAGTTTAAAGCTCTCCAAATGAGCCCTGCTAATTCCTGTCCCAGCATCTTTTTGCCTCTGCGAGATAAACCTTTCCCATGTATTACTGTTTGGACTAGTGTCTTATAAAACCAGCCGTTATCAAAGAACCCAAAGCCCTGCTGTAGCACCAGTCTTGTAGCCAAGCATTTATGGACTGAATTCTTCTATTCCATCCCACATCATCACCCGAAAATGGGAGGGAACAGAAAACCACTTGAGCCCCAGACTCTTTTCACCAACCGTCCCAAGGCCTTGAAGTCTTTCTTCATTCCCCTCAGACTACGGGATGCAGCTTCCTCCCCACCTGTCTGGAAGATCAGCAGTGGGTAGTAGTCTGTTGGGTGCATCAGGTTGGGGAGTGCCCTGGTGATATCCCTGATCCAGGCTCCAGGTAGACTGCACACTTCTCTATGATGAGGGTCAACTCTGCATGTTGGGCCCTCTGTTCCTCTCAGAATTACCCTTCTTTCTTTCTTATCAGAGGCAGTCTTGAGACATGGAGTCAACTGCCTCTTCCTATGTGACCTCACAGGGAGGCCTTCCACCACATCCTCACCTACCTCCCCTTCAAGATCCAGGGCCTCAAACCTATTACGGAGGGGCACCTGGGGAAGCAAAGCAGGTAGGGAAGGGGGTTGCCCGCGATGCCAAACTGGGACTTGCTTCCAACCCTCCTCATCTTTTTGGTCCCCTGCCTCTGCCCAACAGCGACAGGGCAGGGGCTGTCTCAGGTCTCCCCCCCTCTGCCTGACAGGGTGGGGGGTCCATAATCTTTTGGGGGTAACTCCCTGGTACCTTTCTGGCTGGAATGCCAGGGAGTTACTCCACCAGTCAATCTTCTTCTCACACTCCCTGATGGTCCTCAGTCTCTCAACCTCCTCAAGTTTCACCACCATGCTGAGCAGATCTTCCACCTGCTCACACCTCATGCAGGTGGAATGCCGGCCTCTCTCTCCTGGCAGCAGCAGGCTCTGGCACTCCCTGCAGCCAGAGACCTGAACAGCCACATGAAGCTGCAATGCATAGTCCAAGAGCGATCAAAAGAGACTTCAGGGCCTTGGGACGGTTGCAGAGGGAATCTGGAGCACAGGTTATTTTTTCCTCTATCCTTCCAGTTGCAGGCAGCAACATTAGAAGAAACAGACCGACCCATTCTATTAATATATGGCTCTGTGACTGCAGTCACTGCCACAGTCTTGGGGTTTATGATAGTGGGATGGTCTACACAGCACCAGGTTTGCTGGCTTCAGATAGGATTCACTGTTCTCAAAGGGTGAAGAGGGTCTTTCCTCATGAGCTAGTGGGGCTTATTGACAGAGCTTTAAACTAGACATGATAGGGGAGGGGGACAACATCAGGCTTGCCTGGGACAAGCTGTGGGACAAGATGTCAAGGTTAGAGGGGCAGAGTGCTAGTGACATGGCCCTGAGACATGTTGGCCACACTGGAGCACACTTCAAGTCTTACGGAGACAAGCCAGGGGCTCCTGAGGTAATAGAAGCCAACAGGAAAACACCCGTGAAATACTTAAAAGGAATTATGGGGTGTTCCTCTGAGAAGGTGACAAGACCGACAGCTCAGCTGAAGTGCTTCTACACAAATCCATGCAGCATAGGCAACAAACAGGAGGAGTTGGAAGCCACTGTGCTGCTAGAAAGCTACGACCTAGTGGCCTGTCACCATTTATTGCAGGGCGACAATAAACCGTGGCACATGCTCTCTGTTAACCCTCTGCCCCACCCCCCCCACCCCCCCCTCAAGGAAAGGGAATAGGAGGAAAAGGGAGAGAGACTGGAAAGTTGGAAAAGTTCAAAATGCTTTGCTAATAATATTAATAATGAGAGAAAAATAATCCGAAATAAATAAAACCAATATTGAATTTCCTGGTGTAGCAATGCGGCTGCAGACATCACTCCAGTGGAAGTCCTGGGCTGGAATCGGCAATAAACTAGAACTGGATTCAGGGATGCATTACCTGGAACTAGGCCTAGGATCGCAGGCAGAACAGGCAGAGTCCTCTTCATACCTGGTTTCTACAGGTATGTCAATCAGAAAAGGAAGGTCAAAGGAAGTGTGTTGCCCCTGATGAGCAAGACTGGTAAACTGGTAACAACAGACGAGGAAAAGGCTGAGGTACTCAACAACTTTTTTGCCTCAGTCTTCACTGGCAAGCTCTCTTCCCATACCTCTTGAGTGGATGAACTTGTTACTAACAAGTACTAACTTGTTACTACAAGTACTAACTTACCAGTCAGAGGTCCGTCGTGAGCAGCAGAGGGTCGGTCGTGTCCAATGCATTCCCCAAGAATACCCTGGTGCTGGCCGGAGCAGGATCGAGACGCGATCCGCCTCAGCAGCCCACGAGGTCCCATCTAGGGTCGCCAAAATGTTAGCAATCAGGACACATAACCACGGGCATAGTTATATGCGGTGCTTTATTTCAGCGCTGGGAAACCAGGGGTTCGCACCCAAAGCTGGCTTCGCTGGTCAGTTTAAGTTACACAGTATTTATACATTCCATTCACATACATATTCATATATTCATTAAGATACGTAACGGTTACTCAACATTGATTCCAACATCGATTGCAACATCTTGGAACTATTTTGATCATGTGCAGTGTCCTCTGGTGGTCTTTCAGGGGGTCTTCAGGATGAAGTAAGTAGTCTTCATCACTTCTGTCCCTTTCACGTACTACTTCTATAGCTAGATAACTGCTGACTTGTTCAACCTCCGGAGATACTGCATGTACTTCTCCTCACTCTATGCGTATTTAGGCTAAGATAAAGTTAGGTTGTTAAGATAAGAGTATACTTGAACACGATATGCTTGAACATCCTTTCAGGGACAGTTTGCAAAACTGATTCATCCTTTCAGGAACATTTTGTAAAACTGGTTCTGTTACTAACAAACTGACAGACAGGGACTGGGGGAACAAAGTCTCTCCCACTGTAAGTGAGGATTTGGTTTGTGATCACTTGAGGAACATGAACAGATATAAGTGCATGGGACATGATGAGGTGCATCCCAGAGTCCTGAGGGAATTGGCTGATGTAGTAGCCAAGCCCCACTCTCAATGATATTTGAGAAGTCATGGCAGTCAGATGAAGACCCTGATGACTGGAAAAAGGGAAACATTGCACCCGTTTTTAGAAAGGGTAGAAAGGAGGACCCCAGGAACTACCGACCTGTCAGTCTCACCTCTGTGACTGAGAAGACCATGAAACAGATCCTCCTAGAAGCTATGCTAAGGCACATGGAGGACAGGGAGGTGATTTGAGACAGCCAGCACAGCTTCACCAAGGGCAAGTCCTGCCTGACCAACCTAGTGGCCTTCTACGATGGAGTAACTACATCAGTGGACAAAGGAAGGGCTATGAATGTTGTCTACCTGGACTTCTGTAAGGCCTTTGACATGGTCCCTGCCAACATCCTTCTCTCTGAATTGGAGAGATGTGGATTTGGTGGGTGGATGGTTTGGTGGATGAGGAACTGGCTGGATGGTCACATCCAGAGGGTAATGGTCAATGGCTCAATGTCTGGATGGACACCAGTGACAAGTGGTATCCCTCAGGGGTCTGTACTGGGACCAGTACTGTTTAATATCTTCATCAATGGCATAGACGGTGAGATCAAGTTCACCCTCAGCAAGTTTTCAGATGACACCAAGATAAGTGGTGAGGCTGACATGCCTGAGGGATGGGATGCCATCCAGAGGGACCTGGTCAGGCTTGAGAAGTGGGCCCATGTGAACCTCATGAGGTTCAACAAGGCCAAGTACAAGGTCATGCACCTGGGTCAGGGCAACCCCCAGTATCAATACAGGCTGGTGGATGAAAGTATTGAGAGCAGTCCTCTGGAGAAAGACTTGGAGGTGCTGGTGGATGAAAGATTGGACATGAGCCAGCAGTGTGCACTTGCAGCCCAGAAGGCAAATAATATCTTGGGCTGCATCAAAAGCAGTGTGGCCAGCAGGTCGATGGAGGTGATCCTGCCCCTCTGCTTTGGTGAGACTCCACCTGGAGTAATGCAGCCATCTCTGGAGCCCTCATTACAGGAAAGACATGGACCTGTTGGAGAGGGTCCAGAGGAGTGGCCACCAAGAGGATCAGAGGTCTGGAACACCTCTCCTGTGAGGACAGGCTGAGAGAGTTGAGGTTGTTCAGCCTGGAGAAGACTCCAGTGAGAGAGACCTTATTGTGGCCTTTCAATACTTAAAGGGGGCTTATAAGAAAGATGAGGAAAAACTTTTTAGTAAGGCCTGTTGGAATAGGACAAGGGGTAATGGTTTTAAATTAAAGGAGGGGACATTCAGGTTAGACATGAGGAAGAATTTTTTTATGATGAGGGTGATAAAACACTGGATCAGGTTGCCCAGAAAGGAGGTGGTAGGTGCCCCATCCTTGGAGACATTCAAGGCTGGACAGGACTCTGAGCAACCTGATCTAGTTGAACATGTCCGTGCTCATTGCAGGGGGGTTGGACCAAATTAACTTTGAAGGTCCTTACAACCTGTTGAGGTTTTGATTGTGGAGTGACAATAAAACTGTGGCAGATGTATTGTTAACCCCCTCTCCCCCCGCTTCCCCCTTCAGCCCCTCCCTCTTCCCCCCTCCCACTAAGGACAGGTTATTGGGAGGAAAAGAAGGACAGAGAGAAGAGAGTTGGAAAAATTAAAAATGTTTTACTAATGCTACTGATAAAATAGAAGAAAATAATACAAAATATACAAAACCAATCTTGAAAGTCCTGGCAACTGCTGGGCTGGCACCCAAAGTCCTGGACTGGACTCTGCAGCCAACCGGAACTGGATTCAGTCTCTCACTAGGCCTCAGTTCGCAGGGACGACTAGCAAGGTCCTCTCCTAATGTTGACCATAAGGAAAAAAAGGGATGAGATCCTCGTGATCTTCCACTTTTATATGAAGTGTTCACGTGAATGGAATGTTATACTCCATTGGTCAGTTTCTTGGTCACCTGTTTCTTGTTGCAAATTCACTACAAGAGAAACTTGTTTTTAACAAAACCAGGACACAACCCAAACTTATCTATGATTCTGAGATTCCTGTACTGAGGACCTCAGAGCTGTATGCAATACTTCAGCTGGGCTGTCACCAGAGTAGCGTAGAGGGGCAGAATCACCTCCCTTGACCTGCTGGCCATGCTTCTTTTGATGCAGCCCAGGATACAGATGGCTTTCCGGGCTGTGAGTGCACATTGTGGGCTCATGTCCAGCTTTACATCCACAAGTACGCCCAAGTCCTTTTCTGCAGGGCTGGTCTCAAGAATGAATAGAAATCAACTTAGACTCTTAGCTATCTTGGCTCTGCAGGCAGTATAGGGGGAAATATTACTAACAATTTAATTTTTTTGACCAAACTCGGCAGACGTTTATATTTGCAATGTTTAAGGGAAGAAATGTTGCAGGAGACACTAAATTTGGTACAGTTTATGTTGCTACTGTTCCCCAGGTAAACAAACAACCATATCTGGTTTAGATTGTGTTTATGCAAATTTACTTATTTCAGTTTCCTAAACAATAGTGTCCTGTAATTATGCAGTCTCAAATAGCTCAAAAAAGAGTGGTCTGAAAATGAATCCTGCAGCAAAACAGAACTGGGAAAGACAGAAAGGTAGATGCCTGGGAGTGGGTTTTTCAAAGCTTTTTTCCTTAATGATTCCAAAGAGGGCATATTAAGTCTCTCGGTTATAATGTATTTCTTTCAACTTTTTTACTTTTTTAGATTTGTAGCTGGAAACCAAAACCTCTCTGTCATGTTCTTAGTGGGAAAATTTAAATGCTTGCACATCAGCTTTAAAGACACACTAAATTTATAAAATGTATTTAATTTGAATTTTTAGTACAATGTTACAATTAACACTTGAAAACTTAAATGAATGTCTAAAGTTGTCTAGAACAATGTCACAGTTAGAGACCTAGGGTCACTTCTGAAGCTGTAATGTTTTTATTTCTACTTAAAAGCAGCTGGAGTATAAACCAAGTATACATTGCTTTTATAAGAAGTAAGGGTTTTTTAAGCTTCTGAAAAGCTGTATCAACTTCCTTTTCAGGAAAGATTTTAATGTAGCTGCTGCAAATTATTTAGGACAAAGGAAGGTGAGGGAATTGCCAGAAGCTTGAAGTGGTAGGATTCCTTAATATCATTTTATATAATCTTCTAGTTATCCAGTCTTTGGGATCCTTTACAGAGGTAACTTGTAAATCCAATAAGAATAACCACCATCATTTTGGGGAAATTCCTAGATGGTTATCAAATGACAAAGTATACAGACAACTTTAGGGGACCAGGAGAGAGACAAAAGTTACTAGAATAGGAAAGGAAAAAGGGTCAAAGACAGGATGTGCTCCTCATAAGTATGCTGTGGGCTGTAGATATCAGTTATCTCTCCACTAAAGTGAGACGTTTTACATTGATCCATTTTACATGGTATGCAACTGTCCTTAGTGTAAGGCTTGTGGAAGGCTACTCTATATTCCATGTCCATGAATCTTTGGACACTTTATACCCAGAACTTTGGGGAATTTCAGTGAAATGAAGAAGTGTTTGTAGATGGAGGTGAGGCACAGAGACTATGCAGGAAGTCTGTCAAGAGACAGTTCCATTGATTGTGGAAGCATGCTTCTGAGTGCTATAGTCTGGTGACACTGTGGCACAGGGGTCTCTTAAAATCATCTGATAAGATCAGAATTTGGCGTTTGTCATGTTGATGAACCCTCTATTCAAAACCACCTTGTTTTATTAGCATAGCTGCAAGAGTCCACTAGAGATCCATCCGTTGGTATAAAGGTATCTGACATTCAGGATATAAAACATGGAACAAATGTGGTTTTTATTTTAGCTTAGTTTTATTTTTTTTTAATTTAGGAACAATAGATATTTTCCTATCAGTGATTATGAAATGAAAATGTTGGTCAGTAATAGCTTAATTACTGCTGCTGTAACATGATATGGAATCATGGCTAAGTACTTATTTCCTTTGCAGTTTGCTTTGTTTTTATGTCTGAGTTGAAAAATTAACTTTGAACTAATGGAGGAAATTCAGGCCCTCCAAAGAAATAGGGAAAGCAAGTCTGGTCTGAGGATGCATCTTCCCAGACATGTTAGATTAGTGTGTTTGCTCTAAGGATAATGAAACAACTATATTCACATAGAGAGCTGACATGATACTCTGACTATTTGAGATCCCTCCCTGGAAATTCAGTGTACTTGCTGTATTTTTGTACTTTTATTTAGTTTATCATATAGCATCCTGCACAAATATAGCACAATGTTTTTATTGCTTCATTCTCCCCCTTCCCTTGAAGTAACTGAAAACTATAGAAATTCTGAACTACTTAAGCCAGCAGATTTTCATGTTTAATTCTTCTGAATTCCCATAATTTCCCCTATATTTGGTTAGTGCCGTGTACAGGGCCTATCTGGGATGAAGTTAATTTTCTTCATAGCTGCCCATATGGTTGTCCTATCCCACCAGGAGAGATGAGTTAACTCTGAATAAAAAAAACAAATTACTGTCTTTTGAGTGTAACATATGGGGCAAGAAAATTTTCAAGAAACAGGGACATTTTCATGCCAAAGGTATAGTAGTTGGGCATTTCGACCCCATACACTGCCTAACCAGATCATGCCTGGGGTTTTGGCTTTGATGGTGCTTCCTACCATGGTGGGGTGTCAAAAAATGGAACATCTTAAATGGACACATGGTAGGAAGACCAATAGAACATTGGAGTCCTGCCATTTCATAAATGTTAAGATGTGAGTATATATATATTTTCCCATTGGAACATGCCCATGCAGTTCCTCACAGGGGAGAATATTGAGAGGTGGAACAGGTGGTTCCTCCATCATTTGTCTAGTATGTTGTTCCGTTAACTGTCCAAAATGACTTTTTCTTACTGTATTTACCTCCTTGTATTCCAAAGGTGAACAAACCCTTGTATTCATTCTCATGCCAAGTTTTGATTAGCTCTATTTCCGGAGGTTTGTTCAGCAAAACACTCATACAATACATACCTATAATAGAAAATCTAAAAGTTCCTCTAGGCCATTTTCCCTATTCTTTACTTTACCATAGGTATTTCTTGTCCAGTTCTATAAAGATTTGGTTCCCCAAAAGGACACTTCCAATAAAAACATAAACAAATCACAAAAATTAACATTATAATACAAGTGACTATAGTAACAACTAAAAATTCCATAAGTCCCATACGACTTGGTCTCTTCAATTACCTGATTACATGTGCCTTAATGAAGCAGGAACTTTTCACAGGTGAGATTTGTTTCTTTCCTCTTCTTCCTGCAAGGAAAGAAAAAGGAAAAACTTGGTCCTTCGAACTGGCTTTAGAAAGAGGGAACAATCCACCTAGTACTGATTTTATGCTCCCCGCCACAGACATCAGCGGTCACCCAGGCATACTTATTGAAAGGAGTTTTTAGTACTAGGAAGACTTAGAATCATAGAATAACAGAATGTCCTGAGTTGGAAGGGACCCACAAGGATCATCGAGTCCAACTCCTGTCCCTGCATGTGACAACTCCACAGTTCATACCATGTGTCTGAGGGTGTTGTCCAGTCTCTTCTTGAACACTTGTCAGGCTTGGGGCTGTGACTACCTCCTTGGGGAGCCTATTCCAGTGCTCCACCACCCTCTGGGTGAAGAACCTTTTCCTAATGTCTAGCCTAAATCACCCCTGGCACATCTTCCTGCCATTCCCTCAGGTTCTGTCATTGGTCACTAAAGAGAAGTGTTCGGCGCCTGCCCCTCCCCCTCCCCTTTTGAGGAAGCTGTAGACTGCGATGAGGTCTCCTCTCAGTCTCCTCCAGGCTGAATAAACCAAGTGACTTCAGCTGCTCCTCATATAGCTTCCCCTCCAAACCCTTCACCAACTTTGCAGCCCTCTTCTGGAAACTCTCTAGTAGCTTAATATCTTTTTTTTTATACTGTGGTGCCCAGAACTGCACACAATGCTCCAGGTAAGACCACACCAGTGCAGAGTAGATGGGACAATCACCTCCCTTGCCCGACTAGCAATACTGTGCTTGATGCACCCCAGGACATGGTTGGCCCTCTTGGCTGCCAGTTGGCTCATGTTCAACTTGCCATCGACCAGAACTCCCAGATCCCTCTCCATGGAGCTGCTTTCCAGCATCTCATCCCCCAGTCTGTATGTACATTCAGGTTTGCCATGTCCCAGGTGCAGAATCCAGCACTTACCCTTATTGAACTTCATGTGGTAGGTGATTGCCCAGTTCTCCAATTTGTCCAGATACCTCTGCAGGGCCTCTCTGCCCTTGAGAGTGTTGACAGCTCCCCGCAATTTTGTGTCATCAGCAAACTCAGTAAGCAATCCCTCAAGTCCTGTGTCTAAGTCATTTATAAAGACACTGAAGAGCGCTGGCCCTAAGATGGATCCCTGCAGAACCCCGCTAGTCACTGGTCACCAGCCCGACATAACCCCATTTACTAGAACCCTTTGAGCCCAGCCTGTCAGCCAATTGCTCACACAATTGCACTGTGTGTTTACCCAGCTATATGCAGGCCATTTGTCCAGGAGAATACTGTGAGAGACAGTATCAAAGGCTTTACTGAAATCCAAAAAGATCACATTGACAGGCTTCCCTTGGTCAATAGGTTGGTAACCTGTCCTGGTTTTGTTAAAAACAAGTTTCTCTTTTAGTGATTTTTCCTGTCAGCTAAAGCCTTCATATTAACTGCATTTTCCTGGAGAACCAGACACATGTTTTGGTAAACCTAGCAATGGAATGCAAACTTATTGATAAGCATGGATGGACATCTCACGAGAGGGGCAACAAGAAACAAGTGACCAAGAAACTGACCAACTGTGTATAACATTCCATTCACGTGAATACTTCATATAAAGTGGGAGATCACGAGGATCTCGTCCCTTTTTGCCTTTACTTTTTCCCTTCTACTTATGGCTGACATTAGGAGAGGACCTTGCTAGTCGTCCCTGCGAACGGAGGCCTAATGACAGACTGAATCCAGCTCTGGTTGGCTGCAGAGTCTTATCCAGGACTTCTGGTGCTGGCTCTAGAGTTGCTGAGACTTCCAAGATTGGTTTTGTATATTTTGTATTATTTTCTCTATTCTTATTAGTAGCATTAGTAAAACATTGTTAATTTTTCCAACTCTTTTCTCTCTGTCCTTCTTTCCCTCCCGATCGCCTGTCCTGAGTGGGAAGGGGGGAGAGGGAGGGGCAATTGGGGGAAGGGGGGGGGGGGGGGAAGAGGAGGTTAACAATACATCTGCCAGGGTTTTATTGTCACCCCGCAATCTAAACCCTTGACATAACCTTATCGTAGAATTAAATTAAGTTTGACAAGCAAGACTTTCCTTTCATGAACTGTCCCGTCCCAACCGATGGGTTTAGGGATGAGTTAACTCTGAACACGACACGCACCCTGACTCAACAGATGAGATCAGGTGTGAGTTAGCTCTGGGTAATTCTGCGCGGCAATGCGAATTGAATGACAGACAATCACTCCAGGGGTCTAATTATGAATTTACTGAAAGCAAATGGTGGTATACAAATTACAGCAATCAGTGTCTTGGCAAAAGTATGTTATAGTACCACAATACATTGACAGCAAAAACCCTTCTAAAGACGGTGGATTGACAACAATTAGTAAACTGTAATGCAAAACTTAACAAGACTTTAGCAGCAGAACTTACAATGGTACTACTTATAAAGAATGTTTAAGAAAAAGGAAGAGAGAGAGAGAAGAGGACAACTTAGATATCAGAAAGAGAAAGAGAGAGAGAGAGAGAGACAGAGACAGAGAGGGAGAGTAAGATATCACCACTCCACAGGTACATCGGTCCCGCGACAACCTCTGGAGGGGGGGACGTGCTGAAGATTTACACGCCGCCAACCTGTATCATATGTGAGGTTGTTTTATAACCCAGTTCATTTACATGCGAGATAGGAGAAGGCGGTTCGTCTCCTCCCTCTGCTCGCTCTTCATGCTAATTAGGAAGACTCTTCTGGAAATGGGTCTGGGGTCTTCAAACTAGGGGAAAGTTCACGGTATTGACCAGAAGTGAGTTGTCTTCCCCATCAGGGGTAGCTGTTGGTTCGTGGTTTCTTCTGGTAGTTGTTTTTCCGACAGATGGTTCATCTCTATCATCCCAATTAGGCCATGAGACCTTTTACAGCAGCACTGTTAATTGTCCTTATCTTCCAGGGTGTCTGCCTCCATGGCCATAAAACTTCGGGAAAGATGAGGTGTCATCTATCTCTTCCTCCCAAAGTGACAAAAAACAGACGTTTAAGGCATAACAAGGTCCTTTGTTCTGCTAAGCATGAGGGGAGTGCTTCAGGGTTGTCACATGAACCTATGCTGGCTGAGACCTATGACTGCATTGTCATTCAGATCTTTTTAATAACTCCCAGAACGATCTTCTCCATTATTTTTCCAGGAACAGAAGTGAGATTGACAGGCCTGTAGTTGCCAGGGTCATCCCTGTTGCCCTTCTTGTAGATTGGGACAACATTTGCCACTTTCCAGTCATCCGGGACCTTTCCAGATTCCCACGAGCACTGAAAAATCACAGAGAGAGGTCTCCCTATGATGTCAGCCAGCTCTTTAAGCACCCTTAGATGAATCCCATCAGGCCGCATTGACTTGTAGGGATTTAGCTGGAGTAACAAATCCCATATAAGTTCTGGATTCATTGGGATTTTATCATTTATCGACTTGACTCACATTGGGGAGTTCAGCTAGGACAGGTTGTCCAGGATAGTGGAGAGGATTTTTGAGGTCTTTAGTTTCTTTCATCACAGGGAGTAAAGATGGAGATTTAGGGCAAAAATGCATTAATTCAAGGACATCTGTTAACTCCCCAGCAGTCACTTCAGTCATAGTTTTTGATATTCACATAGACTATCCAGGTTCATCCATGTTATAAATGAAGACGAGTCTTTGAGCCAATTAATTAATTTTATTAAGCAAGCGAATTTAAAGCAAGCAGTAATTAGGCAAAACAGCGCTGGGTGACCGGGGGAAGCTCAGTTCCACCAACGGCACAAAACTCAACTTTTCATATGTGCTTATATATGTTATACACTTGTTCACGCACTGGGACACCCTGACGAGTTAGCTCCTGGTTGGCTAGTCGACAGGGAAAGATGTTGCTGGGTGTCGCTTGGTGTTTCTGCCTCTGGAGTTTTGTTATCTGTTGCACCATCTGGGTGCTCTGTTATCTGTTGCACCATTCGGGCGCTCTGTTATCTGTTGCACCATTCGGCCATTGGCTTGGTTGGGGTCCGGCATCCGGCCATTGGCTTGGTTGGGGCCCGGCATCTGGCCATTGGCTTAACTACTATTTTTTACAAAATATAATGAAACTTGCACAAGCGCAATTACTTCTTACAACGATATGCATAATATGATTGAACCCTACTCGATTTGTTCAACAACCTTGACCATTATCTATTACAATTACCCCCTTTCCTTTTGAGCATCTATTTGTTGATCAAATCGAGTTACCGCTTCTTGGGCTAGTAAGATCATTTCAGCTTCTTCATCAGTACCATATCTTTGTAGCAGCATAAGGTGTACCTGCTCTACACGGCTTTTAATTAGTCCAATAAGTCGATTTAGGATACAGGGTCCAAAGGTTAGGGTAAGTAATAATATTATCAAGGGTCCAGCTATTGTGGATAGCAATGTAGTTAGCCAGGGGGACTGAGTAAACCAAGACTCGTACCACCCTTTTGCAGCTTCTCTTTCCCTTTTTCTCTGTTCCAGTCTCTCCCTTAATTTTGCCATCGAGTCTCGGACTACCCCTGTGTGATCTGCATAAAAACAACACTCTTCCTTCAAGGCTGCGCATAGTCCCCCTTGCTGTAAGAAAAGGAGATCCATCCCTCTCCTGTTTTGTAACACCACTTCAGATAGTGAGGTTAGAGATCTCTCTAAGGCGGTTATGGAGTTTTCAATTCTCTCTAGGTCCTCATCTATCGCAGTCTTCAAGGAATTGAATCCTTGATTTTGTTGAACAAGTGAAGCTATCCCTGTTCCTGCTCCGGCTACCCCTAACCCTAGCAACGTGGCTATAGTAATAGCCGTAACGGGTTCTCGCTTGGTACGATGGAGCCCTGTATCCCAAATATCATACATCACATCTTCTTGATGATATAATATCCTTGGAATAATGGTAACTGACATGCAATACTCTCGGGAACTGTTAAACACCTTTAAAGACACACATGGAGTAAGTCCCGTCCTGGAACATATCCATTTTGTTCCATTCGGGGGAATAATATATTC